>NW_028324200.1:0-1310000 GCF_054372755.1 Phalangium opilio | reverse complement strand
GGTCTCCTTGACAGACCAAGGGCCAAAATCGAACATTTTCCAACCGGGTTTAACATGTTTTTTTATTATTATTTTTCTGGGGCGAGATGGCGCGAAGCAGTGTATCCAATGAATGACGTCATATTTTTACCAGGATATTCCTCCGTTTTCTAGCCCCCCCATAGCCATTACGGATAGGGAGAGGGAAAGGCTTTACAAAACGACTCCGTACCCAGGGACAGGCTCCAACGATCCCCGTTGACTTCCAGCAGCCCCTTTTATCGGAATTGTATAATATAATTGTAAAATTTAACCTGCAAGCAATAAATGAATTTTTATACCACGGACTCGTCTTCCGTTCTCTTGTAGCAAGCCCGAGTGGCCGTACCGACATCCTCTCCCACGGCCGATACCACAGACTAGGGGTGGCATGATATCCCCACGTTCTTGGGGTGGCACGATACCACGGCCTCGGGTCCTTCCAGGTGGAGGTATCGCCCAGGAACTTGGGGCCTTCCAGGTCGTCGACCTATCGCAGCCCCACGGCCTCGGGCGGGTCGCCCTATGGCCCTATTAGGACCTCGGCGGCCCCTAGCGCGCCCTCTGCGCGAATAGTTTCATCCCCATAAAACACTTGAACGGTTACCGTTGTATTTTCGGTTTAGTAGTAGACCTCTTGACTCGGAGAGGTAATATTCTGGTTTTTCCAACTTGTTCTTTTTCGTGAAATTACCTGGAAAATGACTTTGACGGAGTTTAGAGAGGCTGAAGGCTCATGGTTGTTTCATGGTGCGCGAATTAGACTGCCGCGTATCATTGAATCCCTGGAATATGCATAGAGTTTTGTTATTGAACTCCAAAAAATACCTCGAAATTTGAAAAATTTTAGCGAGGCAATTTGATTTCCGTGGGAAAAAACAGTTCTTGGGTTTACGAAAAATGCAAAATAGCGCGATAAATTTGTGTTTAAAAGATAATGGTTCAAATGAAGAGTTGACTTGTTTATTTTTAAAAACAATTTATAATATTTGCGAAAAAAAAAGAAATTTATCATTGAAAAAAAAATTGCATATAAATTAAATAAATATTTAAGATAAAGAACAATTGGTAAAATCAAATCTAAATGGCTCGCCTGTAAGGAAATGATTTAAAATTAGAATCATGACCTACGGGAAATTCTGTAACTTTTTAGCTAGTTATTGCAGATGTTAACACACGATGTTATGGCAGCGAGAGATATGCAGGGTATTTTAGAAAGGTCTGGCCAAATTTAGGTAGCGTGTTCTTGGAGTCACTCCGAGTGAAAAATTCCAAAGAACCATGTACCTAAATTACGCCATTTCAGAGTTATGAGCTTTCAAAAGTAGCCCCAAAATGAACAAAATTGTGAAACTTGTACTGTGTTAATAATAAATAAAAGTACCTGTGTTAATGACCATTAAAGCAACCTGTGTTAATGAAATGTAAACATGTTTCTTAGCGACAGCACACTTCTACACACAATCGCCCCCTTCTGTTTCCAAACTTTTAGTCTCTCATTTCTTTCGGTTGGCTTATGCAATTGAGCGTTTAATCGTAAACAAGATGAGCAAGCCATAATACAAGTTTCACCTTAATCTTGAAACCCTGGTTATCTTAATTACGGGCCTGTACCGTACTTTTAATAATTTTTCCCCACCAGCCAACTGGCCCTCTTTTTTTCCCTTAAGCCTTAGCTGCAGCCTTGAAAGAATCAAAGAAAGCAGCTCTCATTAACCGAGGCATACGTTCTATTTTTTGATAAAGTCGTTATAAAAAGATTTCAAAGTGAAAATATAAGCTGTTAGTGCTTAAATGCTACTAAAATGTAATTAAGCACAAGATAAAATATTATTTGTTAATTAATTTTCCATTTAAAATTATATTTCATGACAATAAGTACGAAACTAAATTCGCTTACTTGTTTTCTTGACAATGTTTGAAAAGTGTAAGTGCGTTCAGCAACCACTACGAAGTTCTCGGTTTAGTGCTGGATTGAAATTTTTGTACGGAAACGGTAACATAAGGTGCCTTTATGGTACACCAAGCTGAACGTTGCTAATGAAACCTGGCAATACGGTAAATTTAGACTCTACATTTTTAGACTTTTCTCCGTAGTGTCAAAGCAAAAATATAAGAGAATTCAAAGAACAACAGTTATTGTTACAATATTTCTTTTTCTTTCTTATTTTCTCTCAAATACGACTTATATTGCAGGAAACAAGCATAACTACGTAATAATTTTAAAAGTGGCGGTAAAGCAAGTTTGTCGCGTTTCAAGCGACATCTCTAGAAAAAGGTGTTAAAAATGTTTATTAGTCTCTGATCTCTTGTAACCAACAAACAATATAATTTCGGCATGATTGTCATTTTAAAAATGATTTTCACCATATGATTTCAATTTTTAACTGTAATCTTGGACAAATAATAGAAACTTCGCTTCCGGGAAGAGACAGTCCATAAAAAACGCGGCTCAAAAGAGCCATTGCTGATGCCAGCGCGCTTAGCGGGACCAGATGAAAGCTTGGGGGACAAACAAGATAGCACGTGTATTATTTTTCATACATCGCGCATGCGCGAATTTTTCGAAACAATTTTTAAAAATAATACTTGGTCAAAGGCTTAGGAAAAGTCACAAATTTAACGCCTTTCACATAAGTGAGGTCAAAGTATCGAGAATCACTTTTGCATTTTTGGTAAATAAAGTGTTAAACCGTTATTACATACCTAATTTCTTAAATGAAAACTTGAATTTCCGTTTATCCAGCCCGCTTCTTCGAATTCAGTCGTCTCCATAAATGTCCTAACGGCCCGTTTACAAATCTCATTCGTGAAAGCCCTGATTTGTTGAGAAGTCGCGCATGCGCCGTGTATACAGGAAGTGTAACAAATTTACGGGAAACGAGATAAGTAGTCTTTTCTTCCCCCCTTATTTCAATGGCCTTTATAAGCCAAACTGGATTGCCTTACCGAAGGTTAGAGTGTCTAGTTCCGGTAAAGCTTTACTTAGTCCAAGCTGTAATACAGTCTTATTCATGTGTTAATATCGAGCCTAGCGGCACAGCCTACTGTATATTCAGGTCTCATTCATTGAGTACACTCAGTAACGAAAATCTCAAGATAATCGCTGTTTTCTTGGTGTGTGGTTGATGGGCTCGAGACGTCATAGTGACGTAAAAGGTTGTTGAACGGAAAAGTCACATTTTAAAGGTAGCACTGTTTCAGAAAATGGATATGGGGAAACGTCTTACTGGCCCTCTAAACCTTACGAAGCACAAATGGTTCTTTTCAATTATAAACAAGCTCGCAAATAATGGAATTGTTTAAGAAAATTATGCCAATTTGAATGCTAGAAGTAGTTTTGTAAAGAAAACTAGTAAAATTACTGTAGAAATAGCGTTATTGGAATTCAATTTTTAAATCCCGAGCCAACCTTTTGTCTGTAAAGTGTTCAACAGTCAAGCCATCAAAAAACAAATATCGATTAGATGGTTTTTTGATGAGCAAGCGCTGAGCATCATGACGTCAAAACCGGAAAGGCAAAAAAGCGTACAGTAGGGAAAATTTCACTACGCTTAGTAAGCGCTTTCATCAAAGAGGGTTACTGAACGTACCCATTGTATAGAAGTGAGATCGAGTCGCCAACAATGAAGATTTTCCCAGCGTCCGCTACGAAGCGGGTATATTGGACAAGGGATAAGACACATAACTAGAAAAAGAATTAAGCCCCTAGAGAATAATGCACCAATCTTGTGCTTTTGTTTAAACCATAGTGAAATTCTGGTTGTAATAAAATGACAGTAGCCGATTAGCAGTGTTTCAATGAAATTAAAAGTTGACCTTATCTTAATTTTCAATTTAAATCAAAGTGTAGTTTGAAGAAAAATTATTCCCTATTTCATAAATAATTAAACATTTCTCTCGGAACTTATTAGAATTTAGACAACTATAATAGGTATTCCAAGAGTCAGATATTGACCATAATGATCATTTTCGTAATGAATTGCCAAAGGCTGGCTGTTCTTTAGGCGGGTATACTCGCCATATAAGATATTTCCGGTGAACTAACTTCCGGTGTAAATAAATAAAATAATGGCTGCCTTCGAATGAGAGGAGCTCGGAGAATTAATTTCAATGTAGTAAGAAGATTTTATATTGAATTCTATGCGACTAATGTTTTTCAGAACTATATGTTTCAAACATTTCTAGTTAAATTTATTTGTTTTATCATAACGGAAGAGAGACAAACGTTAGTATTTAAAATAACAATTTTTTCAATATAATCGACAAAGGCTTAGGAATGTTTCCCTACTGTTTTGCATTATTAACAGTTGCGGGCCTTTCGCAATTTCTTCCCACTTACAATCTTCCCCTTCTTTGAGGCATAGGGCGACACCGCCAAATCCCGCTTCACCTTCTTAGAAGTATTATGACACTCAAATCAAACTTTAGAAATTCAATATTGGCGCCATTATTATTTCTTTCAGGTATCATAATGAGTAACGAACTAAAAGGTAAAATCCTACCACCATCTTCACCACGCATCCCAAGAAAAACAGGACTTAGCAAATTAAAGAACCTACCGTTGGGGGCTGCAAATATCTGGGATTTAAGAACCTGCCGTTGTAGGTTGCAAATATCTGGGATTTAAGAACCTGCCGTTGGGGGCAGCAAATATCTGGGATTTGAATCCTGCCGTTTGGGACTGCTTTTATCTGGGATTTGAAACCGGCCTTTGGGGGCTGCAAATATCTGGGATTTGAATCCTGCCGTTTGAGACTGCTTTTACAGTATTTCTTCTCCCTCCCATCCAAAGGGTGGTAGAACCAAAGTACAGTGGGCTATGTGCGTGAGTGGAAAATGTTCTATGAAAGTTGTGCCACTGTATTTATTTACGCGTATTTACTTATTTAAGGGGTGATCCGTCAACGACTTTTATTCTGACCTGGATGGCAAAATGTCAAAGAACATTTATGACTGAAAAATTCCCCATAAACACAACCATTGTACTTCGGTCTTACCACTCTATTTGGAAATAATACATTACTTAAACTTGGAGCTAGTTCTCCTTCAATCTCAGCGCCTTGAGCTTGCGCAGCAGCCTGCGGGACAGGCTCCTACGATCCCCGTTGGCTTCCAGCAGCCCCTTTTATCGGAATTGTATAATGTAATTGTAAATTTTAACATTTAAGCAATAAATGGATTTTTATACCACGGACTCGTCTTCCGTTCCATTGTGCAGATTGGCCGTACCGACATCCTCTAGCCCGGCCGATACCACGGCCTCGGGGTGGTATGATATCCCCACGGTCTTGGGGTGGCACGATACCACGGCCTCGGGGCCTTCCAGGTGGAGGGATCGGCCCAGGGCCTTGGGGCCTTCCAGGTCGTCGACCTATCGCAGCCCCACGGCCTTGGGCGGGTCGCCCTTTGGCCCTATTAGGACCTCGGCGGCCCCTAGCGCGCCCTCTTCCTCGAATAGCTTTATTACCGTAATACACTTGAACGGTTACCGTTGTATTTTCGGTAAACAAAAATTGGCGATGCATATTGGAAACTAGATTTTGAAATAAAGACATTTATTATTATGGTACTAACCTATGTTTTACTCAAGGACTATTTTCACATTAATGGAAGCTTATTTTAATAGTAAAAAATATCAAAGGGACTGAAAAACAGGCTGAAGAAAAGGGGTGCATTGGAATAATCTTAAAACATTAATTTCTTGAATTAATCGAACTTAGTTTCTTGAAACCCTGGTTATCTTAATTACGGGCCTGTACCGTACTTTTAATAATTATTCCCCACCAGCGAACCGGCCCTCTTTTTACTTCCCTTAAGCCTTAGCTGCAGCCTTGAAACTTGAAAGAATCAAAGAAAGCAGCTCTAATTAACCGAGGCTTAAGTTCTATATTTTGAAAAAGACGTTATAAAAAGATTTCAAAGTGAAAATATAAGCTGTTAGTGCTTTAATGCCACTAAAAAGTAATTAAGCGCAAAATAAAATCCTATTTGTTAATAAATTTTCCATTTAAAATCATATTCCATGACAATAAGTACAAAACTGAATTCGCTTACTTGTTTTCTTGACAAAGTTTGAAAAGTGTAAGTGCGTTCAGCAACCACTACCGAGTTCTCGGTTTAGTGCCGGATTTTAATTTTTATACGGAACCGGTAACCTAAGGCACCTTTATGGTACACCAAGCTGAACGTTGCTAATGAAACCTGGCAATACGGTAAATTTAGTTTCTACATTTTTAGACCTTTCTCCGTGGTTTCAAAGCAAAAATATAAGAGAATTCAAAGAACAACAGTTATAGTTAAAATATTACTTTCTTTTTTCTCTTTAAATAAGCATAACTACGTAATAATTTTAAAAGTGGCGGTAAAGCAAGTTTGTCCCGTTTCAAGCGACATCTCTAGAAAAAGGTGTTGTTAAAAAAATATGTTTATCTGATCTCTTGTAGCCAACAAACAATATAACTTCGGCATGATTGTACCATATGATTTCTAATTGTAACTGAAATATATTCTTATTCATGTGTTAAAATCGAACCTAGCGCCACAGCCTACTGTATATTCAGGTATAAATCACAATAGGCAGGCGAGTGGTATCTTAATTTACAATTGGCAGGCGAGTGGTATCTTAATTTACAATTGGCAGGCGATTAGTATCTTAATTCACAAATGGCAGGCGAATGGTAACTTAATTCACCATTGGCAGGCGAGTGGTATCTTAATTTACAATTGGCAGGCGAGTGGTATCTTACTTCGCAATTGGCAGGCTAGTGGTATCTTAATTTACAATTGTCAGGCAAGTGGTATTTTAATTCACAATTGGTAGGCGGATTTTAACTTAATTCACCATTGCTAGGCGGATGGTAACTTGATTCACCATTGGTAGGCGGATGGTAACTTGATTCACCATTGGTAGGCGGATGGTAACTTGATTCACCATTGGTAGGCGGATGGTAACTCTATTCACCATTGGTAGGCGGATGGTAACTTGATTCACCATTGGTAGGCGGATGGTAACTTGATTCACCATTGGCAGGCGAGTGGTATCGTAATTCACCATTGGTAGGCGGATGGTAGCTTAGTTTACCATTGGTAGGCGTGTAGCAAATTCACGATCGGTTGGCGCATAGTAACTTAATTCACCCTCCAGAATAGGATTTTTTCCTTTATGATTTATAAAATACCTTTAAAAAATAAATACCGAGCTTGGTAGGACTTGAACCTAGAATCTCCTACTCCGTTGTGACAAAAACCCGTCTCCTTGTGAACAAAATTTAACATTAAGAATATCATAAATTGGAGCTACCAGTCAACCGCTATGTTAAGGCTTATGAGTACGAACTTCATAGAAATATTGTCGAGATGTTAAATGATGATATTAGAAAACATCCGTATTTAAAAAATACAAATTACTTTTTAAATTAGTTAATATATATAAAGACGGGGCGCGTGTAGATAATCAGTTATAACCCGTGTTGCCTTTCCCACCATCACCAAGAAAGCCTACTCCATCAAAAAAAGTCCTACCTCCGGCCAAGCCCGACCCAATACCACCATAAAAACCGGTCCATTAGGCTGAAATACTTCTCAGAGTTCAAAAAATCAAACAAACAATCTCGTAGCTTTATTTCGGGGAATATTAACCACTAAATTCATACAACAAAACACAAACACGAGCAGCGCAAACAACGTGTTTGGAACGACTAAAGATAATTTCAATATGGTCAGGAGATCAAGATATTGTCAAGGAGGGGCAACAAAAAAGAGGTGAACACCAGTATAACACTTGCTTCGAAAATAGCTACATTGTATAGGTGTTTCTCCAATTTGTCTGGGCACATACCAGCTTGTTTCGGGACGGGTTTACTGTTTTTGTCGACGTCACATTAAATACGTTCAGTGAAAGGTACCAAAGATTTCGATTCAGTATAATACACAAGATTGGTTTATCTCACTGAACGCAGGCAAAACGTCACTCTAAATTAATCAAAAATATCTTGATTAGAATCAAGTCCTAAAAAGTATCGATAAGACTGAGGTTATCACTTGTCTGAAGGATCAGATATTAATTTTTCTTTTTAATTGAAACTTAAAGGCATGCTTAAGAAAAAACAACGTTCCATTACCGTTTTCCGTTGAAATAACTTATTTTACAGGTAATCAATTTCAAAAATTTACTTATCTCGGGTTTTCGGGCACAATTCCATTCCCCCAAAACATTTTATCATTACATTAATTACTTTTGAGAGAGTATGTGTATGACATTGAGTTTTAAAAGGTTCCCTCATTTGTGTCCGGCATGCTTCGCAGTGGATACGTTTTAAAACAATGGCGGAAAATTAAGTAGGGACAGTTAGATTTTTACTCGTGGTTATGCAAAATGATGTAATGTCTAGTGTACTTCAGTCAACAGTCATACTGTTCATTCTCATAGCTCAGGACATGATTAATGCTGCTCACTATTTCTCTCTCTAGTTCCAAGCTAGTGTTGTAAATTTTCCGGAAAAATAAAACGCGGAAAATTTTCCGGAAAATTTTCCGCAATGAGGAAAATTTTCCGCTAATCGGAAAAATATAAAACTAGCAATTAAGTGAGCTTTGAGTCAATTTATCAAACTTTTGAAGATATTTCGAGAGCTTCTTCAGTTTTGTTGTCCTGAGTTCGAAAATAATATAATAGATACATTTTAAAATAGAAACTGCAGCCTTTTTATATAATTGAATTACGAATTTGACTAATTACACCTCGCTGACTTACCAAATGTAGTTGCATATCATGAGATGACTCATTTTTCGTGCAGTTAATTTTAAAACTTTTCAATACAGATAGGGAACACTTTTTGCACATACCAGATGAAAAGTGGCGTTTCATCCACGTTGCGTTATTTGCATAACATTGTTTACAATATATACATTCTCCAGTTATTTTGCCATCTTTAGTAGATTTATTAAAGTACCGCCAAATATTAGTGGTTGATTTTTCCATAATTTGTGACTTTAAACAGGGTTAACAAACAATTTTTCCCCCTCCGAATTCACCGAAAACAAAATAATGAATGTTTTGAAAAGAAAGGCAATTGAAAAATTTTAAAGTTTTAACATTTTAATTGAGAAACCGGTAGCGGAAAAATACGGAAAATTTTCCGGAAAAATATAGCTCGGTCATTTTCCGGAAAATTTTCCGAGCGGAAAATTTTCCGAATTACAACCCTAGTTCCAAGCAATGGTTAGAGACCATTCAGTGCCGCAGGTCGCACATGAATATATTTCAACTACAGTTCACATGAATTCTCCGTGGTCGTACTATTAGAGGGTTAAGCACTAATTTGTTCAGAACATGTCTCTAAAGGGTGCTTGTTGTAAGTTTTTAAAGCAGTGTTGCCAATGTGCGGGTAATTTCCCACATCGTGGGAAATTTAGGTTTGGTTTTAGGCTCTGTGGGGAAAAAGTAATATTTTTCCGAAATCAATCAAATGTCGGAATTTTCCTGTTCAAGGGTTAATAGTGCAAAATTTTCAAAAATGCATTTCGAAAATTTTATCCGGTTTAATAATTTCAAGCGACATTTTGAAATAAATTCCATATTAAACTTAGTATGATAAAATAGTCCAGATAAATATGACTGTAAAAAAGGGGTGTGGGAAATGCGGCAAATTTTTAAAATGGAAGTGGGAAAATACACTTTCTAACATTAGCAAAACTGATTTGAAGGTTTTGGTCATGGCTAAACAGACCGCTCATTCAGTTTTTTATTGTTTTAAAGCTTATTTTGACACGTTATCTCTCAAAAGTAATTAATGTAATGATAAAATGTTTTGGGGGAATGGAATTGTGCCCGAAAACCCGAGATAAGTAAATTTTTGAAATTGATTACCTGTAAAATAAGTTATTTCAACGGAAAACGGTAATGGAACGTTGTTTTTTCTTAAGCATGCCTTTTAGTTTCAATTAAAAAAAAATTAATATCTGATCCTTCAGTCAAGTGATAACCTCAGTCTTATCGATACTTTTTAGGACTTGATTCTAATCAAGACATTTTTGATTAATATCTGCTCCTTCAGTCTTCATTTTAATTAAGATTGTTAAGAAACTGTTTTACATTTTCAAAATCTACACTAAGCAGAAACATATATAAAGGGGACCGTAACTTTAGCTCAATCAGTCATTATTTATAATGATACTCCAAAAAATAAAAACGTAACTCATTAAAAGTTTGTATTCTTATTGTAATTAACATAATAAAATTTTTTACAATCCTTTATTGAAACGCGAGGCGCTCCCCTAAAAATTCCACAAATAGGACCAAATAGACAGTTTTACACAATTTTTAAAACTCTGATTTATGTCTGTTTAACCTTTAGCTCAAACTTTTCATAAGCCCAATATGAAATTCGGATATCCTTAAAACTTCTCAAAGACAATCCGAGACTATCAATTTCGAACTTTTTTGTAGCATTAACTAACGTCTGTTTGATATTAAGCTTATAAACCTTAAACACAATATAGTCAGGGCAATGCCGGCTCAATTTATAAGGGCTACCCTAAAAGTCCACAAAGGTGATCCTAAAAAGTTTCCTCTTCAAAATATGTAGCCGGGGAAAAGAGAGCGTGATCGAGTGGGCTATGCAAGTGGGTATTTTGGTAGTAAGTAACGGGGGTTGGAACTCCAGGCATAGCCCGCTCCATCACGCACTCGACAACGCAAAGCAGCTCGCGCCAGCGTGGGAAATAAGGCGGTAACACAGGGCAAATGACGAGTTTAAAAGTTGCCTGGTACAGTTCAAAAATTAAATCGGAGGGGGGTCAGTGGTTCACGAGACTACTAAAAAATTCAAGGGTAACCAGAGTCCACACATTAAAATTCTAATATTTTAATTATCCGCTTCTTTAGCTTAGCAGACGACGTGCTCTGGCCAATGGTCACGGACCAGTTTATTTATTTCAAGTCAGGAGGGTCTCTGGCCTAATGTCCAGTTTAAAAAATCCTTATTTCCCACCCTGACTCGCGCTATAGCGCAAGCATCTTGCTACGTGTTGCGCGTGATCGAGTAGGCTATGGTCCGGTCAAAAGAAATCTTCAGTTCAGCGTTGTAAATAAGGCGGTGGCACAGGGAAAATGACCAGTTTAAAAATTTAATCGGAGTGAGAGCAGTGGGCCACAGACTCCACAGGACCACTAGGGAATTCTAGGGTAACCAGGGTCCAGACATTATCTCCAGACATTATCTCAACCATGGACGAAACAATACTGATTATTTCGTCCATGTCTCAACTATTTTAATTACCCACTTCTTTACTTTAGCAGACGCCGCGCCCTGGTCAATGGTCATGGACCAGTTCATTTATTCCAGGGCAGGGGGGTCGCTGGCCCAATGTCTAGTTTAAAAAAATCCCTATTTCCCACCCTGCTTCAGTTGGAAGTCCTGGAGCTCCTAAAGTCCATAGATGCATATGACAACTTGACAAGGATTCATTTCTCATAAGCGAGAATGGCCAACTCTGTTTTGTTAGAGACAGCCTGGCAGCCTGGTATTTGTTTACTTCTGAGTCAGCTGGGTTTTCACCTTTAAAAGTTAATACAGCCCTTTGAATTTAAATAATTAGAAATGAGAAATGTTATTAAATGAATGAATCTATACGGTTGCAGTTGTGTCGAAATGAGAGCAATTAAATATATATAAAAACGTCTTGGTTTGGACCAAGGCCGAAAAAACAAACGATATGTGTGAGGTTTATCAATTGACTGAAGTTTCAGATATTGAAATTTTTTTCTAGTTATTTTTATCCACTCAATCCTTAATCAATATTTAATTCAATCAACTTATTTTACTGTTAATCGATCTAGTCCCTCTAAATTAATTTAAAAAATTACATATCTACGCTTTTTCAAGAACAATTACATTTTCCGAAAACATTTTATCATGAAATTAATTATTTTGAATGGAGTACGTGTTGAGGGTACAGTATTGAATATTTGAAATGTTCTACTGGATGTCTAAAAAGAGCAAGCGATCTTTGGCATAACTCGAATGGAAAATGTAAATATTTAATCGTGGATGCCAAACAAGGGTGTTATGCGAATTTATACATTTAATTTCGTATATCGAAATGCTATATTTCTATTGTCGCCTCTACGATGGTAAAGTTGCACTGGAACTTCCATTTCCGTACTTAAGAATTTCTTGGTCATAACTCAGTCAATGGTAATATTGGCTGAGTGTGTTGCGACGGCTCAGATGACCATACACTGAAACCACTGGTGATTATAAAATGCCATATATTGGGAAAATAGAGGAAGGGAGGGGGTGTCGGAGTTAAATGTGACCTTCTTGGCATAACTAGTAATGAATGATGTGTTTAACCATATTATTTCCGCGGGAAATGAATATAACAAATACTGATAAATATTTCTGTTTATGTGATCTTTATCCTTTACCACACAGGATAAACTTTGTTGCTTTGTCTTAAGTAGACGACATTCACTGTAAACGACAGTCTTATCAACAACTTAAAACAGATATAAACTTCTTTTGGTGCAAACTTGAAAATTTGTCAAGCCAGCGACAATTAAAACTATGTCGGTCAAGGTGCTCGCAAGTTAGTGAGCATCGACACGAAATCCCTTCAAAATAATTAAATTCATGATAAAATGTTTTCGGAAAATGTAATTGTTCTTGAAAAAGCGTAGATATGTAATTTTTTCAATTAATTTAGAGGGACTAGATCGATTAACAGTAAAATCAGTTGATTGAATTAAATATTGATTAAGGATTGAGTGGATAAAAATAACTAGAAAAAAATTTCAATATCTGAAACTTCAGTCAATTGATAAACCTCACACATATCGTTTGTTTTTTCGGCCTTGGTCCAAACCAAGACGTTTTTATATAATATCTGTCACTTCAGTCTTAATGTAATTAAATTTTGAATAATTATGTTTGCTTTACCGTCATACATTTGCACTCTAAAATATAATGGTGCATTCAAACACCATATATGCTGTTATTTCCAGTGCCAAAAACGACATCATTTAGGGTGTACTTTAACCCCATTTCTATGATCAATTCACGCCATTTACTAAGATTATTTGCAAGTATTAAGGAAATATTAGGCATTTAAGCACCATTTACAGTGGCTTTTAACATCTTTTTTAGACAATCTGTTGAACTTCTAATATTACTTAGTTTAATGGTTTTAAAAATAGGGAAAAAGTAAGCTACCTATGTCACATTATTAAACCAAGTGAAGTGAAATAATTGTTAAATATTTATTATAACCACTACACCACAGACACGTGGTAAGTCTAAGTTTTCCAAGAGATCTAGCTAATTATTATGTCCAATCACGATTGTTAAAACATGTACCTACCTGGGCTCGAACCTGGGACTTCCCCCGTGTGAAGCGGGCGTGATAACCACTACACCATAGATACGTGGTAGCACTGAGTTTTCCAAGAGATCTAGCTAATTATTATGCCCAATCACGATGGTCAATACATGTGTCTACCAGGGCTCGAACCTGGGACCTTCCGCGTGTGAAGCGGGCGTGATAACCACTACACCATAGATACGTGGTAATACCGAGTTTTCCAAGATATCTAGCTAATTCTTTTGCCCAATCACGATGGTCAATACATGTATCTAACAGGGCTCGAACCTGGGACTTCCCCCGTGTGAAGCGGGCGTTATAACCACTACACCATAGATACGTGGTAGCACTGAGTTTTCCAAGAGATCTAGCTAATTCTTATGTCCAATCACGATGGTCAATACATGTATCTACCAGGGCTCGAACCTGGGACCTTCCGCGTGTTAAGCTGACGTGATAACCACCACACTACAGATACGTAGTAACACCAAAAACGGATTTATGTGATAAGAACGTCGGAAGTAGCGAATTCACTCCCCATCCTCGCATACTTTATTGAGAAACTTCGTCTGCTTATATTTTGACTCCACCCACAAATTCTGTATTCTAGAGATAGAATTTGTGCGTGGAGTCAAAATATAAGCAGACGAAGTTTCTCAATAAAGTATGGGAGGATGGTACTAGAGGCTAAAGCTACGATCCGACGTTCTTATCCTATAAATCCGTTTTTGGTAACACTGAGTTTTTCAAGAGATCTGGCTAATTCTTATGTCCAATCCCGATGGTCGATACATGTATCTACCAGCGCTCGAACCTGGGACCTTCAGCGTGTGAAGCGGGCGTGATAACCACTACACCATAGATACGTGGTAATACTGAGTTTTCCAAGATATCTAGCTAATTCTTTCGCCCACTCACGATGGTCAATACATGTACCAGGGCCCGAACCTGGGACCTTCCGCGTGTGAAGCGGACGTGATAACCACCACACTACAGATACGTAGTAACACTGAGTTTTCCAAGAGATCTAGCTAATTATTATGTCCAATCACGATGGTCAATACATGTATCTACCAGGGCTCGAACCGGGGCCCTTCCGCGTGTGAAGCGGACGTGATAACCACCACACTACAGATACGTAGTAACACTGAGTTTTCCAAGAGATATAGCTAATTATTATGTCCAATCACGATGGTCAAAGCCGTACTTCTGTAATTAAGTAAAATTAACATACTTAGACTTAATTGTTTTGATCAAGCTGGCCGATAGCACACCCTGAATACTTAATTGTTAATTTAAGATAATTCCGAAAAGTACCTTCGCTGTAGTTTTTAAGTTATCGGTGGGGAAAAATCACGAAAAACCCATGTTAATCTCCATAGGAAATTAGCAAAAGCGGGTGAATATTACTTTAACGTTACAAAACGGTATCAAGTCATATCTACAAGGGCCTACCGGCCCTGTAGAATGTGTCTTTGATATTTAGCTCTGATAATTTCAGAAAATTAATAAAAAGTAGTGTTATGTATTTAACCAGAATTTATTTTATTGAAATTTATTAATAATTATTTAATTAAAAAAATTGTAATACTATTTTATGTTTTAAATTTTACAAATAAAATTCAAAACAGTAAACATAGGGCAAAGGTTATATTGTATTATAAATAGCCAGTGGGATTGATTTTAGCTATATCGCAATTAGAGCTCGACATTTTCTATCCATTATCCACAAATTAGTAATTAATTTGAATGAAAATAGGTGGATATCTTTTATTAATTGGGAAATAATGCACACACTTTACATTTAAATTTTAGAAGTTAATTTATTATTTACTTTGTGTATATAATATTCAGCATTAATTTCACTAAGGCAATAAACTAATTACCCACGAGGAATTAACTAGTATATATGTTTAAAATTATAATTTAATCGTTTCAAAACTAATATTGTTTTGAACCGGTCTTTGTAATTTAGTTATTAAAATTTGTGATTATCGATTGGTCAATATTGAAAATTAACCAATGGTGGAACTATTTTTTTTAAACTCAATGAAACCGAAATATCAATGAATAATCTACTGAAAGAGGTATCAACCTATTATTTTTTTTTTCAAAAGAAGGTAAATAAGGATTAGATGGCTTGCTGCTTCAAACAAGATTTTTAACCATGAAGGGAATATTTTGTTAATTTTAGTCAAATTTAGATATTCGGTAATCGAGTTGATATTTATAAAGCCCTTTTTGCCCATGTCTATTTTAAACTTTAATCACAGATTTTGCTTACCATTTTACAAGCATAATAAACACTAAAGAAGGACGGAAATCTATCCGTGATCGGTAACAGTGACCAGTTTAGCAATTTGCCCAATTAATCGGTTTGAACTTCATTTGCACATTTCTATTCGTTAATTTGAAATGTTGCGAGAAATTTGAATGGAATATTAAAGATTCATTGAGTTAAAAAAACTGGTATTGGTATTTCAAGTAAGCTTTGATATCAACATCGTTTAATTTACAATATGGGCTTATGATGGTTGTCTGTTTATAAGATTAAATCGTTACTTTAAGTGTCACTAGACATTATCTACCTCCAAAATCGAGGGTTAGTAACTTTATAACCATCTCCAAGTCACAGGATATCCGAGGGTCAATTTCTTATATCATAGCTAAGCTATAGCTATAGCTCAGTCACTTTTGGCAAGGCCTAATACCATTTTGCTTAACTGGCGCTGTCAAATTCCTTTTAAAGCATAGATCATATAGTATCCACCCTTGATTTTCATTTCGCAACACACATTGGATTCGTAAACCTCGACACGCATCACGATTAGAAGCATTAAAAGGCAAAAACAACACACTGACCGAGTGACCGCATACATTTTTAGTAAATAACATGTCTGACTACAGCTGTTTTCGGCGCTGAAGCGACCAAGGCTTAGCGCAATTTCACGGGTTTCACCGCCTTAAAAAAAGTGGCAAGTTTAGGAATAGATTGTGGGACAATAAAAAGGTGGAAAATTATGAAATTAGGCTTATATTAAAGCTTAAAACCTACTTTATATTATATTTAAAATCCATCCATCAGCAAATCCTCAAAAAATATGAAAATGACAACGAAAAAGGACCCACTCTCAAATTTTTTCCCCTTAAAAAAATGGCGGCCGCCACAAACTTGGTAATATGGTCACGGCGACAATATTAAAGCAGTCTTATCTCACTACCGATAGGCCATTTCAACCAAAAGGCATTAAGAAAAACAATCGGATTAATATGACGCAACTATACGTAAAAAAGGCCAATATTGGTCGCGCTGATAATTACTAGTAAATCAGTCTATCCATGCTTAAATAACGCAGATTGGGGTAATTTTGAAAACTTAAAATTAAACATACTTAAACTTAAAATTAATCAATGAAAGCTGGAAAGCACAAATACTAAATATGAGGCTTTCGTTTAAAACCGTTTTCAAATCAAACAAACGTATAGTTATATCATGACGGCTACAACAAGATGGTTATCTGTAAAATATTTTCCCATGTTATTTCTATGGGAAAATTTCGAGGTTTTCGTCAAAATCTATGATTATTTTTATGGAAATGAAAACCACCCTTAGCAACTTTATTTTTTATAAGAAAAACTAATGGTTGGATCTTTTTGAAATTTTAACCACATATTTAGGGCCCGAATTGTAGTTCTGTGGAATTTTTTCAAAGCAGTTTATACGTTACAAAAAAAGTTATAACCAATCAAAAAACCATCCTTATACATTAAAGTCGGTATGAAGTCTTATCTAAGAGAGCTATCGCTCTCCTAGAATAATATAATAATCGTACCAGAGTTATTAAAGGGTTAATAAATATCTATAAAATTTTATTAAAAGTTTTCGTAAAACTAATCAAAGGAATTTCGGTAATTTGACTGCTTCGAATCTGTTACATCTCTTTTCATGAACAATTTTATAAATGTTTCGTATGATGAAAAATACCAAAACTATAAATTTGTGAGCACAATAGCCACAGATAATAGTGTTGATTTTTGAAAATGTTTTTAAAGCCAAATGTATACCATTTTTACCAAATTATGAATATATACGGGCAAAGATGCATTGACAGCATTGCTCTAATTTGAGTCATCGGAAAACGTATTAGGACCGAGAATTTAAAGTTATTAAATACATTATATAGCGGCTGGATAAATGGGAGAAGGACTTCTTGACGTCGCCTTATTCTCCGTACTACGATATGGGATATGCATTTGGTCGTTACGTGCTTTTTAGCCTCAAAAATGTGAAGTATGTCTGCATTTATGATAGTTTTCCCAAATACAAAACATCAAATGACAAAATTTGGAAATAATATTTCAGACTTACATTTATGAGTAATAAATGGGTCGAAGGTAGTTTGAGGGAGATCAATGTTACTAAATGGATATCAAGTCCTGTGAAACATAGTTTTGCTATTGAAAATGGTGTAAGTACAAGATTGGATCGTGTTTCAATAGAAAAAGCGTGTTACTACAAATGTGGGAATTTGATGTTAATAATCCTACAAATGTTTGTTTTTAATATTTTTAAAAATATGCATTAAATATGACGAACAAGAGAGTAGTAGTACCTGATACAAAACATGGTGTTGCATATTTTTACAAACAAATTCCCCTCTTGTGTGTAATAGCCGCTTTGAGAAACACATGGGCGCCTATTTTTTTTTAATAAAATCAATTAAATTTTCTTTAAGATTCTAGACACCGTTATACAACAATATATGGCATTTGAGAGGGATGCGTTGATACTTCATGTAGCTCCAATTAGTTACTTCGATTCCTACTCAATATTTTCAAGCAAGCCCATTAGAAACGAACGTTCACAAAAGATTCTGTCCATCAAGGGACTCGAGAACACAGTATGGATCTTCAACCTTTTGTCATTGATATTAGTTTCGCTCGTATCTCTTGTGGCTGCCAGGAAAAGAATGAGATTCAGGGAGTCCAATTCGGGAATCTTTACGAAATTCATCTGGATTTACATTTCGGATTTTCTGCGCAATCGTACGTACCAAAGACCGATTAAATTAAAGCAAGAGTCCAAGTAAAAAGGGAAGTAGAAAGTCTGATGTACAAATAATTTCGGTCAGTCGGTCTTTGAACGAAAACGTGGTCTAAATAGCTAATATTTTAGAGTAATCTTTTAAAAGAAGTGGGAAGAGGCAAATGCTAACTTCCTCTTTGTAAAAATAAATTAACTTGAAAACTGCTAAATGTATTGTCTAATCGAGGCGAGGTTCTCTGAGTGCATGGGGTGTAAAACAGAGTAATTTAATTTCACTCAAGTTTTCGATTTACTTTAGTAAATCACGGAGTTTTTCTTATAGAATGAAATAATGAAATTCACACTGGAAGATGCAAACTTACTTAAATTGACTAGGTGTATTTCTGTCCTTACTATCGGCTATCATTGTTCTTAGCGAACAGTTTAGCGGGGATCATAATTTGAGGTACAGAATTGAAAAAAGACGTCACCATGGATATGTGTAATTAGCTTTTGTGACAAACTCCGCCACCCAGACAAAGTCAGCTGGGTGCTGAGGCAAAGCCACCCTATGATGGGACAATATCCCTAAGATAGTAGGCCAAATCTCTCGATATTAGTTTAGCCTAAAACAATTCACAGAACCAAATAAATCTGACTAAATGATTGAACTAGTGTCAGTTATCAAAAGTTTCAAACAGAGATCACATTTGGCCAAGACATTTTGTTCGAGATATCAATTTATTTCTTAATCAGAAGCCCTCTTTAATTTGATATATATTCAAATTAATTTAGCGGCAACATCTTTGGAAAAACGTGGAGTGAAGAGATTTCTGCCTTCAGTTTGGATTTTCGGGACGATGGTACTAGCCTGGGCGTGGTCGGGCAATTTAACTGGCACACTTTTGACCGGTCATTCATCCAAAATTGATACCATTGACGATTTGATTTCAAATTCTAACCATTTGGCTTCGATGAAATTGAGATATAAAATATTCCTTTTAATGAGGGTAAGTTCACAAAACAAAGACAAGACCCAGGTATGAAGCTAATCACTTTTATTGACTCTTCATCTCTAATTCACATTAGAGCTTAAACAAAATGTTTCAAAACCGTTTTAAAGTTAGAAAAATAGTGTGATCTCAATCATACACTTTAAAAAGGAACGATTAGAGTGAGGCTAGGCCTAATCATTTTTCTA
The DNA here is from genome assembly GCF_054372755.1 of Phalangium opilio. Taxonomy (NCBI): domain Eukaryota; kingdom Metazoa; phylum Arthropoda; class Arachnida; order Opiliones; family Phalangiidae; genus Phalangium; species Phalangium opilio. The sequence continues at coordinate 1,290,390 of NW_028324200.1, read as the reverse complement.
AAGCGTAAAATAATGAAATGTTTTTTTTTTTGTGAGGCGATGGGTAACGAGATTCTAAAGAAACCAGGATCCCTCGAAATTTCAAAAATTCTGAAATTGAAAACACTATTCTTAATCATGGATAATCCAAAGGTTCTTCGTTAAGCCTTCCATGTTAGTCCCAAAAATTTCTTTTAAGGCACGCGCAAAGTTAGAAATCTTAAAAACGAAAATGGTCCTACTCGGGGTTTATTTTTATCCAGTGAAGTCATTGACTCTGTTATAACAAGGAATCGATGGCCTAAAAAGGAATCGATTACATGGCAGGTGTTTACTGACATCATTATCTCGGCAGAAGTAATTATTGGTCCGCATTTTAAATTTTAGAATAACGATTCTGCGTACACAGCTTTGTCGAAACAATTAGGAAAATCATTTCAACGCCTTAAGGATCCGAATGTTATGAAACGATTGGCGTGTGGACGAGGTGTTATTATTGAACAAACACAAATGTTTTGGGACACAGGTGAAGGACATTTGTTTCAACTAAAGAGACAACTGGATGTTCAACAAAGACGGATTTATGTGGGAAAGAAAACCTACGAGCCTATACTCGCCCATATGTTTTTCAACAAAAATATTCCGCGACAAATCTTGGAAAATATCGACTACACGTAAGTCTTCTGAAGCAATCTCTATCCCAATCGTAAAACGCCACTTTTCCTAAATATAGAAATAATGAGATTTTGATGAGACTTTACTTCACAGTAGTGCATTTAAGTTCGCAGTTATTTAATATTGATAAGCTCTTTTAGCGCTTTACATTACGGAACATTGTTCAAAACATACTTAATCTCCCATCAAGACCTTTCGTCAACGTTTCAATGTTTTAACTTACTCAGTATTTAGTTTATCCTCAATGTTCAGTTATATAATCGTGATAGCAAAAGGGTATCATCTTAGGTTAAAGTAGTTCAATTAACCCTTTATTTGTTCGTTATTGGCTTGCGCATTCCATTAAAAATTACTTAATTATGGATCTTTATGATGCTATTTTTACGACTCAATAGTGAGCCTCAGTAGCATAGAACTATAGTGCAACGATAATTTAAGATTTTATTTGCTAGAAGTTAATATTTTGAGGTAAATACGCATAAATTTTAGAGAATCCCAAAATTACACGTTACACATTAAAATAGTGCCGGTTAGCTTAGCTAGTATCCTTCTTAGAATAATTTGTCGCAGACCGCTCCCATATTTTTATTATTTAATCTTTTTTTGTTCACAGTATCGAAAGAATATTTGAAACTAGTCTACTTTCCACACATTTATTTAATGCTAAATTCAAAGCTAGAAATTACCTGCTCGAGTCTGACAGTTTGATATTGGACGAACCCAAGGACTTGTTCTTTCTCTGTTCCGTGTTTCGAGTCCTTGCTGTTGGAAACACTTTGGCTGCGTTGGTTTTCATCTTCGAAGTGGTACTGCATGTAGTGAAAAATTGCAAGAACCGATAAAAAATAGGTGCCTTGCTAATTAAGTCTTATTTAAATTTATAGTTTTATAGGGAATAAATATAGCAATTTCTTTCTCTACTACAGGCTCATAAATTGCGGAAGACATTTTGCGTGAAATCACCAATATCAAACTTTGAAACTTCTTCAGGATTCTCAAGATAGACTGCCGTTTATTTAAATTATATTCAGCTTTGATAGAATTAAAAAAATTGTGGTGAATTATCGAGAATTAAGCCCCTGCAGACATGGTAACGTAAGCCTATTAATTTTTGACAACATATATGTCGCGTGTAAATTTCGAGCTGCAATTAAATAAATCGTTAATGTTAATTTACATATTTATTATTTTTAAACCACTATGAAATATAATTTTGACCCATTATGTAATATTCTATCCCTCTTACACTGTAAAAAAATAATGTTGTATTCTAACACCTTTATGCTCTCTGTTTCGAATGGACTGTTTAGAACTAATATCACGCTTCGTTACTTGGTTTGTTCTGACATCCTACTTGTATCTTCATATTTTTAATGAGTATTTTCAATATTTAGTCGTAAACCCGGTCAATTTTAATGATAAGTTTGCCAATACTGTTTAGTGTAAGTACGCCACATACTATCAAGCAACTTCTACGACGATGATGCTATTAGTTTTCAACGGGGCCTTCGTCATACTAGTAGTGCCACATTAGCGACTTTGATTACAATACAAAAGCATAAATGGCTTCTATAAAATAGTTCGTAATATATCACGCAAATATTCAGTGATTGCAATAACAAATTAACTGGGAAATTAGAATTAGTTCGAATTGCCGAAATTTTGGAAACAATACAGATAGGTTCGAAACTTTAGTCTCGGAATTTTTACACCTACACGCATTTGTTGTCCAATACCGTAGATTACCCTTTGTAATCGATAAGTTTCATTTATATTTAGCGTCAGAACAGCAAAGCAAATAAAATGGGCCAAGAAGAGTTAATCAATGTTGCTTTTATGTGATTCACAACCACTGTTGTTCGCGTATTACTGTCGTGGGTATTTTAGATAATCTGATTCAATGAAAAGTTAAATTCAGGATGCAAGAATTTGAAACCCTCTGGATGTTCAATAGCATTTGGAATTTTTGGATGCAGCAGCTTGTGATTGTTCAGAGATTCGTCTAGTCGACGGTGAAATTCTGTTCTGTTCTGATGGCATAGTTTAGCTCGCTCTCAGGCTAAAATTTCATTATCTCTGGGCCTATCGGTCCTATGCATTCGAAAACAAGTTTATCTTCGAGAAATTCCATTTCGTTTCGTGGCGGATTCAATTTTCCATCTTAGAAGTTAATTAGTTAAAGATTATTTCGGTTATGACAAAGGCGACCGCTCCCGAAAACAGCATGAGAAGAAAGTAGAAAGAATATTCCCGACGCTACTCAGCAGGTCCAAATCAGCCGCGCTTTTCAACTGTTTCTTCCACTTGATATATTCAATTGAGTAACGGACCTTAAGTTCCAAAAAATTTAAAACTTTTGTTTCGAATTAAAATTTACGATAAAATTCTTCCCGACCTCAGTTGGACGGACTCGTGAACTTGGAGACTGCTTCTCGCCCAAGAAGTGTTGAACATGGCATGAAAATAATCGAAGGCAACTTCTTGTTGCGAGAAATAAATCCTCATTTGCTCTTGATGACCTTTTCGAAATTGTCTCTGCCCTTATTAATGGCACCAAGGTACGTTGAATATGAAAATATTTAGTACGGAAGAGAACACTTTTCTTAGGTTAAAATTTACCCTTGCCAAGACTGAATTCTGCTCAAGAGAGGCTATACCATTTAATACCTCTTCCGAATGATTTTAAAATTCAATTTAGTTTGAAATCTCATGAATGATTAGAAATTAGCTCCTCTGACCAATCGCGTAACGCCCTGCCTTTGAAATTTAGAGCGATATTTGATAACAAGTTGGGAAACCAAAAATAAACCTCTCCGAGTCGAGACGCAATTAAGAGGTTTTCTTAAATAATTTATTGAATATAATTGATATTAATTATTTTAATCGTCATTAATTTACCTTAATTCTAGTTAAAACGTTAAAAGAAACTTTATTCCTAAAATCATTTTAAACATAGCTATTAATGACGTTTGTAAGTAATAACCTCAAAAACGAATTTCACTAGCTATACTATCTTTGAAAAATTTAGGTTATAATTTATTTTAAGAACAGCATATCCATTGAAGGTTATCTAACAATATTTATGCTCTCGATCGACCTTCAATTATTAGTATATGCTTCTTTGGTGGGAAACTTACCACCTTTCAATATTTTTCAAAAATTTTATCTCTCCGAGTGACGACTACGTGACGGAGCGATATTACACAGGTCTTTTATGGTTTGTGTGTCTGGTCGTAAATGTGTGTGACCGTGTTCGTAGTTTCCAAATCGGAGCAAAGGTATATCACAATCTCTGGACCGAGTTTACGGTTCACAGAAATTTAGTAAACCAATATCGCATTAATAATAATAATCTAGGCTTGTCTAAGAAGGGATTTCCACACTAAGCCTGTGGCTTATTTACAGATGGGTCCCTTTTTCAATGCATAGGGGGGTGGTGGCTAGCCCCTATGCCACAGCTAACCTACAGCGCCCTATACTAACTATTACCGTTAACCACTTCAAATTTTGTTGGAAAAGAGAAACCGAGTTAGAAGGACCGCGGAGGAAAACTTCTTTTAACAAGCGGGGAGAGAACTTAGAAACTCTACGTAGAAGGACTTGTTCCCAGATTTTCACCCGGTGACATAGTCCGGGATCGAACCCGGGATCCTCTTGCTGCGAGGCGAAAGTGCTAACCACTACGCCACCCCACTTATTACGTCAGCTATCCCACTTAGGTCCTATTCACATTTTTACTGACCATTATTCCGTAATCAGATAAGTCAGTCGTCCATTCCACAGAGCCATCAATCTGTGCACAATGTCCTCTATTACCACCTTCTTCTGATCTTTCCACATAGGCAATAATCTGTACATATTGATTCAAACATCATGACCTTTTAGTCCTCCTAGTCTATCCCACATACCTGTCTGTACTTATTGGATTCATCCATACCCAATTTCCAGAAAATTGCGGACGACGAGTCGAGTATTGAAGATTGCGTATGATGCTTATACAGTACATACATAGTTAATATAGAGGGATATATTAAGGCGTTACTCTATTGTATTACAAATCATGAGATGAGATGAATTAAAAATTTTATTTGTTTATAGCGCGACCTCTTTAAAGAGACCTTAACAGTTCACAGTGAAATGATTCGAATGTTAAATTCATGTTATAACGAACAGTTTTAGGTTCTTCAAAAGAACCGTGTCACGAAGGCAACTAGATCGTGGTAGTTAGATATTGACCGCTATTTAGTTATGGCTTCGGAGGGTCCATTCTTTTAGTGCGGATAGATCAGCTAAAGTATGGACAAACATTAACAGTCGTGCTGTCAAACTTAGAATATCGTTGAGTATAACGAGAGGATAGTGTTTACATACCAACCTAGTTGCAAATATAGCTATGAATAATTTATTAATTTTAACTTCTGAAGTTGCTTAACAATAAAAGCCAATATTTAAATGAAGAGAGAAATTAGATTGTAGGTAGTCAACCCGCCTCGGAGAGGTAATATTTTTGTTTCCCAACTTGTTATGATAACGCTTTTCTATAAATAAGGGTAGCCCGCAACATGTTTTTGGAAAATCCATAAAAGATAATGTTTGAATATCTCCTAATTACGAGTTTGATAGTAGGTGCATTTGCGGCTGAAACTAACTTTAGCCGAAGCGTTTTTGAAGGAGGTAACTAAATAACGTGCCTTTTTTTTTATTTTTTTTACCATATGTAACATTATGGCGTTTAAAGTGACACTTTTCATGGCTGAAATGCTAAATTTCTTAAGGAAGATTTGTTTCCTCGTTATATGTGTATACCCAGTTTTTCGACTAGTAGGATTACTACTATTTACTCAAGGAGGACAGAAAAGCCAGGCTTCCTTGTTTAAATGCTATAAAGCGTCCTAGTCTGAAACTATGTACTTTAAGCTTGGAAAAGGAAAGTTTGATTCTGAAGTAGCACAGTTGTGGGCCATCTGTAGAGATTTAGAAAGCCCAGAATGCATTTCAAGGCTGGACATCAGTGAGTGCCGCCCCTTAAGTTTGGAAATGTTTTTAAAAGTTTAAAAGTCACCTGTTGGGATTAGCAGGTGACAACTAAAGTTTATGCGCAACCTAAAACTAGGGTAATATTTACGACCATTCATGAGAAGGGCTCTCGTTTTAGAGCTATAGTCTAAGTTGATACGAAATCAAGCACTATTTCTCCTATCTCTAAAACCATATTATGCCATTATGGTTATACCTACTGGATTTTGCTTCACAGACTCCCCCCATTAAAAACCATAAAATAAAAAGTATTTCATTATTATGTACCTGTTTTTGTTATGTTACGTATATGGTTTTACAAGGAATTTAAAATCCTGTAAATGAATTATTTGAGTATAAATGTTCATATAGACTCTAAAATTGCTGTTAAGTAGTATACAACAATTATAATAGAAAATGGATTTTTCAGTCCGTTTGTGATTGAAGCTTCATGTCTTAAGCCGCGTTTGAAAACAATTCCAACCATTTATGAAGGGTCGAAAAGTTACATTATACGGTTAATCTTTCAGATATTTTTTGAGAAAATCCAATAATAGTTTTTAAACATGATTTAGATTGTAATTTCCAAAACAGTTATAAACGTTTTCAAAGTGTCTGGTGTAATCACGGCTTTAGATATATTATAAATGGCACGCTGGCCCTTTTTATTACCGTCCTTCATAAAAAAAAATCGCAATCACTAAGGTAAAGCTATAGCCAAAAGAAAATAGGATTTATGTCCCCATAATTAACAATATTTTTCCATGGTTTCTAATGCCCCTTATTATGAATCTTTGCGTGATTAAAAATTACACTTTTTGTCGAGTTTTATAATGAAATTATGTCTTTAAAGGTCTTTTTGCAGTTGAAATGATAACTAAAAGCAGAAGGGAGATGAGACTAGAAGTACTGAGCTAACCAAATTCTTCACTTGGCGAAAGTGAATATTCTTGATAACACAAGAACGGTTGGCCCTCTGGTGGCGGTTGCTGAATTTCCCCTCCAAAACGTGAGACGCTCGCGCTGGTAGACGGCCGAACTAGATTCAAGCACCCACCTCCGTGTTCCGCCACTTTAGGTTGAGGGGAAGGGGGTAAGAAATTTTTTTGGACCTCAACCAATTTTTTGTCTCAAGCGTAGGCGCGATGGAAGCGGCATAAAATCCTCAACTTTGTTCACTAGTGCCAGGATCTATTACCATTGCTAGAGCCCTTCACTTCTAGTCTCATCTCACTTCTGCTAAAAGTAATTAAATGCTTGGCAAATTATGTAAAGTTCATTAACAAATGACGTTTGAATGTTTTTGAAAGTAGAATTTTTGGGGGGAAATTATGAAAAGTAATTTTCAAAGAATTAGGGCTTAAAGTCATATTTTTACTACTAAAATATTAATATCTGAACTTTGGCCAATACATTTTGTACACGTATTTTGTTTCTTTTTCAAATCTATTTGTACAGAGACAATTTTACTAATAAATTGTTGTAAACGCTTGTAGATCTTTTCGAAGGAGATATACTTCTATCGAAAGAAGATTTAGATGTATGTACTATTTTCGCAATTTCATTTACATAATTTTCGAATATTAGAAATTACTAAAAATAGAAGCTGTTGCGTTTTTACTTTCAAATTTGTGTATCCATTTGTTGCAGGGAGACAGAAACGCGATTAGAAATATGAATTTAAGGTGGCCAGGCAAAACTGTCTACTACGTCATCGACAATAATTTCAGTACGTTAACTTAAACTTTTCAATCTGTCAGACAACACCTAAAGAATAGACCTTTCTGAAAATGTTTCTGGAATCCCGTCACCAACATATCAAAGGGATAAACGCGTGAAAGCGTGAGTTTTTTTTGGTAAAGTCAGTAGATCGAGAACTGAAGTGACTAGAGAAAAGCTCCCATCAGCCTTTACCCCAGTATACAATGAAGTGATATCTAGTTTATTAGGAAGAAGGTATAAATTCGCCGCATTTCCAGCTTTATCCCCAGTCCAAACGTAGGTCCGGAGTTAATCCCCGCCTCTAAATTACAACCAGCATCTCATTGGTTCTTGAAAACTAACGTCAGCGCGACGCGAATGACAAAAATTACTGACGACTGAGGAGAGGTGAAATAGCTGGGCCTCCTTTTACGTCCCCCCCTTGTATTTTGAAAGGGAGACTGGGACTATGGCGCGCGAATACTTAGGAATCTTATACCTTCTCCCTAATAAACTATAGATATCACTTCTTGAGTACACCTTATATTGTTCGGAAAGGCCTATTCTCGCATTTGGTGGAAATTAAAATAAAACCAAAACTAATTATTATAATTAACTGAAAGGATGGTAGCGTATAAATTAATCATTAAATTTAGGATTCAAGCTTTTATTTACTACATACCATTTAAAAATGACAGCCTTTGATAGATGCGTGTGACGTGTCATATGTTTTTAGTTTATATAAACTTTAGCGACAACTAGATGAAAAAATCTGAATTTGATCGAAATACAACGCTATCCCTGTAAACGATATTCAAACTGTTTTGTAATTAATCTTCTTCAAATTGTGGCAGACCAAACTCAGGTGAATTTAATCAAGAATGCTATGAATGAATACCATACAAAAACCTGCATACGTTTCGTACAAGGACGTGGTTCAGGGAATTATATTCGAATATCTTCGCTAAACGGGTTCATATAAATATTAATTCTAAAAATATTTATGAAATTCATTATTTTAGAAAAACGGTCTATCAATTATTCCGTTTTTGTTCCAGGTGTTATTCTATGATTGGTAGACAAGGTGGAGTTCAAACATTATCTCTTCAAATTCCTGGCTGCATGCATAAAGGGGTAATTATGCACGAACTAATGCACGCTCTTGGATTTTGGCATGAACAAACTCGGGCTGATAGAGACAATTACGTAAATATCAACTGGAATAATATTCTCGAACGTGAGTTTAAATTTTTACAGTAAGCTTATTTGAAGTGACATAGTTGATTCGAACTGAATTTATGGGATTCAAACTTTGGATGTTTCATTTCGTTGCTTTGAGCTTGATTTATGTAATTTAGTTGATTTGAGCTTGAATCACAAAATTTAGCTGCTTTGAGCTTGATTTATGCCATGCATTTTCTGTTAGATTGATTTTCTTTGAACTGATTTATGTGATGCACTTGCTTTGAGCTTGATTTACGTGATACATTTTCTTTGAGCTTGATTTATGTGATGCATTTTCTTTGAGCTTGTAATATGTGATGCATTATCTTTGGGCTTGATTTATGAGGTGCATTTGCTTTGGGCTGATTTATGAGGTTCATTTTCTTTGAGCTTGATTTAAATGATGCATTTGCTTTGAGCTCAATTTATGTGATGCAGTTGCTTTGAGCTTGATTTAAGTGCCGCAGTTGCTTTGAGCTTGATTTATGTGATGCAGTTGCTTTGAGCTTGGTTCATGTGATGCAGTTGCTGTGAGCTTGATTTATGTAATGCAGATGCTTTAAGCTTCATATATTTTTGTTTTGATGCTTTGGGCTTGATGATTAATTGAATCTACTTGGTTTATGTGACTGATGAATAAGTGATATGTTAAAAAGATAGTTTCCCTACTATTTATACAGTAATCTTACATAGACTAGAAAACAGAATACACATCATGCAGAGTAGGCCACTTGGTTTCTTAGCATGGCGTACACAGAAGTTGCAAGTTTTAATTAAACAATTTTAAAAACAAATTAATTTAGTTTTTAAAATCATCCGGAGATGATTCCAGGATGCTAAATTATGGAGATATGTTTTATAATTAGTAGAAGAATCGATTATAAATCATTCGAGTTACCTCTTTACCCTCAATTTAATCCTATCTGTCAATAAGCCCTTTGGAATTGGTTTAATTTAAACTTCACAATTAAAATAGGCTATTTAGATTTTTTTATTGCGGAAACAAGTAGCGTTGTTATTAATTGGCAACACCTGGCTGGTTATTGCATAAAGAAACGCGGACGAGTTAGAAAGTTTTGAGCAGAAAATTATTTGATTGCTTTATGATAGCTTGAGCCACTATTACAGATCAAAAACACAACTTTAACAAGAACAGTTTGTCGTACATGGATCATATGGGCTTTAACTATGACTACATTTCAATCATGCATTACGAAGCATATTTATGGGCCAGAGATAATAGGTATCCCACAATGACGCCTAAAAACACCAATTTCAAGCTCAGTGATCTCGGAAGTTCACAAAGGAACCATCGTTTTTTGCCAACAGATATTGCCAAGTTAAAGAAACTTTATCAGTGTTAATATACTGTAACATTTGTATTGTTTCTAAGTGTTAAGCAAGCAATAAAGAGAGTTACTAATAATATGATACCTTTTACTTTAATCAAACGAATTAAAAATATAACTAGGATCATGACCAAAAAATAAATTACACGAAATAAATTAATCATTGGCATTCATGTTCTTAAATGTAAAACCAATGTTGACTTTAATATTATATGTACATACAGTAGGTATAGTAAATAGACAACGATAAATTAATTTTTCTTTTTGTTTAAACTGAATGTGTACATTTGAAGAAGCTGACTTGATTTCGTGACTTGTTAACCCTACACTTGCTGTTCTTATGGTTAATCAGAAGACTTAGCCCTTCGGACTTTTTGTTATAGTGGCAACACACTGGCAACTATTTGTCAAAGAATGGCAAACTGGCGTACAAGTTGTTCTGCTACATTGATCGACACCATTCGAAGGGTTATCACTACAAACTGAGTTTTGAAAAAAAGATTTTAAGTTTGTTAACATATAACCACACTTTCCAAAGAATTTAAGTTTTTTTAGTAGACCCTTTTCAGAAGTCGGGGTAAAACAGAGTCGGTGTTTGACTACCTCGTTTCCTTATTTATCATCCAAAGACGTTAGATATCCCTTCATGTAAATGACTTTGGTGGATGGGTAAGTCCTTACCACCAAAGAGTGTATACCAAGAGGGGCGGAAAGTCTAGCCTCTCACAAGGCTTTTGAAAAGCCCGGCCACGGTTTTGGGTTAACTAGATCCGGTTTTTGTTGATTGGGTAAGCAGCGACGCCTTTTATTGGTTAAATTATGTCGGCTGCTTACTTTTGGTGGTGGTAAAGGGTTGATCTCTGGGTTGACCGTTGACGTACAAAAGGAAATTTTTAATTAGACGACAAGGTCACGTGAACAACCGGAACTAGTTCCTCCAAATTCAGAGCCGGTCCCTATTTACAAAGTTTCTGCTCCTCTTGGTATATTCTCTTTGTTACCACATACCGGACGTTCCTTCTTAACCCTATATCAAGTAGACTATACTGGGTGGCGACCTTTTGAAAATGGCATATTTTGTTTCAAATTTAATTAATAATAGATTTAGTGAATCAATTATTTGAATATGCAAATCAAATTTGATATTTATCAATTTTTATCTAGTATTTTAGTAATCGTCTCGATAACAAAAAAATGGTAATCGTATTAATACTCGTTCGAGCTACACGCTACAAACGAGTACTAAAATGAGTTACTAAAACTTCTTTTTTTTTCGACATTCCTCGTAAATTTGAAATAAAATATAGGTGTCTTACGTTCCAGGCTGTCTTGGGAAACGTTGTAGTGGATGAACGTAAAGATTGAAAGCAATAATATAAGTTTGACTTCCATTGTTCAGTTTGGAATGAAATTCTAGAAAGAGCTTTGAACATTAACAACTACGACTATTGATTGAAAATGAAACACTGACCTCGTATTTTAGTAGAAGCTCCAGATTGCAATATTTAACGTCCAGGTGTTTCACATTTTACCCCTGCGGCGTGTATTTTTGTTATTTAGAGTAAAGGCTTTTCTTTTATAATACTCCGTATTGGATATATTGTATTTTAAAGGTTCTAGCAAAAGTGGATGAGAGGAAAAGTATGAAAATGGCCAAAAGTCGCGAGTCATCAGAGTTTCGCCGTAGTTGACCGTTTTATTGGCGTAGCTATACTGGGCCTGTTCACTCCCTTAAAATAGGTCTTGTGTTATTTCGCGGTTACGCGGTTACCGTCGTCTGCTATTGTGTATGCTAGAACTTCCTCGATTTGTGTTTGTAGTTAGGACAGAGTAGCTGGTAATGTTTTAAAAGGTATTTGAAGGTATAATATGGATTTAAGTAAGGTTATCGAAGCAATAGAAGAACACATAAAACTAGATACGTTTAAAAAAATCTCGGTAATTTAGCTATAGCGTGAGAAGCTTGCGTCGTCATGTACGTGATCGAGTGGGCTATGGTTAAACCAAGGAGCATAAATGTCTGAACTACTTTCAGTCGCGAGTTTGCAAGTCCATCAGTCACTAGTAAACTAAATAGTTATTGGCGAAACTTTGATGTCCGCGTTTTTTAACACAGGCTCTATGGCCATTGTCATACTTTCCCTCTCATCCACATTTGGTTCTAGTTAAATAGTTTTAAGAAAATTTATTCCTAAAATCATCATCATAGCTATTGTTGAAGTTTGAATTCAAGAATATGCCTCTTTAATAATTTTTGGAAATTTATGGTATACTAGCTGTTACCCACGGCGTCGCTCGCGTGTAATAAGAACTTCCATCAAAATGATATAAAGAATGGGTAGATTCGATTTACAGATGACTGATATTTTTGTAGCACCCTAGGAACGAGGGCACGCGGCGTTGCCCGTCAGCCCGTCGGGACATTTTTTATTATTTTTCACGCGGACATTATTCTATAAAGAAGGGTTTTTAAATTTCTGACCGCTATTTAAAAAGATGGCAACAAATCGAACCCGAACGACCATTCAACCCGCCTATAGGTTAAAGGAAACCAGTGTACTAAATATTTGCGAAATCGTTTGAAACGCGCGGACTCTGTTGCATAGAGAAGATTTTTTACATTTCTGGTCGCCATTTTTTAAGATGGCGGCGGATTGGACACATCTTTCTTAGTACGCGCCTACTACTTATGAGTAACGTTCTTGCAAATTTTCAGCATTCTAGGGCCAGATGTTTGGGCTGGTAGTTGATTATCAGTCAGTCAATCTGTCAGTCTGTCAGGACTTTGATTTATATAGATATAGATAACGCGATTGATTTACTATAAATGATAAGAAAACTCGCAATTGCGTGAACCTTTGGTGAAAGCCCTGCCTTTGGGAGGGTTGAGAGTTTCTCGTATTCCTAGCCGATCGCCCCTAACGATGATAATGGAGTAGATCCGCGAACGCGGTCCGGATATTGCATATACGTTTGCTCCTATTTGCCAACTGCGAACGCCGTGACAGACAGATTGACACACAGACAAGTCCAGTGTAGTAGCTCTCCGTGACGTCATCGTCACTCGGGGAGGTAAAAAACTGTCTAGCAATAGTGGAAAGGGGACAACTGCTTTTTCCTAGCTGTGAGAAACGGATGGGAGGAAGGGGAGAACTGAAAAACCGTTAGAGGAAGAATTGAATCGCAAGCTTTCACACCTAGGTAGCAGCACATTTTCTCTCTCTTTTTGGGCGCAGTAAAGTTAATCTCAAGGGGCTCGAACCCAGCAGTGTATTCCTTTAAACTTGAACAACGCTCCGTCTTATTCAGAGGCTCAGAGCTTCTGGGAAAAAAATGATGATCTTGAAAACTTCCGCATTACTGTGATATATAACGATGTCATGTATGATAAAAAGTACGTCCCGAGTAGACAATAGCATGAATCTATATAACTAAAACGCGTCAAAGCTAGGAGGGTAACACCCAAACCAAATCGACATGATAGAAGGGACATATGATAGAGCTGTATATTCATAGTTATATAGATTCATGACAATAGGTAATGATATATTATTTTTCAATGACGTGAACGAAACCACACGTACAACGCCTTAAATCCAGGTGTGTTAACCGTGTTGTTTTTCTTCGCACAATAGTAATTGAATCACTTATAGTGAAGGCTTGTTTTTCCGGAGATATCGTAGAAATTATTTTTTAAAATCAATATTGTTATGGCTAGTAGATGGTTCACTCCATTTCTATATTTTATATTTCTTGATTCGGGTGAAAAAATCCTTCCGCAATCTAACGATGTATCTTCGGAGCTACTTCCGGATCATTTCAAGGCCATATGGAGCGTACCATTTGAGCCCTGTTTCTAAAGAATTACGGAAAATATCACGGATATATTAGTTAAAGCTGGTATTACTGTTAATGAAGGAGGAGCTTTCGGTGGAAGCAATATAAAGACTTTCTACAAATTGGGATTTTATCCAGAAATAACTGAAAAAGGAGACATATACGGCGGAATCCCTCAGGTATCGAAAAATTTTATAACACAGATAAGGGCAATCTGAGTTTTTTGAGCGAGTTGTTGAGACTTGATTAAGTGATTATTATATTCCATAAAACGGGCAGTTAATAATAGAACGAAGTCGTACGGCAGGGATGGATATAATTTTAGAAGTAGGAATGGAGAACAGAATAATCTGGGCGCGCTTTAAGGTCCCGGACCCCCTTCCCCAGGACGGAGGGGTATGAAAGAAGGGGCATTTTGCGCCGTCCCCGTCAGCAACATCATCAAAACGTTGTTTAAGTGAGCCATAAGATAATTTAAACTTTTCGTTAGGTGTTGGAGGGAGGGGCTCTATACTAGGCTATGAGTCGGACTGAAGTAAATACAAACCGTTCTAAACCAAAATAAACGTAATGGAATACAATTTTCCAAATTTCTGTCAACTGGGAACGCTATCTGGAAATTTCGAACACGTTTGGACCGACTTGACAATTGGGAACGCGGGTTACAGATGCCTAAAAATTAACACCTCTCCGTGACGTTACAGTCTCTATATAGGAGAGTTAAAAACCTCTCTGAAAGCCTCAAATTTTTTTCCATATCTTGAGTATGATATCTTCCTCACAGTCTAGCTGAACCTTACCTCCCTTGTCTACCGAAGACGTGCCGAAACGCTAGCTTTGGTCTATGGCAGGGTGGCCAACATTTCCGGCTGCAGGGCCAAATTCGAAAATTCGAAGTATGTCGCGGGGCTGGGCCGCAAGTTTAAATTACAAAAATTAAAAGCCCAGAAATTAGGGAATTTACATCTGCTTGCTCAAACCACGGAAAAAATAGCTTCCCAAATTATTGAGTCATAAAGAGAAAGAATCAGGGATATATAAAAGGGGGATAAATTAATCTAATCCAAAGAATATAGACCTACTATGTACTTGTAGCGTCTGTAGCACGTCCGTGTGTTTCTGGAAACACTTATTTAAAGAGCTGGAAAGTAATATTTTAAGTGAAAATTTAAAAGAGAAATCAATGTGCGAGTCATAGTTTTGGTAGAAAAAGATTCAATGTGCGAGTCAAAATTAATAACAATTTTTTAAGTAAAAATAAAGTAATTTTTCGTTCTTTTATTAATTCAACAAAAAAACCGCCTTCTTATTTGCGAGTGAAAAACGTGCCAACGCGTGAGTAGTCAAAATTTCCAACATTAATCGCGTTAGTGTTTCAGTCCGCTAACGCGATCGACTACTTAATGAACTCAGCTCTCCCAAAAGCTATTTTCGCGCCCGTATGCTACACACCCCTACTGCATTTGTTTAATTCTCACAGCCTAAGAGAGGTAAAGATACTATGGGGGTAAGAGGTTCTGGCTAGCACGAGGGGTTAGTCATTCTCCAAAATTTTGTACACCCGATTTCTGATTTCTGAATTTTTATGTGAATTCCGTTGATTACTGAATGAATTTCTTGATTTCCGTGATTACGATTATTTTAGGTGATTTCCATAATCTTTACAATGATTTCCCGTTATTGCCGCAGATTACTCGAGATTACTACTTGAATTCCACTGATTACTCGTGATTACTATTTGAATTCCACTGATTACTCGTGATTACTATTTGAATTCCACTGATTACTCGTGATTACTTTTTGAATTCCACTGATTACTCGTGATTACTATTTGAATTCCACTGATTACTCGTGATTACTATTTGAATTCCACTGATTACTCGTGATTACTATTTGAATTCCACTGATTACTCGTGATTACTATTTGAATTCCACTGATTACTCGTGATTACTATTTGAATTCCACTGATTACTCGTGATTACTATTTGAATTCCACTGATTACTCCATTTCAACTGATTACGATTTTTATTTTGGATTTTCGAATTCCTCGATTGATTATGCGTGATTATTTGACGAAATATGTGATTACCGAGATGATTACAAAAGATTACTAGGAAATCATATGATTATTTCTGATTCTCTCAATATTCCATGTGATTTCCAGTGATTATCGGAGATTTCTGATTACTCACAAAATTGATTATGATTACTTATGATTTTCTTAGAATTCTAGAAATCAAGTAATCGATTTCGGCGGTTTTGTACACCTGATTACTCAAGTGACTAGCCCCTCGGGCTAGCAGATGCCACTAAACCAATGGCGGCACAGTAGTCATCGTTTTTTAGACTAATTAAATGCTAGCTATTTTGCAATAAGAGACATCTTATTTTTTCAATATTATTCCATTTACATTTAGAATGAGGCTGTTCTTTAAACTGTTTGCTGAACTTAGTTTAGAGAGTGGTAAAGAATTTTGTTTATCCCCAAAACAGAAAATTTTAAGCTACCTGTTACTTCCATCGAACCAATTGGTGAAGCTATACGAGATTTGAATATTGATATAAACGTAAGCTTCGCTTTGCTGAAAGTGTTGAACTAACGGTTGTCTAGTACCAATAATGAAGATAGTAAAAATATAACATCTTTTAAATTAATTTATAAAATTTCTAATATTATTTTTTATTATTTCGTATAATCTTGTGAAAAGCTGTCGTAAATGCATTTCAAATATACGAAGTGTTCGTAACAAGCATGTGAATATCTCGCTGTTTTGCTCTGCTCCAACTGACATTTATGCTCTCACTGAGACTTGGCTGGATGATTCGGTTTCGGACTCGGAAATGTTTTCTGAAGCCTACATTACCTTTCGTCGTGACCAACCTTCAAGAGGTGGTGGTGTCCTACTCGCTTTACACGATTCGCTTCGTCCTCTTCCTATTGAAGTTCCCGAGGAATTCCTAGTATCTTCCGATGGTACTCCAACAGAAGCTGTTTTCGCATCTTTCACGTTTGGTAGTCGTTCTGCTGTTGTTGGTTGTGTTTATAGACCTCCTAGATCTTCAATGGCAAATACCATCACGATTTGTGAATTACTTGGTCACCTTCATGAAACTCTTCCTCCTCTCGATCTCTTTATATTGATGGCGGACTTCAATATGGCTATAGATTGGCAACACCCGTCACCGACATCGGCAGAAGACTAGGTTTTCTTTGACACCGTCGCTGGTTTGGGGCTTCACGAGACTGTGTTGTCACCTACTCGAGGTTCGAGTCATCTTGATTTGGCATTCGTTAACGATATTCGTTACATGAGTGCGACTTCTCTCCGAGATAATATTCCTGGGTGTGATCATTTGGTTGTGTATGGTACTTTGGATCCACCACGAAACTTTTGCTAACGTTTAGCGCGCTCTATCCTCAATTACCGAAATATCGCCGTTGAAGAACTGCTCAACTCTGTTTCCTACGCTTCTTGGGAGATAGTGTTCTCTATGGAAATTGACGCTCCTTGGGAGATAATGTTCTCTATGGACATTGAGAGTACTTGGGAAACCATTTTGGACGTGTTTTGGGCCTGCGTTAAGGACAAAATTCCGCGCACGACTGTAAAAGGGAAAAAAGATCCCCTTGGATTACCGCTGACCTTGTCCACCAAAGTCATGTAAAGCACTCACTCTTCAATAAGGCAAAAAAGAGGCACCGTGAAGCTTACTGGAACGCTTATAAGAGGTTCAGCAATATTTTGCGGCGTAAAACTCGTATAGCCTACGACGATTTTGTCTCGGGCCTTCATGATACGCTCGCAACTTATCCAAAACGCTTCTGGTCTGTCATTCGTTCTAAGAGTAAATTGCCGCCACCTTCTTCGTTCAAGGGTGATTTTGGGGAGATATCCAGTGACACGTACGTTTGGGGATTTTTTTCCACAAGAGCTTCAGCCTACCTGATCCTAATTTGACTCTAGAATGGGGACGTCTGGACCTGAATTCGTTTTGGAGTCCATCACACCTTCGGATGTAGCAGCTGCTTTGAAGCGTCTAAAGCCTGGGTCGGCGTGTGGACCAGACGGTATTACACCTAGATTACTTTTGACGATGGCGCTGGCAATAATAGGTCCTTTAGTTCGGCTGTTAAACATTTCGCTCTCTATATCGACTGTACCGTCGGCTTGGAAACTGGCGAACGTCGTACCTATTTATAAGAATGGTGGAAAGAGGAACGACATATCTAACTATCGTCCAATTTCCCTTACTTCGGTTGTTGGGAAACTATTAGAGTCCATCATTTCTGAGAAGCTAACCACTTTCTTTGAAGATAACGACCTAATACCGCCATCCCAGTTCGGTTTCCGATGCAACCGTTCTTGCACCCACCAACTTCTGCGATCCTTTAACAATTGGGCGCGCGTTCTTGATGAACGCAATCCACCAGATATCCATGTAGTCAGCTTTGATTGATGTAAGACATTTGATTCTGTCTGCCACAAGAGACTACTTTACAAATTAAGAAGATCTGGAATTTCTGGGACCATCCTGCTATGGCTTGAAAGCTTTCTTGGCAAATCGCTACCAACGAGTTCTTTACCGTGGAGAGTGTAGCAGTTATCTTCCGGTACGGTCCGGAGTACCCCAAGGTTCAATTTTGGGCCCTTTGTTATTTAATATTTTCATTGCTGACCTTCCAACTGTGATTACTGGTGACTGTTTTGTATATCAATACTCGGATGATTCCTATATCTCCCAGCCTATACGGTCTACTTCTGATCGATCTTCACTACAAGCCAACATAACCCGTGTTTTCGAATGGGGAGTTACAACAACATCGCCCTCAAAGTCAAGAAATGCAATTTCATGGTGCTGTCTCGCCGTAGAGGTACTGATGACACCTTCTACCACTTACACACAACACCTTTAACCAGGGTATACACTATGCGCCTACTAGGAGTCATTTTTGAGTGTGATCTGACTTAGACCTCGCAGGTTAGAACGGTCACTAACAAGGCTAAGCGCATTTGTGGTTTGATTCGTCGTACGACAAAACATACCCGTGGTTCGTTGACCCTGTACCGGTCTCTGTGTCTACCTATTCTCGAATATGCTTCTCCGGTTTGGAACCCTAACTTTACCAAAGGTGTTGCCAAGCTGGAGTCGGTAGAGATGGGGTTTACTCGGTTTTACCTACGGTCTCCTCGCCCACATTTCCCTGGACATATTTCCTATGATTTGCGCCTGCAGGCCTTGGGGTTTCAACCGCTCTGTGTTCGTCGAGCTGTGTCTGATGTCCTCACCCTATTACGACTACGCGACTGCCATTACTTTCAATTGGACGATATACTGACGGAGAATCCCAGACACTCCGTACTAACGTATTCCTTACACTACGCCAGATGCCTCGCGTTAAAGGAGTCATTTTTCTTTCGGTCTGTACGGTTGTGGAAAAATCTTCCCGTATGTCTTAGGGAAATAGCAAACGACCTTTCTCTACCCGTATTTAAGACTATTATCTCAAAACTTTTCTTTGAAACTTGGCTTTCTAAAAATTGTTAAAATTTCCTTTATTTTTTATATTTTTGTATACTTGATATTTATTGTTTTCTATATTTGTATTGTACGTCCGGGTAACCACCTTAAATAGGCTCTTCTGCCTCTGTGGTTGCCAGTAACTTTGGGTGCGAAATAAATTATAATAATCTTGTGGAAAGCTGTCTTAAATAGATTTCAATCTTGAAAAAAGCTGTTATTTCTAGGCATGGTACAAAGAAATCATAGAGCATATGTTTCACAATAGTCGATTATAAATGCTAATCATAATTGGGTCTTTTTACTTAACCAAGAATGTATAAATAATAGAGCGTAAGATTGGATATCATGGCTCAAACCTTTCAAATGAAGGATCGCGGAACGAGTGGAGCAATGTCAGTCGATCATGAAAGTTTAAGTTTAACACAAAAAACCCCGATATCTTGAAGCTGGGATCTGTTTTATTACAGTCATTGCTGCCTGTTACTAGTGTCAATAAATTAATAACCTAACCAATTAAACCAGACTCTGTGCAAATTAATGATACACCGACACTCTATTCCAATATTACCGGTACTTCATACCAATTATACCGGGCGCTTATATTACCAATTTTGTGGTAACTGAAGCTTCTAATTCCCACTATTCTATGGAATCAGTTCCATACTGTCTTGGCCAATCGTATTATCCGTTTCATCGAGACGACAGGACTCAGCGCAGTCTAGCCAGCTCGAGGTGCACAATATACCTTTGGTATCGGTGCTTGATATGGTGACGCGTCACCCTTTTCAACATTAGCATTAACATGAAATCCCACTAATCCAACAATTCAGGTATTCTCAAACAGAATTCGAAGAGAAATGTTATTATAAACATAAAGGTAACCTAACAATATGAATATCGACAATAAAAATTTATTTTTGGTCATTTATATCTGTAACACAGGAAATAAAGAACAGAATATTTTAAGTTTTATTTAAAACCAAGTTTTGTTGGATCGTCTCACGTAACGACAGAAACTAGCAATAACTTGTTGTAAATTGATGGTGAATTAAAAATATGCAAAAAGCCTTAACGCGTTTCTAAGCAATGAGCTTTCTACTTCCATGGAATAGATCTAGCCAGGCCATAATTTATTTTTCAAAATCCTAATAAGTGTAATCAAAAATAAAACATTGACGAAATATTGTTACCACCATACTGTAGAAAAGCCAAGAAACCAGATTCACACGCAAGAAAACGACAATTTTCGCCCTTGAAATTAAGATAATAATATATTTTCAGCACTTCGATTTAGGTACCGATTCAAAATTTAGTAACATTTTACACAAGTGTAGAGAACATGTAAAAGTTGTTTTTAAATTTTTTTCTGTTGCTATATAATTAATTTTATTTTAGTCTGACTTTATCCCGTAAATCATAATTAAAATAAATCCGTGATTAATCAGATTTTTTAGAAACTGTGAAATGTGATTTCTTCTGAAAACAAGATGCAAAATTTCCAACTGTTAACACTATGTTAATGTAAAATGGCCCCATAATCAAATTCACAATAAAGAAGATAACGATTTTCGCTATTGAAAAATAGTCATACTTCAGATACAATGAAAATATCCCAGCGTAAAGATCGTAAGCTATAATAACGCCCATTAAAATTAAAAACATTTCCCCTTGAAATTTAAAATCAGCAAATAATGTAATAAATAATGATAAAAGATAAAGCACATGCCCTTGAGAGAATGTTCGAGATAATTGAAACATTATCCAGTACTTTCCGCGAAAAATGTGAT
This sequence comes from Phalangium opilio, assembly GCF_054372755.1. Taxonomy (NCBI): domain Eukaryota; kingdom Metazoa; phylum Arthropoda; class Arachnida; order Opiliones; family Phalangiidae; genus Phalangium; species Phalangium opilio. Next base: position 1,269,297 of record NW_028324200.1, on the reverse strand, counting down.
TCTTCTCCAAGCAAGTGAACCCCATACTTGCTCTGACCTTTTGATTTTGAAAGTCTTTGACAGTAAGAGTACCTTGTTCGAGAATTTTACCTTCAACCCAACCTTTTCGGTAACCCTTAATGTGAGCGTTAAAAATAAAATATATGAATTCTATAATGGAAGAAGATGGTCCTCCATCGAAGGAAATTTCTTTTTCAACGCCATTGTTACAAACAACGAACGAACCCTTACCCGCAGAAGGTAGCACGTTAAAAATTTTAGAAAATATTCTAACATGACCTATATCCCATATCACCCTATTGGCTACGAGCATTTGCGTTAAAGTTTCGCTTAAATTGTCCGGATCGTACAATATAGCCCCTTCTCCAACGAAATAATTCCCGTCGTGAATGAAATTGACGATTCCGTTCAGAGCTTCGGAAGTTAGAATACTGTCTTCATCCAAATGCACAATCCAGTCTTCGTCCGTAAGACAACTGACACCTTCTTCTAAGCAGTATTGAAGATTCCGGCCTAGATTTAGATAAAATAATATCTTTGAATTTTATCAAAATAATGTATATTAAAACAAAAGGTCTAGATCAAGGACGGGTGCCAGATCATAAACGTTTCCTCTCATTTCCTACCCCTTTAAGTCGACCTACTTCGAATCGCTAGAGTGCTACGCCATGGGTAAAACCAGGATAGTTGATTTAATGCTTTGGCCTATGTCATCCAATTTTTGAAGTCGACCGTGGCGCCACATATTTTCGTAAGGAAAAGCGGGGGGGATATTGGGATAGGGGAAACTAGACCTTCGCCCCGTACATCTAATTATGTTCCGTAAGAAAACTAGAGGTCGCTAGAAGCACTAGCTTCTGCAACACTTCTGCAATGCCTCTACCGCACGGTAACGGAATTTGCCAGAGTCGACTCTCCTGGGCCGCGTTCAGCAGAGCTCAGCGTTGAGTCAGCGCTGTTAGCCATGTCCTACTGAACGGGATTTTGTTTTGGATTTTGACGTCACGCAGCTCAGCGCTGAGCCAGCGCAGTCATCAAGAAAGGGTCGGTTTTTGGGATCACGGGACGTAAAACGCTTAGTTCACAGCTTGGCGAAAAAAAAGATCATGGAGGAATTATTACAAATAGCTCTTGCTGAATCTGATGGGACTACCTATTTAATTGCCGTGAACCCAGTTGATCAGGCGAGAACTTTGAGAGATATGTTAGTGTTTCAAATTTTAATTATTATTGTTGTTCTTATTTATCTCTATAAATATGTTTTCATACACGTTTTGTTAAGCCCTGGTATGTTGCGCGCTTTAATGCGCTACCGTCATTTTTAAAACACCGATAACTGGAGAAAAGTGTTCAGCAAAGCTATGACGACCGAGATGACGACATAGCTCACCGGTCAAAGTTTTCCAAAATTCGCTGTTTTTCTTGGTGAGCTCGGCTGAACGCAGCCCTGGTTTGCAGCTTAGGCCTAGTTACTGTGCCTGCGGTATCTCGTATTTTGCTCATACTGATGACGAAAGTGGTAACATATTTCGCCAATATGTAGAGAAAGACCGAGCGAAAAACTTTACCTAATATTTACGAGGTTTAAACCTAATAATCACCGTGTTTCATTTAATTAAGAGTTAGTTGATTTTGAACATAGGTTACGTGTCGTTTTTGCCGCATTAGAGTTGTGAACCTTTGAAAAATACTTGAAATTCCCTAAAAAGTGTTATACTTAAAATAATTAATTTTGCCTAGATTACACTGTCACTCACTTAACCCAATGAAATGAACTAGATGAGTACAACCTGTAGTTAATAGGTCAACAAGGCCAAAAAAACTATTGCTTAGCTAAAACTGCCTGTAATTGGGCGAGAGCAGGCTTGCATTGACTGTTACGTTAATAAGGTGGCACTCACAAAAAAGTTGGAAACCGAAGACATTTTGTTAAAACACATACTTTTGATCATAGATGAAAATAGAATTACCCTTGAACAATGTTTCATTTTTCGTTTCATAAGATTGCGGGACTATAATTTTAAATACGTCTGATGGTAATTCCATCTCTTTCTCCGTTACTATTTCAATAACAAATTTCTTCAGTCCTAAATCTTCACAAATATTTTTAATCAAGTTGGCGTTTTTGCTGACTAGGTTCGGATAATCGCCCCTTGTCACGACTCTGAATGAAATTTTCGGTAATTTCTCTAAACTCGCTTTGATTTCAACTGGTCCCGGGAAACAATCGTAAAATATTAAACCAGCTATGCCAAAGATAACCACGAAAAGTCTATGAATAACACCTATATAGCTCAAAATTAAAATGAAATAGTTGTCGTAATTTGAAGCTGGATTCAAAGAAATCATTCCAGTAAAATTGTTCTTGAAGAAGAAAATCGATTGCACAGACAAATAACCAAGAGTCAATAAGACTAAACAATGAGATATGTGTCGCGTCGAATACATCTGGAATTAAGGAAACTTTAGAATTAACGTTTTAGCTAGCGAGTATAAAAAGTAATTAATAAAAATAGAACTTATAATTATAAAAGTTTCACAGCCCACTTGATGGTAAAAGAAGTCGTATTTCGTTGTGTGTCTGTGTGTGTGTCTGTGTGTCTGTCTGTCTGTCTGTCTGTCCGTTGTTACACCCACGTGACCGCGTTCGCAGTTTGCGTATCGGAGCAAACGTGTTCGCCATTTCCGAACTGCTTTCACAGTCACGGAAATGGCTCCTCTACTTCAGTTCTCACACCACCATCTTCTGGTCTTTGTCCATCCCACACGGACACCAGTCTGTTCTTACTGGCTTCTAATCACCACCATTTTCTGTTCTTTGTCAATCCCAAATTGACACCAGTCTGCACTTACACTGGCTTCTAACAACACCATCCACTGGTCTCTCGTCTATTCCACATAGACACCAATCTGTATCATTGGCTTCTACTCCATTATCATCGTTTGGTTTTAGGATATACGCGGCGATCAGCTAGGGTTACGAGAAACGTCTAGCCTCCCTAAGGTGGGATCGCCACCAAAGGTTTTCGCAATTGCGCTTTTTCCTTACTATTATAATGCAAACGAATCGTATATATACCCACCCTAACCCCAACAAACAGGTTACCCTAAAAAATTTACTAACTAGCACCATGAATGGCGAGAAAAAACTATAAGGAAGATCACGTGCCTCTGGGCAGCGTATGAGAAAACAGCCCGCCGTTGGTGACGTAACAGCACACGGGGTATATAACATAGCTGCAACCCCGACTCCAACACAAAGACGACACCTATGGTGGAACAAGGCTCCTCGGTGCCACTCCCATATCAACGGTTGTCCAACGCTGCCACAGCCCCAGAGAGCGGAAGCTCTAGCAATGGCGTCCTGACCCTTCACATCGCAGAAACCATACAGATCGCCCCACAAACCAGAGTTGCCTTTGCAATACCGGATGGCCACGTGGGCATGTTACTAGGACTACACCATCTAATGATGCAGGGATGCCATATAGGAGGAGGCGTAATTGATGCAGACTACCGCGGCCCGGTCAAAGTGATCCTCTTCAACATAGCACAGACGGAACTTCACATAACCCAAGGGGACGCACTTGCGCACATAATAATTACACCATGCTACACAGGACCAATGGAAGAGGCCGCCACATTACCGCCAACCGACCGAGGAGAGGGGGGCTTTGGCTCCACAGGCCGCTGAAACCAGGGACAGTGCCGGTCCACTCTAAACACTACCAAATTCTACAATGAACTGGTTGTAACGAAAAAAAAATAAAAATAAAAATCCAACACAATTGTACACTAACATTGTAACAAAACACACAGCCATGTAACCGACAAAAAAATGTAGAAGAGCAATTTGTACATAAACCCAAGCTGTAACCTATAAAGACGGGCCCGAGGCAGGCGTATAGCCAAGCCCACATGGCCCATATACTTATTATATAAAAAAAAACCCTACCAGTTGATTTATCCGTTACCAATCTGTATTGAAGAATGATATTCCAAAAATATGATTAAGGCTTTTGTCGTCTACTTAAAACAAAGCAACAGCGTTTCTCCAATGTAGTTTCTCTACACTGTTGGTACAGTCCCGGACAAAAGTTCCTGGACATTTTCATTTGGCTGCCATTTTGTTCCTATTTGAGCTAGAGTAACAAAATAGGACTTTCTAGATAGGTTGCCTTCTCCAAATTATTTTAAAATTAAAAATGACTCGGTGGCACTAATAGGGCGTAAGCCATAGCACAAATAGTAAAGCCCCCCGATAATGACGTCATGAAATAATGCTTCAAATGGATCAGCAATGCTATCGTAGCACGCGTCTTGTCACGTAGAATCCAAAACTGTTTTCAAATTGAACATCGGGTCAGAAAATAAAAAGTTATGACTAAAAACGTGACGTTAAAAACATTGGCAAATAAGCCTAACGATTAATTATTTCATCTATATCAACTTAGCTCAGTAGTAAAACATTACGATCAGAAAAACAGGATGTTCACGCCATAGCATAGTTTTAATCTGAAATTATAGAAATGGGGTTTTAAGAATTACGTTCAGTAATGTGGCGATTTATTAGTTAATTGCCAGTAGGGTCTCGATTTTAAAAGGACAATAGGGTTCCAACCTAGAAATGAAATTTTTGGAAGGCGCTTTAGAAAGTAGAAATTTTGGATTTGTGTGCAGGGTAGTGTTAAGTCTGTGAATGTGGAATAATAAGCAAGTTGTGATTGCTAAAGTGGAAGGATTTTCGACATTGAAAATTTTGCAAATATTCCATAATGCGCGAAGTTTGCGTTTTGGGTTGAATTCATCTGTGGCTTTTCTGTAGTAAATGTTTTAAGCTCTTAAAGAATAAAATATTTTGTGTAGCTTCTGGGTGGGTGGGTTTTCGATGATTAATGTTTTTGTGTCTTTTCGGTAAATAATGTTTGGGTGTCGTTTCGGTATAAAATTGTTCGGTTGGATTTTGTTAGGAAATGTTTTGGGTGCTTGGAGAATAAATATCGTGGCAGAACTCCAGTTTGCAGAATAGGTGAGGTGTCTACCATGGAAATATAGCGAAGAATCGGGAATGAAGATTCACGATGACATGAATTAGAGAAGAATCTAACAACGACAAATTCTTGAAGAAGGATGCGTATATTAATTTTCATTTTGAAATGGATGGTAATCTCCGAAGATAATGGTTCGAATTATTATATTATTTAAATTAAAATGACTCACTTGTCCTAATGACATGAAAATATTGATATTCGAATACTCCTCATTTTGTCTGGAAGTTTAATTTTTCCAACACTTTTGAAATTAGACAACTATCTCTTTAACTTTTAGAATGCCATATATTTTTGTTAAATCTAAGGTTAATTATAGAACGTTGTATTTAAAAAAGTAGTCTTCAAGAAAAGAATGAAATGGGTTTTTAATGTGTATATAAAAAACTATATAAGTAGTTAACTGGCATTTACACAGTCATCATAATAATAGGGGCTGGGCTTCATGAAACGAGAAAAAAATACCTTTTGTTTTTTAAGCTTGCAGCATGGCAATCACTTAATTCATCAACCACGCCAAAATGTATAATCATGGTAAACAAGTGCCTGCCTACTTGGAGATGATGTTACGATTTACATTTATTCACTAATGAAAATATTCAGGAAGAATATCATGAATGTTTGGAAAAATTTAATCATGAATATTTTTGAAAATTTGATCATGAACATTTATAAGAATTTAATCATGAAAATTCAGAAAAATCAATCATGATAACTAAGAAAAAATCTATCATGAATATTTAGAAAAATCAATCATGATAACTAAGAAAAAATCTATCATGAATATTTAGAAAAATCCATCTTGAATATTTGAAAAAAAAATTCTTCATGAATATATAGAGAAAAAATGCATCATGAATACTTGGAAAAAATACATCTTGAATATTTTCAAATTATAACGAATGGTTTTATTGATGTTAAGATTTAAATTGAAATTCCCAATGTAAAAAACTCGATGTCTTAGATTAGTGGTGTCTTTCAATTTTGAGTAACAAATGGTATATAGGACATTGTAGAACATGGGTTTGATTTATTGGTCTTCCAGTACTAATTTCTAAGTTAGTATACTTACGACGGTCTATTTACTTATGCAAAAAACGCGATACAGGATTGATTGACGTATAAACAGTTAGTAGTGTGAACTTCAAAACCTGTTCAATATCTCGATTTACATATTAGAACTGAAAAATAGCTATTAGGTTTTATCGATTCACATGGGTATACGGCTAAACACTTCCAAGACAAAGAACCCCAGGCATAATCTCCCATTACTGAAATTGTACAAAATCCCCCATCCCCAGACAAAATCCTCGGTTGTTAACTCTATCCGAGAAAAGTGAAAAATCCCCCGATAATTATCCCCATCATAAAAAAATACAATATCAATATAATCCGAAACACTTCAGCAATCCGGTAGTGCAAAAGATCAGGTGTTGGACTATTTCTAATTAATTCATTGACTTTCATTCATTTCAAGGGAAAAATAAGTTTAACCACTGAAAGAACACTTGTGGGAGTTTTAGAATTACTCATACCATTCACGGGGTCTGAGGAAACTCTTTGCTAAATTTCAACCTTCTGTTTTGGATAAAGAATGGGCGCGAGGAAATTTGTTTTCACGCTATAGGATAGGCAACTCCCCGATCTCCGACAGCAGCTTATTCTGTATATACTCTATTTTCAGCTTCGGTTGTTAGCACTCTCAAAGCTAGGTCTCTGTGTTATGTAGCTTTGTGCGTGCTGACAAGAGACGAAGAAAAAAAAAGAATTATAAATATCCGCGAGATTTTTAGCTCAAATGCACGGACCTGTAGGCTTTAGTTTCAAATACGTGCATAGTCGTATGTATTCAATTGGTGGGTCCTTCAAACATTATCAAGGAACGTTGTGCTATTAAAAATAGCGAAAATTATTTCTTGAGACTCCCGAAAGATTTAGAAACATAATAAATATTTATAATACTAACTCTAACATCCTTCTCTAATAGTCTAAATTAGTATTACTTGAAATTTTAAAAGTCACTGGCTGGAATATGAAGTCGACACTCGACATTTGAGCTAAAACTCGCGGATATTTTAAATCCAGAGAATCATTATTTTCCTCGTCTCTTGTCATCACGCACAAAGCTACGTTACATCGAGGATGCCCATTTCCGCACATTTTTCGAGAATCATAGCCCAATTCCGCACACTTTTTATGGCCCATTTCCGCACTGTTTTCACATTGAAATTTTAGTTCACCATTTTTTACCATAGCCCATTTCCGCACCGTTTGTAAATAAAACATTTTTATTTTCTTGTTGATTAGGTTAGGTTCGGTAGGTTAGGTTTGGTTATGCTACAATAGGGGCATGCTTTTAAACTTTAGATTTGACCATTGCAATTTCACTATAGATATAGTTTAGGGTTATGTTATGTTTGGCTATGCTACAATAGGGGCATGCTATTAAACTTGTGATTTGATCATTTCAATTTCACTATAGGTATAGTTTAGGGTTATGTTATGTTTGGCTATGCTACAATAGGGGCATGCTAATAAACTTGTGATTTGACCATTTCAATTACACTATAGATATAGTTTAGGGTTAGGTTTGGTTCCGTTGGGGTTAGGTCAGGTTAGGTTAGGTTAGGTTAGGTTTGGTTTGGTTCGGTTCAGTTAGGTTAGTTTACGCTACAATAGGGGCATGCTATTATACTTGTGATTTGACCATTGCAATATCACTATCGACACAGAAAAGTGTAATGATAGACGTAAGCATTAAACCAAGTGTGATTTTGTCTGTCGTTAAAAAGCAGTCATAAAACTTCACATTTTGGCTCTTTTCGGACCAATGGGCAAGCAACATAAGTTTAAGGTTTTAAAATGTAATCAACTAGAAATATTTATTTTTCTATTTTTGCAAACTGTGCGGAAATGGGTTATGAAAAAGTGCGCGGAAACGGGCTATAGGTTTTTAAGGTGTGAAAAATAAAACTGTGCGGAAATGGGCGACCACCCGTTACATAGAGACCCAGCTTTGCGCGTGCTGACAACCCAAGCTGAATCAGATTATACAGAATAAGCTGTCGTCAGAAATAGGGGAGTTGCCTATCCTATAGTGTGAAAACAAATTTCCTCGCGCGAATTCTTTATCCATGCTCCTATGGTACCCAGTAGGTTAAAAACCCTTGGAAGGAAAAACGGACTGAGATCCGCCTTTTTACATAAATAGAAATTGATTTTTAAAATTTTTAGCGGTAGAACTTTTGGTAAACATTATATTTTACAATATTATTACAATATTTACATAGAAATATATGGAAAGTTTCCTCTAAAATAGCAATAATAGCGCTTAATAAAAATTATAATATTTGAAAAATGCTAAAACCATTCATAATTTGATATCTCAGCTTTTTGAAGATCATTTCATCACCTAATAGAGAAATTATGAAAGGCAACATATAAATTCTATTATTTGAGTTTTAAAAAATGGCATTCTTTAACTTCCGTTTTAAGACTTTTACCCTACTAAAGCACATCAAGCCTTTCGAGTGCTCGAGTGGATGGGCATAAATTGGTTCACATCCATCCTCTAAAAAATTACCTGGCCATTGTGCCCCACGACGAAACGTTTATCATTCGTAAAGACTACACATTCTAACTGCTCGAGTGTCTAATTTGTGTGCTCTGTTCCAGGGTTGTTTGACATAAATCAAGCGATTTTTTTAAAAAAATCATTTGATTAAAATCAAGAATATATTTTTATTTTTAAAAAATGTTTTCTGAGATTCCAAGAAGTAGGTTAAGAAACTCGAGAAGAAACTTAACTAGAACAGACCTATAATTAAAAACAATCATAGTGTTGTTATATTTCAGTTTAAGTTTTTCCCAGAACTGAAATAATAACTGGCGATGTCAACTGTTTTTTCATTGATCAAGTTTTAATAAAAAGCATTAAATATGATCGTATTGTTCTTTTAAAATTCATTACAAAAGTTGTCCGGTGATCTTATTTAAAACCTAATTACTTCCAATAACCGAAATGGCGACATTGAACTGCACGCAAACCTCTATTGTGTTTTTAGCAAAAGTAAATAAACCGTCAAAAGTATACTACAACCGGAAACAATACTCGAAAACCAACAAATCAAACCCGTGTCCTAAAGTGTTCTCTAAACCATTTATTACTCAAACTTGAAAGACACTACTAATCTAAGACAACAAGTTTAATTTTAAACTCGAAATTTTAACTTAAATCACAAGGACGCCTATTTAAACCTCAGTAACTTGTATGCTTAACATCTATAGTTACAATTTCACTGATAATCTACTCCGAGTCCAAACAGCTTTACCTAGAGGTATGAAATTTTGCAGGGTCGGTACTCAAAGGCAGTAGGCGGGCTCTTAGATTTTTTTCAATTCCTCATCATCTTGAAAAATGGCGGCGTCTACGTGATTCAACCGAATCTATAACATTTAAAACACTGGTTCCCAATTTCCGTAAGACTCACTTCATGTCTTTTGAAGCTCGATTTGCCACCTTCGTTAAAAATGGCGGCCTGAAATGTAATAATATATCTCGATGGGCAACGCCGGTTGTTTTTTTTGCTACTCTGTAAATACTACAGATTGAAGATGGATTTTTTATTCTAAATATTCAAGTTGGAATTCTCCTAAATATTCAAGATGAATTCTTTTCTAAATATCCATGATATAATTTCAGTAAAACTTCATCTGCAAAAAAATACATAAATAAAATAAAATTTCTATCCGAACAACCTTGGAGAAGCTTCAACCTTTGACAGGGCAAGAAAATGGTATTTAACTCTATACATGGGCGCCCGTTAAATTTCTCATTTCAGGTAAAAGATCCAAGGCGTCTTAGATTGTGTAAATCTAAGTGTCCCTCTATCCATATAGATTATGAAACGTAAACTTTAAACTACAAAAGAATAATATCAAATTATTTTAGGGGAAATAGTCAAGGTTAATAATGGATGCAGACTCAATATTAGTTTTTTGCCAAATTAACGATAGTAAAATTGAGATATTAAATTCTCAATGTCACGAACCAAGGCGCATACCGACTCTATTATAGCAGGAAATGTATGCGCTATTGAGACTGATTTTTTTTCCGATGATCATTGAAACTGGTCTACTCTAAGCTAAAAAATATATAGAGCAACCTTCATACGCTGAAACACGACACAATTGCAAACGCTGTGTTTTTTATCGTTTGTAGGGCCTCTGTCTCTTTTTTGCTCTATGTTCCAAAAACAGCCATAATTTTCAAAAAACCAAATTCTTAAGTAAAGTTTAAAGGGATAGTTATCACGTTTAAAATGTGCTGGGAATAAGAAAACTGGCAGAGTAAAGCCGAGAAAGCGGGAAATACGTTAAAATTATCCACGTCGTAAAATATTTTCATGTCATAAGAACTTGCGAATAATTTAACCTGTATATATATTATTATTATAATTCAAACCATTCTGATCCACTTTGAATTGAACAATATGTCTTCTCACCCATCCTCATGAATTTGCCGTCGAAATATTATTCCCACAATATTATTTTCAGAGCATTTCTCAACATCCAATTCTCAAGCGTCCAAACATTATTTACCGAACGTCAAATAAGTTCTGTTACACCTGTATTTTAGTCATGCCACCTATTTTGCTCCATAAACTATCTCTTTTACACCTGTATTTTAGTCATGCCACCTATTTTGCTCCTTAAACTTTCTCAAAGAATATTCTTGAAACACTGTCCATCTTCCAATACCGCGGCTCGTCCAACCTATAATAGCGATTCAACAGATAACGCCGTCTGCCGTAAAATATCCGTCAAAAGAATTATCCCCAAATATTCACCCACTGTATTAGCAACTAGGATATTATAAAAAATCATTAAACATATCCAAATCTCTAAATATTTATACGTTTACAAACCACCACCAACAACCCTCCATTTCTGAAGACTGAGTCTAATTCATGTTCTCATATGTCAGTGTGGAACTAAAAATTCTCGAATTGGAACATCTTGTTTTTCTGATCGTAATGTTTTACTACTGTGCTAAGTTGATATAGATAAAATAAATAATCGTTAGGCTTAATTGCCAATGTTTTGATCGTCATATTTTTTGTCATAACTTTTGATTTTCTGAACCGATTTACAATTTGAAAACAGTTTTGTAATCTACGTGACAAGACGCGTGCAACGATAGCATTGTTGATCCATTTGAAGCATTATTTCGTAACGTCATTATCGGGGGGCTTTACTATTTCCGCTATGGCTAACGCCCTATTAGCGCCACAGTGTCATTTGTAATTTTAATATAATTTTGAGAAGTAAACCTATTTAGAAAGTCCTACTTTGTTACTCTAGCTCAAATAGGAACAAAATGGCAGCCAAATGAAAATGTCCAGAAACTTTTGTCCGGGACTGTACATTTTACTGTTTTACAGGCCCTTGACAGTGCTAAAATTAATACGCTTAAACGGAAAACATGAAGCGCCTACAAAGTAGTAAGGGGTGGTGACGTTTCAAACGTATGATGAATTCTGACCAAGAAACTCTAAAGTACGGAAGCGGAAATTCCTTAATAGTGGCGACAAAAAGAGCATTTAGACATTAGAGGTTAAATGTATAAATTCACGCTTCACCCTCATTTTGTATCCCTATTAAAAAATAACATTTTCCTTTTGAAAAGATCGCTTGATCTTTTTAAACAGTCAGTAGAATATTTTTCTCTAAAAACGAACTCCCTTCTTAATAACTAATTTCATGATAAAATGTTTTCGGAAAATCTAATTTTAAATCGTGTTTTAAACAATAAAAATCACAACTTTTCTTATAAACAAAAGTTTTGCCAACACTGGCAAGAACCGTTTCTTACACCTTGAACTTCTAAATTTTAGGAGCTTTTGATTTTCGTGTTTGACTTCGTAGTACATGTTAGTGGTCTGTTGGTCTAGGGTATGGTACTCGCACTGGGTTCAAGTGGTACCGCGTTTAAATCTCAGGGAGTTTTTGATTCTCGTATTTTTCTTCTCATTACGTTTTCGTGGTCCGTTGGTCTAGGTGTATGATACTCGCTTTGGGCTCAAGTGGTCCCTGGTTCTAATTCCACACGGATAATTTCTTATACCTTGAAATTCTAAATTTAAGGAGTTCTTGCTCTTTTTAAACAGTCAGTAGAATATTTCACATATACAATATGTCTCCACACGTATTCCCTTCAAAGTAATTAATATCATAAAATAAATCAGGAAAATCTAATTTGTTCTTGAAAAAGCGTAAATCTGGGAGCGCCCCGCCAAGTCGAGCACTGACATCTTTTTCTCGAAGCCAATCACGGCACTTTTAAGACCACTGTAACTTCGTGATGGGTATAGGTAAAAGTCTGAAATTTTCCTGCCGCGAGGACTGTCAATCCTAGCGATAGTTTCCAAATTTCAAGTTCCTACCCTTTATACTTTTCGAAATATCGAAGGTGAAATCTACCTTATTTTGTCACTCACTCACTCACCGATCATCAAAATTCTAAGGTAACCCTAGGGGTATGCTATCGATTGGGCGTGTTATCAAAACAGCATTGTCCAAAACGGCTTTTTCATAAACGCGTTTGCCATTATAGCAATTTCTCGTTTTAGCGCATTTTGATTACAGCGTTTATATCTTGAGCGTCGTTTCGTACGCCTTTTATAAAATATTGTTGTTTATCTTCATTGACTTCCCAAAATAAAATGCCTTTTCCAAAAAATTATATTTTATATTTGCTTCCGATATAACATTACTCCTTTTTGCATAATATTGTTCTTTGTTCTATATACTTAATATAATAGAGATTTCCCTCCCTATCAATCACAGTTTGGGCGGAAACAGCAACCGCTGTTTTGGGAAATAGCGCTGTATTGAGAAACGCGGAAACAGCAACCGCGGTTTTGCTTCCACGCGGTTTTGGGAACCGCTTTATTCCAAAACGCTCTTTTGAAAACCGCTCAACTACCCGTGAACCCTTCTAGGGTAGATAGAAACTTAAAATTCAGGACTTAGTTTTTATTTATTTTATAAAGCACAGAAAAATTAAAACATCCCGAAATTTTTATAAAACTGTTCATTAGTTCTTTATTTTAAAACTAGATGGCGCCGTCATCTTTTCAACAGAATTAGAGTGTGTTCTTGTTGAAAGGACGTAAAAGTCGTAGCTGATGCTACTTGCTTATTTTAGGATATAGCGTACTATCTTTTTTGGATATTCTCTAGGGGTCGAAAGGGGTTATTCAGCGTAAATATGGACAAGCGTAAGCAATTATATTGGCATACGAAGTAAAACGAGAGGGTCTTGTTTTAATATTACTACCGAAGTATAACGAGAGGGTCTACAGAAAGAAGTGAGATCCTATGAAAAATATTAACATCTACAAAAATGGGCCAAGTCTCGCCTCGTGCCTTTTCCGCCGTAAAACGTTCTGAGATCCCATGTAGAGCCAAGTCTGCCTTTTTGTTCTTATTCAATCGCCAATTGAACAATTATGTTATAAATTAAATCCTTTTCTTAATAAATAACCAATATTCTTTGACTCTATCAATATTATACATCTTTGTTCGTATCAAAAATATCGTGACTTGGCAATCGCATGTAAACGTGTACATAGGGTTATGCAAAACTCGAATTATAAACTTGTAAATAGGGTTATGCATGACTCATCTTATAAACTTGTACATATCCACTCGACCATAAACGATTTAGTGAACATCCCTTCGATTATTTTAAAATCGGCGACGATTTATTGAGTATCCCCTCGATTCCCTTTTAATATTACTTACCTGCGATTGCCAAGTCACGATATTTTTGATACGAACAAACATGTATAATAATGATAGAGTCAAAGAATATTGGTTATTAATTAGGAAAAGGACTTAATTTATAACATAATTGTTCAATTGGTGATTGAATAAGAACAAAAAGGCAGACTTGGCTCTACATGGGATCTCAGAACGTTTTACGGCGGAAAGGGCACGAGGCGAGGCCTATTTTTGTGCATGTTAATGTTTTTCATAGGATATGTCATTTCTTCAATTAACTTGGAGGGAATTAATCGATAAGCGGTTAAATCAGTTGATTGAATTAAATGATGAATAAGGATTAAACTAATATAAATAAAAAAAATTTCAATATCGGAACTTCAATCAATTGATAAACGTCAATCTCATGATTTGTTTTTTCTGTCTTGGTCCAAACCAAGACCTTTTTTAATAAATACGCAGTGAAAATAAGCGCCTTGCGAGTAGTGGCTTAAATGGAGAGCCACGATATATAATATATAGACTGTTAGATCTGGAAGAGTGATTTTAAACACGTTTAAAACTTGGTTTTTTGTGTTATTTTTTCCTGTTTTTTCTACTTGTTTATAAAACAGTTTAAAACAACAAATCGTGGAAACAGTAAAAAACACAACTTTTGTTTTTTTTCTAAAAACTAAATTTTTGCCAACCCTGTTAAAATCATTGCAAAGAGTACAAAAGTTGCGCGTTAAACAAATACCGACGTTCCCTATGGGTGGACAATCCGACAATGTTTTTAGATTGTACTGAAACGCACCTCCTAAAACGGTCGCAGCTGCGCGTAGTACATATATAATTTAGTTGTCCAAGGGCAGGTACATCTTTTTGCGGACCGTCACAGTAAGGGCAATGGAGCTGCTTCAGGCTCGACGGAAACCTCACGATACAGGCCCTAAGTTATTTACCGCAAAATTTTGTAACAAAATACATACGAATATTATTATATAAAAAGAAATAATACTTACATTTTGAATAAAGTATTTCACTACAACTGTATACGTCAGATTATCAAGAAACTACTATTTGTACTATTTAAAGTCGAGATCAAAGCGATGCTTTCTTGAGGCTAACCCCAAGCCTTACATATACTAGAGCAAGTATCGCGCTAGCAAGGATGATGAGGGGAGGAGGATGCAAAATCTGAGATAAATAGGCTCGCAAATTGCGGAAAGGCTCAGGTTTGGTGGGACGTCAAAAACATGAATAATTGGTTCGGTTGGCTCTTTTTGGTTTTTGTTTTGTCGTCTTTAGGCCTGCGAAACGAATTGATCTGACCATTGTTGTTTGTCCACTTAATTTTGTGTTTATCTACTCGAGATGTAAATTCCCCTCCAATAGATACTGAAGAGGTCAATCGAAGACAATTATTTCGAATTTTTTCTTAATATTTAAGTGCATCAATAAATACGAAATGAAACTTAATTAATCAAATAGTTTAGATAAGAAACGTTTGACATTAGGAAGGTATAAAATGCCATAAAATTCCTTCAGATATACCTTATTCTTAATATACAGCGTTTATATAGATATTTCTCTTCGGATCATAAAATGGACATTATTAAGCTTCAGTTCCAATGCGCCGAATCCCAATCAACCGGACCCAATCCCATTCGACCGAAAAATCCGCACTTTGGCGGATTTATGATTCTGTTCAATGGGATAACCCCATTGCACCGAAAAACAAGCAATTCGGGTTGTTCCCGATAGAATTTAAATAAATAAAATCCCGGGAACGCAGAGATTTTATCTTTGCTGGCAAAAATTAAATTAACTGAAAACAATTTAAGGCTTTCGTAAAATGAACACTAGATCCTAACATTTTCAAAATAATTTAAAACTAAGGATTGTAAGAACCTAATACTAATAAATCAGCAAAATATAGCATAATTAAACCAATTGCTAATATATATATTTTTTTGCTACTATTTATTTATTTTTTGCTAATATATTTATTTTTTAATGTTATATTCATCATGAAAATACTTTAAGCCAGCCGTTTTAATATACTTGAAGTGTGTAACCTCTCAAAAGAGTATGAGACGTCCTCCTAACCAAACCAAACTTAAACAATATGCCTTTTCCAAAAAACTACTGTTGAGAAGTCAATGAAGATAAACATCAATATCTTGGAAAACGCGTAACATTGTCAAGTGATTTATAAAATATTACTAACCTAGCTTAACAAAATAGTGGCGTTTTAAGTTATATTCATCATGAAAATACTTTAAGCCGTTTTAATATAATTGAAGTGTATAACCGGTCCAAAGAGGAAGAGACGTCCTCCTAACCAAACCTAACCTAACAGTATTTTTTTTTGGAAAAGGCATATTATTTGAGAAGTCAATGAAGATAAACATCAATATTTTGGAAAACGCGTAACATTTTCAAGTGATTTATAAAATATTACTAACCTAGCTTAACAAAATAGTGGCGTTTTATGTTATATTCATCATGAAAATACTTTAAGCCGTTTTAATATAATTGAAGTGTATAACCCCTCCAAAGAGGAAGAGATGTTCTCCTAACCAAACCTAATCTAACAGTAATTTTTTAAACTTTTCCGAAGCCATAATATAAGTTAATAATTAAATTTTGTTAAAAAGAAGATAGAACTTATGGCAATTAAATACGAGTATTTTATTAGGTGTAAATTGCCTAGTTTAAAATACACTAAGATGAGAGCTTTCGGCTCGCGAGCCTTCATCAGTCATACTAAAATCTAACGCGCGTGACCCTTACGAGGTGACCTCGGTTTTTTAAAAAATCATATCACGCCCTCTCTTGAACAAAATGCTTGTCGTCTATGACTCCCCAATATTTTATTTCAGCACAACCTTGGTTTAAATTTAATTTTCCTGATTTTTTTAATAAATATACCCTCAATAAACTCTCTTTTTCGCCAATTTTTCTCCCGATACAGAATTTTCGGATATTTAAAATCCATTACGTGACCTTTCGACTCCCAAACATGCACCGCTATACCGTTTTCTTTGTTATAGTTTTCAATGCATTGCTTATGCCCTGAGAACCTATTTTTTAACGTTTGTTGTGTTTCACCAACATACGTTTCGCCGCATGTTTCACATTTTACTTGGTAAACGACGCAGCGATTATCCAATAGGTTAATATCTCTTTTAGGCCTATTTTTAACTAAGTGATTGTTTAAATTTTGTCCACCTTTATTTAATAATTTAACGTTAAATTTATTTTTTAATTGTCTACCTAATTTTTCACTAATTCCCCTAATGTACGGGAGCGCTAAGCATGGTTGAGAGTCTCTAGGTCTATTGTAATCGTCATTAACAATATTATTTTTAAAAATCGAATCAATTAAACCATTTGGGTAATTACTATTAATTAACTGATTTTTAACGATGGCTTTATCAGTCTCAGGTTCGTCGGAAATATTTTCTATACGGTGTTTTAAGCTTTTTACTATACCTAACTTTACAATTTGGCTGTGGCAGGAATTATAATCTAGGAATTTTTTACAGTGAGTGGGTTTTTGAAAAAGAGTACATTTTAAACTGTTGTCATTATCTAATCTTTTGATCATTATGTCTAGAAAGGGCAAACTGCCATTATTTTCTAATTCAATTGTAAATTTAATTGCGTTAGATTTTAGTATGACTGATGAAGGCTCGCGAGCCGAAAGCTCTCATCTTAGTGTATTTTAAATTAGGCAATTTACACCTAATAAAATACTTGTATTTAATTGCCATAAGTTCTCTCCTCTTTTTATCAAAATTTAATTAGTAATTTTTTGGAAAAGGCATATTATTTGAGAAGTCAATGAAGATAAACATCAATATTTTGGAAAAAGCGTAACATTGTTAAGTGATGTATAAAATATTACTAACCTAGTTTAACCAAATAGTGGCGTTTCCAAGTCAGTAAAAATGTATTTAAAACGTTTTCATTAAAAAACGACATCAATAGAAATTAAACTACATAGCATTTTTGGGGTCGCATAGAGTCGTTTGAATTGTAAATACCAAACCCGCCGATGGGCTAAATTCATTAAAAACATTGGCGGGATTCGGTCTAATGGGAATTCGGTCTAATGGAATTCTGCGCAATGGGAAGATACCCATTAGCTTTAATCAGTTTTTTTACAAATCCTTTATTTTTATAATCGTTTAATCGATTATATCGTAAATATTTTTTTAAAAATTCAATCGTATTTACGCCAAATTACTCCGCGATTCGCTAGAAAATGCGGCGTTAAAATTTATGCTAATTTTTATTGCCAAAAATGACCACATTCTGGTATTGTCCCAAACTTTATATTATGAAGGGACAAGAATGCCACAAATACCATTTTGTCAATCAGGACTATTTCAATAAACCCGTCTTCGCGTTCACAGAACTCTGTCAACGTTTACGTTTCGCGGAAAAGTATAGTTTGTTAACCGATCGCAGGCATGAACAATGGAATGAACATATAAGTTATCTTTGCGAGAACTTAAAAATCGAAAATGGAATGATCGTTTAAAAAATATATTTTTTCACGACAACAGAGAATTAGGGCTACTGGCGATGTCTCTATACCATTGGAACGAATCCCATTCGTCCGAAAATTTCTAGCCAGTATTTTAAAATCTAGCCCAATGGCGGTTTTCTATTAAAAGGGAATATTTTCCCATTCAATCGAATCCCGTTGGAACCAGAAGCCTATAATTAAACCTCCTTCGGAGGGAAGCCTCTATCAAGCCATAGACGCCACGTTAAAAATCTGAAACGTCTTGGTTTTGCGCTTCACTAAAGAGAACACTAAAGTGGTTGAGGACTGACAACTAATGAATAGTGTTTGTAGAAAGAAAATAGTTCGACCTTGCCCAAAAAAAGAAAGGTAAAATAAAATGGCGGTGCACATACGATCAAAATACGAGGGGAGACAATGATAGTCTTTGGAAATCGCCGAATACCAATCTAATATAAGCATAGTATTATTTTCAACATTGTTTTTCAGTTTTTTGGCACTTTTTCTTGGAATTATTTTTGGAAATAATCTCTTTCAAATTTAAAAATATTGAACATAACCTTCTTATTAGACCATAAAGTCCTAAGTTTACTTGGGAGTGTTTGTCTAAAGTAAGCGAGATTTTTACAAGTAAATTATTTAAAATTTCTTGCCTTTCATTCCCAATATGCTTTACGAAACTTTCACTTGTAATATCTTTTAAAATTAAATCATAAACAGCTTCAATATCCATTATTGAAATAACCCTGGGCCTACCATCACTTTATCACAGACTCCACTGTAGCAGACGACAGTTACAATTTCAAAATAGCCGCTGGCGTAGGACTTTTATATCTTATGTAAAGGCGCTATTTTTTCGCCGTCAATAAAATTGTATCGCTGCGTCGATGTTTCTAAGCGCGAAAACAAGACGTTTCACGTTTTTTGCCTAGATAGAGGCTTCTCCTCTTATCCGCTTCTGGTTGGAACTAATTCCCTTCAACCGAAATTTCCAAGCTAGTGTATTAGTTTATTTGATTTCGAAGTGGTCTGCGTCCCACCGTGGTCTAGTGGTAAAGCGTCGGATCGTCACGCAGAAAATTTTCGTTCGAATCTCCATCAGGAAGGTGAGTTTACTAAAATCGAAATATTCTACCCCCAAAAGATTGCAACATGTTGCACCCCAGAAAACCCATTACTCACCCCAAATTGACGTGAAACCTCATGATGGCGGACTTGGCTTGGGCTGGCGGGGGAAATTGGCGTGAAACCTCATGATGGCGTGTAATCTCATGTCAAACACTTGAGATAAGGTTATCTACTCCCGTTGGCGTGGCCTATCTTATTTTTCGAAGGAAATATTAAATGCATGTTCTCACTGATATGGATTATGACATTTGAAATCCATGTCACGTGTGCGGAGAGTTAGGCTTAAAACTAGATGTCACGGTGTATTATAAACGAAGTAGGCGGGAAGTATGAAAGTGGGTGGTAAAAAGAGAGTGCAGTTTTCGGATACGAAAGTGCACCTGATTCCTCATGAGGACAGGAGAAACCATGAATTTCGCAACCTACAATATTTTAGAATGCAAATAAAATGTAAATACGAGGACATATTAACTCCGATATTGAAGTTGAAAATTGAACGCATCGCTAAGCCTTGTCATGGCTTGGGGTTTTTAACACCATGTTGACCCTACATGGTGGAACATCGCGATAAGTCATCTTAAAGAACGTCATGTTGGCGTGATTAGAATCCGATCGTCTCGCGTTAAGATCCTATAAAAGACGCGGTAGTTTAAAAGATAAGTCATTTTACGACTCTTCAAGCTTTTCACCCCAGCTAACGATATCCACGTGTCATCACTTAGAAATGGACTCAGTCAAATTATAAGTATACTCTTAACAATATAGTTAACCCTTGCATGTGTATTTGTACCCAGACTTATAATCAGGGTATCCGGTTAATTTTTAAATCAACAGGAACGAATCAATAGCGTTTTACGAAACTGACAATACGACGGACACGCCTTCCTGTCCTATCTGGGAGTTAGGGAGTTGCCATCCTCGCAATGAGGAGGGATGTAAATTTCGTACCTTTTATTACAGAGGATACGCATTTCATTGTCCATACCAGTACTTAAGAGTTTTGAACTTAGCTCTTCATTTGTGTATGTTTATGGTATATAAAACTAACAAAACTGTAAGGAAAAATTATAGTGATGAAAACGACATAGCTACGCATTAAATATCCAAGGCCCTGCAAATTTGCAGGCTAGCCGAGTGTCTGTGTGATAACACTCACAGTTTAATGTTTTACGAAGTTCATTATCACATGAGATCCAATGACGTGAATAATAATTTCGCGAATAAGTATTTCGCAGACTTTCTTTAATTAATAAATTAAGTTCTACATTTTGTAGGCGAAGGATAGTGTTTAATGCTAAACAATATTTGTAGAATCTCGAATAAAAAGAAAATGTTTGAATGATATGGGTTTCTAATTATTTTACGTAGGTTTTATATAATTAATGTTTTAAGCCCATTTTAAAACCTTAACTTTTGGTCATTTATTTAATTTTCAACATTAATTCATATATGAAACGATATATATCAATAATAAGTACATCTGACATCACTAAAACACAATGAAACCCGGGAATATTATTCACAAGTACCCATCTCACGGTCCATGAAATCTTGTACATCACGGTATTCTTGGCTTGTTATATCATCCATCTCGTCAGAATCTGGGAAATGCTCAGGCATGTGGATGCTCAAAACATCAAGGTCGTCAAAACATTTATCGCAGATGTAGCAAGAAACTTTCGGAGGCGGTGTTTCAGGCAGCGTGATGACATCTGGTTGGTCATACTCTTTAACCGCAGCAACACACTCAAATCGATCCATGAGAGCATGTATGATCTGATTTTCCTGGTCTGTTAAGTCATCGAGGGTAAGGATGCAGGAATTCGACGAGGTAGGAGGGTTGTCACCCGCAGGACGGAAAGAATCGGGAACAAAGGGGTTACGCAACCCCTGACGTCACCTTAGACCCCTCAAGTCAATGACCCCTGGGCTGAAAGGACATTTCTATAGTCGGATATACAAATAAACGGAAATATAGATTAAAATGGTGAAATGTTATTACATCATACAATTACACCTTAACTAATTATACCGTCACTTATTACTATTATTACTGAGTAAGGGGCTCGCGCCCTAGCACCGATGCCATAGGCATATTTTGCGCCCTCGTATTCAGGCCTTGAATAGACCCGTTGCCACAGCGTAGCGTAGAATTCGCTCCACCGTAATAGAGGAGACCCGCGAGGGTTCCACAGTGTGTGAATCAAAATATTCTAGTCTAAGCGAGGCGAAGCAGTCGCACTCGCAAAGTACGTGAGCGGAATTTTCTTCCTTCTCCCGACACGACCTGCAAAGAGGGTCGTCGGCAAAACCCATCAGATGGAGGTGCCTATTTAGCCGGCAGTGTCCGGTCAGAAGACCGGTGGCCAGCCTAATATCCCATCTGCTGAGCGAAATTAGGTCTCTAGCACGAGACCTGCAGGAGCCAATGACTAACAGTTTTGTCTGTCTCTGGCCCTCCATGTTATGCCAGAGCTGGTTTTGTATGACAGTCAGCCTGTCATGCAGACTCCGTTTGACGTGCCCGTAGGGGATGGGGACGGCCGGCTCCGGCCCCAAGAGCTTGGCCTCCGCGCCCCTTTTCGCAAAACTATCGGCTTGCTCATTGCCATAATATCCGCTATGCCCTGGCACCCAGTACAACAGAACCCTGTTGCAGGACGCCAGTCGCGCTAGCAGATCAAGGCAGCTGCGCACCAGTTGAGAGGTAATCTGACACTGGTTCAGCGCGTTCAGGGCGGCCTGACTGTCAGAATAAATTCCCACAGTCCGTCCGGTATACCCTTTGTTAATGCAGTAATCTGCGCAATAACAGATCGCGGCAATTTCCGCCTGGAACACGCTAGCAAAGGTGCCCAGGCAAGCAGAAAAACCGACCCTTGTGGTTTGGCAGTAATAGCCCGCTCCAGCGCCGGAATCAGTCTTGAAACCATCGGTGAACCAAATAGTTTCACCTCCAGTGCCAAGAGGCAGCAAGTTAGTCCACTCGGCCCGACTGGGAAAGTGGATGCTGAATGGCTTAGTGAAATCAAAACTGGTAACATTTTTGTCAGAGCACATCATTAGCGATGGCTCGAGTGCGGCGTACTCCCGGAAGAGCTTCGTATGGCTGTAATCCCAGAGTCTTGGGACCCAACAGCCAGTAATGTGGAGCCTGTAGGCCCCCATGACAGCCTCCTCCTCGATAAAAAGATGAAGAGGAAGCATGTCAAGGAGCACCTCCAGGGAAGCAGTTGGGATTGATCTCATGGCCCCCGTAACACCGATGCAGGCAAGCCTGTGAAGCTTGCGCAGGGCAGCCTGCACCCTTTTAAGCCAGACCCTTGTCCACCAGACAAATGCCCCGTAGGATAATATGGGTCTGATGATCCCAGTATAGAGCCAGTGTACAGCCTTGGGATTAAGGCCCCAAGTCTGACCGACAGAGCTCCTGGTCCTCCAGAAAAGCACTTTGGCCTTCTTGATGCACCGATCAAGATGCGGCTTCCATGTGAGTCTGCAATCAAAAGTCACCCCCAGGTATTTCACCTCGGTGGAGTTTGTCAGGACCTGGCCAAAGAAAGAGATATCATTGAACAGATCCTTAGTGTTCTTCCTGGTAAATGGAACAAGGACAGTTTTATTAGGATTAACAGTGAGGTTGACCGCCTGACACCATTGCTCCACGTTAGAGAGAGCAGATCTCATAAGTGCGGTGACAGTAGCCGGGAACTTCCCGGTAAAGACTATCGCCACATCGTCCGCATACCCGAAGCAGTGACAGCCCCCAGAACCCCCGAGCCTCTCCAGGAGTTCGTCCACCACCAGGCACCACAACAGGGGGGAGAGCACTCCACCCTGAGGGCAGCCCCTACTGGTAGTCACCCCTAGAGAGTCCCCAAGGAGAGACGCCGTCACCTCACGATGCGTAGCGACCCCATGGTCCCTAAGAGAGGGATTCAGAAGGGACCTGGCTACACCTCATCAGTCCCGAGAGGGCTAGTGGCACCTCCCCCCCTGACAGGCAAGCCCCCAGTCCCAAGATCCTCCCCCTCACCAGGACCACTAGAACGCTCATCGGCTGAACCCCGAAGGGTCCCATCCGATTCTTCCAGTAGGGTGGACTCATCCATGGAAGAACAGACTTCCGAATGAGCCCCCCCTCCCCCTCTGTGCCTAGAGCGACGCCAGAGAGCTCCACAGCGATATCCCCTATCTCGCTAGTCCCACCCCCTGCCGCAGACTCGGCTACAGTGGTTTTAGTGGCTTCCGTGTTTTGAAGGAGTTTGAAGGAACCCTTGTCCACTCCCGTAAAGCCCACGAAACCAGCATTCTTAATGGCTTCCAATGAGGAGCCATCAATGAGCAGTGCCCAGTACCGTACGGCCCTGTCCACGTACGTCCGGATACATTTCCAACGTTCAGTGGCAAAACCTGCATTAAGGGCCTTTAGTCGCCGAAACAGTACCGCCGGCTCTTTGGTGATCTGGTCCTTGGTGAGAAACATTACCTTAAACGGCTTAGGGAGTTCGCTAGCTCTCATAACTGAGAGCACCGCATCCCCCACCACCGAGTCGGCTAAGTTTTCCTTCAACCATTGACCAGTGAACGAATCCTCACAGGAGTATACAAGGGCCCCGGTCGTCAGGCTAAAATTCGCAAGGCGCGGCAGAGGGCTCCCGAAGGTATCCCATCCAGCGCCCGTAGAATCGCCTTCTGAATTGGGCCCACGTCTTCCTCCGTGATGACCGCCGTCGGATAGCCTTTTTTAAAAATGGCCATCTTTTCTGAGCTGGCGGCGTCACTATAGGACTTAGCCTTTTTCGACGCCGCCTGCGAGAAACTGGGTGAGGGAGTCGAATCCTCCGCTCTGGGCTTCTTCATTGGGTTGTCACGAGCCGCCGCACCCCCAGCGGGGGTGGAGACCGTTTCAGACCCCGATTTGGCCTTTTGCCGGGAAATCTGTCGTTTGAGACGACGACGCACGGTACGTTTCGAGGGCTTGCCAGACACACGCACCGATGAATCGGAACGAGTATCGCTGGATACAAGCCCTTGTAAAGTGGTATCAGTGAGGGTTCTGCCCTGAGCAGACCTCTGCACCGTAGGTTTGTTAGGTTTAGTTTGAGGTGAGTGTTTAGAATCCATAAGAACCCCACGAGTAAGGGGGTAAGTAGGAGGTCACCACCCGGTAGTCCCCTACCCGGGTGGAAGGCTAGATACAACGGGGTGTCGCCTGGTGCCCCGAGGGGATCGTTAGCGATACCGTAGTTTTACTTCCCCAGTACCATGCAGCCCTCGGCACGATACCTCAACACCTTGGCTTGGGAAGGACGCGTATCCGCTTAGCCCACACAACGTAGTTTCACTTAGTACAGGACCAACTCTGCTCAGAGAGTGCCTGACAACACTGCAATATCTCCCGCCAATAAGTCATATTGATATCGCAATTAGGACTGGAGAAGGGACCCCAGATATTTTCCCACGCAGTTAGTTTCACCGAGGATTATTAAATAACTGGAGACTGGAGGGTTTTGTACATGGTATCAAGTTCGGCGTCATTCACGTGATTCTTATTGGAAATTGAATGGAGGGTGGAGGCCGTAAACACGAGGAGTAGAAGCTAAGAGCTTTCACGATTTATTTCATATCTAGAAAGCTTATTGGGTTATTTTCCTGCTAGTTTGTTGAATTTCATTCTTATATTTGTTTAACTACATTTCAACCAATAACAAGAGAAATAAAGAAGTGCATCCAAAGCGGAAGTTGAAAGGAAATCATCCAAAATCGACAAGTCACCAAAAATCTTCTCCTGCATTTTTCTCTTCATCCTCTTTGAAACTAGTAAATAATACGAGAGAAAATCTTTTCATTTAATTATCCAGTTTTCCCTGAGCGATGCGCACAACGATGCGCAATACAGGCCTAATTTAGTTCGAGTGGGAAAGTGAAAACCAAGCTAACCACAGGAAGACTTCTAGTGATTTATTCTCCTAGGTTCCGCAGTGTTTTTTATCAATAATGGTTTTCCGTTTTGCTACTAGCTTAAGATATGTTTTGATATATATAGGTGAGTGAGTTCTCGTCCGGGTGAATGACAAAGATTTGAAAACGATCAATCGGGATGTCAGCTTAGACGAAATTTCCGATTTTCTTAGTGCGATTACATCCTTATTCCTATAGCTAAGTTCGCATTTCTTAAGATGAAATGTTACCGTAATCAAAAACTTAAATAAAATCCACGCAAAGACACTGTCACAAGTAAAACCATAAATTGATAACCTACCATTAAGTTTATATGTGTGAAAGGGGATCTATACACTGTTAAAAAAGAGTTATTTTAAAGGTACTACAAAATACCTCCGCGACCTTTTTAGTACCCATGAACGTATTCTATTATTTGTCTCACAGTGCAGGTATTAAATGATTTCGAAAGGGTAGTTTGGAAATATAAGGTAAATAATGAAACCTTTTAGAGTTTTAGTGCTTCTGGTGGTATGTTATCGTACCCCGCAAGTATAAAAATACTAAACAGATTCCTTTAGAGGGATTTATTAGCTCCGGCGTGCTGATTATAACTAACACTACTAAAGTAAAATACATGATATAATAATACTTCTAGCCCAAATTCTCTAACACTGACTGTTTACCTCATCATTAGCACTAGTACTGGCAGCCTAGAAGAAATCTCTATTGGAATATAATATATAAACATAAGGAATAGGTTCGGTAGGTAGAATACGGTAGTGGTTTTCTACCCAAGATTTACGTTTCAATCTCAAGTTTCCTAGACAGTGGTTTTTCTTAAATATTTAATTACATATAATTAATATTAATAATTTCTTTAAAAGTTGCATACACTAGCATACGTTACATCAATTAAAGGCAATACAATTATGATATAAGGCATACATAATTAATATTTAGGTTTGAATCCGAGCTTACGCCTTCAGTCGCCATTCAGAAAATATCCATGTATATGCGACCCTGATTTATCTTTACATATAACAGTATCACACCTTCCTTAACAAGGGGAAGCAAAATTTAGTATCGGGAAATCTAGAGTGTTTGATACCTTGCTTAGTTCGCAAACTCTCACGATCCCGCAAGCCTACGGCAAAGACACTAAAATGCGAGTTGGAAGGCAAAATTTTACCCTCGTCCCGTATATGTATTTTTGGGGAAAATTTTACTCTCGTGTCTCTCCGTATCTTTTACATCGAAGTGGTGTATTGAATTGTCTGAAAATTATTTAAGCCCTGGGTAATTAAGGAAAAAGTTTAACAGTTTCAAATGTGCCGCAAATATTTTTGATGGTGCGAAAATATAATTTAGACCTGTTTCTGGGTTTTATTTGACACCTAATTCGGTAGCACAAAATACCTTTAAAAGTATATTTTCGAACCTTTTTGAGTGTAAAAGGTACCCTTTTCGGTAAAAAGGAGTACCTTTCAAAATTTGTAAAGTTTTATTTTGACCTTTGTCGAGGTTTAAATGATACCCATTGCGGGATTACAAAATATCTTGTAGTCCTCAAAAGTACCTTCTTCAAGAGGTATTTCAGAGTACCTTCACACAACGGTATTTTGTAGTACCTTTATAGGTACGTCTGGGGATGCATCGAAAAATACCTTTAAAGGTACTAGACAGTACGGTTTTATTATACAGTGTATAAAATTGGTGCCATACCCATAGATATTACGTATATGGGCTTAGATAACAGGGCCTTGGGTTGCGCCCGACGATAAAATACGGTACCTAATTACGTTTTTAAAGACAGATTTTACCTAATTACTACTTATCCACACTAGCATAAGTTTATAAGATATATTCCATAAGTATGACACTACCTATAATTAATAACGCTAGAGACTTACTGAGAGCTAGTTCGAGAACAAGGGAGAATTGAATACACTCGCTTTTGCACTCCATCTTCCTATTTAGTCTTTTCTAAGCCATTGACAGCGCGTGTAAAATGGGATGGAGTAACGGAAGCTCAAGATATT
The DNA here is from genome assembly GCF_054372755.1 of Phalangium opilio. Taxonomy (NCBI): domain Eukaryota; kingdom Metazoa; phylum Arthropoda; class Arachnida; order Opiliones; family Phalangiidae; genus Phalangium; species Phalangium opilio. The sequence continues at coordinate 1,241,827 of NW_028324200.1, read as the reverse complement.
CGGGAGAATAGAGATGGAGAAAAAGGAGGGTAGGGGCAAAAATGCCAGCCGAAGATTCCGATAATTTCTCATGCGAGAGATATGTCGATAAAATTGATACAAAAATCTCCCTTCTTCATCGTTGCGAAATGCTCCTGTAAGTTCTAAAATCCCCGAGTTATGGTGGGCTACAAGTATAGACCATGTTTTTAGGGTGCCAAAGAATTTGACAGGATATGCTCAATATCTCAGATTTAAAGCTTATGTATTGGACTAGATGCATCACATGTTAATAATAATATTGTAAGTTGCCAAGAAATGGTCCCAATCTCATATTCTATAGAATATTATCTCAAATCTAAAGAAAATCTGACTCTTGAGTCGACTAATGCCCCGCAAATCTGAATAAAATAGGCTTAATGGGGCGCGGAGTCACTAACAGGCGTCTCTTTAGCGATATCTAGACTTTCTAGAGTGAAAATGTCTCCTTACTACGTCATGAAACGAAACAAAATTTTAACTTGGCCTTTTCCAAAACACAATAGTTTGATCTGGGTGCACGGCAGTGCACCCGCCAAGTTGTCGTGCACTACCAGCAATCCTTTACCCGAAACATTTCAGCCTCATTTTGACCCCCTCTTAACTCGGTACTGGGGAATAGTACACCACTCATATTTGCACCTCAAGGGCACAGTGTTAATCCTAGGAAGTCCTCCAACTTCCAGCTTTCTAACTCATTTGGTTTCTGTGATAATCCTATGTGAAAATGACACATTATGAGACTGACTGACTGACTGACTGACACATCATCAAAACCTCTAGGGCATTTCCGGTGGTGCTAGAATGATGAAATTTGGCATACTTGTACCACTAAGCAGACAAGCAAAGGGAAAAGTCCCAAAAGCGGGAGTTCCCCCTTTTAGCCCCTGAAATGGGGGTTTAAAATTAGAGTCATCATCTAAACCTCTAGGGCATTTCCGGTGGTGCTAGAATGATGCAATTTGGCATACTTGTACCACTAAGCATACAAGCAAAGGAAAAAGTCCCAAAAGCGGGAGTTTCTCCCTTTTAGCCCCTGAAATGGGGGTTTAAAATTAGAGTCATCATCTAAACCTCTAGGGCACTTCCGGTGTTGCGGGAATGATAAAATTTGGCATACAAGTAGGTCTTAGCATACAAAGAAAGAGAAAAGTCCCAAAAGCGGGAGTTTTCCCCTTTTAGCCCCTGAAATGGGGGTTTAGAATTAGAGTCATCATCTAAACCTCTAGGGCACTTCCGGTGTTGCGGGAATGATAAAATTTGGCATACAAGTAGTACTTAGCATACAAAGAAAGGAAAAGTCACAAAAGCGGGAATTTTCCCCTGTTAGCCCCTGAAATGGGGATTTTATAATTTATATCCCCTCGTAATAGGACATTATAATTTAAGTTTTTCGTCTTTTAATATTAATATTTTTTACTAATATGATTCTTTCGTATTATTGCAAAATTTATGTTTTTTACATAATGTTTTAGTAATTAAATTTTTTACTCATTTCCTTTTCATTTCGTCTGAAATGGTTCTAAGCGTGTTTTGATTCATTTAGTTTTTCTTAAATCTATTCTGTTGATTAAAAGTGTTACTTGCCACAATATTGTGTTCTTCGAATAGAAATACGGTTAACAATTATCACAGCCTGAGAAAAAAAAGAAAGTTGAAAGCAAAAAGTTGAAAAAGGCAAAGCCAAGTAAAACTCTTGGAAAGAACAAATAAAAATCTAAAAGTACAAATGTTTATTTCACTTCATAATCCTACTTCTATAAATCTACAAGAACATGCACGTACAAAAAGGAGTGAAATCTCACCAAAAACATCTCTGTAAAAATATGCCAAGTTGTTTGGCCGTAAAAAGAAGTGAGATCTAAAATACGGCCTAGTTATTATCTCCAGGTGAACCAACATTTTAATGGACTTAAAACTTCTCAAGAATGTTTTTCTGACTTGGCCATTAGCATTCCAAACTTGCATCCTTCTTCTTTGCACCCGTGAAGGTTAATAACGGAAATTACAAGTTTAAACACAAAGGCTTATCAAGAATATTTAACCAATTTGATTTAATATTTTAATTTCGATCCATATCTGGAGTTAAACGAATCCTTGATATGCAAATGGCCAAGTCAGAAAAACATTCTTGAGAAGTTTTAACTTAAGTCGAATAAAATGTTGGTTCACCTGGAGATAATAACTTGGCCGTATTTTAGATCTCACTTCTTTTTACGGCCAAACAACTTGGCATATTTTTACAGAGATGTTTTTGGTGAGATTGCAATTTTGTAAATTGCTACGAAACCAAATACAAAAGTAAACATTTCATAATAAACTTTTTTTCAAGAATTTGTTTCGCATTTTTAGTTTGTGGATGACAAAAATTATGGCACTAACACTTTAAGTGTTCATTATTAGGTCATTGGTAAGACATCTCCTGTCCTCTTTTGCTTTCACGGCAATAGAATGCCGTATAATTTAATACTCGGTTGGGGTGAGACGGATTATAGGCAGCAGGGGACAGATTAGCCCCAGTGGCGGTGCCAGAATTTTTTTCAGTGTTGGCTGAAGGTAATTTTAGGGCCCTTAGTAGTTTTTTCCATCTTTCCATCCCTTTTTATTTTATATCGTAATTTTATTCAAAGAAAAAGTTTATAGAAAAGAAATTATATTGTATAGTTCTGTTTCAGAAAAGAGTGAAAATAACAAGTCGAAATGTTTTTATTAAAAACTAAAATTCACCCTCCTTTTACGTTTAGCAAATTCGTCTACTACTAACATTGTGTTGTTTCTAAGTTTATTGCTTAAATCCCGATTTATCGAAACGAGAGCAAGATTAAATAGCCTATTTTCTGCCATCGTTGTTCTTAAAAATGTTTTTATTCGGTTTAGAGCACTGAAGCTCCGCTCACTCGTAGCACTGGATACTGGAATAGACAGAACTATACTAAAGTATTTTATCAAATCTTCAAAACTGCTTTTCACGTTCAGGAGATAATCATAGCAATCTAGTGCATTTTCGAAAGTGTCAGAGTTTAGTAGGTTTTTGGCAGCCTCAATTTGGCATTTTAAAGACCCGAATTTAAATTCAAATCTATCGCGGATTTTGCAAAACGAAATTATGTCATCTGGGTTTAAGAAATTAGAGTCTTTGGGATCCGAAGCTGAGAGTTCTTTTAACAAATCTGAAGTTTCAATCAACCTTTTCTTCATTTCCGAAATAAATTTATCGAGTACCTCAAAAAATTCCATCCTTAGTTTTTGTTTGATTGAAACAGCATCGCTTTCTCTTGAACCTGTGGTTTGATAAACCACACTGTCCTTAAGCCTTTTGTTTTGAGTAACTTTTCGCTTTGATCTGGTGGCTATCCCTAGAAGACTGGTTTTGGGATTGGATGCGCTATTTGGATCGGCGACTGATAAGAAAATTTTAGTAGCTAGCTCTGCTGCTTCGTCCCACATTAAGTAAAATTTAGAGGGTTCTCTCATTCCCTCCAGTGTAGCAATTGTAGCTTTACTGAGCGCTACTGCCTGTGTATACAATAACTTAGAGATTTGTAGGTATTGTGATAAAGAATTGGTGGTCTCAAGTACTTTGTCTAGAATTACAATCATTACCAAATTATCGAAATTCAGCAGTTGTGAAATGTAGCCCCGACAGGGACTGGTAAACGGGATAGATTTCTCTCTACAGCACGTTTGCTTTCTAAAAAATAAATAAAAAACGGGTACGGCCAAAATCGTTTAAATTTCTTTTCAATAGTTTTATTAAGACTCACAAAAGACCGAATGGCGTTGAGTGTTTCCAAATTCACAACCCCCATCCCTTCCCCATCCTTAGAGAGGACTTGGTTTGTACAGTGGAAGGTGGGCGTTTTCCGGTCCCTTTAGAGATCCAGCATTCATGGTCTGGCGTTACTTCATGGTGCGAGAAAAAAACTAACATAAAAGCGTTCCACTGTTGCGTTTTTAGCCACATCGTTTGATGGACATCTAGCGATGAGGGTATTAGATTTACTTGGTCTGAAGATGTAGAAGTATCATCGTTCGTCTTTTGAAATGGAGATTTCAAAGAGGATTGCTGATTTTCAAAGGAAGAGGATTGTGATTTGTCTATAACAGTGCATTGGGAATGTACTCAGCACATATTAATGAACACACTTAGAGTGAAAAGGGATAAATTGTGTTAAGCTTATATTTTTCATCACTTGTGATTTTAAAGGCAAGAGGATTATGATTTATCTATGACAGTGCAATGTGGATGAATCATAAACTGATGCGCGTGAACAATTTCTGTGGTGATTCCAAGCTAGCGAAATGATATAATTGGCTGACCCATCCTCAAAGCTTGAGTCGTTCTTAAATATTTATCATGAATTTGGCGCGAAAACATACAATGGAGTGATTGACAATTTCGCTTGGAAAGGGGGGGGGTGAAGAAATAGGTACAGTCCCGGACAAAAGTTTCTGGACATTTTCATTTGGCTGCCATTTTGATCCTATTTGAGCTAGAGTAACAAAGTAGGACTTTCTAAATAGGTTTATTTCTCAAAATTATATTAAAATTGCAAATGACAGTGTGGCGCTAATAGGGCGTTAGCCCCCCGATAATGACGTTACGAAATAATGCTTCAAATGGATCAACAATGCTATCGTTGCACGCGTCTTGTCACGTAGATTCCAAAACTGTTTTCAAATTGTAAATCGGTTCAGAAAATCAAAAGTTATGACAAAAAATATGACGATCAAAACATTGGCAAATAAGCCTAACGATTATTTATTTTATCTATATCAACTTAGCTCAGTAGTAAAACATTACGATCAGAAAAACAGGATGTTCAAGCCATAGCATAGTTTTACTCTGAAATTATAGAAATGGGGTTTTAAGAATTACGTTCAGTAATGTGGCGATTTATTAGTTAATTGCCAGTAGGGTTTCGACTTTAAGAGGACAATAGGGTTCCAACTTAGAAATAACGGTTTTAGATGGCTCTTTGGAAAGTAGAAATTTTGGATTTGTGCGCAGGGTAGTGTTAAGTCTGTGAATTTGGAATAATAAGCAAGTTGTGATTGCTAAAGTGGAAGGATTTTCGACATTAAAAATTTTGCAAATATTCTATAATGCGCGAAGTTTGCGTTTTGGGTTGAATTCTTCTGTGGCTTTTCTGTAGTAAATGTTTTAAGCTCTTAAAGAATAAAATATTTTGTGTAGCTTCTGGGTGGGTGGGTTTTCGATGATTAATGTTTTTATGTCTTTTCGGTAAATAATGTTTGGGTGTCTTTTCGGTATAAAAATGTTTGGTTGGATTTTGTTAGGAAATGTTTTGAGTGCTTGGAGAGTAAATATCGTGGCAGAACTCCAGTTTGCAGAATAGGTGACGTGTCTAACATGGAAATGTAGCGGAGAATCGGGTATGAAGATTCACGATGACATGAATTAGAGAAGAATGTAACAACGGCAAATTCTTGAAGAAGGATGCGAATGTTAATTCTCATTGTGAAATGGATGGTAATCTCCGAAGATAATGGTTCGAATTATTATATTATTTAAATTAAAAAGACTCACTTGTCCTAATGACATGAAAAAATTGATATTCGAATATTTCTCCTTTTGTCTGGAAGTTTAATTTTTCCACCACTTTTGAAATTAGACAACTATCTCTTTAAATTTTAGAATGCCATATATTTTTTGTTAAATCTAAGGTTAATTATAGAACGTTGTATTTAAAAAAGTAGTCTTCAAATAATGAATGAAATGGATTTTTAATGTGTATATAAATGGATTTTTAATTTGTATATAAAAACTATATAAGTAGTTCACTGGAAATTACACAGTTATCAACATCATAATAATAGGGGCTGGGCTCCATGAAACGAGAAATAAATACCTTTTGTATTTTATTTCCGAGTAGGTAGGCTGCCTTGTTTTTTAAGCTTGCAGCATGGCAATCACTTAATTCATCAGCCACGCCAAACTGTATAATCACGGTAAACAAGTGCCTGCCTACGTTGGAGATGATGTTACGATTTACGTTTATTCACTAATGAAAATATTCAGGAATTTTATCATGAATGTTTGGAAAAATTTAATCATGAATATTTTTGAAAATTTGATCATGAACATTTTTAAGAATCTCATCATGAATATTTTCAAGAATTTAATTTATTTAATTTATGAAAATTTAGAAAAATTAATCATGAAAATTTAGAAAAATCAATCATGATAACTAAGAAAAAATCTATCATGAATATTTAGAAAAATCCATCTAGAATATTTGAAAAAAATTCTCCATGAATATATAGAGAAAAAATGCATCATGAATATTTTCAAATTATAACGAATGGTTTTATAGATGTTAGGCCTAAAAGTGTCTGACCTTTCCTAGACGTCCTTAAGATTTAAATAGAAATTCCCAATGTAAAAAAAACTCGATGTCTTAGATTAGTGTTGTCTTTGAAATTTGAGTAACAAATGGTATAGAGGGCATTGTAGAACATGGGTTTGATTTATTGGTCTTCCTGTACTAATTTCTGTATTGGTATACTTACGACGGTTTATTTACTTATGCAAAAATCGCGATACAGGATTGATTGACGTATTAACAGTTGAAGGTGTGAACTTCAAAACCTGTTCAATATCTCGATTTACATATTAGAACTGAAAAATAGCTTTTAGGTTTTATCGATTCACATGGGTATACGGCTAAACACTTCCAAGACAAAGAACCCCAGGCATAATCTCCCATTACTGAAATTGTACAAAATCCCCCATCCCCAGACAAAATCCTCGGTTGTTAACTCTATCCGAGAAAAGTGAAAAATCCCCCGATAATTATCCCCATCATAAAAAATACAATATCAATATAATCCGAAACACTTCAGCAATCCGGTAGTGCAATAGATCAGGCGTTGGACTATTTCTATTTAATTCGTTCAACCACTGAAAGAACACTTGTGGGAGTTTTAGAATTACTCATACCATTCACGGGGTCTCAGGAAACTCTTTGCCAAATTTCAACCTTCTGTTTTGGATAGAGAATGCGCGCGAGGAAATTTGTTTTCACGCTATAGGATAAGCAACTCCTCTATCTCCGACAGCAGCTTATTCTGTATATACTCTATTTTCAGCTTCGGTTGTTAGCACGCGCAAAGCTAGGTCTCTATGTTATGTAGCTTTCTGCGTGCTGACAAGAGACGAAGGAAAAAAAAAGGATTATAAATATCCGCGAGATTTTTATCTCAAATGCACGAACCTGTAGGCTTTAGTTTCAAATACGTGCATAGTCGTATGTAATCAATTGGTGGGTCCTTCAAACATTATCAAGGAACGTTGTGCTATTAAAAATAACGAAAATTATTTCTTGAGATTCCCAAAAGATTTGGAAACGTAATAAATATTTATAATACTTACACTAACATCCTCCTCTAATAGTCTAAATTAGTATTACTTGAAATTTTAAAAGTCACTGGCTCGACTATGAAGTCGACACTCGACAGTCGAGGCACTTCAACTTTTTTCGAAGCCTACTAGAATTTCAGCCCATACATTTGAGCTAAAACTCGCGGATATTTTAAATCCAGAGAATCATTATTTTCTTCGTATCTTGTCATCACGCACAAAGCTACGTTACATTGAGACCCAGCTTTGCGCGTGCTGTCGACCCAAGCTGAATCAGATTATACAGAATAAGCTGTCGTCAGAAATAGGGGAGTTGCCTATCTTATAGCGTGAAAACAAATTTCCTCACGCGGATTTTTTATCCATGCTCCTATGGTACCCAGTAGGATAAAAACTCTTGGAAGGAAAAAAAGACTGACATCCGCCTTTTTACATAAATAGAAATTGTTTTTAAAATTTTTAGCGGTAGAACTTTTGGTAAACATTATATTTTACAATATTATTACAATATTTACATAGAAATATATGAAAAGGTTTCCTCTAAAATAGCAATAATAGCAATAATAGCGTTTAATAAAATTATAATATTTGAAAAATTCTAAAACTATTCATAATTTTTTTTGGAGGTTTCAATGCAAGTGCTTCAGTGGACCTCGGCAAGGATGTGATTATACAGGTTTCAGAACGTGTGTAAGCAGGAAAAGGAAATGAGGTTTACTTGGGAGGAGACGGACGGGGTGTGGGGGTCAAGTCACCTCCGGCGGACACGGGGCAGTCGGCACTTACAGGGTAGGATCGCCGACATGTGTCTTATTCCCTCAAAATTTACCGCCCAGAAGCTTGGCTTAAAGGAGTGCGCCACACTCCCGGCACCATTCATAATTTGATATCGCAGCTTTTTGAAGATCATTTCATCACCTAATAGAGAAATTATGAAGGCAACATCTAAATTTTATTATTTTAGTTGTAAACAATGGCATTCTTTAACTTCCGTTTTAAGACTTTTACCCTACAAAACCACATTAAGCCTTTCGAGTGCTCGAGTGGATGGGCAAAAATTGGTGCGCATCAATCCTCTAAAAAATTACCTGGCCATCGTGACCGACGACAAAACGTTTATCATTCGTAAAGACTACACATTCTAACTGCTCGAGTGTCTAATTTGTGTGCTCTGTTCCAGGGTTGTTTGATTTAAATCAGTTTTATTTAAATCAAGCGATTTTTTTTAAAAAAATCATTTGATTAAAATCAAGAATATATTTTTATTTTTAAAAAATTTTTTCTAAGATTCCAAGAAGTAGGTTAAGAAACTCGAGAAGAAACATAACTAGAAAAGACCTATAATTAAAAACAACCAAGTAAAATGGCTGATAGAGTATTAATTCGTTGTCAAATTGTTGAACTTCTTGAGCAAAGTTTTTGTAATCGCGAAATCGCTCGGCAATTAAATGGTTCACCTACGACAGTGGCTACTTGGATTGATCGTGACAGAAATAACGAGTTTAACGGTGGAGCTGATAGGCAAAGAGGAGGACGACCAATAGGCCAGGACAGATAGGCCAAAAAAGCACTTGACCTAGAACATTTGAACATAAAGATGAAAATTGGTACATGTGTTGTTTTTGACCCAACAAAAAATATACTAAAAGTCCCCTGCTATAGAGCGCGAGCTTTCGCCACCATCTGGGAAAATGGCCGTCGGGAATGCCAGCTACAATGGATTCCACGTTCTTAATAAAAAATTATGAAAATTGGTGCACATAATGATTGGAACCACATGAACATCATGGCAAAATTTGACAGCTCTGTGTTCAATAGTATGGTCGCCATATTGGAAAATGGGCGCCGGGAATGCTAGGTACAGTATATTTCACCATGTTGTTAGAAAATTATGAAAATTGATAGGTATTATAATCAGAACTGTGTGAACGTCATAGTAAAATATTGAAGCCATTAGTCAGATAGTTTGGCCGCCATGATGGAAAATGGCCGCCATCAATGCCAATAAGATACAGTATATGGTTCAAAAATTACGAAAATTGGTAATAATAATGTTGAAGACCATCTAAACATCATACTTGAACATTGAAGACGTGCTACTGATAGTTTGGGCGCCATCTTCGAAAATGACTGCTTGAAATGCCAAATGTATTACCGATGTATAAATTTTTTCGATATTTTTATTGAGTAGGTGATTTTCATGAACGTATTTAACGCCATAAAAATAACTATTTTCGAGTCTAAATTATCGGCCCATCTTCAAAAATGGTCGCTGAAATATTACTATCCTAAAATCTGGAAAAAAAGGAAAGCCATATTACTCGGATTTTGGTGAGGAAAACCGTTTTATATGGGGTATATACATTCTAGTATCGATAAGGATTAGATTTAAGACACATTTTTAACATTTCGTTCATATTTCTCGTCATCCAGAAGATTTTTTTTATTACGGTAATACCTTGACAATGACCACACACTGCCCAGCAAGCTAATCCAGATAGTCTACATTCACAGTTCTTTATACAAGTGTTCTGCAGACTGCAGGTACAAATAATGAGTGTTACAAAATCATCTGATGCCGGAAGGAGAATGGTGTGAATGGGATTAAATCGTTTCCTAGCTATTTTGGACTTGAAGATACGCTCGGAAAAAATGTAGTTTTGCGGTGTCGGTGGTTGAATTAAGCTTAGCGAGATCATATGAGAACTTGACAGTATATGTGACAACGGTTCCATATACATGTAATATCTACATAGTTGAAGCGTGACGTGTCAATTATCACCCTAAAAAAAGCGAAAAGAAATCTCTCTTCGGCAGCAGCTATGGCTTCCCTAGATGCAATATGGTCATTAAAAAACGCAACAAATTTGTAAGATGTTGATTATCTGTCATTACTTTAAACCACGCCTTATCATAACCACACCCAGTTACAGCACGTATATGAAAGAAATGTTCCCTTAACTTTTTTAGCTCGAAGGACTTATCGTGGCGGAGGGGCCCGAGTTCGGCGTGACGGTTCGGGAGTTCCTTGGGTTCACCCTTGGTTCAGACCGTTCCTTGACCCATTCCGTGAAGGTTTTGCTGGGCCGCTTCGCCCCCGCTCAGGTGTTGCCATGGCTCGCCTCCGCTATTGACAACCCTCTAGGTGTCGCGGATACACTATTTGTTTGGGCCGTATGGCACTGTTGTGCTTGGAGAGAACTTCCCCGTTTCATCGGGTCTTCTGCTGCCTTAACGCCTCCCTGTCACCGACCACCCTTTGACTGGGCTCGCCACTGACGGTGTCCAGCTTCTGTCACCTGCTCAAGTGGCGTTTGTCGGTCCCACTGGCCGATCCCGTGTGCCATGACGGCGGTTCCGCAGGTTCAATTTGGAATATGGTGGCTGATAAGGCCCCCAGCTATGTGTAGAACCTAATCAAGGGTTCTGACATGCAAGTATTATGAAAAATCTTCAGGATGACGATGAATATGTATGAAATTCTAGAGATCTGTCTAAATTCTAATGTTAAACAACAGTAGAATGTATAAACCCCATATTAAATCATATTCTCTAATCAACATGTTGAGAATAACAGCTTAGAATTACTTTTCTTTCTTTCAGAATTTAGGGCAATGATTTTCATGTGGCCATTTTTAAAGATGGCGTCGATAATTTCGACTTCGAGATAACCATTTTTTGTTGTTTATTACGTTAATGAAAATCATCTAATCAAAAATGCAATTTCAAAAAGATTTATATATTTGAAATATATTTAGCATTTCCAGCATTCATTTTCGAAGATGGCGCCCAAACTATCAGTAGCACGTCTTCAATATTCAAGTATGATGCTAAGACGGTCTTCAACGTAATAATTACCAATTTTCATAATTTTTGAACCATATACTGTATCATTGATGGCGGCCATTTTCCAACATGGCGGCCAAACTATCTGATTAATGGCTTCAATATTTTACTATGAGGTTCACACAGCTCTGATTGTAATACCTATCAATTTTCATAATTTTCCAACAACATGGTGAAATATACTGTACCTAGCATTAACGGCGGCCATTTTCCAATATGGCGACCAAACTATTGAACACAGAGCTGTAAAATTCTGCCATGATGTTCATGTGGTTCCAATCATAATGTGTACCAATTTTCATAATTTTTGAATAAGAACGTGGAATACATTGTAGCTGGCATTCCCGGCGGCCATTTTCCAAGATGGCGGCGAAAGCTCGCGCTCTACAGCAGGGGACTTTAAGTATATTTTTTGTTGGGTCAAAAACAACACATGTACCAATTTTCATCTTTATGTTCAAATGTTCTAGGTCAAACCCTAAAAGTCCTGCGCTACATGTTATCAGAGCTGTGCTAATTAGCTGACTACTAATTGAATTAGAATTAGCTATTAGGTAAATATTTATGAACTAATTAATTAGCCAATTAGCAATTAGACATAGAAACTAATTAAGTTCAATTAGAAATTAGCCATTTATTTATCAAACTAATTAATTAGAATTACTAATTTCTAATTAATTACTTGTCTAATTAAGGAAAAAATAAACCATAAGTAAACATAAAAGTTTAAAGTGCCCATGGATTTAGTACTTTGGTAATGCAAAGTTTAATGTTTTAAAGCCATAGAAAAACGGGTACGGAAGCCGTGAATTATTCACGAAAAATGAGACAAGCCTCGAGCCTTCCGTCATGTTAAAATTTGTCTCATTTCTTCATTTTCTTGACACAGTTCCTATAATGGACTCTGAGTTGTAAAACCATGGGCACTGCTATAAATTCGAGTAAGAAAAACAGTCGAAATTTCGAAATGGGACAGTTATGATTTACGAATTTTTCTGCTAGTACTAGTATTCTTTCTTGTTTTGAGGAGCTGAAATAATTAGAGTAGCACTAAGGTTTCCTCATCGATATAACAAGGCCGTTTTCATATTCAAATAGATGAATCGAGAGTTAATTCCTCGATTTTTAGTTTTTACTAAATTAAAAGATTAATTGAAAATCCAATTGGCTAATTAGTTAATCCTAAATCTAATTAAATTTTATAATTACCTTTCCTATTCATACTAATTAATTAGAATTACTTCTCAATTAGCACTAAGGTAATTAAAATTCAATTACCATTTTCAATTAGTAAATGTTGCTAATTAATTAGAAATTCAATTAGCTAACTAATTAATTAGCACAGCTATGGTCTGAAGGCACAGATATTGAATTTTTTAAATTAAATCCTACATGCTTAAGAAAGCAATGCTCCATCACCCTATTCCATTGACAAACTTATTTTACTGGTACTCAATTTATTTCCTCTCAATAATTTGAAAAATTTACTCATCTAGGCTTTTCAACCACACTTCTACTCCCCCAAAACCTTTTATAATTACATTATCTAGTTTTAAGAGAATACGTTCATGACGTTGCGTCGTTTAAAGGTAACCAACATGTCCCCGTTCATGCCCTCTACGTTCCATAGTGAAAACGTTTTTGTGCAAATTTCAGAAATGTTAGCAAATTTAATAATGGCGATATGATTTTTACTTTAGGTTTAAACTGAGTTATGTAATAGAGCACTTCGATATAATTAAGAGGGAAAGATACGGGGGTAAACTTTTGCCTTTCATCTCGCTCGATGGAAAGGTCATAAGAGATAAAAGAGACGGCGAATGATCAATCCCTCGTACGTTCTGATACTGAGGGTTGCCACCCCTCTTTTTTGCGTAGAAAGGGTAATCTGCCATAACTGACGTAAATCGCCGAGTATCAAGTGTGAACTATTTTACAGTATATATCAGACCTCGGGGACTTTCGGAAAAAAAATGTTTTTCGAAAATTTTAAAATTGCATGTGCATTAAGACCGCTGCGCGTATGAACGCGTTCCGCACTCAATCTTGAAAATTACTAGGGGGTAAACATATTAACATGGACTCGAGACGGAAATATAGCTTTGAAATTTTAAACACCCGCTGCAACATTAACAATTCTCATACCAGGATAGAAAAATATTTGAGAAAGCTCCAATTTTAAAAGCTAACACCAATATTTTAAAAAGGCGTAGTATTATATTGGAACGTAAATGAAGGTAACAATATTTTGGAACAGAAATAATATTAATTGGGAAACTAATTAAATAGATACATTAATATTTTTGAAAAAGGCATAATATTACATGGGAAGTAAATGAACATAATCAACAAGATTTTGGAAAAGGCATAATTTTATTTGGGAAGTAAATGAAGATGAACAAATCTTTGGAAAAGGCGTAATATTATTTCGGGAAACCAAATAATTATAAGCATAAATATTTTTTAAATAGCATTATATTATTTGGGAAGTATACGAAGATAGCAATATTTTGGAAGTAAATGAATATAACCATATTTTGGAAGTAAGTGAAGATAACAATATTTTGGAAGTAAGTGAAGATAAACAACAGTGTTTTGGAAAACGCGTAACATTATTTGGGAAGTAAATAAAGCTAAGACATAGTAAAATCCTACCTTTTTTGGGTAATAACGTTGTTGCATAAACTGAATGCAAAAACCTAACCTAACCACATTAGGTGAGACTAGGTTAGGTTTTGGCATTCAGTTTATTCAACAACGTTATGTCCCAAAAAAGGTTTCCTGAAGTCCCCGGGGTCTGATATATACTGTAAAAAGTTTTCCACTCTATACTCGGCGATTTACGTCAGGAATTACTGATTACCGTCAAACTATAATCGTACCTGTTTCTTAAGCATTTAAGATTTAATTGAAACAAAATTCATTCAATTTCTGGGCCTTGAGACACGTAACTAACCTGTTTCTTATCGATACTTTTTAGGTCTTGGGTAATATCTGCGACTTCGGTGTTAATTTTGTGTACACGGTAGGCCTAGTGATTTTATCTTGATTATTTCAAAGCTTATTTCCGCATGCTGTAGAATAGGAAATAGTTAATCATTCAATTGAGAGGTACTGGTAGAAAGGAGCTACGCGGACGTCACATCAATCTTTTAGTCTAAATTGTATGGCCTGAGCTGACGAACTAAGAGCTACGAGGATGTGATGCCATGACAAAGATTGTATTAGCAGATTATTTCCGATGGACCCAGACCAGAATATACCAGATGCTTTCACGCAAATTTTGAACCCCATATGCATAGTGCTGAGCGGATCTGATTACTTCTTAAAGTAGTCGGCGGCAGGATTCGGTATTCGGATCTCTATGAGCCCTTGACGATTACTTTCAACGATTACTCTTTTGTTCGGATAGTTCCAATCCGAAGTTCCGAACTCGGATCTTTATAGAATACTTTTCAGAATGTTTCGGATCTTTTTTAAGTAATCGTAGTCGGACTCGGATCCCGCATACTGGGCGGGGGGATACGGGATATCTTTCCTCTTTCAGAATAGAGGGCCGATGTCGTCTCATTATTTTGGCACTCGCTAGTTGCCACCAGGCAGGCCGGCAGGGGTAGACACTCTTACCCTTTCCTTTCCTTTGGTCCCTCTGACTCCCCCACGTCCTTGTGGTTACGACCCTTGGACAGAGTCTTTTCCTTGTCGTGGTGTGGGGGCTCAGCCATCAAGTCCCTCGTTTGCAGTCACTGGGAATGTTTAGCATCCCCATACTGTATTTCATACTTGGTGGTTGCGAATTAAGACTCGCCCGTCTCGCCCCTAAGTACTACTGTACGCGGGGCCACGGGTACATTATCGAGGTCGTATGGCACTGCTGAGCTCTCTGGGTGTCTTTCCCACCCTCTAGAGCCTTCTGCTGCCTTAACCTCTCGCTCAGTCTTGAACGCGGGAGTGTTTATCCTATATGATATCACCCCTTGTTCATAATTCCCACTGAGCGTATAGTCAAGTTAAGATTGGAAAGGCAGCGCCTTAATGGTAATCCGGTGTGCGCGCTTTACAAATCTACAGACATTCATGGTCCTTCTGACTGCCTCGTATTGCTGAAATATAAAGCGAAATTTTCACGAAAAACATTAAAGTTTCTTTGGTTTTCGCTCTACTCGAATTATGAGACAGAAATTATTATTATTAAGAATATTTTTCTCTTCCGCTTTGTTTTATTCTCAAGTTATAAAAAATATTGCTTAAATTTATCTCATGTTTCTCAATTCTCGGAACTTAATTCTCGGTTTTTCACAGTGAGATTTATCCTTTTCATTTTTACGGTTTTAGTTCAATGTTTCTATTGAGTTTCAAAAAGTAATGAAAAAGATGTTTTTCTCCTTGGTCGAAAACTCGAAACTATTGTGTTATTTATTGTTATGGCTAGTGAAAGTGGTTCAGATTCTCTACTTCATGTCCTTCTGAGTGGTGAAATAACTGTTGGAAACAAAAGCAGTGATGTTTGAAAGTATTTCTAAAACACCGGAAAAAATAAAGCCCTATGCAATGTTTGTGCAAAACAATATTCATTTAAAAGTGGAACGACATCATATTTCAAAAAACATCCATTAAATTCAAATTGTGTCGAAGAAATGCGCTTCGAGTACGAAACGAAATTTTGATTGTTCAGCTTCGACATCAACCGGAAGCGCGACCGATGCTCCCCAATTCAAATCACTCAATTTACAGCCAACTGTTTCAAGATTGTTTACTAAGCAGATAAAAGCGATTCATCTCTCTGCTGAAAAGATCAAAAATTTATAGAATAGCAGGGCTCGGACTCCGTTATACATTATCTGATATTATAGATATTGAGATGTATATATTATTTATAAATCAAGCGGAACGAATAATGCTAATGAATACGTTATCTACAAACAATAAGATAAGTATATAGAAGACCTTAGTGGATATTCAATTGACATTGTTAGTATACAACATTAGCGCTAGATATTTATATTCCCGTATGATATTGGCAACTGATAAAGATAACATATCTGTTCATATTGGCTCTTTTCCATAACCATTCATACAAGCTTTATTTCTGAAAGTAGTCTCTCACAGACAATGTATGGCAACGTTACCGTTACTAACGTATATCCATGAGAGGCTTAAATGAAATTCCTTGCCTATATAGGATCTGGCTTTGTTTAATATTTAAAAATATGCTTCAAGATGACATCAGTCGTTACAGCTGTTAGCGACGAAACTCGTGTTTCACTACGAAAGGGTTGTCATTTTACGGCTTTCATTACTCTTAGCTTGATTCCCTGGTGTTTTAATGATAAATTAAACCAAGACGTTAATGAAATAACTTGTGTGTTTGGTATCAAAAATGATTTGAACGTGATAGCCTCTCAATAACATTTTAAACTTTCACAAGAGATCCAAAGATTGTCAACGGATGTGTATGCGTAAGACGAACGTTACAAACGCGGTGGGTAACTGTACTTTCAGACACTGACAAATATTTAAACACACTTGGGTTTACTTGTAAATATCGGTGCCACAACAATAATAATAAAGCTTTAGTTACGTGAATACTCTTATGAGCTATGCACAAGAGTTCTTTAATTTAAATTCACTAGCGTTAAGTAATTCCCAGGTCAATTCGGTTAAAGTTAAATAGCTTTACGCAGTACGAGATGTACAAGTCAGCTGAGTTATGTTATTAAAACTTATACACCTTTTTGTAAATATGTTTTTAAATAATTTTAAATGTTTTAAATGAGGTTTGACTTATTAATAATAAAGCTAGTGAATTCCATAAGCCTACACTAAGTCCTCAGAAATCACCACAGAAACCTCGTCCTGACGCGGGACATAAATCCACAAGCGGGGACTTTTCAAATAGTTAAGCCTTAAGAAAGTAATGATGAGTATGTGATTAGGTTTAGTAACCTTGCTCCAAATATTCTGATGTTGAGAGAGAATCATGTTACAATTACCCCGCATTGTGGTACACCTCTCTTGAAGAGAAGTATTATATACATCTGTTATAATACATGAATAACCAACCGCAATTTCATTAACGAGGTATTTATATTCCGGTACAAAAAGTATTGAAAACGCGAATGAAAACCTTTCTTAAGATCTTTAAAGTTTGGTGCGAGAAAAAGGACGAGTGCATTTCCATTTTCATTTCAAAATTGTCACATTAGGCGTAACTACTTCAAGTTCTTTGGAAATGTAAACTTAATGAAACTAAAGTGCGAAAAGGTTCCGGGCGCTACACTAGACGGAGTACATTTGTATCTGACTGTATTCTGATAAACATGAAATACTTCTCAATCAAAGCCTCTATGGTTTGACAAAGACACCTACTCACGCTTATATTTGGCTGTATTTTTCAACCTAAAAATCATTTCAACCCAAGAAACTAGAGAGCTGCATGGAAACCATAAACGAGGATACAAAACGTAGGATATAAAAACATGAAGATTTTAACCTGTCAATGAGGTCTGCAGATATTACTACAAAATATAACGTATTGTTGATATACAATTTCTATTAGTTGAAAAAATTCTTATGAGTATTAAAAAGATGTGTAATAAGTTGCAATGTTTTTAATGGATAATACAGTATATGACGAAATAATTTTTTTTCATCTATAAAAAACGCTATATACGAATGAACGCCGACATCTTTTGATTGATATGCCTTGTTAATATTTTGTTGGTTGTAATCAAGTCTAAAGTTACGATAATTAAACTGATAACGTTTTTCGATTATCACTGTTTATAACAGTAAATTGAATAAATATATACTTCTATTGCATGTTTATAGATATTTGTATATAAACAGATTCATCGTCTATTTCAGTTACAATCCAATAATGCATATCGTATTATGGATAATGACATGATAGTCATCATTATTCAAATGGCTTATATTGTAGAAACTCCGAGCCCTATAGAATAGACTAGAATATAAAATATTTATTGTGTTCGTCTACAGAGTCTTGTACAAGAGAGTCCAGCATGGGCGAACACATGATGAATGTATCATAAGGATGGTGTGTCAGGATTACCAACCGATCAGTATTATTGAAGACGATGGTTTTCTTCAATTATTGAAAGAGGCGGCCCAACGAGAAAACATTTAAGTAACACGTTAATCCCAAACAAGTAAAAACACGTTTCCTGAAAAGTGCGAAACGATATTGATGCGGCGCTTGCCTTTGGCTTGACTACCGACGGGTGGACGTCCAGGGCGACAGATAATTACATGAGTATTACCTGTCATTACGGAGATAAAAATTTAATCTACAACGAGCTACTCCTACTGCTGAAAAGATAACCGACCACTCAGCAAAAGTCCTGGCCAAAGTGTTAGGCCAAGAGATGACAGATTGGAAAATTAATGACCGAGTTAAATCAATTTCAACGGACCATGCCAGCGATTTACATGCAGCGGTAACAAAAGAGCTTAATATAAAATGGCTTAGATGCTTCACCCATCAGCTAAATTTGGTAGTCAGAGAAGTCATCAAAGATGAAGTAATAAATAACATGAAGAATACAGTGAAAGCTATCGTAAGTACATTAGACGAAGCGTAAAATCTGCACAACGATTAGTGGTTACGCAAAAGCAATTGGAACTGCCTCCCCTTACAAAAATTTTAAGCTGTAATTCATCTGCATACGCGCTTTTTTATCGCTACCACGCTGTAACATGTATACATTAAGACTACATTTTCTGCAGCTCGAAAAACGCGAAAATTTCACAGCAATTCCAGAACTGCAAATTGTCTGCCGTTTCTACATTTTCTGTTTATTAACTGTTAATTGTCTGTACTGGCAGAAATATGCAGCTCGATTCTGCAAATGTGATGGAAAAGTAGAAATCCAGCTGCCAATTTAAAACTGTAATTTGGCCATATTTATAGACATGTAACAGCTCTGCAAAAGTGATGGAAAAGTAGAAATCCAGCTGCCAATTTAAAACTGTAATTTGTCCGTTTTTATAGACATGTTACAGGTCTGCAAAACTTATGGAAAAGTATAAATACCAGATGCTAGTTTAAAGCTGTTATTTGACTACATTTATAGACATGTTACAAGTCTGAAAAAGTGATGCAAAAGTAGAAATACAGCTGCCAATTTAAAACTGTAATTTGACCATATTTATAGACATGTCACAGGTCTGCAAAACTTATGGATAAGTAGAAATCCAGCTGCCGATTTAAAACTGTAATTTGTCCGTTTTTATAGACATGTTACAGGTCTGCAAAAGTGATGGAAAAGTAGAAATCCAGATGCTAGTTTAAAACTGTAATTTGACTACATTTATAGACATGTTACAAGTCTGAAAAATTTATGGAAAAGTAAAAATCCAGCTGCCAATTTAAAACTGTAATTTGACCATTTTTATAGACATGTTACAGGTCTGCAAAAGTGATGGAAAAGTTGAAATCTAGCTTAAAATTTAAAACTGTAACTATTCCACATTTATAGACATACTGCAGGTATTCAATTCAAGTAAAATGTCCTACTTTTGAATACCTGCAATATGGCTCTAAATGTGATCAAATTACAGTTTTAAATTGGCAGCTGAATTTCTACTTTTCTATCACTTTTGCAGACCTGTGCCATGTCTATAAAAATATTCAAATTACAGTTTTAAACAAGCAGCTGGTATTTCTAGGCTAGACAGTTAACAGTTAACAATCAGAAAATGTGAAAACTGCAGTCAATTTGCAGTTCTAGAAATGCTGTGAATTTTCCCGTTTTTCGAGCTGCAGAAAATTTATCCTTAATGTATACATATAACAGCGTGGTAGCACTAAAAAAGCGTGTAAGCAGATGAATTACAGCTTAATATTTTTGTAAGGGATGAGTACATATTGATAATCCAAAATAAACCTCTTCAAGTCGAGACGCAGTTTAGAGGCTATTTTTAAATATTTAAATAAATATAATTGATATTTATTAATTTAATCGTCTTTAATTTACCTTAGTTCTAGTTAAATCGTTTTAAGAAACTTTATTCCTAAAATCATTTAAAACATAGCTATTGTTGACGTTTGAACTCAAGCGTAAGCCTCTTTAACAATTTTTGGAAATTTAGGGTATATAAGGCGACTGATTCACAATAATTGATAAGAAAACCCGCAATGACCCTGCAAAGCATATGAAACGCGCCTGCAATGATCCTGCAAAGTATCTGAAACGCGCCTGCAATGTTCCTGCAAAGTATCTGAAACGCGACTGTAATGACCCTGAAAAGTACCTGAAATGCACCTGCAATGACCCTGCGAAGTATCTGAAACGCATCTGCAATTATCCTACAAAGTAACTATATCGCACCTGCAATTATCCTACAAGGTATCTGAAACGCACCTGCAATGATCCTGCAAAGTATCTGAACCGCGCCTGCAATGATCCTGCAAAGTATCTGAAACGCACCTGCAATGATCCTGCAAAGTATCTGAAACGGGACTGCAATTATCCCACATAGTATCTGAAACGCGCCTGCAATGACCCTACAAAGTATCCGAAACGCGGCTGCAATTATCCTTCAATGTATCTGAAATGCACCTGCAATTATCCTATAAAGTATCTGAAACGCGCCTGCAATGATCCTGCAAAGTATCTGAAACGCGCCTGCAATGATCCTGCAAAGTTTTTGAAACGCGACTGCAATTATCCCACATAGTATCTGAAACGCGCCTGCAATGACCCTACAAAGTATCCGAAACGCGGCTGCAATGATCCTACAAAGTATCTGAAACGCGATTGCAATTATCCCACATAGTATCTGAAACGCGCCTGCAATGACCCTACAAAGTATCCGAAACGCGGCTGCAATGATCCTACAAAGTATCTGAAACGCGCCTGCAATGATCCTGCAAAGTTTCTGAAACGCGACTGCAATTACCCTACAAAGTATCTGAATCGCGCCTGCAATGATCCTGCAAAGTATCTGAAACGCGCCTGCAACGATCCTACAAAGTATCTGAAACGCACCTGCAATTATCCTACAAAGAATCTGAAATGCGCCTGCAAGTATCCTACAAAATATCTGAAACGCGCTTGCAATTATCCTACAAAGTATCTGAACCGTGCCTGCAATGATCCTGCAAAGTATCTGAAACGCGCCTGCAATGATCCTGCAAAGTATCTGAAACGGGACTGCAATTATCCCTCATAGTATCTGAAACGCGCCTGCAATGACCCTACAAAGTATCCGAAACGCGGCTGCAATGATCCTACAAAGTATCTGAAACGCACCTGCAATTATCCTTCAATGTATCTGAAATGCACCTGCAATTATCCTATAAAGTATCTGAAACGCGCCTGCAATGATCCTGCAAAGTATCTGAAACGCGCCTGCAATGATCCTGCAAAGTTTCTGAAACGCGACTGCAATTATCCCACATAGTATCTGAAACGCGCCTGCAATGACCCAGAAAGTATCCGAAACGCGGCTGCAATGATCCTACAAAGTATCTGAAACGCGATTGCAATTATCCCACATAGTATCTGAAACGCGCCTGCAATGATCCTACAAAGTATCTGAAACGCACCTGCAATTATCCTTCAATGCATCTGAAATGCACCTGCAATTATCCTTCAATGTATCTGAAATGCACCTGCAATTATCCTATAAAGTATCTGAAACGCGCCTGCAATGATCCTGCAAAGTATCTGAAACGCGCCTGCAATGATCCTGCAAAGTTTCTGAAACGCGACTGCAATTATCCCACATAGTATCTGAAACGCGCCTGCAATGACCCTACAAAGTATCCGAAACGCGGCTGCAATGATCCTACAAAGTATCTGAAACGCGATTGCAATTATCCCACATAGTATCTGAAACGCGCCTGCAATGACCCTACAAAGTATCCGAAACGCGGCTGCAATGATCCTACAAAGTATCTGAAACGCACCTGCAATTATCCTTCAATGTATCTGAAATGCACCTGCAATTATCCTTCAATGTATCTGAAATGCACCTGCAATGATCCCACAAAGTTTCTGAAACGCGACTGCAATTATCCCACATAGTATCTGAAACGCGCCTGCAATGACCCTACAAAGTATCCGAAACGCGGCTGCAATGATCCTACAAAGTATCTGAAACGCGCCTGCAATGATCCTGCAAAGTTTCTGAAACGCGACTGCAATTATCCTACAAAGCATCTGAAACGCGCCTGCAATGATCCTGCAAAGTATCTGAAACGCGCCTGCAATGATCCTGCAAAGTTTCTGAAACGCGACTGCAATTATCCCACATAGTATCTGAAACGCGCCTGCAATGACCCTACAAAGTATCCGAAACGCGGCTGCAATGATCCTACAAAGTATCTGAAACGCACCTGCAATTATCCTTCAATGTATCTGAAATGCACCTGCAATTATCCTATAAAGTATCTGAAACGCGCCTGCAATGATCCTGCAAAGTATCTGAAACGCGCCTGCAATGATCCTGCAAAGTTTCTGAAACGCGACTGCAATTATCCCACATAGTATCTGAAACGCGCCTGCAATGACCCAGAAAGTATCCGAAACGCGGCTGCAATGATTCTACAAAGTATCTGAAACGCGATTGCAATTATCCAACATAGTATCTGAAACGCGCCTGCAATGATCCTACAAAGTATCCGAAACGCGGCTGCAATGATCCTACAAAGTATCTGAAACGCACCTGCAATTATCCTTCAATGCATCTGAAATGCACCTGCAATTATCCTTCAATGTATCTGAAATGCACCTGCAATTATCCTATAAAGTATCTGAAATGCGCCTGCAATGATCCTGCAAAGTATCTGAAACGCGCCTGCAATGATCCTGCAAAGTTTCTGAAACGCGACTGCAATTATCCCACATAGTATCTGAAACGCGCCTGCAATGACCCTACAAAGTATCCGAAACGCGGCTGCAATGATCCTACAAATTATCTGAAACGCGATTGCAATTATCCCACATAGTATCTGAAACGCGCCTGCAATGACCCTACAAAGTATCCGAAACGCGGCTGCAATGATCCTACAAAGTATCTGAAACGCACCTGCAATTATCCTTCAATGTATCTGAAATGCACCTGCAATTATCCTTCAATGTATCTGAAATGCACCTGCAATGATCCTGCAAAGTTTCTGAAACGCGACTGCAATTATCCCACATAGTATCTGAAACGCGCCTGCAATGACCCTACAAAGTATCCGAAACGCGGCTGCAATGATCCTACAAAGTATCTGAAACGCGCCTGCAATGATCCTGCAAAGTTTCTGAAACGCGACTGCAATTATCCTACAAAGCATCTGAAACGCGCCTGCAATGATCCTGCAAAGTATCTGAAACGCGCCTGCAATGATCCTGCAAAGTTTCTGAAACGCGACTGCAATTATCCCACATAGTATCTGAAACGCGCCTGCAATGACCCTACAAAGTATCCGAAACGCGGCTGCAATGATCCTACAAAGTATCTGAAACGCGCCTGCAATGATCCTGCAAAGTTTCTGAAACGCGACTGCAATTATCCTACAAAGTGTCTGAAACGCGCCTGCAATGATCCTGCAAAGTATCTGAAACGCGCCTGCAATGATCCTGCAAAGTTTCTGAAACGCGACTGCAATTATCCCACATAGTATCTGAAACGCGCCTGCAATGACCCTTCAAAGTATCCGAAACGCGGCTGCAATGACCCTACAAAGTATCCGAAACGCGGCTGCAATGATCCTACAAAGTATCTGAAACGCACCTGCAATTATCCTTCAATGTATCTGAAATGCACCTGCAATTATCCTGCGAAGTATCCGAAACGCATCAGCATTTATCCTACAAAGTATCTGAAACGCGCCTGCAACGATCCTACAAAGTATCTGAAACGCACCTGCAACGATCCTACAAAGTATCTGAAATGCACCTGCAATTATCCTACAAAGAATCTGAAATGCGCCTGCAAGTATCCTACAAAATATCTGAAACGCGCTTGCAATTATCCTACAAAGTATCTGAACCGCGCCTGCAATGATCCTGCAAAGTATCTGAAACGCGCCTGCAATGATCCTGCAAAGTATCTGAAACGGGACTGCAATTATCCCACATAGTATCTGAAACGCGCCTGCAATGACCCTACAAAGTATCCGAAACGCGGCTGCAATGATCCTACAAAGTATCTGAAACGCACCTGCAATTATCCTTCAATGTATCTGAAATGCACCTGCAATTATCCTATAAAGTATCTGAAACGCGCCTGCAATGATCCTGCAAAGTATCTGAAACGCGCCTGCAATGATCCTGCAAAGTTTCTGAAACGCGACTGCAATTATCCCACATAGTATCTGAAACGCGCCTGCAATGACCCAGAAAGTATCCGAAACGCGGCTGCAATGATCCTACAAAGTATCTGAAACGCGATTGCAATTATCCCACATAGTATCTGAAACGCGCCTGCAATGATCCTACAAAGTATCCGAAACGCGGCTGCAATGATCCTACAAAGTATCTGAAACGCACCTGCAATTATCCTTCAATGCATCTGAAATGCACCTGCAATTATCCTTCAATGTATCTGAAATGCACCTGCAATTATCCTATAAAGTATCTGAAACGCGCCTGCAATGATCCTGCAAAGTATCTGAAACGCGCCTGCAATGATCCTGCAAAGTTTCTGAAACGCGACTGCAATTATCCCACATAGTATCTGAAACGCGCCTGCAATGACCCTACAAAGTATCCGAAACGCGGCTGCAATGATCCTACAAATTATCTGAAACGCGATTGCAATTATCCCACATAGTATCTGAAACGCGCCTGCAATGACCCTACAAAGTATCCGAAACGCGGCTGCAATGATCCTACAAAGTATCTGAAACGCACCTGCAATTATCCTTCAATGTATCTGAAATGCACCTGCAATTATCCTTCAATGTATCTGAAATGCACCTGCAATGATCCTGCAAAGTTTCTGAAACGCGACTGCAATTATCCCACATAGTATCTGAAACGCGCCTGCAATGACCCTACAAAGTATCCGAAACGCGGCTGCAATGATCCTACAAAGTATCTGAAACGCGCCTGCAATGATCCTGCAAAGTTTCTGAAACGCGACTGCAATTATCCTACAAAGCATCTGAAACGCGCCTGCAATGATCCTGCAAAGTATCTGAAACGCGCCTGCAATGATCCTGCAAAGTTTCTGAAACGCGACTGCAATTATCCCACATAGTATCTGAAACGCGCCTGCAATGACCCTACAAAGTATCCGAAACGCGGCTGCAATGATCCTACAAAGTATCTGAAACGCGCCTGCAATGATCCTGCAAAGTTTCTGAAACGCGACTGCAATTATCCTACAAAGTGTCTGAAACGCGCCTGCAATGATCCTGCAAAGTATCTGAAACGCGCCTGCAATGATCCTGCAAAGTTTCTGAAACGCGACTGCAATTATCCCACATAGTATCTGAAACGCGCCTGCAATGACCCTTCAAAGTATCCGAAACGCGGCTGCAATGACCCTACAAAGTATCCGAAACGCGGCTGCAATGATCCTACAAAGTATCTGAAACGCACCTGCAATTATCCTTCAATGTATCTGAAATGCACCTGCAATTATCCTGCGAAGTATCCGAAACGCATCAGCATTTATCCTACAAAGTATCTGAAACGCGCCTGCAACGATCCTACAAAGTATCTGAAACGCACCTGCAACGATCCTACAAAGTATCTGAAATGCACCTGCAATTATCCTACAAAGAATCTGAAATGCGCCTGCAAGTATCCTACAAAATATCTGAAACGCGCTTGCAATTATCCTACAAAGTATCTGAACCGCGCCTGCAATGATCCTGCAAAGTATCTGAAACGCGCCTGCAATGATCCTGCAAAGTATCTGAAACGGGACTGCAATTATCCCACATAGTATCTGAAACGCGCCTGCAATGACCCTACAAAGTATCCGAAACGCGGCTGCAATGATCCTACAAAGTATCTGAAACGCACCTGCAATTATCCTTCAATGTATCTGAAATGCACCTGCAATTATCCTATAAAGTATCTGAAACGCGCCTGCAATGATCCTGCAAAGTATCTGAAACGCGCCTGCAATGATCCTGCAAAGTTTCTGAAACGCGACTGCAATTATCCCACATAGTATCTGAAACGCGCCTGCAATGACCCAGAAAGTATCCGAAACGCGGCTGCAATGATCCTACAAAGTATCTGAAACGCGATTGCAATTATCCCACATAGTATCTGAAACGCGCCTGCAATGATCCTACAAAGTATCCGAAACGCGGCTGCAATGATCCTACAAAGTATCTGAAACGCACCTGCAATTATCCTTCAATGCATCTGAAATGCACCTGCAATTATCCTTCAATGTATCTGAAATGCACCTGTAATTATCCTATAAAGTATCTGAAACGCGCCTGCAATGATCCTGCAAAGTATCTGAAACGCGCCTGCAATGATCCTGCAAAGTTTCTGAAACGCGACTGCAATTATCCCACATAGTATCTGAAACGCGCCTGCAATGACCCTACAAAGTATCCGAAACGCAGCTGCAATGATCCTACAAAGTATCTGAAACGCGATTGCAATTATCCCACATAGTATCTGAAACGCGCCTGCAATGACCCTACAAAGTATCCGAAACGCGGCTGCAATGATCCTACAAAGTATCTGAAACGCACCTGCAATTATCCTTCAATGTATCTGAAATGCACCTGCAATTATCCTTCAATGTATCTGAAATGCACCTGCAATGATCCTGCAAAGTTTCTGAAACGCGACTGCAATTATCCCACATAGTATCTGAAACGCGCCTGCAATGACCCTACAAAGTATCCGAAACGCGGCTGCAATGATCCTACAAAGTATCTGAAACGCGCCTGCAATGATCCTGCAAAGTTTCTGAAACGCGACTGCAATTATCCTACAAAGCATCTGAAACGCGCCTGCAATGATCCTGCAAAGTATCTGAAACGCGCCTGCAATGATCCTGCAAAGTTTCTGAAACGCGACTGCAATTATCTCACATAGTATCTGAAACGCGCCTCCAATGACCCTACAAAGTATCCGAAACGCGGCTGCAATGATCCTACAAAGTATCTGAGACGCGCCTGCAATGATCCTGCAAAGTTTCTGAAACGCGACTGCAATTATCCTACAAAGTGTCTGAAACGCGCCTGCAATGATCCTGCAAAGTATCTGAAACGCGCCTGCAATGATCCTGCAAAGTTTCTGAAACGCGACTGCAATTATCCCACATAGTATCTGAAACGCGCCTGCAATGATCCTGCAAAGTATCTGAAACGCGCCTGCAATGATCCTGCAAAGTTTCTGAAACGCGACTGCAATTATCCCACATAGTATCTGAAACGCGCCTGCAATGACCCAGAAAGTATCCGAAACGCGGCTGCAATGATCCTACAAAGTATCTGAAACGCGATTGCAATTATCCCACATAGTATCTGAAACGCGCCTGCAATGATCCTACAAAGTATCCGAAACGCGGCTGCAATGATCCTACAAAGTATCTGAAACGCACCTGCAATTATCCTTCAATGCATCTGAAATGCACCTGCAATTATCCTTCAATGTATCTGAAATGCACCTGCAATTATCCTATAAAGTATCTGAAACGCGCCTGCAATGATCCTGCAAAGTATCTGAAACGCGCCTGCAATGATCCTGCAAAGTTTCTGAAACGCGACTGCAATTATCCCACATAGTATCTGAAACGCGCCTGCAATGACCCTACAAAGTATCCGAAACGCAGCTGCAATGATCCTACAAAGTATCTGAAACGCGATTGCAATTATCCCACATAGTATCTGAAACGCGCCTGCAATGACCCTACAAAGTATCCGAAACGCGGCTGCAATGATCCTACAAAGTATCTGAAATGCACCTGCAATTATCCTTCAATGTATCTGAAATGCACCTGCAATGATCCTGCAAAGTTTCTGAAACGCGACTGCAATTATCCCACATAGTATCTGAAACGCGCCTGCAATGACCCTACAAAGTATCCGAAACGCGGCTGCAATGATCCTACAAAGTATCTGAAACGCGCCTGCAATGATCCTGCAAAGTTTCTGAAACGCGACTGCAATTATCCTACAAAGCATCTGAAACGCGCCTGCAATGATCCTGCAAAGTATCTGAAACGCGCCTGCAATGATCCTGCAAAGTTTCTGAAACGCGACTGCAATTATCTCACATAGTATCTGAAACGCGCCTCCAATGACCCTACAAAGTATCCGAAACGCGGCTGCAATGATCCTACAAAGTATCTGAGACGCGCCTGCAATGATCCTGCAAAGTTTCTGAAACGCGACTGCAATTATCCTACAAAGTGTCTGAAACGCGCCTGCAATGATCCTGCAAAGTATCTGAAACGCGCCTGCAATGATCCTGCAAAGTTTCTGAAACGCGACTGCAATTATCCCACATAGTATCTGAAACGCGCCTGCAATGACCCTACAAAGTATCCGAAACGCGGCTGCAATGATCCTACAAAGTATCTGAAACGCACCTGCAATTATCCTTCAATGTATCTGAAATGCACCTGCAATTATCCTGCGAAGTATCTGAAACGCATCAGCATTTATCCTACAAAGTATCTGAAACGCGACTGCAACGATCCTACAAAGTATCTGAAACGCACCTGCAACGATCCTACAAAGTATCTGAAATGCACCTGCAATTATCCTTCAATGTATCTGAAATGCACCTGCAATTATCCTATAAAGTATCTGAAACGCGCCTGCAATGATCCTGCAAAGTATCTGAAACGCGCCTGCAATGATCCTGCAAAGTTTCTGAAACGCGACTGCAATTATCCCACATAGTATCTGAAACGCGCCTGCAATGACCCTACAAAGTATCCGAAACGCGGCTGCAATGATCCTACAAAGTATCTGAAACGCGATTGCAATTATCCCACATAGTATCTGAAACGCGCCTGCAATGACCCTACAAAGTATCCGAAACGCGGCTGCAATGATCCTACAAAGTATCTGAAACGCACCTGCAATTATCCTTCAATGTATCTGAAATGCACCTGCAATTATCCTTCAATGTATCTGAAATGCACCTGCAATGATCCCACAAAGTTTCTGAAACGCGACTGCAATTATCCCACATAGTATCTGAAACGCGCCTGCAATGACCCTACAAAGTATCTGAAACGCGCCTGCAATGATCCTGCAAAGTTTCTGAAACGCGACTGCAATTATCCTACAAAGCATCTGAAACGCGCCTGCAATGATCCTGCAAAGTATCTGAAACGCGCCTGCAATGATCCTGCAAAGTTTCTGAAACGCGACTGCAATTATCCCACATAGTATCTGAAACGCGCCTGCAATGACCCTACAAAGTATCCGAAACGCGGCTGCAATGATCCTACAAAGTATCTGAAACGCACCTGCAATTATCCTTCAATGTATCTGAAATGCACCTGCAATTATCCTATAAAGTATCTGAAACGCGCCTGCAATGATCCTGCAAAGTATCTGAAACGCGCCTGCAATGATCCTGCAAAGTTTCTGAAACGCGACTGCAATTATCCCACATAGTATCTGAAACGCGCCTGCAATGACCCAGAAAGTATCCGAAACGCGGCTGCAATGATTCTACAAAGTATCTGAAACGCGATTGCAATTATCCAACATAGTATCTGAAACGCGCCTGCAATGATCCTACAAAGTATCCGAAACGCGGCTGCAATGATCCTACAAAGTATCTGAAACGCACCTGCAATTATCCTTCAATGCATCTGAAATGCACCTGCAATTATCCTTCAATGTATCTGAAATGCACCTGCAATTATCCTATAAAGTATCTGAAACGCGCCTGCAATGATCCTGCAAAGTATCTGAAACGCGCCTGCAATGATCCTGCAAAGTTTCTGAAACGCGACTGCAATTATCCCACATAGTATCTGAAACGCGCCTGCAATGACCCTACAAAGTATCCGAAACGCGGCTGCAATGATCCTACAAATTATCTGAAACGCGATTGCAATTATCCCACATAGTATCTGAAACGCGCCTGCAATGACCCTACAAAGTATCCGAAACGCGGCTGCAATGATCCTACAAAGTATCTGAAACGCACCTGCAATTATCCTTCAATGTATCTGAAATGCACCTGCAATTATCCTTCAATGTATCTGAAATGCACCTGCAATGATCCTGCAAAGTTTCTGAAACGCGACTGCAATTATCCCACATAGTATCTGAAACGCGCCTGCAATGACCCTACAAAGTATCCGAAACGCGGCTGCAATGATCCTACAAAGTATCTGAAACGCGCCTGCAATGATCCTGCAAAGTTTCTGAAACGCGACTGCAATTATCCTACAAAGCATCTGAAACGCGCCTGCAATGATCCTGCAAAGTATCTGAAACGCGCCTGCAATGATCCTGCAAAGTTTCTGAAACGCGACTGCAATTATCCCACATAGTATCTGAAACGCGCCTGCAATGACCCTACAAAGTATCCGAAACGCGGCTGCAATGATCCTACAAAGTATCTGAAACGCGCCTGCAATGATCCTGCAAAGTTTCTGAAACGCGACTGCAATTATCCTACAAAGTGTCTGAAACGCGCCTGCAATGATCCTGCAAAGTATCTGAAACGCGCCTGCAATGATCCTGCAAAGTTTCTGAAACGCGACTGCAATTATCCCACATAGTATCTGAAACGCGCCTGCAATGACCCTTCAAAGTATCCGAAACGCGGCTGCAATGACCCTACAAAGTATCCGAAACGCGGCTGCAATGATCCTACAAAGTATCTGAAACGCACCTGCAATTATCCTTCAATGTATCTGAAATGCACCTGCAATTATCCTGCGAAGTATCCGAAACGCATCAGCATTTATCCTACAAAGTATCTGAAACGCGCCTGCAACGATCCTACAAAGTATCTGAAACGCACCTGCAACGATCCTACAAAGTATCTGAAATGCACCTGCAATTATCCTACAAAGAATCTGAAATGCGCCTGCAAGTATCCTACAAAATATCTGAAACGCGCTTGCAATTATCCTACAAAGTATCTGAACCGCGCCTGCAATGATCCTGCAAAGTATCTGAAACGCGCCTGCAATGATCCTGCAAAGTATCTGAAACGGGACTGCAATTATCCCACATAGTATCTCAAACGCGCCTGCAATGACCCTACAAAGTATCCGAAACGCGGCTGCAATGATCCTACAAAGTATCTGAAACGCACCTGCAATTATCCTTCAATGTATCTGAAATGCACCTGCAATTATCCTATAAAGTATCTGAAACGCGCCTGCAATGATCCTGCAAAGTATCTGAAACGCGCCTGCAATGATCCTGCAAAGTTTCTGAAA
Organism: Phalangium opilio; assembly: GCF_054372755.1. Lineage (NCBI taxonomy): Eukaryota > Metazoa > Arthropoda > Arachnida > Opiliones > Phalangiidae > Phalangium > Phalangium opilio. The sequence goes on along the minus strand of NW_028324200.1, from coordinate 1,210,215 downwards.
CGCGACTGCAATTATCCCACATAGTATCTGAAACGCGCCTGCAATGACCCAGAAAGTATCCGAAACGCGGCTGCAATGATCCTACAAAGTATCTGAAACGCGATTGCAATTATCCCACATAGTATCTGAAACGCGCCTGCAATGATCCTACAAAGTATCCGAAACGCGGCTGCAATGATCCTACAAAGTATCTGAAACGCACCTGCAATTATCCTTCAATGCATCTGAAATGCACCTGCAATTATCCTTCAATGTATCTGAAATGCACCTGCAATTATCCTATAAAGTATCTGAAACGCGCCTGCAATGATCCTGCAAAGTATCTGAAACGCGCCTGCAATGATCCTGCAAAGTTTCTGAAACGCGACTGCAATTATCCCACATAGTATCTGAAACGCGCCTGCAATGACCCTACAAAGTATCCGAAACGCAGCTGCAATGATCCTACAAAGTATCTGAAACGCGATTGCAATTATCCCACATAGTATCTGAAACGCGCCTGCAATGACCCTACAAAGTATCCGAAACGCGGCTGCAATGATCCTACAAAGTATCTGAAACGCACCTGCAATTATCCTTCAATGTATCTGAAATGCACCTGCAATTATCCTTCAATGTATCTGAAATGCACCTGCAATGATCCTGCAAAGTTTCTGAAACGCGACTGCAATTATCCCACATAGTATCTGAAACGCGCCTGCAATGACCCTACAAAGTATCCGAAACGCGGCTGCAATGATCCTACAAAGTATCTGAAACGCGCCTGCAATGATCCTGCAAAGTTTCTGAAACGCGACTGCAATTTTCCTACAAAGCATCTGAAACGCGCCTGCAATGATCCTGCAAAGTATCTGAAACGCGCCTGCAATGATCCTGCAAAGTTTCTGAAACGCGACTGCAATTATCTCACATAGTATCTGAAACGCGCCTCCAATGACCCTACAAAGTATCCGAAACGCGGCTGCAATGATCCTACAAAGTATCTGAGACGCGCCTGCAATGATCCTGCAAAGTTTCTGAAACGCGACTGCAATTATCCTACAAAGTGTCTGAAACGCGCCTGCAATGATCCTGCAAAGTATCTGAAACGCGCCTGCAATGATGCTGCAAAGTTTCTGAAACGCGACTGCAATTATCCCACATAGTATCTGAAACGCGCCTGCAATGATCCTGCAAAGTATCTGAAACGCGCCTGCAATGATCCTGCAAAGTTTCTGAAACGCGACTGCAATTATCCCACATAGTATCTGAAACGCGCCTGCAATGACCCAGAAAGTATCCGAAACGCGGCTGCAATGATCCTACAAAGTATCTGAAACGCGATTGCAATTATCCCACATAGTATCTGAAACGCGCCTGCAATGATCCTACAAAGTATCCGAAACGCGGCTGCAATGATCCTACAAAGTATCTGAAACGCACCTGCAATTATCCTTCAATGCATCTGAAATGCACCTGCAATTATCCTTCAATGTATCTGAAATGCACCTGCAATTATCCTATAAAGTATCTGAAACGCGCCTGCAATGATCCTGCAAAGTATCTGAAACGCGCCTGCAATGATCCTGCAAAGTTTCTGAAACGCGACTGCAATTATCCCACATAGTATCTGAAACGCGCCTGCAATGACCCTACAAAGTATCCGAAACGCAGCTGCAATGATCCTACAAAGTATCTGAAACGCGATTGCAATTATCCCACATAGTATCTGAAACGCGCCTGCAATGACCCTACAAAGTATCCGAAACGCGGCTGCAATGATCCTACAAAGTATCTGAAACGCACCTGCAATTATCCTTCAATGTATCTGAAATGCACCTGCAATGATCCTGCAAAGTTTCTGAAACGCGACTGCAATTATCCCACATAGTATCTGAAACGCGCCTGCAATGACCCTACAAAGTATCCGAAACGCGGCTGCAATGATCCTACAAAGTATCTGAAACGCGCCTGCAATGATCCTGCAAAGTTTCTGAAACGCGACTGCAATTATCCTACAAAGCATCTGAAACGCGCCTGCAATGATCCTGCAAAGTATCTGAAACGCGCCTGCAATGATCCTGCAAAGTTTCTGAAACGCGACTGCAATTATCTCACATAGTATCTGAAACGCGCCTGCAATGACCCTACAAAGTATCCGAAACGCGGCTGCAATGATCCTACAAAGTATCTGAGACGCGCCTGCAATGATCCTGCAAAGTTTCTGAAACGCGACTGCAATTATCCTACAAAGTGTCTGAAACGCGCCTGCAATGATCCTGCAAAGTATCTGAAACGCGCCTGCAATGATCCTGCAAAGTTTCTGAAACGCGACTGCAATTATCCCACATAGTATCTGAAACGCGCCTGCAATGACCCTACAAAGTATCCGAAACGCGGCTGCAATGACCCTACAAAGTATCCGAAACGCGCCTGCAATGATCCTGCAAAGTTTCTGAAACGCGACTGCAATTATCCCACATAGTATCTGAAACGCGCCTGCAATGACCATACAAAGTATCCGAAACGCGGCTGCAATGATCCTACAAAGTATCTGAAACGCACCTGCAATTATCCTTCAATGTATCTGAAATGCACCTGCAATTATCCTGCGAAGTATCTGAAACGCATCAGCATTTATCCTACAAAGTATCTGAAACGCGCCTGCAACGATCCTACAAAGTATCTGAAACGCACCTGCAACGATCCTACAAAGTATCTGAAATGCACCTGCAATTATCCTACAAAGAATCTGAAATGCGCCTGCAAGTATCCTACAAAATATCTGAAACGCGCTTGCAATTATCCTACAAAGTATCTGAAACGCGCCTGCAATGATCCTGCAAAGTATCTGAAACGGGACTGCAATTATCCCACATAGTATCTGAAACGCGCCTGCAATGACCCTACAAAGTATCCGAAACGCGGCTGCAATGATCCTACAAAGTATCTGAAACGCACCTGCAATTATCCTTCAATGTATCTGAAATGCACCTGCAATTATCCTATAAAGTATCTGAAACGCGCCTGCAATGATCCTGCAAAGTATCTGAAACGCGCCTGCAATGATCCTGCAAAGTTTCTGAAACGCGACTGCAATTATCCCACATAGTATCTGAAACGCGCCTGCAATGACCCAGAAAGTATCCGAAACGCGGCTGCAATGATCCTACAAAGTATCTGAAACGCGATTGCAATTATCCCACATAGTATCTGAAACGCGCCTGCAATGATCCTACAAAGTATCCGAAACGCGGCTGCAATGATCCTACAAAGTATCTGAAACGCACCTGCAATTATCCTTCAATGCATCTGAAATGCACCTGCAATTATCCTTCAATGTATCTGAAATGCACCTGCAATTTTCCTATAAAGTATCTGAAACGCGCCTGCAATGATCCTGCAAAGTATCTGAAACGCGCCTGCAATGATCCTGCAAAGTTTCTGAAACGCGACTGCAATTATCCCACATAGTATCTGAAACGCGCCTGCAATGACCCTACAAAGTATCCGAAACGCGGCTGCAATGATCCTACAAAGTATCTGAAACGCGATTGCAATTATCCCACATAGTATCTGAAACGCACCTGCAATGACCCTACAAAGTATCCGAAACGCGGCTGCAATGATCCTACAAAGTATCTGAAACGCACCTGCAATTATCCTTCAATGTATCTGAAATGCACCTGCAATTATCCTTCAATGTATCTGAAATGCACCTGCAATGATCCTGCAAAGTTTCTGAAACGCGACTGCAATTATCCCACATAGTATCTGAAACGCGCCTGCAATGACCCTACAAAGTATCCGAAACGCGGCTGCAATGATCCTACAAAGTATCTGAAACGCGCCTGCAATGATCCTGCAAAGTTTCTGAAACGCGACTGCAATTATCCTACAAAGCATCTGAAACGCGCCTGCAATGATCCTGCAAAGTATCTGAAACGCGCCTGCAATGATCCTGCAAAGTTTCGGAAACGCGACTGCAATTATCTCACATAGTATCTGAAACGCGCCTCCAATGACCCTACAAAGTATCCGAAACGCGGCTGCAATGATCCTACAAATTATCTGAAACGCGCCTGCAATGATCCTGCAAAGTTTCTGAAACGCGACTGCAATTATCCTACAAAGTGTCTGAAACGCGCCTGCAATGATCCTGCAAAGTATCTGAAACGCGCCTGCAATGATCCTGCAAAGTTTCTGAAACGCGACTGCAATTATCCCACATAGTATCTGAAACGCGCCTGCAATGACCCTACAAAGTATCCGAAACGCGGCTGCAATGACCCTACAAAGTATCCGAAACGCGCCTGCAATGATCCTGCAAAGTTTCTGAAACGCGACTGCAATTATCCCACATAGTATCTGAAACGCGCCTGCAATGACCCTACAAAGTATCCGAAACGCGGCTGCAATGATCCTACAAAGTATCTGAAACGCACCTGCAATTATCCTTCAATGTATCTGAAATGCACCTGCAATTATCCTGCGAAGTATCTGAAACGCATCAGCATTTATCCTACAAAGTATCTGAAACGCGCCTGCAACGATCCTACAAAGTATCTGAAACGCACCTGCAACGATCCTACAAAGTATCTGAAATGCACCTGCAATTATCCTACAAAGAATCTGAAATGCGCCTGCAAGTATCCTACAAAATATCTGAAACGCGCTTGCAATTATCCTACAAAGTATCTGAAACGCGCCTGCAATGATCCTGCAAAGTATCTGAAACGGGACTGCAATTATCCGACATAGTATCTGAAACGCGCCTGCAATGACCCTACAAAGTATCCGAAACGCGGCTGCAATGATCCTACAAAGTATCTGAAACGCACCTGCAATTATCCTTCAATGTATCTGAAATGCACCTGCAATTATCCTATAAAGTATCTGAAACGCGCCTGCAATGATCCTGCAAAGTATCTGAAACGCGCCTGCAATGATCCTGCAAAGTTTCTGAAACGCGACTGCAATTATCCCACATAGTATCTGAAACGCGCCTGCAATGACCCAGAAAGTATCCGAAACGCGGCTGCAATGATCCTACAATGTATCTGAAACGCGATTGCAATTATCCCACATAGTATCTGAAACGTGCCTGCAATGATCCTACAAAGTATCCGAAACGCGGCTGCAATGATCCTACAAAGTATCTGAAACGCACCTGCAATTATCCTTCAATGCATCTGAAATGCACCTGCAATTATCCTTCAATGTATCTGAAATGCACCTGCAATTATCCTATAAAGTATCTGAAACGCGCCTGCAATGATCCTGCAAAGTATCTGAAACGCGCCTGCAATGATCCTGCAAAGTATCTGAAACGCGCCTGCAATGATCCTGCAAAGTTTCTGAAACGCGACTGCAATTATCCCACATAGTATCTGAAACGCGCCTGCAATGACCCTACAAAGTATCCGAAACGCGGCTGCAATGATCCTACAAAGTATCTGAAACGCGATTGCAATTATCCCACATAGTATCTGAAACGCGCCTGCAATGACCCTACAAAGTATCCGAAACGCGGCTGCAATGCTCCTACAAAATATCTGAAACGCGATTGCAATTATCCCACATAGTATCTGAAACGCGCCTGCAATGACCCTACAAAGTATCCGAAACGCGGCTGCAATGATCCTACAAAGTATCTGAAACGCACCTGCAATTATCCTTCAATGTATCTGAAATGCACCTGCAATTATCCTTCAATGTATCTGAAATGCACCTGCAATGATCCTGCAAAGTTTCTGAAACGCGACTGCAATTATCCCACATAGTATCTGAAACGCGCCTGCAAATGACCCTACAAAGTATCCGAAACGCGGCTGCAATGATCCTACAAAGTATCTGAAACGCGCCTGCAATGATCCTGCAAAGTTTCTGAAACGCGACTGCAATTATCCTACAAAGCATCTGAAACGCGCCTGCAATGATCCTGCAAAGTATCTGAAACGCGCCTGCAATGATCCTGCAAAGTTTCTGAAACGCGACTGCAATTATCCCACATAGTATCTGAAACGCGCCTGCAATGACCCTACAAATTATCCGAAACGCGGCTGCAATGATCCTACAAAGTATCTGAAACGCGCCTGCAATGATCCTGCAAAGTTTCTGAAACGCGACTGCAATTATCCTACAAAGTGTCTGAAACGCGCCTGCAATGATCCTGCAAAGTATCTGAAACGCGCCTGCAATGATCCTGCAAAGTTTCTGAAACGCGACTGCAATTATCCCACGTAGTATCTGAAACGCGCCTGCAATGACCCTACAAAGTATCCGAAACGCGGCTGCAATGACCCTACAAAGTATCCGAAACGCGCCTGCAATGATCCTGCAAAGTTTCTGAAACGCGACTGCAATTATCCCACATAGTATCTGAAACGCGCCTGCAATGACCCTACAAAGTATCCGAAACGCGGCTGCAATGATCCTACAAAGTATCTGAAACGCACCTGCAATTATCCTTCAATGTATCTGAAATGCACCTGCAATTATCCTGTGAATTATCTGAAACGCATCAGCATTTAACCTACAAAGTATCTGAAACGCGCCTGCAACGATCCTACAAAGTATCTGAAACGCACCTGCAACGATCCTACAAAGTATCTGAAATGCACCTGCAATTATCCTACAAAGAATCTGAAATGCGCCTGCAAGTATCCTACAAAATATCTGAAACGCGCTTGCAATTATCCTACAAAGTATCTGAAACGCGCCTGCAATGATCCTGCAAAGTATCTGAAACGGGACTGCAATTATCCCACATAGTATCTGAAACGCGCCTGCAATTATCCTTCAATGTATCTGAAACGCGCCTGCAATGATCCTGCAAAGTATCTGAAACGCGCCTGCAATGATCCTGCAAAGTTTCTGAAACGCGACTGCAATTATCCCACATAGTATCTGAAACGCGCCTGCAATGACCCTACAAAGTATCCGAAACGCGGCTGCAATGATCCTACAAAGTATCTGAAACGCGATTGCAATTATCCCACATAGTATCTGAAACGCGCCTGCAATGACCCTACAAAGTATCCGAAACGCGGCTGCAATGATCCTACAAAGTATCTGAAACGCACCTGCAATTATCCTTCAATGTATCTGAAATGCACCTGCAATTATCCTGCGAAGTATCTGAAACGCATCAGCATTTATCCTACAAAGTATCTGAAACGCGCCTGCAACGATCCTACAAAGTATCTGAAACGCACCTGCAACGATCCTACAAAGTATCTGAAATGCACCTGCAATTATCCTACAAAGAATCTGAAATGCGCCTGCAAGTATCCTACAAAATATCTGAAACGCGCTTGCAATTATCCTACAAAGTATCTGAAACGCGTCTGCAATTATCCTACAAAGTATCTGAAACGCGCCTGCAATTATCCTACAAAAAATCTGAAACTCACCTGCAATTATCCTACAAACTTACCTCGTTCTGACTGTAACATGCATATAAAAAATCTGAAAGGTACCTTTAATGAGCCTTCAAACAACCTGATTTCATAAGGGAATTACTGTTTCCCCTCTGTTTTCTAGCTGTAAGATAGCTATTTTATGACTGTAGAGTAGCTTAATTAGGTATGTATATCTTCTTTACTGAGTTTTCCAGCGACAGGTATTTTTTTCTGCAAAACTTCTAAAATGTTCTGCAGTGATCTCTGGAATGCATCTAAATTTTGTCTGAAGTTGAACCTTTTTCAGCTTTATTTCAGTATTATTCCAGAATATTCCAGCACATTTGCAATATATTGCAGATCGAACAAAATCTACTTAAAAGCAAAATGCAGCCGTAAATCTTTGTACGGGCGGTGCCGGCCGCCACCAAGAGAAAGAATGCTACTTTTAAAAAAAATGCTCGTGGATTGGAATTAATTAAAAACAAAGGAATTTAGAAAGCTTGCTTATAGTCTATTTTTAATTTCAGTTTAACATGTTTAGAAACAACTTATTCTACGTGTACTAAGAATCGCTTAAACACAATCGCTCATTGTAACGTTTCATTAAATTAAAACCATTGAAGACGAAAGTGATGAGCGAAAGTAGTAATGTTACGAAAGACGTCACAATCCACACTTTCGTCCAAAACCTTGAATTGAGAGAATTGAGGTTCCTAGATCAAGAGCTATATCCATACATGAAGAAAAGGCAATGGTACCCAATTCAGTTATTGATAGTAAATGTGTCGCGCTCTTGATTTTGTTATTGATAGGGTATGTCCTTACTGTGGTTCCAATTACCTTAAAAAATCAAATATGGTGTTAAGAACGAGAATAAGAGTCACAACTCACAAATTTTAGCCTGAAGATGAACCGTTTGAAAATAAAACTTCTCATTCTCATGGTGGGCAAAATATTTTGTGGATGAGATTTCAAATCGAAACATTTAAACGGATTTAATTTTTGGGTTTCGGGGGAAAATAAGAGAACAAACAATGAAGATTTTTCCGTTAGTTTTTGAAAAACGACCCTTAAAGAAAGAGGTGAAGTGTAAAATCCAGTGATTTTTATCGATTCTTCCACTCATTATAAGACCGGTCTGCATAGTAAAATATACAGGAAATACCTCCGAGTGATTTTAAAGTTCAAATTAAAGGATAATTTTAAATAAGAACCTCTGATCAGTTGCATAACTGCCCTGCCTTTCTGTTAACAAAATTCAAGTTGCACGCTCTACATCGTGCGCCACGATTATCATATCGCAGGCAAATTTTATCAAATCTCGCGATATATTTCATTTGGCATGGAGCATGAGACGAGAATTTTGTCAACATGTAGGCAGGGTATTACCGCGATTAGTCAAATTTGACATTATCCATAAAGCCTGAACCTCATTTGAATTTTCAAATTATTCAACCAAATTACTGTCATAAAAATTTTAAAACTAAATCTCACCTCATTCAAAAGTCGGCGACAATGAAGCTGGTGCTTGTGACGTAGCACTGAAATCTTTCCCATACACTAATTCCAATAGCGCCCTCTCCTTTCCAGCTTAGTTCTGTTAGGTTGGGCTCCCGACCTTGAATCGAAACGGTTCCCGATCCTGAGTCGAAACGGCTCCTGACCTTGAATTGAAACGGCTCATAAGGAATTTTGCAAACAGGTGATGTGAGCCTTGGAAATGTCGAAGAAGTCTTATATAAAGGCGATTAACTTACCGAATAGCGCTTGTTTGATGAACCCTGTTCAGTGTAAGGGTTCCTCCCTGTACGGTGGGCCCAATTCATGCAGAAATGTAGCGAGTTGTACCTCGAGCTAATGCCTTGATACAGTCCCGATATTACCTCCAGGCCGCCACTGGGTTGTTGTCGCGGGGTTGAAAGGGCTTTGGGCCGGACAAGGCTGTAGTAATTGTCATCTCCCTTTGTTTCGTTTCAGGTTAGGTTCGATGACATGCGACACCACATTATGTGTCGGGAGTATCGAGCCCAGATAAAAATTGAGCAATTTGCGTTCTATGAATCAGTCCTTATTAGCGAGATCTTAGTTCTGGCTTATCGCTCGAACTGTTTGTAAAACAAAAGTTTTTCTGCAACGCCACCTTCACAGTTTATTCTTCCCACTGTTGTTCTTATCATGTTTTTGTTTAAGATGTTTATGTTATATGATCCGAGCAAGCGCAGTTTCAACAGTGTCAAGGCATGCATTTAAAAAAAAATTTCACCTCTACTATATTAAATTTACATTTTTTTCCTGTAATAAGGTTAATAACAGGACATTTAAATTTAAAATTGAGATCAACGCAAATTACCACATAATATTTTAGAATAATCCTTATTTCATAAAAATAATTCAATCTAATTAAAATTTAACTTAAATCAATATCGTCTATATTAAATTAAATTGTTTCCCTTCTTTGAAACAAGGACATTTAATTTTTATTTGTGTCGCATTATTACTAGCAACGTTTAATCATATAATTATGACTATAAATCAATCATTTAATTTTGGATTGAAATATATTTTTTTTTCAACATTGTTAAAAAGAAAGCCTTTGATATTCTATATTTAGAAAAATAAATGCAATCAAAATTGTTTAAAAATAATTGGCACATCCTGATGAAAATGACACAGTTATGACGTCACCTCGACGTTTGGATTGTAATGAACTTTAAAATATTATAGTTTCTTAATTGGAATTCAGTTTAAAATTTAAGGCATTTGGTAAATTGGGTTGCTAATACTAACCCGTTGTAGAGAAACAACGATAGTTGGGAATTTCCTCGCCTTTGTCCGAAATCCCATTTAACCTAGGTGAGGTCCCATTCAACCGAAACCCCGCACCTTGGGCGGTTTACGAAATGCGCTGACATCAAGAGATTTAAAACAATTAACACCGGGGACGCAATAACAGGATCAACATTCATTCTTTGAAGACATTAAGTAATATATAACTTTCCGGGTAGAGTAAAATAAGCCGTACTTCGAAACAGTTTATTAGATAATAGGCTTGAATGGTAATTAAGACGGATAAAATGTATTTACTTCTAAGCCAATTAATGTAATGAAGAAAGCTGTTGAACTTGTCTCTAATTTTTGTTCAAAACCTTCAATGCCTTTAAGCGAAGCACTATCAAGCAAAGATAGCGCCGAATAGTTTATATTTTTCTAGATTTAGTTGGTATATGCTAACTTAAGATCCGTATCATTCATAAATTTAAAATTACTTATTTCACTATGTGTTACATAAACCTAATGTAATTTGAGCTTACCAACCATAACCTAACTAAACTAACCTAGATTATATACGATTGGCTAAAAGAGCGTCTTTTTAAGGTAGCAAAATTGTGGAATGGTGGCGATAAACAAGCAAATTAGCAATCATTTCTAAATACTAGGATTATTTTGGTGTAAAATCCCATCTTAATGTTTTTTAAAAGGTCTCAATTTATTATGTTGATAACAACACAAACATGCCGCTCATGATAAATCTACATGAGAACTAAATTATTCTACCCTAGTCTAATCAAAACTAGATTATTCAAACCAGGTCTAACCAAGCCTAGATTAGCCTAACTTAAACTGAACTGACCCAACTCCAATAACAAATTATTTTTCAGACTATAATGATTCAGTTACTTCCGTCCCCGGCGTCACCCTAAATGCTGTTCTCGCATGTTCAAAAGAAAGAAACCGATACAAGATCCCATACTACGGTGATTAGTACTACCATTAATATCGAATCAATGTTTTAAGTGCATAAATCTCATTCATTCGATTGAGTGGGATTTCTGTCCAATGGGAATTCCGAACGATGTGAGGATACCGAAATGATAAATAAATATTTAAAATTATATTGGAATACAGTAGAAGGATATAAGACAAACATACGGCATGTGAAAAGATGATTTACCAAAAATCACTAAATTTTAATTTATCACTTTCCCCGTGACATGTAAACCCGTTAAATGAACATTAGGGTTCACAAATATAAAATTTGTGAAATTTATTGACCGTTGGTAAATCATACAAAGCTTAAAGGAAAAGTTTCTAAATATGAAAAGGAAAAATAATTAAAAAGAAAATAAATGATCTCTTATTAGAAAAAATTAACATTTAATTAGTCTAAAAAACGTGTAACTGCTCCGCCATTGTTTTAGTGGCCTCTGCAAAATCGAGCCTGTTACGCGCGTGATCGAGTGGGCTATGCCCACCATTACCTCTCACAGGCTTTCAAAATACAGCCAATCCCGTTAGAAAATCAGTTCAAATGGGGCAAGGAAAGGGGTTTTGCAATGTTCGTAAAACCTGTTTCCGTTATTTCAAATGGTTTAAACTTTCAACTCTCCTACTATTTTAGTTAATCTTTCCACTTTCTTAACCATCAACACCATCAAGGCACCACTGCACATCTCTTTAAAAAAACTAGTTTAGTCCGAGTGCGTTTCACTATGCTTAATCTTGAACACGCTATGAGGCCAGATTGGGGAACGTCAATGGAGTTCACATTATTATCAAACTCTGATAGCGCTGTGTTTTCTTAAAACTTTCGCGATATCAACGTGCCTTTTTAGTTGCAAGAATTATCGGCGTTTCACAATTGATATTCCTTAACTCTTGATTAGCACCGCGTTCTAGTAACAATTTCACGACTTCGTTGTGGCCGTTAGCAGCAGCGCGGTGCATTGGCGTTTGTTCATCCTTATCCTTTAACTCGTAATTAGCGCCGTGTTCTAGTAACAATTTCACGACTTCGCTGTGGCCCTTCCAGGCGGCGAAGTGCAATGGCGTTCTGTCATTCTCAGCTTTTAATTCGTGATCTAGTAACAATTTCACGACTTCGTTGTGGCCGTTAGCAGCGGCGAGGTGAATTGGCGTATTGTCATATTTATTCTTTAACTCGTAATTAGCGCCGCGTTCTAGTAACAATTTCACGACTTCGTTGTGGCCGTTAGCAGCGGCGAGGTGAATTGGCGTATTGTCATACTTATTCTTTATCTCGTAATTAGCGCCGTGTTCTAGTAACAATTTCACGACTTCGCTGTGGCCCTTCCAGGCGGCGAAGTGCAATGGCGTTCTGTCATTCTCAGCTTTTAATTCGTGATCAGCGCCGCGTTCTAGTAACAATTTCACGACTTCGTTGTGACCGTTAGCAGCGGCGAGGTGCATTGGCGTTTGTTCATCCTTATCCTTTAACTCGTAATTAGCGCCGTGTTCTAGTAACAATTTCACGACTTCGCTGTGGCCCTTCCAGGCGGCGAAGTGCAATGGCGTTCTGTCTTTCTCAGCTTTTAATTCGTGATCAGCGCCGCGTTCTAGTAACAATTTCACGACTTCGTTGTGGCCGTTAGCAGCGGCGAAGTGAATTGGCGTATTGTCATACTTATTCTTTAACTCGTAATTAGCGCCGCGTTCTAGTAACAATCTCACGACTTCGTTGCGGCCGTTAGCAGCGGCGAGGTGAATTGGCGTATTGTCATACTTATTCTTTAACTCGTAATTAGCGTCGTGTTCTAGCAACAATTTCACGACTTCAATTTGTCCATTCAAAGCTGCAAAGTGCATTGGCGTTTCCTCATCTTTATCCTTTAACTCGTAATTAGCCCTGTTTTCTAGTAACAATTTCACGACTTCAATGTGGCCCTTCCAGGCGGCGAAGTGCAATGGCGTTCTGTCATTCTGAGCTTTTAATTCGTGATCAGCGCCGCGTTCTAGTAACAATTTCACGACTTTGTTGTGGCCGTTAGCAGCGGCGAGGTGAATTGGCGTATTGTCATACTTATTCATTAACTCGTAATCAGCGCCGCGTTCTAGTAACAATTTCACGACTTCGTTGTGGCCGTTAGCAGCGGCGAGGTGAATTGGCGTATTGTCATACTTATTCTTTAACTCGTAATTAGCGCCGCGTTCTAGTAACAATTTCACGACTTCAGTGTGGCCTCCATAAGCGGCGTGGTGAATTGGTCTATTGTCAATCTCATCCTTTAACTCGTGATTAGCGCCGCGTTCTAGTAACAATTTCACGACTTCAATGTGCCCATTAAATGCGGCCAGGTGAATTGGCGTACAGTCATACTTATTCTTTAACTCGTAATTAGCGCCGCGTTCTAGTAACAATTTCACGACTTCGTTGTGGCCGTTAGCAGCGGCGAGGTGAATTGGCGTTTTGTCATACTTATTTTTTAACTCGTAATTAGCGCCGCGTTCTAGTAACAATTTCACGACTTCAGTGTGGCCTCCATAAGCGGCGTGGTGAATTGGTCTATTGTCAATCTCATCCTTTAACTCGTGATTAGCGCCGCGTTCTAGTAACAATTTCACGACTTCGTTGTGGCCGTTAGCAGCGGCGAGGTGAATTGGCGTTTTGTCATACTTATTCTTTAACTCGTAATTAGCGCCGCGTTCTAGTAACAATTTCACGACTTCAGTGTGGCCTCCATAAGCGGCGTGGTGAATTGGTCTATTGTCAATCTCATCCTTTAACTCGTGATTAGCGCCGCGTTCTAGTAACAATTTCACGACTTCAATGTGCCCATTAAATGCGGCCAGGTGAATTGGCGTACAGTCATACTTATTCTTTAACTCGTAATTAGCGCCGCGTTCTAGTAACAATTTCACGACTTCGTTGTGGCCGTTAGCAGCGGCGAGGTGAATTGGTGTATCGTCATTCTCATTCTTTAACTCGTAATTAGCGCCGCGTTCTAGTAACAATTTCACGAATTCAATTTGTCCTTTAAGAGCGGCGAGGTGAATTGGCGTATTATCATTCTCATTCTTTGACTCGTAATTAGCGCCGTGTTCTAGTAACAATTTCACGACTTCAATGTGTCCATTAAAAGCGGCGAGGTGAATTGGTGTATCGTCATTCTCATTCTTTAACTCGTAATTAGCGCCGTGTTCTAGTAACAATTTCACGACTTCAATTTGTCCTTTAAGAGCGGCGAGGTGAATTGGCGTATTGTCATTCTCATTCTTTGACTCGTAATTAGCGCCGTGTTCTAGTAACAATTTCACGACTTCAGTGTGGCCTTCTTTAGCGGCAATGTGCAATGGCGTGAAGTCATTCTTTGCTTTTAATTCGTAATTAGCGCCGCATTCTAGCAACATTTTCACGACTGCAATGTGTCCATTAAAAGCGGCGAGGTGAATTGGTGTACTGTCATTCTCATCCTTTAACTCGTGATTAGCGCCGCTTTCTAGTAACAATTTCACCTGTTCAGTTTGGCCTATAAAAGCCGCGATGTGCAATGCCGCTAAGTTATTCTTATCTTTAAAATCATGATTAGCGCCTTGTTCCAGTAACGATTTTACGACTTCGTTGTGGCCGTTAACAGCGGCGATGTGCAATGGCGTTATGTCATTCTCACCCATTAACTCGTAATTAGCGCCGCGTTCCAGCAACAATTTCACGACTGCAATGTGTCCATTTATAGCAGCGACGTGAATTGGCGTATTCCTTAACTCGTAATTAGCGCCGCGTTCTAGTAACAATTTCACGACTTCGTTGTGGCCGTTAGCAGCGGCGAGGTGAATTGGCGTATAGTCATACTTATTCTTTAACTCGTAATTAGCGCCGCGTTCTAGTAACAATTTCACAACTTCAGTGTGGCCTTTAAAAGCGGCAAGGTGCATTGGCGTACAGTCATACTTATTTTTTAACTCGTAGTTAGCGGCGCGTTCTAGCAACAATTTCACGACTTTAGTGTGGCCTTCTTGAGCGGCAATGTGCAATGGCGTGAAGTCATTCTCAGCTTTTAATTCGTAATTAGCGTCTTGTTCTAGCAACAATTTCACGACTGCAATGTGCCCATTAAATGCGGCGAGGTGAATTGGCGTACACTCATACTTATTTTTTAACTCGTAATTAGCGCCTCGTTCTAGTAACAATTTGACGACTTCAGTGTGGCCTCCATCAGCGGCGAGGTGAATTGGCGTACAGTCATTCTTATTTTTTAATTCGTAATTAGCACCGCGTTCTAGTAGCAATTTCACGATTTGAATGTAGCCTTCTTTAGCCGCAAGATGCAATGGCGTTTCAATATGACGTGATTGAGGATCATTGCCGGTGAAGGTCTCATAATTGACACCACTATCCATTAACAGTCTAACAATCTCCAAATGGTTTTTTTTGCACGCGAAATGCAATGGTGTAAAGTTCTTATGATCTATTGCATTGACGAGAGCTCCACTTTCAATTAAAATAGTTGCGACTTTAAGGTGGCCTATCTCGGAGACCAGGTGTAACAGCGTTCTATCTTCGCTCGATCCACAAAAATTAACATCTGCACCGGCATTAATTAAAAGTTGTACTATTTCAGCGGTTTGGTTTGTGGAGGCTGTTTGCATTGAAGTGCAATCTGGTCAAAAATTAGGATTATTAAAATTAGGTATTGTGTACTCAATTGTATTGTCAAAAACACTTGATGGAGTGGATTCAGAGACATTCACCATTACAAAAGTTGAGGAATTTCTTATCTCTTCATGGAAAAATAGAACTAACACTGAAAATCTTTCTCTCCTCGTCACCGGTGGGTATAAATAGTGGATACTATAAAGCTCACAATGCTAGGCCTTATTGATTGATTCTTCTAAAGCCACGTTCACACTGACATGGGAAACCGATTCGAAGGTATTCAAAACGTTCCTAAGTTTATTGTGAACAAATCTGACACTCGAGAAGCTAATTACAAACGTGGTTTCTTGAAGTTGCTTCGCGAAACCAATTTAAGGCGGATGCCGGCCGGGGCCGCTCGAAATTTCGCCTTCGCTACAAGGTGACTTTCCTCTTGAACTCCGGGCTTGGCTTGGCAAAGGCTTGTGGGCGAGATTTATATATGCACGTACAAATCCCGCCCACAAATGCCTCTAGCTTTGCCAAGCCAAAACTAGAGTTCGTAAGAAAAGTCACCTTGTAGGGGATCGACTGGAGCCGCGCTATGCTTTAAAACGCGTTAACGCTTATGTAGTTCAAGCGTTTCACGCGACAACCATTCACACTGGAATTTTGCTTCCCGCTGGAGTCGCGCGAAAAAATAAGTGTAAATTTAATTTTGAATGAAAAAAAAGAAGGAAAGAAAGGGTGAAAATGGTTTAGAGAAGTTTTTCTGAATTTCTGGATACATGGATTTAATGGGGAATTTTACTATTCTAAATCCTTGGTGGATCTCAATATTTCGAATCACTGGGGTGAATTTTGCAAAGGTTTAGGCCGATAAGGTCATCGTATTCAATGGCTCATAATGATTAAGTTACGAAAATAGAAAGCCGCTCAAATTTCGCAAGTCGTCGCGTGAACGCGTAGATTGCGCATGCGCACGCGCGAAATTTTCACGTGAAACTTACACGCGATGCCAGTGGGCATCCGCTTTAAAGCATCTTTGGAAGCTAGTTTCTAGTTTTAAGGGGTATTTCGCATGTAATGAGACTAATATTATGGGTATTTTCTTTGGCCTTACCAGACAACACCAACGAAAAGATGAGCTGACAGCACTAGCAGAAGCGTCTTAAGCTGTGAACCGAGGCTCTTGAATTTGCTTCAAACTAGCAATAAAGAGTGTTTAAAAACTAGTTTGGCAAACGAGTTGTCAACCAACTCCCGTGCAAATGTCAACAAAGCAAGTATTATGGCCAGTTTTTGTACGGTTTGTTGACTGCACTTCTGATATTTTAGTTCTTCCGCTCTTTGCTATCTCTTCACTGTCGCAACGCTTTGATTTGATAATTTTTCCGACGATCTGAGGGGCGTACAGGGCTGCGGGCAGACCAGGGATGTTTGATATATATAGACTCCTCTCTTGACAAAAGGTGGGGTAAAAAACCGAGCCGTCGAAGAAATCGGACGCATGGTGGCGGGGAGAAGCGTAATTATATTCATGACGTAAATTCGCGAGAAATGGGAACGCGGGAAGAAAACGATTTACGGATTGGTTGAAATAAAAAAGGCGCAGAATATGGAAGATCGTTTAAAATATTTTGACGGAATTTCAACGAATTTTTTTAAAATTTTTGGCGCAATTTCAAGGAATATTTTTAAAATTGCGTTTCGCTTTTCTAAACTGAAAATTCTTTGTAAGTGAATATTACTTCTGGTGTTTCTAATATTATTTCTGATAATATAGAATGGCGAGATTTTTAACATAAAAAACTAACTCACGTTCAAAGGGGAAATTTAATCACTTTGTACTTTGCTAATATGCCAAAAAGCCATAAGATAGAGGATATTTCTGGAACACCTATACATATCCTCTATAATAATCTAAGTTGGTCTATTGACTTTTTATATATTTATGATTTATTGCCATACCCAATGAAATGACTTGAAATTCTTAACTAAATAACTATTAAAAGTTCAACACTATTAAGAAAATATTTACTTTATATTACTTTTGGTTTTCTTTTCAGCCACATCGTATGATGTATATCTACGGAGAGGCTCTTGGTTTGACCTGCCCTGTTGTAGTGCCCGCCTTGGCGGTATAAAGTTTTTCGTTCGTCATTGAAGGGAAAGTGAAAGGGAGAGAATTGTGGTGAGGTGATATTTTTCGTTTGTCTTCTTAAAAGGAAGTGAATTATGATAGTAAGGTTAGGCTATACACTCTCCTTTTAAAATTCATCTCACCGGTCGATATTAAGGGTTTCACGCTTTCAATCCCGCTCCCCTATTTCAACATTGAAAGAAACCGAGGGAAATTTTAAAAGTAAAAAGTTTTTACAGACGTTATTTTTAGAATGGTCTTAAGACACCGAGATATTACAATTATTTTGGTGTATTACCGAATTCTTTCTCATTCAAACCCTTCTGGCCATAAGTTCCTGTTAGAAATATACAAGATAAGAAAATTATGCGTCGGCATAAGTCCATGTTGTAAACTAAGACTTTCTGTACGTGTATTAATTTAACGTTAAGTACGTAATCAGTTTAGCACTGTTAAAGGTAACTCGATCATCGAGGGGATAATCACTAAAACTCTCTGCTCTTCTATTAAGGGTTACTTGTGTGTAATCATTTTAGCATTGTTAAAGCTTTCACCTCGTTTTTAGAATGGTCTTGCGGGTAATCATTTTAGCAATGTTAAGGGTAGCGCACTCAAAATTATACCATTACAATTGTCGCACTATTAATATTATAACATAAATAATTTTTTTGAAGTAAGGGTTATAGGTAATCATTTTAGCACAGTTAAAAGTAGCCCATCGAGGGCTATTCACATAAAATTTATGTTAGCCTTTTAATTAAGGTACGATGTGGCTACTATTACGAGCCCAGCCCTTGGGTCGTCTTGTTATCTTATTATATATTTAACGTCACACCTTCTTGTTTTCGTTCATGTTTTAAGTACAAAAACTGCCCTTTCGGCACCGAGGTTTTGAATTTTCATAGCCCTTGCAGAGACAGTACTACTAGCAGACGAAACATAACATAGTTACTATTCTCCCCCAATTTAGATGGCGCTTTCGTCGGCCTCAAAAACTTGCCTCTTTTTTAACATTACGGGTATACGAAGAGGCCGATCCCTATAGAGTGTCGAAATATCAAACATCCCTGGACCCTGGGGCAGACTGACTTGAGGTAAGGTAACACGCTCCAAAGCTAAAGGGGTAGATTTATTTATCACCCCTCTACCTGGTTTCACTCCTTTCCCCTGCGTGTCTGCATTAACTAGAATGAGACGAATAGAATGCAGAGCAGCAGAACCGTTCGAAAAGAAATAGAGGGTGACGTTTGGAGGTCTTTGAAAAAGAAGTTTCGGTTGGCATTCTTTTCTTTCAAGGTTATATAACTTTAGTTCTAGCAATGTCTATGGTTCTCGATTCAGAATTTCAGCTTTTAGTATTAAATTATCTTATATTTCATAATTAAATAATACCATTTTTAAAATACTTATAGAACTAAAG
Source organism: Phalangium opilio (assembly GCF_054372755.1). NCBI lineage: Eukaryota > Metazoa > Arthropoda > Arachnida > Opiliones > Phalangiidae > Phalangium > Phalangium opilio. Next base: position 1,190,896 of record NW_028324200.1, on the reverse strand, counting down.
CAAATTAAACTTGTATGAATGATCCCTTTATATAAGGATAGCAAAGAGCGCCATCACGCGACGAAATATATATTTTCGATATAAGGTAAAGTCCACCACCCTCAGCCAAGCTTGAACTGGCCTTAATACTTATTACGTAGGCAACAGCTTAAGTATCTAAAAGCGACACCATGAAGATTCCCTGTGTAGCATATAGTATTTTTCTGTTTATATTTCAGGATATTCGCAATTTGTGTAACCAAAGGGTAGAAAATATAGTTTAGTTTTATACCCTACCATAGGATAGAATTACGTTATTATGAATAGGAAAGAAAATAAAATTAGATATTTTGTTCTTAATTTTTCAAGTTTAATAAATTGAGAGAAATCGTATTTTCACGAAAACGTATGAGAGCTTACCAAGTGAAGAGAGTTAAAAATCGCCCTTGTTTTCAAGTTTGATTTTTAATTGGTCTAAGTTCTTGTGTACTTTAAACTCAACAAAATTAAATTCCAAAACTGTTAACCCCATTTAACCCAATTTAATTCCCCAATTCCCATTTACCCAAACCTTATTCAACCCAATTCCCAGTTTTCCTCTTCCAATTCACCCATGGACAAAGCAATACTGAAAAACGGATGGCAGAGGGAGAAAGCTGAAAAATACTTGTTAATTCGCCTTCTAGCGGCAGATAGTAGCAAACCAGATATGAAGGAATCAACGTTCTAAAGAGGGAAGCAGCTAACGTCTCACTTTGTCTAGATGGCGCCAGCTTTTTCCTGGATTTGACTCAGTGTTTTTTATAATCCCCCCGTCCATTTTGGGTCTGAAAAGGGGGAAGTAAGCTTAACGTTGGTTGTTTAGTCGCTTAGTATGGGGCTCTATGGGCTGCCATCGGTCCTTGATATAGTTCACCCAAAAAGACTCGAATAGAGTAGAATTTGATGGTTATATATTTTTATTTTTATTTCCATGAGGGAGACATTTTAATCCATTTTCAAGTCCCATTTCATAATTTCTAGGAATTCTTCTGCCGTTTTGGTTCTGTTTTCTAGACACTTGTAAATCTCAAACGTATCCTGAACCTAACCTATACTAACCTAACCTTAATTCAGAAAAAGGTATTGATACGTACTTTGTTAACAGAATCCTGTGGCTTTGAAATAATCCTATTCGTTTGTGGCAAACGGGAGAAATTCATTTGGGTGAAGCAGGAATATATATTTTGGGTTTAATTCTTCTGATTAGAGAAAATGAGATTGGATGATATGGGGGACACCTGCAAAACAGCTGGGACGATACACATATTGCTATTTTTACGGCTTTCTCCTAATTTTTTAAGGTTCCTATTATCGGTCCTCTTTTACAATGCGTCTCATGGAAAGCAAAAAACAAGAAAATAAACCCACCTGTTTCAGAACTTGTTTCAACTTCTACACCATAAAAAAGTATATCCTCATCAATCTCCGTTGGACTGTAGTTGCACGCTGCGTACAATGGACTCCACCTGTCAGACTGTTGTGCATTGACGTCACTTCCGGCTTTTAAGAGCTTTTGCACGATTTTAGTATACCCAAACCGGCAAGCCAAGTACAACGGCGAAAATAATCCAGCGGAGCCGTCCGAAGACCATCGATTAACTTCTTCGTTAAATCTTTCTCTAAACTGAACTAAAGACAGTAACAAACTTTGTTTACCTTCGACATGACTTGGTTCCAGTTTCGATAAAATGTCCATTAAGTCGCTCAGTAAATGAAGTTTCTTTTCGCGGAGTAATACGTGTAACACGGTTTCTTTCGAGGTGTTGTAGCACGCTGACTGATTATCGGGATAAATCGTAGCTAGGAATTCGACGTAACTTTGTAAAATCTTCTCAGTTTCGTTGGAGTTCAGGTCATTTCGAATGAGCACATCGAGGAAAGTTCGAATTACCGCAAACTCTTCTTTTAACATAAGTTCTCGAGTCAAAATTGTCAATTTTTCCCTATTTCTTTCATGTTTTTTTGCAAGATGTAATAAGTAGTCCAGTAAGAAGTATTCGGCGAAGGTTCGATGTATGAACGTCATGTTTTCTCCGATTTTAGAAACTAATCCGACCTTTAATGGTAATATCTCAACTTCTTCTTCGTCCTCCAGTTCGGGGTGATTCAATTCTTCCATTACGCTTTTTGATAGTAAAGGTTCCAGAGCGTATTGCTTGTGCTGTTTAAGTATATCATTTTTAATACGTTTTTTCTCAAAGATTGTAGATACGTTACCGTCCTGAGGGCAACATTTTTCGCGATTGTAAATTTCTATTTTGCCGTCGACGAAATCCTTGTAAAAATCCAGTAAAGACACCTTGCCAATTATTTCGTATTGCCCTTTTGAAATTCTACGGAGCATATATGAAGCTAACAATCTGCATTGCAATGGGACGCCCATAAGTTGCCTTTCGTTATCGTTTATAGAGTTGGATAAAGCTTCGATTGATTTTACGGCATATTCCTTCAAACCTCCGATCGTTTCCGGAATTGAAATTTTCAACGCATTAATTTCTTTCTGCAGAAAATTAACTATGAAGTTTTCTTGATCTTGTTTGGTAAATGGCACCATTTTACAGGCCCAACTACTCGAACAATTTTCCAACTGTTCTTTGGTATATGGTCTAGTTGATATTATAATTTTCTCAACACGTGTTGTTGTCAACGCCTCCAGCATTGTTACAACAGTGCGTTCGTAACTCGGGCTAATTTCGTCAAATCCGTCAAAAATGAACACCAATCCTCCGCAATTGGTTAACGAGTATTCAAAACACTTTTCTTCGAATGGAGTTTTCAAACTGGTGTTTTCGCTGCAAGCTAAGATATATTTAAGCATAAAATTCGATAACTCTTTCGGACTTTCGATGGACGCTTTGTTAATTTGTGCCGATTCCAAAGCCTTTGTGCACGCGTTTAAGTTTATTCTAATAACCCAATAAGAAGGATATTTATGTTTGATTTTTTGGCCCAAAACCGAAAGCACGGTGGATTTTCCCATGCCGGGAGTGTCGGAAATTATCAAAGTTTGGTTAAATTCATCTAATAAGGTATCTTCAGAAACTTGGTAACACCCAAGTTTCTCAATGTACTGACGTAAATAATCCAGTTTACCACGTGATTTGTACCAAAATAATTTAGAATTTGCATCATACTTTAACCAATGAATGTTTTTAGTTGGATTTTCTTGCCATAAACGTAGGAATTCATCCTCATTCGTTATAAGAACAGTGTTTGGTTTGTTTGGGAAACGCCGATCGTTCACAGCTATTAAGTCTTCAGAGGATGTGATATCCAGTATTTTTTCATCAATAAATGTTTTTAATTCGAATTTTCGTGAAACATAATAATCCATGAAGTCACCCAAACTCTCCAACTCTTTTCCGACAGTGATGACTTCATTTTTAATCAATTTAACTATGGTTGTTGGATCCAGAACTTCGAGTTGACTTACGTCGTCTTGTTGAAAAAAATGCTCTAAATTCAACTTTTCTTTTCCTTGCAATTCGATTACTTTTTTCTTGAATAGACATTCTTGAGCTTCATTGGTCAACTCGCGCCACGTGATTCCGTCATGTTTAATAACGTGATCTATATTTAAATCGTTCTTATTTCCATCCGTTATTAAAACTAATTTAACTTTAGATATTAGTTTTATTTCGTCTCGCAAACCTCGTAGAAGTTTCCGATGTTCGGGATTCGAGCGCAATTCTCCAGGGCATTCGATCAATATTATTGTATCTTCCAATTTTTCGTGTTTTAAAAATTCCTTCAAATTGAAGAAAATTTCCGTTGTTAAGATACTTTGCAATTCAAAGGCCAAAATTAAACAATCTCTTTGTGAATTTGGAATCGTTGACAGGGTCTTCGCCATAGCGATATCGGTTCCGTACTCAGACTGAATTTGGCACACTTGGTTAGATTCACTATGGAAAAATATCGTCAAATCACAGAAACTTCAGAATCTTCATCCATTAATATCGTTAAATTCTTGACTTTGTCTCGGTATTTTCGGGTTATGTCTTGGTAAATTTGTTTCCTAACTTCAAAATCGGTTAAGGCTTCTTCGGTTTGCTTATTTAAATCAGGGTAAAGTCTAAGCAAGCATTTAACGTACGGCGCAAGTTGTCGGATATCCGAATCGGCATCGCAGGTAACGATGTCATCTTGAAGTTGCAATGTTTCCAATTTACGATTTATCTTCTGTTGAAATTCATCGGAAATTTGATTCATATCAAAAATTCTATTCGGGATTATTTTCAATTGCTGGAAACGCTGCAAAAACTTCAATTCCAAGTCGGTGAAAACACCTTTGTGGCATTCATTTTTTCGGAAAGCTTTGGTTTGGTAGCGAACTGTTATCAGTTTTTGATCTTCGGAATCTGTTTCATCGCTGTTTCTTAAATATGTCGTCATATCTTCTGGTTTGGGATCGTATTTATTGATTTTTTTGGCCCATTCGAAAAAATTGGCATATTCTTTCCCCAAAAGGGACTTGGCAATTTTCCATAATTTTAAAGATGTCCACAAATCGACTTGAATTTCGGGCCAATCGACTACTTCCGTAATATCGAGTGATGATGGATTTTCCAATACTTTTAAAATTCCTTCAAGACCATGAGAATTTAATGTGTACGATACATAGTTTTCGTTTTTAATTTCTGGAAAAATTCGGTACAATTTTCCAACGTGCAAATTAGAACAGTTGACGAAATTCGGTGATGAGAGATACGTTGTTATGTCTAGGCTATCCAAGTCACTCGTTCTTCCAGAACATCGCACGTCGAAATCTTTTTCCATTTGTAACAACATGTTTCTGCAACCTGGGCTATCAAATACCACAGTGTGTGCGTGGTAAGTCGCCTCGAAATCATCTTGGTTGGAAATTTTAAAGAAAACGTTTCCTCCCAACTTCAGGTGCTTGAGGGAAAATGTCGTTACTTGGGCTAACCATCCACCTAGTGAATGTCCCGTGAAATGAACTTGAAATTTGACGTTGCATTCTTTTTCGACTAGACGGACAGCTTCATAAACTTTGTGCGTAAATGTGCAAGCGGCGTTCATCTGTTTGACATACTTATTCGCAACGATTCCCTTTATATCGGCTCTCAGCGCGTCCAAGTTTGAGGGTTTGGTTCCCCTATGGGCTATGACAATTCTGCGGCGCACTGGATGTAAAAATGCAGCGCCAAAATATCCCCAAATGGTTTTCAAGAACGCCTGGTTTCTTGCCGTTGTAAGAAGTTTCCAACCTTGAAGTAGTTGCAAACGTTTCCCGAATTCTTCTTCAGTTTCATTTTCCTCTTTTTCATGAGGAAATTCGTCTTTGTAAGCGCTGTTAGCGAATTGCGCGAGAATGTAAGGATCCAGGAAAGCGGTTACGCTGTCTAGCTGATTTTCTTTAGTCCTTGTTTCTTTTCTCGTTATAGATTTGAGGGTATTAGCAAAACCTTTGTTGCTTAATTCTAAGGTAGCGTCACACGTTAATTTGTCGCAGTATGGTGATATGGGAACTCCCGCGTCTTAATCCGACGCGTCTTAGAAAGACAGGTTTAATACTCTTTCATTTTAATATATTATCATGGTCTTTTAATCTAGATGGTCTTAGCAAAGGGAATCTGCACGAGAAGAGCTCGTAAATTCCAAAATGGATGTGGTTCTCTCGCTTTTTTTAAAAAAACTGTACCATACCTTTTCTATTTACGATGCTTAACACAGGGTTTTCATTGGGCGATTTTCAAGCGTTTTTCGCAACCAAAAACGCCCCGTGAAAACCAAGCATAATGCTGCTCCACGCGGAAGACCCTTAATTTTCGTTCATGGTTCTGCGTAATAATAGCAAATGTGGATGAAAAGGAAAGTATGACAATGGCCATAGAGCCTGTGTTAAAAAACGCGGACATCAAAGTTTCGATAATAACTATTTAGTTTACTAGTGTCTGATGGACTTGCAAACCCGCGACTGAAAGTAGTTCAGACATTTATGCTCCTTGGTTTAACCATAACCCACTCGATCACGGGCATCCCGACGCAAGCTGCTCACGCTATAGCTAAATTACCGAGATTTGTTTTAAACGTATCTAGTTTTATGCGCCCTTCTATTGCTTCGATAACCTTACTTAAATCCATATTATACCTTCAAATACCTTTTAAAACATTACCAGCTACTCTTTCCTGACTACAAACACAAATCGAGGAAGTTCTAGCATACACAATAGCAGGCGACGGTAACCACGTAACCGCGACATAACACAAGACCTATTTTAAGGGAGTGAACAGGCCCAGTATAGCTACGCCAATAAAACGGTGAACTACGGCAAAACTCTGATGAATCGCGACTTTTGGCCATTTTCATACTTTTCCTCTCATCCACTTTTGATAATAGTTAGGCCGCCACGGGATTTAATAGTGCATTTTTTGATAAAACAGTAAAACTTTGTTAAGAAATAGTTTTTGTAAATAGAAGCAATTTTAGGCAAATTGGTATTTGTATTAATGAGTAATAAAACACGCCTAAAGCGAAATGAAAACCTCTACGAAAAACTTCCTTACTGAATCTGCCCTACATACATGTATAGCGAAGTAAGGCCCTTTACGATTACCAGGGTACCAACACTAAAGACAATTTCTAGTTAAAATAAGGCTGCCAAGGTTTTTGAAAGTGAAATATTAAATGAAATATTTATTAAATAAACACAAGCAGTAAAACTTATAATATGATAACAATTAACCAATTATTAGTGAAGAAAACTTTCACCTCCTGCCATTGTGGCTAACACCTTTTGCAATACGACCATCTAGCTTGAAGGACCACGGTAATCAATACCATCTGAGCATAATATAAAATATCCTACCTGCCATTGGATCGGATAAATTTAGTTTTTACCAAAAACTCGAATACTTAGCAGAGGGAGCTTAAGCAATAATTTTACACTACAAAAATTATGTAAATTCATTGGAAACAAAACTAAAAGTAAAATGTAAGAATGAATCTGAAAAGAATTGAAACTACTCACGTCACATGGCGCTTTTCAATCCAAATTCTTAACCCGTCATAATGGGGTCAAAATTCATTGGTTATGATCCAGGACAATGTTTCAAAAATTTCAAGTAAACATTATTTTGATACAGAAAAAATTTGGCTAAGCCTTGGCACGAAATATCTCCAGAACGTTGAAAATCACGCGCTCGAATAAGGCTAAATGTACTTCATTGTAATTTCCTTCTATCTTTACACAATTTCGACTAAACGATCTATAACTGCACTATTTTTAATCCAACATAACTAATTTTAACCAGTTTAACCAAATACTATTTGTGCGAAACGAATTGGATGATCTTACCCGCACTAATTAAATTCTCAAATGTCTTATCTACTTGTAAAATTTCTCACCTTTGTGCAATCATCTCACCTGTCGTTTAGTAACGAAAACAAAAAATAACTTGAAATTAAATAAAAAAAATTGATAAAAGTTAGATCAAACTACAATATGCAAAGTAGAAGTACAGCTTATCATTGTAAGATAAATGTCAAAGGCATAACGCAATTGAAAAGAGTTTTATCAAAGGGAATATAAAAGTATTGCCTTATGACTTAATGTGTTTCGAAAACTAGGATTCAATTTGCCGAAAATATCCGAGAAAAGCAAAGAGTGTCGTATTTGTTGTTTTTAAGTTCATTGTTTAACATAAATTGATAATCTACCATTCAGTTTACATTTCTGAATGGGATCTACCATCATACATAATCCGTCTCACCACAACCAAATTATACGAGACACAGCCGCTGTGGAAGCCTTCACTTTAGTGTAGCCTTGGTATGATTATGAAACCTCTCCTTGATTAAAGGCAGGGTGAAAAGGAAAATCAAATTATTTTTAATCGATTCTTCTACTAATTATGAGACCAGTCTGCGTAGTGAAACATCCAGGAAAAATTTTCGAATGATTTTAAAATTAAAATTAGGTTGAGATTTTGTGGATATTTTGAAATAAGCCCCTCCGACCAATCGCGTAACGATGTTCCTTCTTGTAAAAAGTTCTCGTGGCACGCTCCATGCCGAATGAAATTTAGCGCGAAATTTGATAAAAGTTGAGCGCCAAGTGACAAGGAAATTTTGTTAACAGGAAGGCAGTGCGTTACGCGATTGGTCAGAGGTGCTTATTTCAAATTATCCAAAGAATCTGAACCTAATTTGAATTTTAAAATCATTCGGACATATTTTCTGGATGTTTCACTATGCAGACTGGTCTTATAATACAGTATGTAAAAGAATCAATTAAAAATCACTTAGTGTTCGTACGGGGACCCCGACCCCGACCCCGACCCCGAAAACCGGGGATCCCCGACTTTTTCCCCCGACCCCGGTACCTAACATGTAAAATGTAGTCGGGGTTTTTTTTGGGGTTAGATTTTGGTTAGGTTATTTTTAGCAAAATATTTTTTGTCCTGCGCCAAAAACAATCATCTCATTCGTCTCAAATAAGTGCTCCGCTTCTCCTTTATGAAAAAAAAGGGCAAGGGGGTAACTAAAAACAAACAAAATACAGTAAAAACAGTCACCAAAATTCCAAAGTTCACCATCCTCCCTCTCGTGGATCGGCGGCCCTCCCCCGTCTTTTGTAATGGCAGTAATTTAACGGTTTTTTTTATCATTTTTCCAAAATTTTTCAGCATGCTATGTCTTACCCCGACCCTGGCCCAGACTTGTTTTTTTCGGGGATAACCTGCCCCCGACCCCGACCCCGATTAAATTTTTACCCCGTACGAACACTAAAATCACTTCATTTTCCTTTACACCCTCCAATTCAATTGCATTAAACTTCCTATAAGTTAAAAGATATTGTTAACCCTTTATTTAACTTTTATGTTAACTAAATATGTTCACGAGGCATGATTCATAATAAATTAAATGTTAATTGCGTTTATTTAGGTTTTAAATTCATCAAGGATGATGGGGGAACGATGCGAAAACTAAGAGAAATAGGGGCTCTAACTGTGGAACGGCTTAGGTTGGGTGGGACGCAAAAAATGAGAGAGGAATAGTCGGACGCATTGTTAATTGGTCAAGAAGGGATACAGAAGAACCAATCACAAATACGTCCTACTATACCTCCCCCATTTTTGGCGTCCCATCCAACCTGAGCCGTTCCACAGTTAGCACGCCAATTTTTCTCAGTTTCCGAACCCTCTCCCTTGAATTCATATTACAATTTTGAACTTCTTGAGTCCGCGAGATGTTACAACCGATTTATACTTCCGAAACGGATATCCGTTCTCTTAAAGTTGCGTTTACACTTTGAAACCGTTTCCAACTGTTTTGAAAATTTGAAAATGACCTTTACCACAGAATTATTTGATTAGAAAATGGAAATCGAATTAGGCCTTTGCATAATGATTGAAAACCGTTTCATAGTGTCTAGCGTTAACGCGACTCGAGTGTATTGTTCGCAAATAACGCAACAAAATAATTTCAAAATCGTAAGTTATTTTTGAAAACTTCACAGTGTCTTCGCATTTAGCTACGGAATGTTTCTTTATTTACAGTTTTAGAAAAGGCGTTCAGTTTCTTTGGAACAAAATATTGTTAAAATCAGTCTTCTCAGGTAATTAATGTAGAATCAACTTTCGATGACTTCACTTTGTTCAAATATGAGTTATCCGTTCTTGTCTGATTTCTACTCGATGCACGCTCGGCACCGTGTTTTGAGGTCTGAATGTAGAAGGCGCCAGCGTCCGACCTAAGTGCTTAGACGAGTAGCCCGGAACAACGGCAAAGGCCTAAATCATAAAAATATATCGTTAAAGAGAAAGGAAAGTTCTTGAAGGAGCTTCGCGTAGATGGACCAGTGCTCTTGTTCAATGTTTCCCAAAATTTTCAAAGCAAACATCTTTTGAATATTATAAATATATTTAGTAATACATAGACTTCTTCTACTTGGAATCTTTAAGAGGCCATAGACCCCACAATAATATCTGATTGAAGTTAAGGGAAAGGACTTAAAACGTTTTTAAATCACCCGCCCTCATTCCTCGCGTTTCATTGGAGGTTTACTCCTTAACACAACGCGAAGATATCTTCTTTACATTCGGGTTCGACGTGGATAGGTCGATAGTTACGTCAATTATGCGTTCCTGATAGATGGCACTTCTTTCCATTTGGGGGTTTTAAAGATTTCAGAGTACTAGCATGTGTTAAACAAAATCATTTGACTAGATTCGAAAGACAATGACTTAAAAATGGGGCGTGACATAAATATTCCTCGGTAAAATCTATATCTAAAGGAATCAAAGTCCTAACTGACTGACTGATGATCAACGCCCAGCCCAAACCACCTGCCCTAGAAGGCTGAAAATTTGTAGAAACGTCACTCGTAAGTAGTAGGCGCGTACTAAGAAAGATTTCCCCAATCCGCCGCCATCGTAATAAATGGCGCCCGGAAATGTAAGAAAATCTTCTGTATGCATCAAAGTCCGCACGTTTCAACCGATTTCGCAAATATTAAGTACACTGGTTTCCTTTAACCTATAAACGGGCTGAATGGTCTTTCGAGTTCGATTTGTTGCCATCGTTATAAATGGCGGCCAAAAACTTAAAAACCCTTCTTTATGGAATAATGTTCGCGTGAAAAGTAATCACAAAAATGCATCCCAAGGGGCTGACGGGCAACGCCGAGTGCCTTTGCTGCTATGGTGCTGCAAAAATATTAGTCACAGTAAAATCTACCCATTCCTTATAACACTTTGATGGAAGTTTTTATTACACGCGAGCGACGCCGCGGGAATAACAGCTAGAATCTAACCTTTTCGTTAAAATTTCTGATATTTTGGATATTTTGAAAAATGTCCGGAAACTGGGCCAAATGTAAAAATTATGGAATAGAAATCCTGAATCGCATTAGGGAAGATTTTTGCGTTTAATTATACTAAAACAGTTTTCCTATTGGAATTGTGAATAAATTATCCCCACGACTCCAATAATTGAGTACAGAACTAATATTGCGTGTAGAACAAAAAGTTGATATTTAGGACATTTCACTCATTTTAAAATATCAGGAAAATATGCAAAATATCCCATATGACGATATTTTCAAATTGTTCTTACGATTTTATTAATAATCCTGTTAAACCTAATATTTCAAATAATTTCATATAAAAAAGTCCATCAATGTCCCATATTTGTAGACATACTCTAACTTTCTCATATAATAGTTGTTGTGATAACTTAGCAACGTAAATTATTGGCGTATCCCTCCGCGTATGAGACGAATGTCAATCTACTTCCCTCCTGCACATGTTAACTAATTACGTATGCTAACCAAATCCTTCATTTCTTGTTCAAAGTAAATATCGATTTTTTTAATCGATCTTAGGTTAACGAAGAAATATTCGGTTTAGCAATCTTGAATTGACTGTCACTTTTTTATACATTTGTACATTTACTCTCACCATGGTCAACAAGTTCAATTTATATGATTTGGCTACAGTATCCAATCAATATATCAGAAACAAATTTACTTCCTTTTGGCATAACAGCCAAAAATATAACAAAAAATAGCTCGTCTTTTATAACAAAGTAATTAGCATTTAATTAGTCTTAAAAATAATCAAGGACTACTGCGCCATCCACCATTGGTTTAGTGCAGGCGTCTGCTAAATCGAACCTACCTTACCCCTACGGGATTGGTTTAATTGTCAGAGGCTGAGAGATGTAAGGGCTAAGAGGTTCGAATTAGCAGACGCCATTAAAGCGATGTCTTTGATTTTTTAAGACTAAATAAATGACAACTATCGTTTGTAATATGAGATGATTTATTTTTTTTATGTATTCAATTCCTTTTATATTTAGAAAAAGGCCATTCTTTTAAGGTGTAATCAGTTATGTTAGCCATACTTTTCCTTTAAACGTTCTGTCAGTCTGTTTTAAGGGAGGGTGAAGAAGAAAATCAAGTAATTTTTGGTCGATTCTTCTACTAATTATAAGATCATTCTGTATTAATAAAAACTGTCTTTGTACACAAAGACGCGAAAAAGTAAGAGATAAGTGTAGAAAATTAATTGTTTGAAGTAACAGATATTCAAATTTTCATTTTTGAAGACGTGATTATAAAACATCAATTATTTGAAAAAATTTCTTATCTTAGTTTTTTTCACCAAAATTCCTTAAGTTAAATATTTTATCCTTAAACATGTGCTTCATTTTAGAAGTAGAAAACTTATGCATTTTATTTATTTTTAAAATTTAGAGTTAGTTTGAGTATTCGGGCCTATAAGGAGAATAAACTGGCAGAAAATTGTTGATAGCAGACAGAATAAAACAAGCATGAAAACTTAACAAAACGTGTTCGTTTATTTTGAAGTTTTCGAGGTTTCAAAAATTGACGTGTTGTATATCTCTCAAAAGATCACAATCAAGCTACAGATCCTTTTGACTCTAATAACTACATCACAGTCAAAGGGCGAATGTAATTCTCGGTTCGCAATATTTTCAATTTTTAAATATAAAAATAAATATTTCTAGCTCTATTTTTCAGATATCCGAGTATTTGAACTTCCTCGAAGCAAATGTTTCTCGAAAATAAACAGTAGTATCAAGGTAGTTTCTCTGAAATTTTTGTGAAAAAAACTAAGATAAGAAATTTTTTCAAATAATTGACTTTTTATAATCACGTCTTCAAAAATGAAAATTTGAATATCTGTTACTTCAAACAATTAATTTTCTACACTTATCTCTTACTTTTTCGCGTCTTTGTGTACAAAGACAGTTTTTATTAATATCTGTAACTTCAGTCTTAATATGAATTGAAACTGTTCAGAAACTAGTATTTTAAAACGTATACTGAAAAGCAGGCGCTCCATTTAAGTCTTGTGGTGTTGCGCGTTTATTAGTTACCGCGTTTGAACTTGATTGCTTCAACGCCCAGTCCAACTCAAATTGCCTTCCCGTCGTTTTCACGTGCAAAGCACAGTGGATGCAATAATACAAATAGATTCGTAGACCTGTCTACAAAAACAACCTATACACCTGTGCACAAACATATTCCATAGACCTGTGCTGGGTGACCACATTTCCTAAATTTTATAATTTTTCCTATTTTCGGATGTCTTCCTATTAGTTCCTATAATTTCGACAATTTTCCTATATTTTCCTATTTTTTGAAATTGTAGATATTTTGTGCGCTCTCACTTTTGGTTTTGTTATATATCACCAAAGCTATGGAAGCCTCTAAAAATATTTGTCACGGAAGTCTGTGATGTTTTAAATTTATAGCATATGTTTCTAAGATTACGTTTCATAAGTATGACACTTCCTATATTTCAAAACGCTAGAGACTTAATGAGAGCTAGTTCGAGAACGACGCAAGAATTGACTACACGCGATTTTCTACTCCATCTTCCTATTTAGTCTGTACTAAGCCTTTGACAGGGCCTCATCAGGCGTCGCTTTACGAGAATCTATGACGTTTCATTTACGTCACTTCGAGACAAGCTCTCAGTTAACAGTGACAAATTTATGTAACATATCTTACGAACTTATGGTTATAACAAAACCAAAGCTCCTTTGTAAATCTTGTTTTATTACATTCAAAGCATTTGCAACCTATATTTTGCTATTTTTTCAAGAGTAGTTCTCTTGTCTTTTCCTGTTTTTTTAATTATACATCTATAAATCAAAGTCCTGACTGACTGACAGACTGACTGATAATCATCGCCCAGCCCAAACCGCTGGCCCCAGAAGGCTGAAAATTTGGAGGAACGTTACTCGTAAGTAGTAGGCGCGTACTAAGAACGATTTTTCCAATCCGCCGCCATCTTCATAAATGGCGCCCAGAAATGTAACAAATCTTCTCTTTGTAAGAAAGTCCGCGAGTTTCAACCGATTTCACAAATATTTAGTACACTGGATTCCTTTAACCTATAGACGAGCTGAATGGTCTTTCGGGATCGATTTGTTGCCATCATTTTAAATGGCGGCCAGATATTTAAAAACCTTTCTTTATAGAATGTCTGTGTGCAATGTAATAAAAAATGTCCCGACGAGCTGAGGGGCGACGCCGAGTGCCTTCGCTCCTAGGATGCTACAGAAATATTAGTCGAATCAGTAAAATGTACCCATACTTGATGGAAGTTCTTACTACACTCAAGCGATGCCGCGGGTAACAGCTAGTCTCTTATAATTTCCTGTAAATCAATAGGCCTTTATAGAAAGTTTTTACAGCTTGCGCACCTTGTTGATTTGTCCCGCCGCGCCTGCGCATTATAACAGCCATGCGTCACCAAAATTCTCTCGGAAGTGACGTCACTAAACTCAACAACCAAGGCTTAGATCAAAATTCTTAAATAAATATACTTTACGTTAGATCTAATCATTATAAATTCATACGAGTATCAAATATCAACATTAGAATAGTTCGGCACAATATGAATAAGATTTGCTGGCACAAAGTAGAGAAACACAAACGAAGAACAAACGCTTTGAAAAAAGCCCACCATTTTGTCAGTCTGCTTTATCTCTCCAAATCTTGCCTCCAGTTCGTGTTTTTTATAACACAAAACTGGCTGAACTGAACTGACTCAGTTTGAACTACAAGAGGGGACAAGTACCCATAATTCCTTTAGAACTTTCTGTAAAGGCCTATTGTAAATTTCCTATTTTCCTATAACTATTACAAGGTTATTTGTGGTCACCATGAGTACACAAACATATTTCGTAGATAACATAGACTTGTGAAAACACATGTCATATAATAGTGTACAAACTGATCCCGTAGACTTGTGCACAAACAGATCCCTTAGAATTGTGCACAAACTGATGTAATAGACTTGCGCACAAAATGATGTCATAGACTTGCGCACACACTGATGTCATAGACTTACGCACAAACAGATGTCATAAACTTGTGCAAAAAGAGATGATATATACCTGTACACAAAAAGATTCCATGGGCCTCAGCAGAAAAAAAATCCATACCCCTATGCTCAAAAATATGCTCAAGAATATCTCGTACACCAGTGCACAAAAATACTGCATATCCATATGCACTAAAATATCCCGTATCCATTTGCAGAAAAATGTTCTTTAGACCTGTGCACAAACAGATGCAGTGGCCTTTGCAAAAACAGATTCCTTAGGCCTCTGCACAAACCGATTCAGTAGGCCTGTGCACAAAAATATTCCGTAGACCTAAGAACTAAAATATTCCGAAGACCTGTGCACAAAAATATTCCGTAGACCTGTGCACAAACAGATACCGTAGACATGTGCACAAACAGATTCCGGAGACTTGTACACAAACGGAAGTCACAGGGTTGTGCACGAACAGATGTCATAGACTTGCGCAAAAAATACATCATAGACTTGCGCAAAAAGAGATGTCATGGATATGTGCACATCAGATTCCATGGACTAGTGCAAAAACAGAAGTCTTAGACTCGTTTACAAACAGAAGTCTTAGACTTGTTTACAAACAGAAGTCTAAGACTTGTTTACAAACAGAAGTCATAGACCTGAATACATAAAGATTCCATACCCATTTGCACAAAACAATTCCATACCCAATAGCACAAAACGATTCCATACCCATTTGCCCAAAACGATTCCATAGACCTGTGCACAAAAATATTCCATAGACCTGTGCCCAAAAAATATGCCGTAGGCCTGTGCACAAACAGATGCCGTAGACCTGTAAAGAGACAGATTCCGTAAACCTATGTACAAACAGATACCGGAGATCTGTGCACAGATTCCGTAGCCATGTGCACAAACAAATTCCGTAGACTTGTACACAAGTGGAAGTCACAGGCTTGTGCACAACAGATGTCATAGACATGTTCAAACCAGATTCCATATCTTTGTGCACAAACAGAAGTCATAGACCTGTGCACAAAAAACATTCTATAGACTTGTGCACATCAAGTTTCCATAGACCTGTGCACAAAAGATCTCATGGAGATGCGCATAAAAGATTTCATGGAACTGTACACAAAACATTATATAGGCTTGTGCACATAAAGATTCCTTAGACCTGTGTACATAAAGATTTCATACCCATAGCACAAAACTATTCCATAACCATTTGCACAGAAATATTCCCTAGACCTGCGCACAAAAATATTTCATAAAACTGTGCACAAAAAGATTCCATTGACCTATGCACAAAATATTCTATTGGCTTTTGTATAAACATGTGACATAGACCTGTGTACAAAAATAATCCATGGACCTGTGCACAAAAACATGCCTTGGACCTGTTCAGAAACATTCCATACCCCTATATGCTCAAAAATATTTCACACCCATTTGCACAAACATTTTCCGTAGACCCGTGCACAAACAGAGTCCGTAGACTAGCGCATAAACAGATTCCATAGATTTACGCACAAATATATTACGTAGACTCGTGCACAAATAGATTCCACAGACTTGTACACAAACGGAAGTCACACGGTTTTGCATAATCCGATGTTATAGACTTGTGCACAAACAGATGTCATATGCTTGTGTAAAAACTGATTTCATAGACTTGCTCAAAAAGAGATGTCATCGACATTTGCACAAGAGATTCCGTAGACTTGTGCACATAAAGATTCTTCAGACTTGTGCACAAACATATTTTGTAGACCTGTACACACAGAAATACCATAGACGTGTGCAAAAATAGATGTCAAATATTTGTGCAAAAACCCATGCCATAGACTTGTGCAGAATCATATGTCCTAGACCGGTGTACAAAACATTCTATAGATTTGTGCACAAACATGAGTCATATACCTGTACACAAAAAATATTTCACGGACTTCTGCACAAAAACATTCCATATACCTGTACACAAAAATATTCCATCGACCTCTGCACAAAAACATTCCATAACCTTAGGTTCAAAAATTTTCCTTACCCATTTGCACAAAAATATCACGTTCACCTGTGCACAAAAATATCACGTACACCTGTGCACAAAAATATTCGGTATCCATTTTCACAAAAACATTCCATTGACCTCTGCACAAAAACATTCCATTGACCTCTGCACAAAAACATTCCATAACCCTATGCTCTAAAATTTTCCTTACCCATTTGCACAAAAATATCATGTTCACCTGTGCACAAAAATATCACGTACACCTGTGCACAAAAATATCACGTACACCTGTGCACAAAAATATTCGGTATCCATTTTCACAAAAACATTCCATTGACCTCTGCACAAAAACATTCCATAACCCTATACTCAAAAAATTTCCTTACCCATTTGCACAAAAATATCATGTTCACCTGTGCACAAAAATATCACGTACACCTGTGCACAAAAATATCACGTACACCTGTGCACAAAAATATTCGGTATCCATTTTCACAAAAACATTCCATAACCCTATGCTCAAAAAATGTTCCTTACCCATTTGCACAAAAATATCACGTACACCTGTGCACAAAAATATCACGTACACCTGTGCACAAAAATATCACGTACACCTGTGCACAAAAATATCACGTACACCTGTGCACAAAAATATCACGTACACCTGTGCACAAAAATATTCGGTATCCATTTTCACAAAAATATTCCGTACACCTGTGCACAAAAATATTCCAAATCCATTTTCACCTATAATATTCCGTACACCTATGCAAAAAAATATTCCGTACACCTATGCATAAAAATATTTCGTACACTTGTGCACAAATAAAAATCACGGGCTTGTGCACAAAGAAATGTCGTAGACTCGCGCAAAAAGAGATGTTATAGACATGTGCACATCAGATTCCATAGAGTTATGCACAAACATTTTCAATACCCCTATGCTCAAACAGATTTCAAACCCTTATGCTCAAAAATATTCCATACCCATTTGCACAAAAATAATCCGTAGACCCGTGCTCAAAAATATTCCGTAGACCCTTGCTCAGACAGAGGTCACTCGCGTGTGCACAAACAGATGTCATAGACTTGTGAATAAACAGATGTTATAGACTTGTGCATAAAGAGATGTTATAGACTTGTTCACACACAGGTGTTATAGACTTGTTCACACACAGGTGTTATAGAATTGCTCACAAACAGGTGTTAAAGAATTGCTCACAAACAGGTGTTATAGACTTGTTCACAAACAGATGATTTAGACTTGTGCACAAACGGATGTTTTAGTCTTGTGCACAAACAGATGTTTTAGACTTGTGCATAAACAAATGTTATTGACTTGCGCCAAAATAGAAATGAGCAAATCAGATTCCAAAGACCTGTGCACAATCAGAGGTCGTAGACCTGTGCACAAACAGAAGTCGTAGACCTGTGCAAATAAAGATTTTTCACTTGGGCACATAAAGATTCTTCAGACTTGTGTGCACATAAAGATTCTTCAGACTTGTGTGCACATAAAGATTCTTCAGACTTGTGTGCACATAAAGATTCTTCAGACTTGTGTGCACATAAAGATTCTTCAGACTTGTGTGCACATAAAGATTCTTCAGACTTGTGTGCACATAAAGATTCTTCAAACTTGTGCACATAAATATACCATAGACCCATGAACAAAAAATTCCATAGACCTGTGCACAGAAGATTCCATACTCCTATACTCAAAAGGATTCCATGCTGATTTGCACAAAAACATTCCGTAGACCTGTTTAAAACAATATTCCATAGGCCTGTGCACGAAAAGATTCCATAGCCCTGGAAACAAAAATATTCGGCTGACCTGTGCACAAAAAGATTGCATAGGCCTCTGCACAAAGAGATTTTATACCCCTTTGCACAAAAATATTCTGTAGGTCTGTGCTTAGACAGATTCCGTAGACTTGTACACAAACAGATGTTATAGTTTAGACTCGTGTAAAAATTTAATTACCTATAATTGGTAATTATCTTTAATTGCTTATTTTGTTTAATTAAATTTAATCTGTACTTCGCAACTAAATTAGTTGGACGCGTAAAAGTTATAATGACAATTAATCTAGCTAATTTGATTATCTGCAGTAAAACGACGTAAGTCCTAGAATGACTGTCTTCATTACTTAACCCAAGCAAAAAAGTCTTAAGTTCCACAGTTTAAAGGTAAGCCACGTAATTCGGAGCAGGTACTTAAAACTATTAAAAACAATACTTATACTTTGTTTTTCTTAATGAAACAAAAATTGGCGCCCACTTTAAAAATGGGGCTTTCATTTAAGACCATTTTCAAATCTATCAAACGTATGGTTATTTTTGTAAGGGTAGTTACAAAATGGGTAAGTTTGGAAAATTTCCCATGTTATTTCTATGGAGATTCTCTAGTTTTTCGCCAAAATCTGTGATTAATTTTATGGAAATGAAAACCACCCTTAGCAACTTTATGCATTATAAAATAAACTATTGGATGGATCATCTTGAAATTTTTACCACATATTAAGGGCCCGGATGTTAGTTCAGTAGAAAAATTTCAAAACAATCAACTTAATACGAAAAAAGTTAAATCCAATCCAAAAACCTTCCTTATACATTAGAGCCGTCATCAGGCCTTATCTAAGGGAGCTACCAACCGATCAGTATTATTGAAGACGATGGTTTTCTTCAATTATTGAAAGAGGCGGCCCAACGAGAAAACATTTAAGTAACACGTTAATCCCAAACAAGTAAAAACACGTTTCCTGAAAAGTGCGAAACGATATTGATGCGGCGCTTGCCTTTGGCTTGACTACCGACGGGTGGACGTCCAGGGCGACAGATAATTACATGAGTATTACCTGTCATTACGGAGATAAAAATTTAATCTACAACGAGCTACTCCTACTGCTGAAAAGATAACCGACCACTCAGCAAAAGTCCTGGCCAAAGTGTTAGGCCAAGAGATGACAGATTGGAAAATTAATGACCGAGTTAAATCAATTTCAACGGACCATGCCAGCGATTTACATGCAGCGGTAACAAAAGAGCTTAATATAAAATGGCTTAGATGCTTCACCCATCAGCTAAATTTGGTAGTCAGAGAAGTCATCAAAGATGAAGTAATAAATAACATGAAGAATACAGTGAAAGCTATCGTAAGTACATTAGACGAAGCGTAAAATCTGCACAACGATTAGTGGTTACGCAAAAGCAATTGGAACTGCCTCCCCTTACAAAAATTTTAAGCTGTAATTCATCTGCATACGCGCTTTTTTATCGCTTTCACGCTGTAACATGTATACATTAAGACTACATTTTCTGCAGCTCGAAAAACGCGAAAATTTCACAGCAATTCCAGAACTGCAAATTGTCTGCCGTTTCTACATTTTCTGTTTATTAACTGTTAATTGTCTGTACTGGCAGAAATATGCAGCTCGATTCTGCAAATGTGATGGAAAAGTAGAAATCCAGCTGCCAATTTAAAACTGTAATTTGGCCATATTTATAGACATGTAACAGCTCTGCAAAAGTGATGGAAAAGTAGAAATCCAGCTGCCAATTTAAAACTGTAATTTGTCCGTTTTTATAGACATGTTACAGGTCTGCAAAACTTATGGAAAAGTATAAATACCAGATGCTAGTTTAAAGCTGTTATTTGACTACATTTATAGACATGTTACAAGTCTGAAAAAGTGATGCAAAAGTAGAAATACAGCTGCCAATTTAAAACTGTAATTTGACCATATTTATAGACATGTCACAGGTCTGCAAAACTTATGGATAAGTAGAAATCCAGCTGCCGATTTAAAACTGTAATTTGTCCGTTTTTATAGACATGTTACAGGTCTGCAAAAGTGATGGAAAAGTAGAAATCCAGATGCTAGTTTAAAACTGTAATTTGACTACATTTATAGACATGTTACAAGTCTGAAAAATTTATGGAAAAGTAAAAATCCAGCTGCCAATTTAAAACTGTAATTTGACCATTTTTATAGACATGTTACAGGTCTGCAAAAGTGATGGAAAAGTTGAAATCTAGCTTAAAATTTAAAACTGTAACTATTCCACATTTATAGACATACTGCAGGTATTCAATTCAAGTAAAATGTCCTACTTTTGAATACCTGCAATATGGCTCTAAATGTGATCAAATTACAGTTTTAAATTGGCAGCTGAATTTCTACTTTTCTATCACTTTTGCAGACCTGTGCCATGTCTATAAAAATATTCAAATTACAGTTTTAAACAAGCAGCTGGTATTTCTAGGCTAGACAGTTAACAGTTAACAATCAGAAAATGTGAAAACTGCAGTCAATTTGCAGTTCTAGAAATGCTGTGAATTTTCCCGTTTTTCGAGCTGCAGAAAATTTATCCTTAATGTATACATATAACAGCGTGGTAGCACTAAAAAAGCGTGTAAGCAGATGAATTACAGCTTAATATTTTTGTAAGGGATGAGTACATATTGATAATCCAAAATAAACCTCTTCAAGTCGAGACGCAGTTTAGAGGCTATTTTTAAATATTTAAATAAATATAATTGATATTTATTAATTTAATCGTCTTTAATTTACCTTAGTTCTAGTTAAATCGTTTTAAGAAACTTTATTCCTAAAATCATTTAAAACATAGCTATTGTTGACGTTTGAACTCAAGCGTAAACCTCTTTAACAATTTTTGGAAATTTAGGGTATATAAGGCGACTGATTCACAATAATTGATAAGAAAACCCACAATGACCCTGCAAAGCATATGAAACGCGCCTGCAATGATCCTGCAAAGTATCTGAAACGCGCCTGCAATGTTCCTGCAAAGTATCTGAAACGCGACTGTAATGACCCTGAAAAGTACCTGAAATGCACCTGCAATGACCCTGCGAAGTATTTGAAACGCATCTGCAATTATCCTACAAAGTAACTATATCGCACCTGCAATTATCCTACAAGGTATCTGAAACGCACCTGCAATGATCCTGCAAAGTATCTGAACCGCGCCTGCAATGATCCTGCAAAGTATCTGAAACGCGCCTGCAATGATCCTGCAAAGTATCTGAAACGGGACTGCAATTATCCCACATAGTATCTGAAACGCGCCTGCAATGACCCTACAAAGTATCCGAAACGCGGCTGCAATGATCCTACAAAGTATCTGAAACGCACATGCAATTATCCTTCAATGTATCTGAAATGCACCTGCAATTATCCTATAAAGTATCTGAAACGCGCCTGCAATGATCCTGCAAAGTATCTGAAACGCGCCTGCAATGATCCTGCAAAGTTTCTGAAACGCGACTGCAATTATCCCACATAGTATCTGAAACGCGCCTGCAATGACCCTACAAAGTATCCGAAACGCGGCTGCAATGATCCTACAAAGTATCTGAAACGCGATTGCAATTATCCCACATAGTATCTGAAACGCGCCTGCAATGACCCTACAAAGTATCCGAAACGCGGCTGCAATGATCCTACAAAGTATCGGAAACGCACCTGCAATTATCCTTCAATGTATCTGAAATGCACCTGCAATTATCCTTCAATGTATCTGAAATGCACCTGCAATTATCCTATAAAGTATCTGAAACGCGCCTGCAATGATCCTGCAAAGTATCTGAAACGCGCCTGCAATGATCCTGCAAAGTTTCTGAAACGCGACTGCAATTATCCCACATAGCATCTGAAACGCGCCTGCAATGACCCTACAAAGTATCCGAAACGCGGCTGCAATGATCCTACAAAGTATCTGAAACGCGATTGCAATTATCCCACATAGTATCTGAAACGCGCCTGCAATGACCCTACAAAGTATCCGAAACGCGGCTGCAATGATCCTACAAAGTATCTGAAACGCACCTGCAATTATCCTTCAATGTATCTGAAATGCACCTGCAATTATCCTTCAATGTATCTGAAATGCAACTGCAATTATCCTATAAAGTATCTGAAACGCGCCTGCAATGATCCTGCAAAGTATCTGAAACGCGCCTGCAATGATCCTGCAAAGTTTCTGAAACGCCACTGCAATTATCCCACATAGTATCTGAAACGCGCCTGCAATGACCCTACAAAGTATCCGAAACGCGGCTGCAATGATCCTTCAAAGTATCTGAAACGCGCCTGCAATGATCCTGCAAAGTTTCTGAAACGCGACTGCAATTATCCTACAAAGTATCTGAAACGCGCCTGCAATGATCCTGCAAAGTATCTGAAACGCGCCTGCAATGATCCTGCAAAGTTTCTGAAACGCGACTGCAATTATCCCACATAGTATCTGAAACGCGCCTGCAATGACCCTACAAAGGATCCGAAACGCGGCTGCAATGACCCTACAAAGTATCCGAAACGCGCCTGCAATGATCCTGCAAATTTTCTGAAACGCGACTGCAATTATCCCACATAGTATCTGAAACGCGCCTGCAATGACCCTACAAAGTATCCGAAACGCGGCTGCAATGATCCTACAAAGTATCTGAAACGCACCTGCAATTATCCTTCAATGTATCTGAAATGCACCTGCAATTATCCTGCGAAGTATCTGAAACGCATCAGCATTTATCCTACAAAGTATCTGAAACGCGCCTGCAACGATCCTACAAAGTATCTGAAACGCACCTGCAACGATCCTACAAAGTATCTGAAATGCACCTGCAATTATCCTACAAAGAATCTGAAATGCGCCTGCAAGTATCCTACAAAATATCTGAAACGCGCTTGCAATTATCCTACAAAGTATCTGAACCGTGCCTGCAATGATCCTGCAAAGTATCTGAAACGCGCCTGCAATGATCCTGCAAAGTATCTGAAACGGGACTGCAATTATCCCACATAGTATCTGAAACGAGCCTGCAATTATCCTTCAATGTATCTGAAATGCACCTGCAATTATCCTATAAAGTATCTGAAACGCGCCTGCAATGATCCTGCAAAGTATCTGAAACGCGCCTGCAATGATCCTGCAAAGTTTCTGAAACGCGACTGCAATTATCCCACATAGTATCTGAAACGCGCCTGCAATGACCCAGAAAGTATCCGAAACGCGGCTACAATGATCCTACAAAGTATCTGAAACGCGCCTGCAATGACCCAGAAAGTATCCGAAACGCGGCTGCAATGATCCTACAAAGTATCTGAAACGCGATTGCAATTATCCCACATAGTATCTGAAACGCGCCTGCAATGATCCTACAAAGTATCCGAAACGCGGCTGCAATGATCCTACAAAGTATCTGAAACGCACCTGCAATTATCCTTCAATGCATCTGAAATGCACCTGCAATTATCCTTCAATGTATCTGAAATGCACCTGCAATTATCCTATAAAGTATCTGAAACGCGCCTGCAATGATCCTGCAAAGTATCTGAAACGTGCCTGCAATGATCCTACAAAGTTTCTGAAACGCGACTGCAATTATCCCACATAGTATCTGAAACGCGCCTGCAATCACCCTACAAAGTATCCGAAACGCGGCTGCAATGATCCTACAAAGTATCTGAAACGCGATTGCAATTATCCCACATAGTATCTGAAACGCGCCTGCAATGACCCTACAAAGTATCCGAAACGCGGCTGCAATGATCCTACAAAGTATCTGAAACGCACCTGCAATTATCCTTCAATGTATCTGAAATGCACCTGCAATTATCCTTCAATGTATCTGAAATGCACCTGCAATGATCCCACAAAGTTTCTGAAACGCGACTGCAATTATCCCACATAGTATCTGAAACGCGCCTGCAATGACCCTACAAAGTATCCGAAACGCGGCTGCAATGATCCTACAAAGTATCTGAAACGCGCCTGCAATGCTCCTGCAAAGTTTCTGAAACGCGACTGCAATTATCCTACAAAGCATCTGAAACGCGCCTGCAATGATCCTGCAAAGTATCTGAAACGCGCCTGCAATGATCCTGCAAAGTTTCTGAAACGCGAATGCAATTATCCCACATAGTATCTGAAACGCGC
This sequence comes from Phalangium opilio, assembly GCF_054372755.1. Lineage (NCBI taxonomy): Eukaryota > Metazoa > Arthropoda > Arachnida > Opiliones > Phalangiidae > Phalangium > Phalangium opilio. Next base: position 1,166,072 of record NW_028324200.1, on the reverse strand, counting down.
CTGCAATGACCCTACAAAGTATCCGAAACGCGGCTGCAATGATCCTACAAAGTATCTGAAACGCACCTGCAATTATCCTTCAATGTATCTGAAATGCACCTGCAATTATCCTTCAATGTATCTGAAATGCACCTGCAATTATCCTATAAAGTATCTGAAACGCGCCTGCAATGATCCTGCAAAGTATCTGAAACGCGCCTGCAATGATCCTGCAAAGTTTCTGAAACGCCACTGCAATTATCCCACATAGTATCTGAAACGCGCCTGCAATGACCCTACAAAGTATCCGAAACGCGGCTGCAATGATCCTTCAAAGTATCTGAAACGCGCCTGCAATGATCCTGCAAAGTTTCTGAAACGCGACTGCAATTATCCTACAAAGTATCTGAAACGCGCCTGCAATGATCCTGCAAAGTATCTGAAACGCGCCTGCAATGATCCTGCAAAGTTTCTGAAACGCGACTGCAATTATCCCACATAGTATCTGAAACGCGCCTGCAATGACCCTACAAAGTATCCGAAACGCGGCTGCAATGACCCTACAAAGTATCCGAAACGCGCCTGCAATGATCCTGCAAAGTTTCTGAAACGCGACTGCAATTATCCCACATAGTATCTGAAACGCGCCTGCAATGACCCTACAAAGTATCCGAAACGCGGCTGCAATGATCCTACAAAGTATCTGAAACGCACCTGCAATTATCCTTCAATGTATCTGAAATGCACCTGCAATTATCCTGCGAAGTATCTGAAACGCATCAGCATTTATCCTACAAAGTATCTGAAACGCGCCTGCAACGATCCTACAAAGTATCTGAAACGCACCTGCAACGATCCTACAAAGTATCTGAAATGCACCTGCAATTATCCTACAAAGAATCTGAAATGCGCCTGCAAGTATCCTACAAAATATCTGAAACGCGCTTGCAATTATCCTACAAAGTATCTGAACCGTGCCTGCAATGATCCTGCAAAGTATCTGAAACGCGCCTGCAATGATCCTGCAAAGTATCTGAAACGGGACTGCAATTATCCCACATAGTATCTGAAACGAGCCTGCAATTATCCTTCAATGTATCTGAAATGCACCTGCAATTATCCTATAAAGTATCTGAAACGCGCCTGCAATGATCCTGCAAAGTATCTGAAACGCGCCTGCAATGATCCTGCAAAGTTTCTGAAACGCGACTGCAATTATCCCACATAGCATCTGAAACGCGCCTGCAATGACCCAGAAAGTATCCGAAACGCGGCTGCAATGATCCTACAAAGTATCTGAAACGCGCCTGCAATGACCCAGAAAGTATCCGAAACGCGGCTGCAATGATCCTACAAAGTATCTGAAACGCGATTGCAATTATCCCACATAGTATCTGAAACGCGCCTGCAATGATCCTACAAAGTATCCGAAACGCGGCTGCAATGATCCTACAAAGTATCTGAAACGCACCTGCAATTATCCTTCAATGCATCTGAAATGCACCTGCAATTATCCTTCAATGTATCTGAAATGCACCTGCAATTATCCTATAAAGTATCTGAAACGCGCCTGCAATGATCCTGCAAAGTATCTGAAACGTGCCTGCAATGATCCTACAAAGTTTCTGAAACGCGACTGCAATTATCCCACATAGTATCTGAAACGCGCCTGCAATGACCCTACAAAGTATCCGAAACACGGCTGCAATGATCCTACAAAGTATCTGAAACGCGATTGCAATTATCCCACATAGTATCTGAAACGCGCCTGCAATGACCCTACAAAGTATCCGAAACGCGGCTGCAATGATCCTACAAAGTATCTGAAACGCACCTGCAATTATCCTTCAATGTATCTGAAATGCACCTGCAATTATCCTTCAATGTATCTGAAATGCACCTGCAATGATCCTACAAAGTTTCTGAAACGCGACTGCAATTATCCCACATAGTATCTGAAACGCGCCTGCAATGACCCTACAAAGTATCCGAAACGCGGCTGCAATGATCCTACAAAGTATCTGAAACGCGCCTGCAATGATCCTGCAAAGTTTCTGAAACGCGACTGCAATTATCCTACAAAGCATCTGAAACGCGCCTGCAATGATCCTGCAAAGTATCTGAAACGCGCCTGCAATGATCCTGCAAAGTTTCTGAAACGCGAATGCAATTATCCCACATAGTATCTGAAACGCGCCTGCAATGACCCTACAAAGTATCCGAAACGCGGCTGCAATGATCCTACAAAGTATCTGAAACGCACCTGCAATTATCCTTCAATGTATCTGAAATGCACCTGCAATTATCCTTCAATGTATCTGAAATGCACCTGCAATTATCCTATAAAGTATCTGAAACGCGCCTGCAATGATCCTGCAAAGTATCTGAAACGCGCCTGCAATTATCCTACAAAGAATCTGAAATGCGCCTGCAAGTATCCTACAAAATATCTGAAACGCGCTTGCAATTATCCTACAAAGTATCTGAACCGTGCCTGCAATGATCCTGCAAAGTATCTGAAACGCGCCTGCAATGATCCTGCAAAGTATCTGAAACGGGACTGCAATTATCCCACATAGTATCTGAAACGAGCCTGCAATGACCCTACAAAGTATCTGAAACGCGCCTGCAACGATCCTACAAAGTATCTGAAACGCACCTGCAACGATCCTACAAAGTATCTGAAATGCACCTGCAATTATCCTACAAAGAATCTGAAATGCGCCTGCAAGTATCCTACAAAATATCTGAAACGCGCTTGCAATTATCCTACAAAGTATCTGAACCGTGCCTGCAATGATCCTGCAAAGTATCTGAAACGCGCCTGCAATGATCCTGCAAAGTATCTGAAACGGGACTGCAATTATCCCACATAGTATCTGAAACGAGCCTGCAATTATCCTTCAATGTATCTGAAATGCACCTGCAATTATCCTATAAAGTATCTGAAACGCGCCTGCAATGATCCTGCAAAGTATCTGAAACGCGCCTGCAATGATCCTGCAAAGTTTCTGAAACGCGACTGCAATTATCCCACATAGTATCTGAAACGCGCCTGCAATGACCCTACAAAGTATCCGAAACGCGGCTGCAATGATCCTACAAAGTATCTGAAACGCGATTGCAATTATCCCACATAGTATCTGAAACGCGCCTGCAATGACCCTACAAAGTATCCGAAACGCGGCTGCAATGATCCTACAAAGTATCTGAAACGCACCTGCAATTATCCTTCAATGTATCTGAAATGCACCTGCAATTATCCTTCAATGTATCTGAAATGCACCTGCAATTATCCTATAAAGTATCTGAAACGCGCCTGCAATGATCCTGCAAAGTATCTGAAACGCGCCTGCAATGGTCCTGCAAAGTTTCTGAAACGCCACTGCAATTATCCCACATAGTATCTGAAACGCGCCTGCAATGACCCTACAAAGTATCCGAAACGCGGCTGCAATGATCCTTCAAAGTATCTGAAACGCGCCTGCAATGATCCTGCAAAGTTTCTGAAACGCGACTGCAATTATCCTACAAAGTATCTGAAACGCGCCTGCAATGATCCTGCAAAGTATCTGAAACGCGCCTGCAATGATCCTGCAAAGTTTCTGAAACGCGACTGCAATTATCCCACATAGTATCTGAAACGCGCCTGCAATGACCCTACAAAGTATCCGAAACGCGGCTGCAATGACCCTACAAAGTATCCGAAACGCGCCTGCAATGATCCTGCAAAGTTTCTGAAACGCGACTGCAATTATCCCACATAGTATCTGAAACGCGCCTGCAATGACCCTACAAAGTATCCGAAACGCGGCTGCAATGATCCTACAAAGTATCTGAAACGCACCTGCAATTATCCTTCAATGTATCTGAAATGCACCTGCAATTATCCTGCGAAGTATCTGAAACGCATCAGCATTTATCCTACAAAGTATCTGAAACGCGCCTGCAACGATCCTACAAAGTATCTGAAACGCACCTGCAACGATCCTACAAAGTATCTGAAATGCACCTGCAATTATCCTACAAAGAATCTGAAATGCGCCTGCAAGTATCCTACAAAATATCTGAAACGCGCTTGCAATTATCCTACAAAGTATCTGAACCGTGCCTGCAATGATCCTGCAAAGTATCTGAAACGCACCTGCAATTATCCTTCAATGTATCTGAAATGCACCTGCAATTATCCTTCAATGTATCTGAAATGCACCTGCAATTATCCTATAAAGTATCTGAAACGCGCCTGCAATGATCCTGCAAAGTATCTGAAACGCGCCTGCAATGGTCCTGCAAAGTTTCTGAAACGCCACTGCAATTATCCCACATAGTATCTGAAACGCGCCTGCAATGACCCTACAAAGTATCCGAAACGCGGCTGCAATGATCCTTCAAAGTATCTGAAACGCGCCTGCAATGATCCTGCAAAGTTTCTGAAACGCGACTGCAATTATCCTACAAAGTATCTGAAACGCGCCTGCAATGATCCTGCAAAGTATCTGAAACGCGCCTGCAATGATCCTGCAAAGTTTCTGAAACGCGACTGCAATTATCCCACATAGTATCTGAAACGCGCCTGCAATGACCCTACAAAGTATCCGAAACGCGGCTGCAATGACCCTACAAAGTATCCGAAACGCGCCTGCAATGATCCTGCAAAGTTTCTGAAACGCGACTGCAATTATCCCACATAGTATCTGAAACGCGCCTGCAATGACCCTACAAAGTATCCGAAACGCGGCTGCAATGATCCTACAAAGTATCTGAAACGCACCTGCAATTATCCTTCAATGTATCTGAAATGCACCTGCAATTATCCTGCGAAGTATCTGAAACGCATCAGCATTTATCCTACAAAGTATCTGAAACGCGCCTGCAACGATCCTACAAAGTATCTGAAACGCACCTGCAACGATCCTACAAAGTATCTGAAATGCACCTGCAATTATCCTACAAAGAATCTGAAATGCGCCTGCAAGTATCCTACAAAATATCTGAAACGCGCTTGCAATTATCCTACAAAGTATCTGAACCGTGCCTGCAATGATCCTGCAAAGTATCTGAAACGCGCCTGCAATGATCCTGCAAAGTATCTGAAACGGGACTGCAATTATCCCACATAGTATCTGAAACGAGCCTGCAATTATCCTTCAATGTATCTGAAATGCACCTGCAGTTATCCTATAAAGTATCTGAAACGCGCCCGCAATGATCCTGCAAAGTCTCTGAAACGCGACTGCAATTATCCCACATAGTATCTGAAACGCTCCTGCAATGACCCTACAAAGTATCCGAAACGCGGCTGCAATGATCCTACAAAGTATCTGAAACGCGATTGCAATTATCCCACATAGTATCTGAAACGCGCCTGCAATGACCCTACAAAGTATCCGAAACGCGGCTGCAATGATCCTACAAAGTATCTGAAACGCACCTGCAATTATCCTTCAATGTATCTGAAATGCACCTGCAATTATCCTTCAATGTTTCTGAAATGCACCTGCAATTATCCTATAAAGTATCTGAAACGCGCCTGCAATGATCCTGCAAAGTATCTGAAACGCGCCTGCAATGGTCCTGCAAAGTTTCTGAAACGCCACTGCAATTATCCCACATAGTATCTGAAACGCGCCTGCAATGACCCTACAAAGTATCCGAAACGCGGCTGCAATGATCCTTCAAAGTATCTGAAACGCGCCTGCAATGATCCTGCAAAGTTTCTGAAACGCGACTGCAATTATCCTACAAAGTATCTGAAACGCGCCTGCAATGATCCTGCAAAGTATCTGAAACGCGCCTGCAATGATCCTGCAAAGTTTCTGAAACGCGACTGCAATTATCCCACATAGTATCTGAAACGCGCCTGCAATGACCCTACAAAGTATCCGAAACGCGGCTGCAATGACCCTACAAAGTATCCGAAACGCGCCTGCAATGATCCTGCAAAGTTTCTGAAACGCGACTGCAATTATCCCACATAGTATCTGAAACGCGCCTGCAATGACCCTACAAAGTATCCGAAACGCGGCTGCAATGATCCTACAAAGTATCTGAAACGCACCTGCAATTATCCTTCAATGTATCTGAAATGCACCTGCAATTATCCTGCGAAGTATCTGAAACGCATCAGCATTTATCCTACAAAGTATCTGAAACGCGCCTGCAACGATCCTACAAAGTATCTGAAACGCACCTGCAACGATCCTACAAAGTATCTGAAATGCACCTGCAATTATCCTACAAAGAATCTGAAATGCGCCTGCAAGTATCCTACAAAATATCTGAAACGCGCTTGCAATTATCCTACAAAGTATCTGAACCGTGCCTGCAATGATCCTGCAAAGTATCTGAAACGCGCCTGCAATGATCCTGCAAAGTATCTGAAACGGGACTGCAATTATCCCACATAGTATCTGAAACGAGCCTGCAATTATCCTTCAATGTATCTGAAATGCACCTGCAATTATCCTATAAAGTATCTGAAACGCGCCTGCAATGATCCTGCAAAGTATCTGAAACGCGCCTGCAATGATCCTGCAAAGTTTCTGAAACGCGACTGCAATTATCCCACATAGTATCTGAAACGCGCCTGCAATGACCCAGAAAGTATCCGAAACGCGGCTGCAATGATCCTACAAAGTATCTGAAACGCGCCTGCAATGACCCAGAAAGTATCCGAAACGCGGCTGCAATGATCCTACAAAGTATCTGAAACGCGATTGCAATTATCCCACATAGTATCTGAAACGCGCCTGCAATGATCCTACAAAGTATCTGAAACGAACCTGCAATTATCCTTCAATGCATCTGAAATGCACCTGCAATTATCCTTCAATGTATCTGAAATGCACCTGCAATTATCCTATAAAGTATCTGAAACGCGCCTGCAATGATCCTGCAAAGTATCTGAAACGCGCCTGCAATGATCCTACAAAGTTTCTGAAACGCGACTGCAATTATCCCACATAGTATCTGAAACGCGCCTGCAATGACCCTACAAAGTATCCGAAACGCGGCTGCAATGATCCTACAAAGTATCTGAAACGCGATTGCAATTATCCCACATAGTATCTGAAACGCGCCTGCAATGACCCTACAAAGTATCCGAAACGCGGCTGCAATGATCCTACAAAGTATCTGAAACGCACCTGCAATTATCCTTCAATGTATCTGAAATGCACCTGCAATTATCCTTCAATGTATCTGAAATGCACCTGCAATGATCCCACAAAGTTTCTGAAACGCGACTGCAATTATCCCACATAGTATCTGAAACGCGCCTGCAATGACCCTACAAAGTATCCGAAACGCGGCTGCAATGATCCTACAAAGTATCTGAAACGCGCCTGCAATGATCCTGCAAAGTTTCTGAAACGCGACTGCAATTATCCTACAAAGCATCTGAAACGCGCCTGCAATGATCCTGCAAAGTATCTGAAACGCGCCTGCAATGATCCTGCAAAGTTTCTGAAACGCGAATGCAATTATCCCACATAGTATCTGAAACGCGCCTGCAATGATCCTACAAAGTATCCGAAACGCGGCTGCAATGATCCTACAAAGTATCTGAAACGCACCTGCAATTATCCTTCAATGTATCTGAAATGCACCTGCAATTATCCTTCAATGTATCTGAAATGCACCTGCAATGATCCCACAAAGTTTCTGAAACGCGACTGCAATTATCCCACATAGTATCTGAAACGCGCCTGCAATGACCCTACAAAGTATCCGAAACGCGGCTGCAATGATCCTACAAAGTATCTGAAACGCGCCTGCAATGATCCTGCAAAGTTTCTGAAACGCGACTGCAATTATCCTACAAAGCATCTGAAACGCGCCTGCAATGATCCTGCAAAGTATCTGAAACGCGCCTGCAATGATCCTGCAAAGTTTCTGAAACGCGAATGCAATTATCCCACATAGTATCTGAAACGCGCCTGCAATGACCCTACAAAGTATCCGAAACGCGGCTGCAATGATCCTACAAAGTATCTGAAACGCACCTGCAATTATCCTTCAATGTATCTGAAATGCACCTGCAATTATCCTTCAATGTATCTGAAATGCACCTGCAATTATCCTATAAAGTATCTGAAACGCGCCTGCAATGATCCTGCAAAGTATCTGAAACGCGCCTGCAATGATCCTGCAAAGTTTCTGAAACGCCACTGCAATTATCCCACATAGTATCTGAAACGCGCCTGCAATGACCCTACAAAGTATCCGAAACGCGGCTGCAATGATCCTTCAAAGTATCTGAAACGCGCCTGCAATGATCCTGCAAAGTTTCTGAAACGCGACTGCAATTATCCTACAAAGTATCTGAAACGCGCCTGCAATGATCCTGCAAAGTATCTGAAACGCGCCTGCAATGATCCTGCAAAGTTTCTGAAACGCGACTGCAATTATCCCACATAGTATCTGAAACGCGCCTGCAATGACCCTACAAAGTATCCGAAACGCGGCTGCAATGACCCTACAAAGTATCCGAAACGCGCCTGCAATGATCCTGCAAAGTTTCTGAAACGCGACTGCAATTATCCCACATAGTATCTGAAACGCGCCTGCAATGACCCTACAAAGTTTCCAAAACGCGGCTGCAATGATCCTACAAAGTATCTGAAACGCACCTGCAATTATCCTTCAATGTATCTGAAATGCACCTGCAATTATCCTGCGAAGTATCTGAAACGCATCAGCATTTATCCTACAAAGTATCTGAAACGCGCCTGCAACGATCCTACAAAGTATCTGAAACGCACCTGCAACGATCCTACAAAGTATCTGAAATGCACCTGCAATTATCCTACAAAGAATCTGAAATGCGCCTGCAAGTATCCTACAAAATATCTGAAACGCGCTTGCAATTATCCTACAAAGTATCTGAACCGTGCCTGCAATGATCCTGCAAAGTATCTGAAACGCGCCTGCAATGATCCTGCAAAGTATCTGAAACAGGACTGCAATTATCCCACATAGTATCTGAAACGAGCCTGCAATTATCCTTCAATGTATCTGAAATGCACCTGCAATTATCCTATAAAGTATCTGAAACGCGCCTGCAATGATCCTGCAAAGTATCTGAAACGCGCCTGCAATGACCCAGAAAGTATCCGAAACGCGGCTGCAATGATCCTACAAAGTATCTGAAACGCGCCTGCAATGACCCAGAAAGTATCCGAAACGCGGCTGCAATGATCCTACAAAGTATCTGAAACGCGATTGCAATTATCCCACATAGTATCTGAAACGCGCCTGCAATGATCCTACAAAGTATCCGAAACGCGGCTGCAATGATCCTACAAAGTATCTGAAACGCACCTGCAATTATCCTTCAATGCATCTGAAATGCACCTGCAATTATCCTTCAATGTATCTGAAATGCACCTTCAATTATCCTATAAAGTATCTGAAACGCGCCTGCAATGATCCTGCAAAGTATCTGAAACGCGCCTGCAATGATCCTACAAAGTTTCTGAAACGCGACTGCAATTATCCCACATAGTATCTGAAACGCGCCTGCAATGACCCTACAAAGTATCCGAAACGCGGCTGCAATGATCCTACAAAGTATCTGAAACGCGATTGCAATTATCCCACATAGTATCTGAAACGCGCCTGCAATGACCCTACAAAGTATCCAAAACGCGGCTGCAATGATCCTACAAAGTATCTGAAACGCACCTGCAATTATCCTTCAATGTATCTGAAATGCACCTGCAATTATCCTTCAATGTATCTGAAATGCACCTGCAATGATCCCACAAAGTTTCTGAAACGCGACTGCAATTATCCCACATAGTATCTGAAACGCGCCTGCAATGACCCTACAAAGTATCCGAAACGCGGCTGCAATGATCCTACAAAGTATCTGAAACGCGCCTGCAATGATCCTGCAAAGTTTCTGAAACGCGACTGCAATTATCCTACAAAGCATCTGAAACGCGCCTGCAATGATCCTGCAAAGTATCTGAAACGCGCCTGCAATGATCCTGCAAAGTTTCTGAAACGCGAATGCAATTATCCCACATAGTATCTGAAACGCGCCTGCAATGACCCTACAAAGTATCCGAAACGCGGCTGCAATGATCCTACAAAGTATCTGAAACGCACCTGCAATTATCCTTCAATGTATCTGAAATGCACCTGCAATTATCCTTCAATGTATCTGAAATGCACCTGCAATTATCCTATAAAGTATCTGAAACGCGCCTGCAATGATCCTGCAAAGTATCTGAAACGCGCCTGCAATCCTGCAAAGTTTCTGAAACGCCACTGCAATTATCCCACATAGTATCTGAAACGCGCCTGCAATGACCCTACAAAGTATCCGAAACGCGGCTGCAATGATCCTTCAAAGTATCTGAAACGCGCCTGCAATGATCCTGCAAAGTTTCTGAAACGCGACTGCAATTATCCTACAAAGTATCTGAAACGCGCCTGCAATGATCCTGCAAAGTATCTGAAACGCGCCTGCAATGATCCTGCAAAGTTTCTGAAACGCGACTGCAATTATCCCACATAGTATCTGAAACGCGCCTGCAATGACCCTACAAAGTATCCGAAACGCGGCTGCAATGACCCTACAAAGTATCCGAAACGCGCCTGCAATGATCCTGCAAAGTTTCTGAAACGCGACTGCAATTATCCCACATAGTATCTGAAACGCGCCTGCAATGACTCTACAAAGTATCCGAAACGCGGCTGCAATGATCCTACAAAGTATCTGAAACGCACCTGCAATTATCCTTCAATGTATCTGAAATGCACCTGCAATTATCCTGCGAAGTATCTGAAACGCATCAGCATTTATCCTACAAAGTATCTGAAACGCGCCTGCAACGATCCTACAAAGTATCTGAAACGCACCTGCAACGATCCTACAAAGTATCTGAAATGCACCTGCAATTATCCTACAAAGAATCTGAAATGCGCCTGCAAGTATCCTACAAAATATCTGAAACGCGCTTGCAATTATCCTACAAAGTATCTGAACCGTGCCTGCAATGATCCTGCAAAGTATCTGAAACGCGCCTGCAATGATCCTGCAAAGTATCTGAAACGCGCCTGCAATGATCCTGCAAAGTTTCTGAAACGCGACTGCAATTATCCCACGTAGTATCTGAAACGCGCCTGCAATGACCCAGAAAGTATCCGAAACGCGGCTGCAATGATCCTACAAAGTATCTGAAACGCGCCTGCAATGACCCAGAAAGTATCCGAAACGCGGCTGCAATGATCCTACAAAGTATCTGAAACGCGATTGCAATTATCCCACATAGTATCTGAAACGCGCCTGCAATGATCCTACAAAGTATCCGAAACGCGGCTGCAATGATCCTACAAAGTATCTGAAACGCACCTGCAATTATCCTTCAATGCATCTGAAATGCACCTGCAATTATCCTTCAATGTATCTGAAATGCACCTGCAATTATCCTATAAAGTATCTGAAACGCGCCTGCAATGATCCTGCAAAGTATCTGAAACGCGCCTGCAATGATCCTACAAAGTTTCTGAAACGCGACTGCAATTATCCCACATAGTATCTGAAACGCGCCTGCAATGACCCTACAAAGTATCCGAAACGCGGCTGCAATGATCCTACAAAGTATCTGAAACGCGATTGCAATTATCCCACATAGTATCTGAAACGCGCCTGCAATGACCCTACAAAGTATCCGAAACGCGGCTGCAATGATCCTACAAAGTATCTGAAACGCACCTGCAATTATCCTTCAATGTATCTGAAATGCACCTGCAATTATCCTTCAATGTATCTGAAATGCACCTGCAATGATCCCACAAAGTTTCTGAAACGCGACTGCAATTATCCCACATAGTATCTGAAACGCGCCTGCAATGACCCTACAAAGTATCCGAAACGCGGCTGCAATGATCCTACAAAGTATCTGAAACGCGCCTGCAATGATCCTGCAAAGTTTCTGAAACGCGACTGCAATTATCCTACAAAGCATCTGAAACGCGCCTGCAATGATCCTGCAAAGTATCTGAAACGCGCTTGCAATGATCCTGCAAAGTTTCTGAAACGCGAATGCAATTATCCCACATAGTATCTGAAACGCGCCTGCAATGACCCTACAAAGTATCCGAAACGCGGCTGCAATGATCCTACAAAGTATCTGAAACGCACCTGCAATTATCCTTCAATGTATCTGAAATGCACCTGCAATTATCCTTCAATGTATCTGAAATGCACCTGCAATTATCCTATAAAGTATCTGAAACGCGCCTGCAATGATCCTGCAAAGTATCTGAAACGCGCCTGCAATGATCCTGCAAAGTTTCTGAAACGCCACTGCAATTATCCCACATAGTATCTGAAACGCGCCTGCAATGACCCTACAAAGTATCCGAAACGCGGCTGCAATGATCCTTCAAAGTATCTGAAACGCGCCTGCAATGATCCTGCAAAGTTTCTGAAACGCGACTGCAATTATCCTACAAAGTATCTGAAACGCGCCTGCAATGATCCTGCAAAGTATCTGAAACGCGCCTGCAATGATCCTGCAAAGTTTCTGAAACGCGACTGCAATTATCCCACATAGTATCTGAAACGCGCCTGCAATGACCCTACAAAGTATCCGAAACGCGGCTGCAATGACCCTACAAAGTATCCGAAACGCGCCTGCAATGATCCTGCAAAGTTTCTGAAACGCGACTGCAATTATCCCACATAGTATCTGAAACGCGCCTGCAATGACCCTACAAAGTTTCCAAAACGCGGCTGCAATGATCCTACAAAGTATCTGAAACGCACCTGCAATTATCCTTCAATGTATCTGAAATGCACCTGCAATTATCCTGCGAAGTATCTGAAACGCATCAGCATTTATCCTACAAAGTATCTGAAACGCGCCTGCAACGATCCTACAAAGTATCTGAAACGCACCTGCAACGATCCTACAAAGTATCTGAAATGCACCTGCAATTATCCTACAAAGAATCTGAAATGCGCCTGCAAGTATCCTACAAAATATCTGAAACGCGCTTGCAATTATCCTACAAAGTATCTGAACCGTGCCTGCAATGATCCTGCAAAGTATCTGAAACGCGCCTGCAATGATCCTGCAAAGTATCTGAAACAGGACTGCAATTATCCCACATAGTATCTGAAACGAGCCTGCAATTATCCTTCAATGTATCTGAAATGCACCTGCAATTATCCTATAAAGTATCTGAAACGCGCCTGCAATGATCCTGCAAAGTATCTGAAACGCGCCTGCAATGACCCAGAAAGTATCCGAAACGCGGCTGCAATGATCCTACAAAGTATCTGAAACGCGCCTGCAATGACCCAGAAAGTATCCGAAACGCGGCTGCAATGATCCTACAAAGTATCTGAAACGCGATTGCAATTATCCCACATAGTATCTGAAACGCGCCTGCAATGATCCTACAAAGTATCCGAAACGCGGCTGCAATGATCCTACAAAGTATCTGAAACGCACCTGCAATTATCCTTCAATGCATCTGAAATGCACCTGCAATTATCCTTCAATGTATCCGAAATGCACCTTCAATTATCCTATAAAGTATCTGAAACGCGCCTGCAATGATCCTGCAAAGTATCTGAAACGCGCCTGCAATGATCCTACAAAGTTTCTGAAACGCGACTGCAATTATCCCACATAGTATCTGAAACGCGCCTGCAATGACCCTACAAAGTATCCGAAACGCGGCTGCAATGATCCTACAAAGTATCTGAAACGCGATTGCAATTATCCCACATAGTATCTGAAACGCGCCTGCAATGACCCTACAAAGTATCCAAAACGCGGCTGCAATGATCCTACAAAGTATCTGAAACGCACCTGCAATTATCCTTCAATGTATCTGAAATGCACCTGCAATTATCCTTCAATGTATCTGAAATGCACCTGCAATGATCCCACAAAGTTTCTGAAACGCGACTGCAATTATCCCACATAGTATCTGAAACGCGCCTGCAATGACCCTACAAAGTATCCGAAACGCGGCTGCAATGATCCTACAAAGTATCTGAAACGCGCCTGCAATGATCCTGCAAAGTTTCTGAAACGCGACTGCAATTATCCTACAAAGCATCTGAAACGCGCCTGCAATGATCCTGCAAAGTATCTGAAACGCGCCTGCAATGATCCTGCAAAGTTTCTGAAACGCGAATGCAATTATCCCACATAGTATCTGAAACGCGCCTGCAATGACCCTACAAAGTATCCGAAACGCGGCTGCAATGATCCTACAAAGTATCTGAAACGCACCTGCAATTATCCTTCAATGTATCTGAAATGCACCTGCAATTATCCTTCAATGTATCTGAAATGCACCTGCAATTATCCTATAAAGTATCTGAAACGCGCCTGCAATGATCCTGCAAAGTATCTGAAACGCGCCTGCAATCCTGCAAAGTTTCTGAAACGCCACTGCAATTATCCCACATAGTATCTGAAACGCGCCTGCAATGACCCTACAAAGTATCCGAAACGCGGCTGCAATGATCCTTCAAAGTATCTGAAACGCGCCTGCAATGATCCTGCAAAGTTTCTGAAACGCGACTGCAATTATCCTACAAAGTATCTGAAACGCGCCTGCAATGATCCTGCAAAGTATCTGAAACGCGCCTGCAATGATCCTGCAAAGTTTCTGAAACGCGACTGCAATTATCCCACATAGTATCTGAAACGCGCCTGCAATGACCCTACAAAGTATCCGAAACGCGGCTGCAATGACCCTACAAAGTATCCGAAACGCGCCTGCAATGATCCTGCAAAGTTTCTGAAACGCGACTGCAATTATCCCACATAGTATCTGAAACGCGCCTGCAATGACTCTACAAAGTATCCGAAACGCGGCTGCAATGATCCTACAAAGTATCTGAAACGCACCTGCAATTATCCTTCAATGTATCTGAAATGCACCTGCAATTATCCTGCGAAGTATCTGAAACGCATCAGCATTTATCCTACAAAGTATCTGAAACGCGCCTGCAACGATCCTACAAAGTATCTGAAACGCACCTGCAACGATCCTACAAAGTATCTGAAATGCACCTGCAATTATCCTACAAAGAATCTGAAATGCGCCTGCAAGTATCCTACAAAATATCTGAAACGCGCTTGCAATTATCCTACAAAGTATCTGAACCGTGCCTGCAATGATCCTGCAAAGTATCTGAAACGCGCCTGCAATGATCCTGCAAAGTATCTGAAACGCGCCTGCAATGATCCTGCAAAGTTTCTGAAACGCGACTGCAATTATCCCACATAGTATCTGAAACGCGCCTGCAATGACCCAGAAAGTATCCGAAACGCGGCTGCAATGATCCTACAAAGTATCTGAAACGCGCCTGCAATGACCCAGAAAGTATCCGAAACGCGGCTGCAATGATCCTACAAAGTATCTGAAACGCGATTGCAATTATCCCACATAGTATCTGAAACGCGCCTGCAATGATCCTACAAAGTATCCGAAACGCGGCTGCAATGATCCTACAAAGTATCTGAAACGCACCTGCAATTATCCTTCAATGCATCTGAAATGCACCTGCAATTATCCTTCAATGTATCTGAAATGCACCTGCAATTATCCTATAAAGTATCTGAAACGCGCCTGCAATGATCCTGCAAAGTATCTGAAACGCGCCTGCAATGATCCTACAAAGTTTCTGAAACGCGACTGCAATTATCCCACATAGTATCTGAAACGCGCCTGCAATGACCCTACAAAGTATCCGAAACGCGGCTGCAATGATCCTACAAAGTATCTGAAACGCGATTGCAATTATCCCACATAGTATCTGAAACGCGCCTGCAATGACCCTACAAAGTATCCGAAACGCGGCTGCAATGATCCTACAAAGTATCTGAAACGCACCTGCAATTATCCTTCAATGTATCTGAAATGCACCTGCAATTATCCTTCAATGTATCTGAAATGCACCTGCAATGATCCCACAAAGTTTCTGAAACGCGACTGCAATTATCCCACATAGTATCTGAAACGCGCCTGCAATGACCCTACAAAGTATCCGAAACGCGGCTGCAATGATCCTACAAAGTATCTGAAACGCGCCTGCAATGATCCTGCAAAGTTTCTGAAACGCGACTGCAATTATCCTACAAAGCATCTGAAACGCGCCTGCAATGATCCTGCAAAGTATCTGAAACGCGCTTGCAATGATCCTGCAAAGTTTCTGAAACGCGAATGCAATTATCCCACATAGTATCTGAAACGCGCCTGCAATGACCCTACAAAGTATCCGAAACGCGGCTGCAATGATCCTACAAAGTATCTGAAACGCACCTGCAATTATCCTTCAATGTATCTGAAATGCACCTGCAATTATCCTTCAATGTATCTGAAATGCACCTGCAATTATCCTATAAAGTATCTGAAACGCGCCTGCAATGATCCTGCAAAGTATCTGAAACGCGCCTGCAATCCTGCAAAGTTTCTGAAACGCCACTGCAATTATCCCACATAGTATCTGAAACGCGCCTGCAATGACCCTACAAAGTATCCGAAACGCGGCTGCAATGATCCTTCAAAGTATCTGAAACGCGCCTGCAATGATCCTGCAAAGTTTCTGAAACGCGACTGCAATTATCCTACAAAGTATCTGAAACGCGCCTGCAATGATCCTGCAAAGTATCTGAAACGCGCCTGCAATGATCCTGCAAAGTTTCTGAAACGCGACTGCAATTATCCCACATAGTATCTGAAACGCGCCTGCAATGACCCTACAAAGTATCCGAAACGCGGCTGCAATGACCCTACAAAGTATCCGAAACGCGCCTGCAATGATCCTGCAAAGTTTCTGAAACGCGACTGCAATTATCCCACATAGTATCTGAAACGCGCCTGCAATGACTCTACAAAGTATCCGAAACGCGGCTGCAATGATCCTACAAAGTATCTGAAACGCACCTGCAATTATCCTTCAATGTATCTGAAATGCACCTGCAATTATCCTGCGAAGTATCTGAAACGCATCAGCATTTATCCTACAAAGTATCTGAAACGCGCCTGCAACGATCCTACAAAGTATCTGAAACGCACCTGCAACGATCCTACAAAGTATCTGAAATGCACCTGCAATTATCCTACAAAGAATCTGAAATGCGCCTGCAAGTATCCTACAAAATATCTGAAACGCGCTTGCAATTATCCTGCAAAGTATCTGAAACGCGCCTGCAATGATCCTGCAAAGTATCTGAAACGGGACTGCAATTATCCCACATAGTATCTGAAACGAGCCTGCAATTATCCTTCAATGTATCTGAAACGCGCCTGCAATGATCCTGCAAAGTATCTGAAACGCGCCTGCAATGATCCTGCAAAGTATCTGAAACGCGCCTGCAATGATCCTGCAAAGTTTCTGAAACGCGCCTGCAATTATCCCACATAGTATCCGAAACGCGGCTGCAATGATCCTACAAAGTATCTGAAACGCGGCTGCAATGATCCTACAAAGTATCTGAAACGCGGCTGCAATGATCCTACAAAGTATCCGAAACGCGGCTGCAATGATCCTACAAAGTATCTGAAACGCACCTGCAATTATCCTTCAATGCATCTGAAATGCACCTGCAATTATCCTTCAATTTATCTGAAATGCACCTGCAATTATCCTATAAAGTATCTGAAACGCGCCTGCAATGATCCTGCAAAGTATCTGAAACGCGCCTGCAATGATCCTACAAAGTTTCTGAAACGCGACTGCAATTATCCCACATAGTATCTGAAACGCGCCTGCAATGACCCTACAAAGTATCCGAAACGCGGCTGCAATGATCCTACAAAGTATCTGAAACGCGCCTGCAATGATCCTGCAAAGTTTCTGAAACGCGACTGCAATTATCCTACAAAGCATCTGAAACGCGCCTGCAATGATCCTGCAAAGTATCTGAAACGCGCTTGCAATGATCCTGCAAAGTTTCTGAAACGCGAATGCAATTATCCCACATAGTATCTGAAACGCGCCTGCAATGACCCTACAAAGTATCCGAAACGCGGCTGCAATGATCCTACAAAGTATCTGAAACGCACCTGCAATTATCCTTCAATGTATCTGAAATGCACCTGCAATTATCCTTCAATGTATCTGAAATGCACCTGCAATTATCCTATAAAGTATCTGAAACGCGCCTGCAATGATCCTGCAAAGTATCTGAAACGCGCCTGCAATCCTGCAAAGTTTCTGAAACGCCACTGCAATTATCCCACATAGTATCTGAAACGCGCCTGCAATGACCCTACAAAGTATCCGAAACGCGGCTGCAATGATCCTTCAAAGTATCTGAAACGCGCCTGCAATGATCCTGCAAAGTTTCTGAAACGCGACTGCAATTATCCTACAAAGTATCTGAAACGCGCCTGCAATGATCCTGCAAAGTATCTGAAACGCGCCTGCAATGATCCTGCAAAGTTTCTGAAACGCGACTGCAATTATCCCACATAGTATCTGAAACGCGCCTGCAATGACCCTACAAAGTATCCGAAACGCGGCTGCAATGACCCTACAAAGTATCCGAAACGCGCCTGCAATGATCCTGCAAAGTTTCTGAAACGCGACTGCAATTATCCCACATAGTATCTGAAACGCGCCTGCAATGACTCTACAAAGTATCCGAAACGCGGCTGCAATGATCCTACAAAGTATCTGAAACGCACCTGCAATTATCCTTCAATGCATCTGAAATGCACCTGCAATTATCCTTCAATTTATCTGAAATGCACCTGCAATTATCCTATAAAGTATCTGAAACGCGCCTGCAATGATCCTGCAAAGTATCTGAAACGCGCCTGCAATGATCCTACAAAGTTTCTGAAACGCGACTGCAATTATCCCACATAGTATCTGAAACGCGCCTGCAATGACCCTACAAAGTATCCGAAACGCGGCTGCAATGATCCTACAAAGTATCTGAAACGCGCCTGCAATGATCCTGCAAAGTTTCTGAAACGCGACTGCAATTATCCTACAAAGCATCTGAAACGCGCCTGCAATGATCCTGCAAAGTATCTGAAACGCGCTTGCAATGATCCTGCAAAGTTTCTGAAACGCGAATGCAATTATCCCACATAGTATCTGAAACGCGCCTGCAATGACCCTACAAAGTATCCGAAACGCGGCTGCAATGATCCTACAAAGTATCTGAAACGCACCTGCAATTATCCTTCAATGTATCTGAAATGCACCTGCAATTATCCTTCAATGTATCTGAAATGCACCTGCAATTATCCTATAAAGTATCTGAAACGCGCCTGCAATGATCCTGCAAAGTATCTGAAACGCGCCTGCAATCCTGCAAAGTTTCTGAAACGCCACTGCAATTATCCCACATAGTATCTGAAACGCGCCTGCAATGACCCTACAAAGTATCCGAAACGCGGCTGCAATGATCCTTCAAAGTATCTGAAACGCGCCTGCAATGATCCTGCAAAGTTTCTGAAACGCGACTGCAATTATCCTACAAAGTATCTGAAACGCGCCTGCAATGATCCTGCAAAGTATCTGAAACGCGCCTGCAATGATCCTGCAAAGTTTCTGAAACGCGACTGCAATTATCCCACATAGTATCTGAAACGCGCCTGCAATGACCCTACAAAGTATCCGAAACGCGGCTGCAATGACCCTACAAAGTATCCGAAACGCGCCTGCAATGATCCTGCAAAGTTTCTGAAACGCGACTGCAATTATCCCACATAGTATCTGAAACGCGCCTGCAATGACTCTACAAAGTATCCGAAACGCGGCTGCAATGATCCTACAAAGTATCTGAAACGCACCTGCAATTATCCTTCAATGTATCTGAAATGCACCTGCAATTATCCTGCGAAGTATCTGAAACGCATCAGCATTTATCCTACAAAGTATCTGAAACGCGCCTGCAACGATCCTACAAAGTATCTGAAACGCACCTGCAACGATCCTACAAAGTATCTGAAATGCACCTGCAATTATCCTACAAAGAATCTGAAATGCGCCTGCAAGTATCCTACAAAATATCTGAAACGCGCTTGCAATTATCCTACAAAGTATCTGAACCGTGCCTGCAATGATCCTGCAAAGTATCTGAAACGCGCCTGCAATGATCCTGCAAAGTATCTGAAACGGGACTGCAATTATCCCACATAGTATCTGAAACGAGCCTGCAATTATCCTTCAATGTATCTGAAACGCGCCTGCAATGATCCTGCAAAGTATCTGAAACGCGCCTGCAATGATCCTGCAAAGTATCTGAAACGCGCCTGCAATGATCCTGCAAAGTTTCTGAAACGCGCCTGCAATTATCCCACATAGTATCCGAAACGCGGCTGCAATGATCCTACAAAGTATCTGAAACGCGGCTGCAATGATCCTACAAAGTATCTGAAACGCGGCTGCAATGATCCTACAAAGTATCCGAAACGCGGCTGCAATGATCCTACATAGTATCTGAAACGCGATTGCAATTATCCCACATAGTATCTGAAACGCGCCTGCAATGATCCTACAAAGTATCCGAAACGCGGCTGCAATGATCCTACAAAGTATCTGAAACGCACCTGCAATTATCCTTCAATGCATCTGAAATGCACCTGCAATTATCCTTCAATGTATCTGAAATGCACCTGCAATTATCCTATAAAGTATCTGAAACGCGCCTGCAATGATCCTGCAAAGTATCTGAAACGCGCCTGCAATGATCCTACAAAGTTTCTGAAACGCGACTGCAATTATCCCACATAGTATCTGAAACGCGCCTGCAATGACCCTACAAAGTATCCGAAACGCGGCTGCAATGATCCTACAAAGTATCTGAAACGCGATTGCAATTATCCCACATAGTATCTGAAACGCGCCTGCAATCACCCTACAAAGTATCCGAAACGCGGCTGCAATGATCCTACAAAGTATCTGAAACGCACCTGCAATTATCCTTCAATGTATCTGAAATGCACCTGCAATTATCCGTCAATGTATCTGAAATGCACCTGCAATGATCCCACAAAGTTTCTGAAACGCGACTGCAATTATCCCACATAGTATCTGAAACGCGCCTGCAATGACCCTACAAAGTATCCGAAACGCGGCTGCAATGATCCTACAAAGTATCTGAAACGCGCCTGCAATGATCCTGCAAAGTTTCTGAAACGCGACTGCAATTATCCTACAAAGCATCTGAAACGCGCCTGCAATGATCCTGCAAAGTATCTGAAACGCGCCTGAAATGATCCTGCAAAGTTTCTGAAACGCGAATGCAATTATCCCACATAGTATCTGAAACGCGCCTGCAATGACCCTACAAAGTATCCGAAACGCGGCTGCAATGATCCTACAAAGTATCTGAAACGCACCTGCAATTATCCTTCAATGTATCTGAAATGCACCTGCAATTATCCTATAAAGTATCTGAAACGCGCCTGCAATGATTCTGCAAAGTATCTGAAACGCCCCTGCAATGATCCTGCAAAGTTTCTGAAACGCGACTGCAATTATCCCACATAGTATCTGAAACGCGCCTGCAATGACCCAGAAAGTATCCGAAACGCGGCTGCAATGATCCTACAAAGTATCTGAAACGCGATTGCAATTATCCCACATAGTATCTGAAACGCGCCTGCAATGATCCTACAAAGTATCCGAAACGCGGCTGCAATGATCCTACAAAGTATCTGAAACGCACCTGCAATTATCCTTCAATGCATCTGAAATGCACCTGCAATTATCCTTCAATGTATCTGAAATGCACCTGCAATTATCCTATAAAGTATCTGAAACGCGCCTGCAATGATCCTGCAAAGTATGTGAAACGCGCCTGCAATGATCCTGCAAAGTTTCTGAAACGCGACTGCAATTATCCCACATAGTATCTGAAACGCGCCTGCAATGACCCTACAAAGTATCCGAAACGCGGCTGCAATGCTCCTACAAAATATCTGAAACGCGATTGCAATTATCCCACATAGTATCTGAAACGCGCCTGCAATGACCCTACAAAGTATCCGAAACGCGGCTGCAATGATCCTACAAAGTATCTGAAACGCACCTGCAATTATCCTTCAATGTATCTGAAATGCACCTGCAATTATCCTTCAATGTATCTGAAATGCACCTGCAATGATCCTGCAAAGTTTCTGAAACGCGACTGCAATTATCCCACATAGTATCTGAAACGCGCCTGCAAATGACCCTACAAAGTATCCGAAACGCGGCTGCAATGATCCTACAAAGTATCTGAAACGCGCCTGCAATGATCCTGCAAAGTTTCTGAAACGCGACTGCAATTATCCTACAAAGCATCTGAAACGCGCCTGCAATGATCCTACAAAGTATCTGAAACGCGCCTGCAATGATCCTGCAAAGTTTCTGAAACGCGACTGCAATTATCCCACATAGTATCTGAAACGCGCCTGCAATGACCCTACAAATTATCCGAAACGCGGCTGCAATGATCCTACAAAGTATCTGAAACGCGCCTGCAATGATCCTGCAAAGTTTCTGAAACGCGACTGCAATTATCCTACGAAGTGTCTGAAACGCGCCTGCAATGATCCTGCAAAGTATCTGAAACGCGCCTGCAATGATCCTGCAAAGTTTCTGAAACGCGACTGCAATTATCCCACGTAGTATCTGAAACGCGCCTGCAATGACCCTACAAAGTATCCGAAACGCGGCTGCAATGACCCTACAAAGTATCCGAAACGCGCCTGCAATGATCCTGCAAAGTTTCTGAAACGCGACTGCAATTATCCCACATAGTATCTGAAACGCGCCTGCAATGACCCTACAAAGTATCCGAAACGCGGCTGCAATGATCCTACAAAGTATCTGAAACGCACCTGCAATTATCCTTCAATGTATCTGAAATGCACCTGCAATTATCCTGTGAAGTATCTGAAACGCATCAGCATTTAACCTACAAAGTATCTGAAACGCGCCTGCAACGATCCTACAAAGTATCTGAAACGCACCTGCAACGATCCTACAAAGTATCTGAAATGCACCTGCAATTATCCTACAAAGAATCTGAAATGCGCCTGCAAGTATCCTACAAAATATCTGAAACGCGCTTGCAATTATCCTACAAAGTATCTGAAACGCGCCTGCAATGATCCTGCAAAGTATCTGAAACGGGACTGCAATTATCCCACATAGTATCTGAAACGCGCCTGCAATTATCCTTCAATGTATCTGAAACGCGCCTGCAATGATCCTGCAAAGTATCTGAAACGCGCCTGCAATGATCCTGCAAAGTTTCTGAAACGCGACTGCAATTATCCCACATAGTATCTGAAACGCGCCTGCAATGACCCTACAAAGTATCCGAAACGCGGCTGCAATGATCCTACAAAGTATCTGAAACGCGATTGCAATTATCCCACATAGTATCTGAAACGCGCCTGCAATGACCCTACAAAGTATCCGAAACGCGGCTGCAATGATCCTACAAAGTATCTGAAACGCACCTGCAATTATCCTTCAATGCATCTGAAATGCACCTGCAATTATCCTTCAATGTATCTGAAATGCACCTGCAATTATCCTATAAAGTATCTGAAACGCGCCTGCAATGATCCTGCAAAGTATGTGAAACGCGCCTGCAATGATCCTGCAAAGTTTCTGAAACGCGACTGCAACTATCCCACATAGTATCTGAAACGCGCCTGCAATGACCCTACAAAGTATCCGAAACGCGGCTGCAATGCTCCTACAAAATATCTGAAACGCGATTGCAATTATCCCACATAGTATCTGAAACGCGCCTGCAATGACCCTACAAAGTATCCGAAACGCGGCTGCAATGATCCTACAAAGTATCTGAAACGCACCTGCAATTATCCTTCAATGTATCTGAAATGCACCTGCAATTATCCTTCAATGTATCTGAAATGCACCTGCAATGATCCTGCAAAGTTTCTGAAACGCGACTGCAATTATCCCACATAGTATCTGAAACGCGCCTGCAAATGACCCTACAAAGTATCCGAAACGCGGCTGCAATGATCCTACAAAGTATCTGAAACGCGCCTGCAATGATCCTGCAAAGTTTCTGAAACGCGACTGCAATTATCCTACAAAGCATCTGAAACGCGCCTGCAATGATCCTGCAAAGTATCTGAAACGCGCCTGCAATGATCCTGCAAAGTTTCTGAAACGCGACTGCAATTATCCCACATAGTATCTGAAACGCGCCTGCAATGACCCTACAAATTATCCGAAACGCGGCTGCAATGATCCTACAAAGTATCTGAAACGCGCCTGCAATGATCCTGCAAAGTTTCTGAAACGCGACTGCAATTATCCTACAAAGTGTCTGAAACGCGCCTGCAATGATCCTGCAAAGTATCTGAAACGCGCCTGCAATGATCCTGCAAAGTTTCTGAAACGCGACTGCAATTATCCCACGTAGTATCTGAAACGCGCCTGCAATGACCCTACAAAGTATCCGAAACGCGGCTGCAATGACCCTACAAAGTATCCGAAACGCGCCTGCAATGATCCTGCAAAGTTTCTGAAACGCGACTGCACTTATCCCACATAGTATCTGAAACGCGCCTGCAATGACCCTACAAAGTATCCGAAACGCGGCTGCAATGATCCTACAAAGTATCTGAAACGCACCTGCAATTATCCTTCAATGTATCTGAAATGCACCTGCAATTATCCTGTGAATTATCTGAAACGCATCAGCATTTAACCTACAAAGTATCTGAAACGCGCCTGCAACGATCCTACAAAGTATCTGAAACGCACCTGCAACGATCCTACAAAGTATCTGAAATGCACCTGCAATTATCCTACAAAGAATCTGAAATGCGCCTGCAAGTATCCTACAAAATATCTGAAACGCGCTTGCAATTATCCTACAAAGTATCTGAAACGCGCCTGCAATGATCCTGCAAAGTATCTGAAACGGGACTGCAATTATCCCACATAGTATCTGAAACGCGCCTGCAATTATCCTTCAATGTATCTGAAACGCGCCTGCAATGATCCTGCAAAGTATCTGAAACGCGCCTGCAATGATCCTGCAAAGTTTCTGAAACGCGACTGCAATTATCCCACATAGTATCTGAAACGCGCCTGCAATGACCCTACAAAGTATCCGAAACGCGGCTGCAATGATCCTACAAAGTATCTGAAACGCGATTGCAATTATCCCACATAGTATCTGAAACGCGCCTGCAATGACCCTACAAAGTATCCGAAACGCGGCTGCAATGATCCTACAAAGTATCTGAAACGCACCTGCAATTATCCTTCAATGTATCTGAAATGCACCTGCAATTATCCTGCGAAGTATCTGAAACGCATCAGCATTTATCCTACAAAGTATCTGAAACGCGCCTGCAACGATCCTACAAAGTATCTGAAACGCACCTGCAACGATCCTACAAAGTATCTGAAATGCACCTGCAATTATCCTACAAAGAATCTGAAATGCGCCTGCAAGTATCCTACAAAATATCTGAAACGCGCTTGCAATTATCCTACAAAGTATCTGAAACGCGTCTGCAATTATCCTACAAAGTATCTGAAACGCGCCTGCAATTATCCTACAAAAAATCTGAAACTCACCTGCAATTATCCTACAAACTTACCTCGTTCTGACTGTAACATGCATATAAAAAATCTGAAAGGTACCTTTAATGAGCCTTCAAACAACCTGATTTCATAAGGGAATTACTGTTTCCCCTCTGTTTTCTAGCTGTAAGATAGCTATTTTATGACTGTAGAGTAGCTTAATTAGGTATGTATATCTTCTTTACTGAGTTTTCCAGCGACAGGTATTTTTTTCTGCAAAACTTCTAAAATGTTCTGCAGTGATCTCTGGAATGCATCTAAATTTTGTCTGAAGTTGAACCTTTTTCAGCTTTATTTCAGTATTATTCCAGAATATTCCAGCACATTTGCAATATATTGCAGATCGAACAAAATCTACTTAAAAGCAAAATGCAGCCGTAAATCTTTGTACGGGCGGTGCCGGCCGCCACCAAGAGAAAGAATGCTACTTTTAAAAAAAATGCTCGTGGATTGGAATTAATTAAAAACAAAGGAATTTAGAAAGCTTGCTTATAGTCTATTTTTAATTTCAGTTTAACATGTTTAGAAACAACTTATTCTACGTGTACTAAGAATCGCTTAAACACAATCGCTCATTGTAACGTTTCATTAAATTAAAACCATTGAAGACGAAAGTGATGAGCGAAAGTAGTAATGTTACGAAAGACGTCACAATCCACACTTTCGTCCAAAACCTTGAATTGAGAGAATTGAGGTTCCTAGATCAAGAGCTATATCCATACATGAAGAAAAGGCAATGGTACCCAATTCAGTTATTGATAGTAAATGTGTCGCGCTCTTGATTTTGTTATTGATAGGGTATGTCCTTACTGTGGTTCCAATTACCTTAAAAAATCAAATATGGTGTTAAGAACGAGAATAAGAGTCACAACTCACAAATTTTAGCCTGAAGATGAACCGTTTGAAAATAAAACTTCTCATTCTCATGGTGGGCAAAATATTTTGTGGATGAGATTTCAAATCGAAACATTTAAACGGATTTAATTTTTGGGTTTCGGGGGAAAATAAGAGAACAAACAATGAAGATTTTTCCGTTAGTTTTTGAAAAACGACCCTTAAAGAAAGAGGTGAAGTGTAAAATCTAGTGATTTTTATCGATTCTTCCACTCATTATAAGACCGGTCTGCATAGTAAAATATACAGGAAATACCTCCGAGTGATTTTAAAGTTCAAATTAAAGGATAATTTTAAATAAGGACCTCTGATCAGTTGCATAACTGCCCTGCCTTTCTGTTAACAAAATTCAAGTTGCACGCTCTACATCGTGCGCCACGATTATCATATCGCAGGCAAATTTTATCAAATCTCGCGATATATTTCATTTGGCATGGAGCATGAGACGAGAATTTTGTCAACATGTAGGCAGGGTATTACCGCGATTAGTCAAATTTGACATTATCCATAAAGCCTGAACCTCATTTGAATTTTCAAATCATTCAACCAAATTACTGTCATAAAAATTTTAAAACTAAATCTCACCTCATTCAAAAGTCGGCGACAATGAAGCTGGTGCTTGTGACGTAGCACTGAAATCTTTCCCATACACTAATTCCAATAGCGCCCTCTCCTTTCCAGCTTAGTTCTGTTAGGTTGGGCTCCCGACCTTGAATCGAAACGGTTCCCGATCCTGAGTCGAAACGGCTCCTGACCTTGAATTGAAACGGCTCATAAGGAATTTTGCAAACAGGTGATGTGAGCCTTGGAAATGTCGAAGAAGTCTTATATAAAGGCGATTAACTTACCGAATAGCGCTTGTTTGATGAACCCTGTTCAGTGTAAGGGTTCCTCCCTGTACGGTGGGCCCAATTCATGCAGAAATGTAGCGAGTTGTACCTCGAGCTAATGCCTTGATACAGTCCCGATATTACCAGGCCGCCACTGGGTTGTTGTCGCGGGGTTGAAAGGGCTTTGGGCCGGACAAGGCTGTAGTAATTGTCATCTCCCTTTGTTTCGTTTCAGGTTAGGTTCGATGACATGCGACACCACATTATGTGTCGGGAGTATCGAGCCCAGATAAAAATTGAGCAATTTGCGTTCTATGAATCAGTCCTTATTAGCGAGATCTTAGTTCTGGCTTATCGCTCGAACTGTTTGTAAAACAAAAGTTTTTCTGCAACGCCACCTTCACAGTTTATTCTTCCCACTGTTGTTCTTATCATGTTTTTGTTTAAGATGTTTATGTTATATGATCCGAGCAAGCGCAGTTTCAACAGTGTCAAGGCATGCATTTAAAAAAAAATTTCACCTCTACTATATTAAATTTACATTTTTTTCCTGTAATAAGGTTAATAACAGGACATTTAAATTTAAAATTGAGATCAACGCAAATTACCACATAATATTTTAGAATAATCCTTATTTCATAAAAATAATTCAATCTAATTAAAATTTAACTTAAATCAATATCGTCTATATTAAATTAAATTGTTTCCCTTCTTTGAAACAAGGACATTTAATTTTTATTTGTGTCGCATTATTACTAGCAACGTTTAATCATATAATTATGACTATAAATCAATCATTTAATTTTGGATTGAAATATATTTTTTTTTCAACATTGTTAAAAAGAAAGCCTTTGATATTCTATATTTAGAAAAATAAATGCAATCAAAATTGTTTAAAAATAATTGGCACATCCTGATGAAAATGACACAGTTATGACGTCACCTCGACGTTTGGATTGTAATGAACTTTAAAATATTATAGTTTCTTAATTGGAATTCAGTTTAAAATTTAAGGCATTTGGTAAATTGGGTTGCTAATACTAACCCGTTGTAGAGAAACAACGATAGTTGGGAATTTCC
This sequence comes from Phalangium opilio, assembly GCF_054372755.1. NCBI lineage: Eukaryota > Metazoa > Arthropoda > Arachnida > Opiliones > Phalangiidae > Phalangium > Phalangium opilio. The sequence goes on along the minus strand of NW_028324200.1, from coordinate 1,137,713 downwards.
TCGCCTTTGTCCGAAATCCCATTTAACCTAGGTGAGGTCCCATTCAACCGAAACCCCGCACCTTGGGCGGTTTACGAAATGCGCTGACATCAAGAGATTTAAAACAATTAACACCGGGGACGCAATAACAGGATCAACATTCATTCTTTGAAGACATTAAGTAATATATAACTTTCCGGGTAGAGTAAAATAAGCCGTACTTCGAAACAGTTTATTAGATAATAGGCTTGAATGGTAATTAAGACGGATAAAATGTATTTACTTCTAAGCCAATTAATGTAATGAAGAAAGCTGTTGAACTTGTCTCTAATTTTTGTTCAAAACCTTCAATGCCTTTAAGCGAAGCACTATCAAGCAAAGATAGCGCCGAATAGTTTATATTTTTCTAGATTTAGTTGGTATATGCTAACTTAAGATCCGTATCATTCATAAATTTAAAATTACTTATTTCACTATGTGTTACATAAACCTAATGTAATTTGAGCTTACCAACCATAACCTAACTAAACTAACCTAGATTATATACGATTGGCTAAAAGAGCGTCTTTTTAAGGTAGCAAAATTGTGGAATGGTGGCGATAAACAAGCAAATTAGCAATCATTTCTAAATACTAGGATTATTTTGGTGTAAAATCCCATCTTAATGTTTTTTAAAAGGTCTCAATTTATTATGTTGATAACAACACAAACATGCCGCTCATGATAAATCTACATGAGAACTAAATTATTCTACCCTAGTCTAATCAAAACTAGATTATTCAAACCAGGTCTAACCAAGCCTAGATTAGCCTAACTTAAACTGAACTGACCCAACTCCAATAACAAATTATTTTTCAGACTATAATGATTCAGTTACTTCCGTCCCCGGCGTCACCCTAAATGCTGTTCTCGCATGTTCAAAAGAAAGAAACCGATACAAGATCCCATACTACGGTGATTAGTACTACCATTAATATCGAATCAATGTTTTAAGTGCATAAATCTCATTCATTCGATTGAGTGGGATTTCTGTCCAATGGGAATTCCGAACGATGTGAGGATACCGAAATGATAAATAAATATTTAAAATTATATTGGAATACAGTAGAAGGATATAAGACAAACATACGGCATGTGAAAAGATGATTTACCAAAAATCACTAAATTTTAATTTATCACTTTCCCCGTGACATGTAAACCCGTTAAATGAACATTAGGGTTCACAAATATAAAATTTGTGAAATTTATTGACCGTTGGTAAATCATACAAAGCTTAAAGGAAAAGTTTCTAAATATGAAAAGGAAAAATAATTAAAAAGAAAATAAATGATCTCTTATTAGAAAAAATTAACATTTAATTAGTCTAAAAAACGTGTAACTGCTCCGCCATTGTTTTAGTGGCCTCTGCAAAATCGAGCCTGTTACGCGCGTGATCGAGTGGGCTATGCCCACCATTACCTCTCACAGGCTTTCAAAATACAGCCAATCCCGTTAGAAAATCAGTTCAAATGGGGCAAGGAAAGGGGTTTTGCAATGTTCGTAAAACCTGTTTCCGTTATTTCAAATGGTTTAAACTTTCAACTCTCCTACTATTTTAGTTAATCTTTCCACTTTCTTAACCATCAACACCATCAAGGCACCACTGCACATCTCTTTAAAAAAACTAGTTTAGTCCGAGTGCGTTTCACTATGCTTAATCTTGAACACGCTATGAGGCCAGATTGGGGAACGTCAATGGAGTTCACATTATTATCAAACTCTGATAGCGCTGTGTTTTCTTAAAACTTTCGCGATATCAACGTGCCTTTTTAGTTGCAAGAATTATCGGCGTTTCACAATTGATATTCCTTAACTCTTGATTAGCACCGCGTTCTAGTAACAATTTCACGACTTCGTTGTGGCCGTTAGCAGCAGCGCGGTGCATTGGCGTTTGTTCATCCTTATCCTTTAACTCGTAATTAGCGCCGTGTTCTAGTAACAATTTCACGACTTCGCTGTGGCCCTTCCAGGCGGCGAAGTGCAATGGCGTTCTGTCATTCTCAGCTTTTAATTCGTGATCTAGTAACAATTTCACGACTTCGTTGTGGCCGTTAGCAGCGGCGAGGTGAATTGGCGTATTGTCATATTTATTCTTTAACTCGTAATTAGCGCCGCGTTCTAGTAACAATTTCACGACTTCGTTGTGGCCGTTAGCAGCGGCGAGGTGAATTGGCGTATTGTCATACTTATTCTTTATCTCGTAATTAGCGCCGTGTTCTAGTAACAATTTCACGACTTCGCTGTGGCCCTTCCAGGCGGCGAAGTGCAATGGCGTTCTGTCATTCTCAGCTTTTAATTCGTGATCAGCGCCGCGTTCTAGTAACAATTTCACGACTTCGTTGTGACCGTTAGCAGCGGCGAGGTGCATTGGCGTTTGTTCATCCTTATCCTTTAACTCGTAATTAGCGCCGTGTTCTAGTAACAATTTCACGACTTCGCTGTGGCCCTTCCAGGCGGCGAAGTGCAATGGCGTTCTGTCTTTCTCAGCTTTTAATTCGTGATCAGCGCCGCGTTCTAGTAACAATTTCACGACTTCGTTGTGGCCGTTAGCAGCGGCGAAGTGAATTGGCGTATTGTCATACTTATTCTTTAACTCGTAATTAGCGCCGCGTTCTAGTAACAATCTCACGACTTCGTTGCGGCCGTTAGCAGCGGCGAGGTGAATTGGCGTATTGTCATACTTATTCTTTAACTCGTAATTAGCGTCGTGTTCTAGCAACAATTTCACGACTTCAATTTGTCCATTCAAAGCTGCAAAGTGCATTGGCGTTTCCTCATCTTTATCCTTTAACTCGTAATTAGCCCTGTTTTCTAGTAACAATTTCACGACTTCAATGTGGCCCTTCCAGGCGGCGAAGTGCAATGGCGTTCTGTCATTCTGAGCTTTTAATTCGTGATCAGCGCCGCGTTCTAGTAACAATTTCACGACTTTGTTGTGGCCGTTAGCAGCGGCGAGGTGAATTGGCGTATTGTCATACTTATTCATTAACTCGTAATCAGCGCCGCGTTCTAGTAACAATTTCACGACTTCGTTGTGGCCGTTAGCAGCGGCGAGGTGAATTGGCGTATTGTCATACTTATTCTTTAACTCGTAATTAGCGCCGCGTTCTAGTAACAATTTCACGACTTCAGTGTGGCCTCCATAAGCGGCGTGGTGAATTGGTCTATTGTCAATCTCATCCTTTAACTCGTGATTAGCGCCGCGTTCTAGTAACAATTTCACGACTTCAATGTGCCCATTAAATGCGGCCAGGTGAATTGGCGTACAGTCATACTTATTCTTTAACTCGTAATTAGCGCCGCGTTCTAGTAACAATTTCACGACTTCGTTGTGGCCGTTAGCAGCGGCGAGGTGAATTGGCGTTTTGTCATACTTATTTTTTAACTCGTAATTAGCGCCGCGTTCTAGTAACAATTTCACGACTTCAGTGTGGCCTCCATAAGCGGCGTGGTGAATTGGTCTATTGTCAATCTCATCCTTTAACTCGTGATTAGCGCCGCGTTCTAGTAACAATTTCACGACTTCGTTGTGGCCGTTAGCAGCGGCGAGGTGAATTGGCGTTTTGTCATACTTATTCTTTAACTCGTAATTAGCGCCGCGTTCTAGTAACAATTTCACGACTTCAGTGTGGCCTCCATAAGCGGCGTGGTGAATTGGTCTATTGTCAATCTCATCCTTTAACTCGTGATTAGCGCCGCGTTCTAGTAACAATTTCACGACTTCAATGTGCCCATTAAATGCGGCCAGGTGAATTGGCGTACAGTCATACTTATTCTTTAACTCGTAATTAGCGCCGCGTTCTAGTAACAATTTCACGACTTCGTTGTGGCCGTTAGCAGCGGCGAGGTGAATTGGTGTATCGTCATTCTCATTCTTTAACTCGTAATTAGCGCCGCGTTCTAGTAACAATTTCACGAATTCAATTTGTCCTTTAAGAGCGGCGAGGTGAATTGGCGTATTATCATTCTCATTCTTTGACTCGTAATTAGCGCCGTGTTCTAGTAACAATTTCACGACTTCAATGTGTCCATTAAAAGCGGCGAGGTGAATTGGTGTATCGTCATTCTCATTCTTTAACTCGTAATTAGCGCCGTGTTCTAGTAACAATTTCACGACTTCAATTTGTCCTTTAAGAGCGGCGAGGTGAATTGGCGTATTGTCATTCTCATTCTTTGACTCGTAATTAGCGCCGTGTTCTAGTAACAATTTCACGACTTCAGTGTGGCCTTCTTTAGCGGCAATGTGCAATGGCGTGAAGTCATTCTTTGCTTTTAATTCGTAATTAGCGCCGCATTCTAGCAACATTTTCACGACTGCAATGTGTCCATTAAAAGCGGCGAGGTGAATTGGTGTACTGTCATTCTCATCCTTTAACTCGTGATTAGCGCCGCTTTCTAGTAACAATTTCACCTGTTCAGTTTGGCCTATAAAAGCCGCGATGTGCAATGCCGCTAAGTTATTCTTATCTTTAAAATCATGATTAGCGCCTTGTTCCAGTAACGATTTTACGACTTCGTTGTGGCCGTTAACAGCGGCGATGTGCAATGGCGTTATGTCATTCTCACCCATTAACTCGTAATTAGCGCCGCGTTCCAGCAACAATTTCACGACTGCAATGTGTCCATTTATAGCAGCGACGTGAATTGGCGTATTCCTTAACTCGTAATTAGCGCCGCGTTCTAGTAACAATTTCACGACTTCGTTGTGGCCGTTAGCAGCGGCGAGGTGAATTGGCGTATAGTCATACTTATTCTTTAACTCGTAATTAGCGCCGCGTTCTAGTAACAATTTCACAACTTCAGTGTGGCCTTTAAAAGCGGCAAGGTGCATTGGCGTACAGTCATACTTATTTTTTAACTCGTAGTTAGCGGCGCGTTCTAGCAACAATTTCACGACTTTAGTGTGGCCTTCTTGAGCGGCAATGTGCAATGGCGTGAAGTCATTCTCAGCTTTTAATTCGTAATTAGCGTCTTGTTCTAGCAACAATTTCACGACTGCAATGTGCCCATTAAATGCGGCGAGGTGAATTGGCGTACACTCATACTTATTTTTTAACTCGTAATTAGCGCCTCGTTCTAGTAACAATTTGACGACTTCAGTGTGGCCTCCATCAGCGGCGAGGTGAATTGGCGTACAGTCATTCTTATTTTTTAATTCGTAATTAGCACCGCGTTCTAGTAGCAATTTCACGATTTGAATGTAGCCTTCTTTAGCCGCAAGATGCAATGGCGTTTCAATATGACGTGATGGAGGATCATTGCCGGTGAAGGTCTCATAATTGACACCACTATCCATTAACAGTCTAACAATCTCCAAATGGTTTTTTTTGCACGCGAAATGCAATGGTGTAAAGTTCTTATGATCTATTGCATTGACGAGAGCTCCACTTTCAATTAAAATAGTTGCGACTTTAAGGTGGCCTATCTCGGAGACCAGGTGTAACAGCGTTCTATCTTCGCTCGATCCACAAAAATTAACATCTGCACCGGCATTAATTAAAAGTTGTACTATTTCAGCGGTTTGGTTTGTGGAGGCTGTTTGCATTGAAGTGCAATCTGGTCAAAAATTAGGATTATTAAAATTAGGTATTGTGTACTCAATTGTATTGTCAAAAACACTTGATGGAGTGGATTCAGAGACATTCACCATTACAAAAGTTGAGGAATTTCTTATCTCTTCATGGAAAAATAGAACTAACACTGAAAATCTTTCTCTCCTCGTGACCGGTGGGTATAAATAGTGGATACTATAAAGCTCACAATGCTAGGCCTTATTGATTGATTCTTCTAAAGCCACGTTCACACTGACATGGGAAACCGATTCGAAGGTATTCAAAACGTTCCTAAGTTTATTGTGAACAAATCTGACACTCGAGAAGCTAATTACAAACGTGGTTTCTTGAAGTTGCTTCGCGAAACCAATTTAAGGCGGATGCCGGCCGGGGCCGCTCGAAATTTCGCCTTCGCTACAAGGTGACTTTCCTCTTGAACTCCGGGCTTGGCTTGGCAAAGGCTTGTGGGCGAGATTTATATATGCACGTACAAATCCCGCCCACAAATGCCTCTAGCTTTGCCAAGCCAAAACTAGAGTTCGTAAGAAAAGTCACCTTGTAGGGGATCGACTGGAGCCGCGCTATGCTTTAAAACGCGTTAACGCTTATGTAGTTCAAGCGTTTCACGCGACAACCATTCACACTGGAATTTTGCTTCCCGCTGGAGTCGCGCGAAAAAATAAGTGTAAATTTAATTTTGAATGAAAAAAAAGAAGGAAAGAAAGGGTGAAAATGGTTTAGAGAAGTTTTTCTGAATTTCTGGATACATGGATTTAATGGGGAATTTTACTATTCTAAATCCTTGGTGGATCTCAATATTTCGAATCACTGGGGTGAATTTTGCAAAGGTTTAGGCCGATAAGGTCATCGTATTCAATGGCTCATAATGATTAAGTTACGAAAATAGAAAGCCGCTCAAATTTCGCAAGTCGTCGCGTGAACGCGTAGATTGCGCATGCGCACGCGCGAAATTTTCACGTGAAACTTACACGCGATGCCAGTGGGCATCCGCTTTAAAGCATCTTTGGAAGCTAGTTTCTAGTTTTAAGGGGTATTTCGCATGTAATGAGACTAATATTATGGGTATTTTCTTTGGCCTTACCAGACAACACCAACGAAAAGATGAGCTGACAGCACTAGCAGAAGCGTCTTAAGCTGTGAACCGAGGCTCTTGAATTTGCTTCAAACTAGCAATAAAGAGTGTTTAAAAACTAGTTTGGCAAACGAGTTGTCAACCAACTCCCGTGCAAATGTCAACAAAGCAAGTATTATGGCCAGTTTTTGTACGGTTTGTTGACTGCACTTCTGATATTTTAGTTCTTCCGCTCTTTGCTATCTCTTCACTGTCGCAACGCTTTGATTTGATAATTTTTCCGACGATCTGAGGGGCGTACAGGGCTGCGGGCAGACCAGGGATGTTTGATATATATAGACTCCTCTCTTGACAAAAGGTGGGGTAAAAAACCGAGCCGTCGAAGAAATCGGACGCATGGTGGCGGGGAGAAGCGTAATTATATTCATGACGTAAATTCGCGAGAAATGGGAACGCGGGAAGAAAACGATTTACGGATTGGTTGAAATAAAAAAGGCGCAGAATATGGAAGATCGTTTAAAATATTTTGACGGAATTTCAACGAATTTTTTTAAAATTTTTGGCGCAATTTCAAGGAATATTTTTAAAATTGCGTTTCGCTTTTCTAAACTGAAAATTCTTTGTAAGTGAATATTACTTCTGGTGTTTCTAATATTATTTCTGATAATATAGAATGGCGAGATTTTTAACATAAAAAACTAACTCACGTTCAAAGGGGAAATTTAATCACTTTGTACTTTGCTAATATGCCAAAAAGCCATAAGATAGAGGATATTTCTGGAACACCTATACATATCCTCTATAATAATCTAAGTTGGTCTATTGACTTTTTATATATTTATGATTTATTGCCATACCCAATGAAATGACTTGAAATTCTTAACTAAATAACTATTAAAAGTTCAACACTATTAAGAAAATATTTACTTTATATTACTTTTGGTTTTCTTTTCAGCCACATCGTATGATGTATATCTACGGAGAGGCTCTTGGTTTGACCTGCCCTGTTGTAGTGCCCGCCTTGGCGGTATAAAGTTTTTCGTTCGTCATTGAAGGGAAAGTGAAAGGGAGAGAATTGTGGTGAGGTGATATTTTTCGTTTGTCTTCTTAAAAGGAAGTGAATTATGATAGTAAGGTTAGGCTATACACTCTCCTTTTAAAATTCATCTCACCGGTCGATATTAAGGGTTTCACGCTTTCAATCCCGCTCCCCTATTTCAACATTGAAAGAAACCGAGGGAAATTTTAAAAGTAAAAAGTTTTTACAGACGTTATTTTTAGAATGGTCTTAAGACACCGAGATATTACAATTATTTTGGTGTATTACCGAATTCTTTCTCATTCAAACCCTTCTGGCCATAAGTTCCTGTTAGAAATATACAAGATAAGAAAATTATGCGTCGGCATAAGTCCATGTTGTAAACTAAGACTTTCTGTACGTGTATTAATTTAACGTTAAGTACGTAATCAGTTTAGCACTGTTAAAGGTAACTCGATCATCGAGGGGATAATCACTAAAACTCTCTGCTCTTCTATTAAGGGTTACTTGTGTGTAATCATTTTAGCATTGTTAAAGCTTTCACCTCGTTTTTAGAATGGTCTTGCGGGTAATCATTTTAGCAATGTTAAGGGTAGCGCACTCAAAATTATACCATTACAATTGTCGCACTATTAATATTATAACATAAATAATTTTTTTGAAGTAAGGGTTATAGGTAATCATTTTAGCACAGTTAAAAGTAGCCCATCGAGGGCTATTCACATAAAATTTATGTTAGCCTTTTAATTAAGGTACGATGTGGCTACTATTACGAGCCCAGCCCTTGGGTCGTCTTGTTATCTTATTATATATTTAACGTCACACCTTCTTGTTTTCGTTCATGTTTTAAGTACAAAAACTGCCCTTTCGGCACCGAGGTTTTGAATTTTCATAGCCCTTGCAGAGACAGTACTACTAGCAGACGAAACATAACATAGTTACTATTCTCCCCCAATTTAGATGGCGCTTTCGTCGGCCTCAAAAACTTGCCTCTTTTTTAACATTACGGGTATACGAAGAGGCCGATCCCTATAGAGTGTCGAAATATCAAACATCCCTGGACCCTGGGGCAGACTGACTTGAGGTAAGGTAACACGCTCCAAAGCTAAAGGGGTAGATTTATTTATCACCCCTCTACCTGGTTTCACTCCTTTCCCCTGCGTGTCTGCATTAACTAGAATGAGACGAATAGAATGCAGAGCAGCAGAACCGTTCGAAAAGAAATAGAGGGTGACGTTTGGAGGTCTTTGAAAAAGAAGTTTCGGTTGGCATTCTTTTCTTTCAAGGTTATATAACTTTAGTTCTAGCAATGTCTATGGTTCTCGATTCAGAATTTCAGCTTTTAGTATTAAATTATCTTATATTTCATAATTAAATAATACCATTTTTAAAATACTTATAGAACTAAAGCAAATTAAACTTGTATGAATGATCCCTTTATATAAGGATAGCAAAGAGCGCCATCACGCGACGAAATATATATTTTCGATATAAGGTAAAGTCCACCACCCTCAGCCAAGCTTGAACTGGCCTTAATACTTATTACGTAGGCAACAGCTTAAGTATCTAAAAGCGACACCATGAAGATTCCCTGTGTAGCATATAGTATTTTTCTGTTTATATTTCAGGATATTCGCAATTTGTGTAACCAAAGGGTAGAAAATATAGTTTAGTTTTATACCCTACCATAGGATAGAATTACGTTATTATGAATAGGAAAGAAAATAAAATTAGATATTTTGTTCTTAATTTTTCAAGTTTAATAAATTGAGAGAAATCGTATTTTCACGAAAACGTATGAGAGCTTACCAAGTGAAGAGAGTTAAAAATCGCCCTTGTTTTCAAGTTTGATTTTTAATTGGTCTAAGTTCTTGTGTACTTTAAACTCAACAAAATTAAATTCCAAAACTGTTAACCCCATTTAACCCAATTTAATTCCCCAATTCCCATTTACCCAAACCTTATTCAACCCAATTCCCAGTTTTCCTCTTCCAATTCACCCATGGACAAAGCAATACTGAAAAACGGATGGCAGAGGGAGAAAGCTGAAAAATACTTGTTAATTCGCCTTCTAGCGGCAGATAGTAGCAAACCAGATATGAAGGAATCAACGTTCTAAAGAGGGAAGCAGCTAACGTCTCACTTTGTCTAGATGGCGCCAGCTTTTTCCTGGATTTGACTCAGTGTTTTTTATAATCCCCCCGTCCATTTTGGGTCTGAAAAGGGGGAAGTAAGCTTAACGTTGGTTGTTTAGTCGCTTAGTATGGGGCTCTATGGGCTGCCATCGGTCCTTGATATAGTTCACCCAAAAAGACTCGAATAGAGTAGAATTTGATGGTTATATATTTTTATTTTTATTTCCATGAGGGAGACATTTTAATCCATTTTCAAGTCCCATTTCATAATTTCTAGGAATTCTTCTGCCGTTTTGGTTCTGTTTTCTAGACACTTGTAAATCTCAAACGTATCCTGAACCTAACCTATACTAACCTAACCTTAATTCAGAAAAAGGTATTGATACGTACTTTGTTAACAGAATCCTGTGGCTTTGAAATAATCCTATTCGTTTGTGGCAAACGGGAGAAATTCATTTGGGTGAAGCAGGAATATATATTTTGGGTTTAATTCTTCTGATTAGAGAAAATGAGATTGGATGATATGGGGGACACCTGCAAAACAGCTGGGACGATACACATATTGCTATTTTTACGGCTTTCTCCTAATTTTTTAAGGTTCCTATTATCGGTCCTCTTTTACAATGCGTCTCATGGAAAGCAAAAAACAAGAAAATAAACCCACCTGTTTCAGAACTTGTTTCAACTTCTACACCATAAAAAAGTATATCCTCATCAATCTCCGTTGGACTGTAGTTGCACGCTGCGTACAATGGACTCCACCTGTCAGACTGTTGTGCATTGACGTCACTTCCGGCTTTTAAGAGCTTTTGCACGATTTTAGTATACCCAAACCGGCAAGCCAAGTACAACGGCGAAAATAATCCAGCGGAGCCGTCCGAAGACCATCGATTAACTTCTTCGTTAAATCTTTCTCTAAACTGAACTAAAGACAGTAACAAACTTTGTTTACCTTCGACATGACTTGGTTCCAGTTTCGATAAAATGTCCATTAAGTCGCTCAGTAAATGAAGTTTCTTTTCGCGGAGTAATACGTGTAACACGGTTTCTTTCGAGGTGTTGTAGCACGCTGACTGATTATCGGGATAAATCGTAGCTAGGAATTCGACGTAACTTTGTAAAATCTTCTCAGTTTCGTTGGAGTTCAGGTCATTTCGAATGAGCACATCGAGGAAAGTTCGAATTACCGCAAACTCTTCTTTTAACATAAGTTCTCGAGTCAAAATTGTCAATTTTTCCCTATTTCTTTCATGTTTTTTTGCAAGATGTAATAAGTAGTCCAGTAAGAAGTATTCGGCGAAGGTTCGATGTATGAACGTCATGTTTTCTCCGATTTTAGAAACTAATCCGACCTTTAATGGTAATATCTCAACTTCTTCTTCGTCCTCCAGTTCGGGGTGATTCAATTCTTCCATTACGCTTTTTGATAGTAAAGGTTCCAGAGCGTATTGCTTGTGCTGTTTAAGTATATCATTTTTAATACGTTTTTTCTCAAAGATTGTAGATACGTTACCGTCCTGAGGGCAACATTTTTCGCGATTGTAAATTTCTATTTTGCCGTCGACGAAATCCTTGTAAAAATCCAGTAAAGACACCTTGCCAATTATTTCGTATTGCCCTTTTGAAATTCTACGGAGCATATATGAAGCTAACAATCTGCATTGCAATGGGACGCCCATAAGTTGCCTTTCGTTATCGTTTATAGAGTTGGATAAAGCTTCGATTGATTTTACGGCATATTCCTTCAAACCTCCGATCGTTTCCGGAATTGAAATTTTCAACGCATTAATTTCTTTCTGCAGAAAATTAACTATGAAGTTTTCTTGATCTTGTTTGGTAAATGGCACCATTTTACAGGCCCAACTACTCGAACAATTTTCCAACTGTTCTTTGGTATATGGTCTAGTTGATATTATAATTTTCTCAACACGTGTTGTTGTCAACGCCTCCAGCATTGTTACAACAGTGCGTTCGTAACTCGGGCTAATTTCGTCAAATCCGTCAAAAATGAACACCAATCCTCCGCAATTGGTTAACGAGTATTCAAAACACTTTTCTTCGAATGGAGTTTTCAAACTGGTGTTTTCGCTGCAAGCTAAGATATATTTAAGCATAAAATTCGATAACTCTTTCGGACTTTCGATGGACGCTTTGTTAATTTGTGCCGATTCCAAAGCCTTTGTGCACGCGTTTAAGTTTATTCTAATAACCCAATAAGAAGGATATTTATGTTTGATTTTTTGGCCAAAAACCGAAAGCACGGTGGATTTTCCCATGCCGGGAGTGTCGGAAATTATCAAAGTTTGGTTAAATTCATCTAATAAGGTATCTTCAGAAACTTGGTAACACCCAAGTTTCTCAATGTACTGACGTAAATAATCCAGTTTACCACGTGATTTGTACCAAAATAATTTAGAATTTGCATCATACTTTAACCAATGAATGTTTTTAGTTGGATTTTCTTGCCATAAACGTAGGAATTCATCCTCATTCGTTATAAGAACAGTGTTTGGTTTGTTTGGGAAACGCCGATCGTTCACAGCTATTAAGTCTTCAGAGGATGTGATATCCAGTATTTTTTCATCAATAAATGTTTTTAATTCGAATTTTCGTGAAACATAATAATCCATGAAGTCACCCAAACTCTCCAACTCTTTTCCGACAGTGATGACTTCATTTTTAATCAATTTAACTATGGTTGTTGGATCCAGAACTTCGAGTTGACTTACGTCGTCTTGTTGAAAAAAATGCTCTAAATTCAACTTTTCTTTTCCTTGCAATTCGATTACTTTTTTCTTGAATAGACATTCTTGAGCTTCATTGGTCAACTCGCGCCACGTGATTCCGTCATGTTTAATAACGTGATCTATATTTAAATCGTTCTTATTTCCATCCGTTATTAAAACTAATTTAACTTTAGATATTAGTTTTATTTCGTCTCGCAAACCTCGTAGAAGTTTCCGATGTTCGGGATTCGAGCGCAATTCTCCAGGGCATTCGATCTATATTATTGTATCTTCCAATTTTTCGTGTTTTAAAAATTCCTTCAAATTGAAGAAAATTTCCGTTGTTAAGATACTTTGCAATTCAAAGGCCAAAATTAAACAATCTCTTTGTGAATTTGGAATCGTTGACAGGGTCTTCGCCATAGCGATATCGGTTCCGTACTCAGACTGAATTTGGCACACTTGGTTAGATTCACTATGGAAAAATATCGTCAAATCACTCCAAGAAACTTCAGAATCTTCATCCATTAATATCGTTAAATTCTTGACTTTGTCTCGGTATTTTCGGGTTATGTCTTGGTAAATTTGTTTCCTAACTTCAAAATCGGTTAAGGCTTCTTCGGTTTGCTTATTTAAATCAGGGTAAAGTCTAAGCAAGCATTTAACGTACGGCGCAAGTTGTCGGATATCCGAATCGGCATCGCAGGTAACGATGTCATCTTGAAGTTGCAATGTTTCCAATTTACGATTTATCTTCTGTTGAAATTCATCGGAAATTTGATTCATATCAAAAATTCTATTCGGGATTATTTTCAATTGCTGGAAACGCTGCAAAAACTTCAATTCCAAGTCGGTGAAAACACCTTTGTGGCATTCATTTTTTCGGAAAGCTTTGGTTTGGTAGCGAACTGTTATCAGTTTTTGATCTTCGGAATCTGTTTCATCGCTGTTTCTTAAATATGTCGTCATATCTTCTGGTTTGGGATCGTATTTATTGATTTTTTTGGCCCATTCGAAAAAATTGGCATATTCTTTCCCCAAAAGGGACTTGGCAATTTTCCATAATTTTAAAGATGTCCACAAATCGACTTGAATTTCGGGCCAATCGACTACTTCCGTAATATCGAGTGATGATGGATTTTCCAATACTTTTAAAATTCCTTCAAGACCATGAGAATTTAATGTGTACGATACATAGTTTTCGTTTTTAATTTCTGGAAAAATTCGGTACAATTTTCCAACGTGCAAATTAGAACAGTTGACGAAATTCGGTGATGAGAGATACGTTGTTATGTCTAGGCTATCCAAGTCACTCGTTCTTCCAGAACATCGCACGTCGAAATCTTTTTCCATTTGTAACAACATGTTTCTGCAACCTGGGCTATCAAATACCACAGTGTGTGCGTGGTAAGTCGCCTCGAAATCATCTTGGTTGGAAATTTTAAAGAAAACGTTTCCTCCCAACTTCAGGTGCTTGAGGGAAAATGTCGTTACTTGGGCTAACCATCCACCTAGTGAATGTCCCGTGAAATGAACTTGAAATTTGACGTTGCATTCTTTTTCGACTAGACGGACAGCTTCATAAACTTTGTGCGTAAATGTGCAAGCGGCGTTCATCTGTTTGACATACTTATTCGCAACGATTCCCTTTATATCGGCTCTCAGCGCGTCCAAGTTTGAGGGTTTGGTTCCCCTATGGGCTATGACAATTCTGCGGCGCACTGGATGTAAAAATGCAGCGCCAAAATATCCCCAAATGGTTTTCAAGAACGCCTGGTTTCTTGCCGTTGTAAGAAGTTTCCAACCTTGAAGTAGTTGTAAACGTTTCCCGAATTCTTCTTCAGTTTCATTTTCCTCTTTTTCATGAGGAAATTCGTCTTTGTAAGCGCTGTTAGCGAATTGCGCGAGAATGTAAGGATCCAGGAAAGCGGTTACGCTGTCTAGCTGATTTTCTTTAGTCCTTGTTTCTTTTCTCGTTATAGATTTGAGGGTATTAGCAAAACCTTTGTTGCTTAATTCTAAGGTAGCGTCACACGTTAATTTGTCGCAGTATGGTGATATGGGAACTCCCGCGTCTTAATCCGACGCGTCTTAGAAAGACAGGTTTAATACTCTTTCATTTTAATATATTATCATGGTCTTTTAATCTAGATGGTCTTAGCAAAGGGAATCTGCACGAGAAGAGCTCGTAAATTCCAAAATGGATGTGGTTCTCTCGCTTTTTTTAAAAAAACTGTACCATACCTTTTCTATTTACGATGCTTAACACAGGGTTTTCATTGGGCGATTTTCAAGCGTTTTTCGCAACCAAAAACGCCCCGTGAAAACCAAGCATAATGCTGCTCCACGCGGAAGACCCTTAATTTTCGTTCATGGTTCTGCGTAATAATAGCAAATGTGGATGAAAAGGAAAGTATGACAATGGCCATAGAGCCTGTGTTAAAAAACGCGGACATCAAAGTTTCGATAATAACTATTTAGTTTACTAGTGTCTGATGGACTTGCAAACCCGCGACTGAAAGTAGTTCAGACATTTATGCTCCTTGGTTTAACCATAACCCACTCGATCACGGGCATCCCGACGCAAGCTGCTCACGCTATAGCTAAATTACCGAGATTTGTTTTAAACGTATCTAGTTTTATGCGCCCTTCTATTGCTTCGATAACCTTACTTAAATCCATATTATACCTTCAAATACCTTTTAAAACATTACCAGCTACTCTTTCCTGACTACAAACACAAATCGAGGAAGTTCTAGCATACACAATAGCAGGCGACGGTAACCACGTAACCGCGACATAACACAAGACCTATTTTAAGGGAGTGAACAGGCCCAGTATAGCTACGCCAATAAAACGGTGAACTACGGCAAAACTCTGATGAATCGCGACTTTTGGCCATTTTCATACTTTTCCTCTCATCCACTTTTGATAATAGTTAGGCCGCCACGGGATTTAATAGTGCATTTTTTGATAAAACAGTAAAACTTTGTTAAGAAATAGTTTTTGTAAATAGAAGCAATTTTAGGCAAATTGGTATTTGTATTAATGAGTAATAAAACACGCCTAAAGCGAAATGAAAACCTCTACGAAAAACTTCCTTACTGAATCTGCCCTACATACATGTATAGCGAAGTAAGGCCCTTTACGATTACCAGGGTACCAACACTAAAGACAATTTCTAGTTAAAATAAGGCTGCCAAGGTTTTTGAAAGTGAAATATTAAATGAAATATTTATTAAATAAACACAAGCAGTAAAACTTATAATATGATAACAATTAACCAATTATTAGTGAAGAAAACTTTCACCTCCTGCCATTGTGGCTAACACCTTTTGCAATACGACCATCTAGCTTGAAGGACCACGGTAATCAATACCATCTGAGCATAATATAAAATATCCTACCTGCCATTGGATCGGATAAATTTAGTTTTTACCAAAAACTCGAATACTTAGCAGAGGGAGCTTAAGCAATAATTTTACACTACAAAAATTATGTAAATTCATTGGAAACAAAACTAAAAGTAAAATGTAAGAATGAATCTGAAAAGAATTGAAACTACTCACGTCACATGGCGCTTTTCAATCCAAATTCTTAACCCGTCATAATGGGGTCAAAATTCATTGGTTATGATCCAGGACAATGTTTCAAAAATTTCAAGTAAACATTATTTTGATACAGAAAAAATTTGGCTAAGCCTTGGCACGAAATATCTCCAGAACGTTGAAAATCACGCGCTCGAATAAGGCTAAATGTACTTCATTGTAATTTCCTTCTATCTTTACACAATTTCGACTAAACGATCTATAACTGCACTATTTTTAATCCAACATAACTAATTTTAACCAGTTTAACCAAATACTATTTGTGCGAAACGAATTGGATGATCTTACCCGCACTAATTAAATTCTCAAATGTCTTATCTACTTGTAAAATTTCTCACCTTTGTGCAATCATCTCACCTGTCGTTTAGTAACGAAAACAAAAAATAACTTGAAATTAAATAAAAAAAATTGATAAAAGTTAGATCAAACTACAATATGCAAAGTAGAAGTACAGCTTATCATTGTAAGATAAATGTCAAAGGCATAACGCAATTGAAAAGAGTTTTATCAAAGGGAATATAAAAGTATTGCCTTATGACTTAATGTGTTTCGAAAACTAGGATTCAATTTGCCGAAAATATCCGAGAAAAGCAAAGAGTGTCGTATTTGTTGTTTTTAAGTTCATTGTTTAACATAAATTGATAATCTACCATTCAGTTTACATTTCTGAATGGGATCTACCATCATACATAATCCGTCTCACCACAACCAAATTATACGAGACACAGCCGCTGTGGAAGCCTTCACTTTAGTGTAGCCTTGGTATGATTATGAAACCTCTCCTTGATTAAAGGCAGGGTGAAAAGGAAAATCAAATTATTTTTAATCGATTCTTCTACTAATTATGAGACCAGTCTGCGTAGTGAAACATCCAGGAAAAATTTTCGAATGATTTTAAAATTAAAATTAGGTTGAGATTTTGTGGATATTTTGAAATAAGCCCCTCCGACCAATCGCGTAACGATGTTCCTTCTTGTAAAAAGTTCTCGTGGCACGCTCCATGCCGAATGAAATTTAGCGCGAAATTTGATAAAAGTTGAGCGCCAAGTGACAAGGAAATTTTGTTAACAGGAAGGCAGTGCGTTACGCGATTGGTCAGAGGTGCTTATTTCAAATTATCCAAAGAATCTGAACCTAATTTGAATTTTAAAATCATTCGGACATATTTTCTGGATGTTTCACTATGCAGACTGGTCTTATAATACAGTATGTAAAAGAATCAATTAAAAATCACTTAGTGTTCGTACGGGGACCCCGACCCCGACCCCGACCCCGAAAACCGGGGATCCCCGACTTTTTCCCCCGACCCCGGTACCTAACATGTAAAATGTAGTCGGGGTTTTTTTTGGGGTTAGATTTTGGTTAGGTTATTTTTAGCAAAATATTTTTTGTCCTGCGCCAAAAACAATCATCTCATTCGTCTCAAATAAGTGCTCCGCTTCTCCTTTATGAAAAAAAAGGGCAAGGGGGTAACTAAAAACAAACAAAATACAGTAAAAACAGTCACCAAAATTCCAAAGTTCACCATCCTCCCTCTCGTGGATCGGCGGCCCTCCCCCGTCTTTTGTAATGGCAGTAATTTAACGGTTTTTTTTTATCATTTTTCCAAAATTTTTCAGCATGCTATGTCTTACCCCGACCCTGGCCCAGACTTGTTTTTTTCGGGGATAACCTGCCCCCGACCCCGACCCCGATTAAATTTTTACCCCGTACGAACACTAAAATCACTTCATTTTCCTTTACACCCTCCAATTCAATTGCATTAAACTTCCTATAAGTTAAAAGATATTGTTAACCCTTTATTTAACTTTTATGTTAACTAAATATGTTCACGAGGCATGATTCATAATAAATTAAATGTTAATTGCGTTTATTTAGGTTTTAAATTCATCAAGGATGATGGGGGAACGATGCGAAAACTAAGAGAAATAGGGGCTCTAACTGTGGAACGGCTTAGGTTGGGTGGGACGCAAAAAATGAGAGAGGAATAGTCGGACGCATTGTTAATTGGTCAAGAAGGGATACAGAAGAACCAATCACAAATACGTCCTACTATACCTCCCCCATTTTTGGCGTCCCATCCAACCTGAGCCGTTCCACAGTTAGCACGCCAATTTTTCTCAGTTTCCGAACCCTCTCCCTTGAATTCATATTACAATTTTGAACTTCTTGAGTCCGCGAGATGTTACAACCGATTTATACTTCCGAAACGGATATCCGTTCTCTTAAAGTTGCGTTTACACTTTGAAACCGTTTCCAACTGTTTTGAAAATTTGAAAATGACCTTTACCACAGAATTATTTGATTAGAAAATGGAAATCGAATTAGGCCTTTGCATAATGATTGAAAACCGTTTCATAGTGTCTAGCGTTAACGCGACTCGAGTGTATTGTTCGCAAATAACGCAACAAAATAATTTCAAAATCGTAAGTTATTTTTGAAAACTTCACAGTGTCTTCGCATTTAGCTACGGAATGTTTCTTTATTTACAGTTTTAGAAAAGGCGTTCAGTTTCTTTGGAACAAAATATTGTTAAAATCAGTCTTCTCAGGTAATTAATGTAGAATCAACTTTCGATGACTTCACTTTGTTCAAATATGAGTTATCCGTTCTTGTCTGATTTCTACTCGATGCACGCTCGGCACCGTGTTTTGAGGTCTGAATGTAGAAGGCGCCAGCGTCCGACCTAAGTGCTTAGACGAGTAGCCCGGAACAACGGCAAAGGCCTAAATCATAAAAATATATCGTTAAAGAGAAAGGAAAGTTCTTGAAGGAGCTTCGCGTAGATGGACCAGTGCTCTTGTTCAATGTTTCCCAAAATTTTCAAAGCAAACATCTTTTGAATATTATAAATATATTTAGTAATACATAGACTTCTTCTACTTGGAATCTTTAAGAGGCCATATACCCCACAATAATATCTGATTGAAGTTAAGGGAAAGGACTTAAAACGTTTTTAAATCACCCGCCCTCATTCCTCGCGTTTCATTGGAGGTTTACTCCTTAACACAACGCGAAGATATCTTCTTTACATTCGGGTTCGACGTGGATAGGTCGATAGTTACGTCAATTATGCGTTCCTGATAGATGGCACTTCTTTCCATTTGGGGGTTTTAAAGATTTCAGAGTACTAGCATGTGTTAAACAAAATCATTTGACTAGATTCGAAAGACAATGACTTAAAAATGGGGCGTGACATAAATATTCCTCGGTAAAATCTATATCTAAAGGAATCAAAGTCCTAACTGACTGACTGATGATCAACGCCCAGCCCAAACCACCTGCCCTAGAAGGCTGAAAATTTGTAGAAACGTCACTCGTAAGTAGTAGGCGCGTACTAAGAAAGATTTCCCCAATCCGCCGCCATCGTAATAAATGGCGCCCGGAAATGTAAGAAAATCTTCTGTATGCATCAAAGTCCGCACGTTTCAACCGATTTCGCAAATATTAAGTACACTGGTTTCCTTTAACCTATAAACGGGCTGAATGGTCTTTCGAGTTCGATTTGTTGCCATCGTTATAAATGGCGGCCAAAAACTTAAAAACCCTTCTTTATGGAATAATGTTCGCGTGAAAAGTAATCACAAAAATGCATCCCAAGGGGCTGACGGGCAACGCCGAGTGCCTTTGCTGCTATGGTGCTGCAAAAATATTAGTCACAGTAAAATCTACCCATTCCTTATAACACTTTGATGGAAGTTTTTATTACACGCGAGCGACGCCGCGGGAATAACAGCTAGAATCTAACCTTTTCGTTAAAATTTCTGATATTTTGGATATTTTGAAAAATGTCCGGAAACTGGGCCAAATGTAAAAATTATGGAATAGAAATCCTGAATCGCATTAGGGAAGATTTTTGCGTTTAATTATACTAAAACAGTTTTCCTATTGGAATTGTGAATAAATTATCCCCACGACTCCAATAATTGAGTACAGAACTAATATTGCGTGTAGAACAAAAAGTTGATATTTAGGACATTTCACTCATTTTAAAATATCAGGAAAATATGCAAAATATCCCATATGACGATATTTTCAAATTGTTCTTACGATTTTATTAATAATCCTGTTAAACCTAATATTACAAATAATTTCATATAAAAAAGTCCATCAATGTCCCATATTTGTAGACATACTCTAACTTTCTCATATAATAGTTGTTGTGATAACTTAGCAACGTAAATTATTGGCGTATCCCTCCGCGTATGAGACGAATGTCAATCTACTTCCCTCCTGCACATGTTAACTAATTACGTATGCTAACCAAATCCTTCATTTCTTGTTCAAAGTAAATATCGATTTTTTTAATCGATCTTAGGTTAACGAAGAAATATTCGGTTTAGCAATCTTGAATTGACAGTCACTTTTTTATACATTTGTACATTTACTCTCACCATGGTCAACAAGTTCAATTTATATGATTTGGCTACAGTATCCAATCAATATATCAGAAACAAATTTACTTCCTTTTGGCATAACAGCCAAAAATATAACAAAAAATAGCTCGTCTTTTATAACAAAGTAATTAGCATTTAATTAGTCTTAAAAATAATCAAGGACTACTGCGCCATCCACCATTGGTTTAGTGCAGGCGTCTGCTAAATCGAACCTACCTTACCCCTACGGGATTGGTTTAATTGTCAGAGGCTGAGAGATGTAAGGGCTAAGAGGTTCGAATTAGCAGACGCCATTAAAGCGATGTTTTTGATTTTTTAAGACTAAATAAATGACAACTATCGTTTGTAATATGAGATGATTTATTTTTTTTATGTATTCAATTCCTTTTATATTTAGAAAAAGGCCATTCTTTTAAGGTGTAATCAGTTATGTTAGCCATACTTTTCCTTTAAACGTTCTGTCAGTCTGTTTTAAGGGAGGGTGAAGAAGAAAATCAAGTAATTTTTGGTCGATTCTTCTACTAATTATAAGATCATTCTGTATTAATAAAAACTGTCTTTGTACACAAAGACGCGAAAAAGTAAGAGATAAGTGTAGAAAATTAATTGTTTGAAGTAACAGATATTAAAATTTTCATTTTTGAAGACGTGATTATAAAACATCAATTATTTGAAAAAATTTCTTATCTTAGTTTTTTTCACCAAAATTCCTTAAGTTAAATATTTTATCCTTAAACATGTGCTTCATTTTAGAAGTAGAAAACTTATGCATTTTATTTATTTTTAAAATTTAGAGTTAGTTTGAGTATTCGGGCCTATAAGGAGAATAAACTGGCAGAAAATTGTTGATAGCAGACAGAATAAAACAAGCATGAAAACTTAACAAAACGTGTTCGTTTATTTTGAAGTTTTCGAGGTTTCAAAAATTGACGTGTTGTATATCTCTCAAAAGATCACAATCAAGCTACAGATCCTTTTGACTCTAATAACTACATCACAGTCAAAGGGCGAATGTAATTCTCGGTTCGCAATATTTTCAATTTTTAAATATAAAAATAAATATTTCTAGCTCTATTTTTCAGATATCCGAGTATTTGAACTTCCTCGAAGCAAATGTTTCTCGAAAATAAACAGTAGTATCAAGGTAGTTTCTCTGAAATTTTTGTGAAAAAAACTAAGATAAGAAATTTTTTCAAATAATTGACTTTTTATAATCACGTCTTCAAAAATGAAAATTTGAATATCTGTTACTTCAAACAATTAATTTTCTACACTTATCTCTTACTTTTTCGCGTCTTTGTGTACAAAGACAGTTTTTATTAATATCTGTAACTTCAGTCTTAATATGAATTGAAACTGTTCAGAAACTAGTATTTTAAAACGTATACTGAAAAGCAGGCGCTCCATTTATGTCTTGTGGTGTTGCGCGTTTATTAGTTACCGCGTTTGAACTTGATTGCTTCAACGCCCAGTCCAACTCAAATTGCCGTCCCGTCGTCTTCACGTGCAAAGCACAGTGGATGCAATAATACAAATAGATTCCGAAGACTTAGGCTAAAAAATTATTACGTAGACCTGTCTACAAAAACAACCTATACACCTGTGCACAAACATATTCCATAGACCTGTGCTGGGTGACCACATTTCCTAAATTTTATAATTTTTCCTATTTTCGGATGTCTTCCTATTAGTTCCTATAATTTCGACAATTTTCCTATATTTTCCTATTTTTTGAAATTGTAGATATTTTGTGCGCTCTCACTTTTGGTTTTGTTATATATCACCAAAGCTATGGAAGCCTCTAAAAATATTTGTCACGGAAGTCTGTGATGTTTTAAATTTATAGCATATGTTTCTAAGATTACGTTTCATAAGTATGACACTTCCTATATTTCAAAACGCTAGAGACTTAATGAGAGCTAGTTCGAGAACGACGCAAGAATTGACTACACGCGATTTTCTACTCCATCTTCCTATTTAGTCTGTACTAAGCCTTTGACAGGGCCTCATCAGGCGTCGCTTTACGAGAATCTATGACGTTTCATTTACGTCACTTCGAGACAAGCTCTCAGTTAACAGTGACAAATTTATGTAACATATCTTACGAACTTATGGTTATAACAAAACCAAAGCTCCTTTGTAAATCTTGTTTTATTACATTCAAAGCATTTGCAACCTATATTTTGCTATTTTTTCAAGAGTAGTTCTCTTGTCTTTTCCTGTTTTTTTAATTATACATCTATAAATCAAAGTCCTGACTGACTGACAGACTGACTGATAATCATCGCCCAGCCCAAACCGCTGGCCCCAGAAGGCTGAAAATTTGGAGGAACGTTACTCGTAAGTAGTAGGCGCGTACTAAGAACGATTTTTCCAATCCGCCGCCATCTTCATAAATGGCGCCCAGAAATGTAACAAATCTTCTCTTTGTAAGAAAGTCCGCGAGTTTCAACCGATTTCACAAATATTTAGTACACGGGATTCCTTTAACCTATAGACGAGCTGAATGGTCTTTCGGGATCGATTTGTTGCCATCATTTTAAATGGCGGCCAGATATTTAAAAACCTTTCTTTATAGAATGTCTGTGTGCAATGTAATAAAAAATGTCCCGACGAGCTGAGGGGCGACGCCGAGTGCCTTCGCTCCTAGGATGCTACAGAAATATTAGTCGAATCAGTAAAATGTACCCATACTTGATGGAAGTTCTTACTACACTCAAGCGATGCCGCGGGTAACAGCTAGTCTCTTATAATTTCCTGTAAATCAATAGGCCTTTATAGAAAGTTTTTACAGCTTGCGCACCTTGTTGATTTGTCCCGCCGCGCCTGCGCATTATAACAGCCATGCGTCACCAAAATTCTCTCGGAAGTGACGTCACTAAACTCAACAACCAAGGCTTAGATCAAAATTCTTAAATAAATATACTTTACGTTAGATCTAATCATTATAAATTCATACGAGTATCAAATATCAACATTAGAATAGTTCGGCACAATATGAATAAGATTTTCTGGCACAAAGTAGAGAAACACAAACGAAGAACAAACGCTTTAAAAAAAGCCCACCATTTTGTCAGTCTGCTTTATCTCTCCAAATCTTGCCTCCAGTTCGTGTTTTTTATAACACAAAACTGGCTGAACTGAACTGACTCAGTTTGAACTACAAGAGGGGACAAGTACCCATAATTCCTTTAGAACTTTCTGTAAAGGCCTATTGTAAATTTCCTATTTTCCTATAACTATTACAAGGTTATTTGTGGTCACCATGAGTACACAAACATATTTCGTAGATAACATAGACTTGTGAAAACACATGTCATATAATAGTGTACAAACTGATCCCGTAGACTTGTGCACAAACAGATCCCTTAGAATTGTGCACAAACTGATGTAATAGACTTGCGCACAAAATGATGTCATAGACTTGCGCACACACTGATGTCATAGACTTACGCACAAACAGATGTCATAAACTTGTGCAAAAAGAGATGATATATACCTGTACACAAAAAGATTCCATGGGCCTCAGCAGAAAAAAAATCCATACCCCTATGCTCAAAAATATGCTCAAGAATATCTCGTACACCAGTGCACAAAAATACTGCATATCCATATGCACTAAAATATCCCGTATCCATTTGCAGAAAAATGTTCTTTAGACCTGTGCACAAACAGATGCAGTGGCCTTTGCAAAAACAGATTCCTTAGGCCTCTGCACAAACCGATTCAGTAGGCCTGTGCACAAAAATATTCCGTAGACCTAAGCACTAAAATATTCCGAAGACCTGTGCACAAAAATATTCCGTAGACCTGTGCACAAACAGATACCGTAGACATGTGCACAAACAGATTCCGGAGACTTGTACACAAACGGAAGTCACAGGGTTGTGCACGAACAGATGTCATAGACTTGCGCAAAAAATACATCATAGACTTGCGCAAAAAGAGATGTCATGGATATGTGCACATCAGATTCCATGGACTAGTGCAAAAACAGAAGTCTTAGACTCGTTTACAAACAGAAGTCTTAGACTTGTTTACAAACAGAAGTCTAAGACTTGTTTACAAACAGAAGTCATAGACCTGAATACATAAAGATTCCATACCCATTTGCACAAAACAATTCCATACCCAATAGCACAAAACGATTCCATACCCATTTGCCCAAAACGATTCCATAGACCTGTGCACAAAAATATTCCATAGACCTGTGCCCAAAAAATATGCCGTAGGCCTGTGCACAAACAGATGCCGTAGACCTGTAAAGAGACAGATTCCGTAAACCTATGTACAAACAGATACCGGAGATCTGTGCACAGATTCCGTAGCCATGTGCACAAACAAATTCCGTAGACTTGTACACAAGTGGAAGTCACAGGCTTGTGCACAACAGATGTCATAGACATGTTCAAACCAGATTCCATATCTTTGTGCACAAACAGAAGTCATAGACCTGTGCACAAAAAACATTCTATAGACTTGTGCACATCAAGTTTCCATAGACCTGTGCACAAAAGATCTCATGGAGATGCGCATAAAAGATTTCATGGAACTGTACACAAAACATTATATAGGCTTGTGCACATAAAGATTCCTTAGACCTGTGTACATAAAGATTTCATACCCATAGCACAAAACTATTCCATAACCATTTGCACAGAAATATTCCCTAGACCTGCGCACAAAAATATTTCATAAAACTGTGCACAAAAAGATTCCATTGACCTATGCACAAAATATTCTATTGGCTTTTGTATAAACATGTGACATAGACCTGTGTACAAAAATAATCCATGGACCTGTGCACAAAAACATGCCTTGGACCTGTTCAGAAACATTCCATACCCCTATATGCTCAAAAATATTTCACACCCATTTGCACAAACATTTTCCGTAGACCCGTGCACAAACAGAGTCCGTAGACTAGCGCATAAACAGATTCCATAGATTTACGCACAAATATATTACGTAGACTCGTGCACAAATAGATTCCACAGACTTGTACACAAACGGAAGTCACACGGTTTTGCATAATCCGATGTTATAGACTTGTGCACAAACAGATGTCATATGCTTGTGTAAAAACTGATTTCATAGACTTGCTCAAAAAGAGATGTCATCGACATTTGCACAAGAGATTCCGTAGACTTGTGCACATAAAGATTCTTCAGACTTGTGCACAAACATATTTTGTAGACCTGTACACACAGAAATACCATGGACGTGTGCAAAAATAGATGTCAAATATTTGTGCAAAAACCCATGCCATAGACTTGTGCAGAATCATATGTCCTAGACCGGTGTACAAAACATTCTATAGATTTGTGCACAAACATGAGTCATATACCTGTACACAAAAAATATTTCACGGACTTCTGCACAAAAACATTCCATATACCTGTACACAAAAATATTCCATCGACCTCTGCACAAAAACATTCCATAACCTTAGGTTCAAAAATTTTCCTTACCCATTTGCACAAAAATATCACGTTCACCTGTGCACAAAAATATCACGTACACCTGTGCACAAAAATATTCGGTATCCATTTTCACAAAAACATTCCATTGACCTCTGCACAAAAACATTCCATTGACCTCTGCACAAAAACATTCCATAACCCTATGCTCTAAAATTTTCCTTACCCATTTGCACAAAAATATCATGTTCACCTGTGCACAAAAATATCACGTACACCTGTGCACAAAAATATCACGTACACCTGTGCACAAAAATATTCGGTATCCATTTTCACAAAAACATTCCATTGACCTCTGCACAAAAACATTCCATAACCCTATACTCAAAAAATTTCCTTACCCACTTGCACAAAAATATCATGTTCACCTGTGCACAAAAATATCACGTACACCTGTGCACAAAAATATCACGTACACCTGTGCACAAAAATATTCGGTATCCATTTTCACAAAAACATTCCATAACCCTATGCTCAAAAAATGTTCCTTACCCATTTGCACAAAAATATCACGTACACCTTTGCACAAAAATATCACGTACACCTGTGCACAAAAATATCACGTACACCTGTGCACAAAAATATCACGTACACCTGTGCACAAAAATATCACGTACACCTGTGCACAAAAATATTCGGTATCCATTTTCACAAAAATATTCCGTACACCTGTGCACAAAAATATTCCAAATCCATTTTCACCATAATATTCCGTACACCTGTGAAAAAAACAGTTCGTAAACCTGTGCACAAAAATATTCCAAATCCATTTTCACCTATAATATTCCGTACACCTATGCAAAAAAATATTCCGTACACCTATGCATAAAAATATTTCGTACACTTGTGCACAAATAAAAATCACGGGCTTGTGCACAAAGAAATGTCGTAGACTCGCGCAAAAAGAGATGTTATAGACATGTGCACATCAGATTCCATAGAGTTATGCACAAACATTTTCAATACCCCTATGCTCAAACAGATTTCAAACCCTTATGCTCAAAAATATTCCATACCCATTTGCACAAAAATAATCCGTAGACCCGTGCTCAAAAATATTCCGTAGACCCTTGCTCAGACAGAGGTCACTCGCGTGTGCACAAACAGATGTCATAGACTTGTGAATAAACAGATGTTATAGACTTGTGCCCAAAGAGATGTTATAGACTTGTTCACACACAGGTGTTATAGACTTGTTCACACACAGGTGTTATAGAATTGCTCACAAACAGGTGTTAAAGAATTGCTCACAAACAGGTGTTATAGACTTGTTCACAAACAGATGATTTAGACTTGTGCACAAACGGATGTTTTAGTCTTGTGCACAAACAGATGTTTTAGACTTGTGCATAAACAAATGTTATTGACTTGCGCCAAAATAGAAATGAGCAAATCAGATTCCAAAGACCTGTGCACAATCAGAGGTCGTAGACCTGTGCACAAACAGAAGTCGTAGACCTGTGCAAATAAAGATTTTTCACTTGGGCACATAAAGATTCTTCAGACTTGTGTGCACATAAAGATTCTTCAGACTTGTGTGCACATAAAGATTCTTCAGACTTGTGTGCACATTAGGATTCTTCAGACTTGTGTGCACATAAAGATTCTTCAAACTTGTGCACATAAATATACCATAGACCCATGAACAAAAAATTCCATAGACCTGTGCACAGAAGATTCCATACTCCTATACTCAAAAGGATTCCATGCTGATTTGCACAAAAACATTCCGTAGACCTGTTTAAAACAATATTCCATAGGCCTGTGCACGAAAAGATTCCATAGCCCTGGAAACAAAAATATTCGGCTGACCTGTGCACAAAAAGATTGCATAGGCCTCTGCACAAAGAGATTTTATACCCCTTTGCACAAAAATATTCTGTAGGTCTGTGCTTAGACAGATTCCGTAGACTTGTACACAAACAGATGTTATAGTTTAGACTCGTGTAAAAATTTAATTACCTATAATTGGTAATTATCTTTAATTGCTTATTTTGTTTAATTAAATTTAATCTGTACTTCGCAACTAAATTAGTTGGACGCGTAAAAGTTATAATGACAATTAATCTAGCTAATTTGATTATCTGCAGTAAAACGACGTAAGTCCTAGAATGACTGTCTTCATTTCTTAACCCAAGCAAAAAAGTCTTAAGTTCCACAGTTTAAAGGTAAGCCACGTAATTCGGAGCAGGTACTTAAAACTATTAAAAACAATACTTATACTTTGTTTTTCTTAATGAAACAAAAATTGGCGCCCACTTTAAAAATGGGGCTTTCATTTAAGACCATTTTCAAATCTATCAAACGTATGGTTATTTTTGTAAGGGTAGTTACAAAATGGGTAAGTTTGGAAAATTTCCCATGTTATTTCTATGGAGATTCTCTAGTTTTTCGCCAAAATCTGTGATTAATTTTATGGAAATGAAAACCACCCTTAGCAACTTTATGCATTATAAAATAAACTATTGGATGGATCATCTTGAAATTTTTACCACATATTAAGGGCCCGGATGTTAGTTCAGTAGAAAAATTTCAAAACAATCAACTTAATACGAAAAAAGTTAAATCCAATCCAAAAACCTTCCTTATACATTAGAGCCGTCATCAGGCCTTATCTAAGGGAGCTACCAACCGATCAGTATTATTGAAGACGATGGTTTTCTTCAATTATTGAAAGAGGCGGCCCAACGAGAAAACATTTAAGTAACACGTTAATCCCAAACAAGTAAAAACACGTTTCCTGGTAAGTGCGAAACGATATTGATGCGGCGCTTGCCTTTGGCTTGACTACCGACGGGTGGACGTCCAGGGCGACAGATAATTACATGAGTATTACCTGTCATTACGGAGATAAAAATTTAATCTACAACGAGCTACTCCTACTGCTGAAAAGATAACCGACCACTCAGCAAAAGTCCTGGCCAAAGTGTTAGGCCAAGAGATGACAGATTGGAAAATTAATGACCGAGTTAAATCAATTTCAACGGACCATGCCAGCGATTTACATGCAGCGGTAACAAAAGAGCTTAATATAAAATGGCTTAGATGCTTCACCCATCAGCTAAATTTGGTAGTCAGAGAAGTCATCAAAGATGAAGTAATAAATAACATGAAGAATACAGTGAAAGCTATCGTAAGTACATTAGACGAAGCGTAAAATCTGCACAACGATTAGTGGTTACGCAAAAGCAATTGGAACTGCCTCCCCTTACAAAAATTTTAAGCTGTAATTCATCTGCATACGCGCTTTTTTATTACAGCTTAATATTTTTGTAAGGGATGAGTACATATTGATAATCCAAAATAAACCTCTTCAAGTCGAGAAGCAGTTTAGAGGCTATTTTTAAATATTTAAATAAATATAATTGATATTTATTAATTTAATCGTCTTTAATTTACCTTAGTTCTAGTTAAATCGTTTTAAGAAACTTTATTCCTAAAATCATTTAAAACATAGCTATTGTTGACGTTTGAACTCAAGCGTAAGCCTCTTTAACAATTTTTGGAAATTTAGGGTATATAAGGCGACTGATTCACAATAATTGATAAGAAAACCCACAATGACCCTGCAAAGCATATGAAACGCGCCTGCAATGATCCTGCAAAGTATCTGAAACGCGCCTGCAATGTTCCTGCAAAGTATCTGAAACGCGACTGTAATGACCCTGAAAAGTACCTGAAATGCACCTGCAATGACCCTGCGAAGTATCTGAAACGCATCTGCAATTATCCTACAAAGTAACTATATCGCACCTGCAATTATCCTACAAGGTATCTGAAACGCACCTGCAATGATCCTGCAAAGTATCTGAACCGCGCCTGCAATGATCCTGCAAAGTATCTGAAACGCGCCTGCAATGATCCTGCAAAGTATCTGAAACGGGACTGCAATTATCCCACATAGTATCTGAAACGCGCCTGCAATGACCCTACAAAGTATCCGAAACGCGGCTGCAATGATCCTACAAAGTATCTGAAACGCACATGCAATTATCCTTCAATGTATCTGAAATGCACCTGCAATTATCCTATAAAGTATCTGAAACGCGCCTGCAATGATCCTGCAAAGTATCTGAAACGCGCCTGCAATGATCCTGCAAAGTTTCTGAAACGCGACTGCAATTATCCCACATAGTATCTGAAACGCGCCTGCAATGACCCTACAAAGTATCCGAAACGCGGCTGCAATGATCCTACAAAGTATCTGAAACGCGATTGCAATTATCCCACATAGTATCTGAAACGCGCCTGCAATGACCCTACAAAGTATCCGAAACGCGGCTGCAATGATCCTACAAAGTATCGGAAACGCACCTGCAATTATCCTTCAATGTATCTGAAATGCACCTGCAATTATCCTTCAATGTATCTGAAATGCACCTGCAATTATCCTATAAAGTATCTGAAACGCGCCTGCAATGATCCTGCAAAGTATCTGAAACGCGCCTGCAATGATCCTGCAAAGTTTCTGAAACGCGACTGCAATTATCCCACATAGCATCTGAAACGCGCCTGCAATGACCCTACAAAGTATCCGAAACGCGGCTGCAATGATCCTACAAAGTATCTGAAACGCGATTGCAATTATCCCACATAGTATCTGAAACGCGCCTGCAATGACCCTACAAAGTATCCGAAACGCGGCTGCAATGATCCTACAAAGTATCTGAAACGCACCTGCAATTATCCTTCAATGTATCTGAAATGCACCTGCAATTATCCTTCAATGTATCTGAAATGCAACTGCAATTATCCTATAAAGTATCTGAAACGCGCCTGCAATGATCCTGCAAAGTATCTGAAACGCGCCTGCAATGATCCTGCAAAGTTTCTGAAACGCCACTGCAATTATCCCACATAGTATCTGAAACGCGCCTGCAATGACCCTACAAAGTATCCGAAACGCGGCTGCAATGATCCTTCAAAGTATCTGAAACGCGCCTGCAATGATCCTGCAAAGTTTCTGAAACGCGACTGCAATTATCCTACAAAGTATCTGAAACGCGCCTGCAATGATCCTGGAAAGTATCTGAAACGCGCCTGCAATGATCCTGCAAAGTTTCTGAAACGCGACTGCAATTATCCCACATAGTATCTGAAACGCGCCTGCAATGACCCTACAAAGTATCCGAAACGCGGCTGCAATGACCCTACAAAGTATCCGAAACGCGCCTGCAATGATCCTGCAAATTTTCTGAAACGCGACTGCAATTATCCCACATAGTATCTGAAACGCGCCTGCAATGACCCTACAAAGTATCCGAAACGCGGCTGCAATGATCCTACAAAGTATCTGAAACGCACATGCAATTATCCTTCAATGTATCTGAAATGCACCTGCAATTATCCTGCGAAGTATCTGAAACGCATCAGCATTTATCCTACAAAGTATCTGAAACGCGCCTGCAACGATCCTACAAAGTATCTGAAACGCACCTGCAACGATCCTACAAAGTATCTGAAATGCACCTGCAATTATCCTACAAAGAATCTGAAATGCGCCTGCAAGTATCCTACAAAATATCTGAAACGCGCTTGCAATTATCCTACAAAGTATCTGAACCGTGCCTGCAATGATCCTGCAAAGTATCTGAAACGCGCCTGCAATGATCCTGCAAAGTATCTGAAACGGGACTGCAATTATCCCACATAGTATCTGAAACGAGCCTGCAATTATCCTTCAATGTATCTGAAATGCACCTGCAATTATCCTATAAAGTATCTGAAACGCGCCTGCAATGATCCTGCAAAGTATCTGAAACGCGCCTGCAATGATCCTGCAAAGTTTCTGAAACGCGACTGCAATTATCCCACATAGTATCTGAAACGCGCCTGCAATGACCCAGAAAGTATCCGAAACGCGGCTGCAATGATCCTACAAAGTATCTGAAACGCGCCTGCAATGACCCAGAAAGTATCCGAAACGCGGCTGCAATGATCCTATAAAGTATCTGAAACGCGATTGCAATTATCCCACATAGTATCTGAAACGCGCCTGCAATGATCCTACAAAGTATCCGAAACGCGGCTGCAATGATCCTACAAAGTATCTGAAACGCACCTGCAATTATCCTTCAATGCATCTGAAATGCACCTGCAATTATCCTTCAATGTATCTGAAATGCACCTGCAATTATCCTATAAAGTATCTGAAACGCGCCTGCAATGATCCTGCAAAGTATCTGAAACGTGCCTGCAATGATCCTACAAAGTTTCTGAAACGCGACTGCAATTATCCCACATAGTATCTGAAACGCGCCTGCAATGACCCTACAAAGTATCCGAAACGCGGCTGCAATGATCCTACAAAGTATCTGAAACGCGATTGCAATTATCCCACATAGTATCTGAAACGCGCCTGCAATGACCCTACAAAGTATCCGAAACGCGGCTGCAATGATCCTACAAAGTATCTGAAACGCACCTGCAATTATCCTTCAATGTATCTGAAATGCACCTGCAATTATCCTTCAATGTATCTGAAATGCACCTGCAATGATCCCACAAAGTTTCTGAAACGCGACTGCAATTATCCCACATAGTATCTGAAACGCGCCTGCAATGACCCTACAAAGTATCCGAAACGCGGCTGCAATGATCCTACAAAGTATCTGAAACGCGCCTGCAATGATCCTGCAAAGTTTCTGAAACGCGACTGCAATTATCCTACAAAGCATCTGAAACGCGCCTGCAATGATCCTGCAAAGTATCTGAAACGCGCCTGCAATGATCCTGCAAAGTTTCTGAAACGCGAATGCAATTATCCCACATAGTATCTGAAACGCGCCTGCAATGACCCTACAAAGTATCCGAAACGCGGCTGCAATGATCCTACAAAGTATCTGAAACGCACCTGCAATTATCCTTCAATGTATCTGAAATGCACCTGCAATTATCCTTCAATGTATCTGAAATGCACCTGCAATTATCCTATAAAGTATCTGAAACGCGCCTGCAATGATCCTGCAAAGTATCTGAAACGCGCCTGCAATGATCCTGCAAAGTTTCTGAAACGCCACTGCAATTATCCCACATAGTATCTGA
Source organism: Phalangium opilio (assembly GCF_054372755.1). Lineage (NCBI taxonomy): Eukaryota > Metazoa > Arthropoda > Arachnida > Opiliones > Phalangiidae > Phalangium > Phalangium opilio. The sequence goes on along the minus strand of NW_028324200.1, from coordinate 1,104,621 downwards.
AACGCGCCTGCAATGACCCTACAAAGTATCCGAAACGCGGCTGCAATGATCCTTCAAAGTATCTGAAACGCGCCTGCAATGATCCTGCAAAGTTTCTGAAACGCGACTGCAATTATCCTACAAAGTATCTGAAACGCGCCTGCAATGATCCTGCAAAGTATCTGAAACGCGCCTGCAATGATCCTGCAAAGTTTCTGAAACGCGACTGCAATTATCCCACATAGTATCTGAAACGCGCCTGCAATGACCCTACAAAGTATCCGAAACGCGGCTGCAATGACCCTACAAAGTATCCGAAACGCGCCTGCAATGATCCTGCAAAGTTTCTGAAACGCGACTGCAATTATCCCACATAGTATCTGAAACGCGCCTGCAATGACCCTACAAAGTATCCGAAACGCGGCTGCAATGATCCTACAAAGTATCTGAAACGCACCTGCAATTATCCTTCAATGTATCTGAAATGCACCTGCAATTATCCTGCGAAGTATCTGAAACGCATCAGCATTTATCCTACAAAGTATCTGAAACGCGCCTGCAACGATCCTACAAAGTATCTGAAATGCACCTGCAATTATCCTACAAAGAATCTGAAATGCGCCTGCAAGTATCCTACAAAATATCTGAAACGCGCTTGCAATTATCCTACAAAGTATCTGAACCGTGCCTGCAATGATCCTGCAAAGTATCTGAAACGCGCCTGCAATGATCCTGCAAAGTATCTGAAACGGGACTGCAATTATCCCACATAGTATCTGAAACGAGCCTGCAATTATCCTTCAATGTATCTGAAATGCACCTGCAATTATCCTATAAAGTATCTGAAACGCGCCTGCAATGATCCTGCAAAGTATCTGAAACGCGCCTGCAATGATCCTGCAAAGTTTCTGAAACGCGACTGCAATTATCCCACATAGTATCTGAAACGCGCCTGCAATGACCCAGAAAGTATCCGAAACGCGGCTGCAATGATCCTACAAAGTATCTGAAACGCGCCTGCAATGACCCAGAAAGTATCCGAAACGCGGCTGCAATGATCCTACAAAGTATCTGAAACGCGATTGCAATTATCCCACATAGTATCTGAAACGCGCCTGCAATGATCCTACAAAGTATCCGAAACGCGGCTGCAATGATCCTACAAAGTATCTGAAACGCACCTGCAATTATCCTTCAATGCATCTGAAATGCACCTGCAATTATCCTTCAATGTATCTGAAATGCACCTGCAATTATCCTATAAAGTATCTGAAACGCGCCTGCAATGATCCTGCAAAGTATCTGAAACGTGCCTGCAATGATCCTACAAAGTTTCTGAAACGCGACTGCGATTATCCCATATAGTATCTGAAACGCGCCTGCAATGACCCTACAAAGTATCCGAAACGCGGCTGCAATGATCCTACAAAGTATCTGAAACGCGATTGCAATTATCCCACATAGTATCTGAAACGCGCCTGCAATGACCCTACAAAGTATCCGAAACGCGGCTGCAATGATCCTACAAAGTATCTGAAACGCACCTGCAATTATCCTTCAATGTATCTGAAATGCACCTGCAATTATCCTTCAATGTATCTGAAATGCACCTGCAATGATCCCACAAAGTTTCTGAAACGCGACTGCAATTATCCCACATAGTATCTGAAACGCGCCTGCAATGACCCTACAAAGTATCCGAAACGCGGCTGCAATGATCCTACAAAGTATCTGAAACGCGCCTGCAATGATCCTGCAAAGTTTCTGAAACGCGACTGCAATTATCCTACAAAGCATCTGAAACGCGCCTGCAATGATCCTGCAAAGTATCTGAAACGCGCCTGCAATGATCCTGCAAAGTTTCTGAAACGCGAATGCAATTATCCCACATAGTATCTGAAACGCGCCTGCAATGACCCTACAAAGTATCCGAAACGCGGCTGCAATGATCCTACAAAGTATCTGAAACGCACCTGCAATTATCCTTCAATGTATCTGAAATGCACCTGCAATTATCCTTCAATGTATCTGAAATGCACCTGCAATTATCCTATAAAGTATCTGAAACGCGCCTGCAATGATCCTGCAAAGTATCTGAAACGCGCCTGCAATGATCCTGCAAAGTTTCTGAAACGCCACTGCAATTATCCCACATAGTATCTGAAACGCGCCTGCAATGACCCTACAAAGTATCCGAAACGCGGCTGCAATGATCCTTCAAAGTATCTGAAACGCGCCTGCAATGATCCTGCAAAGTTTCTGAAACGCGACTGCAATTATCCTACAAAGTATCTGAAACGCGCCTGCAATGATCCTGCAAAGTATCTGAAACGCGCCTGCAATGATCCTGCAAAGTTTCTGAAACGCGACTGCAATTATCCCACATAGTATCTGAAACGCGCCTGCAATGACCCTACAAAGTATCCGAAACGCGGCTGCAATGACCCTACAAAGTATCCGAAACGCGCCTGCAATGATCCTGCAAAGTTTCTGAAACGCGACTGCAATTATCCCACATAGTATCTGAAACGCGCCTGCAATGACCCTACAAAGTATCCGAAACGCGGCTGCAATGATCCTACAAAGTATCTGAAACGCACCTGCAATTATCCTTCAATGTATCTGAAATGCACCTGCAATTATCCTGCGAAGTATCTGAAACGCATCAGCATTTATCCTACAAAGTATCTGAAACGCGCCTGCAACGATCCTACAAAGTATCTGAAACGCACCTGCAACGATCCTACAAAGTATCTGAAATGCACCTGCAATTATTCTACAAAGAATCTGAAATGCGCCTGCAAGTATCCTACAAAATATCTGAAACGCGCTTGCAATTATCCTACAAAGTATCTGAACCGTGCCTGCAATGATCCTGCAAAGTATCTGAAACGCGCCTGCAATGATCCTGCAAAGTATCTGAAACGGGACTGCAATTATCCCACATAGTATCTGAAACGAGCCTGCAATTATCCTTCAATGTATCTGAAATGCACCTGCAATTATCCTATAAAGTATCTGAAACGCGCCTGCAATGATCCTGCAAAGTATCTGAAACGCGCCTGCAATGATCCTGCAAAGTATCTGAAACGCGATTGCAATTATCCCACATAGTATCTGAAACGCGCCTGCAATGATCCTACAAAGTATCCGAAACGCGGCTGCAATGATCCTACAAAGTATCTGAAACGCACCTGCAATTATCCTTCAATGCATCTGAAATGCACCTGCAATTATCCTTCAATGTATCTGAAATGCACCTGCAATTATCCTATAAAGTATCTGAAACGCGCCTGCAATGATCCTGCAAAGTATCTGAAACGTGCCTGCAATGATCCTACAAAGTTTCTGAAACGCGACTGCAATTATCCCACATAGTATCTGAAACGCGCCTGCAATGACCCTACAAAGTATCCGAAACGCGGCTGCAATGATCCTACAAAGTATCTGAAACGCGATTGCAATTATCCCACATAGTATCTGAAACGCGCCTGCAATGACCCTACAAAGTATCCGAAACGCGGCTGCAATGATCCTACAAAGTATCTGAAACGCACCTGCAATTATCCTTCAATGTATCTGAAATGCACCTGCAATTATCCTTCAATGTATCTGAAATGCACCTGCAATGATCCCACAAAGTTTCTGAAACGCGACTGCAATTATCCCACATAGTATCTGAAACGCGCCTGCAATGACCCTACAAAGTATCCGAAACGCGGCTGCAATGATCCTACAAAGTATCTGAAACGCGCCTGCAATGATCCTGCAAAGTTTCTGAAACGCGACTGCAATTATCCTACAAAGCATCTGAAACGCGCCTGCAATGATCCTGCAAAGTATCTGAAACGCGCCTGCAATGATCCTGCAAAGTTTCTGAAACGCGAATGCAATTATCCCACATAGTATCTGAAACGCGCCTGCAATGACCCTACAAAGTATCCGAAACGCGGCTGCAATGATCCTACAAAGTATCTGAAACGCACCTGCAATTATCCTTCAATGTATCTGAAATGCACCTGCAATTATCCTTCAATGTATCTGAAATGCACCTGCAATTATCCTATAAAGTATCTGAAACGCCCCTGCAATGATCCTGCAAAGTATCTGAAACGCGCCTGCAATGATCCTGCAAAGTTTCTGAAACGCCACTGCAATTATCCCACATAGTATCTGAAACGCGCCTGCAATGACCCTACAAAGTATCCGAAACGCGGCTGCAATGATCCTTCAAAGTATCTGAAACGCGCCTGCAATGATCCTGCAAAGTTTCTGAAACGCGACTGCAATTATCCTACAAAGTATCTGAAACGCGCCTGCAATGATCCTGCAAAGTATCTGAAACGCGCCTGCAATGATCCTGCAAAGTTTCTGAAACGCGACTGCAATTATCCCACATAGTATCTGAAACGCGCCTGCAATGACCCTACAAAGTATCCGAAACGCGGCTGCAATGACCCTACAAAGTATCCGAAACGCGCCTGCAATGATCCTGCAAAGTTTCTGAAACGCGACTGCAATTATCCCACATAGTATCTGAAACGCGCCTGCAATGACCCTACAAAGTATCCGAAACGCGGCTGCAATGATCCTACAAAGTATCTGAAACGCACCTGCAATTATCCTTCAATGTATCTGAAATGCACCTGCAATTATCCTGCGAAGTATCTGAAACGCATCAGCATTTATCCTACAAAGTATCTGAAACGCGCCTGCAACGATCCTACAAAGTATCTGAAACGCACCTGCAACGATCCTACAAAGTATCTGAAATGCACCTGCAATTATTCTACAAAGAATCTGAAATGCGCCTGCAAGTATCCTACAAAATATCTGAAACGCGCTTGCAATTATCCTACAAAGTATCTGAACCGTGCCTGCAATGATCCTGCAAAGTATCTGAAACGCGCCTGCAATGATCCTGCAAAGTATCTGAAACGGGACTGCAATTATCCCACATAGTATCTGAAACGAGCCTGCAATTATCCTTCAATGTATCTGAAATGCACCTGCAATTATCCTATAAAGTATCTGAAACGCGCCTGCAATGATCCTGCAAAGTATCTGAAACGCGCCTGCAATGATCCTGCAAAGTATCTGAAACGCGATTGCAATTATCCCACATAGTATCTGAAACGCGCCTGCAATGATCCTACAAAGTATCCGAAACGCGGCTGCAATGATCCTACAAAGTATCTGAAACGCACCTGCAATTATCCTTCAATGCATCTGAAATGCACCTGCAATTATCCTTCAATGTATCTGAAATGCACCTGCAATTATCCTATAAAGTATCTGAAACGCGCCTGCAATGATCCTGCAAAGTATCTGAAACGTGCCTGCAATGATCCTACAAAGTTTCTGAAACGCGACTGCAATTATCCCACATAGTATCTGAAACGCGCCTGCAATGACCCTACAAAGTATCCGAAACGCGGCTGCAATGATCCTACAAAGTATCTGAAACGCGATTGCAATTATCCCACATAGTATCTGAAACGCGCCTGCAATGACCCTACAAAGTATCCGAAACGCGGCTGCAATGATCCTACAAAGTATCTGAAACGCACCTGCAATTATCCTTCAATGTATCTGAAATGCACCTGCAATTATCCTTCAATGTATCTGAAATGCACCTGCAATGATCCCACAAAGTTTCTGAAACGCGACTGCAATTATCCCACATAGTATCTGAAACGCGCCTGCAATGACCCTACAAAGTATCCGAAACGCGGCTGCAATGATCCTACAAAGTATCTGAAACGCGCCTGCAATGATCCTGCAAAGTTTCTGAAACGCGACTGCAATTATCCTACAAAGCATCTGAAACGCGCCTGCAATGATCCTGCAAAGTATCTGAAACGCGCCTGCAATGATCCTGCAAAGTTTCTGAAACGCGAATGCAATTATCCCACATAGTATCTGAAACGCGCCTGCAATGACCCTACAAAGTATCCGAAACGCGGCTGCAATGATCCTACAAAGTATCTGAAACGCACCTGCAATTATCCTTCAATGTATCTGAAATGCACCTGCAATTATCCTTCAATGTATCTGAAATGCACCTGCAATTATCCTATAAAGTATCTGAAACGCCCCTGCAATGATCCTGCAAAGTATCTGAAACGCGCCTGCAATGATCCTGCAAAGTTTCTGAAACGCCACTGCAATTATCCCACATAGTATCTGAAACGCGCCTGCAATGACCCTACAAAGTATCCGAAACGCGGCTGCAATGATCCTTCAAAGTATCTGAAACGCGCCTGCAATGATCCTGCAAAGTTTCTGAAACGCGACTGCAATTATCCTACAAAGTATCTGAAACGCGCCTGCAATGATCCTGCAAAGTATCTGAAACGCGCCTGCAATGATCCTGCAAAGTTTCTGAAACGCGACTGCAATTATCCCACATAGTATCTGAAACGCGCCTGCAATGACCCTACAAAGTATCCGAAACGCGGCTGCAATGACCCTACAAAGTATCCGAAACGCGCCTGCAATGATCCTGCAAAGTTTCTGAAACGCGACTGCAATTATCCCACATAGTATCTGAAACGCGCCTGCAATGACCCTACAAAGTATCCGAAACGCGGCTGCAATGATCCTACAAAGTATCTGAAACGCACCTGCAATTATCCTTCAATGTATCTGAAATGCACCTGCAATTATCCTGCGAAGTATCTGAAACGCATCAGCATTTATCCTACAAAGTATCTGAAACGCGCCTGCAACGATCCTACAAAGTATCTGAAACGCACCTGCAACGATCCTACAAAGTATCTGAAATGCACCTGCAATTATCCTACAAAGAATCTGAAATGCGCCTGCAAGTATCCTACAAAATATCTGAAACGCGCTTGCAATTATCCTACAAAGTATCTGAACCGTGCCTGCAATGATCCTGCAAAGTATCTGAAACGCGCCTGCAATGATCCTGCAAAGTATCTGAAACGGGACTGCAATTATCCCACATAGTATCTGAAACGAGCCTGCAATTATCCTTCAATGTATCTGAAATGCACCTGCAATTATCCTATAAAGCATCTGAAACGCGCCTGCAATGATCCTGCAAAGTATCTGAAACGCGCCTGCAATGATCCTGCAAAGTTTCTGAAACGCGAATGCAATTATCCTGCAAAGTTTCTGAAACGCGAATGCAATTATCCCACATAGTATCTGAAACGCGCCTGCAATGACCCTACAAAGTATCCGAAACGCGACTGCAATTATCCCACATAGTATCTGAAACGCGCCTGCAATGACCCTACAAAGTATCCGAAACGCGGCTGCAATGATCCTACAAAGTATCTGAAACGCGCCTGCAATGATCCTGCAAAGTTTCTGAAACGCGACTGCAATTATCCTACAAAGCATCTGAAACGCGCCTGCAATGATCCTGCAAAGTATCTGAAACGCGCCTGCAATGATCCTGCAAAGTTTCTGAAACGCGAATGCAATTATCCCACATAGTATCTGAAACGCGCCTGCAATGACCCTACAAAGTATCCGAAACGCGGCTGCAATGATCCTACAAAGTATCTGAAACGCACCTGCAATTATCCTTCAATGTATCTGAAATGCACCTGCAATTATCCTTCAATGTATCTGAAATGCACCTGCAATTATCCTATAAAGTATCTGAAACGCGCCTGCAATGATCCTGCAAAGTATCTGAAACGCGCCTGCAATGATCCTGCAAAGTTTCTGAAACGCCACTGCAATTATCCCACATAGTATCTGAAACGCGCCTGCAATGACCCTACAAAGTATCCGAAACGCGGCTGCAATGATCCTTCAAAGTATCTGAAACGCGCCTGCAATGATCCTGCAAAGTTTCTGAAACGCGACTGCAATTATCCTACAAAGTATCTGAAACGCGCCTGCAATGATCCTGCAAAGTATCTGAAACGCGCCTGCAATGATCCTGCAAAGTTTCTGAAACGCGACTGCAATTATCCCACATAGTATCTGAAACGCGCCTGCAATGACCCTACAAAGTATCCGAAACGCACCTGCAATTATCCTTCAATGCATCTGAAATGCACCTGCAATTATCCTTCAATGTATCTGAAATGCACCTGCAATTATCCTATAAAGTATCTGAAACGCGCCTGCAATGATCCTGCAAAGTATCTGAAACGTGCCTGCAATGATCCTACAAAGTTTCTGAAACGCGACTGCAATTATCCCACATAGTATCTGAAACGCGCCTGCAATGACCCTACAAAGTATCCGAAACGCGGCTGCAATGATCCTACAAAGTATCTGAAACGCGATTGCAATTATCCCACATAGTATCTGAAACGCGCCTGCAATGACCCTACAAAGTATCCGAAACGCGGCTGCAATGATCCTACAAAGTATCTGAAACGCACCTGCAATTATCCTTCAATGTATCTGAAATGCACCTGCAATTATCCTTCAATGTATCTGAAATGCACCTGCAATGATCCCACAAAGTTTCTGAAACGCGACTGCAATTATCCCACATAGTATCTGAAACGCGCCTGCAATGACCCTACAAAGTATCCGAAACGCGGCTGCAATGATCCTACAAAGTATCTGAAACGCGCCTGCAATGATCCTGCAAAGTTTCTGAAACGCGACTGCAATTATCCTACAAAGCATCTGAAACGCGCCTGCAATGATCCTGCAAAGTATCTGAAACGCGCCTGCAATGATCCTGCAAAGTTTCTGAAACGCGAATGCAATTATCCCACATAGTATCTGAAACGCGCCTGCAATGACCCTACAAAGTATCCGAAACGCGGCTGCAATGATCCTACAAAGTATCTGAAACGCACCTGCAATTATCCTTCAATGTATCTGAAATGCACCTGCAATTATCCTTCAATGTATCTGAAATGCACCTGCAATTATCCTATAAAGTATCTGAAACGCCCCTGCAATGATCCTGCAAAGTATCTGAAACGCGCCTGCAATGATCCTGCAAAGTTTCTGAAACGCCACTGCAATTATCCCACATAGTATCTGAAACGCGCCTGCAATGACCCTACAAAGTATCCGAAACGCGGCTGCAATGATCCTTCAAAGTATCTGAAACGCGCCTGCAATGATCCTGCAAAGTTTCTGAAACGCGACTGCAATTATCCTACAAAGTATCTGAAACGCGCCTGCAATGATCCTGCAAAGTATCTGAAACGCGCCTGCAATGATCCTGCAAAGTTTCTGAAACGCGACTGCAATTATCCCACATAGTATCTGAAACGCGCCTGCAATGACCCTACAAAGTATCCGAAACGCGGCTGCAATGACCCTACAAAGTATCCGAAACGCGCCTGCAATGATCCTGCAAAGTTTCTGAAACGCGACTGCAATTATCCCACATAGTATCTGAAACGCGCCTGCAATGACCCTACAAAGTATCCGAAACGCGGCTGCAATGATCCTACAAAGTATCTGAAACGCACCTGCAATTATCCTTCAATGTATCTGAAATGCACCTGCAATTATCCTGCGAAGTATCTGAAACGCATCAGCATTTATCCTACAAAGTATCTGAAACGCGCCTGCAACGATCCTACAAAGTATCTGAAACGCACCTGCAACGATCCTACAAAGTATCTGAAATGCACCTGCAATTATCCTACAAAGAATCTGAAATGCGCCTGCAAGTATCCTACAAAATATCTGAAACGCGCTTGCAATTATCCTACAAAGTATCTGAACCGTGCCTGCAATGATCCTGCAAAGTATCTGAAACGCGCCTGCAATGATCCTGCAAAGTATCTGAAACGGGACTGCAATTATCCCACATAGTATCTGAAACGAGCCTGCAATTATCCTTCAATGTATCTGAAATGCACCTGCAATTATCCTATAAAGCATCTGAAACGCGCCTGCAATGATCCTGCAAAGTATCTGAAACGCGCCTGCAATGATCCTGCAAAGTTTCTGAAACGCGAATGCAATTATCCTGCAAAGTTTCTGAAACGCGAATGCAATTATCCCACATAGTATCTGAAACGCGCCTGCAATGACCCTACAAAGTATCCGAAACGCGACTGCAATTATCCCACATAGTATCTGAAACGCGCCTGCAATGACCCTACAAAGTATCCGAAACGCGGCTGCAATGATCCTACAAAGTATCTGAAACGCGCCTGCAATGATCCTGCAAAGTTTCTGAAACGCGACTGCAATTATCCTACAAAGCATCTGAAACGCGCCTGCAATGATCCTGCAAAGTATCTGAAACGCGCCTGCAATGATCCTGCAAAGTTTCTGAAACGCGAATGCAATTATCCCACATAGTATCTGAAACGCGCCTGCAATGACCCTACAAAGTATCCGAAACGCGGCTGCAATGATCCTACAAAGTATCTGAAACGCACCTGCAATTATCCTTCAATGTATCTGAAATGCACCTGCAATTATCCTTCAATGTATCTGAAATGCACCTGCAATTATCCTATAAAGTATCTGAAACGCGCCTGCAATGATCCTGCAAAGTATCTGAAACGCGCCTGCAATGATCCTGCAAAGTTTCTGAAACGCCACTGCAATTATCCCACATAGTATCTGAAACGCGCCTGCAATGACCCTACAAAGTATCCGAAACGCGGCTGCAATGATCCTTCAAAGTATCTGAAACGCGCCTGCAATGATCCTGCAAAGTTTCTGAAACGCGACTGCAATTATCCTACAAAGTATCTGAAACGCGCCTGCAATGATCCTGCAAAGTATCTGAAACGCGCCTGCAATGATCCTGCAAAGTTTCTGAAACGCGACTGCAATTATCCCACATAGTATCTGAAACGCGCCTGCAATGACCCTACAAAGTATCCGAAACGCGGCTGCAATGACCCTACAAAGTATCCGAAACGCGCCTGCAATGATCCTGCAAAGTTTCTGAAACGCGACTGCAATTATCCCACATAGTATCTGAAACGCGCCTGCAATGACCCTACAAAGTATCCGAAACGCGGCTGCAATGATCCTACAAAGTATCTGAAACGCACCTGCAATTATCCTTCAATGTATCTGAAATGCACCTGCAATTATCCTGCGAAGTATCTGAAACGCATCAGCATTTATCCTACAAAGTATCTGAAACGCGCCTGCAACGATCCTACAAAGTATCTGAAACGCACCTGCAATGACCCTACAAAGTATCCGAAACGCGGCTGCAATGATCCTACAAAGTATCTGAAACGCACCTGCAATTATCCTTCAATGTATCTGAAATGCACCTGCAATTATCCTGCGAAGTATCTGAAACGCATCAGCATTTATCCTACAAAGTATCTGAAACGCGCCTGCAACGATCCTACAAAGTATCTGAAACGCACCTGCAACGATCCTACAAAGTATCTGAAATGCACCTGCAATTATCCTACAAAGAATCTGAAATGCGCCTGCAAGTATCCTACAAAATATCTGAAACGCGCTTGCAATTATCCTACAAAGTATCTGAACCGTGCCTGCAATGATCCTGCAAAGTATCTGAAACGCGCCTGCAATGATCCTACAAAGTATCTGAAACGCACCTGCAATTATCCTTCAATGTATCTGAAATGCACCTGCAATTATCCTGCGAAGTATCTGAAACGCATCAGCATTTATCCTACAAAGTATCTGAAACGCGCCTGCAACGATCCTACAAAGTATCTGAAACGCACCTGCAACGATCCTACAAAGTATCTGAAATGCACCTGCAATTATCCTACAAAGAATCTGAAATGCGCCTGCAAGTATCCTACAAAATATCTGAAACGCGCTTGCAATTATCCTACAAAGTATCTGAACCGTGCCTGCAATGATCCTGCAAAGTATCTGAAACGCGCCTGCAATGATCCTGCAAAGTATCTGAAACGGGACTGCAATTATCCCACATAGTATCTGAAACGAGCCTGCAATTATCCTTCAATGTATCTGAAATGCACCTGCAATTATCCTATAAAGCATCTGAAACGCGCCTGCAATGATCCTGCAAAGTATCTGAAACGCGCCTGCAATGATCCTGCAAAGTTTCTGAAACGCGAATGCAATTATCCTGCAAAGTTTCTGAAACGCGAATGCAATTATCCCACATAGTATCTGAAACGCGCCTGCAATGACCCTACAAAGTATCCGAAACGCGACTGCAATTATCCCACATAGTATCTGAAACGCGCCTGCAATGACCCTACAAAGTATCCGAAACGCGGCTGCAATGATCCTACAAAGTATCTGAAACGCGCCTGCAATGATCCTGCAAAGTTTCTGAAACGCGACTGCAATTATCCTACAAAGCATCTGAAACGCGCCTGCAATGATCCTGCAAAGTATCTGAAACGCGCCTGCAATGATCCTGCAAAGTTTCTGAAACGCGAATGCAATTATCCCACATAGTATCTGAAACGCGCCTGCAATGACCCTACAAAGTATCCGAAACGCGGCTGCAATGATCCTACAAAGTATCTGAAACGCACCTGCAATTATCCTTCAATGTATCTGAAATGCACCTGCAATTATCCTTCAATGTATCTGAAATGCACCTGCAATTATCCTATAAAGTATCTGAAACGCGCCTGCAATGATCCTGCAAAGTATCTGAAACGCGCCTGCAATGATCCTGCAAAGTTTCTGAAACGCCACTGCAATTATCCCACATAGTATCTGAAACGCGCCTGCAATGACCCTACAAAGTATCCGAAACGCGGCTGCAATGATCCTTCAAAGTATCTGAAACGCGCCTGCAATGATCCTGCAAAGTTTCTGAAACGCGACTGCAATTATCCTACAAAGTATCTGAAACGCGCCTGCAATGATCCTGCAAAGTATCTGAAACGCGCCTGCAATGATCCTGCAAAGTTTCTGAAACGCGACTGCAATTATCCCACATAGTATCTGAAACGCGCCTGCAATGACCCTACAAAGTATCCGAAACGCGGCTGCAATGACCCTACAAAGTATCCGAAACGCGCCTGCAATGATCCTGCAAAGTTTCTGAAACGCGACTGCAATTATCCCACATAGTATCTGAAACGCGCCTGCAATGACCCTACAAAGTATCCGAAACGCGGCTGCAATGATCCTACAAAGTATCTGAAACGCACCTGCAATTATCCTTCAATGTATCTGAAATGCACCTGCAATTATCCTGCGAAGTATCTGAAACGCATCAGCATTTATCCTACAAAGTATCTGAAACGCGCCTGCAACGATCCTACAAAGTATCTGAAACGCACCTGCAACGATCCTACAAAGTATCTGAAATGCACCTGCAATTATCCTACAAAGAATCTGAAATGCGCCTGCAAGTATCCTACAAAATATCTGAAACGCGCTTGCAATTATCCTACAAAGTATCTGAACCGTGCCTGCAATGATCCTGCAAAGTATCTGAAACGCGCCTGCAATGATCCTGCAAAGTATCTGAAACGGGACTGCAATTATCCCACATAGTATCTGAAACGCGCCTGCAATGACCCTACAAAGTATCCGAAACGCGGCTGCAATGATCCTACAAAGTATCTGAAACGCACCTGCAATTATCCTTCAATGTATCTGAAATGCACCTGCAATTATCCTTCAATGTATCTGAAATGCACCTGCAATGATCCCACAAAGTTTCTGAAACGCGACTGCAATTATCCCACATAGTATCTGAAACGCGCCTGCAATGACCCTACAAAGTATCCGAAACGCGGCTGCAATGATCCTACAAAGTATCTGAAACGCGCCTGCAATGATCCTGCAAAGTTTCTGAAACGCGACTGCAATTATCCTACAAAGCATCTGAAACGCGCCTGCAATGATCCTGCAAAGTATCTGAAACGCGCCTGCAATGATCCTGCAAAGTTTCTGAAACGCGAATGCAATTATCCCACATAGTATCTGAAACGCGCCTGCAATGACCCTACAAAGTATCCGAAACGCGGCTGCAATGATCCTACAAAGTATCTGAAACGCACCTGCAATTATCCTTCAATGTATCTGAAATGCACCTGCAATTATCCTTCAATGTATCTGAAATGCACCTGCAATTATCCTATAAAGTATCTGAAACGCGCCTGCAATGATCCTGCAAAGTATCTGAAACGCGCCTGCAATGATCCTGCAAAGTTTCTGAAACGCCACTGCAATTATCCCACATAGTATCTGAAACGCGCCTGCAATGACCCTACAAAGTATCCGAAACGCGGCTGCAATGATCCTTCAAAGTATCTGAAACGCGCCTGCAATGATCCTGCAAAGTTTCTGAAACGCGACTGCAATTATCCTACAAAGTATCTGAAACGCGCCTGCAATGATCCTGCAAAGTATCTGAAACGCGCCTGCAATGATCCTGCAAAGTTTCTGAAACGCGACTGCAATTATCCCACATAGTATCTGAAACGCGCCTGCAATGACCCTACAAAGTATCCGAAACGCGGCTGCAATGACCCTACAAAGTATCCGAAACGCGCCTGCAATGATCCTGCAAAGTTTCTGAAACGCGACTGCAATTATCCCACATAGTATCTGAAACGCGCCTGCAATGACCCTACAAAGTATCCGAAACGCGGCTGCAATGATCCTACAAAGTATCTGAAACGCACCTGCAATTATCCTTCAATGTATCTGAAATGCACCTGCAATTATCCTGCGAAGTATCTGAAACGCATCAGCATTTATCCTACAAAGTATCTGAAACGCGCCTGCAACGATCCTACAAAGTATCTGAAACGCACCTGCAACGATCCTACAAAGTATCTGAAATGCACCTGCAATTATTCTACAAAGAATCTGAAATGCGCCTGCAAGTATCCTACAAAATATCTGAAACGCGCTTGCAATTATCCTACAAAGTATCTGAACCGTGCCTGCAATGATCCTGCAAAGTATCTGAAACGCGCCTGCAATGATCCTGCAAAGTATCTGAAACGGGACTGCAATTATCCCACATAGTATCTGAAACGAGCCTGCAATTATCCTTCAATGTATCTGAAATGCACCTGCAATTATCCTATAAAGTATCTGAAACGCGCCTGCAATGATCCTGCAAAGTATCTGAAACGCGCCTGCAATGATCCTGCAAAGTATCTGAAACGCGATTGCAATTATCCCACATAGTATCTGAAACGCGCCTGCAATGATCCTACAAAGTATCCGAAACGCGGCTGCAATGATCCTACAAAGTATCTGAAACGCACCTGCAATTATCCTTCAATGCATCTGAAATGCACCTGCAATTATCCTTCAATGTATCTGAAATGCACCTGCAATTATCCTATAAAGTATCTGAAACGCGCCTGCAATGATCCTGCAAAGTATCTGAAACGTGCCTGCAATGATCCTACAAAGTTTCTGAAACGCGACTGCAATTATCCCACATAGTATCTGAAACGCGCCTGCAATGACCCTACAAAGTATCCGAAACGCGGCTGCAATGATCCTACAAAGTATCTGAAACGCGATTGCAATTATCCCACATAGTATCTGAAACGCGCCTGCAATGACCCTACAAAGTATCCGAAACGCGGCTGCAATGATCCTACAAAGTATCTGAAACGCACCTGCAATTATCCTTCAATGTATCTGAAATGCACCTGCAATTATCCTTCAATGTATCTGAAATGCACCTGCAATGATCCCACAAAGTTTCTGAAACGCGACTGCAATTATCCCACATAGTATCTGAAACGCGCCTGCAATGACCCTACAAAGTATCCGAAACGCGGCTGCAATGATCCTACAAAGTATCTGAAACGCGCCTGCAATGATCCTGCAAAGTTTCTGAAACGCGACTGCAATTATCCTACAAAGCATCTGAAACGCGCCTGCAATGATCCTGCAAAGTATCTGAAACGCGCCTGCAATGATCCTGCAAAGTTTCTGAAACGCGAATGCAATTATCCCACATAGTATCTGAAACGCGCCTGCAATGACCCTACAAAGTATCCGAAACGCGGCTGCAATGATCCTACAAAGTATCTGAAACGCACCTGCAATTATCCTTCAATGTATCTGAAATGCACCTGCAATTATCCTTCAATGTATCTGAAATGCACCTGCAATTATCCTATAAAGTATCTGAAACGCCCCTGCAATGATCCTGCAAAGTATCTGAAACGCGCCTGCAATGATCCTGCAAAGTTTCTGAAACGCCACTGCAATTATCCCACATAGTATCTGAAACGCGCCTGCAATGACCCTACAAAGTATCCGAAACGCGGCTGCAATGATCCTTCAAAGTATCTGAAACGCGCCTGCAATGATCCTGCAAAGTTTCTGAAACGCGACTGCAATTATCCTACAAAGTATCTGAAACGCGCCTGCAATGATCCTGCAAAGTATCTGAAACGCGCCTGCAATGATCCTGCAAAGTTTCTGAAACGCGACTGCAATTATCCCACATAGTATCTGAAACGCGCCTGCAATGACCCTACAAAGTATCCGAAACGCGGCTGCAATGACCCTACAAAGTATCCGAAACGCGCCTGCAATGATCCTGCAAAGTTTCTGAAACGCGACTGCAATTATCCCACATAGTATCTGAAACGCGCCTGCAATGACCCTACAAAGTATCCGAAACGCGGCTGCAATGATCCTACAAAGTATCTGAAACGCACCTGCAATTATCCTTCAATGTATCTGAAATGCACCTGCAATTATCCTGCGAAGTATCTGAAACGCATCAGCATTTATCCTACAAAGTATCTGAAACGCGCCTGCAACGATCCTACAAAGTATCTGAAACGCACCTGCAACGATCCTACAAAGTATCTGAAATGCACCTGCAATTATCCTACAAAGAATCTGAAATGCGCCTGCAAGTATCCTACAAAATATCTGAAACGCGCTTGCAATTATCCTACAAAGTATCTGAACCGTGCCTGCAATGATCCTGCAAAGTATCTGAAACGCGCCTGCAATGATCCTGCAAAGTATCTGAAACGGGACTGCAATTATCCCACATAGTATCTGAAACGAGCCTGCAATTATCCTTCAATGTATCTGAAATGCACCTGCAATTATCCTATAAAGCATCTGAAACGCGCCTGCAATGATCCTGCAAAGTATCTGAAACGCGCCTGCAATGATCCTGCAAAGTTTCTGAAACGCGAATGCAATTATCCTGCAAAGTTTCTGAAACGCGAATGCAATTATCCCACATAGTATCTGAAACGCGCCTGCAATGACCCTACAAAGTATCCGAAACGCGACTGCAATTATCCCACATAGTATCTGAAACGCGCCTGCAATGACCCTACAAAGTATCCGAAACGCGGCTGCAATGATCCTACAAAGTATCTGAAACGCGCCTGCAATGATCCTGCAAAGTTTCTGAAACGCGACTGCAATTATCCTACAAAGCATCTGAAACGCGCCTGCAATGATCCTGCAAAGTATCTGAAACGCGCCTGCAATGATCCTGCAAAGTTTCTGAAACGCGAATGCAATTATCCCACATAGTATCTGAAACGCGCCTGCAATGACCCTACAAAGTATCCGAAACGCGGCTGCAATGATCCTACAAAGTATCTGAAACGCACCTGCAATTATCCTTCAATGTATCTGAAATGCACCTGCAATTATCCTTCAATGTATCTGAAATGCACCTGCAATTATCCTATAAAGTATCTGAAACGCGCCTGCAATGATCCTGCAAAGTATCTGAAACGCGCCTGCAATGATCCTGCAAAGTTTCTGAAACGCCACTGCAATTATCCCACATAGTATCTGAAACGCGCCTGCAATGACCCTACAAAGTATCCGAAACGCGGCTGCAATGATCCTTCAAAGTATCTGAAACGCGCCTGCAATGATCCTGCAAAGTTTCTGAAACGCGACTGCAATTATCCTACAAAGTATCTGAAACGCGCCTGCAATGATCCTGCAAAGTATCTGAAACGCGCCTGCAATGATCCTGCAAAGTTTCTGAAACGCGACTGCAATTATCCCACATAGTATCTGAAACGCGCCTGCAATGACCCTACAAAGTATCCGAAACGCGGCTGCAATGACCCTACAAAGTATCCGAAACGCGCCTGCAATGATCCTGCAAAGTTTCTGAAACGCGACTGCAATTATCCCACATAGTATCTGAAACGCGCCTGCAATGACCCTACAAAGTATCCGAAACGCGGCTGCAATGATCCTACAAAGTATCTGAAACGCACCTGCAATTATCCTTCAATGTATCTGAAATGCACCTGCAATTATCCTGCGAAGTATCTGAAACGCATCAGCATTTATCCTACAAAGTATCTGAAACGCGCCTGCAACGATCCTACAAAGTATCTGAAACGCACCTGCAACGATCCTACAAAGTATCTGAAATGCACCTGCAATTATCCTACAAAGAATCTGAAATGCGCCTGCAAGTATCCTACAAAATATCTGAAACGCGCTTGCAATTATCCTACAAAGTATCTGAACCGTGCCTGCAATGATCCTGCAAAGTATCTGAAACGCGCCTGCAATGATCCTGCAAAGTATCTGAAACGGGACTGCAATTATCCCACATAGTATCTGAAACGAGCCTGCAATTATCCTTCAATGTATCTGAAATGCACCTGCAATTATCCTATAAAGCATCTGAAACGCGCCTGCAATGATCCTGCAAAGTATCTGAAACGCGCCTGCAATGATCCTGCAAAGTTTCTGAAACGCGAATGCAATTATCCCACATAGTATCTGAAACGCGCCTGCAATGACCCTACAAAGTATCCGAAACGCGGCTGCAATGATCCTACAAAGTATCTGAAACGCACCTGCAATTATCCTTCAATGTATCTGAAATGCACCTGCAATTATCCTTCAATGTATCTGAAATGCACCTGCAATTATCCTATAAAGTATCTGAAACGCGCCTGCAATGATCCTGCAAAGTATCTGAAACGCGCCTGCAATGATCCTGCAAAGTTTCTGAAACGCCACTGCAATTATCCCACATAGTATCTGAAACGCGCCTGCAATGACCCTACAAAGTATCCGAAACGCGGCTGCAATGATCCTTCAAAGTATCTGAAACGCGCCTGCAATGATCCTGCAAAGTTTCTGAAACGCGACTGCAATTATCCTACAAAGTATCTGAAACGCGCCTGCAATGATCCTGCAAAGTATCTGAAACGCGCCTGCAATGATCCTGCAAAGTTTCTGAAACGCGACTGCAATTATCCCACATAGTATCTGAAACGCGCCTGCAATGACCCTACAAAGTATCCGAAACGCGGCTGCAATGACCCTACAAAGTATCCGAAACGCGCCTGCAATGATCCTGCAAAGTTTCTGAAACGCGACTGCAATTATCCCACATAGTATCTGAAACGCGCCTGCAATGACCCTACAAAGTATCCGAAACGCGGCTGCAATGATCCTACAAAGTATCTGAAACGCACCTGCAATTATCCTTCAATGTATCTGAAATGCACCTGCAATTATCCTGCGAAGTATCTGAAACGCATCAGCATTTATCCTACAAAGTATCTGAAACGCGCCTGCAACGATCCTACAAAGTATCTGAAACGCACCTGCAACGATCCTACAAAGTATCTGAAATGCACCTGCAATTATCCTACAAAGAATCTGAAATGCGCCTGCAAGTATCCTACAAAATATCTGAAACGCGCTTGCAATTATCCTACAAAGTATCTGAACCGTGCCTGCAATGATCCTGCAAAGTATCTGAAACGCGCCTGCAATGATCCTGCAAAGTATCTGAAACGGGACTGCAATTATCCCACATAGTATCTGAAACGAGCCTGCAATTATCCTTCAATGTATCTGAAATGCACCTGCAATTATCCTATAAAGTATCTGAAACGCGCCTGCAATGATCCTGCAAAGTATCTGAAACGCGCCTGCAATGATCCTGCAAAGTTTCTGAAACGCGACTGCAATTATCCCACATAGTATCTGAAACGCGCCTGCAATGACCCAGAAAGTATCCGAAACGCGGCTGCAATGATCCTACAAAGTATCTGAAACGCGCCTGCAATGACCCAGAAAGTATCCGAAACGCGGCTGCAATGATCCTACAAAGTATCTGAAACGCGATTGCAATTATCCCACATAGTATCTGAAACGCGCCTGCAATGATCCTACAAAGTATCCGAAACGCGGCTGCAATGATCCTACAAAGTATCTGAAACGCACCTGCAATTATCCTTCAATGCATCTGAAATGCACCTGCAATTATCCTTCAATGTATCTGAAATGCACCTGCAATTATCCTATAAAGTATCTGAAACGCGCCTGCAATGATCCTGCAAAGTATCTGAAACGTGCCTGCAATGATCCTACAAAGTTTCTGAAACGCGACTGCGATTATCCCATATAGTATCTGAAACGCGCCTGCAATGACCCTACAAAGTATCCGAAACGCGGCTGCAATGATCCTACAAAGTATCTGAAACGCGATTGCAATTATCCCACATAGTATCTGAAACGCGCCTGCAATGACCCTACAAAGTATCCGAAACGCGGCTGCAATGATCCTACAAAGTATCTGAAACGCACCTGCAATTATCCTTCAATGTATCTGAAATGCACCTGCAATTATCCTTCAATGTATCTGAAATGCACCTGCAATGATCCCACAAAGTTTCTAAAACGCGACTGCAATTATCCCACATAGTATCTGAAACGCGCCTGCAATGACCCTACAAAGTATCCGAAACGCGGCTGCAATGATCCTACAAAGTATCTGAAACGCGCCTGCAATGATCCTGCAAAGTTTCTGAAACGCGACTGCAATTATCCTACAAAGCATCTGAAACGCGCCTGCAATGATCCTGCAAAGTATCTGAAACGCGCCTGCAATGATCCTGCAAAGTTTCTGAAACGCGAATGCAATTATCCCACATAGTATCTGAAACGCGCCTGCAATGACCCTACAAAGTATCCGAAACGCGGCTGCAATGATCCTACAAAGTATCTGAAACGCACCTGCAATTATCCTTCAATGTATCTGAAATGCACCTGCAATTATCCTTCAATGTATCTGAAATGCACCTGCAATTATCCTATAAAGTATCTGAAACGCGCCTGCAATGATCCTGCAAAGTATCTGAAACGCGCCTGCAATGATCCTGCAAAGTTTCTGAAACGCCACTGCAATTATCCCACATAGTATCTGAAACGCGCCTGCAATGACCCTACAAAGTATCCGAAACGCGGCTGCAATGATCCTTCAAAGTATCTGAAACGCGCCTGCAATGATCCTGCAAAGTTTCTGAAACGCGACTGCAATTATCCTACAAAGTATCTGAAACGCGCCTGCAATGATCCTGCAAAGTATCTGAAACGCGCCTGCAATGATCCTGCAAAGTTTCTGAAACGCGACTGCAATTATCCCACATAGTATCTGAAACGCGCCTGCAATGACCCTACAAAGTATCCGAAACGCGGCTGCAATGACCCTACAAAGTATCCGAAACGCGCCTGCAATGATCCTGCAAAGTTTCTGAAACGCGACTGCAATTATCCCACATAGTATCTGAAACGCGCCTGCAATGACCCTACAAAGTATCCGAAACGCGGCTGCAATGATCCTACAAAGTATCTGAAACGCACCTGCAATTATCCTTCAATGTATCTGAAATGCACCTGCAATTATCCTGCGAAGTATCTGAAACGCATCAGCATTTATCCTACAAAGTATCTGAAACGCGCCTGCAACGATCCTACAAAGTATCTGAAACGCACCTGCAACGATCCTACAAAGTATCTGAAATGCACCTGCAATTATCCTACAAAGAATCTGAAATGCGCCTGCAAGTATCCTACAAAATATCTGAAACGCGCTTGCAATTATCCTACAAAGTATCTGAACCGTGCCTGCAATGATCCTGCAAAGTATCTGAAACGCGCCTGCAATGATCCTGCAAAGTATCTGAAACGGGACTGCAATTATCCCACATAGTATCTGAAACGAGCCTGCAATTATCCTTCAATGTATCTGAAATGCACCTGCAATTATCCTATAAAGTATCTGAAACGCGCCTGCAATGATCCTGCAAAGTATCTGAAACGCGCCTGCAATGATCCTGCAAAGTTTCTGAAACGCGACTGCAATTATCCCACATAGTATCTGAAACGCGCCTGCAATGACCCTACAAAGTATCCGAAACGCGGCTGCAATGATCCTACAAAGTATCTGAAACGCGATTGCAATTATCCCACATAGTATCTGAAACGCGCCTGCAATGACCCTACAAAGTATCCGAAACGCGGCTGCAATGATCCTACAAAGTATCTGAAACGCACCTGCAATTATCCTTCAATGTATCTGAAATGCACCTGCAATTATCCTTCAATGTATCTGAAATGCACCTGCAATTATCCTATAAAGTATCTGAAACGCGCCTGCAATGATCCTGCAAAGTATGTAAAACGCGCCTGCAATGGTCCTGCAAAGTTTCTGAAACGCCACTGCAATTATCCCACATAGTATCTGAAACGCGCCTGCAATGACCCTACAAAGTATCCGAAACGCGGCTGCAATGATCCTTCAAAGTATCTGAAACGCGCCTGCAATGATCCTGCAAAGTTTCTGAAACGCGACTGCAATTATCCCACATAGTATCTGAAACGCGCCTGCAATGACCCTACAAAGTATCCGAAACGCGGCTGCAATGACCCTACAAAGTATCCGAAACGCGCCTGCAATGATCCTGCAAAGTTTCTGAAACGCGACTGCAATTATCCCACATAGTATCTGAAACGCGCCTGCAATGACCCTACAAAGTATCCGAAACGCGGCTGCAATGATCCTACAAAGTATCTGAAACGCACCTGCAATTATCCTTCAATGTATCTGAAATGCACCTGCAATTATCCTGCGAAGTATCTGAAACGCATCAGCATTTATCCTACAAAGTATCTGAAACGCGCCTGCAACGATCCTACAAAGTATCTGAAACGCACCTGCAACGATCCTACAAAGTATCTGAAATGCACCTGCAATTATCCTACAAAGAATCTGAAATGCGCCTGCAAGTATCCTACAAAATATCTGAAACGCGCTTGCAATTATCCTACAAAGTATCTGAACCGTGCCTGCAATGATCCTGCAAAGTATCTGAAACGCGCCTGCAATGATCCTGCAAAGTATCTGAAACGGGACTGCAATTATCCCACATAGTATCTGAAACGAGCCTGCAATTATCCTTCAATGTATCTGAAATGCACCTGCAATTATCCTATAAAGTATCTGAAACGCGCCTGCAATGATCCTGCAAAGTATCTAAAACGCGCCTGCAATGATCCTGCAAAGTTTCTGAAACGCGACTGCAATTATCCCACATAGTATCTGAAACGCGCCTGCAATGACCCTACAAAGTATCCAAAACGCGGCTGCAATGATCCTACAAAGTATCTGAAACGCGATTGCAATTATCCCACATAGTATCTGAAACGCGCCTGCAATGACCCTACAAAGTATCCGAAACGCGGCTGCAATGATCCTACAAAGTATCTGAAACGCACCTGCAATTATCCTTCAATGTATCTGAAATGCACCTGCAATTATCCTTCAATGTATCTGAAATGCACCTGCAATTATCCTATAAAGTATCTGAAACGCGCCTGCAATGATCCTGCAAAGTATCTGAAACGCGCCTGCAATGGTCCTGCAAAGTTTCTGAAACGCCACTGCAATTATCCCACATAGTATCTGAAACGCGCCTGCAATGACCCTACAAAGTATCCGAAACGCGGCTGCAATGATCCTTCAAAGTATCTGAAACGCGCCTGCAATGATCCTGCAAAGTTTCTGAAACGCGACTGCAATTATCCTACAAAGTATCTGAAACGCGCCTGCAATGATCCTGCAAAGTATCTGAAACGCGCCTGCAATGATCCTGCAAAGTTTCTGAAACGCGACTGCAATTATCCCACATAGTATCTGAAACGCGCCTGCAATGACCCTACAAAGTATCCGAAACGCGGCTGCAATGACCCTACAAAGTATCCGAAACGCGCTTGCAATGATCCTGCAAAGTTTCTGAAACGCGACTGCAATTATCCCACATAGTATCTGAAACGCGCCTGCAATGACCCTACAAAGAATCCGAAACGCGGCTGCAATGATCCTACAAAGTATCTGAAACGCACCTGCAATTATCCTTCAATGTATCTGAAATGCACCTGCAATTATCCTGCGAAGTATCTGAAACGCATCAGCATTTATCCTACAAAGTATCTGAAACGCGCCTGCAACGATCCTACAAAGTATCTGAAACGCACCTGCAACGATCCTACAAAGTATCTGAAATGCACCTGCAATTATTCTACAAAGAATCTGAAATGCGCCTGCAAGTATCCTACAAAATATCTGAAACGCGCTTGCAATTATCCTACAAAGTATCTGAACCGTGCCTGCAATGATCCTGCAAAGTATCTGAAACGCGCCTGCAATGATCCTGCAAAGTATCTGAAACGGGACTGCAATTATCCCACATAGTATCTGAAACGAGCCTGCAATTATCCTTCAATGTATCTGAAATGCACCTGCAATTATCCTATAAAGTATCTGAAACGCGCCTGCAATGATCCTGCAAAGTTTCTGAAACGCGACTGCAATTATCCCACATAGTATCTGAAACGCGCCTGCAATGACCCTACAAAGTATCCGAAACGCGGCTGCAATGATCCTACAAAGTATCTGAAACGCGATTGCAATTATCCCACATAGTATCTGAAACGCGCCTGCAATGACCCTACAAAGTATCCGAAACGCGGCTGCAATGATCCTACAAAGTATCTGAAACGCACCTGCAATTATCCTTCAATGTATCTGAAATGCACCTGCAATTATCCTTCAATGTATCTGAAATGCACCTGCAATTATCCTATAAAGTATCTGAAACGCGCCTGCAATGATCCTGCAAAGTATCTGAAACGCGCCTGCAATGGTCCTGCAAAGTTTCTGAAACGCCACTGCAATTATCCCACATAGTATCTGAAACGCGCCTGCAATGACCCTACAAAGTATCCGAAACGCGGCTGCAATGATCCTTCAAAGTATCTGAAACGCGCCTGCAATGATCCTGCAAAGTTTCTGAAACGCGACTGCAATTATCCTACAAAGTATCTGAAACGCGCCTGCAATGATCCTGCAAAGTATCTGAAACGCGCCTGCAATGATCCTGCAAAGTTTCTGAAACGCGACTGCAATTATCCCACATAGTATCTGAAACGCGCCTGCAATGACCCTACAAAGTATCCGAAACGCGGCTGCAATGACCCTACAAAGTATCCGAAACGCGCCTGCAATGATCCTGCAAAGTTTCTGAAACGCGACTGCAATTATCCCACATAGTATCTGAAACGCGCCTGCAATGACCCTACAAAGTATCCGAAACGCGGCTGCAATGATCCTACAAAGTATCTGAAACGCACCTGCAATTATCCTTCAATGTATCTGAAATGCACCTGCAATTATCCTGCGAAGTATCTGAAACGCATCAGCATTTATCCTACAAAGTATCTGAAACGCGCCTGCAACGATCCTACAAAGTATCTGAAACGCACCTGCAACGATCCTACAAAGTATCTGAAATGCACCTGCAATTATCCTACAAAGAATCTGAAATGCGCCTGCAAGTATCCTACAAAATATCTGAAACGCGCTTGCAATTATCCTACAAAGTATCTGAACCGTGCCTGCAATGATCCTGCAAAGTATCTGAAACGCGCCTGCAATGATCCTGCAAAGTATCTGAAACGGGACTGCAATTATCCCACATAGTATCTGAAACGAGCCTGCAATTATCCTTCAATGTATCTGAAATGCACCTGCAATTATCCTATAAAGTATCTGAAACGCGCCTGCAATGATCCTGCAAAGTATCTGAAACGCGCCTGCAATGATCCTGCAAAGTTTCTGAAACGCGACTGCAATTATCCCACATAGTATCTGAAACGCGCCTGCAATGACCCTACAAAGTATCCGAAACGCGGCTGCAATGACCCTACAAAGTATCCGAAACGCGCCTGCAATGATCCTGCAAAGTTTCTGAAACGCGACTGCAATTATCCCACATAGTATCTGAAACGCGCCTGCAATGACCCTACAAAGTATCCGAAACGCGGCTGCAATGATCCTACAAAGTATCTGAAACGCACCTGCAATTATCCTTCAATGTATCTGAAATGCACCTGCAATTATCCTGCGAAGTATCTGAAACGCATCAGCATTTATCCTACAAAGTATCTGAAACACGCCTGCAACGATCCTACAAAGTATCTGAAACGCACCTGCAACGATCCTACAAAGTATCTGAAATGCACCTGCAATTATCCTACAAAGAATCTGAAATGCGCCTGCAAGTATCCTACAAAATATCTGAAACGCGCTTGCAATTATCCTACAAAGTATCTGAACCGTGCCTGCAATGATCCTGCAAAGTATCTGAAACGCGCCTGCAATGATCCTGCAAAGTATCTGAAACGGGACTGCAATTATCCCACATAGTATCTGAAACGAGCCTGCAATTATCCTTCAATGTATCTGAAATGCACCTGCAATTATCCTATAAAGTATCTGAAACGCGCCTGCAATGATCCTGCAAAGTATCTGAAACGCGCCTGCAATGATCCTGCAAAGTTTCTGAAACGCGACTGCAATTATCCCACATAGTATCTGAAACGCGCCTGCAATGACCCAGAAAGTATCCGAAACGCGGCTGCAATGATCCTACAAAGTATCTGAAACGCGATTGCAATTATCCCACATAGTATCTGAAACGCGCCTGCAATGATCCTACAAAGTATCCGAAACGCGGCTGCAATGATCCTACAAAGTATCTGAAACGCACCTGCAATTATCCTTCAATGCATCTGAAATGCACCTGCAATTATCCTTCAATGTATCTGAAATGCACCTGCAATTATCCTATAAAGTATCTGAAACGCGCCTGCAATGATCCTGCAAAGTATCTGAAACGCGCCTGCAATGATCCTACAAAGTTTCTGAAACGCGACTGCAATTATCCCACATAGTATCTGAAACGCGCCTGCAATGACCCTACAAAGTATCCGAAACGCGGCTGCAATGATCCTACAAAGTATCTGAAACGCGATTGCAATTATCCCACATAGTATCTGAAACGCGCCTGCAATGACCCTACAAAGTATCCGAAACGCGGCTGCAATGATCCTACAAAGTATCTGAAACGCACCTGCAATTATCCTTCAATGTATCTGAAATGCACCTGCAATTATCCTTCAATGTGTCTGAAATGCACCTGCAATGATCCCACAAAGTTTCTGAAACGCGACTGCAATTATCCCACATAGTATCTGAAACGCGCCTGCAATGACCCTACAAAGTATCCGAAACGCGGCTGCAATGATCCTACAAAGTATCTGAAACGCGCCTGCAATGATCCTGCAAAGTTTCTGAAACGCGACTGCAATTATCCTACAAAGCATCTGAAACGCGCCTGCAATGATCCTGCAAAGTATCTGAAACGCGCCTGCAATGATCCTGCAAAGTTTCTGAAACGCGAATGCAATTATCCCACATAGTATCTGAAACGCGCCTGCAATGACCCTACAAAGTATCCGAAACGCGGCTGCAATGATCCTACAAAGTATCTGAAACGCACCTGCAATTATCCTTCAATGTATCTGAAATGCACCTGCAATTATCCTTCAATGTATCTGAAATGCACCTGCAATGATCCCACAAAGTTTCTGAAACGCGACTGCAATTATCCCACATAGTATCTGAAACGCGCCTGCAATGACCCTACAAAGTATCCGAAACGCGGCTGCAATGATCCTACAAAGCATCTGAAACGCGCCTGCAATGATCCTGCAAAGTATCCGAAACGCGGCTGCAATGATCCTACAAAGTATCTGAAACGCACCTGCAATTATCCTACAAAGTATCTGAAATGCACCTGCAATTATCCTACAAAGAATCTGAAATGCGCCTGCAAGTATCCTACAAAATATCTGAAACGCGCTTGCAATTATCCTACAAAGTATCTGAACCGTGCCTGCAATGATCCTGCAAAGTATCTGAAACGCGCCTGCAATGATCCTGCAAAGTATCTGAAACGGGACTGCAATTATCCCACATAGTATCTGAAACGAGCCTGCAATTATCCTTCAATGTATCTGAAATGCACCTGCAATTATCCTATAAAGTATCTGAAACGCGCCTGCAATGATCCTGCAAAGTATCTGAAACGCGCCTGCAATGATCCTGCAAAGTTTCTGAAACGCGACTGCAATTATCCCACATAGTATCTGAAACGCGCCTGCAATGACCCAGAAAGTATCCGAAACGCGGCTGCAATGATCCTACAAAGTATCTGAAACGCGATTGCAATTATCCCACATAGTATCTGAAACGCGCCTGCAATGATCCTACAAAGTATCCGAAACGCGGCTGCAATGATCCTACAAAGTATCTGAAACGCACCTGCAATTATCCTTCAATGCATCTGAAATGCACCTGCAATTATCCTTCAATGTATCTGAAATGCACCTGCAATTATCCTATAAAGTATCTGAAACGCGCCTGCAATGATCCTGCAAAGTATCTGAAACGCGCCTGCAATGATCCTACAAAGTTTCTGAAACGCGACTGCAATTATCCCACATAGTATCTGAAACGCGCCTGCAATGACCCTACAAAGTATCCGAAACGCGGCTGCAATGATCCTACAAAGTATCTGAAACGCGATTGCAATTATCCCACATAGTATCTGAAACGCGCCTGCAATGACCCTACAAAGTATCCGAAACGCGGCTGCAATGATCCTACAAAGTATCTGAAACGCACCTGCAATTATCCTTCAATGTATCTGAAATGCACCTGCAATTATCCTTCAATGTGTCTGAAATGCACCTGCAATGATCCCACAAAGTTTCTGAAACGCGACTGCAATTATCCCACATAGTATCTGAAACGCGCCTGCAATGACCCTACAAAGTATCCGAAACGCGGCTGCAATGATCCTACAAAGTATCTGAAACGCGCCTGCAATGATCCTGCAAAGTTTCTGAAACGCGACTGCAATTATCCTACAAAGCATCTGAAACGCGCCTGCAATGATCCTGCAAAGTATCTGAAACGCGCCTGCAATGATCCTGCAAAGTTTCTGAAACGCGAATGCAATTATCCCACATAGTATCTGAAACGCGCCTGCAATGACCCTACAAAGTATCCGAAACGCGGCTGCAATGATCCTACAAAGTATCTGAAACGCACCTGCAATTATCCTTCAATGTATCTGAAATGCACCTGCAATTATCCTTCAATGTATCTGAAATGCACCTGCAATGATCCCACAAAGTTTCTGAAACGCGACTGCAATTATCCCACATAGTATCTGAAACGCGCCTGCAATGACCCTACAAAGTATCCGAAACGCGGCTGCAATGATCCTACAAAGTATCTGAAACGCACCTGCAATTATCCTTCAATGTATCTGAAATGCACCTGCAATTATCCTTCAATGTGTCTGAAATGCACCTGCAATGATCCCACAAAGTTTCTGAAACGCGACTGCAATTATCCCACATAGTATCTGAAACGCGCCTGCAATGACCCTACAAAGTATCCGAAACGCGGCTGCAATGATCCTACAAAGTATCTGAAACGCGCCTGCAATGATCCTGCAAAGTTTCTGAAACGCGACTGCAATTATCCTACAAAGCATCTGAAACGCGCCTGCAATGATCCTGCAAAGTATCTGAAACGCGCCTGCAATGATCCTGCAAAGTTTCTGAAACGCGAATGCAATTATCCCACATAGTATCTGAAACGCGCCTGCAATGACCCTACAAAGTATCCGAAACGCGGCTGCAATGATCCTACAAAGTATCTGAAACGCACCTGCAATTATCCTTCAATGTATCTGAAATGCACCTGCAATTATCCTTCAATGTATCTGAAATGCACCTGCAATGATCCCACAAAGTTTCTGAAACGCGACTGCAATTATCCCACATAGTATCTGAAACGCGCCTGCAATGACCCTACAAAGTATCCGAAACGCGGCTGCAATGATCCTACAAAGCATCTGAAACGCGCCTGCAATGATCCTGCAAAGTATCTGAAACGCGCCTGCAATGATCCTGCAAAGTTTCTGAAACGCGAATGCAATTATCCCACATAGTATCTGAAACGCGCCTGCAATGACCCTACAAAGTATCCGAAACGCGGCTGCAATGATCCTACAAAGTATCTGAAACGCACCTGCAATTATCCTTCAATGTATCTGAAATGCACCTGCAATTATCCTTCAATGTATCTGAAATGCACCTGCAATTATCCTATAAAGTATCTGAAACGCGCCTGCAATGATCCTGCAAAGTATCTGAAACGCGCCTGCAATGATCCTGCAAAGTTTCTGAAACGCGACTGCAATTATCCCACATAGTATCTGAAACGCGCCTGCAATGACCCTACAAAGTATCCGAAACGCGGCTGCAATGACCCTACAAAGTATCCGAAACGCGCCTGCAATGATCCTGCAAAGTTTCTGAAACGCGACTGCAATTATCCCACATAGTATCTGAAACGCGCCTGCAATGACCCTACAAAGTTTCCGAAACGCGGCTGCAATGATCCTACAAAGTATCTGAAACGCACCTGCAATTATCCTGCGAAGTATCTGAAACGCATCAGCATTTATCCTACAAAGTATCTGAAACGCGCCTGCAACGATCCTACAAAGTATCTGAAACGCACCTGCAACGATCCTACAAAGTATCTGAAACGCACCTGCAATTATCCTACAAAGAATCTGAAATGCGCCTGCAAGTATCCTACAAAATATCTGAAACGCGCTTGCAATTATCCTACAAAGTATCTGAAACGCGCTTGCAATTATCCTACAAAGTATCTGAACCGTGCCTGCAATGATCCTGCAAAGTATCTGAAACGCGCCTGCAATGATCCTGCAAAGTATCTGAAACAGGACTGCAATTATCCCACATAGTATCTGAAACGAGCCTGCAATTATCCTTCAATGTATCTGAAACGCGCCTGCAATGATCCTGCAAAGTATCTGAAACGCGCCTGCAATGACCCAGAAAGTATCCGAAACGCGGCTGCAATGATCCTACAAAGTATCTGAAACGCGCCTGCAATGACCCAGAAAGTATCCGAAACGCGGCTGCAATGATCCTACAAAGTATCTGAAACGCGATTGCAATTATCCCACATAGTATCTGAAACGCGCCTGCAATGATCCTACAAAGTATCCGAAACGCGGCTGCAATGATCCTACAAAGTATCTGAAACGCACCTGCAATTATCCTTCAATGCATCTGAAATGCACCTGCAATTATCCTTCAATGTATCTGAAATGCACCTGCAATTATCCTATAAAGTATCTGAAACGCGCCTGCAATGATCCTGCAAAGTATCTGAAACGCGCCTGCAATGATCCTACAAAGTTTCTGAAACGCGACTGCAATTATCCCACATAGTATCTGAAACGCGCCTGCAATGACCCTACAAAGTATCCGAAACGCGGCTGCAATGATCCTACAAAGTATCTGAAACGCGATTGCAATTATCCCACATAGTATCTGAAACGCGCCTGCAATGACCCTACAAAGTATCCAAAACGCGGCTGCAATGATCCTACAAAGTATCTGAAACGCACCTGCAATTATCCTTCAATGTATCTGAAATGCACCTGCAATTATCCTTCAATGTATCTGAAATGCACCTGCAATGATCCCACAAAGTTTCTGAAACGCGACTGCAATTATCCCACATAGTATCTGAAACGCGCCTGCAATGACCCTACAAAGTATCCGAAACGCGGCTGCAATGATCCTACAAAGTATCTGAAACGCGCCTGCAATGATCCTGCAAAGTTTCTGAAACGCGACTGCAATTATCCTACAAAGCATCTGAAACGCGCCTGCAATGATCCTGCAAAGTATCTGAAACGCGCCTGCAATGATCCTGCAAAGTTTCTGAAACGCGAATGCAATTATCCCACATAGTATCTGAAACGCGCCTGCAATGACCCTACAAAGTATCCGAAACGCGGCTGCAATGATCCTACAAAGTATCTGAAACGCACCTACAATTATCCTTCAATGTATCTGAAATGCACCTGCAATTATCCTTCAATGTATCTGAAATGCACCTGCAATTATCCTATAAAGTATCTGAAACGCGCCTGCAATGATCCTGCAAAGTATGTGAAACGCGCCTGCAATGATCCTGCAAAGTTTCTGAAACGCGACTGCAATTATCCCACATAGTATCTGAAACGCGCCTGCAATGACCCTACAAAGTATCCGAAACGCGGCTGCAATGACCCTACAAAGTATCCGAAACGCGCCTGCAATGATCCTGCAAAGTTTCTGAAACGCGACTGCAATTATCCCACATAGTATCTGAAACGCGCCTGCAATGACCCTACAAAGTTTCCGAAACGCGGCTGCAATGATCCTACAAAGTATCTGAAACGCACCTGCAATTATCCTTCAATGTATCTGAAATGCACCTGCAATTATCCTGCGAAGTATCTGAAACGCATCAGCATTTATCCTACAAAGTATCTGAAACGCGCCTGCAACGATCCTACAAAGTATCTGAAACGCACCTGCAACGATCCTACAAAGTATCTGAAATGCACCTGCAATTATCCTACAAAGAATCTGAAATGCGCCTTCAAGTATCCTACAAAATATCTGAAACGCGCTTGCAATTATCCTACAAAGTATCTGAACCGTGCCTGCAATGATCCTACAAAGTATCTGAAACGCGCCTGCAATGATCCTGCAAAGTATCTGAAACGTGCCTGCAATGATCCTACAAAGTTTCTGAAACGCGACTGCAATTATCCCACATAGTATCTGAAACGCGCCTGCAATGACCCTACAAAGTATCCGAAACGCGGCTGCAATGATCCTACAAAGTATCTGAAACGCGATTGCAATTATCCCACATAGTATCAGAAACGCGCCTGCAATGACCCTACAAAGTATCCGAAACGCGGCTGCAATGATCCTACAAAGTATCTGAAACGCACCTGCAATTATCCTTCAATGTATCTGAAATGCACCTGCAATTATCCTTCAATGTATCTGAAATGCACCTGCAATGATCCCACAAAGTTTCTGAAACGCGACTGCAATTATCCCACATAGTATCTGAAACGCGCCTGCAATGACCCTACAAAGTATCCGAAACGCGGCTGCAATGATCCTACAAAGTATCTGAAACGCGCCTGCAATGATCCTGCAAAGTTTCTGAAACGCGACTGCAATTATCCTACAAAGCATCTGAAACACGCCTGCAATGATCCTGCAAAGTATCTGAAACGCGCCTGCAATGATCCTGCAAAGTTTCTGAAACGCGAATGCAATTATCCCACATAGTATCTGAAACGCGCCTGCAATGACCCTACAAAGTATCCGAAACGCGGCTGCAATGATCCTACAAAGTATCTGAAACGCACCTGCAATTATCCTTCAATGTATCTGAAATGCACCTGCAATTATCCTTCAATGTATCTGAAATGCACCTGCAATGATCCAATAAAGTATCTGAAACGCGCCTGCAATGATCCTGCAAAGTATCTGAAACGCGCCTGCAATGATCCTGCAAAGTTTCTGAAACAACACTGCAATTATCCCACATAGTATCTGAAACGCGCCTGCAATGACCCTACAAAGTATCCGAAACGCGGCTGCAATGATCCTTCAAAGTATCTGAAACGCGCCTGCAATGATCCTGCAAAGTTTCTGAAACGCGACTGCAATTATCCTACAAAGTATCTGAAACGCGCCTGCAATGATCCTGCAAAGTATCTGAAACGCGCCTGCAATGATCCTGCAAAGTTTCTGAAACGCGACTGCAATTATCCCACATAGTATCTGAAACGCGCCTGCAATGACCCTACAAAGTATCCGAAACGCGGCTGCAATGACCCTACAAAGTATCCGAAACGCGCCTGCAATGATCCTGCAAAGTTTCTGAAACGCGACTGCAATTATCCCACATAGTATCTGAAACGCGCCTGCAATGACCCTACAAAGTTTCCGAAACGCGGCTGCAATGATCCTACAAAGTATCTGAAACGCACCTGCAATTATCCTGCGAAGTATCTGAAACGCATCAGCATTTATCCTACAAAGTATCTGAAACGCGCCTGCAACGATCCTACAAAGTATCTGAAACGCACCTGCAACGATCCTACAAAGTATCTGAAATGCACCTGCAATTATCCTACAAAGAATCTGAAATGCGCCTGCAAGTATCCTACAAAATATCTGAAACGCGCTTGCAATTATCCTACAAAGTATCTGAAACGCGCTTGCAATTATCCTACAAAGTATCTGAACCGTGCCTGCAATGATCCTGCAAAGTATCTGAAACGCGCCTGCAATGATCCTGCAAAGTATCTGAAACAGGACTGCAATTATCCCACATAGTATCTGAAACGAGCCTGCAATTATCCTTCAATGTATCTGAAACGCGCCTGCAATGACCCAGAAAGTATCTGAAACGCGCCTGCAATGACCCAGAAAGTATCCGAAACGCGGCTGCAATGATCCTACAAAGTATCTGAAACGCGCCTGCAATGACCCAGAAAGTATCCGAAACGCGGCTGCAATGATCCTACAAAGTATCTGAAACGCGATTGCAATTATCCCACATAGTATCTGAAACGCGCCTGCAATGATCCTACAAAGTATCCGAAACGCGGCTGCAATGATCCTACAAAGTATCTGAAACGCACCTGCAATTATCCTTCAATGCATCTGAAATGCACCTGCAATTATCCTTCAATGTATCTGAAATGCACCTGCAATTATCCTATAAAGTATCTGAAACGCGCCTGCAATGATCCTGCAAAGTATCTGAAACGCGCCTGCAATGATCCTACAAAGTTTCTGAAACGCGACTGCAATTATCCCACATAATATCTGAAACGCGCCTGCAATGACCCTACAAAGTATCCGAAACGCGGCTGCAATGATCCTACAAAGTATCTGAAACGCGATTGCAATTATCCCACATAGTATCTGAAACGCGCCTGCAATGACCCTACAAAGTATCCAAAACGCGGCTGCAATGATCCTACAAAGTATCTGAAACGCACCTGCAATTATCCTTCAATGTATCTGAAATGCACCTGCAATTATCCTTCAATGTATCTGAAATGCACCTGCAATGATCCCACAAAGTTTCTGAAACGCGACTGCAATTATCCCACATAGTATCTGAAACGCGCCTGCAATGACCCTACAAAGTATCCGAAACGCGGCTGCAATGATCCTACAAAGTATCTGAAACGCGCCTGCAATGATCCTGCAAAGTTTCTGAAACGCGACTGCAATTATCCTACAAAGCATCTGAAACGCGCCTGCAATGATCCTGCAAAGTATCTGAAACGCGCCTGCAATGATCCTGCAAAGTTTCTGAAACGCGAATGCAATTATCCCACATAGTATCTGAAACGCGCCTGCAATGACCCTACAAAGTATCCGAAACGCGGCTGCAATGATCCTACAAAGTATCTGAAACGCACCTACAATTATCCTTCAATGTATCTGAAATGCACCTGCAATTATCCTTCAATGTATCTGAAATGCACCTGCAATTATCCTATAAAGTATCTGAAACGCGCCTGCAATGATCCTGCAAAGTATGTGAAACGCGCCTGCAATGATCCTGCAAAGTTTCTGAAACGCGACTGCAATTATCCCACATAGTATCTGAAACGCGCCTGCAATGACCCTACAAAGTATCCGAAACGCGGCTGCAATGACCCTACAAAGTATCCGAAACGCGCCTGCAATGATCCTGCAAAGTTTCTGAAACGCGACTGCAATTATCCCACATAGTATCTGAAACGCGCCTGCAATGACCCTACAAAGTTTCCGAAACGCGGCTGCAATGATCCTACAAAGTATCTGAAACGCACCTGCAATTATCCTTCAATGTATCTGAAATGCACCTGCAATTATCCTGCGAAGTATCTGAAACGCATCAGCATTTATCCTACAAAGTATCTGAAACGCGCCTGCAACGATCCTACAAAGTATCTGAAACGCACCTGCAACGATCCTACAAAGTATCTGAAATGCACCTGCAATTATCCTACAAAGAATCTGAAATGCGCCTGCAAGTATCCTACAAAATATCTGAAACGCGCTTGCAATTATCCTACAAAGTATCTGAACCGTGCCTGCA
Organism: Phalangium opilio; assembly: GCF_054372755.1. NCBI lineage: Eukaryota > Metazoa > Arthropoda > Arachnida > Opiliones > Phalangiidae > Phalangium > Phalangium opilio. Next base: position 1,068,518 of record NW_028324200.1, on the reverse strand, counting down.
ATGATCCTACAAAGTATCTGAAACGCGCCTGCAATGATCCTGCAAAGTATCTGAAACGTGCCTGCAATGATCCTACAAAGTTTCTGAAACGCGACTGCAATTATCCCACATAGTATCTGAAACGCGCCTGCAATGACCCTACAAAGTATCCGAAACGCGGCTGCAATGATCCTACAAAGTATCTGAAACGCGATTGCAATTATCCCACATAGTATCAGAAACGCGCCTGCAATGACCCTACAAAGTATCCGAAACGCGGCTGCAATGATCCTACAAAGTATCTGAAACGCACCTGCAATTATCCTTCAATGTATCTGAAATGCACCTGCAATTATCCTTCAATGTATCTGAAATGCACCTGCAATGATCCCACAAAGTTTCTGAAACGCGACTGCAATTATCCCACATAGTATCTGAAACGCGCCTGCAATGACCCTACAAAGTATCCGAAACGCGGCTGCAATGATCCTACAAAGTATCTGAAACGCGCCTGCAATGATCCTGCAAAGTTTCTGAAACGCGACTGCAATTATCCTACAAAGCATCTGAAACGCGCCTGCAATGATCCTGCAAAGTATCTGAAACGCGCCTGCAATGATCCTGCAAAGTTTCTGAAACGCGAATGCAATTATCCCACATAGTATCTGAAACGCGCCTGCAATGACCCTACAAAGTATCCGAAACGCGGCTGCAATGATCCTACAAAGTATCTGAAACGCACCTGCAATTATCCTTCAATGTATCTGAAATGCACCTGCAATTATCCTTCAATGTATCTGAAATGCACCTGCAATTATCCAATAAAGTATCTGAAACGCGCCTGCAATGATCCTGCAAAGTATCTGAAACGCGCCTGCAATGATCCTGCAAAGTTTCTGAAACGCCACTGCAATTATCCCACATAGTATCTGAAACGCGCCTGCAATGACCCTACAAAGTATCCGAAACGCGGCTGCAATGATCCTTCAAAGTATCTGAAACGCGCCTGCAATGATCCTGCAAAGTTTCTGAAACGCGACTGCAATTATCCTACAAAGTATCTGAAACGCGCCTGCAATGATCCTGCAAAGTATCTGAAACGCGCCTGCAATGATCCTGCAAAGTTTCTGAAACGCGACTGCAATTATCCCACATAGTATCTGAAACGCGCCTGCAATGACCCTACAAAGTATCCGAAACGCGGCTGCAATGACCCTACAAAGTATCCGAAACGCGCCTGCAATGATCCTGCAAAGTTTCTGAAACGCGACTGCAATTATCCCACATAGTATCTGAAACGCGCCTGCAATGACCCTACAAAGTTTCCGAAACGCGGCTGCAATGATCCTACAAAGTATCTGAAACGCACCTGCAATTATCCTTCAATGTATCTGAAATGCACCTGCAATTATCCTGCGAAGTATCTGAAACGCATCAGCATTTATCCTACAAAGTATCTGAAACGCGCCTGCAACGATCCTACAAAGTATCTGAAACGCACCTGCAACGATCCTACAAAGTATCTGAAATGCACCTGCAATTATCCTACAAAGAATCTGAAATGCGCCTGCAAGTATCCTACAAAATATCTGAAACGCGCTTGCAATTATCCTACAAAGTATCTGAACCGTGCCTGCAATGATCCTACAAAGTATCTGAAACGCGCCTGCAATGATCCTGCAAAGTATCTGAAACGTGCCTGCAATGATCCTACAAAGTTTCTGAAACGCGACTGCAATTATCCCACATAGTATCTGAAACGCGCCTGCAATGACCCTACAAAGTATCCGAAACGCGGCTGCAATGATCCTACAAAGTATCTGAAACGCGATTGCAATTATCCCACATAGTATCAGAAACGCGCCTGCAATGACCCTACAAAGTATCCGAAACGCGGCTGCAATGATCCTACAAAGTATCTGAAACGCACCTGCAATTATCCTTCAATGTATCTGAAATGCACCTGCAATTATCCTTCAATGTATCTGAAATGCACCTGCAATGATCCCACAAAGTTTCTGAAACGCGACTGCAATTATCCCACATAGTATCTGAAACGCGCCTGCAATGACCCTACAAAGTATCCGAAACGCGGCTGCAATGATCCTACAAAGTATCTGAAACGCGCCTGCAATGATCCTGCAAAGTTTCTGAAACGCGACTGCAATTATCCTACAAAGCATCTGAAACGCGCCTGCAATGATCCTGCAAAGTATCTGAAACGCGCCTGCAATGATCCTGCAAAGTTTCTGAAACGCGAATGCAATTATCCCACATAGTATCTGAAACGCGCCTGCAATGACCCTACAAAGTATCCGAAACGCGGCTGCAATGATCCTACAAAGTATCTGAAACGCACCTGCAATTATCCTTCAATGTATCTGAAATGCACCTGCAATTATCCTTCAATGTATCTGAAATGCACCTGCAATTATCCAATAAAGTATCTGAAACGCGCCTGCAATGATCCTGCAAAGTATCTGAAACGCGCCTGCAATGATCCTGCAAAGTTTCTGAAACGCCACTGCAATTATCCCACATAGTATCTGAAACGCGCCTGCAATGACCCTACAAAGTATCCGAAACGCGGCTGCAATGATCCTTCAAAGTATCTGAAACGCGCCTGCAATGATCCTGCAAAGTTTCTGAAACGCGACTGCAATTATCCTACAAAGTATCTGAAACGCGCCTGCAATGATCCTGCAAAGTATCTGAAACGCGCCTGCAATGATCCTGCAAAGTTTCTGAAACGCGACTGCAATTATCCCACATAGTATCTGAAACGCGCCTGCAATGACCCTACAAAGTATCCGAAACGCGGCTGCAATGACCCTACAAAGTATCCGAAACGCGCCTGCAATGATCCTGCAAAGTTTCTGAAACGCGACTGCAATTATCCCACATAGTATCTGAAACGCGCCTGCAATGACCCTACAAAGTATCCGAAACGCGGCTGCAATGATCCTACAAAGTATCTGAAACGCACCTGCAATTATCCTTCAATGTATCTGAAATGCACCTGCAATTATCCTGCGAAGTATCTGAAACGCATCAGCATTTATCCTACAAAGTATCTGAAACGCGCCTGCAACGATCCTACAAAGTATCTGAAACGCACCTGCAACGATCCTACAAAGTATCTGAAATGCACCTGCAATTATCCTACAAAGAATCTGAAATGCGCCTGCAAGTATCCTACAAAATATCTGAAACGCGCTTGCAATTATCCTACAAAGTATCTGAACCGTGCCTGCAATGATCCTGCAAAGTATCTGAAACGCGCCTGCAATGATCCTGCAAAGTATCTGAAACGGGACTGCAATTATCCCACATAGTATCTGAAACGAGCCTGCAATTATCCTTCAATGTATCTGAAATGCACCTGCAATTATCCTATAAAGTATCTGAAACGCGCCTGCAATGATCCTGCAAAGTATCTGAAACGCGCCTGCAATGATCCTGCAAAGTTTCTGAAACGCGACTGCAATTATCCCACATAGTATCTGAAACGCGCCTGCAATGACCCTACAAAGTATCCGAAACGCGGCTGCAATGATCCTACAAAGTATCTGAAACGCGATTGCAATTATCCCACATAGTATCTGAAACGCGCCTGCAATGACCCTACAAAGTATCCGAAACGCGGCTGCAATGATCCTACAAAGTATCTGAAACGCACCTGCAATTATCCTTCAATGTATCTGAAATGCACCTGCAATTATCCTTCAATGTATCTGAAATGCACCTGCAATTATCCTATAAAGTATCTGAAACGCGCCTGCAATGATCCTGCAAAGTATCTGAAACGCGCCTGCAATGGTCCTGCAAAGTTTCTGAAACGCCACTGCAATTATCCCACATAGTATCTGAAACGCGCCTGCAATGACCCTACAAAGTATCCGAAACGCGGCTGCAATGATCCTTCAAAGTATCTGAAACGCGCCTGCAATGATCCTGCAAAGTTTCTGAAACGCGACTGCAATTATCCTACAAAGTATCTGAAACGCGCCTGCAATGATCCTGCAAAGTATCTGAAACGCGCCTGCAATGATCCTGCAAAGTTTCTGAAACGCGACTGCAATTATCCCACATAGTATCTGAAACGCGCCTGCAATGACCCTACAAAGTATCCGAAACGCGGCTGCAATGACCCTACAAAGTATCCGAAACGCGCCTGCAATGATCCTGCAAAGTTTCTGAAACGCGACTGCAATTATCCCACATAGTATCTGAAACGCGCCTGCAATGACCCTACAAAGAATCCGAAACGCGGCTGCAATGATCCTACAAAGTATCTGAAACGCACCTGCAATTATCCTTCAATGTATCTGAAATGCACCTGCAATTATCCTGCGAAGTATCTGAAACGCATCAGCATTTATCCTACAAAGTATCTGAAACGCGCCTGCAACGATCCTACAAAGTATCTGAAACGCACCTGCAACGATCCTACAAAGTATCTGAAATGCACCTGCAATTATCCTACAAAGAATCTGAAATGCGCCTGCAAGTATCCTACAAAATATCTGAAACGCGCTTGCAATTATCCTACAAAGTATCTGAACCGTGCCTGCAATGATCCTGCAAAGTATCTGAAACGCGCCTGCAATGATCCTGCAAAGTATCTGAAACGGGACTGCAATTATCCCACATAGTATCTGAAACGAGCCTGCAATTATCCTTCAATGTATCTGAAATTCACCTGCAATTATCCTATAAAGTATCTGAAACGCGCCTGCAATGATCCTGCAAAGTTTCTGAAACGCGACTGCAATTATCCCACATAGTATCTGAAACGCGCCTGCAATGACCCTACAAAGTATCCGAAACGCGGCTGCAATGATCCTACAAAGTATCTGAAACGCGATTGCAATTATCCCACATAGTATCTGAAACGCGCCTGCAATGACCCTACAAAGTATCCGAAACGCGGCTGCAATGATCCTACAAAGTATCTGAAACGCACCTGCAATTATCCTTCAATGTATCTGAAATGCACCTGCAATTATCCTTCAATGTATCTGAAATGCACCTGCAATTATCCTATAAAGTATCTGAAACGCGCCTGCAATGATCCTGCAAAGTATCTGAAACGCGCCTGCAATGGTCCTGCAAAGTTTCTGAAACGCCACTGCAATTATCCCACATAGTATCTGAAACGCGCCTGCAATGACCCTACAAAGTATCCGAACGCGGCTGCAATGATCCTTCAAAGTATCTGAAACGCGCCTGCAATGATCCTGCAAAGTTTCTGAAACGCGACTGCAATTATCCTACAAAGTATCTGAAACGCGCCTGCAATGATCCTGCAAAGTATCTGAAACGCGCCTGCAATGATCCTGCAAAGTTTCTGAAACGCGACTGCAATTATCCCACATAGTATCTGAAACGCGCCTGCAATGACCCTACAAAGTATCCGAAACGCGGCTGCAATGACCCTACAAAGTATCCGAAACGCGCCTGCAATGATCCTGCAAAGTTTCTGAAACGCGACTGCAATTATCCCACATAGTATCTGAAACGCGCCTGCAATGACCCTACAAAGTATCCGAAACGCGGCTGCAATGATCCTACAAAGTATCTGAAACGCACCTGCAATTATCCTTCAATGTATCTGAAATGCACCTGCAATTATCCTGCGAAGTATCTGAAACGCATCAGCATTTATCCTACAAAGTATCTGAAACGCGCCTGCAACGATCCTACAAAGTATCTGAAACGCACCTGCAACGATCCTACAAAGTATCTGAAATGCACCTGCAATTATCCTACAAAGAATCTGAAATGCGCCTGCAAGTATCCTACAAAATATCTGAAACGCGCTTGCAATTATCCTACAAAGTATCTGAACCGTGCCTGCAATGATCCTGCAAAGTATCTGAAACGCGCCTGCAATGATCCTGCAAAGTATCTGAAACGGGACTGCAATTATCCCACATAGTATCTGAAACGAGCCTGCAATTATCCTTCAATGTATCTGAAATGCACCTGCAATTATCCTATAAAGTATCTGAAACGCGCCTGCAATGATCCTGCAAAGTTTCTGAAACGCGACTGCAATTATCCCACATAGTATCTGAAACGCGCCTGCAATGACCCTACAAAGTATCCGAAACGCGGCTGCAATGATCCTACAAAGTATCTGAAACGCGATTGCAATTATCCCACATAGTATCTGAAACGCGCCTGCAATGACCCTACAAAGTATCCGAAACGCGGCTGCAATGATCCTACAAAGTATCTGAAATGCACCTGCAATTATCCTTCAATGTATCTGAAATGCACCTGCAATTATCCTATAAAGTATCTGAAACGCGCCTGCAATGATCCTGCAAAGTATCTGAAACGCGCCTGCAATGGTCCTGCAAAGATTCTGAAACGCCACTGCAATTATCCCACATAGTATCTGAAACGCGCCTGCAATGACCCTACAAAGTATCCGAAACGCGGCTGCAATGATCCTTCAAAGTATCTGAAACGCGCCTGCAATGATCCTGCAAAGTTTCTGAAACGCGACTGCAATTATCCTACAAAGTATCTGAAACGCGCCTGCAATGATCCTGCAAAGTATCTGAAACGCGCCTGCAATGATCCTGCAAAGTTTCTGAAACGCGACTGCAATTATCCCACATAGTATCTGAAACGCGCCTGCAATGACCCTACAAAGTATCCGAAACGCGGCTGCAATGACCCTACAAAGTATCCGAAACGCGCCTGCAATGATCCTGCAAAGTTTCTGAAACGCGACTGCAATTATCCCACATAGTATCTGAAACGCGCCTGCAATGACCCTACAAAGTATCCGAAACGCGGCTGCAATGATCCTACAAAGTATCTGAAACGCACCTGCAATTATCCTTCAATGTATCTGAAATGCACCTGCAATTATCCTGCGAAGTATCTGAAACGCATCAGCATTTATCCTACAAAGTATCTGAAACGCGCCTGCAATGATCCTGCAAAGTATCTGAAACGCGCCTGCAATGATCCTGCAAAGTTTCTGAAACGCGACTGCAATTATCCCACATAGTATCTGAAACGCGCCTGCAATGACCCTACAAAGTATCCGAAACGCGGCTGCAATGACCCTACAAAGTATCCGAAACGCGCCTGCAATGATCCTGCAAAGTTTCTGAAACGCGACTGCAATTATCCCACATAGTATCTGAAACGCGCCTGCAATGACCCTACAAAGTATCCGAAACGCGGCTGCAATGATCCTACAAAGTATCTGAAACGCACCTGCAATTATCCTTCAATGTATCTGAAATGCACCTGCAATTATCCTGCGAAGTATCTGAAACGCATCAGCATTTATCCTACAAAGTATCTGAAACGCGCCTGCAACGATCCTACAAAGTATCTGAAACGCACCTGCAACGATCCTACAAAGTATCTGAAATGCACCTGCAATTATCCTACAAAGAATCTGAAATGCGCCTGCAAGTATCCTACAAAATATCTGAAACGCGCTTGCAATTATCCTACAAAGTATCTGAACCGTGCCTGCAATGATCCTGCAAAGTATCTGAAACGCGCCTGCAATGATCCTGCAAAGTATCTGAAACGGGACTGCAATTATCCCACATAGTATCTGAAACGAGCCTGCAATTATCCTTCAATGTATCTGAAATGCACCTGCAATTATCCTATAAAGTATCTGAAACGCGCCTGCAATGATCCTGCAAAGTTTCTGAAACGCGACTGCAATTATCCCACATAGTATCTGAAACGCGCCTGCAATGACCCTACAAAGTATCCGAAACGCGGCTGCAATGATCCTACAAAGTATCTGAAACGCGATTGCAATTATCCCACATAGTATCTGAAACGCGCCTGCAATGACCCTACAAAGTATCCGAAACGCGGCTGCAATGATCCTACAAAGTATCTGAAATGCACCTGCAATTATCCTTCAATGTATCTGAAATGCACCTGCAATTATCCTATAAAGTATCTGAAACGCGCCTGCAATGATCCTGCAAAGTATCTGAAACGCGCCTGCAATGGTCCTGCAAAGATTCTGAAACGCCACTGCAATTATCCCACATAGTATCTGAAACGCGCCTGCAATGACCCTACAAAGTATCCGAAACGCGGCTGCAATGATCCTTCAAAGTATCTGAAACGCGCCTGCAATGATCCTGCAAAGTTTCTGAAACGCGACTGCAATTATCCTACAAAGTATCTGAAACGCGCCTGCAATGATCCTGCAAAGTATCTGAAACGCGCCTGCAATGATCCTGCAAAGTTTCTGAAACGCGACTGCAATTATCCCACATAGTATCTGAAACGCGCCTGCAATGACCCTACAAAGTATCCGAAACGCGGCTGCAATGACCCTACAAAGTATCCGAAACGCGCCTGCAATGATCCTGCAAAGTTTCTGAAACGCGACTGCAATTATCCCACATAGTATCTGAAACGCGCCTGCAATGACCCTACAAAGTATCCGAAACGCGGCTGCAATGATCCTACAAAGTATCTGAAACGCACCTGCAATTATCCTTCAATGTATCTGAAATGCACCTGCAATTATCCTGCGAAGTATCTGAAACGCATCAGCATTTATCCTACAAAGTATCTGAAACGCGCCTGCAATGATCCTGCAAAGTATCTGAAACGCGCCTGCAATGATCCTGCAAAGTTTCTGAAACGCGACTGCAATTATCCCACATAGTATCTGAAACGCGCCTGCAATGACCCTACAAAGTATCCGAAACGCGGCTGCAATGACCCTACAAAGTATCCGAAACGCGCCTGCAATGATCCTGCAAAGTTTCTGAAACGCGACTGCAATTATCCCACATAGTATCTGAAACGCGCCTGCAATGACCCTACAAAGTATCCGAAACGCGGCTGCAATGATCCTACAAAGTATCTGAAACGCACCTGCAATTATCCTTCAATGTATCTGAAATGCACCTGCAATTATCCTGCGAAGTATCTGAAACGCATCAGCATTTATCCTACAAAGTATCTGAAACGCGCCTGCAACGATCCTACAAAGTATCTGAAACGCACCTGCAACGATCCTACAAAGTATCTGAAATGCACCTGCAATTATCCTACAAAGAATCTGAAATGCGCCTGCAAGTATCCTACAAAATATCTGAAACGCGCTTGCAATTATCCTACAAAGTATCTGAACCGTGCCTGCAATGATCCTGCAAAGTATCTGAAACGCGCCTGCAATGATCCTGCAAAGTATCTGAAACGGGACTGCAATTATCCCACATAGTATCTGAAACGAGCCTGCAATTATCCTTCAATGTATCTGAAATGCACCTGCAATTATCCTATAAAGTATCTGAAACGCGCCTGCAATGATCCTGCAAAGTATCTGAAACGCGCCTGCAATGATCCTGCAAAGTTTCTGAAACGCGACTGCAATTATCCCACATAGTATCTGAAACGCGCCTGCAATGACCCTACAAAGTATCCGAAACGCGGCTGCAATGATCCTACAAAGTATCTGAAACGCGATTGCAATTATCCCACATAGTATCTGAAACGCGCCTGCAATGACCCTACAAAGTATCCGAAACGCGGCTGCAATGATCCTACAAAGTATCTGAAACGCACCTGCAATTATCCTTCAATGTATCTGAAATGCACCTGCAATTATCCTTCAATGTATCTGAAATGCACCTGCAATTATCCTATAAAGTATCTGAAACGCGCCTGCAATGATCCTGCAAAGTATCTGAAACGCGCCTGCAATGGTCCTGCAAAGTTTCTGAAACGCCACTGCAATTATCCCACATAGTATCTGAAACGCGCCTGCAATGACCCTACAAAGTATCCGAAACGCGGCTGCAATGATCCTTCAAAGTATCTGAAACGCGCCTGCAATGATCCTGCAAAGTTTCTGAAACGCGACTGCAATTATCCTACAAAGTATCTGAAACGCGCCTGCAATGATCCTGCAAAGTATCTGAAACGCGCCTGCAATGATCCTGCAAAGTTTCTGAAACGCGACTGCAATTATCCCACATAGTATCTGAAACGCGCCTGCAATGACCCTACAAAGTATCCGAAACGCGGCTGCAATGACCCTACAAAGTATCCGAAACGCGCCTGCAATGATCCTGCAAAGTTTCTGAAACGCGACTGCAATTATCCCACATAGTATCTGAAACGCGCCTGCAATGACCCTACAAAGAATCCGAAACGCGGCTGCAATGATCCTACAAAGTATCTGAAACGCACCTGCAATTATCCTTCAATGTATCTGAAATGCACCTGCAATTATCCTGCGAAGTATCTGAAACGCATCAGCATTTATCCTACAAAGTATCTGAAACGCGCCTGCAACGATCCTACAAAGTATCTGAAACGCACCTGCAACGATCCTACAAAGTATCTGAAATGCACCTGCAATTATCCTACAAAGAATCTGAAATGCGCCTGCAAGTATCCTACAAAATATCTGAAACGCGCTTGCAATTATCCTACAAAGTATCTGAACCGTGCCTGCAATGATCCTGCAAAGTATCTGAAACGCGCCTGCAATGATCCTGCAAAGTATCTGAAACGGGACTGCAATTATCCCACATAGTATCTGAAACGAGCCTGCAATTATCCTTCAATGTATCTGAAATTCACCTGCAATTATCCTATAAAGTATCTGAAACGCGCCTGCAATGATCCTGCAAAGTTTCTGAAACGCGACTGCAATTATCCCACATAGTATCTGAAACGCGCCTGCAATGACCCTACAAAGTATCCGAAACGCGGCTGCAATGATCCTACAAAGTATCTGAAACGCGATTGCAATTATCCCACATAGTATCTGAAACGCGCCTGCAATGACCCTACAAAGTATCCGAAACGCGGCTGCAATGATCCTACAAAGTATCTGAAACGCACCTGCAATTATCCTTCAATGTATCTGAAATGCACCTGCAATTATCCTTCAATGTATCTGAAATGCACCTGCAATTATCCTATAAAGTATCTGAAACGCGCCTGCAATGATCCTGCAAAGTATCTGAAACGCGCCTGCAATGGTCCTGCAAAGTTTCTGAAACGCCACTGCAATTATCCCACATAGTATCTGAAACGCGCCTGCAATGACCCTACAAAGTATCCGAAACGCGGCTGCAATGATCCTTCAAAGTATCTGAAACGCGCCTGCAATGATCCTGCAAAGTTTCTGAAATGCGACTGCAATTATCCTACAAAGTATCTGAAACGCGCCTGCAATGATCCTGCAAAGTATCTGAAACGCGCCTGCAATGATCCTGCAAAGTTTCTGAAACGCGACTGCAATTATCCCACATAGTATCTGAAACGCGCCTGCAATGACCCTACAAAGTATCCGAAACGCGGCTGCAATGACCCTACAAAGTATCCGAAACGCGCCTGCAATGATCCTGCAAAGTTTCTGAAACGCGACTGCAATTATCCCACATAGTATCTGAAACGCGCCTGCAATGACCCTACAAAGTATCCGAAACGCGGCTGCAATGATCCTACAAAGTATCTGAAACGCACCTGCAATTATCCTTCAATGTATCTGAAATGCACCTGCAATTATCCTGCGAAGTATCTGAAACGCATCAGCATTTATCCTACAAAGTATCTGAAACGCGCCTGCAACGATCCTACAAAGTATCTGAAACGCACCTGCAACGATCCTACAAAGTATCTGAAATGCACCTGCAATTATCCTACAAAGAATCTGAAATGCGCCTGCAAGTATCCTACAAAATATCTGAAACGCGCTTGCAATTATCCTACAAAGTATCTGAACCGTGCCTGCAATGATCCTGCAAAGTATCTGAAACGCGCCTGCAATGATCCTGCAAAGTATCTGAAACGGGACTGCAATTATCCCACATAGTATCTGAAACGAGCCTGCAATTATCCTTCAATGTATCTGAAATGCACCTGCAATTATCCTATAAAGTATCTGAAACGCGCCTGCAATGATCCTGCAAAGTTTCTGAAACGCGACTGCAATTATCCCACATAGTATCTGAAACGCGCCTGCAATGACCCTACAAAGTATCCGAAACGCGGCTGCAATGATCCTACAAAGTATCTGAAACGCGATTGCAATTATCCCACATAGTATCTGAAACGCGCCTGCAATGACCCTACAAAGTATCCGAAACGCGGCTGCAATGATCCTACAAAGTATCTGAAACGCACCTGCAATTATCCTTCAATGTATCTGAAATGCACCTGCAATTATCCTTCAATGTATCTGAAATGCACCTGCAATTATCCTATAAAGTATCTGAAACGCGCCTGCAATGATCCTGCAAAGTATCTGAAACGCGCCTGCAATGGTCCTGCAAAGTTTCTGAAACGCCACTGCAATTATCCCACATAGTATCTGAAACGCGCCTGCAATGACCCTACAAAGTATCCGAAACGCGGCTGCAATGATCCTTCAAAGTATCTGAAACGCGCCTGCAATGATCCTGCAAAGTTTCTGAAACGCGACTGCAATTATCCTACAAAGTATCTGAAACGCGCCTGCAATGATCCTGCAAAGTATCTGAAACGCGCCTGCAATGATCCTGCAAAGTTTCTGAAACGCGACTGCAATTATCCCACATAGTATCTGAAACGCGCCTGCAATGACCCTACAAAGTATCCGAAACGCGGCTGCAATGACCCTACAAAGTATCCGAAACGCGCCTGCAATGATCCTGCAAAGTTTCTGAAACGCGACTGCAATTATCCCACATAGTATCTGAAACACGCCTGCAATGACCCTACAAAGTATCCGAAACGCGGCTGCAATGATCCTACAAAGTATCTGAAACGCACCTGCAATTATCCTTCAATGTATCTGAAATGGTCCTGCAATTATCCTGCGAAGTATCTGAAACGCATCAGCATTTATCCTACAAAGTATCTGAAACGCGCCTGCAACGATCCTACAAAGTATCTGAAACGCACCTGCAACGATCCTACAAAGTATCTGAAATGCACCTGCAATTATCCTACAAAGAATCTGAAATGCGCCTGCAAGTATCCTACAAAATATCTGAAACGCGCTTGCAATTATCCTACAAAGTATCTGAACCGTGCCTGCAATGATCCTGCAAAGTATCTGAAACGCGCCTGCAATGATCCTGCAAAGTTTCTGAAACGCGACTGCAATTATCCCACATAGTATCTGAAACGCGCCTGCAATGACCCAGAAAGTATCCGAAACGCGGCTGCAATGATCCTACAAAGTATCTGAAACGCGATTGCAATTATCCCACATAGTATCTGAAACGCGCCTGCAATGATCCTACAAAGTATCCGAAACGCGGCTGCAATGATCCTACAAAGTATCTGAAACGCAACTGCAATTATCCTTCAATGCATCTGAAATGCACCTGCAATTATCCTTCAATGTATCTGAAATGCACCTGCAATTATCCTATAAAGTATCTGAAACGCGCCTGCAATGATCCTGCAAAGTATCTGAAACGCGCCTGCAATGATCCTACAAAGTTTCTGAAACGCGACTGCAATTATCCCACATAGTATCTGAAACGCGCCTGCAATGACCCTACAAAGTATCCGAAACGCGGCTGCAATGATCCTACAAAGTATCTGAAACGCGATTGCAATTATCCCACATAGTATCTGAAACGCGCCTGCAATGACCCTACAAAGTATCCGAAACGCGGCTGCAATGATCCTACAAAGTATCTGAAACGCACCTGCAATTATCCTGCAAAGTTTCTGAAACGCGACTGCAATTATCCTACAAAGTATCTGAAACGCGCCTGCAATGATCCTGCAAAGTATCTGAAACGCGCCTGCAATGATCCTGCAAAGTTTCTGAAACGCGACTGCAATTATCCCACATAGTATCTGAAACGCGCCTGCAATGACCCTACAAAGTATCCGAAACGCGGCTGCAATGATCCTACAAAGTATCTGAAACGCGCCTGCAATGATCCTGCAAAGTTTCTGAAACGCGACTGCAATTATCCTACAAAGCATCTGAAACGCGCCTGCAATGATCCTGCAAAGTATCTGAAACGCGCCTGCAATGATCCTGCAAAGTTTCTGAAACGCGAATGCAATTATCCCACATAGTATCTGAAACGCGCCTGCAATGACCCTACAAAGTATCCGAAACGCGGCTGCAATGATCCTACAAAGTATCTGAAACGCACCTGCAATTATCCTTCAATGTATCTGAAATGCACCTGCAATTATCCTTCAATGTATCTGAAATGCACCTGCAATTATCCTATAAAGTATCTGAAACGCGCCTGCAATGATCCTGCAAAGTATCTGAAACGCGCCTGCAATGATCCTGCAAAGTTTCTGAAACGCCACTGCAATTATCCCACATAGTATCTGAAACGCGCCTGCAATGACCCTACAAAGTATCCGAAACGCGGCTGCAATGATCCTTCAAAGTATCTGAAACGCGCCTGCAATGATCCTGCAAAGTTTCTGAAACGCGACTGCAATTATCCTACAAAGTATCTGAAACGCGCCTGCAATGATCCTGCAAAGTATCTGAAACGCGCCTGCAATGATCCTGCAAAGTTTCTGAAACGCGACTGCAATTATCCCACATAGTATCTGAAACGCGCCTGCAATGACCCTACAAAGTATCCGAAACGCGGCTGCAATGACCCTACAAAGTATCCGAAACGCGCCTGCAATGATCCTGCAAAGTTTCTGAAACGCGACTGCAATTATCCCACATAGTATCTGAAACGCGCCTGCAATGACCCTACAAAGTTTCCGAAACGCGGCTGCAATGATCCTACAAAGTATCTGAAACGCACCTGCAATTATCCTTCAATGTATCTGAAATGCACCTGCAATTATCCTGCGAAGTATCTGAAACGCATCAGCATTTATCCTACAAAGTATCTGAAACGCGCCTGCAACGATCCTACAAAGTATCTGAAACGCACCTGCAACGATCCTACAAAGTATCTGAAATGCACCTGCAATTATCCTACAAAGAATCTGAAATGCGCCTGCAAGTATCCTACAAAATATCTGAAACGCGCTTGCAATTATCCTACAAAGTATCTGAACCGTGCCTGCAATGATCCTGCAAAGTATCTGAAACGCGCCTGCAATGATCCTGCAAAGTATCTGAAACAGGACTGCAATTATCCCACATAGTATCTGAAACGAGCCTGCAATTATCCTTCAATGTATCTGAAACGCGCCTGCAATGATCCTGCAAAGTATCTGAAACGCGCCTGCAATGACCCAGAAAGTATCCGAAACGCGGCTGCAATGATCCTACAAAGTATCTGAAACGCGCCTGCAATGACCCAGAAAGTATCCGAAACGCGGCTGCAATGATCCTACAAAGTATCTGAAACGCGATTGCAATTATCCCACATAGTATCTGAAACGCGCCTGCAATGATCCTACAAAGTATCCGAAACGCGGCTGCAATGATCCTACAAAGTATCTGAAACGCACCTGCAATTATCCTTCAATGCATCTGAAATGCACCTGCAATTATCCTTCAATGTATCTGAAATGCACCTGCAATTATCCTATAAAGTATCTGAAACGCGCCTGCAATGATCCTGCAAAGTATCTGAAACGCGCCTGCAATGATCCCACAAAGTTTCTGAAACGCGACTGCAATTATCCCACATAGTATCTGAAACGCGCCTGCAATGACCCTACAAAGTATCCGAAACGCGGCTGCAATGATCCTACAAAGTATCTGAAACGCGCCTGCAATGATCCTGCAAAGTTTCTGAAACGCGACTGCAATTATCCTACAAAGCATCTGAAACGCGCCTGCAATGATCCTGCAAAGTATCTGAAACGCGCCTGCAATGATCCTGCAAAGTTTCTGAAACGCGAATGCAATTATCCCACATAGTATCTGAAACGCGCCTGCAATGACCCTACAAAGTATCCGAAACGCGGCTGCAATGATCCTACAAAGTATCTGAAACGCACCTGCAATTATCCTTCAATGTATCTGAAATGCACCTGCAATTATCCTTCAATGTATCTGAAATGCACCTGCAATTATCCTATAAAGTATCTGAAACGCGCCTGCAATAATCCTGCAAAGTATCTGAAACGCGCCTGCAATGATCCTGCAAAGTTTCTGAAACGCCACTGCAATTATCCCACATAGTATCTGAAACGCGCCTGCAATGACCCTACAAAGTATCCGAAACGCGGCTGCAATGATCCTTCAAAGTATCTGAAACGCGCCTGCAATGATCCTGCAAAGTTTCTGAAACGCGACTGCAATTATCCTACAAAGTATCTGAAACGCGCCTGCAATGATCCTGCAAAGTATCTGAAACGCGCCTGCAATGATCCTGCAAAGTTTCTGAAACGCGACTGCAATTATCCCACATAGTATCTGAAACGCGCCTGCAATGACCCTACAAAGTATCCGAAACGCGGCTGCAATGACCCTACAAAGTATCCGAAACGCGCCTGCAATGATCCTGCAAAGTTTCTGAAACGCGACTGCAATTATCCCACATAGTATCTGAAACGCGCCTGCAATGACCCTACAAAGTTTCCGAAACGCGGCTGCAATGATCCTACAAAGTATCTGAAACGCACCTGCAATTATCCTTCAATGTATCTGAAATGCACCTGCAATTATCCTGCGAAGTATCTGAAACGCATCAGCATTTATCCTACAAAGTATCTGAAACGCGCCTGCAACGATCCTACAAAGTATCTGAAACGCACCTGCAACGATCCTACAAAGTATCTGAAATGCACCTGCAATTATCCTACAAAGAATCTGAAATGCGCCTGCAAGTATCCTACAAAATATCTGAAACGCGCTTGCAATTATCCTACAAAGTATCTGAACCGTGCCTGCAATGATCCTGCAAAGTATCTGAAACGCGCCTGCAATGATCCTGCAAAGTATCTGAAACAGGACTGCAATTATCCCACATAGTATCTGAAACGAGCCTGCAATTATCCTTCAATGTATCTGAAACGCGCCTGCAATGATCCTGCAAAGTATCTGAAACGCGCCTGCAATGACCCAGAAAGTATCCGAAACGCGGCTGCAATGATCCTACAAAGTATCTGAAACGCGCCTGCAATGACCCAGAAAGTATCCGAAACGCGGCTGCAATGATCCTACAAAGTATCTGAAACGCGATTGCAATTATCCCACATAGTATCTGAAACGCGCCTGCAATGATCCTACAAAGTATCCGAAACGCGGCTGCAATGATCCTACAAAGTATCTGAAACGCACCTGCAATTATCCTTCAATGCATCTGAAATGCACCTGCAATTATCCTTCAATGTATCTGAAATGCACCTGCAATTATCCTATAAAGTATCTGAAACGCGCCTGCAATGATCCTGCAAAGTATCTGAAACGCGCCTGCAATGATCCCACAAAGTTTCTGAAACGCGACTGCAATTATCCCACATAGTATCTGAAACGCGCCTGCAATGACCCTACAAAGTATCCGAAACGCGGCTGCAATGATCCTACAAAGTATCTGAAACGCGCCTGCAATGATCCTGCAAAGTTTCTGAAACGCGACTGCAATTATCCTACAAAGCATCTGAAACGCGCCTGCAATGATCCTGCAAAGTATCTGAAACGCGCCTGCAATGATCCTGCAAAGTTTCTGAAACGCGAATGCAATTATCCCACATAGTATCTGAAACGCGCCTGCAATGACCCTACAAAGTATCCGAAACGCGGCTGCAATGATCCTACAAAGTATCTGAAACGCACCTACAATTATCCTTCAATGTATCTGAAATGCACCTGCAATTATCCTTCAATGTATCTGAAATGCACCTGCAATTATCCTATAAAGTATCTGAAACGCGCCTGCAATGATCCTGCAAAGTATGTGAAACGCGCCTGCAATGATCCTGCAAAGTTTCTGAAACGCGACTGCAATTATCCCACATAGTATCTGAAACGCGCCTGCAATGACCCTACAAAGTATCCGAAACGCGGCTGCAATGACCCTACAAAGTATCCGAAACGCGCCTGCAATGATCCTGCAAAGTTTCTGAAACGCGACTGCAATTATCCCACATAGTATCTGAAACGCGCCTGCAATGACCCTACAAAGTTTCCGAAACGCGGCTGCAATGATCCTACAAAGTATCTGAAACGCACCTGCAATTATCCTTCAATGTATCTGAAATGCACCTGCAATTGTCCTGCGAAGTATCTGAAACGCATCAGCATTTATCCTACAAAGTATCTGAAACGCGCCTGCAACGATCCTACAAAGTATCTGAAACGCACCTGCAACGATCCTACAAAGTATCTGAAATGCACCTGCAATTATCCTACAAAGAATCTGAAATGCGCCTGCAAGTATCCTACAAAATATCTGAAACGCGCTTGCAATTATCCTACAAAGTATCTGAACCGTGCCTGCAATGATCCTACAAAGTATCTGAAACGCGCCTGCAATGATCCTGCAAAGTATCTGAAACGTGCCTGCAATGATCCTACAAAGTTTCTGAAACGCGACTGCAATTATCCCACATAGTATCTGAAACGCGCCTGCAATGACCCTACAAAGTATCCGAAACGCGGCTGCAATGATCCTACAAAGTATCTGAAACGCGATTGCAATTATCCCACATAGTATCTGAAACGCGCCTGCAATGACCCTACAAAGTATCCGAAACGCGGCTGCAATGATCCTACAAAGTATCTGAAACGCACCTGCAATTATCCTTCAATGTATCTGAAATGCACCTGCAATTATCCTTCAATGTATCTGAAATGCACCTGCAATGATCCCACAAAGTTTCTGAAACGCGACTGCAATTATCCCACATAGTATCTGAAACGCGCCTGCAATGACCCTACAAAGTATCCGAAACGCGGCTGCAATGATCCTACAAAGTATCTGAAACGCGCCTGCAATGATCCTGCAAAGTTTCTGAAACGCGACTGCAATTATCCTACAAAGCATCTGAAACGCGCCTGCAATGATCCTGCAAAGTATCTGAAACGCGCCTGCAATGATCCTGCAAAGTTTCTGAAACGCGAATGCAATTATCCCACATAGTATCTGAAACGCGCCTGCAATGACCCTACAAAGTATCCGAAACGCGGCTGCAATGATCCTACAAAGTATCTGAAACGCACCTGCAATTATCCTTCAATGTATCTGAAATGCACCTGCAATTATCCTTCAATGTATCTGAAATGCACCTGCAATTATCCAATAAAGTATCTGAAACGCGCCTGGAATGATCCTGCAAAGTATCTGAAACGCGCCTGCAATGATCCTGCAAAGTTTCTGAAACGCCACTGCAATTATCCCACATAGTATCTGAAACGCGCCTGCAATGACCCTACAAAGTATCCGAAACGCGGCTGCAATGATCCTTCAAAGTATCTGAAACGCGCCTGCAATGATCCTGCAAAGTTTCTGAAACGCGACTGCAATTATCCTACAAAGTATCTGAAACGCGCCTGCAATGATCCTGCAAAGTATCTGAAACGCGCCTGCAATGATCCTGCAAAGTTTCTGAAACGCGACTGCAATTATCCCACATAGTATCTGAAACGCGCCTGCAATGACCCTACAAAGTATCCGAAACGCGGCTGCAATGACCCTACAAAGTATCCGAAACGCGCCTGCAATGATCCTGCAAAGTTTCTGAAACGCGACTGCAATTATCCCACATAGTATCTGAAACGCGCCTGCAATGACCCTACAAAGTATCCGAAACGCGGCTGCAATGATCCTACAAAGTATCTGAAACGCACCTGCAATTATCCTTCAATGTATCTGAAATGCACCTGCAATTATCCTGCGAAGTATCTGAAACGCATCAGCATTTATCCTACAAAGTATCTGAAACGCGCCTGCAACGATCCTACAAAGTATCTGAAACGCACCTGCAACGATCCTACAAAGTATCTGAAATGCACCTGCAATTATCCTACAAAGAATCTGAAATGCGCCTGCAAGTATCCTACAAAATATCTGAAACGCGCTTGCAATTATCCTACAAAGTATCTGAACCGTGCCTGCAATGATCCTGCAAAGTATCTGAAACGCGCCTGCAATGATCCTGCAAAGTATCTGAAACGGGACTGCAATTATGCCACATAGTATCTGAAACGAGCCTGCAATTATCCTTCAATGTATCTGAAATGCACCTGCAATTATCCTATAAAGTATCTGAAACGCGCCTGCAATGATCCTGCAAAGTATCTGAAACGCGCCTGCAATGATCCTGCAAAGTTTCTGAAACGCGACTGCAATTATCCCACATAGTATCTGAAACGCGCCTGCAATGACCCTACAAAGTATCCGAAACGCGGCTGCAATGATCCTACAAAGTATCTGAAACGCGATTGCAATTATCCCACATAGTATCTGAAACGCGCCTGCAATGACCCTACAAAGTATCCGAAACGCGGCTGCAATGATCCTACAAAGTATCTGAAACGCACCTGCAATTATCCTTCAATGTATCTGAAATGCACCTGCAATTATCCTTCAATGTATCTGAAATGCACCTGCAATTATCCTATAAAGTATCTGAAACGCGCCTGCAATGATCCTGCAAAGTATCTGAAACGCGCCTGCAATGGTCCTGCAAAGTTTCTGAAACGCCACTGCAATCATCCCACATAGTATCTGAAACGCGCCTGCAATGACCCTACAAAGTATCCGAAACGCGGCTGCAATGATCCTTCAAAGTATCTGAAACGCGCCTGCAATGATCCTGCAAAGTTTCTGAAACGCGACTGCAATTATCCTACAAAGTATCTGAAACGCGCCTGCAATGATCCTGCAAAGTATCTGAAACGCGCCTGCAATGATCCTGCAAAGTTTCTGAAACGCGACTGCAATTATCCCACATAGTATCTGAAACGCGCCTGCAATGACCCTACAAAGTATCCGAAACGCGGCTGCAATGACCCTACAAAGTATCCGAAACGCGCCTGCAATGATCCTGCAAAGTTTCTGAAACGCGACTGCAATTATCCCACATAGTATCTGAAACGCGCCTGCAATGACCCTACAAAGAATCCGAAACGCGGCTGCAATGATCCTACAAAGTATCTGAAACGCACCTGCAATTATCCTTCAATGTATCTGAAATGCACCTGCAATTATCCTGCGAAGTATCTGAAACGCATCAGCATTTATCCTACAAAGTATCTGAAACGCGCCTGCAACGATCCTACAAAGTATCTGAAACGCACCTGCAACGATCCTACAAAGTATCTGAAATGCACCTGCAATTATCCTACAAAGAATCTGAAATGCGCCTGCAAGTATCCTACAAAATATCTGAAACGCGCTTGCAATTATCCTACAAAGTATCTGAACCGTGCCTGCAATGATCCTGCAAAGTATCTGAAACGCGCCTGCAATGATCCTGCAAAGTATCTGAAACGGGACTGCAATTATCCCACATAGTATCTGAAACGAGCCTGCAATTATCCTTCAATGTATCTGAAATGCACCTGCAATTATCCTATAAAGTATCTGAAACGCGCCTGCAATGATCCTGCAAAGTTTCTGAAACGCGACTGCAATTATCCCACATAGTATCTGAAACGCGCCTGCAATGACCCTACAAAGTATCCGAAACGCGGCTGCAATGATCCTACAAAGTATCTGAAACGCGATTGCAATTATCCCACATAGTATCTGAAACGCGCCTGCAATGACCCTACAAAGTATCCGAAACGCGGCTGCAATGATCCTACAAAGTATCTGAAACGCACCTGCAATTATCCTTCAATGTATCTGAAATGCACCTGCAATTATCCTTCAATGTATCTGAAATGCACCTGCAATTATCCTATAAAGTATCTGAAACGCGCCTGCAATGATCCTGCAAAGTATCTGAAACGCGCCTGCAATGGTCCTGCAAAGTTTCTGAAACGCCACTGCAATTATCCCACATAGTATCTGAAACGCGCCTGCAATGACCCTACAAAGTATCCGAAACGCGGCTGCAATGATCCTTCAAAGTATCTGAAACGCGCCTGCAATGATCCTGCAAAGTTTCTGAAACGCGACTGCAATTATCCTACAAAGTATCTGAAACGCGCCTGCAATGATCCTGCAAAGTATCTGAAACGCGCCTGCAATGATCCTGCAAAGTTTCTGAAACGCGACTGCAATTATCCCACATAGTATCTGAAACGCGCCTGCAATGACCCTACAAAGTATCCGAAACGCGGCTGCAATGACCCTACAAAGTATCCGAAACGCGCCTGCAATGATCCTGCAAAGTTTCTGAAACGCGACTGCAATTATCCCACATAGTATCTGAAACGCGCCTGCAATGACCCTACAAAGTATCCGAAACGCGGCTGCAATGATCCTACAAAGTATCTGAAACGCACCTGCAATTATCCTTCAATGTATCTGAAATGCACCTGCAATTATCCTGCGAAGTATCTGAAACGCATCAGCATTTATCCTACAAAGTATCTGAAACGCGCCTGCAACGATCCTACAAAGTATCTGAAACGCACCTGCAACGATCCTACAAAGTATCTGAAATGCACCTGCAATTATCCTACAAAGAATCTGAAATGCGCCTGCAAGTATCCTACAAAATATCTGAAACGCGCTTGCAATTATCCTACAAAGTATCTGAACCGTGCCTGCAATGATCCTGCAAAGTATCTGAACCGCGCCTGCAATGATCCTGCAAAGTATCTGAAACGGGACTGCAATTATCCCACATAGTATCTGAAACGAGCCTGCAATTATCCTTCAATGTATCTGAAATGCACCTGCAATTATCCTATAAAGTATCTGAAACGCGCCTGCAATGATCCTGCAAAGTATCTGAAAAGCGCCTGCAATGATCCTGCAAAGTTTCTGAAACGCGACTGCAATTATCCCACATAGTATCTGAAACGGGCCTGCAATGACCCAGAAAGTATCCGAAACGCGGCTACAATGATCCTACAAAGTATCTGAAACGCGCCTGCAATGACCCAGAAAGTATCCGAAACGCGGCTGCAATGATCCTACAAAGTATCTGAAACGCGATTGCAATTATCCCACATAGTATCTGAAACGCGCCTGCAATGATCCTACAAAGTATCCGAAACGCGGCTGCAATGATCCTACAAAGTATCTGAAACGCACCTGCAATTATCCTTCAATGCATCTGAAATGCACCTGCAATTATCCTTCAATGTATCTGAAATGCACCTGCAATTATCCTATAAAGTATCTGAAACGCGCCTGCAATGATCCTGCAAAGTATCTGAAACGCGCCTGCAATGATCCTACAAAGTTTCTGAAACGCGACTGCAATTATCCCACATAGTATCTGAAACGCGCCTGCAATGACCCTACAAAGTATCCGAAACGCGGCTGCAATGATCCTACAAAGTATCTGAAACGCGATTGCAATTATCCCACATAGTATCTGAAACGCGCCTGCAATGACCCTACAAAGTATCCGAAACGCGGCTGCAATGATCCTACAAAGTATCTGAAACGCACCTGCAATTATCCTTCAATGTATCTGAAATGCACCTGCAATTATCCTTCAATGTATCTGAAATGCACCTGCAATGATCCCACAAAGTTTCTGAAACGCGACTGCAATTATCCCACATAGTATCTGAAACGCGCCTGCAATGACCCTACAAAGTATCCGAAACGCGGCTGCAATGATCCTACAAAGTATCTGAAACGCGCCTGCAATGATCCTGCAAAGTTTCTGAAACGCGACTGCAATTATCCTACAAAGCATCTGAAACGCGCCTGCAATGATCCTGCAAAGTATCTGAAACGCGCCTGCAATGATCCTGCAAAGTTTCTGAAACGCGAATGCAATTATCCCACATAGTATCTGAAACGCGCCTGCAATGACCCTACAAAGTATCCGAAACGCGGCTGCAATGATCCTACAAAGTATCTGAAACGCACCTGCAATTATCCTTCAATGTATCTGAAATGCACCTGCAATTATCCTTCAATGTATCTGAAATGCACCTGCAATGATCCCACAAAGTTTCTGAAACGCGACTGCAATTATCCCACATAGTATCTGAAACGCGCCTGCAATGACCCTACAAAGTATCCGAAACGCGGCTGCAATGATCCTTCAAAGTATCTGAAACGCGCCTGCAATGATCCTGCAAAGTTTCTGAAACGCGCCTGCAATGATCCTGCAAAGTATCTGAAACGCGCCTGCAATGATCCTGCAAAGTTTCTGAAACGCGACTGCAATTATCCCACATAGTATCTGAAACGCGCCTGCAATGACCCTACAAAGTATCCGAAACGCGGCTGCAATGATCCTACAAAGTATCTGAAACGCGATTGCAATTATCCCACATAGTATCTGAAACGCGCCTGCAATGACCCTACAAAGTATCCGAAACGCGGCTGCAATGATCCTACAAAGTATCTGAAACGCACCTGCAATTATCCTTCAATGTATCTGAAATGCACCTGCAATTATCCTTCAATGTATCTGAAATGCACCTGCAATTATCCTATAAAGTATCTGAAACGCGCCTGCAATGATCCTGCAAAGTATCTGAAACGCGCCTGCAATGGTCCTGCAAAGTTTCTGAAACGCCACTGCAATCATCCCACATAGTATCTGAAACGCGCCTGCAATGACCCTACAAAGTATCCGAAACGCGGCTGCAATGATCCTTCAAAGTATCTGAAACGCGCCTGCAATGATCCTGCAAAGTTTCTGAAACGCGACTGCAATTATCCTACAAAGTATCTGAAACGCGCCTGCAATGATCCTGCAAAGTATCTGAAACGCGCCTGCAATGATCCTGCAAAGTTTCTGAAACGCGACTGCAATTATCCCACATAGTATCTGAAACGCGCCTGCAATGACCCTACAAAGTATCCGAAACGCGGCTGCAATGACCCTACAAAGTATCCGAAACGCGCCTGCAATGATCCTGCAAAGTTTCTGAAACGCGACTGCAATTATCCCACATAGTATCTGAAACGCGCCTGCAATGACCCTACAAAGAATCCGAAACGCGGCTGCAATGATCCTACAAAGTATCTGAAACGCACCTGCAATTATCCTTCAATGTATCTGAAATGCACCTGCAATTATCCTGCGAAGTATCTGAAACGCATCAGCATTTATCCTACAAAGTATCTGAAACGCGCCTGCAACGATCCTACAAAGTATCTGAAACGCACCTGCAACGATCCTACAAAGTATCTGAAATGCACCTGCAATTATCCTACAAAGAATCTGAAATGCGCCTGCAAGTATCCTACAAAATATCTGAAACGCGCTTGCAATTATCCTACAAAGTATCTGAACCGTGCCTGCAATGATCCTGCAAAGTATCTGAAACGCGCCTGCAATGATCCTGCAAAGTATCTGAAACGGGACTGCAATTATCCCACATAGTATCTGAAACGAGCCTGCAATTATCCTTCAATGTATCTGAAATGCACCTGCAATTATCCTATAAAGTATCTGAAACGCGCCTGCAATGATCCTGCAAAGTTTCTGAAACGCGACTGCAATTATCCCACATAGTATCTGAAACGCGCCTGCAATGACCCTACAAAGTATCCGAAACGCGGCTGCAATGATCCTACAAAGTATCTGAAACGCGATTGCAATTATCCCACATAGTATCTGAAACGCGCCTGCAATGACCCTACAAAGTATCCGAAACGCGGCTGCAATGATCCTACAAAGTATCTGAAACGCACCTGCAATTATCCTTCAATGTATCTGAAATGCACCTGCAATTATCCTTCAATGTATCTGAAATGCACCTGCAATTATCCTATAAAGTATCTGAAACGCGCCTGCAATGATCCTGCAAAGTATCTGAAACGCGCCTGCAATGGTCCTGCAAAGTTTCTGAAACGCCACTGCAATTATCCCACATAGTATCTGAAACGCGCCTGCAATGACCCTACAAAGTATCCGAAACGCGGCTGCAATGATCCTTCAAAGTATCTGAAACGCGCCTGCAATGATCCTGCAAAGTTTCTGAAACGCGACTGCAATTATCCTACAAAGTATCTGAAACGCGCCTGCAATGATCCTGCAAAGTATCTGAAACGCGCCTGCAATGATCCTGCAAAGTTTCTGAAACGCGACTGCAATTATCCCACATAGTATCTGAAACGCGCCTGCAATGACCCTACAAAGTATCCGAAACGCGGCTGCAATGACCCTACAAAGTATCCGAAACGCGCCTGCAATGATCCTGCAAAGTTTCTGAAACGCGACTGCAATTATCCCACATAGTATCTGAAACGCGCCTGCAATGACCCTACAAAGTATCCGAAACGCGGCTGCAATGATCCTACAAAGTATCTGAAACGCACCTGCAATTATCCTTCAATGTATCTGAAATGCACCTGCAATTATCCTGCGAAGTATCTGAAACGCATCAGCATTTATCCTACAAAGTATCTGAAACGCGCCTGCAACGATCCTACAAAGTATCTGAAACGCACCTGCAACGATCCTACAAAGTATCTGAAATGCACCTGCAATTATCCTACAAAGAATCTGAAATGCGCCTGCAAGTATCCTACAAAATATCTGAAACGCGCTTGCAATTATCCTACAAAGTATCTGAACCGTGCCTGCAATGATCCTGCAAAGTATCTGAACCGCGCCTGCAATGATCCTGCAAAGTATCTGAAACGGGACTGCAATTATCCCACATAGTATCTGAAACGAGCCTGCAATTATCCTTCAATGTATCTGAAATGCACCTGCAATTATCCTATAAAGTATCTGAAACGCGCCTGCAATGATCCTGCAAAGTATCTGAAAAGCGCCTGCAATGATCCTGCAAAGTTTCTGAAACGCGACTGCAATTATCCCACATAGTATCTGAAACGGGCCTGCAATGACCCAGAAAGTATCCGAAACGCGGCTACAATGATCCTACAAAGTATCTGAAACGCGCCTGCAATGACCCAGAAAGTATCCGAAACGCGGCTGCAATGATCCTACAAAGTATCTGAAACGCGATTGCAATTATCCCACATAGTATCTGAAACGCGCCTGCAATGATCCTACAAAGTATCCGAAACGCGGCTGCAATGATCCTACAAAGTATCTGAAACGCACCTGCAATTATCCTTCAATGCATCTGAAATGCACCTGCAATTATCCTTCAATGTATCTGAAATGCACCTGCAATTATCCTATAAAGTATCTGAAACGCGCCTGCAATGATCCTGCAAAGTATCTGAAACGCGCCTGCAATGATCCTACAAAGTTTCTGAAACGCGACTGCAATTATCCCACATAGTATCTGAAACGCGCCTGCAATGACCCTACAAAGTATCCGAAACGCGGCTGCAATGATCCTACAAAGTATCTGAAACGCGATTGCAATTATCCCACATAGTATCTGAAACGCGCCTGCAATGACCCTACAAAGTATCCGAAACGCGGCTGCAATGATCCTACAAAGTATCTGAAACGCACCTGCAATTATCCTTCAATGTATCTGAAATGCACCTGCAATTATCCTTCAATGTATCTGAAATGCACCTGCAATGATCCCACAAAGTTTCTGAAACGCGACTGCAATTATCCCACATAGTATCTGAAACGCGCCTGCAATGACCCTACAAAGTATCCGAAACGCGGCTGCAATGATCCTACAAAGTATCTGAAACGCGCCTGCAATGATCCTGCAAAGTTTCTGAAACGCGACTGCAATTATCCTACAAAGCATCTGAAACGCGCCTGCAATGATCCTGCAAAGTATCTGAAACGCGCCTGCAATGATCCTGCAAAGTTTCTGAAACGCGAATGCAATTATCCCACATAGTATCTGAAACGCGCCTGCAATGACCCTACAAAGTATCCGAAACGCGGCTGCAATGATCCTACAAAGTATCTGAAACGCACCTGCAATTATCCTTCAATGTATCTGAAATGCACCTGCAATTATCCTTCAATGTATCTGAAATGCACCTGCAATGATCCCACAAAGTTTCTGAAACGCGACTGCAATTATCCCACATAGTATCTGAAACGCGCCTGCAATGACCCTACAAAGTATCCGAAACGCGGCTGCAATGATCCTTCAAAGTATCTGAAACGCGCCTGCAATGATCCTGCAAAGTTTCTGAAACGCGACTGCAATTATCCTACAAAGTATCTGAAACGCGCCTGCAATGATCCTGCAAAGTATCTGAAACGCGCCTGCAATGATCCTGCAAAGTTTCTGAAACGCGACTGCAATTATCCCACATAGTATCTGAAACGCGCCTGCAATGACCCTACAAAGTATCCGAAACGCGGCTGCAATGACCCTACAAAGTATCCGAAACGCGCCTGCAATGATCCTGCAAAGTTTCTGAAACGCGACTGCAATTATCCCACATAGTATCTGAAACGCGCCTGCAATGACCCTACAAAGTATCCGAAACGCGGCTGCAATGATCCTACAAAGTATCTGAAACGCACCTGCAATTATCCTTCAATGTATCTGAAATGCACCTGCAATTATCCTGCGAAGTATCTGAAACGCATCAGCATTTATCCTACAAAGTATCTGAAACGCGCCTGCAACGATCCTACAAAGTATCTGAAACGCACCTGCAACGATCCTACAAAGTATCTGAAATGCACCTGCAATTATCCTACAAAGAATCTGAAATGCGCCTGCAAGTATCCTACAAAATATCTGAAACGCGCTTGCAATTATCCTACAAAGTATCTGAACCGTGCCTGCAATGATCCTGCAAAGTATCTGAAACGCGCCTGCAATGATCCTGCAAAGTATCTGAAACGGGACTGCAATTATGCCACATAGTATCTGAAACGAGCCTGCAATTATCCTTCAATGTATCTGAAATGCACCTGCAATTATCCTATAAAGTATCTGAAACGCGCCTGCAATGATCCTGCAAAGTATCTGAAACGCGCCTGCAATGATCCTGCAAAGTTTCTGAAACGCGACTGCAATTATCCCACATAGTATCTGAAACGCGCCTGCAATGACCCTACAAAGTATCCGAAACGCGGCTGCATTGATCCTACAAAGTATCTGAAACGCGATTGCAATTATCCCACATAGTATCTGAAACGCGCCTGCAATGACCCTACAAAGTATCCGAAACGCGGCTGCAATGATCCTACAAAGTATCTGAAACGCACCTGCAATTATCCTTCAATGTATCTGAAATGCACCTGCAATTATCCTTCAATGTATCTGAAATGCACCTGCAATTATCCTATAAAGTATCTGAAACGCGCCTGCAATGATCCTGCAAAGTATCTGAAACGCGCCTGCAATGGTCCTGCAAAGTTTCTGAAACGCCACTGCAATCATCCCACATAGTATCTGAAACGCGCCTGCAATGACCCTACAAAGTATCCGAAACGCGGCTGCAATGATCCTTCAAAGTATCTGAAACGCGCCTGCAATGATCCTGCAAAGTTTCTGAAACGCGACTGCAATTATCCTACAAAGTATCTGAAACGCGCCTGCAATGATCCTGCAAAGTATCTGAAACGCGCCTGCAATGATCCTGCAAAGTTTCTGAAACGCGACTGCAATTATCCCACATAGTATCTGAAACGCGCCTGCAATGACCCTACAAAGTATCCGAAACGCGGCTGCAATGACCCTACAAAGTATCCGAAACGCGCCTGCAATGATCCTGCAAAGTTTCTGAAACGCGACTGCAATTATCCCACATAGTATCTGAAACGCGCCTGCAATGACCCTACAAAGAATCCGAAACGCGGCTGCAATGATCCTACAAAGTATCTGAAACGCACCTGCAATTATCCTTCAATGTATCTGAAATGCACCTGCAATTATCCTGCGAAGTATCTGAAACGCATCAGCATTTATCCTACAAAGTATCTGAAACGCGCCTGCAACGATCCTACAAAGTATCTGAAACGCACCTGCAACGATCCTACAAAGTATCTGAAATGCACCTGCAATTATCCTACAAAGAATCTGAAATGCGCCTGCAAGTATCCTACAAAATATCTGAAACGCGCTTGCAATTATCCTACAAAGTATCTGAACCGTGCCTGCAATGATCCTGCAAAGTATCTGAAACGCGCCTGCAATGATCCTGCAAAGTATCTGAAACGGGACTGCAATTATCCCACATAGTATCTGAAACGAGCCTGCAATTATCCTTCAATGTATCTGAAATGCACCTGCAATTATCCTATAAAGTATCTGAAACGCGCCTGCAATGATCCTGCAAAGTTTCTGAAACGCGACTGCAATTATCCCACATAGTATCTGAAACGCGCCTGCAATGACCCTACAAAGTATCCGAAACGCGGCTGCAATGATCCTACAAAGTATCTGAAACGCGATTGCAATTATCCCACATAGTATCTGAAACGCGCCTGCAATGACCCTACAAAGTATCCGAAACGCGGCTGCAATGATCCTACAAAGTATCTGAAACGCACCTGCAATTATCCTTCAATGTATCTGAAATGCACCTGCAATTATCCTTCAATGTATCTGAAATGCACCTGCAATTATCCTATAAAGTATCTGAAACGCGCCTGCAATGATCCTGCAAAGTATCTGAAACGCGCCTGCAATGGTCCTGCAAAGTTTCTGAAACGCCACTGCAATTATCCCACATAGTATCTGAAACGCGCCTGCAATGACCCTACAAAGTATCCGAAACGCGGCTGCAATGATCCTTCAAAGTATCTGAAACGCGCCTGCAATGATCCTGCAAAGTTTCTGAAACGCGACTGCAATTATCCTACAAAGTATCTGAAACGCGCCTGCAATGATCCTGCAAAGTATCTGAAACGCGCCTGCAATGATCCTGCAAAGTTTCTGAAACGCGACTGCAATTATCCCACATAGTATCTGAAACGCGCCTGCAATGACCCTACAAAGTATCCGAAACGCGGCTGCAATGACCCTACAAAGTATCCGAAACGCGCCTGCAATGATCCTGCAAAGTTTCTGAAACGCGACTGCAATTATCCCACATAGTATCTGAAACGCGCCTGCAATGACCCTACAAAGTATCCGAAACGCGGCTGCAATGATCCTACAAAGTATCTGAAACGCACCTGCAATTATCCTTCAATGTATCTGAAATGCACCTGCAATTATCCTGCGAAGTATCTGAAACGCATCAGCATTTATCCTACAAAGTATCTGAAACGCGCCTGCAACGATCCTACAAAGTATCTGAAACGCACCTGCAACGATCCTACAAAGTATCTGAAATGCACCTGCAATTATCCTACAAAGAATCTGAAATGCGCCTGCAAGTATCCTACAAAATATCTGAAACGCGCTTGCAATTATCCTACAAAGTATCTGAACCGTGCCTGCAATGATCCTGCAAAGTATCTGAACCGCGCCTGCAATGATCCTGCAAAGTATCTGAAACGGGACTGCAATTATCCCACATAGTATCTGAAACGAGCCTGCAATTATCCTTCAATGTATCTGAAATGCACCTGCAATTATCCTATAAAGTATCTGAAACGCGCCTGCAATGATCCTGCAAAGTATCTGAAAAGCGCCTGCAATGATCCTGCAAAGTTTCTGAAACGCGACTGCAATTATCCCACATAGTATCTGAAACGGGCCTGCAATGACCCAGAAAGTATCCGAAACGCGGCTACAATGATCCTACAAAGTATCTGAAACGCGCCTGCAATGACCCAGAAAGTATCCGAAACGCGGCTGCAATGATCCTACAAAGTATCTGAAACGCGATTGCAATTATCCCACATAGTATCTGAAACGCGCCTGCAATGATCCTACAAAGTATCCGAAACGCGGCTGCAATGATCCTACAAAGTATCTGAAACGCACCTGCAATTATCCTTCAATGCATCTGAAATGCACCTGCAATTATCCTTCAATGTATCTGAAATGCACCTGCAATTATCCTATAAAGTATCTGAAACGCGCCTGCAATGATCCTGCAAAGTATCTGAAACGCGCCTGCAATGATCCTACAAAGTTTCTGAAACGCGACTGCAATTATCCCACATAGTATCTGAAACGCGCCTGCAATGACCCTACAAAGTATCCGAAACGCGGCTGCAATGATCCTACAAAGTATCTGAAACGCGATTGCAATTATCCCACATAGTATCTGAAACGCGCCTGCAATGACCCTACAAAGTATCCGAAACGCGGCTGCAATGATCCTACAAAGTATCTGAAACGCACCTGCAATTATCCTTCAATGTATCTGAAATGCACCTGCAATTATCCTTCAATGTATCTGAAATGCACCTGCAATGATCCCACAGAGTTTCTGAAACGCGACTGCAATTATCCCACATAGTATCTGAAACGCGCCTGCAATGACCCTACAAAGTATCCGAAACGCGGCTGCAATGATCCTACAAAGTATCTGAAACGCGCCTGCAATGATCCTGCAAAGTT
Source organism: Phalangium opilio (assembly GCF_054372755.1). Lineage (NCBI taxonomy): Eukaryota > Metazoa > Arthropoda > Arachnida > Opiliones > Phalangiidae > Phalangium > Phalangium opilio. The sequence continues at coordinate 1,036,207 of NW_028324200.1, read as the reverse complement.
TCTGAAACGCGACTGCAATTATCCTACAAAGCATCTGAAACGCGCCTGCAATGATCCTGCAAAGTATCTGAAACGCGCCTGCAATGATCCTGCAAAGTTTCTGAAACGCGAATGCAATTATCCCACATAGTATCTGAAACGCGCCTGCAATGACCCTACAAAGTATCCGAAACGCGGCTGCAATGATCCTACAAAGTATCTGAAACGCACCTGCAATTATCCTTCAATGTATCTGAAATGCACCTGCAATTATCCTTCAATGTATCTGAAATGCACCTGCAATGATCCCACAAAGTTTCTGAAACGCGACTGCAATTATCCCACATAGTATCTGAAACGCGCCTGCAATGACCCTACAAAGTATCCGAAACGCGGCTGCAATGATCCTACAAAGTATCTGAAACGCGCCTGCAATGATCCTGCAAAGTTTCTGAAACGCGACTGCAATTATCCTACAAAGCATCTGAAACGCGCCTGCAATGATCCTGCAAAGCATCTGAAACGCGCCTGCAATGATCCTGCAAAGTTTCTGAAACGCGAATGCAATTATCCCACATAGTATCTGAAACGCGCCTGCAATGACCCTACAAAGTATCCGAAACGCGGCTGCAATGATCCTACAAAGTATCTGAAACGCACCTGCAATTATCCTTCAATGTATCTGAAATGCACCTGCAATTATCCTATAAAGTATCTGAAACGCGCCTGCAATGATCCTGCAAAGTATCTGAAACGCGCCTGCAATGATCCTGCAAAGTTTCTGAAACGCCACTGCAATTATCCCACATAGTATCTGAAACGCGCCTGCAATGACCCTACAAAGTATCCGAAACGCGGCTGCAATGATCCTTCAAAGTATCTGAAACGCGCCTGCAATGATCCTGCAAAGTTTCTGAAACGCCACTGCAATTATCCTACAAAGTATCTGAAACGCGCCTGCAATGATCCTGCAAAGTATCTGAAACGCGCCTGCAATGATCCTGCAAAGTTTCTGAAACGCGACTGCAATTATCCCACATAGTATCTGAAACGCGCCTGCAATGACCCTACAAAGTATCCGAAACGCGGCTGCAATGACCCTACAAAGTATCCGAAACGCGCCTGCAATGATCCTGCAAAGTTTCTGAAACGCGACTGCAATTATCCCACATAGTATCTGAAACGCGCCTGCAATGACCCTACAAAGTTTCCGAAACGCGGCTGCAATGATCCTACAAAGTATCTGAAACGCACCTGCAATTATCCTTCAATGTATCTGAAATGCACCTGCAATTATCCTGCGAAGTATCTGAAACGCATCAGCATTTATCCTACAAAGTATCTGAAACGCGCCTGCAACGATCCTACAAAGTATCTGAAACGCACCTGCAACGATCCTACAAAGTATCTGAAATGCACCTGCAATTATCCTACAAAGAATCTGAAATGCGCCTGCAAGTATCCTACAAAATATCTGAAACGCGCTTGCAATTATCCTACAAAGTATCTGAACCGTGCCTGCAATGATCCTGCAAAGTATCTTAAACGCGCCTGCAATGATCCTGCAAAGTATCTGAAACAGGACTGCAATTATCCCACATAGTATCTGAAACGAGCCTGCAATTATCCTTCAATGTATCTGAAACGCGCCTGCAATGATCCTGCAAAGTATCTGAAACGCGCCTGCAATGACCCAGAAAGTATCCGAAACGCGGCTGCAATGATCCTACAAAGTATCTGAAACGCGCCTGCAATGACCCAGAAAGTATCCGAAACGCGGCTGCAATGATCCTACAAAGTATCTGAAACGCGATTGCAATTATCCCACATAGTATCTGAAACGCGCCTGCAATGATCCTACAAAGTATCCGAAACGCGGCTGCAATGATCCTACAAAGTATCTGAAACGCACCTGCAATTATCCTTCAATGCATCTGAAATGCACCTGCAATTATCCTTCAATGTATCTGAAATGCACCTGCAATTATCCTATAAAGTATCTGAAACGCGCCTGCAATGATCCTGCAAAGTATCTGAAACGCGCCTGCAATGATCCTACAAAGTTTCTGAAACGCGACTGCAATTATCCCACATAGTATCTGAAACACGCCTGCAATGACCCTACAAAGTATCCGAAACGCGGCTGCAATGATCCTACAAAGTATCTGAAACGCGATTGCAATTATCCCACATAGTATCTGAAACGCGCCTGCAATGACCCTACAAAGTATCCAAAACGCGGCTGCAATGATCCTACAAAGTATCTGAAACGCACCTGCAATTATCCTTCAATGTATCTGAAATGCACCTGCAATTATCCTTCAATGTATCTGAAATGCACCTGCAATGATCCCACAAAGTTTCTGAAACGCGACTGCAATTATCCCACATAGTATCTGAAACGCGACTGCAATTATCCCACATAGTATCTGAAACGCGCCTGCAATGACCCTACAAAGTATCCGAAACGCGGCTGCAATGATCCTACAAAGTATCTGAAACGCGCCTGCAATGATCCTGCAAAGTTTCTGAAACGCGACTGCAATTATCCTACAAAGCATCTGAAACGCGCCTGCAATGGAGCTGCAAAGTATCTGAAACGCGCCTGCAATGATCCTGCAAAGTTTCTGAAACGCGAATGCAATTATCCCACATAGTATCTGAAACGCGCCTGCAATGACCCTACAAAGTATCCGAAACGCGGCTGCAATGATCCTACAAAGTATCTGAAACGCACCTACAATTATCCTTCAATGTATCTGAAATGCACCTGCAATTATCCTTCAATGTATCTGAAATGCACCTGCAATTATCCTATAAAGTATCTGAAACGCGCCTGCAATGATCCTGCAAAGTATCTGAAACGCGCCTGCAATGATCCTGCAAAGTTTCTGAAACGCGACTGCAATTATCCCACATAGTATCTGAAACGCGCCTGCAATGACCCTAAAAAGTATCCGAAACGCGGCTGCAATGACCCTACAAAGTATCCGAAACGCGCCTGCAATGATCCTGCAAAGTTTCTGAAACGCGACTGCAATTATCCCACATAGTATCTGAAACGCGCCTGCAATGACCCTACAAAGTTTCCGAAACACGGCTGCAATGATCCTACAAAGTATCTGAAACGCGCCTGCAACGATCCTACAAAGTATCTGAAACGCACCTGCAACGATCCTACAAAGTATCTGAAATGCACCTGCAATTATCCTACAAAGAATCTGAAATGCGCCTGCAAGTATCCTACAAAATATCTGAAACGCGCTTGCAATTATCCTACAAAGTATCTGAACCGTGCCTGCAATGATCCTGCAAAGTATCTGAAACGCGCCTGCAATGATCCTGCAAAGTATCTGAAACGGGACTGCAATTATCCCACATAGTATCTGAAACGAGCCTGCAATTATCCTTCAACGTATCTGAAATGCACCTGCAATTATCCTATAAAGTATCTGAAACGCGCCTGCAATGATCCTGCAAAGTATCTGAAACGCGCCTGCAATGATCCTGCAAAGTTTCTGAAACGCGACTGCAATTATCCCACATAGTATCTGAAACGCGCCTGCAATGACCCAGAAAGTATCCGAAACGCGGCTGCAATGATCCTACAAAGTATCTGAAACGCGATTGCAATTATCCCACATAGTATCTGAAACGCGCCTGCAATGATCCTACAAAGTATACGAAACGCGGCTGCAATGATCCTACAAAGTATCTGAAACGCACCTGCAATTATCCTTCAATGCATCTGAAATGCACCTGCAATTATCCTTCAATGTATCTGAAATGCACCTGCAATTATCCTATAAAGTATCTGAAACGCGCCTGCAATGATCCTGCAAAGTATCTGAAACGCGCCTGCAATGATCCTACAAAGTTTCTGAAACGCGACTGCAATTATCCCACATAGTATCTGAAACGCGCCTGCAATGACCCTACAAAGTATCCGAAACGCGGCTGCAATGATCCTACAAAGTATCTGAAACGCGATTGCAATTATCCCACATAGTATCTGAAACGCGCCTGCAATGACCCTACAAAGTATCCGAAACGCGGCTGCAATGATCCTACAAAGTATCTGAAACGCACCTGCAATTATCCTTCAATGTATCTGAAATGCACCTGCAATTATCCTTCAATGTATCTGAAATGCACCTGCAATGATCCCACAAAGTTTCTGAAACGCGACTGCAATTATCCCACATAGTATCTGAAACGCGCCTGCAATGACCCTACAAAGTATCCGAAACGCGGCTGCAATGATCCTACAAAGTATCTGAAACGCGCCTGCAATGATCCTGCAAAGTTTCTGAAACGCGACTGCAATTATCCTACAAAGCATCTGAAACGCGCCTGCAATGATCCTGCAAAGTATCTGAAACGCGCCTGCAATGATCCTGCAAAGTTTCTGAAACGCGAATGCAATTATCCCACATAGTATCTGAAACGCGCCTGCAATGACCCTACAAAGTATCCGAAACGCGGCTGCAATGATCCTACAAAGTATCTGAAACGCACCTGCAATTATCCTTCAATGTATCTGAAATGCACCTGCAATTATCCTTCAATGTATCTGAAATGCACCTGCAATTATCCTATAAAGTATCTGAAACGCGCCTGCAATGATCCTGCAAAGTATCTGAAACGCGCCTGCAATCCTGCAAAGTTTCTGAAACGCCACTGCAATTATCCCACATAGTATCTGAAACGCGCCTGCAATGATCCTGCAAAGTTTCTGAAACGCGACTGCAATTATCCTACAAAGTATCTGAAACGCGCCTGCAATGATCCTGCAAAGTATCTGAAACGCGCCTGCAATGATCCTGCAAAGTTTCTGAAACGCGACTGCAATTATCCCACATAGTATCTGAAACGCGCCTGCAATGACCCTACAAAGTATCCGAAACGCGGCTGCAATGACCCTACAAAGTATCCGAAACGCGCCTGCAATGATCCTGCAAAGTTTCTGAAACGCGACTGCAATTATCCCACATAGTATCTGAAACGCGCCTGCAATGACTCTACAAAGTATCCGAAACGCGGCTGCAATGATCCTACAAAGTATCTGAAACGCACCTGCAATTATCCTTCAATGTATCTGAAATGCACCTGCAATTATCCTGCGAAGTATCTGAAACGCATCAGCATTTATCCTACAAAGTATCTGAAACGCGCCTGCAACGATCCTACAAAGTATCTGAAACGCACCTGCAACGATCCTACAAAGTATCTGAAATGCACCTGCAATTATCCTACAAAGAATCTGAAATGCGCCTGCAAGTATCCTACAAAATATCTGAAACGCGCTTGCAATTATCCTACAAAGTATCTGAACCGTGCCTGCAATGATCCTGCAAAGTATCTGAAACGCGCCTGCAATGATCCTGCAAAGTATCTGAAACGGGACTGCAATTATCCCACATAGTATCTGAAACGAGCCTGCAATTATCCTTCAATGTATCTGAAACGCGCCTGCAATGATCCTGCAAAGTATCTGAAACGCGCCTGCAATGATCCTGCAAAGTATCTGAAACGCGCCTGCAATGATCCTGCAAAGTTTCTGAAACGCGCCTGCAATTATCCCACATAGTATCCGAAACGCGGCTGCAATGATCCTACAAAGTATCTGAAACGCGGCTGCAATGATCCTACAAAGTATCTGAAACGCGGCTGCAATGATCCTACAAAGTATCCGAAACGCGGCTGCAATGATCCTACATAGTATCTGAAACGCGATTGCAATTATCCCACATAGTATCTGAAACGCGCCTGCAATGATCCTACAAAGTATCCGAAACGCGGCTGCAATGATCCTACAAAGTATCTGAAACGCACCTGCAATTATCCTTCAATGCATCTGAAATGCACCTGCAATTATCCTTCAATGTATCTGAAATGCACCTGCAATTATCCTATAAAGTATCTGAAACGCGCCTGCAATGATCCTGCAAAGTATCTGAAACGCGTCTGTAATGATCCTACAAAGATTCTGAAACGCGACTGCAATTATCCCACATAGTATCTGAAACGCGCCTGCAATGACCCTACAAAGTATCCGAAACGCGGCTGCAATGATCCTACAAAGTATCTGAAACGCGATTGCAATTATCCCACATAGTATCTGAAACGCGCCTGCAATGACCCTACAAAGTATCCGAAACGCGGCTGCAATGATCCTACAAAGTATCTGAAACGCACCTGCAATTATCCTTCAATGTATCTGAAATGCACCTGCAATTATCCTTCAATGTATCTGAAATGCACCTGCAATGATCCCACAAAGTTTCTGAAACGCGACTGCAATTATCCCACATAGTATCTGAAACGCGCCTGCAATGACCCTACAAAGTATCCGAAACGCGGCTGCAATGATCCTACAAAGTATCTGAAACGCGCCTGCAATGATCCTGCAAAGTTTCTGAAACGCGACTGCAATTATCCTACAAAGCATCTGAAACGCGCCTGCAATGATCCTGCAAAGTATCTGAAACGCGCCTGCAATGATCCTGCAAAGTTTCTGAAACGCGAATGCAATTATCCCACATAGTATCTGAAACGCGCCTGCAATGACCCTACAAAGTATCCGAAACGCGGCTGCAATGATCCTACAAAGTATCTGAAACGCACCTGCAATTATCCTTCAATGTATCTGAAATGCACCTGCAATTATCCTTCAATGTATCTGAAATGCACCTGCAATTATCCTATAAAGTATCTGAAACGCGCCTGCAATGATCCTGCAAAGTATCTGAAACGCGCCTGCAATCCTGCAAAGTTTCTGAAACGCCACTGCAATTATCCCACATAGTATCTGAAACGCGCCTGCAATGATCCTGCAATGTTTCTGAAACGCGACTGCAATTATCCTACAAAGTATCTGAAACGCGCCTGCAATGATCCTGCAAAGTATCTGAAACGCGCCTGCAATGATCCTGCAAAGTTTCTGAAACGCGACTGCAATTATCCCACATAGTATCTGAAACGCGCCTGCAATGACCCTACAAAGTATCCGAAACGCGGCTGCAATGACCCTACAAAGTATCCGAAACGCGCCTGCAATGATCCTGCAAAGTTTCTGAAACGCGACTGCAATTATCCCACATAGTATCTGAAACGCGCCTGCAATGACTCTACAAAGTATCCGAAACGCGGCTGCAATGATCCTACAAAGTATCTGAAACGCACCTGCAATTATCCTTCAATGTATCTGAAATGCACCTGCAATTATCCTGCGAAGTATCTGAAACGCATCAGCATTTATCCTACAAAGTATCTGAAACGCGCCTGCAACGATCCTACAAAGTATCTGAAACGCACCTGCAACGATCCTACAAAGTATCTGAAATGCACCTGCAATTATCCTACAAAGAATCTGAAATGCGCCTGCAAGTATCCTACAAAATATCTGAAACGCGCTTGCAATTATCCTACAAAGTATCTGAACCGTGCCTGCAATGATCCTGCAAAGTATCTGAAACGCGCCTGCAATGATCCTGCAAAGTATCTGAAACGGGACTGCAATTATCCCACATAGTATCTGAAACGAGCCTGCAATTATCCTTCAATGTATCTGAAACGCGCCTGCAATGATCCTGCAAAGTATCTGAAACGCGCCTGCAATGATCCTGCAAAGTATCTGAAACGCGCCTGCAATGATCCTGCAAAGTTTCTGAAACGCGCCTGCAATTATCCCACATAGTATCCGAAACGCGGCTGCAATGATCCTACAAAGTATCTGAAACGCGGCTGCAATGATCCTACAAAGTATCTGAAACGCGGCTGCAATGATCCTACAAAGTATCCGAAACGCGGCTGCAATGATCCTACATAGTATCTGAAACGCGATTGCAATTATCCCACATAGTATCTGAAACGCGCCTGCAATGATCCTACAAAGTATCCGAAACGCGGCTGCAATGATCCTACAAAGTATCTGAAACGCACCTGCAATTATCCTTCAATGCATCTGAAATGCACCTGCAATTATCCTTCAATGTATCTGAAATGCACCTGCAATTATCCTATAAAGTATCTGAAACGCGCCTGCAATGATCCTGCAAAGTATCTGAAACGCGCCTGCAATGATCCTACAAAGTTTCTGAAACGCGACTGCAATTATCCCACATAGTATCTGAAACGCGCCTGCAATGACCCTACAAAGTATCCGAAACGCGGCTGCAATGATCCTACAAAGTATCTGAAACGCGATTGCAATTATCCCACATAGTATCTGAAACGCGCCTGCAATCACCCTACAAAGTATCCGAAACGCGGCTGCAATGATCCTACAAAGTATCTGAAACGCACCTGCAATTATCCTTCAATGTATCTGAAATGCACCTGCAATTATCCGTCAATGTATCTGAAATGCACCTGCAATGATCCCACAAAGTTTCTGAAACGCGACTGCAATTATCCCACATAGTATCTGAAACGCGCCTGCAATGACCCTACAAAGTATCCGAAACGCGGCTGCAATGATCCTACAAAGTATCTGAAACGCGCCTGCAATGATCCTGCAAAGTTTCTGAAACGCGACTGCAATTATCCTACAAAGCATCTGAAACGCGCCTGCAATGATCCTGCAAAGTATCTGAAACGCGCCTGCAATGATCCTGCAAAGTTTCTGAAACGCGAATGCAATTATCCCACATAGTATCTGAAACGCGCCTGCAATGACCCTACAAAGTATCCGAAACGCGGCTGCAATGATCCTACAAAGTATCTGAAACGCACCTGCAATTATCCTTCAATGTATCTGAAATGCACCTGCAATTATCCTATAAAGTATCTGAAACGCGCCTGCAATGATTCTGCAAAGTATCTGAAACGCGCCTGCAATGATCCTGCAAAGTTTCTGAAACGCGACTGCAATTATCCCACATAGTATCTGAAACGCGCCTGCAATGACCCAGAAAGTATCCGAAACGCGGCTGCAATGATCCTACAAAGTATCTGAAACGCGATTGCAATTATCCCACATAGTATCTGAAACGCGCCTGCAATGATCCTACAAAGTATCCGAAACGCGGCTGCAATGATCCTACAAAGTATCTGAAACGCACCTGCAATTATCCTTCAATGCATCTGAAATGCACCTGCAATTATCCTTCAATGTATCTGAAATGCACCTGCAATTATCCTATAAAGTATCTGAAACGCGCCTGCAATGATCCTGCAAAGTATGTGAAACGCGCCTGCAATGATCCTGCAAAGTTTCTGAAACGCGACTGCAATTATCCCACATAGTATCTGAAACGCGCCTGCAATGACTCTACAAAGTATCCGAAACGCGGCTGCAATGATCCTACAAAGTATCTCAAACGCACCTGCAATTATCCTTCAATGTATCTGAAATGCACCTGCAATTATCCTGCGAAGTATCTGAAACGCATCAGCATTTATCCTACAAAGTATCTGAAACGCGCCTGCAACGATCCTACAAAGTATCTGAAACGCACCTGCAACGATCCTACAAAGTATCTGAAATGCACCTGCAATTATCCTACAAAGAATCTGAAATGCGCCTGCAAGTATCCTACAAAATAACTGAAACGCGCTTGCAATTATCCTCCAAAGTATCTGAACCGTGCCTGCAATGATCCTGCAAAGTATCTGAAACGCGCCTGCAATGATCCTGCAAAGTATCTGAAACGGGACTGCAATTATCCCACATAGTATCTGAAACGAGCCTGCAATTATCCTTCAATGTATCTGAAACGCGCCTGCAATGATCCTGCAAAGTATCTGAAACGCGCCTGCAATGATCCTGCAAAGTATCTGAAACGCGCCTGCAATGATCCTGCAAAGTTTCTGAAACGCGCCTGCAATTATCCCACATAGTATCCGAAACGCGGCTGCAATGATCCTACAAAGTATCTGAAACGCGGCTGCAATGATCCTACAAAGTATCTGAAACGCGGCTGCAATGATCCTACAAAGTATCCGAAACGCGGCTGCAATGATCCTACATAGTATCTGAAACGCGATTGCAATTATCGCACATAGTATCTGAAACGCGCCTGCAATGATCCTACAAAGTATCCGAAACGCGGCTGCAATGATCCTACAAAGTATCTGAAACGCACCTGCAATTATCCTTCAATGCATCTGAAATGCACCTGCAATTATCCTTCAATGTATCTGAAATGCACCTGCAATTATCCTATAAAGTATCTGAAACGCGCCTGCAATGATCCTGCAAAGTATCTGAAACGCGCCTGCAATGATCCTACAAAGTTTCTGAAACGCGACTGCAATTATCCCACATAGTATCTGAAACGCGCCTGCAATGACCCTACAAAGTATCCGAAACGCGGCTGCAATGATCCTACAAAGTATCTGAAACGCGATTGCAATTATCCCACATAGTATCTGAAACGCGCCTGCAATCACCCTACAAAGTATCCGAAACGCGGCTGCAATGATCCTACAAAGTATCTGAAACGCACCTGCTATTATCCTTCAATGTATCTGAAATGCACCTGCAATTATCCGTCAATGTATCTGAAATGCACCTGCAATGATCCCACAAAGTTTCTGAAACGCGACTGCAATTATCCCACATAGTATCTGAAACGCGCCTGCAATGACCCTACAAAGTATCCGAAACGCGGCTGCAATGATCCTACAAAGTATCTGAAACGCGCCTGCAATGATCCTGCAAAGTTTCTGAAACGCGACTGCAATTATCCTACAAAGCATCTGAAACGCGCCTGCAATGATCCTGCAAAGTATCTGAAACGCGCCTGCAATGATCCTGCAAAGTTTCTGAAACGCGAATGCAATTATCCCACATAGTATCTGAAACGCGCCTGCAATGACCCTACAAAGTATCCGAAACGCGGCTGCAATGATCCTACAAAGTATCTGAAACGCACCTGCAATTATCCTTCAATGTATCTGAAATGCACCTGCAATTATCCTATAAAGTATCTGAAACGCGCCTAAAATGATTCTGCAAAGTATCTGAAACGCGCCTGCAATGATCCTGCAAAGTTTCTGAAACGCGACTGCAATTATCCCACATAGTATCTGAAACGCGCCTGCAATGACCCAGAAAGTATCCGAAACGCGGCTGCAATGATCCTACAAAGTATCTGAAACGCGATTGCAATTATCCCACATAGTATCTGAAACGCGCCTGCAATGATCCTACAAAGTATCCGAAACGCGGCTGCAATGATCCTACAAAGTATCTGAAACGCACCTGCAATTATCCTTCAATGCATCTGAAATGCACCTGCAATTATCCTTCAATGTATCTGAAATGCACCTGCAATTATCCTATAAAGTATCTGAAACGCGCCTGCAATGATCCTGCAAAGTATGTGAAACGCGCCTGCAATGATCCTGCAAAGTTTCTGAAACGCGACTGCAATTATCCCACATAGTATCTGAAACGCGCCTGCAATGACCCTACAAAGTATCCGAAACGCGGCTGCAATGCTCCTACAAAATATCTGAAACGCGATTGCAATTATCCCACATAGTATCTGAAACGCGCCTGCAATGACCCTACAAAGTATCCAAAACGCGGCTGCAATGATCCTACAAAGTATCTGAAACGCACCTGCAATTATCCTTCAATGTATCTGAAATGCACCTGCAATTATCCTTCAATGTATCTGAAATGCACCTGCAATGATCCTGCAAAGTTTCTGAAACGCGACTGCAATTATCCCACATAGTATCTGAAACGCGCCTGCAAATGACCCTACAAAGTATCCGAAACGCGGCTGCAATGATCCTACAAAGTATCTGAAACGCGCCTGCAATGATCCTGCAAAGTTTCTGAAACGCGACTGCAATTATCCTACAAAGCATCTGAAACGCGCCTGCAATGATCCTGCAAAGTATCTGAAACGCGCCTGCAATGATCCTGCAAAGTTTCTGAAACGCGACTGCAATTATCCCACATAGTATCTGAAACGCGCCTGCAATGACCCTACAAATTATCCGAAACGCGGCTGCAATGATCCTACAAAGTATCTGAAACGCGCCTGCAATGATCCTGCAAAGTTTCTGAAACGCGACTGCAATTATCCTACAAAGTGTCTGAAACGCGCCTGCAATGATCCTGCAAAGTATCTGAAACGCGCCTGCAATGATCCTGCAAAGTTTCTGAAACGCGACTGCAATTATCCCACGTAGTATCTGAAACGCGCCTGCAATGACCCTACAAAGTATCCGAAACGCGGCTGCAATGACCCTACAAAGTATCCGAAACGCGCCTGCAATGATCCTGCAAAGTTTCTGAAACGCGACTGCAATTATCCCACATAGTATCTGAAACGCGCCTGCAATGACCCTACAAAGTATCCGAAACGCGGCTGCAATGATCCTACAAAGTATCTGAAACGCACCTGCAATTATCCTTCAATGTATCTGAAATGCACCTGCAATTATCCTGCGAAGTATCTGAAACGCATCAGCATTTAACCTACAAAGTATCTGAAACGCGCCTGCAACGATCCTACAAAGTATCTGAAACGCACCTGCAACGATCCTACAAAGTATCTGAAATGCACCTGCAATTATCCTACAAAGAATCTGAAATGCGCCTGCAAGTATCCTACAAAATATCTGAAACGCGCTTGCAATTATCCTACAAAGTATCTGAAACGCGCCTGCAATGATCCTGCAAAGTATCTGAAACGGGACTGCAATTATCCCACATAGTATCTGAAACGCGCCTGCAATTATCCTTCAATGTATCTGAAACGCGCCTGCAATGATCCTGCAAAGTATCTGAAACGCGCCTGCAATGATCCTGCAAAGTTTCTGAAACGCGACTGCAATTATCCCACATAGTATCTGAAACGCGCCTGCAATGACCCTACAAAGTATCCGAAACGCGGCTGCAATGATCCTACAAAGTATCTGAAACGCGATTGCAATTATCCCACATAGTATCTGAAACGCGCCTGCAATGACCCTACAAAGTATCCGAAACGCGGCTGCAATGATCCTACAAAGTATCTGAAACGCACCTGCAATTATCCTTCAATGTATCTGAAATGCACCTGCAATTATCCTGCGAAGTATCTGAAACGCATCAGCATTTATCCTACAAAGTATCTGAAACGCGCCTGCAACGATCCTACAAAGTATCTGAAACGCACCTGCAACGATCCTACAAAGTATCTGAAATGCACCTGCAATTATCCTACAAAGAATCTGAAATGCGCCTGCAAGTATCCTACAAAATATCTGAAACGCGCTTGCAATTATCCTACAAAGTATCTGAAACGCGTCTGCAATTATCCTACAAAGTATCTGAAACGCGCCTTAAATGACCCTACAAAAAATCTGAAACTCACCTGCAATTATCCTACAAACTTACCTCGTTCTGACTGTAACATGCATATAAAAAATCTGAAAGGTACCTTTAATGAGCCTTCAAACAACCTGATTTCATAAGGGAATTACTGTTTCCCCTCTGTTTTCTAGCTGTAAGATAGCTATTTTATGACTGTAGAGTAGCTTAATTAGGTATGTATATCTTCTTTACTGAGTTTTCCAGCGACAGGTATTTTTTTCTGCAAAACTTCTAAAATGTTCTGCAGTGATCTCTGGAATGCATCTAAATTTTGTCTGAAGTTGAACCTTTTTCAGCTTTATTTCAGTATTATTCCAGAATATTCCAGCACATTTGCAATATATTGCAGATCGAACAAAATCTACTTAAAAGCAAAATGCAGCCGTAAATCTTTGTACGGGCGGTGCCGGCCGCCACCAAGAGAAAGAATGCTACTTTTAAAAAAAATGCTCGTGGATTGGAATTAATTAAAAACAAAGGAATTTAGAAAGCTTGCTTATAGTCTATTTTTAAATTCAGTTTAACATGTTTAGAAACAACTTATTCTACGTGTACTAAGAATCGCTTAAACACAATCGCTCATTGTAACGTTTCATTAAATTAAAACCATTGAAGACGAAAGTGATGAGCGAAAGTAGTAATGTTACGAAAGACGTCACAATCCACACTTTCGTCCAAAACCTTGAATTGAGAGAATTGAGGTTCCTAGATCAAGAGCTATATCCATACATGAAGAAAAGGCAATGGTACCCAATTCAGTTATTGATAGTAAATGTGTCGCGCTCTTGATTTTGTTATTGATAGGGTATGTCCTTACTGTGGTTCCAATTACCTTAAAAAATCAAATATGGTGTTAAGAACGAGAATAAGAGTCACAACTCACAAATTTTAGCCTGAAGATGAACCGTTTGAAAATAAAACTTCTCATTCTCATGGTGGGCAAAATATTTTGTGGATGAGATTTCAAATCGAAACATTTAAACGGATTTAATTTTTGGGTTTCGGGGGAAAATAAGAGAACAAACAATGAAGATTTTTCCGTTAGTTTTTGAAAAACGACCCTTAAAGAAAGAGGTGAAGTGTAAAATCCAGTGATTTTTATCGATTCTTCCACTCATTATAAGACCGGTCTGCATAGTAAAATATACAGGAAATACCTCCGAGTGATTTTAAAGTTCAAATTAAAGGATAATTTTAAATAAGGACCTCTGATCAGTTGCATAACTGCCCTGCCTTTCTGTTAACAAAATTCAAGTTGCACGCTCTACATCGTGCGCCACGATTATCATATCGCAGGCAAATTTTATCAAATCTCGCGATATATTTCATTTGCCATGGAGCATGAGACGAGAATTTTGTCAACATGTAGGCAGGGTATTACCGCGATTAGTCAAATTTGACATTATCCATAAAGCCTGAACCTCATTTGAATTTTCAAATCATTCAACCAAATTACTGTCATAAAAATTTTAAAACTAAATCTCACCTCATTCAAAAGTCGGCGACAATGAAGCTGGTGCTTGTGACGTAGCGCCCTCTCCTTTCCAGCTTAGTTCTGTTAGGTTGGGCTCCCGACCTTGAATCGAAACGGTTCCCGATCCTGAGTCGAAACGGCTCCTGACCTTGAATTGAAACGGCTCATAAGGAATTTTGCAAACAGGTGATGTGAGCCTTGGAAATGTCGAAGAAGTCTTATATAAAGGCGATTAACTTACCGAATAGCGCTTGTTTGATGAACCCTGTTCAGTGTAAGGGTTCCTCCCTGTACGGTGGGCCCAATTCATGCAGAAATGTAGCGAGTTGTACCTCGAGCTAATGCCTTGATACAGTCCCGATATTACCTCCAGGCCGCCACTGGGTTGTTGTCGCGGGGTTGAAAGGGCTTTGGGCCGGACAAGGCTGTAGTAATTGTCATCTCCCTTTGTTTCGTTTCAGGTTAGGTTCGATGACATGCGACACCACATTATGTGTCGGGAGTATCGAGCCCAGATAAAAATTGAGCAATTTGCGTTCTATGAATCAGTCCTTATTAGCGAGATCTTAGTTCTGGCTTATCGCTCGAACTGTTTGTAAAACAAAAGTTTTTCTGCAACGCCACCTTCACAGTTTATTCTTCCCACTGTTGTTCTTATCATGTTTTTGTTTAAGATGTTTATGTTATATGATCCGAGCAAGCGCAGTTTCAACAGTGTCAAGGCGTGCATTTAAAAAAAAATTTCACCTCTACTATATTAAATTTACATTTTTTTCCTGTAATAAGGTTAATAACAGGACATTTAAATTTAAAATTGAGATCAACGCAAATTACCACATAATATTTTAGAATAATCCTTATTTCATAAAAATAATTCAATCTAATTAAAATTTAACTTAAATCAATATCGTCTATATTAAATTAAATTGTTTCCCTTCTTTGAAACAAGGACATTTAATTTTTATTTGTGTCGCATTATTACTAGCAACGTTTAATCATATAATTATGACTATAAATCAATCATTTAATTTTGGATTGAAATATATTTTTTTTTCAACATTGTTAAAAAGAAAGCCTTTGATATTCTATATTTAGAAAAATAAATGCAATCAAAATTGTTTAAAAATAATTGGCACATCCTGATGAAAATGACACAGTTATGACGTCACCTCGACGTTTGGATTGTAATGAACTTTAAAATATTATAGTTTCTTAATTGGAATTCAGTTTAAAATTTAAGGCATTTGGTAAATTGGGTTGCTAATACTAACCCGTTGTAGAGAAACAACGATAGTTGGGAATTTCCTCGCCTTTGTCCGAAATCCCATTTAACCTAGGTGAGGTCCCATTCAACCGAAACCCCGCACCTTGGGCGGTTTACGAAATGCGCTGACATCAAGAGATTTAAAACAATTAACACCGGGGACGCAATAACAGGATCAACATTCATTCTTTGAAGACATTAAGTAATATATAACTTTCCGGGTAGAGTAAAATAAGCCGTACTTCGAAACAGTTTATTAGATAATAGGCTTGAATGGTAATTAAGACGGATAAAATGTATTTACTTCTAAGCCAATTAATGTAATGAAGAAAGCTGTTGAACTTGTCTCTAATTTTTGTTCAAAACCTTCAATGCCTTTAAGCGAAGCACTATCAAGCAAAGATAGCGCCGAATAGTTTATATTTTTCTAGATTTAGTTGGTATATGCTAACTTAAGATCCGTATCATTCATAAATTTAAAATTACTTATTTCACTATGTGTTACATAAACCTAATGTAATTTGAGCTTACCAACCATAACCTAACTAAACTAACCTAGATTATATACGATTGGCTAAAAGAGCGTCTTTTTAAGGTAGCAAAATTGTGGAATGGTGGCGATAAACAAGCAAATTAGCAATCATTTCTAAATACTAGGATTATTTTGGTGTAAAATCCCATCTTAATGTTTTTTAAAAGGTCTCAATTTATTATGTTGATAGCAACACAAACATGCCGCTCATGATAAATCTACATGAGAACTAAATTATTCTACCCTAGTCTAATCAAAACTAGATTATTCAAACCAGGTCTAACCAAGCCTAGATTAGCCTAACTTAAACTGAACTGACCCAACTCCAATAACAAATTATTTTTCAGACTATAATGATTCAGTTACTTCCGTCCCCGGCGTCACCCTAAATGCTGTTCTCGCATGTTCAAAAGAAAGAAACCGATACAAGATCCCATACTACGGTGATTAGTACTACCATTAATATCGAATCAATGTTTTAAGTGCATAAATCTCATTCATTCGATTGAGTGGGATTTCTGTCCAATGGGAATTCCGAACGATGTGAGGATACCGAAATGATAAATAAATATTTAAAATTATATTGGAATACAGTAGAAGGATATAAGACAAACATACGGCATGTGAAAAGATGATTTACCAAAAATCACTAAATTTTAATTTATCACTTTCCCCGTGACATGTAAACCCGTTAAATGAACATTAGGGTTCACAAATATAAAATTTGTGAAATTTATTGACCGTTGGTAAATCATACAAAGCTTAAAGGAAAAGTTTCTAAATATGAAAAGGAAAAATAATTAAAAAGAAAATAAATGATCTCTTATTAGAAAAAATTAACATTTAATTAGTCTAAAAAACGTGTAACTGCTCCGCCATTGTTTTAGTGGCCTCTGCAAAATCGAGCCTGTTACGCGCGTGATCGAGTGGGCTATGCCCACCATTACCTCTCACAGGCTTTCAAAATACAGCCAATCCCGTTAGAAAATCAGTTCAAATGGGGCAAGGAAAGGGGTTTTGCAATGTTCGTAAAACCTGTTTCCGTTATTTCAAATGGTTTAAACTTTCAACTCTCCTACTATTTTAGTTAATCTTTCCACTTTCTTAACCATCAACACCATCAAGGCACCACTGCACATCTCTTTAAAAAAACTAGTTTAGTCCGAGTGCGTTTCACTATGCTTAATCTTGAACACGCTATGAGGCCAGATTGGGGAACGTCAATGGAGTTCACATTATTATCAAACTCTGATAGCGCTGTGTTTTCTTAAAACTTTCGCGATATCAACGTGCCTTTTTAGTTGCAAGAATTATCGGCGTTTCACAATTGATATTCCTTAATTCTTGATTAGCACCGCGTTCTAGTAACAATTTCACGACTTCGTTGTGGCCGTTAGCAGCAGCGCGGTGCATTGGCGTTTGTTCATCCTTATCCTTTAACTCGTAATTAGCGCCGTGTTCTAGTAACAATTTCACGACTTCGCTGTGGCCCTTCCAGGCGGCGAAGTGCAATGGCGTTCTGTCATTCTCAGCTTTTAATTCGTGATCTAGTAACAATTTCACGACTTCGTTGTGGCCGTTAGCAGCGGCGAGGTGAATTGGCGTATTGTCATATTTATTCTTTAACTCGTAATTAGCGCCGCGTTCTAGTAACAATTTCACGACTTCGTTGTGGCCGTTAGCAGCGGCGAGGTGAATTGGCGTATTGTCATACTTATTCTTTATCTCGTAATTAGCGCCGTGTTCTAGTAACAATTTCACGACTTCGCTGTGGCCCTTCCAGGCGGCGAAGTGCAATGGCGTTCTGTCATTCTCAGCTTTTAATTCGTGATCAGCGCCGCGTTCTAGTAACAATTTCACGACTTCGTTGTGACCGTTAGCAGCGGCGAGGTGCATTGGCGTTTGTTCATCCTTATCCTTTAACTCGTAATTAGCGCCGTGTTCTAGTAACAATTTCACGACTTCGCCGTGGCCCTTCCAGGCGGCGAAGTGCAATGGCGTTCTGTCTTTCTCAGCTTTTAATTCGTGATCAGCGCCGCGTTCTAGTAACAATTTCACGACTTCGTTGTGGCCGTTAGCAGCGGCGAAGTGAATTGGCGTATTGTCATACTT
Organism: Phalangium opilio; assembly: GCF_054372755.1. Taxonomy (NCBI): domain Eukaryota; kingdom Metazoa; phylum Arthropoda; class Arachnida; order Opiliones; family Phalangiidae; genus Phalangium; species Phalangium opilio. Next base: position 1,017,525 of record NW_028324200.1, on the reverse strand, counting down.
ATTCTTTAACTCGTAATTAGCGCCGCGTTCTAGTAACAATCTCACGACTTCGTTGTGGCCGTTAGCAGCGGCGAGGTGAATTGGCGTATTGTCATACTTATTCTTTAACTCGTAATTAGCGTCGTGTTCTAGCAACAATTTCACGACTTCAATTTGTCCATTCAAAGCTGCAAAGTGCATTGGCGTTTCCTCATCTTTATCCTTTAACTCGTAATTAGCCCTGTTTTCTAGTAACAATTTCACGACTTCAATGTGGCCCTTCCAGGCGGCGAAGTGCAATGGCGTTCTGTCATTCTGAGCTTTTAATTCGTGATCAGCGCCGCGTTCTAGTAACAATTTCACGACTTCGTTGTGGCCGTTAGCAGCGGCGAGGTGAATTGGCGTATTGTCATACTTATTCTTTAACTCGTAATTAGCGCCGCGTTCTAGTAACAATTTCACGACTTCAGTGTGGCCTCCCTAAGCGGCGTGGTGAATTGGTCTATTGTCAATCTCATCCTTTAACTCGTGATTAGCGCCGCGTTCTAGTAACAATTTCACGACTTCAATGTGCCCATTAAATGCGGCCAGGTGAATTGGCGTACAGTCATACTTATTCTTTAACTCGTAATTAGCGCCGCGTTCTAGTAACAATTTCACGACTTCGTTGTGGCCGTTAGCAGCGGCGAGGTGAATTGGCGTTTTGTCATACTTATTTTTTAACTCGTAATTAGCGCCGCGTTCTAGTAACAATTTCAGGACTTCAGTGTGGCCTCCATAAGCGGCGTGGTGAATTGGTCTATTGTCAATCTCATCCTTTAACTCGTGATTAGCGCCGCGTTCTAGTAACAATTTCACGACTTCAATGTGCCCATTAAATGCGGCCAGGTGAATTGGCGTACAGTCATACTTATTCTTTAACTCGTAATTAGCGCCGCGTTCTAGTAACAATTTCACGACTTCGTTGTGGCCGTTAGCAGCGGCGAGGTGAATTGGTGTATCGTCATTCTCATTCTTTAACTCGTAATTAGCGCCGCGTTCTAGTAACAATTTCACGAATTCAATTTGTCCTTTAAGAGCGGCGAGGTGAATTGGCGTATTATCATTCTCATTCTTTGACTCGTAATTAGCGCCGTGTTCTAGTAACAATTTCACGACTTCAATGTGTCCATTAAAAGCGGCGAGGTGAATTGGTGTATCGTCATTCTCATTCTTTAACTCGTAATTAGCGCCGTGTTCTAGTAACAATTTCACGACTTCAATTTGTCCTTTAAGAGCGGCGAGGTGAATTGGCGTATTGTCATTCTCATTCTTTGACTCGTAATTAGCGCCGTGTTCTAGTAACAATTTCACGACTTCAGTGTGGCCTTCTTTAGCGGCAATGTGCAATGGCGTGAAGTCATTCTTTGCTTTTAATTCGTAATTAGCGCCGCATTCTAGCAACATTTTCACGACTGCAATGTGTCCATTAAAAGCGGCGAGGTGAATTGGTGTACTGTCATTCTCATCCTTTAACTCGTGATTAGCGCCGCTTTCTAGTAACAATTTCACCTGTTCAGTTTGGCCTATAAAAGCCGCGATGTGCAATGCCGCTAAGTTATTCTTATCTTTAAAATCATGATTAGCGCCTTGTTCCAGTAACGATTTTACGACTTCGTTGTGGCCGTTAACAGCGGCGATGTGCAATGGCGTTATGTCATTCTCACCCATTAACTCGTAATTAGCGCCGCGTTCCAGCAACAATTTCACGACTGCAATGTGTCCATTTATAGCAGCGACGTGAATTGGCGTATTCCTTAACTCGTAATTAGCGCCGCGTTCTAGTAACAATTTCACGACTTCGTTGTGGCCGTTAGCAGCGGCGAGGTGAATTGGCGTATAGTCATACTTATTCTTTAACTCGTAATTAGCGCCGCGTTCTAGTAACAATTTCACAACTTCAGTGTGGCCTTTAAAAGCGGCAAGGTGCATTGGCGTACAGTCATACTTATTTTTTAACTCGTAGTTAGCGGCGCGTTCTAGCAACAATTTCACGACTTTAGTGTGGCCTTCTTGAGCGGCAATGTGCAATGGCGTGAAGTCATTCTCAGCTTTTAATTCGTAATTAGCGTCTTGTTCTAGCAACAATTTCACGACTGCAATGTGTCCATTAAATGCGGCGAGGTGAATTGGCGTACACTCATACTTATTTTTTAACTCGTAATTAGCGCCTCGTTCTAGTAACAATTTGACGACTTCAGTGTGGCCTCCATCAGCGGCGAGGTGAATTGGCGTACAGTCATTCTTATTTTTTAATTCGTAATTAGCACCGCGTTCTAGTAGCAATTTCACGATTTGAATGTAGCCTTCTTTAGCCGCAAGATGCAATGGCGTTTCAATATGACGTGATGGAGGATCATTGCCGGTGAAGGTCTCATAATTGACACCACTATCCATTAACAGTCTAACAATCTCCAAATGGTTTTTTTTGCACGCGAAATGCAATGGTGTAAAGTTCTTATGATCTATTGCATTGACGAGAGCTCCACTTTCAATTAAAATAGTTGCGACTTTAAGGTGGCCTATCTCGGAGACCAGGTGTAACAGCGTTCTATCTTCGCTCGATCCACAAAAATTAACATCTGCACCGGCATTAATTAAAAGTTGTACTATTTCAGCGGTTTGGTTTGTGGAGGCTGTTTGCATTGAAGTGCAATCTGGTCAAAAATTAGGATTATTAAAATTAGGTATTGTGTACTCAATTGTATTGTCAAAAACACTTGATGGAGTGGATTCAGAGACATTCACCATTACAAAAGTTGAGGAATTTCTTATCTCTTCATGGAAAAATAGAACTAACACTGAAAATCTTTCTCTCCTCGTCACCGGTGGGTATAAATAGTGGATACTATAAAGCTCACAATGCTAGGCCTTATTGATTGATTCTTCTAAAGCCACGTTCACACTGACATGGGAAACCGATTCGAAGGTATTCAAAACGTTCCTAAGTTTATTGTGAACAAATCTGACACTCGAGAAGCTAATTACAAACGTGGTTTCTTGAAGTTGCTTCGCGAAACCAATTTAAGGCGGATGCCGGCCGGGGCCGCTCGAAATTTCGCCTTCGCTACAAGGTGACTTTCCTCTTGAACTCCGGGCTTGGCTTGGCAAAGGCTTGTGGGCGAGATTTATATATGCACGTACAAATCCCGCCCACAAATGCCTCTAGCTTTGCCAAGCCAAAACTAGAGTTCGTAAGAAAAGTCACCTTGTAGGGGATCGACTGGAGCCGCGCTATGCTTTAAAACGCGTTAACGCTTATGTAGTTCAAGCGTTTCACGCGACAACCATTCACACTGGAATTTTGCTTCCCGCTGGAGTCGCGCGAAAAAATAAGTGTAAATTTAATTTTGAATGAAAAAAAGAAGGAAAGAAAGGGTGAAAATGGTTTAGAGAAGTTTTTCTGAATTTCTGGATACATGGATTTAATGGGGAATTTTACTATTCTAAATCCTTGGTGGATCTCAATATTTCGAATCACTGGGGTGAATTTTGCAAAGGTTTAGGCCGATAAGGTCATCGTATTCAATGGCTCATAATGATTAAGTTACGAAAATAGAAAGCCGCTCAAATTTCGCAAGTCGTCGCGTGAACGCGTAGATTGCGCATGCGCACGCGCGAAATTTTCACGTGAAACTTACACGCGATGCCAGTGGGCATCCGCTTTAAAGCATCTTTGGAAGCTAGTTTCTAGTTTTAAGGGGTATTTCGCATGTAATGAGACTAATATTATGGGTATTTTCTTTGGCCTTACCAGACAACACCAACGAAAAGATGAGCTGACAGCACTAGCAGAAGCGTCTTAAGCTGTGAACCGAGGCTCTTGAATTTGCTTCAAACTAGCAATAAAGAGTGTTTAAAAACTAGTTTGGCAAACGAGTTGTCAACCAACTCCCGTGCAAATGTCAACAAAGCAAGTATTATGGCCAGTTTTTGTACGGTTTGTTGACTGCACTTCTGATATTTTAGTTCTTCCGCTCTTTGCTATCTCTTCACTGTCGCAACGCTTTGATTTGATAATTTTTCCGACGATCTGAGGGGCGTACAGGGCTGCGGGCAGACCAGGGATGTTTGATATATATAGACTCCTCTCTTGACAAAAGGTGGGGTAAAAAACCGAGCCGTCGAAGAAATCGGACGCATGGTGGCGGGGAGAAGCGTAATTATATTCATGACGTAAATTCGCGAGAAATGGGAACGCGGGAAGAAAACGATTTACGGATTGGTTTAAATAAAAAAGGCGCAGAATATGGAAGATCGTTTAAAATATTTTGACGGAATTTCAACGAATTTTTTTAAAATTTTTGGCGCAATTTCAAGGAATATTTTTAAAATTGCGTTTCGCTTTTCTAAACTGAAAATTCTTTGTAAGTGAATATTACTTCTGGTGTTTCTAATATTATTTCTGATAATATAGAATGGCGAGATTTTTAACATAAAAAACTAACTCACGTTCAAAGGGGAAATTTAATCACTTTGTACTTTGCTAATATGCCAAAAAGCCATAAGATAGAGGATATTTCTGGAACACCTATACATATCCTCCACCACAACATTAAAATTGTCCAGATGTATTTTGACAATAATTTAATAATCTAAGTTGGTCTATTGACTTTTTATATATTTATGATTTATTGCCATACCCAATGAAATGACTTGAAATTCTTAACTAAATAACTATTAAAAGTTCAACACTATTAAGAAAATATTTACTTTATATTACTTTTGGTTTTCTTTTCAGCCACATCGTATGATGTATATCTACGGAGAGGCTCTTGGTTTGACCTGCCCTGTTGTAGTGCCCGCCTTGGCGGTATGAAATTTTTCGTTCGTCATTGAAGGGAAAGTGAAAGGGAGAGAATTGTGGTGAGGTGATATTTTTCGTTTGTCTTCTTAAAAGGAAGTGAATTATGATAGTAAGGTTAGGCTATACACTCTCCTTTTAAAATTCATCTCACCGGTCGATATTAAGGGTTTCACGCTTTCAATCCCGCTCCCCTATTTCAACATTGAAAGAAACCGAGGGAAATTTTAAAAGTAAAAAGTTTTTACAGACGTTATTTTTAGAATGGTCTTAAGACACCGAGATATTACAATTATTTTGGTGTATTACCGAATTCTTTCTCATTCAAACCCTTCTGGCCATAAGTTCCTGTTAGAAATATACAAGATAAGAAAATTATGCGTCGGCATAAGTCCATGTTGTAAACTAAGACTTTCTGTACGTGTATTAATTTAACGTTAAGTACGTAATCAGTTTAGCACTGTTAAAGGTAACTCGATCATCGAGGGGATAATCACTAAAACTCTCTGCTCTTCTATTAAGGGTTACTTGTGTGGAATCATTTTAGCATTGTTAAAGCTTTCACCTCGTTTTTAGAATGGTCTTGCGGGTAATCATTTTAGCAATGTTAAGGGTAGCGCACTCAAAATTATACCATTACAATTGTCGCACTATTAATATTATAACATAAATAATTTTTTTGAAGTAAGGGTTATAGGTAATCATTTTAGCACAGTTAAAAGTAGCCCATCGAGGGCTATTCACATAAAATTTATGTTAGCCTTTTAATTAAGGTACGATGTGGCTACTATTACGAGCCCAGCCCTTGGGTCGTCTTGTTATCTTATTATATATTTAACGTCACACCTTCTTGTTTTCGTTCATGTTTTAAGTACAAAAACTGCCCTTTCGGCACCGAGGTTTTGAATTTTCATAGCCCTTGCAGAGACAGTACTACTAGCAGACGAAACATAACATAGTTACTATTCTCCCCCAATTTAGATGGCGCTTTCGTCGGCCTCAAAAACTTGCCTCTTTTTTAACATTACGGGTATACGAAGAGGCCGATCCCTATAGAGTGTCGAAATATCAAACATCCCTGGACCCTGGGGCAGACTGACTTGAGGTATGGTAACACGCTCCAAAGCTAAAGGGGTAGATTTATTTATCACCCCTCTACCTGGTTTCACTCCTTTCCCCTGCGTGTCTGCATTAACTAGAATGAGACGAATAGAATGCAGAGCAGCAGAACCGTTCGAAAAGAAATAGAGGGTGACGTTTGGAGGTCTTTGAAAAAGAAGTTTCGTTTGGCATTCTTTTCTTTCAAGGTTATATAACTTTAGTTCTAGCAATGTCTATGGTTCTCGATTCAGAATTTCAGCTTTTAGTATTAAATTATCTTATATTTCATAATTAAATAATACCATTTTTAAAATACTTATAGAACTAAAGCAAATTAAACTTGTATGAATGATCCCTTTATATAAGGATAGCAAAGAGCGCCATCACGCGACGAAATATATATTTTCGATATAAGGTAAAGTCCACCACCCTCAGCCAAGCTTGAACTGGCCTTAATACTTATTACGTAGGCAACAGCTTAAGTATCTAAAAGCGACACCATAAAGATTCCCTGTGTAGCATATAGTATTTTTCTGTTTATATTTCAGGATATTCGCAATTTGTGTAACCAAAGGGTAGAAAATATAGTTTAGTTTTATACCCTACCATAGGATAGAATTACGTTATTATGAATAGGAAAGAAAATAAAATTAGATATTTTGTTCTTAATTTTTCAAGTTTAATAAATTGAGAGAAATCGTATTTTCACGAAAACGTATGAGAGCTTACCAAGTGAAGAGAGTTAAAAATCGCCCTTGTTTTCAAGTTTGATTTTTAATTGGTCTAAGTTCTTGTGTACTTTAAACTCAACAAAATTAAATTCCAAAACTGTTAACCCCATTTAACCCAATTTAATTCCCCAATTCCCATTTACCCAAACCTTATTCAACCCAATTCCCAGTTTTCCTCTTCCAATTCACCCATGGACAAAGCAATACTGAAAAACGGATGGCAGAGGGAGAAAGCTGAAAAATACTTGTTAATTCGCCTTCTAGCGGCAGATAGTAGCAAACCAGATATGAAGGAATCAACGTTCTAAAGAGGGAAGCAGCTAACGTCTCACTTTGTCTAGATGGCGCCAGCTTTTTCCTGGATTTGACTCAGTGTTTTTTATAATCCCCCCGTCCATTTTGGGTCTGAAAAGGGGGAAGTAAGCTTAACGTTGGTTGTTTAGTCGCTTAGTATGGGGCTCTATGGGCTGCCATCGGTCCTTGATATAGTTCACCCAAAAAGACTCGAATAGAGTAGAATTTGATGGTTATATATTTTTATTTTTATTTCCATGAGGGAGACATTTTAATCCATTTTCAAGTCCCATTTCATAATTTCTAGGAATTCTTCTGCCGTTTTGGTTCTGTTTTCTAGACACTTGTAAATCTCAAACGTATCCTGAACCTAACCTATACTAACCTAACCTTAATTCAGAAAAAGGTATTGATACGTACTTTGTTAACAGAATCCTATGGCTTTGAAATAATCCTATTCGTTTGTGGCAAACGGGAGAAATTCATTTGGGTGAAGCAGGAATATATATTTTGGGTTTAATTCTTCTGATTAGAGAAAATGAGATTGGATGATATGGGGGACACCTGCAAAACAGCTGGGACGATACACATATTGCTATTTTTACGGCTTTCTCCTAATTTTTTAAGGTTCCTATTATCGGTCCTCTTTTACAATGCGTCTCATGGAAAGCAAAAAACAAGAAAATAAACCCACCTGTTTCAGAACTTGTTTCAACTTCTACACCATAAAAAAGTATATCCTCATCAATCTCCGTTGGACTGTAGTTGCACGCTGCGTACAATGGACTCCACCTGTCAAACTGTTGTGCATTGACGTCACTTCCGGCTTTTAAGAGCTTTTGCACGATTTTAGTATACCCAAACCGGCAAGCCAAGTACAACGGCGAAAATAATCCAGCGGAGCCGTCCGAAGACCATCGATTAACTTCTTCGTTAAATCTTTCTCTAAACTGAACTAAAGACAGTAACAAACTTTGTTTGCCTTCGACATGACTTGGTTCCAGTTTCGATAAAATGTCCATTAAGTCGCTCAGTAAATGAAGTTTCTTTTCGCGGAGTAATACGTGTAACACGGTTTCTTTCGAGGTGTTGTAGCACGCTGACTGATTATCGGGATAAATCGTAGCTAGGAATTCGACGTAACTTTGTAAAATCTTCTCAGTTTCGTTGGAGTTCAGGTCATTTCGAATGAGCACATCGAGGAAAGTTCGAATTACCGCAAACTCTTCTTTTAACATAAGTTCTCGAGTCAAAATTGTCAATTTTTCCCTATTTCTTTCATGTTTTTTTGCAAGATGTAATAAGTAGTCCAGTAAGAAGTATTCGGCGAAGGTTCGATGTATGAACGTCATGTTTTCTCCGATTTTAGAAACTAATCCGACCTTTAATGGTAATATCTCAACTTCTTCTTCGTCCTCCAGTTCGGGGTGATTCAATTCTTCCATTACGCTTTTTGATAGTAAAAGTTCCAGAGCGTATTGCTTGTGCTGTTTAAGTATATCATTTTTAATACGTTTTTTCTCAAAGATTGTAGATACGTTACCGTCCTGAGGGCAACATTTTTCGCGATTGTAAATTTCTATTTTGCCGTCGACGAAATCCTTGTAAAAATCCAGTAAAGACACCTTGCCAATTATTTCGTATTGCCCTTTTGAAATTCTACGGAGCATATATGAAGCTAACAATCTGCATTGCAATGGGACGCCCATAAGTTGCCTTTCGTTATCGTTTATAGAGTTGGATAAAGCTTCGATTGATTTTACGGCATATTCCTTCAAACCTCCGATCGTTTCCGGAATTGAAATTTTCAACGCATTAATTTCTTTCTGCAGAAAATTAACTATGAAGTTTTCTTGATCTTGTTTGGTAAATGGCACCATTTTACAGGCCCAACTACTCGAACAATTTTCCAACTGTTCTTTGGTATATGGTCTAGTTGATATTATAATTTTCTCAACACGTGTTGTTGTCAACGCCTCCAGCATTGTTACAACAGTGCGTTCGTAACTCGGGCTAATTTCGTCAAATCCGTCAAAAATGAACACCAATCCTCCGCAATTGGTTAACGAGTATTCAAAACACTTTTCTTCGAATGGAGTTTTCAAACTGGTGTTTTCGCTGCAAGCTAAGATATATTTAAGCATAAAATTCGATAACTCTTTCGGACTTTCGATGGACGCTTTGTTAATTTGTGCCGATTCCAAAGCCTTTGTGCACGCGTTTAAGTTTATTCTAATAACCCAATAAGAAGGATATTTATGTTTGATTTTTTGGCCCAAAACCGAAAGCACGGTGGATTTTCCCATGCCGGGAGTGTCGGAAATTATCAAAGTTTGGTTAAATTCATCTAATAAGGTATCTTCAGAAACTTGGTAACACCCAAGTTTCTCAATGTACTGACGTAAATAATCCAGTTTACCACGTGATTTGTACCAAAATAATTTAGAATTTGCATCATACTTTAACCAATGAATGTTTTTAGTTGGATTTTCTTGCCATAAACGTAGGAATTCATCCTCATTCGTTATAAGAACAGTGTTTGGTTTGTTTGGGAAACGCCGATCGTTCACAGCTATTAAGTCTTCAGAGGATGTGATATCCAGTATTTTTTCATCAATAAATGTTTTTAATTCGAATTTTCGTGAAACATAATAATCCATGAAGTCACCCAAACTCTCCAACTCTTTTCCGACAGTGATGACTTCATTTTTAATCAATTTAATTATGGTTGTTGGATCCAGAACTTCGAGTTGACTTACGTCGTCTTGTTGAAAAAAATGCTCTAAATTCAACTTTTCTTTTCCTTGCAATTCGATTACTTTTTTCTTGAATAGACATTCTTGAGCTTCATTGGTCAACTCGCGCCACGTGATTCCGTCATGTTTAATAACGTGATCTATATTTAAATCGTTCTTATTTCCATCCGTTATTAAAACTAATTTAACTTTAGATATTAGTTTTATTTCGTCTCGCAAACCTCGTAGAAGTTTCCGATGTTCGGGATTCGAGCGCAATTCTCCAGGGCATTCGATCAATATTATTGTATCTTCCAATTTTTCGTGTTTTAAAAATTCCTTCAAATTGAAGAAAATTTCCGTTGTTAAGATACTTTGCAATTCAAAGGCCAAAATTAAACAATCTCTTTGTGAATTTGGAATCGTTGACAGGGTCTTCGCCATAGCGATATCGGTTCCGTACTCAGACTGAATTTGGCACACTTGGTTAGATTCACTATGGAAAAATATCGTCAAATCACTCCAAGAAACTTCAGAATCTTCATCCATTAATATCGTTAAATTCTTGACTTTGTCTCGGTATTTTCGGGTTATGTCTTGGTAAATTTGTTTCCTAACTTCAAAATCGGTTAAGGCTTCTTCGGTTTGCTTATTTAAATCAGGGTAAAGTCTAAGCAAGCATTTAACGTACGGCGCAAGTTGTCGGATATCCGAATCGGCATCGCAGGTAACGATGTCATCTTGAAGTTGCAATGTTTCCAATTTACGATTTATCTTCTGTTGAAATTCATCGGAAATTTGATTCATATCAAAAATTCTATTCGGGATTATTTTCAATTGCTGGAAACGCTGCAAAAACTTCAATTCCAAGTCGGTGAAAACACCTTTGTGGCATTCATTTTTTCGGAAAGCTTTGGTTTGGTAGCGAACTGTTATCAGTTTTTGATCTTCGGAATCTGTTTCATCGCTGTTTCTTAAATATGTCGTCATATCTTCTGGTTTGGGATCGTATTTATTGATTTTTTTGGCCCATTCGAAAAAATTGGCATATTCTTTCCCCAAAAGGGACTTGGCAATTTTCCATAATTTTAAAGATGTCCACAAATCGACTTGAATTTCGGGCCAATCGACTACTTCCGTAATATCGAGTGATGATGGATTTTCCAATACTTTTAAAATTCCTTCAAGACCATGAGAATTTAATGTGTACGATACATAGTTTTCGTTTTTAATTTCTGGAAAAATTCGGTACAATTTTCCAACGTGCAAATTAGAACAGTTGACGAAATTCGGTGATGAGAGATACGTTGTTATGTCTAGGCTATCCAAGTCACTCGTTCTTCCAGAACATCGCACGTCGAAATCTTTTTCCATTTGTAACAACATGTTTCTGCAACCTGGGCTATCAAATACCACAGTGTGTGCGTGGTAAGTCGCCTCGAAATCATCTTGGTTGGAAATTTTAAAGAAAACGTTTCCTCCCAACTTCAGGTGCTTGAGGGAAAATGTCGTTACTTGGGCTAACCATCCACCTAGTGAATGTCCCGTGAAATGAACTTGAAATTTGACGTTGCATTCTTTTTCGACTAGACGGACAGCTTCATAAACTTTGTGCGTAAATGTGCAAGCGGCGTTCATCTGTTTGACATACTTATTCGCAACGATTCCCTTTATATCGGCTCTCAGCGCGTCCAAGTTTGAGGGTTTGGTTCCCCTATGGGCTATGACAATTCTGCGGCGCACTGGATGTAAAAATGCAGCGCCAAAATATCCCCAAATGGTTTTCAAGAACGCCTGGTTTCTTGCCGTTGTAAGAAGTTTCCAACCTTGAAGTAGTTGCAAACGTTTCCCGAATTCTTCTTCAGTTTCATTTTCCTTGTAAGCGCTGTTAGCGAATTGCGCGAGAATGTAAGGATCCAGGAAAGCGGTTACGCTGTCTAGCTGATTTTCTTTAGTCCTTGTTTCTTTTCTCGTTATAGATTTGAGGGTATTAGCAAAACCTTTGTTGCTTAATTCTAAGGTAGCGTCACACGTTAATTTGTCGCAGTATGGTGATATGGGAACTCCCGCGTCTTAATCCGACGCGTATTAGAAAGACAGGTTTAATACTCTTTCATTTTAATATATTATCATGGTCTTTTAATCTAGATGGTCTTAGCAAAGGGAATCTGCACGAGAAGAGCTCGTAAATTCCAAAATGGATGTGGTTCTCTCGCTTTTTTTAAAAAAACTGTACCATACCTTTTCTATTTACGATGCTTAACACAGGGTTTTCATTGGGCGATTTTCAAGCGTTTTTCGCAACCAAAAACGCCCCGTGAAAACCAAGCATAATGCTGCTCCACGCGGAAGACCCTTAATTTTCGTTCATGGTTCTGCGTAATAATAGCAAATGTGGATGAAAAGGAAAGTATGACAATGGCCATAGAGCCTGTGTTAAAAAACGCGGACATCAAAGTTTCGATAATAACTATTTAGTTTACTAGTGACTGATGGACTTGCAAACCCGCGACTGAAAGTAGTTCAGACATTTATGCTCCTTGGTTTAACCATAACCCACTCGATCACGGGCATCCCGGCGCAAGCTGCTCACGCTATAGCTAAATTACCGAGATTTGTTTTAAACGTATCTAGTTTTATGCGCCCTTCTATTGCTTCGATAACCTTACTTAAATCCATATTATACCTTCAAATACCTTTTAAAACATTACCAGCTACTCTTTCCTGACTACAAACACAAATCGAGGAAGTTCTAGCATACACAATAGCAGACGACGGTAACCACGTAACCGCGACATAACACAAGACCTATTTTAAGGGAGTGAACAGGCCCAGTATAGCTACGCCAATAAAACGGTGAACTACGGCAAAACTCTGATGAATCGCGACTTTTGGCCATTTTCATACTTTTCCTCTCATCCACTTTTGATAATAGTTAGGCCGCCACGGGATTTAATAGTGCATTTTTTGATAAAACAGTAAAACTTTGTTAAGAAATAGTTTTTGTAAATAGAAGCAATTTTAGGCAAATTGGTATTTGTATTAATGAGTAATAAAACACGCCTAAAGCGAAATGAAAACCTATACGAAAAACTTCCTTACTGAATCTGCCCTACATACATGTATAGCGAAGTAAGGCCCTTTACGATTACCAGGGTAGCAACACTAAAGACAATTTCTAGTTAAAATAAGGCTGCCAAGGTTTTTGAAAGTGAAATATTAAATGAAATATTTATTAAATAAACACAAGCAGTAAAACTTATAATATGATAACAATTAACCAATTATTAGTGAAGAAAACTTTCACCTCCTGCCATTGTGGCTAACACCTTTTGCAATACGACCATCTAGCTTGAAGGACCACGGTAATCAATACCATCTGAGCATAATATAAAATATCCTACCTGCCATTGGATCGGATAAATTTAGTTTTTACCAAAAACTCGAATACTTAGCAGAGGGAGCTTAAGCAATAATTTTACACTACAAAAATTATGTAAATTCATTGGAAACAAAACTAAAAGTAAAATGTAAGAATGAATCTGAAAAGAATTGAAACTACTCACGTCACATGGCGCTTTTCAATCCAAATTCTTAACCCGTCATAATGGGGTCAAAATTCATTGGTTATGATCCAGGACAATGTTTCAAAAATTTCAAGTAAACATTATTTTGATACAGAAAAAATTTGGCTAAGCCTTGGCACGAAATATCTCCAGAACGTTGAAAATCACGCGCTCGAATAAGGCTAAATGTACTTCATTGTAATTTCCTTCTATCTTTACACAATTTCGACTAAACGATCTATAACTGCACTATTTTTAATCCAACATAACTAATTTTAACCAGTTTAACCAAATACTATTTGTGCGAAACGAATTGGATGATCTTACCCGCACTAATTAAATTCTCAAATGTCTTATCTACTTGTAAAATTTCTCACCTTTGTGCAATCATCTCACCTGTCGTTTAGTAACGAAAACAAAAAATAACTTGAAATTAAATAAAAAAAAATTGATAAAAGTTAGATCAAACTACAATATGCAAAGTAGAAGTACAGCTTATCATTGTAAGATAAATGTCAAAGGCATAACGCAATTGAAAAGAGTTTTATCAAAGGGAATATAAAAGTATTGCCTTATGACTTAATGTGTTTCGAAAACTAGGATTCAATTTGCCGAAAATATCCGAGAAAAGCAAAGAGTGTCGTATTTGTTGTTTTTAAGTTCATTGTTTAACATAAATTGATAATCTACCATTCAGTTTACATTTCTGAATGGGATCTACCATCATACATAATCCGTCTCACCAGAACCAAATTATACGAGACACAGCCGCTGTGGAAGCCTTCACTTTAGTGTAGCCTTGGTATGATTATGAAACCTCTCCTTGATTAAAGGCAGGGTGAAAAGGAAAATCAAATTATTTTTAATCGATTCTTCTACTAATTATGAGACCAGTCTGCGTAGTGAAACATCCAGGAAAAATTTTCGAATGATTTTAAAATTAAAATTAGGTTGAGATTTTGTGGATATTTTGAAATAAGCCCCTCCGACCAATCGCGTAACGATGTTCCTTCTTGTAAAAAGTTCTCGTGGCACGCTCCATGCCGAATGAAATTTAGCGCGAAATTTGATAAAAGTTGAGCGCCAAGTGACAAGGAAATTTTGTTAACAGGAAGGCAGTGCGTTACGCGATTGGTCAGAGGTGCTTATTTCAAATTATCCAAAGAATCTGAACCTAATTTGAATTTTAAAATCATTCGGACATATTTTCTGGATGTTTCACTATGCAGACTGGTCTTATAATACAGTATGTAAAAGAATCAATTAAAAATCACTTAGTGTTCGTACGGGGACCCCGACCCCGACCCCGAAAACCGGGGATCCCCGACTTTTTCCCCCGACCCCGGTACCTAACATGTAAAATGTAGTCGGGGTTTTTTTGGGGTTAGATTTTGGTTAGGTTATTTTTAGCAAAATATTTTTTGTCCTGCGCCAAAAACAATCATCTCATTCGTCTCAAATAAGTGCTCCGCTTCTCCTTTATGAAAAAAAGGGCAAGGGGGTAACTAAAAACAAACAAAATACAGTAAAAACAGTCACCAAAATTCCAAAGTTCACCATCCTCCCTCTCGTGGATCGGCGGCCCTCCCCCGTCTTTTGTAATGGCAGTAATTTAACGGGTTTTTTTATCATTTTTCCAAAATTTTTCAGCATGCTATGTCTTACCCCGACCCTGACCCAGACTTGTTTTTTTCGGGGATAACCTGCCCCCGACCCCGACCCCGATTAAATTTTTACCCCGTACGAACACTAAAATCACTTCATTTTCCTTTACACCCTCCAATTCAATTGCATTAAACTTCCTATAAGTTAAAAGATATTGTTAACCCTTTATTTAACTTTTATGTTAACTAAATATGTTCACGAGGCATGATTCATAATAAATTAAATGTTAATTGCGTTTATTTAGGTTTTAAATTCATCAAGGATGATGGGGGAACGATGCGAAAACTAAGAGAAATAGGGGCTCTAACTGTGGAACGGCTTAGGTTGGGTGGGACGCAAAAAATGAGAGAGGAATAGTCGGACGCATTGTTAATTGGTCAAGAAGGGATACAGAAGAACCAATCACAAATACGTCCTACTATACCTCCCCCATTTTTGGCGTCCCATCCAACCTGAGCCGTTCCACAGTTAGCACGCCAATTTTTCTCAGTTTCCGAACCCTCTCCCTTGAATTCATATTACAATTTTGAACTTCTTGAGTCCGCGAGATGTTACAACCGATTTATACTTCCGAAACGGATATCCGTTCTCTTAAAGTTGCGTTTACACTTTGAAACCGTTTCCAACTGTTTTGAAAATTATTTGATTAGAAAATGGAAATCGAATTAGGCCTTTGCATAATGATTGAAAACCGTTTCATAGTGTCTAGCGTTAACGCGACTCGAGTGTATTGTTCGCAAATAACGCAACAAAATAATTTCAAAATCGTAAGTTATTTTTGAAAACTTCACAGTGTCTTCGCATTTAGCTACGGAATGTTTCTTTATTTACAGTTTTAGAAAAGGCGTTCAGTTTCTTTGGAACAAAATATTGTTAAAATCAGTCTTCTCAGGTAATTAATGTAGAATCAACTTTCGATGACTTCACTTTGTTCAAATATGAGTTATCCGTTCTTGTCTGATTTCTACTCGATGCACGCTCGACACCGTGTTTTGAGGTCTGAATGTAGAAGGCGCCAGCGTCCGACCTAAGTGCTTAGACGAGTAGCCCGGAACAACGGCAAAGGCCTAAATCATAAAAATATATCGTTAAAGAGAAAGGAAAGTTCTTGAAGGAGCTTCGCGTAGATGGACCAGTGCTCTTGTTCAATGTTTCCCAAAATTTTCAACGCAAACATCTTTTGAATATTATAAATATATTTAGTAATACATAGACTTCTTCTACTTGGAATCTTTAAGAGGCCATAGACCCCACAATAATATCTGATTGAAGTTAAGGGAAAGGACTTAAAACGTTTTTAAATCACCCGCCCTCATTCCTCGCGTTTCATTGGAGGTTTACTCCTTAACACAACGCGAAGATATCTTCTTTACATTCGGGTTCGACGTGGATAGGTCGATAGTTACGTCAATTATGCGTTCCTGATAGATGGCACTTCTTTCCATTTGGGGGTTTTAAAGATTTCAGAGTACTAGCATGTGTTAAACAAAATCATTTGACTAGATTCGAAAGACAATGACTTAAAAATGGGGCGTGACATAAATATTCCTCGGTAAAATCTATATCTAAAGGAATCAAAGTCCTAACTGACTGACTGATGATCAACGCCCAGCCCAAACCACCTGCCCTAGAAGGCTGAAAATTTGTAGAAACGTCACTCGTAAGTAGTAGGCGCGTACTAAGAAAGATTTCCCCAATCCGCCGCCATCGTAATAAATGGCGCCCGGAAATGTAAGAAAATCTTCTGTATGCATCAAAGTCCGCACGTTTCAACCGATTTCGCAAATATTAAGTACACTGGTTTCCTTTAACCTATAAACGGGCTGAATGGTCTTTCGAGTTCGATTTGTTGCCATCGTTATAAATGGCGGCCAAAAACTTAAAAACCCTTCTTTATGGAATAATGTTCGCGTGAAAAGTAATCACAAAAATGCATCCCAAGGGGCTGACGGGCAACGCCGAGTGCCTTTGCTGCTATGGTGCTGCAAAAATATTAGTCACAGTAAAATCTACCCATTCCTTATAACACTTTGATGGAAGTTTTTATTACACGCGAGCGACGCCGCGGGAATAACAGCTAGAATCTAACCTTTTCGTTAAAATTTCTGATATTTTGGATATTTTGAAAAATGTCCGGAAACTGGGCCAAATGTAAAAATTATGGAATAGAAATCCTGAATCGCATTAGGGAAGATTTTTGCGTTTAATTATACTAAAACAGTTTTCCTATTGGAATTGTGAATAAATTATCCCCACGACTCCAATAATTGAGTACAGAACTAATATTGCGTGTAGAACAAAAAGTTGATATTTAGGACATTTCACTCATTTTAAAATATCAGGAAAATATGCAAAATATCCCATATGACGATATTTTCAAATTGTTCTTACGATTTTATTAATAATCCTGTTAAACCTAATATTACAAATAATTTCATATAAAAAAGTCCATCAATGTCCCATATTTGTAGACATACTCTAACTTTCTCATATAATAGTTGTTGTGATAACTTAGCAACGTAAATTATTGGCGTATCCCTCCGCGTATGAGACGAATGTCAATCTACTTCCCTCCTGCACATGTTAACTAATTACGTATGCTAACCAAATCCTTCATTTCTTGTTCAAAGTAAATATCGATTTTTTTAATCGATCTTAGGTTAACGAAGAAATATTCGGTTTAGCAATCTTGAATTGACTGTCACTTTTTTATACATTTGTACATTTACTCTCACCATGGTCAACAAGTTCAATTTATATGATTTGGCTACAGTATCCAATCAATATATCAGAAACAAATTTACTTCCTTTTGGCATAACAGCCAAAAATATAACAAAAAATAGCTCGTCTTTTATAACAAAGTAATTAGCATTTAATTAGTCTTAAAAATAATCAAGGACTACTGCGCCATCCACCATTGGTTTAGTGCAGGCGTCTGCTAAATCGAACCTACCTTACCCCTACGGGATTGGTTTAATTGTCAGAGGCTGAGAGATGTAAGGGCTAAGAGGTTCGAATTAGCAGACGCCATTAAAGCGATGTCTTTGATTTTTTAAGACTAAATAAATGACAACTATCGTTTGTAATATGAGATGATTTATTTTTTTTATGTATTCAATTCCTTTTATATTTAGAAAAAGGCCATTCTTTTAAGGTGTAATCAGTTATGTTAGCCATACTTTTCCTTTAAACGTTCTGTCAGTCTGTTTTAAGGGAGGGTGAAGAAGAAAATCAAGTAATTTTTGGTCGATTCTTCTACTAATTATAAGATCATTCTGTATTAATAAAAACTGTCTTTGTACACAAAGACGCGAAAAAGTAAGAGATAAGTGTAGAAAATTAATTGTTTGAAGTAACAGATATTCAAATTTTCATTTTTGAAGACGTGATTATAAAACATCAATTATTTGAAAAAATTTCTTATCTTAGTTTTTTTCACCAAAATTCCTTAAGTTAAATATTTTATCCTTAAACATGTGCTTCATTTTAGAAGTAGAAAACTTATGCATTTTATTTATTTTTAAAATTTAGAGTTAGTTTGAGTATTCGGGCCTATAAGGAGAATAAACTGGCAGAAAATTGTTGATAGCAGACAGAATAAAACAAGCATGAAAACTTAACAAAACGTGTTCGTTTATTTTGAAGTTTTCGAGGTTTCAAAAATTGACGTGTTGTATATCTCTCAAAAGATCACAATCAAGCTACAGATCCTTTTGACTCTAATAACTACATCACAGTCAAAGGGCGAATGTAATTCTCGGTTCGCAATATTTTCAATTTTTAAATATAAAAATAAATATTTCTAGCTCTATTTTTCAGATATCCGAGTATTTGAACTTCCTCGAAGCAAATGTTTCTCGAAAATAAACAGTAGTATCAAGGTAGTTTCTCTGAAATTTTTGTGAAAAAAACTAAGATAAGAAATTTTTTCAAATAATTGACTTTTTATAATCACGTCTTCAAAAATGAAAATTTGAATATCTGTTACTTCAAACAATTAATTTTCTACACTTATCTCTTACTTTTTCGCGTCTTTGTGTACAAAGACAGTTTTTATTAATATCTGTAACTTCAGTCTTAATATGAATTGAAACTGTTCAGAAACTAGTATTTTAAAACGTATACTGAAAAGCAGGCGCTCCATTTAAGTCTTGTGGTGTTGCGCGTTTATTAGTTACCGCGTTTGAACTTGATTGCTTCAACGCCCAGTCCAACTCAAATTGCCTTCCCGTCGTTTTCACGTGCAAAGCACAGTGGATGCAATAATACAAATAGATTCGTAGACCTGTCTACAAAAACAACCTATACACCTGTGCACAAACATATTCCATAGACCTGTGCTGGGTGACCACATTTCCTAAATTTTCTAATTTTTCCTATTTTCGGATGTCTTCCTATTAGTTCCTATAATTTCGACAATTTTCCTATATTTTCCTATTTTTTGAAATTGTAGATATTTTGTGCGCTCTCACTTTTGGTTTTGTTATATATCACCAAAGCTATGGAAGCCTCTAAAAATATTTGTCACAGAAGTCTGTGATGTTTTAAATTTATAGCATATGTTTCTAAGATTACGTTTCATAAGTATGACACTTCCTATATTTCAAAACGCTAGAGACTTAATGAGAGCTAGTTCGAGAACGACGCAAGAATTGACTACACGCGATTTTCTACTCCATCTTCCTATTTAGTCTGTACTAAGCCTTTGACAGGGCCTCATCAGGCGTCGCTTTACGAGAATCTATGACGTTTCATTTACGTCACTTCGAGACAAGCTCTCAGTTAACAGTGACAAATTTATGTAACATATCTTACGAACTTATGGTTATAACAAAACCAAAGCTCCTTTGTAAATCTTGTTTTATTACATTCAAAGCATTTGCAACCTATATTTTGCTATTTTTTCAAGAGTAGTTCTCTTGTCTTTTCCTGTTTTTTTAATTATACATCTATAAATCAAAGTCCTGACTGACTGACAGACTGACTGATAATCATCGCCCAGCCCAAACCGCTGACCCCAGAAAGCTGAAAATTTGGAGGAACGTTACTCGTAAGTAGTAGGCGCGTACTAAGAACGATTTTTCCAATCCGCCGCCATCTTCATAAATGGCGCCCAGAAATGTAACAAATCTTCTCTTTGTAAGAAAGTCCGCGAGTTTCAACCGATTTCACAAATATTTAGTACACTGGATTCCTTTAACCTATAGACGAGCTGAATGGTCTTTCGGGATCGATTTGTTGCCATCATTTTAAATGGCGGCCAGATATTTAAAAACCTTTCTTTATAGAATGTCTGTGTGCAATGTAATAAAAAATGTCCCGACGAGCTGAGGGGCGACGCCGAGTGCCTTCGCTCCTAGGATGCTACAGAAATATTAGTCGAATCAGTAAAATGTACCCATACTTGATGGAAGTTCTTACTACACTCAAGCGATGCCGCGGGTAACAGCTAGTCTCTTATAATTTCCTGTAAATCAATAGGCCTTTATAGAAAGTTTTTACAGCTTGCGCACCTTGTTGATTTGTCCCGCCGCGCCTGCGCATTATAACAGCCATGCGTCACCAAAATTCTCTCGGAAGTGACGTCACTAAACTCAACAACCAAGGCTTAGATCAAAATTCTTAAATAAATATACTTTACGTTAGATCTAATCATTATAAATTCATACGAGTATCAAATATCAACATTAGAATAGTTCGGCACAATATGAATAAGATTTGCTGGCACAAAGTAGAGAAACACAAACGAAGAACAAACGCTTTAAAAAAAGCCCACCATTTTGTCAGTCTGCTTTATCTCTCCAAATCTTGCCTCCAGTTCGTGTTTTTTATAACACAAAACTGGCTGAACTGAACTGACTCAGTTTGAACTACAAGAGGGGACAAGTACCCATAATTCCTTTAGAACTTTCTGTAAAGGCCTATTGTAAATTTCCTATTTTCCTATAACTATTACAAGGTTATTTGTGGTCACCATGAGTACACAAACATATTTCGTAGATAACATAGACTTGTGAAAACACATGTCATATAATAGTGTACAAACTGATCCCGTAGACTTGTGCACAAACAGATCCCTTAGAATTGTGCACAAACTGATGTAATAGACTTGCGCACAAAATGATGTCATAGACTTGCGCACACACTGATGTCATAGACTTACGCACAAACAGATGTCATAAACTTGTGCAAAAAGAGATGATATATACCTGTACACAAAAAGATTCCATGGGCCTCAGCAGAAAAAAAATCCATACCCCTATGCTCAAAAATATGCTCAAGAATATCTCGTACACCAGTGCACAAAAATACTGCATATCCATATGCACTAAAATATCCCGTATCCATTTGCAGAAAAATGTTCTTTAGACCTGTGCACAAACAGATGCAGTGGCCTTTGCAAAAACAGATTCCTTAGGCCTCTGCACAAACCGATTCAGTAGGCCTGTGCACAAAAATATTCCGTAGACCTAAGCACTAAAATATTCCGAAGACCTGTGCACAAAAATATTCCGTAGACCTGTGCACAAACAGATACCGTAGACATGTGCACAAACAGATTCCGGAGACTTGTACACAAACGGAAGTCACAGGGTTGTGCACGAACAGATGTCATAGACTTGCGCAAAAAATACATCATAGACTTGCGCAAAAAGAGATGTCATGGATATGTGCACATCAGATTCCATGGACTAGTGCAAAAACAGAAGTCTTAGACTCGTTTACAAACAGAAGTCTTAGACTTGTTTACAAACAGAAGTCTAAGACTTGTTTACAAACAGAAGTCATAGACCTGAATACATAAAGATTCCATACCCATTTGCACAAAACAATTCCATACCCAATAGCACAAAACGATTCCATACCCATTTGCCCAAAACGATTCCATAGACCTGTGCACAAAAATATTCCATAGACCTGTGCCCAAAAAATATGCCGTAGGCCTGTGCACAAACAGATGCCGTAGACCTGTAAAGAGACAGATTCCGTAAACCTATGTACAAACAGATACCGGAGATCTGTGCACAGATTCCGTAGCCATGTGCACAAACAAATTCCGTAGACTTGTACACAAGTGGAAGTCACAGGCTTGTGCACAACAGATGTCATAGACATGTTCAAACCAGATTCCATATCTTTGTGCACAAACAGAAGTCATAGACCTGTGCACAAAAAACATTCTATAGACTTGTGCACATCAAGTTTCCATAGACATGTGCACAAAAGATCTCATGGAGATGCGCATAAAAGATTTCATGGAACTGTACACAAAACATTATATAGGCTTGTGCACATAAAGATTCCTTAGACCTGTGTACATAAAGATTTCATACCCATAGCACAAAACTATTCCATAACCATTTGCACAGAAATATTCCCTAGACCTGCGCACAAAAATATTTCATAAAACTGTGCACAAAAAGATTCCATTGACCTATGCACAAAATATTCTATTGGCTTTTGTATAAACATGTGACATAGACCTGTGTACAAAAATAATCCATGGACCTGTGCACAAAAACATGCCTTGGACCTGTTCAGAAACATTCCATACCCCTATATGCTCAAAAATATTTCACACCCATTTGCACAAACATTTTCCGTAGACCCGTGCACAAACAGAGTCCGTAGACTAGCGCATAAACAGATTCCATAGATTTACGCACAAATATATTACTTAGACTCGTGCACAAATAGATTCCACAGACTTGTACACAAACGGAAGTCACACGGTTTTGCACAATCCGATGTTATAGACTTGTGCACAAACAGATGTCATATGCTTGTGTAAAAACTGATTTCATAGACTTGCTCAAAAAGAGATGTCATCGACATTTGCACAAGAGATTCCGTAGACTTGTGCACATAAAGATTCTTCAGACTTGTGCACAAACATATTTTGTAGACCTGTACACACAGAAATACCATAGACGTGTGCAAAAATAGATGTCAAATATTTGTGCAAAAACCCATCCCTTAGACTTTTGCACAAACTGATGCCATAGACTTGTGCAGAATCATATGTCCTAGACCGGTGTACAAAACATTCTATAGATTTGTGCACAAACATGAGTCATATACCTGTACACAAAAAATATTTCACGGACTTCTGCACAAAAACATTCCATATACCTGTACACAAAAATATTCCATCGACCTCTGCACAAAAACATTCCATAACCTTAGGTTCAAAAATTTTCCTTACCCATTTGCACAAAAATATCACGTTCACCTGTGCACAAAAATATCACGTACACCTGTGCACAAAAATATTCGGTATCCATTTTCACAAAAACATTCCATTGACCTCTGCACAAAAACATTCCATTGACCTCTGCACAAAAACATTCCATAACCCTATGCTCTAAAATTTTCCTTACCCATTTGCACAAAAATATCATGTTCACCTGTGCACAAAAATATCACGTACACCTGTGCACAAAAATATCACGTACACCTGTGCACAAAAATATTCGTTATCCATTTTCACAAAAACATTCCATTGACCTCTGCACAAAAACATTCCATAACCCTATACTCAAAAAATTTCCTTACCCATTTGCACAAAAATATCATGTTCACCTGTGCACAAAAATATCACGTACACCTGTGCACAAAAATATCACGTACACCTGTGCACAAAAATATTCGGTATCCATTTTCACAAAAACATTCCATAACCCTATGCTCAAAAATTTTCCTTACCCATTTGCACAAAAATATCACGTACACCTTTGCACAAAAATATCACGTACACCTGTGCACAAAAATATCACGTACACCTGTGCACAAAAATATCACGTACACCTGTGCACAAAAATATCACGTACACCTGTGCACAAAAATATTCGGTATCCATTTTCACAAAAATATTCCGTACACCTGTGCACAAAAATATTCCAAATCCATTTTCACCATAATATTCCGTACACCTGTGAACAAAAACAGTTCGTAAACCTGTGCACAAAAATATTCCAAATCCATTTTCACCTATAATATTCCGTACACCTATGCAAAAAAATATTCCGTACACCTATGCATAAAAATATTTCGTACACTTGTGCACAAATAAAAATCACGGGCTTGTGCACAAAGAAATGTCGTAGACTCGCGCAAAAAGAGATGTTATAGACATGTGCACATCAGATTCCATAGAGTTATGCACAAACATTTTCAATACCCCTATGCTCAAACAGATTTCAAACCCTTATGCTCAAAAATATTCCATACCCATTTGCACAAAAATAATCCGTAGACCCGTGCTCAAAAATATTCCGTAGACCCTTGCTCAGACAGAGGTCACTCGCGTGTGCACAAACAGATGTCATAGACTTGTGAATAAACAGATGTTATAGACTTGTGCATAAAGAGATGTTATAGACTTGTTCACACACAGGTGTTATAGACTTGTTCACACACAGGTGTTATAGAATTGCTCACAAACAGGTGTTAAAGAATTGCTCACAAACAGGTGTTATAGACTTGTTCACAAACAGATGATTTAGACTTGTGCACAAACGGATGTTTTAGTCTTGTGCACAAACAGATGTTTTAGACTTGTGCATAAACAAATGTTATTGACTTGCGCCAAAATAGAAATGAGCAAATCAGATTCCAAAGACCTGTGCACAATCAGAGGTCGTAGACCTGTGCACAAACAGAAGTCGTAGACCTGTGCAAATAAAGATTTTTCACTTGGGCACATAAAGATTCTTCAGACTTGTGTGCACATAAAGATTCTTCAGACTTGTGTGCACATAAAGATTCTTCAGACTTGTGTGCACATAAAGATTCTTCAGACTTGTGTGCACATAAAGATTCTTCAGACTTGTGTGCACATAAAGATTCTTCAGACTTGTGTGCACATAAAGATTCTTCAAACTTGTGCACATAAATATACCATAGACCCATGAACAAAAAATTCCATAGACCTGTGCACAGAAGATTCCATACTCCTATACTCAAAAGGATTCCATGCTGATTTGCACAAAAACATTCCGTAGACCTGTTTAAAACAATATTCCATAGGCCTGTGCACGAAAAGATTCCATAGCCCTGGAAACAAAAATATTCGGCTGACCTGTGCACAAAAAGATTGCATAGGCCTCTGCACAAAGAGATTTTATACCCCTTTGCACAAAAATATTCTGTAGGTCTGTGCTTAGACAGATTCCGTAGACTTGTACACAAACAGATGTTATAGTTTAGACTCGTGTAAAAATTTAATTACCTATAATTGGTAATTATCTTTAATTGCTTATTTTGTTTAATTAAATTTAATCTGTACTTCGCAACTAAATTAGTTGGACGCGTAAAAGTTATAATGACAATTAATCTAGCTAATTTGATTATCTGCAGTAAAACGACGTAAGTCCTAGAATGACTGTCTTCATTACTTAACCCAAGCAAAAAAGTCTTAAGTTCCACAGTTTAAAGGTAAGCCACGTAATTCGGAGCAGGTACTTAAAACTATTAAAAACAATACTTATACTTTGTTTTTCTTAATGAAACAAAAATTGGCGCCCACTTTAAAAATGGGGCTTTCATTTAAGACCATTTTCAAATCTATCAAACGTATGGTTATTTTTGTAAGGGTAGTTACAAAATGGGTAAGTTTGGAAAATTTCCCATGTTATTTCTATGGAGATTCTCTAGTTTTTCGCCAAAATCTGTGATTAATTTTATGGAAATGAAAACCACCCTTAGCAACTTTATGCATTATAAAATAAACTATTGGATGGATCATCTTGAAATTTTTACCACATATTAAGGGCCCGGATGTTAGTTCAGTAGAAAAATTTCAAAACAATCAACTTAATACGAAAAAAGTTAAATCCAATCCAAAAACCTTCCTTATACATTAGAGCCGTCATCAGGCCTTATCTAAGGGAGCTACCGCTCCCTTAGAATAGTGAAATATCTCCGAGTGATTTTAGAATTCAAATTAGGTTCAGATTTTGTGGATAATTTCAAATAAGGACCTCCGACCAATCGCGTAACGGCCTATCTTTTTGTTAACAAAGTACGTCACAACTGAGATAGCTCTATATTATTGTAAGTATTAGTCTCATTTAATTTTATTTGCTGTGCCCCTGACCCATCCCGGGTTCTCGTTGCTTCTAAAAACTGAGCCTGGTTTTCATTGGCATAAAAATTAAATTTATTTATAAGATTGGGTGGATAGTTGAAGATAGATAGTGTTAGGTAAATTTTCGTTTAAATTTTTGAGTTCATTTCATACTTTTTGTTGCTACGTTATTTGTGAGTGATACTATCTTTTTGTCGCTCGTTGCTCTCGAGGGGAAATGGGGGATCGAATAATCTTTCTCTGTCGTCGTCGTTCGAGTGCTTGCCATTAATTGAAAAGGAACTTCCTTATCTTTAAAGTGAAATTACGAAACACCGATTTGGAGTATTGGTAAGAAAACCCCAACGCCGTTTTAGTTCGCTAACAAACCTTCTTAAGGCTCTTTCAGAGGATCCAACTTTTTGACTCATCTCGATGGTTCAAAAAGTTGTAAAGTATATGTACCAAGAGTTTATAGTATAGGTTCCATGAATTTAAAGAATATGTTTCACGAGTTTTTAAAATATGTTCCATGAGTTTATAGTATATATACCATGAATTTAAAGTATAGGCTCCATGAGTTTATTGTATAGGTTCCATAACTTTATGGTATAGGTTCCATGAGTTTATAGAATAGGTTCCATGAGTTTATCGTGTAGGTCCCATGAGTTTATAGAATAGGTTCCATGAGTTTATAGTATAGGTTCCATGAGTTTAGAGTATATGTACCATGAGTTTACAGTATATGTTCCATGAGTTTAGAGTATATGTACCATGAGTTTATAGTATATGCACCATGAGTTTATAGTATAGGTTGCATGAGTTTATAGTATAGGTTGCATGAGTTTATTGTATAGGTTGCATGAGTTTATAGTATATGTTCCATGAGTTTAGATTATATGTACCATGAGTTTATAGTATATGCACCATGAGTTTATAATATATGCACCATGAGTTAATAGTATATGTTCCATGAGTTTGGTTCACGGGTAGTTGAGCGGTTTTCAAAAGAGCGTTTTGGAATAAAGCGGTTCCCAAAACAGCGGTTTGCATAACCGCGTGGAAGCAAAACCGCGGTTGCTGTTTCCGCGTTTCTCAATACAGCGCTATTTCCCAAAACAGCGGTTGCTGTTTCCGCCCAAACTGTGATTGATAGGGAGGGAAATCTCTATTATATTAAGTATATAGAACAAAGAACAATATTATGCAAAAAGGAGTAATGTTATATCGGAAGTAAATATAAAATATAATTTTTTGGAAAAGGCATATTATTTTGGGAAGTCAATGAAGATAAACAACAATATTTTGGAAAAGGCGTACTTTCGTACGCTCAAGATATAAACGCTGTAATCAAAATGCGCTAAAACGAGAAATGGCTATAATGGCAAACGCGTTTATGAAAAAGCCGTTTTGGACAATGCTGTTTTGATAACACGCCCAATCGATAACATACCCATGAGTTTATGGTATAGGTTGCCTGAGTTTACAGTATATGTACCATTTGTTTAAAGTATATGTATCATGAGCTTATAGTACATATACCATGAGTTTATAATATCTGTTCCATGAGTTTATAGTACATATACCATGAGTTTAAAATATATGTTCCATGAGTTTATAGTATGTGTCCCATGAGTTTATAGTATATGTACCATGAGTTTATAGTATATGTACCATAAGTTTATAGTATATGTTCTATGAGTTTGTAGTATAGGTTCCATGAGTTTATAGTATAGGTTCCATGAGTTTGTAGTATAGGTTCCATGAGTTTATAGTATAGGTTCCATGAGTTTATTGTATATGTACCATGAGTTTATAACACAGAGTCAAGATCGAAGCACGCCTCTCGGTAACAAAGGGAATAATTCAAATAACTAAGGTTTACAAGGACTTTACAAAATAGATAGACTCAAAACGGTCCTGAGGACACGCTTTTACAGAGTGTTCCAAAAATTATGAAATACAGCGGGTTTTATCAAAAGTCTATAGATTTTCAAACAAAAAGTACACTTCATTAACAATTTCCTGCCTTTGTTTAACTGTAGACGATGTGTAAACTGCAATAAGCGAAGTACGTCCCTCCTCCCGCTCCAATTAACCAACCGCCTAAAGGAACTAACGAACCTATCGGATAAAAGTGCCATTGACGGAAATTGCTTTATAGAAATCAATACGTGATTTGATCATGCTGGCGATCAAAGAAAAAAGAATGGGAGATTTCGAGTAGAAAAGGTTCTATGACCCAGTTAGGGACGCTGTTATGATTGAAGGAGTTCTTTAGGGATGACCCCTGAAATAAAACTAAGAAATTGAAAGGCAATTCTATTTAAATCAAAGGGTCATCCCTAAATCCCTCTAATCGTAACTTGTTTAGTGTACCCCTTGTAGCGGGAGGTCATAGAACATTTTCCACTCAAAATTGTCCCTAAGATGTCACTGTACTACGGTCCTATTTGTAACAACTCTTGTATATCCAAAGCTTTCTTTGGATCCAATTTATGTATTGTTGGCTCGTAACTCTGGTTCCTGAAAAGGGACGAGTCTCATTTAAAATTATATAAAAAAGACTTGGTTTGCCCAAGCCTTAAAAACAAAACGATGAGAGTTTTTCCAGTTGTCTGAAGCGCGGATATTATTTTTCTTCTATTGAATATTAAAGACTATCCGTATTTTACTACTCTTTAGAATTTAATTCAATCACCTGATTTTACTGCTAATGGATTAGTTTCCTATAAATTAATTGAAATAAAAAATTACTTATCTCAGATTTTTCAACAACAATTCCATTTTCCTGAAACATTTTATCATGAAATTTTTTCTTTTCAATGGAGAACGTACGTTAATTTTCAAATAATACTCTCATTAATAATGTATTTTATGCGGTCTTTTCGAATACAAAAGGGGGCTGTTATCACCTTTCTTATATTTGATAAAGGGG
The DNA here is from genome assembly GCF_054372755.1 of Phalangium opilio. NCBI lineage: Eukaryota > Metazoa > Arthropoda > Arachnida > Opiliones > Phalangiidae > Phalangium > Phalangium opilio. The sequence continues at coordinate 988,604 of NW_028324200.1, read as the reverse complement.
TTCGTTTCTTCTTTAAGCACAGTCACAATTATTGAACTGTGTATATCAGTACTTGTGGGGAAGATTTTAGAAGTGTTGGTTGAGTTGACAACATTATGAAAACTTGATGTGTTTAAAACCTTTTGAAGGAAAATTTTCGGAAATTAAAAAAGAAATAGTCAATTTGATTAAATTTACACGATATCCCTCAAAATAATAAATGCATGATAAAATGTTTCAGGAAAATGGAATTGTTCTTGAAAAATCTGAGATAAGTAATTTTTTATTTCAATTAATTTATAGGAAACTAATCCATTAGCAGTAAAATCAGGTGATTGAATTAAATTCTAAAGAGTTGTAAAATACGGATAGTCTTTAAAATTCAATAGAAAAAAAATTATATCTGCGCTTCAGACAACTGGAAAAACTCTTATCGTTTTGTTTTTAAGGCTTGGGCAAACCAAGTATTTTTTTATAAAATATCTGTTCCTTCAGCCTTAATTTGTATTAATCTATTATAAAAATAATAATATGCTTGTCAAACGTCATTAATTCGATGTTCCAGTAAGATGTTCGTGAGCATATTGGCTCACTCCAAATGCCTCTCATTATTTTATGGGAAAGATTAAAATTTTAAATCATTTGGCAGGGGAGTGGTAAATTAATTAATTAATTGGTAGGCGGGTGGTAACTTATTTCATATAAAAAGGCGGTTGGTGACTCAATTAGGTTTAGTTGACCTTTTTGTATAGATTTAAAAAAAAGTTATTTCTAAACCACGCGTCAGCACGCGCACATTTCATTGAAAGCTTGTTATTTAAGAATTTTCCCTTATATATACTAAGATTCTTCATCAAAAATAGACAACGAGCTTTCCAAGATTCGAACCTGCAATGTTTTGCCTCGAATGCAAACGCGTTATCCATTACGCCACAAGCCCGTACTTCGTAACAAAAAATTATCCAAACATTGTATTTATAGGACTATTTCATTTATGTTGAGCAAAAGATCTGTAAAATTAAACACCGAGCTTGCCAAGACTGCAATTTTCTGCTCCATGGGCAGACGCGTTATCCTATGCGCCACAAACCCGATGGGAGGCTGAACAAAATGCTATGTAAACAGTGTAATATATGTAACGGTTTTACCATGATTTATAAATTAATTAAAATAAAATACTTAGACTTAATTGTTCTTACTCAAACTTCAGAAGTTCAATATTTAATAGTTGCTTGATAATTCAAAAGTGTTTCGAACCTTAACTTCGCAATAGTTTCTGAGTTATTCGATGGAGTGGACCACCAAAAATCCCATGCTTTTTCTATGGGACGCTAAGCCTAAAATCTGTGAATTATTTCTTTAACATTACGAGAGGGTGTGGGTTCTTATCTAGAAGGGCCTACCGGCCCTCTAGAATGCAATTTTTAAATCCAATTCAATGAGGTATTGGGTATTTTAACTTGGCCTTTTCCAAACTGTACAATACTTTAATAGCAATTTTATTGCTACGAAACCAAATACAAAAGTAAACATATAATATAAACTTGATTTTTCAAGGATTTTTTCGCATTTTAAGTTTGTGGATGACGAAAATTATGGCACTAACACTTTAAAATAGGACAAGGAAGGGGAGAGGAATTAGTCCACATCAAAATTGGGACTTCTAGGTGCTCGAAATACGTCATCTATCCTAAGTAACGACTAAGTGCGTGAATACAAAATTCAGAGACCTGCACGGGTCTAGTTTTGCAGGCCCGATCCGAGCCCGGCCCGGGATTGAGCATTTTCAAAAAGTCCAAAACCCGGACCGGGTCCGAGTATTTTGTTGGTTTTCAGGCCCGGTCCGTTACTAGCATTAACCAAGCCCGGCCCGGCCCGTCACATTGGATGAATTGAACAGGCCCGGCCCCGTCCGTGACACGTCATGAAGTTGTAATTTTTATATATTTTTAACATATCATCAATGAATTAAATTCATATTTACTTTTGCGTCGTGTATTAACCATTTCTTTTGATAATGGTTCGTCCATTCCAAGAAGCTTATACTGATTTAAATTATCTTTCATTTCAATTTTGGATTAAATGAGAATCAAGGTTGGCCCGGCCTGAATTTTTAAAAATGAACAAAAGCCCGGCCCGGCCCGATACATTTTCAAAGGTGGAAAGGCCCGCTCGGCCTGAGCAGGACTGATTCAGGATAGCTTGGTTTTTGGGTTAATGAAGTTGTAAGCAACTCAGATGCGTCGCTTACTAGTTTAAGGCTTTTTCAGACGATTCAACTTTTCGACTCAGCTTGTTGAGTCAACTCGAATTGAATCAAATAGTTGAGTCTCCTTTTGATGTACCACATATATTTCTTCCCCCGCAGCAATAGTGGGTCGGATCGACTAGTCAGTTTGGAAGTCTACCCGATAGTCCAACGACTGCAGGTACATACTGGGACAAGTTGAAAGAACTCTTACCCGTTAAGCGGTCGGCCGACATCTTTTATGGTTACTGCAAAAACCCTTATCTTTAATATGGGAGCAAACATTTCTTTGAGATATTTGGCATCACGCAAATGGGCAGGGTTTAAAATTATTCTTATGATTTCTTCGTGTAGTTATGTAATAACGAAACCGAGTTTGACGCTCAGAATTTGTATGTCTGGTTGTGTGTCTGTGGCTTTAGAAATACCATAGTTCCGTGAAATTCCTTTAAAGGAATAGTGACGTGATTTAAAAATGATCTCAAATCTAAAGAAAACCTCATTTTATAAGAGTTTAAACTCTTCTGATTCCAAAAATATGCTTGATCAATATTTAAATATGAGGGAAAACATAGAAAAAACATTTTGAAAACTTGAAATGGGGGCAAAAGCAAATTTGTGAAGAAGATTTTGGCGGGTTTTTCCTCCTTGATACGTCACTCACGGCATCTCGCGGAAAAGCCAAGTGTCCGAGACTCCCCACTCAACTAATGCCACGGCGCGAATCTCAATAAAATAGGCTTAACGCGGAGACTCTAACAGGAGTCACGTGAGCGACATCTAGAGAGAAAATTTCTCCTTACTACGTCATCAAACGAAGCAAAATTTTAACTAGGTGTTTCCAAACACAATACTTTGATTACAGTTTTATAAATTGCGACGAAACCAAGTAAATAAGTAAACATATCATAATAAACTTGATTTTTCAAAGGATTTTTTCGCATTTTAAGTTTGTGGATGACGAAAATTATGGCACTAACACTTTAAGAATCACTTAGAGGTTCTAATCTGGCCGGGGTCATTTTGTTTAAACGATTTTTATTGAGAAAATAGGTTTGGGTTGCTTGTTGCTATTGTAGTATAAGTATTGAATCGCGGACCAAAAATCTGTAGAAATCATGTCGATTAATTTAATCATTAACTTTTAATTAACTTAAAAATAACTTAAACGTGCCAATTGGAGAGGGGACTCTTCACATCAGATCCTGGCTAAGCTATTATAAAAGATATGAGTCTTTCAAGTGGTTTGTTATTTTCGTTGACTACCTGTCTTATCTTCAAATTGATAAGCGGAATTAAACTCAATAATGTTTCGTATCTGGTTAATTCTTGGGAAGAATGACACACTTCAGTTTGGAAAGGTGAAGGGCTTCGAATGATAACACCATCAGAGAGAATTTATAATAGGGAGAGAAAACTGAGAAATGCTATTATGTAGCTCAAGAATCACGTTATCAACAAATGTGGCCAGGTCTATTTCCGGTTCTATTTTTTGTGGTCCCTCGATAACACTTACAATTGAAATCCATGAGGAGACTGTCGCCATCGCTTAGAAGGGAGGTTTTAAAACGATCAGTTCCAGTAGAGAGAATTTATAATAGAGAGTGGAAGCTCTTGCCCTTGACAGTGCTAAATACAATGTAGCTCAAACAAGTAGGTTGCGACGCTAAAACTGGCCAGGTAAATTTCCCGTCACATGACTCTCCTTAAATTTTAAAGTTTACCGTCAATCACTGTTGGTTGTACAATTACCCAGTAAGGGTACGACTGGCGCCATCTGGAGTTATTTTAAAAAGATAGAGTCCATCTCCCCTGGAGACCTTCTCGCAACATTCTAGACCCACCCTAGAGGGAGGGGGCACAAAAAATAGTACCGGAAATAGACCTGGCCAGTTTTGTTGATCACGTGATTTTTGAGCTAAATAATATTCCTCAGTTTCTACTCCCTATTATAAATGCTCTCTGGTTCCAGTCTGAACTTATACCACGAAAAAATACGGCTGTTGTTTCAATAAATTTCATCGTTTATTGAAGGTTAATTATAGGATAATTTGTTAAAATTAAGGTGCGCGGAAATTAATAAAATTGTATATATTTTCCATGTTTTATGTCTATATTTTACCCTTCATATTATAGGTTAGGTTTGCTTAGGTTGGGTTATTTTTTTAGATATTTATGGTGTTTGGTGGCTAGGAAGAAGGAACTGGTCGGGTGGTTTTTATGGTCATGAAAATATTGATTAAAATAGTTTCGGCAACGTAAATCTAATTAATTATCATATACTTATCCTCCAAGAAATGATATTTATTGGAAAAACTGTATTTTGAATGAGCGAGCTAAAGCCTAAAGTTTTTCACAATTAACTTGTAGCATTTTAAATACAATTATTGCTAAGTATATGATGCCTTAGATAGGTGAAAAGTTTACGAGAAATAATCCTTGGGTTTAAGCCTAATCTAAGGCTTCATTTCGTTGCTAAGCCTAGTTTGAAACTTTGAATTCAAGCGCGCGAGGGGCGAACTCCCGCGCGTAAACCAACCTATTACGTAACTTTGACGAGGAATTAAAAAGAAACAATTTCCACGCATTGCGATTATCACAATCGATTAGTTGGTGAACCCCAGTTTTAGATAATTTAAAAACATTCGTATCTCGGTTAGATGTCAATCGATTTTAACGAAACTTGCCTTATTTTAAAGAGAAAGAGACCCTAAGTCACTTGCTTTTAAATTTTACTTGAAAAGTGCATTTGAAATCAGACTCGCCCTTTAAAGTCCGATATAGAGAAAATCAACCAATAATTATTTCGAGGTCCATAAAAGACTACTTCGGGTCACACACACTTCTTATATTATGAAAATACATTGAGTCTACTTCCGGCTTTTTGACTGAAATTATGACGACTTAGAAACTCATGTAATCCAATGAGATAGAACATATGTATCAAACCTAGAGATACAATTCAAATCGGCTTACCGCGCAACACATTGTTTATATCAAGGACGTTTATCAAAACATGACAGCACCATCTCTGAGCCTCTAGCGGATCTAGTTGCTACTTTTACTTGCTTCTTTGCAATCGTTATGATTTCTATTTCATCTATTTTGTAGATTAAAAAGGACTAGACTTTTTGCTATGTAACTTGGGTATTTTATTTAACACGTTTAAAAAAACTATCTTGACAGCAGACGGTAATAAAAAAGTTCTTCAAGTGATCAATAGGTGGCGCCACCCGTAGTTGATAAAGATTCATGCAAAGGACAAAAAGTGTATCACGAAACGTCGATCTCGAGATCCCACATTGTGACTCTAGTTTTAATTCATATATTCTATCTCATTGATGTAAGCTAGTGTGATACTTACGAAGCACTCGCTTCTCTATCCCAAGCCACATTCGAGTATTGAATGGTGTTGGTCCATTTGAGCGCCGCAGAGATCTCAAGAACTCCGCGGGAAAAATGTAAATTGGCCGCCATTTATGGAGTGAGGGATTTTCTTTTAACATGGCTAACTCGATCACGCCCGTGAGAGGGTGGGCCGTGGTTCTGGTAACTGATTATCGTCCGCTTCATAATTGAGAGAACTAAAGGGCACAATTATAAAATTCTTTAAAATACTTTCATCCACGTTTACAAATTGAGGTCTACAATTTAGTTAAATAGTTATTGAAATTAAGCCAATTAAAGTTTCCATAAACTAAAATTAGCCTTTACGCATGTTCTGTGTCTAAAAACGGAATGAACCGTAGCCGACGAAAATCAGTACTTCAAAAAAATGGTAGGCCAAAAGTCTGGCAGCATTGTACCTTCGAAAATGGCGCTAGGTTTGACCGAGCACCGTAGGGGCGATGTTACTTCAATATGGACCACGACCATTGGTGCTGATTCCTTGAAGTGGTGAAATTGAAAATTTTCAGGATTTGAGAGCTGGTTGATGAGAGAGTGGCAGTCGTCATTCGCGAGCGTCGAAGAGCAGCTTAGAGTCGGTGGTCCGATCAACGGAACGGCGGAGTGAAACGCCCCTCGAAGTCTTTCGAGGTAACTTCATCAAATTCGAGAGTTCTTTCTTTAGTATGGTTTTGCATTTTATTAATTGCGCCCATTTCGATCTTTTTCAAATTGCAGGTGGTCGTTCCTTCTCGGCAGGGTCATAGCCCAGGACTTTTAGGGTTTGACCTAGAACATTTGAACATAAAGATGAAAATTGGTGCATGGGTTGTTTTTGACCAAACAAAAAATATACTGAAAGTCCCCTACTGTAGAACGCGAGCTTTCGCCGCCATCTTGGAAAATGGCCGCCAGGAATGCCACCTACAATGTATTCCACGTTCTTCTTCAAAAATTATGAAAATAGGTACACATTATGATTGGAACCTCATGAACATCATGGCTAAATTTTACAGCTCTGTGGTCAATAGTTTGGTCGCCATATTGGAAAATGGCCGCCGTGAATGCTAGGTACAGTATATTTCACCATGTTCTTGGAAAATTATGAAAATTGATAGGTATTATAATCAGAGCTGTGTGAACCTCATAGTAAAATATTGAAGCCATTAATACGATAGTTTTGCCGCCATGTTGGAAAATGGCTGCCATCAATGTCATATAGATACAGTATATGGTTCAAAAATTATGAAAATTGGTAATAATTATGTTGAAGACCGTCTTAACATCATACTTGAATATTGAGGACGTGCTACTGGTAGTTTGGGCGCCATCTTCGAAAATGACTGCTGAAAATGCTAAGTATATTTCAAATATATATATATCTTTTGGAAATTCAAATTTTGAATAGATGATTTCATTAACGTATTAAAAAACTAAAAAAATGGATATCTCGAAGTCGAAATTATCGACACCATCTTTAACAAGATGGCCTCGGCCACATTACAGTTTTGCGCGGACAAATTGGTAACACGAAAAACTGGGGAAGAAAGGGGAATAGGCGCCCAGCCGCAAGGGGGCAGAGCAATAGTTTTCCAGCTCTAAAGAGCGCAAAACTAAAAATGGCCACACGAAAATCATTGCCCTAAATTCTGAAAGAAAGAAAAGTTATTCTAAGCTGTTATTCTCAACATGTTGATTAGAGAATATGATTTAGTATGGGGTTTTTACAGTCTAGTGTTGTTTAAGATTAGAATACATATTAATCGTCATCCTGAAGATTTTTCATAATAATTGCATTCCAGAACCCTTGATTAGGCGCTACACCTAGCTGGGGGCCTTATCAGCGCCCCTCCCCATCATATTCGAAATTGAACCTGCGGAACCGCCGTAATGGCACACGGGATCGGCCAGTGGGGCCGACAAACGCCACCTGAGCAGGTGACAGAAGCTTGACACCGTCAGCGGCGAGCCCAGTCAGGAGGTGGTCGGTGACAGGGAAGGATTAAGGCAGCAGAAGACTCGAGGGGACGGGGGAGTTCTCTCCAAGCACAACAGTGCCATACGGCCCAAACAAATAGTGTATCCGCGACCCCTAGAGGGTTGCCAATAGCGGGGGCGAGCCAAGGCAACGCCTGGGCGGGGCGAAGCGGCCCAGCAAAACCTTCACGGAATGGGGCAGGGAACGGTCTGAACCAAGGGTGAACCCAAGGAACTCCCGAACCGTCACACCGAACTCGGGCCCCGACAAGTCCTTTGAGTTAAAAAGGTTAAGATAACACTTCTTTCATTTACGTGCTGTAACTGGGTGTGGTTATGATAAGGCGTGGTTTAAAGTAATGACAGATAATCAACATCTTACAAATTTGTTGCGCTTATAATGACCATATTGCATCTAAGGAAGCCCCAGCTGCTGCCGAAGAGAGATTCCTTTTCGCTTTTTTAGGGCGATAATTGACACGTCACGCTTCAACTATGTAGATATTACACGTATAATGGAACCGTTGCCTCACATACTGTCAACTCCTCATTTGATCTTGCTAAGCTTCATCCAACAACCGACGCCGCTAAACTACATTTTTTCCGAGCGTATCTTCAAGTCCAACAATAGCTAGGAAACGATTTAATCCTGAACAGTGGGGATTAGTTCGCGATCGTGAAAGTCGAAGACCCATTCACACCATTTTCCTTGCGGCATCAGATGAACTTATACAACTCAGTATTTGTACCTGCAGTCTGCAGAACATCTTGTATAAAGAACTGTGAATGTAGTAGATCTGGATTAGCTTGCTGGGCAATATGTGGTCATTGTCAAGGTATTAGCCGTAATAAAAAATCTTCAGCATGACGAGAAATATGAACGAAATGCTAAAAATGTGCCTTCCTAATCCTTAACGACACTTGAATGCATATACCCCATATAAAACGGTTTTTCCTAACCAATCTTTTTTCCAGATTTTTAGAATAGTAATATTTCAGCGACCATTTTTGAAGATGGGTCGATAATATAGACTCGAAAATAGTTATTTTTATGGTGTTTTATACGTTCATGAAAATCATCTACTCAATAAAAAAATATCGAAAAAATTTATATATCGGTAATATATTTGGCACTTCGAGCAGTCAATTTCGAAAATGGCGCCCAAACTATCAGTAGCACGTCCTCAATATTAAAGTATGATATTAAGACGGTCTTCAACATAATAATCACCAATTTTCATAATTTTTGAACCAAATACTGTATCTAAATGGCATTGATGGCGGCCATTTTCCAACATGGCGGCTAAACTATCTGACTAATGGCTTCAATATTTTACTATGAGGTTTACACAGCTCTGATTATAATACCTATCAATTTTCATAATTTTCCAACAACATTGTGAAATATACTGTACCTAGCATTCACGGCGGAAATTTTCCAATATGGCGACCAAACTATTGAACACAGAGCTGTGAAATTTTGGCATGATGTTTATGTGTCTCCAATCATAATGTGTACCAATTTTCATAATTTTTGAAGAAGAACGTGGAATACTTTGTAGCTGTAATTCCCGGCGGCCATTTTCCAAGATGGCGGCGAAATCTCGCATTCTACAGCAGGGGACTTTTTATATTTTTTGTTGGGTCAAAAACAACACATGTACCAATTTTCATCTTTATGTTCAAATGTTCTAGGTCAAGCCCTTTTTTGGCCTATCTGTCCTGGCCTATCAAGGAAGGCGCCCAAACTCATTCAAAGGGCAACAATCGAGAGACGGATATCGAAATGCTAAATTTCATTTTCAAATAATCTTCTTATCTTAAATCTCAATCGAAGACAACGGATATCGAAATGCTAAATTTCATTTTCAAATAATCTTCTTACCTTAAATCTCAATCGAAGACAACGAAATCGAAAAGGTACAACTTGATCATGGAAAAGTTCAGTTCGGGAAAACAACTTGTTCAGGGTTAGCAATAAACTCCCAGATTCCTCAAATGATTCCTTCAATTTATTTTCCCCAATTGTTCTGTAGCTCAAAAGCTATTTGTCAATGTCAATAGGGATATTTCTTATGAATGTTACTGAGTTACAAACAAGTCAACTCTTCATTTGAACAATTATCTTTTAAACACAAATTTATCGCGCAATTTTGCAATTCTCGTAAACCCAAGAACTGTTGTCAAGTTTTGTTTTCCACTGAAATCATATTGCCTTCCCTGACTAAAATATTTTTAATTTCGGGGCATTTTTTAGCGGTCAATTACAAAACTCAATGTATATTCCAGGATTTCAATGACCCATGGTCATCTTTAATGAAACAACGGAGTCTTCGGCCTCTCTAAACTGCGTCAAAGTCATTTTCCAGGTAATTTCACGACCGAGACAATTTCAGTTCGGACAAACTACGTCGAAACGAGTAATTGCGAAAGTTGAAGGTTCCAAATCACTGATTCATCTGTCTTACAGCGGACGACCTTTTCTCGAGTTGGGAAAACAAGAATTCGAGGCCAAACTGGCGACATTTTCAACGAAAAACACCGACCCGCAGGTGAAAGTTCCCACCCTGATGGGCGATTTCAATCCAAGTGAGTGCAGTTTAAAACTCCATAGCTATCAATTGATAAATTTTAGATGAAATATGATAGAGCTCTTCAATGTTTGGTATTGAAGGCATTTCTTAAATGATTTTAGACTCGAAATAGGAACGCGCTGAAATGAAATGAGCGTCAACCGACAACGAGGAACAAGATGAAGCTCCCGAACACTGATACTTCCCTTTCCCTGACGTCACTACCCAATAGTGTACTTCCCTGTGTAAATACGGGAATGTGTTGCGAGGAACAATGTCCCGAATTACGCAGTCACCAATCAGCCGCCCTTAAAATCAAGGTCCACTTTCTTAGGAATAAAACCCTTGGAAACTGATGGAGTGGCGTAGCGGTTAGCGCTTTCGCCTCGCAGCAAGAGGATCCCGGGTTCGATCCCGGACTGTGGCACCGGGTGAAAAATCTGGGAAGAAATCCTTCTGCGTAGAGTTTGCAAGTTCTCTCCCCGCTTGTTAAAGGAGTTTTCCTCCGCGGTCTAACCCGGTTTCTCCTTTCCATCAAAACTTGCAGAGGTTAACGGTAATAGTTAGTATAGGGCGCTGTCGGTTAGCTGTGGCATAGGGGCTAGCCACCACCCCTCTATGCATTGTAAAGGCGTTAGATAAGTGGCAATAAGTCGCAAGATGACTTGGTCCAAGTAGCTATCTGAACTTTTAAAAAACGGAATTCACCGAACTTACACGAAGCTTCGCGGGATGGTGACGTAAATACAGTGAAGACATTATTGGCGAGAGGAGAAGACCCCGACAAGAAGGAGGGGGAAAATGGTGGCACGGCGTTACACATCGCTGCCCAAAATGTTATGTAGAAATCGTCACACTACTTCTTGGAATAATATCTCGAATTGAGGCCATCGACAATGAAGGCAGAACTCCCTTGTACTTGGCATCCAGGGAAGGGAATTTGAATGTCGTCAGACACTTGCTGGAAAATGGGGCTCAAGTTAATCAGGTACAGAAAGATGGCTTCACACCCTTGTTCCTCGCTTCCCAGTATGGTCATTTGGACGTCGTCACTCACTTGATCCAAAAGGGGGCGCAAGTCAATCAGGCCGATAAAGATGGCTTCACACCCTTGTACATGGCTTCCCAGAATGGTCATTCGAATGTCGTCACTCACTTGATCCAAAATGGGGCGCAAGTCAATCAAGTACAGAAAGATGGCGCCACACCCTTGTACATGGCTTCCCAGAATGGTCATTTGGACGTCGTCGCTCACTTGATCCGAAATGGGGCGCAAGTCAATAAGGCAGAGGAAAATGGCGCCACACCCTTGTAAATTGCTTCCCAGAATGGTCATTTGGACGTTGTCACTCACTTGATCAAAAACGGGGCGCAAGTCAATGGGGCTCGTAACGATGGCGTCACACCCATGTCAATCGCTTCCCATAATGGCCACTTGGACGTCATCAGATGGTTGCTGGAAAACGGTGCCGACGTTCACTTGACTGACAATGATGGCCGTGCCGCCTAGTCCTACGCGAAAGATTCCGTTAAAAAACAAATGGAAAATTGTTTGATGATCACGAAAAAAGGAAGGCCGAACAAAGAGAAATTTCGAATGAAGGAGCGAAGAGCGAGGCGGCGGAATCGAGATCCGGTCAAACAAAAAAGTCAAGTGAGAGCGAACGGGAGAAAGAGATTTGGAAACTTCGAGCAAGTGTATCGAGCTTGAACGAACAAGTGACCAAACTGGAAGGCCAACTGTCAAGGGTCAAGAGTGAGAAAGAGGAGTCGGACAGGAAGAAGGCGGCAGAGGTTGACCAATTGAAGCGAGAACGATTGGAACTAACGAGCCGACTGAACAGATCTCTGACCAACACCGCGGGCTCCTCGAGCGACGACATCTACATCCAAGAACAAGTTACGGTCGAACTGACAGAGTCCTTAAGTAAGAGGAACCAACTCATCGCGTCTCTCTTGGCCGAAAAAGACAGCTACGATCGGGAAAAGGAGGCCGAAATAATAGCCCAGGACTTTCAGGGTTTGACCTAGAACATTTGAACATAAAGATGAAAATTGGTGCATGGGTTGTTTTTGACCCAACAAAAAATATACTAAAAGTCCCCTACTGTAGAACGCGAGCTTTCGCCGCCATCTTGGAAAATGGCCGCCAGGAATGCCACCTACAATATATTCCACGTTCTTCTTCAAAAATTATGAAAATAGGTACACATTATGATTGGAACCACATGAACATCATGGCTAAATTTTACAGCTCTGTGGTCAATAGTTTGGTCGCCATATTGGAAAATGGCCGCCGTGAATGCTAGGTACAGTATATTTCACCATGTTCTTGGAAAATTATGAAAATTGATAGGTATTATAATCAGAGCTGTGTGAACCTCATAGTAAAATATTGAAGCCATTAATACGATAGTTTTGCCGCCATGTTGGAAAATGGCTGCCATCAATGTCATATAGATACAGTATATTATTCAAAAATTATGAAAATTGGTAATAATTATGTTGAAGACCGTCTTAACATCATACTTGAATATTGAGGACGTGCTACTGGTAGTTTGGGCGCCATCTTCGAAAATGACTGCTGAAAATGCTAAGTATATTTCAAATATATATATATCTTTTGGAAATTCAAATTTTGAATAGATGATTTCATTAACGTATTAAAAAACTAAAAAAATGGATATCTCGAAGTCGAAATTATCGACACCATCTTTAACAAGATGGCCTCGGCCACATTACAGTTTTGCGCGGACAAATTGGTAACACGAAAAACTGGGGAAGAAAGGGGAATAGGCGCCCAGCCGCAAGGGGGCAGAGCAATAGTTTTCCAGCTCTAAAGAGCGCAAAACTAAAAATGGCCACACGAAAATCATTGCCCTAAATTCTGAAAGAAAGAAAAGTTATTCTAAGCTGTTATTCTCAACATGTTGATTAGAGAATATGATTTAGTATGGGGTTTTTACAGTCTAGTGTTGTTTAAGATTAGAATACATATTAATCGTCATCCTGAAGATTTTTCATAATAATTGCATTCCAGAACCCTTGATTAGGCGCTACACCTAGCTGGGGGCCTTATCAGCGCCCCTCCCCATCATATTCGAAATTGAACCTGCGGAACCGCCGTAATGGCACACGGGATCGGCCAGTGGGGCCGACAAACGCCACCTGAGCAAGTGACAGAAGCTTGACACCGTCAGCGGCGAGCCCAGTCAGGAGGTGGTCGGTGACAGGGAAGGATTAAGGCAGCAGAAGACTCGAGGGGACGGGGGAGTTCTCTCCAAGCACAACAGTGCCATACGGCCCAAACAAATAGTGTATCCGCGACCCCTAGAGGGTTGCCAATAGCGGGGGCGAGCCAAGGCAACGCCTGGGCGGGGGCGAAGCGGCCCAGCAAAACCTTCACGGAATGGGGCAGGGAACGGTCTGAACCAAGGGTGAACCCAAGGAACTCCCGAACCGTCACACCGAACTCGGGCCCCGACAAGTCCTTTGAGTTAAAAAGGTTAAGATAACACTTCTTTCATTTACGTGCTGTAACTGGGTGTGGTTATGATAAGGCGTGGTTTAAAGTAATGACAGATAATCAACATCTTACAAATTTGTTGCGCTTATAATGACCATATTGCATCTAAGGAAGCCCCAGCTGCTGCCGAAGAGAGATTCCTTTTCGCTTTTTTAGGGCGATAATTGACACGTCACGCTTCAACTATGTAGATATTACACGTATAATGGAACCGTTGCCTCACATACTGTCAACTCCTCATTTGATCTTGCTAAGCTTCATCCAACAACCGACGCCGCTAAACTACATTTTTTCCGAGCGTATCTTCAAGTCCAACAATAGCTAGGAAACGATTTAATCCTGAACAGTGGGGATTAGTTCGCGATCGTGAAAGTCGAAGACCCATTCACACCATTTTCCTTGCGGCATCAGATGAACTTATACAACTCAGTATTTGTACCTGCAGTCTGCAGAACATCTTGTATAAAGAACTGTGAATGTAGTAGATCTGGATTAGCTTGCTGGGCAATATGTGGTCATTGTCAAGGTATTAGCCGTAATAAAAAATCTTCAGCATGACGAGAAATATGAACGAAATGCTAAAAATGTGCCTTCCTAATCCTTAACGACACTTGAATGCATATACCCCATATAAAACGGTTTTTCCTAACCAATCTTTTTTCCAGATTTTTAGAATAGTAATATTTCAGCGACCATTTTTGAAGATGGGTCGATAATATAGACTCGAAAATAGTTATTTTTATAGTGTTTTATACGTTCATGAAAATCATCTACTCAATAAAAAAATATCGAAAAAATTTATATATCGGTAATATATTTGGCACTTCGAGCAGTCAATTTCGAAAATGGCGCCCAAACTATCAGTAGCACGTCCTCAATATTAAAGTATGATATTAAGACGGTCTTCAACATAATAATCACCAATTTTCATAATTTTTGAACCAAATACTGTATCTAAATGGCATTGATGGCGGCCATTTTCCAACATGGCGGCTAAACTATCTGACTAATGGCTTCAATATTTTACTATGAGGTTTACACAGCTCTGATTATAATACCTATCAATTTTCATAATTTTCCAACAACATTGTGAAATATACTGTACCTAGCATTCACGGCGGAAATTTTCCAATATGGCGACCAAACTATTGAACACAGAGCTGTGAAATTTTGGCATGATGTTTATGTGTCTCCAATCATAATGTGTACCAATTTTCATAATTTTTGAAGAAGAACGTGGAATACTTTGTAGCTGTAATTCCCGGCGGCCATTTTCCAAGATGGCGGCGAAATCTCGCATTCTACAGCAGGGGACTTTTTATATTTTTTGTTGGGTCAAAAACAACACATGTACCAATTTTCATCTTTATGTTCAAATGTTCTAGGTCAAGCCCTTTTTTGGCGTATCTGTCCTGGCCTATAAAGGATCTGAGATATCGGCTGGAAACGAAAATCTCCGAGAGGGACGCCGAAATAGCTTGTCTGAAGGCCATCATTCGGCAACTCGAGGACAAGGTCCAAGAACTGGTCAGATTAGTGGGCGATCGGGACAGGGAGATCGAAAGACTAAATCAGTTGATCGGGAAACTGCACCTGGAGACAAACTTTACCAACGTCTACGCGCCAGTACAAGTAATCAACCACAACTACGCGGCCGACGCCGGACAAGCCAACATAAACTTTTCATCTAAATGTTGAGGTGAGTCCGTTCTAAATGCTCAGTATTTCCATAAGAGCTTGGTTCACGCGCGAGAGTTCGCGTGTCGCGCGCTTAAATTAAAATTTTCAAACAAGGCTTAGCAAGAACATTACAGGTGCGGCTAAATATGCGCCTGTTTTTATGAGAAATGGGCCGATACCGATATATCGGAACCGATACCGATATTGGTATCTTGATAATTGCCACCTCTCACATTTTTTTTACTATTTTAGTTTCATTCTACCCTAAAAGGAGGCGCACTTTTAGCCACTCTTAAAATTACGCTTGAGATTGAACTTAGTCTTACTTCAGTTCCATTTTTCACCTTCTACGTCACAGGGAACTAACATCAACATCCAGTCGCCTTAAATTTTGAAGATCCTGTTTTGAGAAGACAAATCTCTTCTTGTTTCATCCAAGTTTACGTAAGGTCGGTACAATTTTGAAATTTTAAAAAAAGTTTCATTGTAACAGAGACGTTTCATTGCTTTTATTTTCAGGATCAACGTCATCTCGTCGTCACTCCGTAGAAGTTGGGAAGGATGAACGTGTACGCGAACGCGGGGGATCATTCAGTATGAAACGACACGAGTGTTCGTCGCGTACGCGTCAGAATTCCAGACGGATAACGGATACGGTCGAGATATCAATTGCAAATGAAGGGAAATGAACCTTAATAAGTTGGGCAAGTGGAGGACCACCGGAAAGAACTACGTTTCCAATTTTGACCCCCTATCCTGAGAGAAGCAAAGTGACCGCATGCCAACTCAGGAAGCCTTACCTCGGGGAAGGGGAAACCTCATTCAACCCACCAACCTAACCCCTCATCTAACCCAACCTCATAATTAACCTAAACCCAATATTTACCTTAATCCAAACCTACCTACCCCCCTTCTACTGAGGAGACAGGCTCTGCTTGAGATTCAGGACATGGTGGTCAAGCACAACCTGTAAAGGTTGTTCAAGGGGAAAATGGAAAGACTACCACCATTATTAAATCTCTTTAGATTTTAGTGTACAGTTCATTCTCCCTTTGAGTATCTTCTGGCAGTTTTTTCTCGTGGTTCCTTTCACTTTCCCTTCATCTGGAATTGTTTTCGACCACTGTCCCGACAACTGGACACCACGTTCTTCCCCCGACTAAACGGTGTCCGCGAAAGAGTGCCCCTCTTCTACACTTTGACCACGAACGACCTTTGACCTTCCTCGTCACTGGACTGCCTTCCAGTGAGTCACCAACTTCCGTTATTCATTTCCTCAGTTCGGGATTGAATAATTCTTCAATTTGCCGAATTGACGCCATTTTTAATTTATTAGTCTTTATTTATTTTGAACAATTTGCCGAATTGACGCCATTTGCAATTTATTAGTCTTTATTTTTTGGAACAATTTGTCGAATTGACGCCAATTTCAATTTATTAGTCTTCATTTATTTTGAACAATTTGCCGAATTGATGCCATTTTCAATTTATTAGTCTTCATTTTTTTGAACAATTTGCCGAAGTGACGCCATTTCCAATTTATTAGTCTTCATTTATTTTGAACAATTTGACGAATTGACGCCATTTGCAATTTATTAGTATTCATTTATTTTGAACAATTTCAAGAATTAGTGACCAGATTCACGAACAATTTAAACCATTTACGGACTTTAAAATATTTAAATGAGTTTTCAACATTTTATTAATTTGTTTCGCGTCGTGTTTTGATGAACTTTTTCACGAACTTCCCGTGTAAGTTTTCGCGATAATTCCAGACCAAATAACTCAATCATTTCGAATCAAAGTTTTCGCCAAATATTTAAACTTTGTAAATAATTTATTAACCTTTTTTATTCGCAAATGCAACGAAGACTTTTTATTCCGTTCATTTTAAATAATGTCCAGCGAACTCTAATGGTCATTTTCAAGAACTAAAGAATCAATTTATTTGCGAAATTTATTCATGCAACTTTTTCTCATGAATTTACGAGTTTTTTCTATGAATATTAAAATATATATTTTTCGTTACGATTAAATTTAATTTTAAAGAGATAGGAGAGCAAAAATCGAAACTTAAATTTTGTTTCAAATAAGAATTCAACAAACTTAACTATTTTCTCAATGTTTAATATTTTCAATTATTTGAAAACCCTTTGAAATTGAGCGTTACTTTCCCCTTTAGTTTCCTGGGATTTTCCAAAATATTCCAGGACCTTTTGAATGATCGTGGAATTAATTACTTCCAATGTTATTTTTTAACCTTAATTTTTGGTGAAATTATAATTTTAATTTTGTCAATTTTAAACTTAATGTCCTTGCGCCTAACCTAATCTTAACTTGGCAAGGGACGGACCTATTCTTCCAAAATTTTAATAAAAAAATAGTGTCTTTGACAACAAAGCCTTGAAAATTAAAAGATAAGTGGTCTAAATTATTTGTCTTAAAGGAATAGCAACCTGATTTAAAACTGATGTCAAATCTAAAGTAAACCTCACTTTTTTGAGAGTTTAAACTCTTATGATTCCAAAAATATGCAGCTTTACACTAGGTTTTCACTGGGCGTTTTTCGCAAAATTTTGCGGAAAAGGGAAATTTTTTCCTCTTTTTTTGGCGAATTTCGCGATTTTGCGTTGCGGGTCCTTTTTCTATTTTTGCGAATTTTCCCGAGCCGCGTTTTTTTCCGTAGGCACAAACCAATCATTGAGGGTATGCTAGTCACGTGGTTAACACTGAACGTGTGTTTACTAGGGAGCCGCCATTTTGAAATTTGCGGTGTTTGACCGAGGCTTAACCTGTTTACCATCATTTGATTAGAGAACTGTGATGTTATTTAAATATTAAAATGAATAGATTCGAAAATTTTGGTGGAAAGAAAGGATTTATCCTTTATCTTTGGGATAGAAGAAATTTAAGTTACAAAGATGTTAATATGAAGGAAATAAAATGAGCTCAATCGCTCAGTTCGAACACGGGGCTTATCAGATATTTATTTCCGCCGTGGTTTCGTCCAGTGGAAACCGACCACACAGGATAAAACTTTCCATGGCGGTTTTTACCTTTTTCGTTTTTTTTGTGAATTTTTTTCCGGAAAGAAATTCGCTCAGTGAAAACCGAGTGTGATCAATATTTAAACACAGAAAAAACGCTTGGAAAACTGGAAATTTGGGGGCAAAAGCAAATTTGCGGAGAAGATTTTTGGCGGGGTTTTCTCCTCGCTACGTCACTCGCGGCATCTCGCGGAAAAGCCAAGTACCTGAGACTCTCGAGTCTACTAATGTCGCGCGAATCTGAATAAAATAGGCTTGACAGGCGTCACGTGAGCGACATCTAGAGAGAAAATTTCTCCTAACTACGTCATCAAACGAGCCACAAAATTTTAACTAAGCCTTTTCCAAACTGTACAATACTTTGATTGCAATTTTATAAATTTCTACGAAACCAAGTACAAAGCTAGACATCATAATAAACTAGATTTTTCTTTGATCTTTTTCGTATTTTAAGTTTGTGGATGACGAAAATTATGGCACTAACTCTTTAATCGTATTTCTTTTTCCACCAAAATATTTCATTTAAAGGCCGACTTCCAGCATCGAAAAGGGAACTTCTAGCGAACTGAAAACCGAGAATCGAGTCTAACAATGGAGTAGGGACCCGGGACCGTGCCGAATCCCTGCAGGGGGTCAAAAGATAGCTAACTGAAAGCCGTGCAATCAGTGGTTCTAGCGAACTGAAGATGAACAATAGAAATCCTTTTCAATTTATTTCCTCTCGAATTTTTGTTTTCCCCTGAAGGAAATTCACTATCGCGTATCTTCAGTTCGCTAGAACCACATTGCACGGCTGTCAGTTAGCGTGAACCCATCCAATTTTTGACCCCAGCGGGGATTCGGCACGGTCGCTCCATTGTTAGTCTAGAGGCTCGGTTTTCAGTTCGCTAGAACCTTTTCCGAGGGGTCGGACGTTTCTCAAAATCCCGTACAGTTCATTTGAAATCTATTAAAATCTCTCTCGAAAATCTCCAAATCCCGAAATCTTACCCCTAAAATCTCAAACTCCTGAAATCTTACCCTTAAAATCTGAAAATCCTGAACAAAATCCCGAAATCTCCTTCAAAATCTGAAAATCCTGAACAAAATCCCGAAATCTCCTTCAAAATTTGAAAATCCTGAACAAAATCCCGAAATCTCCTTCAAAATCTGAAAATCCTGAACAAAATCCCTAAATCTCCTTCAAAATCTGAAAATCGCGTTCAAAATCTGAAAATCTCATTGAAAATCCCGAAATCTTAAAATCTTGGAGTAGATTTCAAGATTTCTAAAATCTCAGTCAGAATCTCAAAATCTGGGGAAAATCTCAAAATCTTGGTCAAAATCTCGAAATCTCAAAATCCCGTACACTACAATGCCGAACGTCCGAGCCCTCGACCTTTTCGTTGCTGGAAGTCGGCCTTTAACGAAACTATTTTTCAACCTAATCAGAAGAAGTACCAGGGACTTTTCCTATGTAATTTTGGGTGTGACCCAAAATCCCCCCAGACTAAATCCCCCCGGACAAAATCCCCCCAAATCATAAGTAACGGACAAAATCCCCCGAAAACTCCAACTAGATGGACAAAATCCCCCCAAAATTCCTACTTGATGGACAAAATCCCCCCGAAATCATATTTAATGGTCAAAATCCCCCCAAATCATATTTAATCGACAAAATCCCTCCAAATTATATTTAACGGTTAGGTTTGGTTAGGTTAGGTCAGGTTTGGTTAGGTTAGTTGAGGTTAGTTTAGTTTAGGTTAGGTTAGGTCAGGTTAGGTTAGGTCAGGTCAGGTTAGGTTAGGTTAGGTCAGGTTAGGTTAGGTCAGGTCAGGTTAGGTTAGGTTAGGTCAGGTTAGGTTAGGTCAGGTCAGGTTAGGTTAGGTTAGGTTTGGTTCAAATAATTCGTTGACACCTTTTTCCAAAATATGCTCCTTTTAATTAGCTACCACCTTTTCCAAAATATTCTCCCTTTAAATAGCTACCACCTTTTCCAAAACATTCTCCTATCAATTAGCTGCCACCTTTTCCAAAACATTCTCCTATTAATTAGCCGCCACATTTTCCAAAATATTCTCCTTTTAATTAGCTAACACCTTTTCCAAAATATTCTCCTATTAATTAGTTGCCACCTTTTCCAAAACATTCTCCTATTAATTAGCTGCCACCTTTTCCAAAATATTCTCCTATTAATTAGCTGCAGCCTTTTCCAAAACATTCTCCTACTAATTAGCCGCCACATTTTCCAAAATATTCTCCTTTTAATTAGCTACCACCTTTTCCAAAATATTCTTCTTTTAATTAGCTACCACCTTTTCCAAAACATTCTCCTATTAATTAGCTGCCACCTTTTCCAAAACATTCTCCTATTAATTAGCTGCCACCTTTTCCAAAACATTCTCCTATTTACTAGCTGCCACCTTTTCCAAAATATTCTCCTATTAATTAACTGCAACCTTTTCCAAAACATTCTCCTACTAATTAGCCGCCACATTTTCCAAAATATTCTCCTTTTAATTAGCTACCACCTTTTCCAAAATATTCTCCTATTAATTATCTGCCACCTTTTCCAAAACATTCTCCTATTAATTAGCTGCCACCTTTTCCAAAATATTCTCCTATTAATTAGCTGCAACCTTTTCCAAAACATTCTCCTACTAATTAGCCGCCACATTTTCCAAAATATTCTCCTTTTAATTAGCTACCACCTTTTCCAAAATATTCTCCTTTCAATTAGCTACCACCTTTTCCAAATATTCTCCTTTTAATTAGCTACCACCTTTTCCAAAAGATTCTCCTATTAATTAGCTGCCACCTTTTCCAAAATATTCTCCTATTAATTAGCTGCAAACTTTTCCAAAACATTCTCCTACTATTTAGCCGCCACATTTTCCAAAATATTCTCCTTTTAATTAGCTGCAACCTTTTCCAAAACATTCTCCTACTATTTAGAAGCCAAATTTTCCAAAATATTCTCCTTTTAATTAGCTACCACCTTTTCCAAATCATTGTCCTATTAATTAGCTGCCACCTTTTCCAAAACATTCTCCTATTAATTAGCTGCCACCTTTTCCAAAACATTCTCCTATTAATTAGCTGCCACCTTTTCCAAAATATTCTCCTATTAATTAATTGCAACCTTTTCCAAAACATTCTCCTACTAATTAGCCGCCACATTCTCCAAAATATTCTCCTTTTAATTAGCTACCACCTTTTCCAAAATATTCTCCTTTCAATTAGCTACCACCTTTTCCAAAATATTCTCCTATTAATTAGCTACCACCTTTTCCAAAAGATTCTCCTATTAATTAGCTGCCACCTTTTCCAAAATATTCTCCTATTAATTAGCTGCAACCTTTTCCAAAACATTCTCCTACTATTTAGCCGCCACATTTTCCAAAATATTCTCCTTTTAATTAGCTGCAACCTTTTCCAAAACATTCTCCTACTATTTAGCCGCCACATATTGCAAAATATTCTCCTTTTAATTAGCTACCACCTTTTCCAAAATATTCTCCTTTTAATTAGCTACCACCTTTTCCAAAGTATTCTCCTTTTAATTAGCTACCACCTTTTCCAAAATATTCTCCTTTTAATTAGCTACCACCTTTTCTAAAATATTCTCCTATTAATTAGCTGCCACCTTTTCCAAAAGATTTTCCTATTAGTTAAAAATATATTTAATGTAAAACCATACAGTATGTCTTGTTCCAGTTCAATAGAATTTCGGTCCAATGGGACTATAATAAAATCGCACCTTTTGACTACGTTCGCCAAAAAATGTGAAATGTGAAATAAAACAAACTACTTATATTTGAAACTTCTTTTATATATTTCTCAGAGGATTTTCGTTGGGGGATTTTGTCTTCTTATAATGATTTGGGGAGATTTTGTCTTGTTATAATGATTTGGGGGGGATTTTGTCTTGTTATAATGATTTGGGGGGATTTTGTCTTGTTATTATGATTTGGGGGGATTTTGTCCTACATTGGGGGGATTTTGTCGCATTGGGTAAAATGTGGGGATTTTGGCTGGGGGATTTTGGTATACAATCGTAATTTTGACACATTTTTCTATGAAATGTGGTTTTCGGAAGAACATGGGCTCTTCCCGGATAGTGGTGAACCATCTAGGTACTTGTGGGTGCTTGTAGGTACTTGTGGGTGCTTGAAGGTACTTGTGGGCGCTTTTAGGTACTTGTGGGCGCTTTTAGGTACTTGTGGGTGCTTGAAGGTACTTGTGGGCGCTTTTAGGTACTTGTGGGTGCTTGAAGGTACTTGTGGGCGCTTTTAGGTACTTGTGGGTGCTTGAGGTTACTTGTGGGTGCTTGAAGGTGCTTGTGGGTACTTGTGTGTGCTTGAAGGTACTTGTGGGTGCTTGAAGGTACTTGTGGGTACTTTTCCGGGTGCTTGCCCCTGGAACTTGTGGGTGCTTGCCCCGGGTACTTGTGGGTGCTTGCCCCGGGTACTTGTAGGTGCTAGTAGGTACTTGTGGGTGCTTGAAGGTACTTGTGGGTGCTTGTGGGTATTTGTGGGTGCTTGTAGAAACTTGTGGGCGCTTGAAGGTACTTGTGGGTGCTTTTAGGTACTTGTGGGTGCTTGAAGGTACTTGTGGGTACTTTTCCGGGTGCTTGCCCCTGGTACTTGTGGGTGCTTTTAGGTACTTGTGGGTGCTTGAAGGTACTTGTGGGTACTTTTCCGGGTGCTTGCCCCTGGTTCTTGTGGGTGCTTACCCCGGGTACTTGTGGGTGCTTGTAGGTATTTGTGGGTTCTTTTAGGTACTTGTGGGTGCTTGAAGGTACTTGTGGGTACTTTTCCGGGTGCTTGTCCCTGGTACTTTTGGGTGCTTGCCCCGGGTACTTGTGGGTGCTTGCCCCGGGTACTTGTGGGTGCTTGACCCGGGTTCTTGTGGGTGCTTGCCCCTGGTACTTGTGGGTGCTTGCCCCTGGTACTTGTGGGTGCTTGCCCCTGGTACTTGTGGGTGCTTGTAGGTACTTATGGGCGCTTGTAGGTACTTGTGGGCGCTTGTAGGTACTTGTGGGTGCTTGTAGTTACTTGTGGGTGCTTGTAGGTACTTGTGGGTGCTTGTAGGTACTTGTGGGCATAGGTTAAGATAAGAGTTCAATTCGAATAAAACATTTACATTAAAAACATTATTTTTCAGTTTTTCATAAAATTTTTCAATGGTTTGAAGCTATTTTGAGGGTGCTGAACAGAACACGAATATGGACAAGTGCCCTCTAAACTGCACTTGTTCCATTTTTCGTTTCTAAGGGTCACGTCCCTCACTCTGACAGCGAAACCGAGGATGATGATGGGGTGGGAAGGGATCCGAAATCTGAGAGAAATCGGCCTGCGCGCTAACTGTGGAACGGCCCAGGTTGGGTGGGACACCAGAAATAGGGGGGAGGAAATAACCGGACTTAATTGTGATTGGTTCCTCCGTAGCCCTTCTTGACCAATTACAATTGAGTACGTCGACTATCCCTCCCCCTTTTCTTGGCGTCCCACCCAACCTCGGCCGTTCCACAGTTAGCAGGCTGGCCGATTTCTCTCAGATTTCGAATCACCCTTGGCGAAAGTAGCGTTCACCTTCCTGGGGTAAGCAATCGAGGGTTTTGGGCTTAGCATGGATGTAGAAGTAACGCTAACTTAATTAAGTTAAGTGGTCCAGGAATGGACGGGCGACCATCTCGTACTTTGATTTGAATCTTATACCGTCTCGTAGTGTTCCCCAAATTGAAATAAACCAAGGCTTACCCCCTTTGTATCTTCCTCCATAGATCATCGCCTGTTTTCCTCTTCTATTCACGCAAATGCCAATAGGTGATTTCGCAAACTATGTCAGCACAAGCCAGCTTGTTTTAGTGTTTGTGCAACGTAACTACTACGTCATAGGTTTATTGCAGGGAAAACATAGGGTGAAATGATTAAGCCGTCTGCTTGTTCAAATGTTACAGTTGGATTAGTGAATGCTTTAGCAGCTAAATGTTTAATAACAATGATTTTTATATTTATTTCGTAACCAAATTAATGAAGAGTAAACATGTTTCTAAATCTTTAACTTGTAGCATGGCCTGTCTATTTGTGGCAGACGACACTTAACAATCACCCTCTAGTAATACGGCCGAATAAAATCTATTCTTTACTGTAGTAGGACTTTATGTGACGTCTCTGGAGACAGTTGCACGTGACCAGCCCGAATTTGCGAAATCACCTTTTGCCGATTGTTGACGCAACGCGAGCACTGCGCGCTAGCTCCCACTTTTACTCTTCGTCGAAATCCCAATACTCGAACAATTCCACATCGGCAGTTCGCGCGCTGGAACAGTTTAACGATAGTTCTATATTTTCTTTGGTTTAAGGAACCAATTTGAAGAACTCGAAGCAGACGACTCTTCTCGATTCATGTCGTTTTCCAGGGCCGGAAATAAGCAAATTACACTGGAACAATAAAATTTCGAAATTTTCCATTATCAGTCTGGGAAATATGGATATTTTTTAAACAAGTCCTTGGGACCAGTGTCCCCCCTAGTGTCCTAAATAATAAACTGGTCTCCGGACTGGTCCCCGCCTTTGTTCTCCTATAGATTTAAAATTAATAAACTGGTCCCAAGGACCAGTAACCCGCACTTTTTGAATTAAAAAACTAGTCCAAGCAATTAATAAACTGGTTTTGGACCAGAGGAAGTGCAGTGCCATTTCCCAGACTGTCCATAATTTAAAAAAAAACAAAGGGGGTGATAAAACATTTTCACCATTACATTTTCCGAAAGTTTTACTAGCTTGACTTCATGGTCAAGCCCCAGGGACCAGTTACGTTCAATAACCCTCTTTGATGACAGCGCTTACTAAGCGATGTCTGATTTTCCCTACTGTACGCTTTTTCCGCGTTTCCGGTTTTGACGTCATGATGCTCAGCGCTTGCCCATCAAATAAACCATCTTGACTTTTGAAATCTTGACAGACGAAAAGTTTGCTCGGGACTTAAAAAAATAAATTAATACAGTAATTGTATTAACTACTTCTACCATTCAAATGGACATAACTTTCTTAAACAATTTCATTATTCGCAAGTTCGTTAATATTTGAAAAGAGCTCTTCGTAACGTTTTGAGGGCCAGTAAGACAAGACGTTTCCCCAACTCCATTTTCGAAAACAGTGCTAACTTCAAAATGACCCCTTTCCGTTCAACAACCATGTACGTCACAGTGACGTCTCGAGCCCATCAACCAAACATCAAGAAAACGGCGATTTATATAATTGAGATTTTCGTTACTCCCCCTCTTTGCTTAGCTCAACTATAGACCTTTTCACACTTATGGCCGCGCATGAGCAGTTGCAAGTTTGTTGACTTGAGTTTTACACTTCAATGGACTTAACGTGTAAAATAAACTAGGATGGACGTGTTTTAAAACGTTTTGTAATTTAATATTGAAATAAAATGCCTAGTATTTAAACCGAGAGAGTAAAATTAAAACCATGTTAAGAAACAAACAGTTTTTAAGTTCTAACGGAAACGGTGCAATGATAATAGTTGGTTAAAACTCACTAAGCCTCGGCGACCGTATGGGATCGACGCTTCATCGGCGGACATCGCCGATGCCGTGCCCGAAGCCTCGAAAGCGCCGCGTATAACACGATAGTAAGCCTTGGCGCCCAATGTGGTCTGTAGAATATTATAAACTACCCCAATTTAACGTCTACTAATTGAATTCGATAAAATTTCACCTAGGAAATTTTATTTATACTTTTACAACCATTAATACAACACTGTTTTATAAAAATAAACTCGAATGCCTAACTAGGAAGGTAAAAGCAATGGTTACATAAATACGACTGGCAACAAACATTCTTTCTGCGCATGCTCACCTCTCGACAATTTTACCCCCTTTCACCCTCGCTCTAAGTGTGAAAAGGTCTATTGAAGGACAAGTTGGGCAAACTTTTTACGTATTAGCTAGGTGTGGTTGGGGGTGGGGAGATGGCCCAACGGGTTGGGGTACATTAAGGTCTTACTTATCACACCTAGCTAAAAAGGTCTTTTCGTCTATCCAGACTCCACAGACAAATCACAAACATACACACTCACAAATCATAATCGTAAAGCCAGAAGGGAATAAGAGAGAAGGGACACACTTTATATCTCCATAATGCTTTACACTCGTAACAACAGTCTTACTAACCTCAAATCAACTACCCTTCACTGATTGGCTGCTATCTAACTTCTGCCTTAGCTGTGAACGTCACATAAGAAGGTGACGTCACGGTTGACGAATAAAAAGTAGTTTTGTTTACAACTTTACATTGAAGGAGAATTTCATGTTGATAAATGAAATCAAGCTGCGCAATTAATTTAGATGCACGGGAATTGAGAACATACCAAGATCAGATAATTTGAAGGTAATAAATAGATGAAAACTAATTATTCCGAATTAATATTAAAAAATACAAATTAGTTTCAATAAAATACATGCTTGAGGTTATAATTACACAAGAACGAAACATCGACAGCCCTAAGCCTTTGGAGAATGAAAATCTAGCAAACATATGGGCCGATACCGCGGAGAACTTAAAGAACTATTTTTGCAGTAAATTGGTTAAAAGCCGTGTACTTGCGCAATGTTTTCGCGGTTTTCTCGAGGTTGGTCGGACTCTCGTTATCAAAGCAGGCTCTAATGTCTCCCTTCTCTCTTATTCCCTTCTGGTAAAGCCTGTATGTTTTAAACACTCTTAGATAAAAATCTATAACAACTAGACATATGTATATATATACACATTGAAGGGTCAGGAGAAGTTTTCAACGACAACTATAAATAAATAACAGCGACCCAGCCTTTGAATTGAATCTCTCACTCTAGGTACCGTGCCCGCATTCCCTATCCCCATCTCCCGGCGCCATATCTTTAACAACGTAGATAAAAACCTATAACAACTTGCGGTTAGCGGCGGCGTCGCTCGCGTGTAATAAGAACGTCCATCAAAATGATGTAAAGAATGGGTGGGAGATTTTACTGATTCGACTAATATTTTGGTGTAGCCGTACCCTATGAGCGAAGGCACTTGGCGTTGCCCGTCAGCTCCTCCCTAGGGATGCATTTTTCCTTATTACTTTTCTCGCGAACATTATTCCATAAAGTAGTGTTTTTAAGTTTTTGGCCACCATTTAAAAAGATGGCGACAAATCGAACCCAAAAGACCTTTCAGCCCGTCTATAGGTTAAAGGAAACCAAATATTGGCAAAATCGGTTGGAACCCGCGGACTTTGTTGCATAGAGAAGATTTTTTTTACATTTCTGGCCGCCATTTGTTAAGATGGCGGCGGATTGGGGGGAATATGTTCTTAGTACGCGCCTACTACTTATGAGTAACGTTCCTGCAAATTTTCAGCCTTCTAGGGCAAGCGGTTTGGGCTGGGCGTTGATTATCAGTCAGTCTGTCAGGACTTGATTTATATAGATATAGATGTTCCATAAGAATGACATTACCTATACTTCGTAATACTAAAAACTTACAGCTGGAGCTAGTTCGAAAACGACGCGAAAATTGACTACACTCGGCTAATTTTGCAGAACTTCCATCTTCCTATTTAGTGTTGTACTAAGCCTTTGACAGAGCCCCAGTCACCACCAGGCGTCGCTTTACGAGAATCTATGACCTACGTCACTTTATGACGAGCTCTCAGTAACCAATGCACAATCTTATGGAACATATCCTATGAACTTATGATCTCATTTAAAGGCCTATGTCCACAGAAGTCTCTTTACATGCCGCGTTCGCTAAAGTCGCATGATCGTGGACAGCGTTTTATTCTATACGCGATTTACAAGGGAAAAGTGACTGTTTCTCAAAGGGAGGATGAAGTAGAAAATCAACTGATTTTACGGATGACACCTTGATTAAAAGGGCGCCACCAGAGGCGTGCTGGCGATCTAAGCCTACACACGCGTAAACGTAGCTAGGACTTGCTTTTGCTTCTTGCAAAGCTGCCGCTCCCTTTAATTACTTTGTCTTTCAGTTTCTAACTTAATTTTAAGGGGTCTTCTGTAAAACACCAATCGTAACTTGTTTAGGGTGGCTCTTAGGGCACAAAATTTCATAGAACATAGACTCAAAATCGCCCATAGAACACACACGATTCAAAATCGCCCATAGAACATCTCCCATAGAACACACACGATTCAAAATCGCCCAAAGAACATCTCCCATAGAACACACACGATTCAAAATCGCCCATAGAACATCTCCCATAGAACACACACGATTCAAAATCGCCCAAAGAACATCTCCCATAGAACACACACGATTCAAAATCGCCCATAGAACATCTCCAATTGAACACACACTATTCAAAATCGCCCATAGAACATCTCCAATTGAACACACACTATTCAAAATCGCCCATAGAACATCTCCCATAGAACATCTCCAATTGAACACACGATTCAAAATCGTCCATAGAACATCTCCAATTGAACACACGATTCAAAATCGCCCATAGAACATCTCCCATAGAACACACACTATTCAAAATCGCACATAGAACACGCTATACTTTAGTCCTATCACCCTTTTTGGTACAGCCTGTATTTTGCTATCATTTGTTTACGCTGTAAAACACCAATCATAACTTGTTTAGGGTGGCACAAAATTTCATAGAACATAGACTCAAAATTGCCCATAGAACACATCACCCTTTTTGTAAGTACAGCCTGTATTTAGCTATCATTTGTTTCCACTGACTAATCTTTAACATCTTTTTCATATGCAGATGATATTTCAGGCCGGACAAAGGAGCGCAAATCCTTTATGGGAACATTAAGGAAACGGTTGAGTTTCAAGAAAAACCGTTCGAAATCTATGGACCCCAATGGTCAAGATGGTCAACAAAGTCCATCTGGCAGTCGTAGCGCTTCCAATGATCGTTCCAAATCAGCTCCGGGATCTCGGGAACAATGGGCAGGCCGACATCCGAGTAAGTATTAACCCTGTTTGTTTATTACAGGGTTCATACAAACCTGGAAAAATCAGGGAAATAAACAGTTGACAAAAACCTCAGGGAAAATTCAGGGAAATTTGGAAGTTTTAGTAAAATTCAGGGAAATCAGGGAAATTTGGAAGTTTTAGTAAAATTCAGGGAAATTTCGATTTTTTAGTAAAATTCAGGGAAATTTGGAATTTTTAGTAAAATTCAGGGAAATTTGGAATTTTTAGTAAAATTCAGGGAAATTTCGATTTTTTAGTAAAATTCAGGGAAATTTCATTTTTTAAGTAAAATTCAGGGAAATTTGGAATTTTTAGTAAAATTCAGGGAAATTTCGAATTTTTAGTAAAATTCAGAGAAATTTCGAATTTTTAGTAAAATTCAGGGAAATTTCGAATTTTTAGTAAAATTCAGGGAAATTTCGATTTTTTAGTAAAATTCAGGGAAATTTGGAATTTTTGGTAAAATTCAGGGAAATTTCGATTTTTTAGTAAAATTCAGGGAAATTTGGAATTTTTAGTAAAATTCAGGGAAATTTGGAATTTTTAGTAAAATTCAGGGAAATTTCGATTTTTTAGTAAAATTCAGGGAAATTTGGAATTTTTAGTAAAATTCAGGGAAATTTGGAATTTTTAGTAAAATTCAGGGAAATTTCGATTTTTTAGTAAAATTCAGGGAAATTTCGATTTTTTAGTAAAATTCAGGGAAATTTCGATTTTTTAGTAAATTTCCCTGAATTTTGCGACAAACAGGGGCCGAGTAATTAAGCAAATGTTCATAAACATTCCCTCCATAGGATTAACATTACACTATACTTTGAAGGCTCGTAACTTTGGTTCTATTAGAGATACGGGGATGTCCTTTGAGTATGTTATGGTCCTATTTGCCCTCAACGTTAAAATTGGCTCCATAGGATACTCCATATACGGGAAAAACCTGGAAATCTCAGGGAAATCTGTTTTCCAAAAGTTGTATGAACCCTGTTTACCTTTGAAAAAAAGTACGTTTCTTCAAAACGGGTATAGAGATGCGAGTGATTGGAATTTTATTAGCGTGAATTTTGAAATTTATAAATTCCCTTGTCGAAGTGATTTAGCTTCTATAAGGGATAGGTATAATTTTAGAAGCAGGAATGGAGAACGGTTAGTATTTACTTCAGTCAGCGTGGGAAATAAGGCGGTGGCACAGGGCAAATGACCAGTTTAAAAAATTTCCTTATTTCTCACCCTGATCTCAACTATTTTAATAATCCACTTCTTTAGTTTAGCAGACGACGTGCCCTGGTCAATGATCACGGACCAGTTTATTTATTCCAGGCCAGGGAAGTTGCTGGCCCAATGTCCAGTTTTAAAATAATCCTTATTTCCCACCCTGACTTTAGTCCGACTCATAGCCCAGTATAGAGCCCCTCCCTCCAACACGTAACGAAAAGTTTAAATTATCTTATTGGCTGCTCACTTAGATTACGTTTTGATGACGTTGCTGACGGGGATGGCGAAAAATACGTAATTACTTTTGTCGCTATGACCCGCCTCTTCTTTCATACTTTGACGCGCGCACAGATTACTCTGTTCTCCATTCCTGCTTCTAAAATTACGTCTATAACTGCTTCTATTAAGTGGAAAAAGAAGGACAGAGCTATTTATTTTGAGACTTCTTTAATAGTCTGTTTTTGGACTTGAGGTCCTCTAATCCACCTTAATCCCTTTCGCCGGAAGTTAGGCTTAGATCGGGATTCATGGGGGTGAGTAACGGGAAGAAATTGGTCTGTCGTCTGCTACAAAAGCCAAAAATATGTACTGTAGCGGATGACAGGCCAAGTTCTTCCCGAGCTAAGCCTAACTTCCGGCGAAAGGGTATAAGGTGGATTCTAAGCTCCTTGAGTTCCCGAAATAGAAAAAAGATTTTAAATTAATTAGCTCGGGATTCATGGGGGTGAGTAACGAGAAGAAATTGGTCTGTCGTCTGCTACAAAAGCCAAAAATATGTACTGTAGCCGCGGACGACAGACCAATTTCTTGCCGTTACTCACCCCCATGAATCCCGAGCTAAGCCTAACTTCGGGCGAAAGGGAATAAGATGGATTCTAGGCTCCTCGAGTTCCCGAAATAGAAAAAAGATATTAAATTAATTAGCTCGGGATTCATGGGGGTGAGTAACGGAAAGAAATTGGTCTGTCGTCTGCTACATTTCGGGCTTAACTCCGCCCCTAGCGCCTTATAAGGATTTGGCATTTCGGGCTTAACTCCGCCCCTAGCGCCTTATAGGGATTTGGAAATTCGGGCTTAACTCCGCCCCTAGCGCCTTATAGGGAATTGGCATTTCGGGCTTAACTCCGCCCCTAGCGCCTTATAGGGATTTGTCATTTCGGGCTTAACTCCGCCCCTAGCGCCTTATAGGGACTTGGCATTTCGGGCTTAACTCCGCCCCTAGCGCCTTATAGGGACTTGGCATTTCGGGCTTAACTCCGCCCCTAGCGCCTTATAGGGACTTGGCATTTCGGGCTTAACTCCGCCCCTAGCGCCTTATAGGGACTTGGCATTTCGGGCTTAACTCCGCCCCTAGCGCCTTATAGGGATTTGGAAATTCGGGCTTAACTCCGCCCCTAGCGCCTTATAGGGAATTGGCATTTCGGGCTTAACTCCGCCCCTAGCGCCTTATAGGGATTTGTCATTTCGGGCTTAACTCCGCCCCTAGCGCCTTATAGGGACTTGGCATTTCGGGCTTAACTCCGCCCCTAGCGCCTTATAGGGACTTGGCATTTCGGGCTTAACTCCGCCCCTAGCGCCTTATAGGGACTTGGCATTTCGGGCTTAACTCCGCCCCTAGCGCCTTATAGGGACTTGGCATTTCGGGCTTAACTCCGCCCCTAGCGCCTTATAGGGACTTGGCATTTCGGGCTTAACTCCGCCCCTAGCGCCTTATAGGGACTTGGCATTTCGGGCTTAACTCCGCCCCTAGCGCCTTATAGGGACTTGGCATTTCGGGCTTAACTCCGCCCCTAGCACCATTATGGTATGTTTTTTTACAGAATGAAAGCTATGTATGTTTTTAGCACTAGTGGAAGGTAGCCTGACGTTGCATGACGTAGTACTGCCAAGTCCCTATTGTGCACGAAATTTAACATTGAGTTCTTCAACGGCCCGCATGGAGGAAGGGTGAAAACCGGCTCCGTTTATTGGCAAGCCCAACTGTGACGTTTCCCCCTCTTCAATTGATATAGCTCTATACGCGTTTTACAAGGGTACCTCCCATATTTTAATAGTTTTGTTTTGGAGCCATCTGGTGAGCGACGTAGCCCAGGACTTTTAGGGTTTGACCTAGAACATTTGAACATAAAGATGAAAATTGGTACATGTGTTGTTTTTGACCCAACAAAAAATATACTAAAAGTCCCCTGCTGTAGAGCGCGAGCTTTCGCCGCCATCTTGGAAAATGGCCGCCTGGAATGCCAGCTGCAATGTATTCAACGTTCTTCTTCAAAAATTATGAAAATTGGTACACATTATGATTGGAACGACATGAACATCATGGCCAAATTTTACAGCTCTGTATTCAATAGTTTAGTCGCCATATTGGAAAATGGCCGCCGTTAATGCTAGGTACAGTATATTTCACCATGTTGTTGGAAAATTATGAAAATTTATAGGTGTTACAATCAGAGCTGTGTGAACCTCATAGTAAAATATTGAAGCCATTAATCAGATAGTTTGGCCGCCATGTTGGAAAATGGCCGCCATCAATGTCATATAGATACAGTATATGGTTCCAAAAATTATGAAAATTGGTAATAATTATGCTTAAGACCGTCTCAGCATCATACTTGAATATTGAAGACGTGCTACTGTTAGTTTGGGTGCCATCTTCGAAAATGACTGCTGGAAATGCTAAATATATTTCAAATATATAAATCTTTTTCAAATTCCTTTTTTGAATAGATGATTTTCATTAACGTAATAAACAACCAAAAATGGATATTTCGAAGTCGAAATTATCGACGCCATCTTTAAAAATGGCCACATGAAAATCATTGCCCTAAATTCTGAAAGAAAGAAAAGTTATTCTAAGCTGTTATTCTCAACATGTTGATTAGAGAATATGATTTAATATGGGGTTTATACATTCTATTGTTGTTTAAGATTAGAATTTAGACAGATCTCTAGCATTTCATACATATTCATCGTCGTCCTGAAGATTTTTCATAATAATTGCATGTCATAACCCTTGATTAGGCGCTACACATAGCCTGGGGCCTTATCAGCGCCCCTTCCCATCATATTCCAAATTGAACCTGCGGAACTGCCCTCATGGCATACGGGATCGGCCAGTGGGACCGACAAACGCTACTTGAGCAGGTGACAGAAGCTGGACACCGTCAGCGGCGAGCCCAGTCAGGAGGTGGTCGGTGACAGGGATGGATTAAGGCAGCAGAAGACTCGAGGGGACGGGGAGTTCTCTCCAAGCACAACAGTGCCATACGGCCCAAACAAATAGTGTATCCGCGACCCCTAGAGGGCTGCCAATAGCGGAGGCGAGCCATGGCAACACCTGAGCGGGGGCGAAGCGGCCCAGCAAAACCTTCACGGAATGGGGCAAGGAACGGTCTGAACCAAGGGCGAACCCAAGGAACTCCCGAACCGTCACGCCGAACTCGGGCCCCCTCCGCCACGATAAGTCCTTTGAGTTAAAAAGGTTAAGAGAACATTTCTTTCATTTACGTGCTGTAACTGGGTGTGGTTATGATAAGGCGTGGTTTAAAGTAATGACAGATAATCAACATCTTACAAATTTGTTGCGCTTTTTTAATGACCATATTGCATCTAGGGAAGCCATAGCTGCTGCCGAAGAGAGATTTCTTTTCACTTTTTTTAGGGTGATAATTGACACGTCACGCTTCAACTATCTAGAAATTACACGTATAATGGAACCGTTGTCACATATACTGTCAAGTCCTCATTTGATCTCCAGCAACCGACACCGCAAAACTACATTTTTTTCCGAGCGTATCTTCAAGTCCAAAATAGCTAGGAAACGATTTAATCCCATTCACACCATTCTCCTTCCGGCATCAGATGATTTTGTAACACTCATTATTTGTACCTGCAGTCTGCAGAACATCTTGTATAAAGAACTGTGAATGCAGACGATCTGGATTAGCTTGCTGGGCAATGTGTGGTCATTGTCAAGGTATTAGCCGTAATAAAAAATCTTCAGGATGACGAGAAATATGAACGAAATGTTAAAAATGTGTCTTAAATCTAATCTTTAACGACATTAGAATGTATATACCCCATATAAAACGGTTTTTCATAACCAAATCCGAGTAATATGGCTTTCCTTTTCTTTTTTCCTGACTTTAGGATAGTAATATTTCAGGGACCATTTTTGAAGATGGGTCGATAATTTAGACTCGAAAATAGTTATTTTCATGGCGTTTCATACGTTCATGAAAATCATCTTTTCAATAAAAAAATATCGAAAAAATTTATATATAGGTAATATATTTGGCACTTCGAGCAGTCATTTTCGAAGATGGCGCCCAAACTATCAGAAGCACGTCTTCAATATTCAAGTATGATATTTAGACGGTCTTCAACATAATAATTACCAATTTTCATAATTTTTGAACCATATACTGTATCTAAATGGCATTGATGGCGGCCATTTTCCAACATGGCGGCCAAACTATCTGTCAAATTGCTTCAATATTTTACTATGAGATTCACACAGCTCTGATTATAATACCTATCAATTTTCATAATTTTCCAACAACATGGTGAAATATACTGTACCTAGCATTCACGGCGGCCATTTTCCAATATGGCGACCAAACTATTAAACACAGAGCTGTAAAATTTTGCCATGATGTTCATGTGGTTCCAATCATAATGTGTACCAATTTTCATAATTTTTGAAGAAGAACGTGGAATACATTGTAGCTGTAATTCACGGCGGCCATTTTCCAAGATGGCGGCGAAAGCTCGCGCTCTACTGCAGGGGACTTTTAGTATATTTTTTGTTGGGTCAAAAACAACACATGTACCAATTTTCATCTTTATGTTCAAATGTTCTAGGTCAAGCCCTTTTTTGGCCTATCTGTCCTGGCCTAACGCGTGAACTAGCAATTAGGGTGTGCGCAAAGGGGTGAAAATCTCCCCTACTAATCGTCAGACCCTCACTTAGCCAATCAGGAGCCTTCCCTGTGCACTACCCTTTCACTCTGCCGCCATTTTGGTGGAAAGGGGAAACAAAATGGCGCGAATTTTACTATGGTTTGTTGGGAAAACTTCCAACATCCGTCGCCACAGCGCTAGTGTCCGGCGTTGCTCTAAGCAAACCTAGCTCCCTGTCCATGGGTGAGGTGGTCTGTGGTTCTATGACATTTTGCCTGAAGGGCCACCGCTTATGAGTTATGATTGGAGTGTTTTAACGATAACCACTTAACATAGAACAAGTCTCGAAAATCTTTTCTTAAATTCTACGTGTGGCGGTACTTGTATACGAGTTCAAAATCGCCAATGATTACACGTAACGCAGACAAAACCGTTAATCACCGTCTCATTTAAAGGCCGATTTCCAGCATCGAAAAGGGTTCTAGCGAATTGAAAACCAAGCATAAAGACTAACAATGCATCATGTGACCGTGCCGATTTTCGAATCCCCGCTTGGTCAAAAGTTGGAAGGGTTCTCGCTAACTGAAAGCCGTGCTGCAATGTGGTTCTATCGAACTGAAGATGAACAATAGAAATCCTTTTAAATTTATTACCTCTCGAATTTTTCCTTTCCCCGCCGAAGGAAATTCTCAATTGTTCATCTTCAGTTCGCTAGAACCACATCCGGCACGGCTTTCAGTTAGCAAGAAGAACCCTTCCACCTTTTACCCCAGCGTGGATTCGAAAATCGGCACGGTCGCTCCATTGTTAAGGCCCGTTCGCAAAGGCGCTGTTAGCTCAAGCTGATTGCTGATAGAACAGAAAGCAGTTCCCGCTTCCAATTTACTCCATAAGTGTCTGCTTTACGCCATCAGCTTCTGTTTCCCCGAATTCGTTCACATAAACGCTGGTTTGGTCGCACTAATTCCTGAATCTAATCACTGGCGTCAAAGATATAGAGGACGAACACAGGGAGTCTAGTAAAATCCATTTCATGACAAATTGAATTTATAGAAGAGAAACTGTGCTTTTATATCAAAATATTGGAGCAAAATTGCCCATATATATTGCTATTTTGGCGTAAATTATGTAGAAAAATCTCATAAGGAAAACACTTTACTTTGAAAAGAGGAACGTAATTGAAATATAATATAAAAATATCTGAGCAAACAAAGAAAGCTCCGCAATTTTGGTGTCTAGTCAAATGTGATCGCGGCAAAAGAATTAAATATTGATAAATTTGATGCTAAATCGTAGGAAAACATAGTCAAAAATATCGAACATTTGGGGACCTTTCATGAAATTATAGGATAATATAGGACATGATCAAAAATATAAATATGGGAATTGTGAGAGGATGGAAATCGAGCTAAAGTTTTGCTTTTATTGTTAAAAATAACCAAACCAAAATTATTAATATATTTCGCTCTCTGTTCAGCTTTTAAAGCCTTTTCGGCTTCTTTTTTGTTTGAGAGACATGTTAGTAACCGCACAAACACGAAAAGTTCGCTTCTGTGCGTTTAAGCAAACGACAAAAAATAACGCTGATCAGCTATATATCTAGCAGCGATAGATCGAGGCTGACTCCGACAATCAGCCTCTGCTACCAGCGTACGCCAGTATGAAACCCGCCTAAGCTCTTTTGAGAACAGTCATGGAAGACGCCGAGAGCGAACTCCGCCTACTCTCTCAGCAATAAGCTTGAGCTAAAAGCCCCTTTGCGAACGGGCCTTAAGACTCGATGCTCGCTTTTCAGTTCGCTAGAAGTTCCCTTTTCGCTGCTGGAAGTCGGCCTTTAAAATCAAGAGTTAAATTTATCAATCCCTTTTAAAAGTATCAACGAAAATCACCAAAATGAACGAAAATTATTATTAGTGAACAATGCAGTAAATTAGTAGTTTAGGGCGAAATATGGTTAAGTACCGGCCCGTCTGTAGAGTCAGAACAGTCCCTTGAAACTCCATTTGGTGAACAGTTTTCTTTCTTTCATTTGATAATTAACATAAGGAGATCATCTCTCTAAGGGCCCAAGCGCATCTATTAGCAAAAACATCTAGTTCTGCTAGATGTGACGTAGATTTTGTATAGGGGCTCCTTCCGAATTTTTCGTGAAATTCACAGGAGAGAAAAATAATTTTCAAAATCAGCCACGACCGATATCCTAAGCCGGTCGTGGTCTAGACGCGAGCTCTGAGATAACGCTCCCAAGCGGTTGGGAATCAAACTAAAACAGGCGGGGAGGCGAGTGGCGAGACGCGAGAGAGGAAGGACTGAGGGGAAAAAAATAAGTAAGAGAATTTCCAGAACCCCCCAGCTCTCTCAGACACACGAGGTTTATTCGCGCTTAGTAAAAATCACGAAGAGCTGTCGTGAGAAATCTTTGAAGGAGGGAAAACTGTTCAATGCGGGGTTACTCTGCAGCGAATGCGCTCGGCCTCTGTTTAGGCTAAACAATTATTATACCACTTGAGATGAGACGGATGGCTGACCAAATCGGACATACATACATTTCAACCGTAACATAGAATCTTGGGCCCTTAGAGAGATGATCTCCTTATGTAATTAATTATTACTTTTTACATTATTTTGACAAATCACTTTTTCTTGGAGTCGTAGTTGTTCTTATCATCTAATGCTTGTTCTTGGTCTTACGCAGCTGGGAATTTGGTTGTTCCAGGCGGTGGCAGCACTCGAAGCAGCATCGGCGAAGGCTCCGGATACAGCGGGGCTTCCAGTCGTACCATAAGTCTATTATGTAAGGTCCCCATAAGTATGAGTCCCCAATTAGGTCCTATACTGCCGGCGGCATTGTACTCCTATTAACATTTTGGAAATTTAAAAGTGCCATCTACAGTTCCTAGGCAAACAGCTAATACCGGGAGTTAGGTTTTCACCAATTGGGGAATGGCGGCGCCGCGACGGGTACCGGCGTTTACATTGCTGTTTATTTGGTAAAATCATGTCACATATTTTAAATATAACGGCGGAGACAAATAAAAGCGGTCAATGTCATTTTTACGTGGAGGATAAAGTTAAGTTACAACATGAAAACAAGCTACACTTTCAGTTAACTCTCTCTGGCAGTTTTTCTTGATTAGACTTCAAATGGCAAGGCTTAACCTCAGATTGAACATCTTTAACGGCGTTTAGAAGATAATCTAATATTAAAACTAGATACTTTTCGTGCAAATTGTTTTCTACTAACCTTGAATACATTCTACCTCCTTATGTGTTAATTAAATGCACTTCTTCATTTGAATATAACTTTAGTTGAGGCAAATACCTCCCAGCTCCGATCCTGGCCGCCGCCATTTTTAAACCTGCCTACGATTCAATCTTTAAGACTAAGACACGCGCAATACGAACTTGGATTATTTCATTTCCGCTTCGTGGTACCTCTAGAATCCGCCAGGGGGCGATGAAATTTCATTACCTACTACCTTCATTAGGGGCATTTGCTTATGACCTAAATTGTCTTTGTCTCCCACTTATGGGGACCCTACATAATAGACCTATGGTCGTACTTACATTAACGAAAACTCTACCTTGGTCATCGAAATCAATGAAAACGGAATTACCAAGTATGTTCAAAACGTGATATCTACTTTATTAGGGAGAACGTATAAGACAGGGTTGCCACGGGTCAGGGAAAACCTGGAAAAGTCAGGGAATTTGAATTTCTGGGGATAAGTCTTTATTGAAATAATAATGGAAGTTTCACGTCAAAATTTGGAATTTTTAGTAAAATTCAGGGAAATTTGGAATTTTTAGTAAAATTCAGGGAAATTTGGAATTTTTAGTAAAATTCAGGGAAATTTGGAGTTTTTTAGTAAAATTCAGGGAAATTTGGAATTTTTTAGTAAAATTCAGGGAAATTTGGAATTTTTAGTAAAATTCAGGGAAATTTGGAATTTTTTAGTGAAATTCAGGGAAATCAGGGAAATTTCGAATTTTTTAGTGAAATTCAGGGAAATCAGGGAAATTTCGAATTTTTTAGTGAAATTCAGGGAAATCAGGGAAATTTCGAATTTTTTAGTGAAATTCAGGGAAATCAGGGAAATTTCGAATTTTTTAGTGAAATTCAGGGAAATCAGGGAAATTTGCGTCAAACAGGGGCCGAGTAATTAAGCAAAATGTCCGTGAATATTCCCTCCATAGGATTAACATTACACTAAACTTTGGAGTCTCATAACTCTGGTTCTATTAGAGATACGGGGATGTCCTTTGATTGTGTTGTAGTCCTATTTGCCCCCTCCCCCTCATTGTTAAAATTGGCTCCATATGATACTCCATATACGGGAAAAACCTGGAAAATTCAGGGAAATGTTTTTTCCAAAAGTTGTATGAACCCTGTTTAACTTTGAACAAAGTACGTTTCTTCAAAACGGGTATAGAGATGCGAGTGATTGGAATTACATTAGCGTGAATTTTGTAAATTCCCTTGTTGAAATAATTTAGCTTCTATCAGGGATAGGTATAATTTTAGAATCAGGAATGGAGAACGGTAAATATTTATTTCAGTTGTTCCGACTCATAGCCCAGTATAGAGCTCCTCCCTCCAATACGTAATGAAAAGTTCGTATCTTATTGGCTGCTCACTTAAACTACGTTTTGATGACGTTGCTGACGGGGATAGCGAAAAATACGTAATTACTTTTTACCTCCGTCGCTATGACCCGCCTCTTCTTTCATACTTTGACGCGCGCACAGATTACTCTGTTCTCCATTCCTGCTTCTAAAATTACGTCTATAACTGCTTCTATTAAGTGGAAAAAGAAGGACAGAGCTATTTATTTTGAGACTTCTTTAATAGTCTGTTTTTGGACTTGAGGTCCTCTAACCCACCTTATTCCCTTTCGCCCGGAAGTTAGGCTTAGCTCGGGATTCATGGGGGTGAGTAACGGGAAGAAATTGGTCTGTCGTCTGCTACAAAACCAAAAATATGTACTGTAGCGGACGACAGATTAAGTTCTTCCCGTTACTCACCAGCCATGGAAATAAGGTTTTTTTTTTCAACTAGTCCTCGGGACCAGTGACCCCGACATCAACAATATTCAAACTGATCCCTGAGACCAGTTACCCCTGCGCGATTTATTTTACTACTGTTCCCACTTTAAAATTATTTATAAACATAAAATTACATCGTCCCAAATCTTTTTTAACAATTTTATTTAGCCATCTTTGACTACATTATCGTACGAAAGCCAAAAGATTATCGATTTTCAACCAAAATTATCGTACGCTCCAGCGGTGTTCTGATTTACCTTGCAATTATACTAAAATCGGTACAACTTACAAGGGTCCTGAAGGAGATGGACAAACGTTTCTTTCTTCCTGCCTTTGGACTTAAAACATGAATAATTTCATCCTATTTCACCTTTTTCTTCCTCTATCGAGAATTTTGTGCCCAGATTAGTTAGATTTCCCTCTAAATAGCCCCTTCCAAAAAGTTTGACTGCCTTGCGTATCTTGTTGTTTAAGTTCTTCGCGCACGCGCAGTTGGAGCTAAAAAACGTCATATGTAGATTGTGAACTAGGCTATGCGGGGAAACTACTTCCATCCTGTTTGTAGGAAGAACTGAACTGACTCAGACTAAGAACATTTTTTCAAAACTTTTTCTAAGGGGCTATTATCGTACAATTATCGTACGCCGAAGCCGAATGATCGAATTTAGCCTACTAGGCCTAGTACAGCGTCATAATTATAGTAACTCTTGAAATTATCGCATTGTACTATAATTATCGTACGTCTGGCAACGCTGTCCTGATTACTACTAACCTGCCCTGACACTACGACTAGGAGTAGAGATAATAGATAGTTTTCACACATGGAGGATTAATACCATTTACACCAGGAAGCCGGGCTATCTGGAGGGCAAAAACCCGTCTGCTTTCGCTAGAACCGTCCACATTGCACGGCTTTCAGTTAGCTATAGAACCCTTCCATCTTTTACCCCAGAGGGGATTCGAAAATCGGCACGGTCCCTCCATTGTTAGTCTCGATTCTCGCTTTTCAGTTCGCTAGAACCCTTTTCGCTGGACGTCGGCCTTTTTTTAACTAGTTTTAACAGGGTTCGTACACGTCCCTGCAAAAGTCAGGGAAATTTAAAATGGACCTGAAAGGTCAGGGAAAAATATAGTAGAGGGAAAGCCTGAATAAATGTATAAGGGTGACCAGAAAATGCGTTGTCTGAGATTTGACCAGATCACCAAATTCGCGGAGTTTGTTTCGCTCGCTACGCATATTTAGGACTAAATTAAATTGAAAAAAGAAGTGATACCTAGTTTATTAGGGAGAAGGTATAAATTCGCCCCACATTTCTAGCTTTATCTCCAGTCCAAACGTAGCCTGTCCGCCAGTTAAATTACAACCACAGGGTTCGTACGGAACCTGGATAACCTGGATAAGTCAGGGATATGAAAATTAGGTGAAAAAGTCAGGGATTTAAAAGTTTTCCCTAAAAAGTCAGGGATATGTCTGGAATTTCGTTTGGTATATCAAACCATGCTTCGAGCAATGCTAAATACGAGACAGGTGTAATTATGAAGTGGGCTCTGGTAAACACCTTAAAAAATGGTCAGGGATATTGCCAAAATTTGGTCTGGGATTTTCCATGTAAAAATTTCGTACGAACCCTGAACCAGCATCTCATTGGTTCTTGAAAACTCACGTCAGAGCGACGCAAAAGAAGAAAATTACAGTCATATTTTTCGACTGATGAGGGGCGAATTAGCCCGGGGCCTCCTTTTACATTCCCCCCTTGGTATTTTGAAAAGGGGACTGGGACTATGGCGCGGCGTTTACTTATTGGCATCTCAATCCTTCCCCCTAGTAAACTAGATATCCCTTCTTGATTGAAACGAAATAGTTTGCTTACATTTATAACAGTAACAACTCTTGCAAAAATGATTCGAGTGAATTTACTTTGGGTTTCATTACGACCTGGGATAGATGTAATTTTAGAAGCAAGAATGGAGAACGGTTAGTTTTTACTTCAGTCCGACTCATAGACCAGTTTAAAGCCCCTCCCTCCAACACGTATCGAAAATTTTAAATTATCTTACTGGCTCACTTAAACTACGTTTTGATGACGTTGCTGACGGGGACGGCGAAAAATACGTAATTCCTTTTTACCTCTGTCGCTATGACCCGCCTCTTCTTTCATACCCCCTCACGTTGCGGGGAGGGGGGTCCGGGACTTTGACGGGCGCCCAGATTAATCTGTTCTCCATTCCCGCTACTAAAATTACATCTCTTCCTGATATTACCTACTTACCTTTACGAGTATCGCTTGCTTCAATTGAAGACTAGGTTCTATTCATTCTAGAAAAATAATAACTAAAATCAATAATAACAATCAGCTGTCAAAATAAAGGCCGAGAAATAAACCAATAATATCCGCAGTCATGTGCAGGGTTCATGAAACCGGGAAAACCTGGAAAATCATTGAAATAAATAGTTGACAAAAACCTCAGGGAAATTTCGAATTTATAGTGAAATTCAGGGAAATCAGGGAAATTTCGAATTTTTAGTGAAATTCGGGAAAATTTCGAATTTTTAGTGAAATTCGGGGAAATCAGGGAAATTTGGAATTTTTAGTGAAATTCGGGGAAATCAGGGAAATTTGGAATTTTTAGAAAAATTCAGGGAAATTTGCATGAAGCAGGGGCCGAGTGATGAAGCAAAATGTTCGTAAACATTCCCTCCATAGGATTAACATTACACTAAACTTTGGAGGCTCATAACTCTGGTTCTATTAGAGATACGGGGATTTCCTTTGAGTATGTTATAGTCCAATTTGCCCCCCCTCCTTCGTTAACATTTGCTCCATAGGATAGTCCATATTCGAGGAAAAA
This sequence comes from Phalangium opilio, assembly GCF_054372755.1. Lineage (NCBI taxonomy): Eukaryota > Metazoa > Arthropoda > Arachnida > Opiliones > Phalangiidae > Phalangium > Phalangium opilio. Next base: position 945,213 of record NW_028324200.1, on the reverse strand, counting down.
CCTGGAAAACTCAGGGAAATTTGTTTTCCAAAAGTTGTATGAACTCTGTATAATATCCTATAATTTTGACTTGGTCGAAGTTTTCGTATAGTTTAGCATCAAATTTATCAAAATTTAGCTGTTTTTATCGAAATCACACTTGAATAGACAACGAAATTGCTTCAAAGGCTCGCTTAGGATTTTTTATATATTATATTATATTTTAATTTAATTAAGTTCTTCTGAATTTTCAAAGTAAAATCCAATTTATAATACTTTTTTTATATTTCTCTACATAATTTAAGCCCCAAAATTGTCTTATATATATGCATTTCTAGTCCTATATTTTCCTATAAAAACATAAGATTTTTTTCTCCTATAAAATCCTATAATTCCGGGAAAAAATCCCTATTTTTCCTATAAGGAATTTGAGTTTCTGACTGGGCTCTCTGATAGATGCCAGTTTGTAATTTGTGTAATAAAACCTCGCTAAATTAAAGATTTGCATCATACCCTAATTTTACCATGGTAATTTCCAGTAAATTACAGATAGAAATGCTAGTTTGTACTTTGTGAATTCTAGGAGAGCGGTCGCTCTCTTAGATAAGACTTCATACTGCCTCTAATGTATAAGGATGGTTTTTTGATTGGCCGTAACTTTTTTCGTATTGTGTTTGCTGCTTTGAAATTTTGACAGTGAACTAAAATTCGGACCCTAATTTTGTGGTTAAAATTTCAAAGAGATCCATCTAATAGTTAATTCTTTAAAGGAGAAAGTTGCTAAGGGTGGTTTTCATTTCCATAAAATTAATCACAGATTTTGACGAAAAACTGGAAAATCTCCATAGAAATAACATGGGAAATTTTCCAAACTTACCCATTTTGTCCATACCCTTACAAAAATAATTATACATTTGATAGATTTGAAAACGGTCTTAAATGAAAGCCCCATTATCATAATTGGCGCCTATTTTTTTTCATTAAGAAAAATTTCGATTAAGTATTGTTTCTCATAATTTTAATTACATGCCCTGATTTACGTCGTTTTGGGTATTGGAGTTACGGCGCTTTTTCACTGTTAGAGACACGCAATTTACGCCTAATTTATTATGTGGGACTTACAGCGTTTTTGTCGTGAACTCGTGATTAACGCCGTTCCCGTTAGAGGGACTTAAGGAAGAAAAACATGGCGTTCGAGGCACACCCGGTTAAAACCAAAATGTTTTTAATTGGAATTAAAATGGAGGCTAATTAGGTCTGATTTTTATTATTTTCGTAACAAAAACGTGATTGAAACTTACTACAATTATTTTAATCTTTAAAATCATTAGAATATTTTAATATATTTAGCAATTTTTGCTAAGCCTCGGTCAAAATAGCGTTATGTTGTCGTTGATGTTATAGGGTAATGGCAGCCCTCTGCCTTCGACTGTATTAAGCTCTATGGGGAAATAACATGGGGTGCCATTAGAATACTGTCGGTAGGTGCAAATAAATTATAATTATAAACAAATTAATTATTAATCTTACTGGGAGATCAGTCAATTACTACATTGTTATCTGTGACAGCTGGGATACATCTGGCTGAATAATGAATAATTCGGACGCTAGAGAAGCGGACATGCTTCTATGTCGTTACTGCGCTACGGATTTGGGAAAGGGTAAAGTTCCCATTAGATGTTTTCTGAACAACTTGGCGGTTGACAATCCTCCGCCAGATATCACCAATTTAAACATGTTCGAGAAAGTTTTAATTCAGCTTGTGAAGCCCTTCCACACTGTGGTGCGGTTAGGCACTAAAACCAATTCCAACGTGAAGTTTGGTACGGTTAAAGCTTTAAAGGGAAGAGTAATTTATCTTCCAATTCCAGTGGAAAAAAATTTGAAGATGATTCCCAAAACGTTGCCCAAAAATCAGGAACTGCATATCTTGGTGAACGGCGTTCCCACTGCGGACAAAAAGGTTTGGCAGCAGGTTGTTTGCCTCGAAAAAGTGTTGAAAGCTTTCAGTGTGCTGAAAAAAATTAATCCTTTTTACAAACATATTGATATTTCGGCAATGAACGAGGATTATATTTGTGGGACGCAATATATCGATGGCGGGGAAAATTCATTGATTCCCGATGAATTACTGAGCGTAGCAGATCCACTTGCGCTGATCAACGATGGCTGTGATGCGGTGCCACGTGGTTCCGCTGCGCTTCCAGTCAATTGCAATCATGACATGCCAGCTGACCAAAACGCTTCAAATATGAGCGTTCAGGGTGAAAATCAGTTGACCCATGCAGCAGATGACTACGCAATTATAACGCAACCCGAGGCTTTGTTGCGAAAACTTTCTGAAGGCGAAGCCAATGATCTGTACGATCATTACTCTATTCATCCGGTGAACGTCCAACCACCGAAGGATTTATTGGGTGCTTACCAAATGAAGCGCGTCGAGGCCGAGCCGGTTAGCACTTGGGACAAAAAACTGGAATACATGAGCTTCGTTCATTTGTTCCCTCGGGGTCGCTTTGGCAAGCACGATGATAGACCATTTGGGAAAATAACGGAAACCGAGTATCGTTTATCCCGTCTTTTGAACAAAAGTCCAATTTTTAGACGAGATTACGCCTATTTGTTCCATTCTTATCAAGAATGCGAAATGAAAGCGATTTCTAGCAGTTTGAACTACGTTCTTCGTGTTAAAAAACCCATGCCAATTGGTGTTGAAAATTTGCTCAATCGAGTTGAATTTGGCGATAAAGAACTTGAGAGTAATTTAGCTACTTTCTTGGGTCATATTCGAGGAACGAAGGACTACTGGTATAAAGTTCTTAGGGACGTTCTAGCGATGATTCGGGAATTCGGTCCTCCAACCTGGCTTTTAACTTTTAATCCGGCCGAGTACGATGATATGGAACTGCACGATCACTTGAGAAAAGTGAATTCAGACGTTCCAGGAGTAGAGTCGATGACGGTGGCTGAATTGTTGAATTTAGACCCACTTAGCGTCAATTTGCACTTTCACAACAAAGTGCGGTCGCTGTTAAACAACTTTGTCTTGTGTAAGCAAAATCCAGTTCTTGGCATGATAGAACATCATTTTTGGAGGGTTGAATACCAATCTCGGGGTTTACCTCACTACCATATGCTTTTGTGGGCCAAGGACGCTCCAAAGATTGGAACTTCTTCGACCGAGACTATTTTGGATTACGTGCAAAAACACGTCACGTGTTCGATGCCAAGAGCATCGGTAAGTCCGGAACTACACCGGCTGGTAAAAAAATTCCAAACTCACAAATGCACCTCCAGTTGTTATAAGAAGGTGAAAAATTCTAAAAAAGGATTGAAAGTGTGTCGTTACGGTTTCCCTCGAAACGTACATTGCCACTATGAATTCTGTTAGATCAGTTACTCGTCACCGTAAAATGATAAAGGTGCAGAAACGACTGTACGACTTGCCGAGAAAACAGCACGAAGTTTTAATCAATGATTACAATCCCACGCTACTTTTGGCTTCCAAAGCCAACATGGATTTGCAATTTGTCGCAGACAAATCGGAAATAGTGGCAAACTATGTCACGGCTTACGTGACAAAGGGAGACCGGGCTGACATGGACCAAACCTTTGCCGAGTTAGGCAACGAAAGTTTGTCCAAAAAATTATTTGCCTATAGATTGAAATCTTTGACGTGCAAGCAAATAGGAATTTATGAAGCTCTTGATATGATGCTGGGCCAAGACCTTTACAACAAGTCCGACAGCACTAAATTTATTAACACTAACTTAAAAGAAAACCGATCGAGAGTTTTGAAAGGTTACAAGGAACTCGCGCGTTTGAGGGAAACTGACCCCGAAAGCACGGACAATTGCCAAAAAGGGTTCGTCGACGACAAATATCCGAATCGCACTGACAGCTTGGAAAATCTTAGTTTGCGGGAATTTGGTCAGTTTTACGATTATGCGATGCGCTCTGAGGGTGTCGAGAAAAATGCGAATGTAATCCAGTTGAAAAACAATCTGGGTTTCATGAGAAAGAGAATTAAGCCGTACATAATAGAGCACTTTATTCACGACCCGATAGAGGAGAAAGAACAGTATTGTCACGCTCTACTGATCCTCTTCAAACCGTGGCGTGACGAAACTGAGCTATTGGGCGATTTTGAAACATACGCCGATGCCTTCGAAAACTCGCTTTCGGTGTTAAAAGACATGAGAGAATACCACGAGAAACTCTCGGTTTCCAAAGAACTTGAAAAGAAACGGAAGGCTTCTAAAAAGGCGAAAGAGCCAGAAACCATAGTCTCGGAGACTGAAAGTGACGACAATGAAAATGCGCTGCAAGGGAAGGAAATTGTTATCGAAACCGAACACGCGATGGCTGATGTGGAAGCTGCCATGGAAATGAATTTCGAGACTGATGTTGACAATGTGGCCTTACTAAACTCGGATCAAAGGCGAATTTATGATCACATCATGGATCACTTCTCCCAAGAGGGAGAAAAATGTAGAAACAAGTGCCTTTTTGTGTCGGGACCTGGTGGCACTGGCAAATCGTTTCTTATCGACACTCTCGCCAACGCCGTAAGGCGACGCTTTCAAAATCCTGCTAGCGTGGCAATTGCCGCGCCAACGGGTTTGGCAGCGTTGAATGTTAATGGCGTAACATTACACAGATTACTAATGTTGCCGGTAGATCATGGGCGTATTGCCGAATACCATTCCCTAAGTTCTGACAATATGAGCATTATGAAAGAAACTTTGGGTAATTTAAAACTGTTAATTATTGATGAAATTTCTATGGTCTCATCGGTTTTACTGACTCACGTTCACTTGAGACTGAACGAATTTTGGGAAATGAACCAACCATTTGGTGGAGTGGTCTCTATCCTTGTTTTGGGAGACTTTTTCCAATTGCCTCCGGTTCAAGGGAATCCCGCGTTTATCAAAATCACTTCCGAAGAAGCCAGACTTAGATTCAATTGCATCGGAGGAAGTGATCTTTGGAAGTTTTTTAAATACGATGAACTAACGCAAAATGTTAGACAAGCCAACGACCAAAGTTACGGCGACATTCTAAGCACAGTTAGAATTGGAAATATTTCCGAAGCTGATGTTGCAACCTTAGGAACTAGATTGGTTGAGGGAGGTCAAAACATCGAGGTGGCTATGGACCTTTTCATTAAGCTGTCCAATGAAGGGTTTCACCCAATTTGTTTGATGCCAAAATTAGCGATGTGCGAAAAATTCAACTGTGAAATGCTGCGAAAAAACGGCGAGAAAGTTGAAGTCATTCCTTGCCAGGATAGACTCGCTGACTACGGCAAAAAAATGAATAAAAACATTCTCAGGAGACTGCAAAGCCTACAAAACGAACCTTCCAAAACTGGCGGTTTGGAGAGCGAGTTAATTCTTTGCGTTGGCTGCCGTATAATGGTCAGAAGGAATATTAGTTTTGAAAAAGGCGTTATAAATGGTACGATGGGTTTCGTAACTGGATTCAAGAAGGACGAACAAGGAAACGTTGTTGGCATTTTTCTCAGAGTGGATCGCGAACCGAATAACGACGACGCTAACACTGACTTTTTAGTTGAGAAAATTTGCGTCAAATTTTTGCTCATGACAAACATTTACGTTAAGCGCTCGCAGTTTCCCGTCATCCTGGCGTACGCTATCACGATACACAAAAGCCAAGGAATGAGTTTAAAATGCGCCATTATGCATTTGGGTCCGAATTTATTTGGAACGGGCATGGCGTACGTCGCTTTATCGAGAGTGACGTCCTTAGCCGGACTTCATCTATTACAGTTCGATCCGACTAAAATTAAGGCGGATGGACGAGCCATAATGGAGTATAACAGGCTTCGCAAAAAATATAGGCCAGATCTGCCTGTTTTGAAAATAACAGAGTCGAAAGAAAGGCGAGGTGGGAAAAGAAGTGCACCTACTCTATCTAAAAGCCTTTTAGAAGGCGAGGAAGAGAGATGTGAAGAAACACCGAAGAAGAAAAGGAAAGCCCAACAGAGTTTGGATAGTTTTCCCTTGAAGGGTTTAGCCAACGATGATCAAGTAACGTGCTATTCTAATAGCGTTTTGCAACTGCTCTTATTAGTGCCGGAAGTAAGAGAATTGGTTAAGTCTTACAATGGATCGTTCGTTGAAAAACCAGTTTTACGTTGCCTTCATAACACGATAAACGACATCGAGAGTTCTCAAGGAAGTTTCAGTCGTAAAGGGTTGGAACTAAGAATGGCTGTTGGAAATCATTTTACGCAAAACGATCAACAAGACGCCAGTGAATTTTTGATGGTCCTCTTGACGACACTAAGCCAAGAAATGGAAGCCGATTACTCTAAGGTTCTAAAAGCACTTTTTTGGTCAAAGTCGCGAAACGTTACCAAATGCCCCAAATGTCAAGTTGAACAAAATTCGGAAAATATTGTTGAAAGCAACATTTTCAATCTTCCACTAGAAAACCGAGATAAAATTGATTGGAAATCTCTAGAAAAAAGGATGAGATTAACAGAGATGCGGTGCGTTTATTGTAATAATCCAACAATACAAGAGCGTGATGTATTGATATCCAGCGGAAAGTACGTTTTTCTGTGCCTTCTACGGGGCGATTACAGAGATGGTCGACCAATTAAGATTTCGACTAAAATATCAAATTTTGAAAATCAAAATGTCACTTTGAGCAAGATTCTCTTTAAAACTAAAGGGGTGATTATTCATAAAGGTCAATCGTTGGCCGAGGGACATTATGTGAACTTTGTGAGAAAAGACAACGGCTGGTACGAGGTCAGCGATGCAATGATCAGAAAAAAGGAGAGATTCGTCAGTAGCTTGACTGACGTCACTGTTTTGCACTTGGAAAGAGTCTAAACACTTTAAAGGGGAACTAACGTGCCTGAAGTCCATATTAAATTTACCCCGAGTAAAGCCTAAAATTTCAATAATCGTACCAGAGAGGAGCATCATATCTGTCGAAGATATACTAATAGTTTCATATTCCCTTTTAAGTAATTTATGCTTGGGTAAGATTGTTGGCCCTCGAGCATGTTTAAGGTTTACAATGGTTAGAGATTAATTTTGATGTTGCCCAGACTATAATAACCGTGAATGGGAGAGGAGGGAGGATTGTAGGGCCATGCTATTGTTATGAAAAAAGGCGATGATTCTTGCATTAATTTTTAAATTTTCTAGTGAAGGGTTTTTAATACTCTGTATTAGTTTTGCCCCAATGGTATTTTATGTAAAAACAAGTTAAAAACGTAGCCCCTGTTGGTAATGCTATGTGATTAAATATAATTCTTTAATAAGCTGGTGATACTATTGAGACAAACTCATATTATTAGTTAACATTGAACAGATTTTTAGAACTGAGATTTAGACACTCGTATCCAAATTTTAAATAAATACTGATTAAACTTAATATATTCGAAGAGTTTTCTAAATATCAGTTTCGCATCTTCCATTTTTTTTCTCTTTTAAGCGCGCTATATTTTTTTACATTAAGACGCCCATAAATTTTTTGCATTAACAATTTCAAACCGTTCAAAATAATCCACGAGATTTTATAAACTAAATTAATTTAATCTAATATTATACTGTTTTAATTTCAACCCCTGTAGCGAAGATTTTGTGTTTAAATATTATTTATTAATATAACCTTTTCTTTGTATAACTTATCAATAATGTGTACCCGACCCAATCTAATACCACTTACAAAAATCCATTTTTAAACTATTTAATGGCCATATGAACTAATTAATTTGTCCCACTAACTAATATCCTACTATTGTTGGAGAATTTGTTTTTATAAAGTTTGAGAATTATTTCCCCAATTGCGTTTACCAATATATATATATATATTACATTACCCTTGTAAATAAAATAACTAAACCATTTTTTTTACAATTAATATTCCAAGAAGTTTTGCATATTCTCTATGTGTTTCTCACCAGCTGGAGTAGTCTGAGTGACGGGTGCCATTGAGTAAAACCGACAGGGGTAGAATTTGCAAAACTTCTCGAATAGCTTTTTTTTCTTCAAAATTTAATAACCTTTTCATTGTCCCTTTGGTAACCCACGCGCAAAACAATAATTCTCATGTTCTAGCAGCACTGTTTCCAAACTTAAAGCTAAGAGTTGCCTAACAAAATTTTAAAAAATTGACCCTCAAAATCTATTTTTAAATGAACATATAATAGCCAGTAAATAGTAAAGTTTTCTTTCGCCTCCTCCCCTCCGCCCCTTTACATAACTAATAACGAAGAACAAAATTATTTCGACAAAAATGCTACAAGCAGTGCATATTTTCAACTTTGAAACATGCAATTTAAAGACTATTTTCGTACAACTACGAGCGTATTGTATCAACACGTGCCAGCTGCTAAGCTTCAACAGAAAGATAATTCATGATAGCCTTTACCAGTAAATTAAAAGTTTAAAACTACACAGTTAAAAAATATGATCATCATCATTATAAAAAACAACACCACAAGACTTCGATAGACAGATCAAGAAAGATAAATATTCAACTTCTATGCCGAAACAACAGACACTTTAGACTGGCGTGTTCAAAGAATGAGAGCGACTTTGGATTAAAAAAACCAAAGATATCAAAGAAATAACCTTCGTATTGGTTGAGCGAGTGTCTATAGAACGTCAAGCTGTACCAAGGCCAAGCAATACATGTCAATTATTTGGTTTCCCTGCATAATTATATAACGGCTTGGCAAGCCTTGCCTTCAAGTTCATCAACACAATAGAAGTTCATAACAGATATGAATTCGCTAAAAAAAAACTTTTTTGAACAAAAGTTGCTTCAACGTTATTAAAATTTAGAACAGCAATGGTTTGTTACTAAAATTATGTACTTCACTATGTTGGGAGTTTGGACGCACTCTTGTAAGCCAAGCTTCTGGGCGACAAAGTTTTGAGGGAATAAGGGACTTGTCAGCATGCCTACCCTACAGGAACTGACTACCCCGTGTCCGCGGGTGGTGAAATACCCCAAATCCCCCCTCCTTCACCACCCGATTAAACCTCAAGTACTTCACTCGTAACTCTAAAAAACCCAACTGTGATTAACTTGGACTCCATCGAAACGCCTTATGAACGTTATTTTACGGACGTTTACCAAACAAAACAAGCTCGATGGAATTAGTAAAATAAAGCTGCCAATTAATGACGTCAAGCAGTAATGCTATCTGAGTTCAAAAGTAAAAAATATATAAAAAAAATAAAATGGACTGGAGATGTCGCTAACAAAACAAAATCACGCGCGATGGAGCTAGTAAAAAGCTACCGATTAATGACATTAACCACTAACGCCATCTTAGTTCAATAGTGAAGCACAAGGCTCCTCATTAACTGTGAATTAAACTGCAGACTCTACATCAATAAAACAAAACCAAGCACGATGGAAACAGCAAAAAAAGCTACCAATTTATGACATTAACCACTAACGCCATCTTAGTTCAATAGTATTAAATATTGAAAAAATAAAAATCAACTGGATTGAAGATGTCACTAACGAAATACAAGGCGCTTCATTAACTCTCTGAGCTAAACTGCAGATTCTACACCAACAAATCACTACCCTTTTTAAAAAGCATCTTTAAGTATATTAGCAGTATTTTAACAAACTCCCCCTTCCCTTTTTTATACCTAAAATAATTTAACATTAAAACCCATGCTTACTATTTTTCTGGCTATTATATATTCTCAATTTTACAGTCCTAGGATTAAATGTGTATAAATATTTTTTCATCATTGAATTATTCACTTGAGAGATTAATAAAATGATTATTGGTGCTCTAACGTTAATGTTGAACTTTTCACACTTTTTATGTCCAACCTTCACGTATGACTGTCTTTGAACATTTTTTTAATCCCTCTCATGTATTCATAGTGAAACTTACATTTTAGATTCAGTTAAAATTAATTATAGTTATTCATAGCTTTTCCCTGTTAAGGTCTATTTTTTGCCAGTTAGGACGCAATCACTAATTATTCTCAAAAGCCTTTCTGGTGTCCAAAATAATTTTCCTTATAAAGTTATGAATGAAACCCTTTAAAAAATACGCAACTATTAGCTTTGAACGTGAAAAACAAAATTTTTATTTACTGGAAAATAATTATAATGAATACCATAAATAAATAACAACCAGGGAAATTCAATTCCAAATTGCGTGCTATAAATAAACGTAGCAATTATCAATCCAAATGTGTTTTTAAAATAAATCTTTAGCACATTCCAATAAAATAATCATGCGTGTTTAAACTTTGAAAAAAAAGTTTAACCAAAATATTCTTAAAGCAATTTATTGTTTTAATGATTTGAAAGTAATTATTGAACATCCATAACCTTAAAAATTACACTTTATATTTTATAAAATAAATAATACTATTATTTGACATCAATAAACTACTGTAACTCTCATTTGACTTTATTTATCAAAGGTAAATAAATAGTTACCATAAGTTTCATAAATACTAGTAAATAATTTGTTGATCAATGATAAATCTAAGCACAGTTCCATTGCCAGACTCCCCTAGTATGCTGGCTAATCATTTATCATCTATCCCAATCCAATTAAGATTGTACTTAAGGACAGAGCTAAAAATAAAATATGCCAAACTACCACACAAGAGAAAATCTTTTTAAGACGCGCCAAAGGAGGGGCCCTTTGCATTAAAACTGAATGGCTAAATGTATTCCTGTTATTGTATATCCAATTATTATGAAATTGACATCTTTTCCAAAATACTACAAAATTGTATTTCTTTTCCCCCGAAATATTGCCAAATTATTGCTAGTTGTCTTATTTAATCATGTCATTTTTAACAAAAAAAATTACCATTTTAGTTTCTTAAATTAGGTTAAAGCAGACTTCTGGTTAAAGTTAGAGCACCACAAAAGATGGTATTCCATATGTTGAATCTTGTGTAAAGGTTAAGAGATATATCCGTTCTGTATAAGATGTTGTTGACACATTGACACTGGAAATGGGGTTCAAAATTAGCCTGAAAGCAACTGGTATATTCTGGTCTGGGTTCATCAGAAGTAGTCAAACTAAAATCTTTGTCATGACATCACACCCTAGTACAATATCTTATTTCATCAGCTCAAATTAAGACTAAAAATATTGATGTGACGTCCCCTTAGCTACTAAATCTCAGTCTGTTGAATGACATACTATTTCCTTTTCTGCAGCATGCGGGAATGAGCACTGAAATAAATTAATCACCACCGCATGTACGCAAAATTAATAAAAATTAAGACCGAAGTAACAGATATTAATCAAAACGCGTCTTGGATTTAACCAAGACCTAAAAAGTATCGATAAGAACAAGGTTAATCACTTGACTGAATGCACAGATATTGAAACTTTTTTTTAATTAAAACTTACATGCTTAAGAAAGTATGTTCCATCACCCTATTCCATTGAATAAACTTACTTTACTGGTAGTAAATTTTTTCCCTCTCAATAATTTGAAAAATTTACTTATCTCGGGTTTTCGAGCACAATTCCATTCCCCGAAAACATTTTATAACTACATTTATTATCACTTTTAAGAGTTTTCGTGTGGAAAAATACTAAGCATGGGCGAATACTCGAGTAACACGAATAACTCGATCGAATATCGAGACGAATAACCGTCTCGATATTCGATAAGCCCCATTTCGGGTATTCGAACGAATATCGAATAGTGAATTTTACTATTCGGGCCTACTACTCGTTAAATATTCGACTAACTATTCGTTAAATATTCGACTAACTATTCGTTAAATATTCGATTAACTATTCGTTAAATATTCGATTAACTATTCGAGAAAACAAAAATATTAACCCTAAAAATGTTTTAAAAAAGTAATGGCAGTTACACTTTTTAATGTATAAGTTTCTATGGGAAAATAGGCCTGAAGTGCTACTACTCTATAGCGCATCTAAATTCTAAATATAATTTAAATTGATTTTAATTAATCCTTCTATTTCTGACTATTCGATAACTATTCGATAAGGGCAATTTTAAGTTAAGCCTAATTATTCGATATTCGGTTCCCAAACAACTATTCGTCTCGGTATTCGATAAGAAAATTTTTCACTATTCGATATTCGTCTCGACAGTCAAAAACTGGTATTCGCCCATGCTTAAAAAATACCATATAACTAGTAACTACACGTAACGGTAACAATGACAAATTTGACAAAATGATTTAGGGTAGTCTGCTTAGCCTCTGCTGCGCCCGATACGAGCAAGGAGGATCTATAGTTGTATACCCCCTTGATAGAAGTACGCATTGTGCCATTCTCATGCCTTGTCTTTCGCTGACCTTGTCACCAAGGCAATAGCCCACTCAATTACGTGTTAAGCTGCTCGAGAATTCTGTGTGAATTACTTTTTAAGGTCAGCAAATAGTAATTGTTTTTGAGAGCATTCCTCGCCTTGAAATAGGACAACTACGAAATAATTCGACCAAATTGAAGTTTAAATATTCGAACAAATCTTATTTTATAAATATCTTCTACCATTTCAATTTCTATAAAACTGTTCTACCAAATGCATACAGAGGGTTACCAGAAGTCTCTGGGGCTACTAGAAATACTACATTTACTATAGTGTGTTACCACGAACTTTGTAGTGACGTCACATGCTCTTATCTCTTACCTTATTTTCAGGCGACCATATTGGAAGTCGCGAGACGTCGTCAGCTTGGGCAATACAAATTCGGGACCCAATATTGACGTCATAGTTTCCTCCCCCCAGCTTCGCGGTAGCACACTATAGGAAGATTCGCAGCGACAAGTTTAAAAATCCCATATTCCTTTAAAAACCGTTAATACATTATTCTTGTTCCTGAAGATATACAGACTAAGTACTAGTAGCAGAGTAGCCACAGCGTCGTAGATCGCGCGACTCGGTGAACGCAGGCTATTTTGCAAAATAACCAAGTCATAATTTTCAGGCTACGACCACGCTTAAGTTAACAATTACAACAAAGAAAATCAAAAAATTACGAATATCATGCACGCCCCTACTGCTTGCGAACCATAGAAACGCCATGGCAGAACCGTTTGACCATTGTCTGTCGTACCGCTGCTATAGACCCTTTCTACGTAAAAAAAAGAGATGTCAATCCTCAGTATCGGGACATACGGGGGGGGGTTGACCCCTCACCGTCTCTGCTCTATTTATGATTTTTCCATCGACTCGAGCGAGATGGAAGGCAAAGTTTTACCCCCGTGTCTTTCCATGACAAAGTGGTCTATTACATAATTCAGTTTAACCAAGAGTAAAAATCATAACGTCTCTATTGAATGTGCTGCCATTGTTGAAATTTGCACTAAAATTAACAAAAGGTTTCATTATGGAGCGTACAGGGCATGAACGGGGGATATGTTAGGAACCTATTAACGACGCAATGTCATACACGTACTCTCTTAAAAGTGATAATAAATGTAGTTATAAAATGTTTTCGGGGAATGGAATTGTGTTCGAAAACCCGAGATAAGTAAATTTTTCAAATTATTGAGAGGGAAAAAATTTACTACCAGTAAAGTAAGTTTATTCAATGGAATAGGGTGATGGAACATACTTTCTTAAGCATGTAAGTTTTAATTAAAAAAAGTTTCAATATCTGCGCATTCAGTCAAGTGATTAACCTTGTTCTTATCGATACTTTTTAGGTCTTGGTTAAATCCAAGACGCGTTTTGATTAATTTACATTGGCTTTTGAATTTAAAGATAGCTTTTGTCATAATAAAAGAATTTAAAAATTCCCAAAATTTGAAATTTTGTTTTTTGTTACCAGTTAAAGGGGAGACAAAAACACCAAACCAATCATAAAGGAGGTGAAAGATACGCCCTTGGGGTCTCGAAAAAAGCTAAAATATTTTTTTTTAAGTTGGGCCACTTGCCGTTACGCGTCACAGTGTTAGACCCCCAACTAATTATTAATTAATTTATAATAAAAGTTCTAAAAAAGATAGACATTTTTCAAGATAAGGGTCGGATTCCTCGCCTTTTATAGCATATGTGTGTTTAATTTCATAAACATGTCCAAAAAATCAAGTGAGTTATGGTTACTTTTGCCAGGGCCCAAAAATGTTTCGCGGACACTGCAGAAATCGCGGGGGTTTACTCAAAACCTTTCTAAAAATTCATTTATTTTTAGTTTCACCTGAAAATCTGGAAATCGTAGTTATTTAAGCATAGCTGCAAGTGTGCCAACTTTTATTAGGATCGGCCGACACATGGTGGCATGCCTAGGTGAAACCATATGGAATGACCCATTTGGCAAATATTTCAATTTAGACATGATAAGCCTTCTATTGGTATTATACAGTTCAACGGCATTCTTGTGTTCCAATAACATTTTTTAGTATTAATAAATATAATATAATGCCTTGCTTTTTTATATAGCATCATCATTAATAACAATTCAACCTTAAAGTTCCTTAAAATGTTTAACAAATACTCCATATCATTAAAAGTATTTTAAAATTTATTAAAACATTGTAATAAATTGTTCAAAAATTGTAAAAAATTATTCAAAAATTTCAAAAACTATTCATAACTTTTAAAAATTCAAAAGTATTATAAATTATTGAAACCTTTTATAAATTATTCAAAGATTTTAACAAATATTCAATGTTTTTAAAAACTAAATTTTTATTTCTAATTATTTCTATTAATATTTAATCATTTAAAATATGCAATAAAATTATTTCAAAACATAAAACTCGTTTTCAATGATTAATCGAGATGTTGACTGAAATAATTGTTATTATAATTCTATATTTAATGTCAGTAATTTGGAGCTCTTAAACCTAACCAGCGCAAGTTTTATTCCATTAAAAATTAAGTGTTAATCATCTAAATACCTGTTTCCATATTAGGGCCATTTTCAGAAAAACTTAGCAAAGTCAATTTTTAGCGATATACCATGTCTATTGTGTTTACATTTATTTGCTGATGATTCACTGACTTTTATAACCATTACTCTACATCACATCATATCTAAAGTAAAAACTATAACTTTTATTAAAGTTAAGAAGCCATTTTATTATCCCTTATACTTCAATGATGATCATCCTTCATAACTTTATAAGATATGTTACATAACATTTGTTTCAGCTGATACCATCTTATTAGGCCTTTCCGGTTTTATTAGACGCAACACTGGTCATACTGAGGCTTCTACAACTCTATTCCGAACCTTTTGTTTACCAATCTTGGAATATGCTTCCCCTGTCTGGAATCCCTTTCTAGCTAAGGATGTTTGGGCTTTAGAATCAGTACAGCGGGGGTTCACGCGTTTCTCTCTAATGTGCCCTAGGGCCAATAGAGCTGGCCATGTTCCCTATTCTGAGCGATTGAAAACGATTGGTCTTAGTCCCCTTGAGGTGCGTCGTGCAGTTTCCGATGTAGTTACTCTTTGGCGTCTCCGGGGTTTTCTGGATTTTAGACTTAAACCATTTGTCCGGATAAACCCTAGACATTCAACTCTAACTTATTGTTTACAATTTGCTAGGTGTTTATTGCTTCAAAATTCTGTTTTTTTCGTGTTGAGAGGACCTGGAATTCTCTTCCTGTCCCTGATGATCTTCGCCGGGAAGAGTCTTTCCAGGCCTTCAAAACTGGGGTTTCTAAATTTCTTTACACTAACTGGCTTAATTCTTTACTTTAATTTACTCAAAATTTTAGTCACTCATAGATTTATATTTATAATGTTTGTTTAATTTAAGTTAAGTTTTATTTGTTGTTTTTTGTGTATCTGTCCCGGTAACCACACTTTACAGGCCTAGGCCTTCTGTGGTTGCCTGTAACGTGTGTTACTAAATTAAGTATTATTATTTTTATTATCACTATATCTCCCCTAATTTCAGTAAATTAGATAGCGGCAGTATTCTGTATTGCTACAGCTTTAGTTACCTATCTTTAGGAAATAAACAAATAAGTTCATAAAATGTTAGCATAATACAAAGCAGACTACGAAGTTAGGAGAAAGAGAATTACGAACGAGAATAGGAAGGTATTGCCTAGCCTCCTGGTGTAAAAGTTATGAGCCCTCCATGTGTGTAAAAATTTGTCAGAAGCCGTACAAAGAGGGAGCAAGGAGGAACGAAGTCATAGCTATTAGCCAACTCGGTTTTGAAATTCTAGAAGCCTTGTTTTGACCAAGGTTTAGCGAAATTATTTAATTTAAAAAATACCTCTAAACGATGCATTTAAAATGTTCTATATTTATATATTATTGAAGCATAGCGCGGCTCAAGCGGATCCCCTACTCG
The DNA here is from genome assembly GCF_054372755.1 of Phalangium opilio. NCBI lineage: Eukaryota > Metazoa > Arthropoda > Arachnida > Opiliones > Phalangiidae > Phalangium > Phalangium opilio. The sequence goes on along the minus strand of NW_028324200.1, from coordinate 928,946 downwards.
GTCACTTTCCTTCTGAACTCCGGGTTTGGCTTGGCAGGATTTATAAATGCACGTATAAATCCCGCCTACAAATGCCTCAAGCATTGACAAGCCAAAACTTCATAGAGAGTTAACTTGTAGGGGATAAACTGGAGCTGCGCTATGCTTTATATTTTTGAAACGAAAAATTGTAAAATGAGACCTTATTACACACTAGACTTGTGCACAAACAGTTGTCAGAGAGTTGTGCACAAACAGATGTCAAAGGGTTGTGCACAAACAGATGTCAAAGGGTTGTGCACAAACAGATGTCAAATGGTTGTGCACAAACAGATGTCAAAGGGTTGTGCACAAACAGATGTCAAAGGGTTGTGCACAAACAGATGTCAGAGGGTTGTGCACAAATAGATGTCAGAGGGTTGTGCAAAAATTGATGTCAGAGGGTTGTGCAAAAATTGATGTCAGAGGGTTGTGCTCAAATAAATGTCAGAGGCTCGTGCACAAACAGATGTCAGAGGCTCGTGCACAAACAGATGTCAAAGGGTTGTGCACAAACAGATGTCAAAGGGTTGTGCACAAACAGATGTCAAAGGGTTGTGCACAAACAGATGTCAAAGGGTTGTGCACAAACAGATGTCAAAGGGTTGTGCACAAACAGATGTCAGAGGGTTGTGCACAAATAGATGTCAGAGGGCTGTGCACAAATAGATGTCAGAGGGTTGTGCACAAATAGATGTCAGAGGGTTGTGCACAAATAAATGTCAGAGGGTTGTGCAAAAATAGATGTCAGAGGCTCGTGCACAAATAGATGTCAGAGGCTTGTGCACAAGCATGTGTTAAAGACGTGTGCACAAACCCGAATTTATCGTTTTGCCCAGAGATATCACTTGAATTCAGGCTTATTTAACCTCCAATAGACCATTTCATCATTATTTAACCTTCATTAGACCATTTCATCATAGCTTATTTAACCTTCAATAGACCATTTCATCCACAAGGCTCCAAATAGAATCGCTCCAATAGGTATGCAAAAATAAACCACTAAAAAAGGCGAGTTTCCAATGTGTTGTCAATTTCAAATAAAACAGTGTATCATTGAAAAATCGCAAATCGAGGTATTTTTGAAAAATTAAAATTAAACATACTTAAACTTAATTTTTCGAAATAAAGAGTAAAAAAGGACCTAAAATAAAGATCATATGTTCATTTAAAACGGTTTTCAATCCTAAGAAATGTATAGTTTAGTTATATACGTTCCACAACTTGGCCTTATTTATAAAAATTCCCATGTTATTTCTATGGGAATTTTCCAGTTTTTTGCTACAAAGGCTGATTCATTTTATGTAAATGAAAACCACCCTTAGCAACTTTATTTTTTATAAAATAAACTATTAGATGAATCCCTTTGAAATTTTAACGAATTTACATACTAAGGACCCGGAATGTAGTTCTGTGGAATTTTTTCAGAACAGTTAACACAACACAAAAAAAAAAACTACATCCAAACAAAAAACCCTCCTTATACATTAAGAGCAGTATGAAGTCTTATCTAAGAGAGGAATATACTTCCATTAGATACATTTTTCCTTCTTCGTGGCATGTTTCCGACCAACAAAATACATGGCGGCTATCAAATCTATCTAGCGTATGCGTGCATTCTTGAAATGTATGATGTAGTCAGTGGGATAATTTCATTGGCTGGGACACCGGCGTAACGCCGAACACGACCGAAAAATAGAACACAACTTGCGCCCGGCCGAGCGGAACTTCCGTCGGGCTCGGCGTAAAGATTTTTCGGTCGAACCCCTTTCTGCCGGGTCTCCGTCGTGATTTCGGTCGAGTGCGAGTCTAGCTTAAATGTAGCAGGTGATATATTGTAAAACTAGCCCCACTGATGTCAAGTACATTAAACTTAACTTGTTTGAGCGAGTTGCCTTTGTTTCTATTGAGGCAATGTGGTGAAATATTTTTGACTGTGATAAATGAGATGAACTTACATTGGCATCATTTAATAATAGAGCTATTTTAAGGAAAGTTTTTGAGTCGGGGTTTCGTCAGTCCCCGCCTAGGTGCCTTTTTTGTGACCGAAATTTAGCATAGAGTTTTACAGTGGCCCGCACGAAGGGAGGGTGACTATGACGATGAAACCGTATATATTGATTATCAGACTGATTCGGATGATGAACCAAATGGTGTTTAAAATGTAACATTTTTGTATTTTTATTTGCATTAAATAATAATTTAACGTTACTAGGTTTCATTGAATGAGTGTGAAATAGAATGTGCCTGCATAGAGCTATATCAGTAGAAGGGGGAAACGTCACAGTTGGGCCTGCCAATAAACGGAGACGATTTTCACCCTCCCTCTGTTCGGGCCACTGTAGAGTGTAGAACTCTAATCTAAATTTCGCGCACAATAAGGCACCTGGGCGGGGATTGGCGAAACCCCGCCTCAGAAACTCTCCTTACCCCCGAATTGAAATAGCTCTATTATTAAATGATGCCGATTTAAGTTCATTTCATTTATCACAGTTAAAAATATTTCACCACATTACCTCGATAGAAACAGAGGCAACTCGCTCAAACAAGTTAAGTTTAATGTACTTGACATCAGTGGGGCTGGTTTTACAATATATCACCTACTACATTTAAGCTAGACTCGCACTCGACGGAAATCACGACGGAGACCCGGCAGAAAGGGGTTCGACCGAAAAATCTTTACGCCGAGCCCGACGGAATTTCCGCTCGGCCGGGCGCAAGTTGTGTTTTATTTTTCGGTCGTGTTCGGCGTTACGCCGGTGTCTCAACCAATGAAATTATCCCACTGACTACGTCATAAATTTCAAGAGTGCACTCATACGCTTGATAGATTGATAGCCGCCATGTTTTTTTGGTCGGAAACATGCCACGAAGAAAGAAAAGTGTATCTAATAGAAGTATATTGAGGTAAGATGTTAGTAAGGAAGTCTTTATTGAGGAAGTTAGAAAATATACTTTCTTGTACGATCTAAGCGCCAATGGGACAGAGATACCAATTCAGAGTGCAAAATAAATGTTATGGAAACCACTCTAATCTGTCACGTGACCCAAAAATATCCACCGCCAAACTCAAAATTCAGTCGTAGTGTGAACAGTCTACAGTCGGACGACGGCGTAAGGTAAAATTTCTACCGTATGCTGCGTGATTTGCGCCGGTTTTTTCGGTCGAGTGGGAATCTAGCTTTATGAGGCACGAAGTTGTCATAGTCTGACGCAAGAATTAGGCCGTCAGATTAAACCTAAGCCGCGTATTTTCCAGTCAGATTTTATATTCTGTTATTTAGCACGACCAGATCTATCAAACAACACCGGATTCATACATGTACCTCATGAGGTAAGAATTCATACCTCATTCGACCATTTTAACCCCCGTCTGATTTATTGATGGCCCCCTTTGATGACGTCAGATTTCGTATATTTGGAATCGCCATTTCCAGTTCTATCATTTGCCACCTTTTTTATTCATGTACCTCATGAGGTAAGAAATCATACCTCATTAGGGTCAAACATGACCCCGCCCCCCTCAAATGTCCCAGCTGTGACGCGTAAGACGGCCAAATCTATTAATGAGCATCAAAACTGAACTCATTCCAGTGGTCAGACCTTTTGTACTTTATGAGGTAAGATCCAGGTCACTGGCTCTTGGTCTAATAGAAATACAGAATATTGTTGTCTTTCTATAGCTTTCAGACTAAATTTATGGTTGAAAAGATTTAGTGCGAACATTTATTCTGAAAATAAAAATTAAATTCAAACTTGAGTGTTATATTACGTGGTGTGGATAGAATTGGTATAAATAGCGTTTCAGATTTACGGAAAGTATCATTCTAACTCGACCCGTCGGGAAGTATCATTATAAAGTAAATACGGAATTAAACCATGGAGTCTAGCAAGCCCACCATCTGTAGAATCATCTACACTGCAACATTGGGGTTAATAGCCCCCAATTTGTTAATAACCTTCAAAGTATTTGAAATTATAATAAAAAAATACCACTGATCCTGACATAACGGGGTTTTCCCTGACGAACCCTCCGGTCAGACCAGGGTGGATCTACCTTACTACGCCAATCTGGGCAACATTAGAAAAAATGGGCTAAAAAGAAGTCAACAGTACATCACGGTAAGACAATATTTTCAGAAATGTCTATAATTTAATCTTGTGTTAACTGGAATATCTTCATTTAGGTCCAAAAAATTCCCTTGCCAGTGGAGGGTGAAGCTGAGGTGGTCAATATTCTAGACTTCCTCGGTATTCAAGTTGCCGCCCCGATAACAGACGCATCGCCTAATCCATTGCCGGTCAATCTACCGTCATTCGTGTTAGCATCGACATCCCTTGAACCGACAATCGTACCTCACCTAACGGTGGAAGATCTAATTCCACCCATCTTATCAAGCACCACCACAACCTTCGAGTCACCCCCATCATCTTTTGATGTAAACCCCCGAAAAAGGACTAAGTTGACAGGGTTGGCTGAACCTAAAAAACGAAGAAAAAAACCCATCGTCGAGACACCTGAACTACAGCGGCAGATACTTCTAGATGAGATCTTCCAATCGATTATTGGTGCTCCCATCAATTGCTTTTTACAAATACATGTAAATTTAAAAACATTAAAGAAAAATCTTCAACTTCTATTTCAATTTGTACTTCTATTTTTAGGCCTACATTTTTAGCTAAGAGATTGGATTGTAGGAATTCAATCTGTACGTCAATTTCAATTACACTTCTATAAAAAAATTAACATTTCTACCCGCGGATTCGATTGTAGGAAATGTAGTGTTGTTTTGAAGGGGTGAATTCAAGTTTTAAGAAAAACATGGTGGGTATATAAACCTCGGAAGAACCATAATTATTTCATTCTGAGGTTCAATCTAGTAAGCTAAGTAATTGTTTTATTCTGTGCTTCAATCTAGTAAGACAAATAATAATTTAAAACTATGTTTTCGTGTGGCGTATGTGCTAAACAATTTAAAGGAAAATCTACGTTAACGAGACATACTCGCGAACAGCATGATGGGGTGAAATATACTTGTGATATGTGCGGGGTAAGTTTCGCGCGTGTAGGAAATCTGAGGCGTCATTCTCGTATACACTATGCAGAACTGAAGGAATCATCAGGTGAAACGCCTACCTCCGCCGAGGATGCTTTTTCCGACGGTGCCGAGGAGATGTTAGCCCTAGGTGATGCGGTTCTTAGTGCTCGATATACTCCTAAAGATTGTCAATCTGACTTCGAACTTTTTATCACGCCACTTATCCTTAGTTTGATTAAGTATTTGAGTGGACAGTTACTAAAAAGAAAAGGGATAAAGTGGAACATTTTAATTCGAGTTCGTTATGCTAAAGTTCTGAACAACGGTGATAAAGTTGAACACATTCCGTACATCCGAAGTAAAACGCAAACGGCTCTATTAGCAGACCAGTTTCAAAATCAGATGGACGAATGCGTACAACAAATTACGCATCAAATGCATGAATTCCAGGAATTAGGAAGTAATTGGGTTATCGACCGTATTTTGTATCTCCAAGTGAATGTTATAAAGTATTTACCCCTTGTCGGCGGATCCTATATAAGAACCCCCGATAGAATTCGTGATACAAATAGCGTGCTCAATAAAAAGTCTGACGATGGAATGTGTTTTAAGTGGGCATGCTTAGCCCACCTTCATCCGGTCGATCAAAACGCGAATCAAGTTTCAAAGTATAAACAGTACGTGAATGAACTAAACTGCTCGGACATTAGTTTTCCCTTTACACTCAACTCTCACAACTTAAAGAAATTTGAGGTAAAAAACAATCTCTCGATTAACTTGTATGCCTGGGAGAAGGAAGTTTTTCCTCTCTATATTAGCGATGAGAGCGTGATCGAAGAAAGGGAAATCGACCTTCTTCTTTTATCTGACGGTGAAAAAAAAATTTTTACCTCATCCGAAGTCTCAGTACACTTTTGTCCCATTTCACATCTCACAAAAGTCGCATTCACGTGTGTAGACGATGTCTTCACAGATTTTCGGGGTTGAACGCGAAACGAAATCACACCGAGCACGTTAAAATTGCTCAATCCATGATTCGCAAAGAATTAAAATGCCTCACAAAAACCCCGTCCTATCTTTTGACAAGTTCGAATGGATGCAAAAGGTATATATTTCTATTTTTAAAATATTTCCCTTATGTTAGTTGATATCATTTATAGTGTCCATTCATAATTTACGCTGATTTTGAGAGCATTTTAAATCGATATCAAACTTGTGCAAACAACGAGACTATCTCTTCTACCACGAAACTTACGGAACACATCGCCTGTGGATTCAGCTACGTTGTGATAGGCCCAAATGGTGTGTAACTAAATTCTCATCGTAAAAACCTATCTTTCTAACAATAATATTTAGGAGAGCCTAGTGCGCCCGTAACGTATCGAGGTTTAGACGCCGTCCAAATTTTTATCGAGAGTCTGATGATGGAGGTGGAAACCATAACCGAGGTCCTGGAACAGAATATTCCAATGAATCTAACCCCTAGCGAATTGGAAATTAGTAAGAGGGTAACCCACTGCTACATTTGCAGAAAAATTCTCCCTGTTGAGGACTACGTGTGAATGATCATTGTCATCTGACCGATAAGTTTTATTTATTACTTAATTTCTTTGTTCCGTATTTAATTTCCCCTGATTTTAAGCCGCTTCCGAGGTCGGGCGCACAATAGCTGCAACCTCAAAATGCAACTAGGTAAGAAAATCCCCGTGATTCTACACAACTTATCTCGGTAAGTTATTTCCTAATTCTTAACAGCGATCATTTTAACTGTTATTTCTCTTTAAAGGTATGATTCCCATCTTATCCTCCAAAAGATTGGTCTTTTCAAGGAGGAGAAAATAACGGTCATCCCTAACAATACCGAGACCTATATCAGTTTCGGGTTTGGGAGATTACAATTCCTAGATTCGATGCGATTTATGGGGGCTTCGCTGGACACCCTTGTTCAAAATTTAGCTACTGGTGGAATTGATAAATTCAAGATCCTTAGCGCGTCATATAACCCCGAGCAAGTAAATTTAGCTCTCAAGAAGTTGTCTTTTCCAAATGATTATATGGATTCTATGGAACGATTTGAGGAAACTGAACTACCGTCGAGGAAGGCTTTCTATAATACATTAACTGATGAGTCTATCTCTGAGGCAAGCTACCAGCATGCGTGTGAAGTCTAGGAGAAATTTGGAATTAAGACTTTAGGTAATTTTTATCTGTTAAGGGGGGGGGGGATGATATTTTAATATTTATAATTTTCAGGTGATCTACATGACACATATGTCCAAATTGACACATTACAATTAGCATGTGTGTTCGAAGAATTCAGGACAATGTGTCTCGATTTCTATCGATTGGACCCCGCTCACTCGTATACCGGACCTGGCTTGGCTTGGCAGACTGCGCTGCTGATGACGGATGTAAAGTTGGATTTGCTCTTAGACCAGGATATGCATCTATTCATCGGTAATTTATTTGAATATGTTTTCATTTATGAAATTTACAAATTTCCACGTTAAGAAAGGGGTATACGTGGCGGTGTGAGTCTAATTTCCAACCGTTTTGCCGAGGCTAATAACAAGGATTTGCCGAACTACGATCCATCCAAGCCTAGTAACTACATCGTATATCTCGACCTAAATAATTTATACGGTAATTTATGGATTATTAATAAGCTAAAATGCTCTTATAATCTTATTTTCATTGTTTACAATAGGTACCGTTATGAAGGACTATTTACCCATGAATAACTTCAATTGGATTGATGAGGACAGCGATATTTTAGCTGATAGCAAGACGCCCTATCTTCTGTCTTATACCGAGAAGACCATTCTGAACACGCTAGACGATTCACCCCACGGATTCATTCTCGAGGTGGATTTGGAATACCCCAAGGAATTACACCGTTCCCATAATTGCTATCCGCTAGCACCAGAGACGAGGGAAATAACCACCGATGAGTTTTCCTCATACTATAAATCATTGATGGAAAAGAATGGTCTCCCCCTGAAAGACACTCTACCTAAACTCGTACCTAGTCTGGATAACAAATGCAACTACGTCATACACTATAGGAATCTAAAATATTACCTTTCGAAGGGTCTAAAATTAACCAGAGTACATAAAATATTATGGTTTAAGCAAGGCCCTTGGTTAAGCCCTTACATAGATTTCAATTCGGAGAAACGGAAAAACGCTACTAATTCATTCCAGCGCGACTATTTTAAACTGATGAACAATAGGTACCAAAAGGCTAATCAATATTCATTATCTTTGTTATTAATTGGACGTCTAACAGCGTTTTCGGTAAGACCACGGAAAATCTACGGAATCGAATAGATTTCCATCTCGTACAAACCGAGGAAAGAGCGGTTAAAAAGGCATCATCACCAGCCTTCCAAAAATTCATTACGTATCATAATGAATTGGTCGGAATCCAGATGGTTAAGAAAACTTTAACCCTAAATCGACCCATCTACACTGGCTTCTCAATATTAGATCTTTCCAAATTATTTCTATATCGATTTCACTACGATTTTATTAGAGAGAAATACGGAGATAAGGCCATTCTTCAATTTACTGATACTGGTTTGTTTATTTATCTTAAATCCCCCCTCCTTCCCCCACTAACTTTATCTTCAATTCATAGATAGCTTAATGTACGACATAAAGACCTTAGACGTATACGCTGACTTTAAGGAGCACGCAGATCGGTTTGATTTCTCCGGTTGTCCGAAATCGCACCCTCTTTTCAGCGATGTGAATAAGAAGGTCCTGGGTTAGATGAAAGATGAGATGGATGGAGTGATAATAAAGGGTAATATTTCCGAAAAAATTATTTTCTTAATCATGTTTACACCTCTACCTTTATTAGAATTTGTAGGGTTAAGACCTAAGATTTATTCTATTCTATCCGAAAACGGTGAAAAGAAAACCGCAAAGGGAATCCGTCGCCGCGTCGTCAAACGATCAATTCACCATGCTGATTATCGGAAATGTTTATTTGGCGAAGAAGAAACGACGTGCAGTATGAAAAGGATTGTGAGCACTAAACACAATCTGCGTACAGTTCACCAAACCAAAAAGGCGTTATCCGCTTGTGATAACAAAAAATATATCCTCCCAGGAGGAGTGCGCCCCCTGGCATATGGGCATTTCTTTATCGAAAAATTTAACCAAAAATGTAAAGAATTAAATATAAAACCGTGATAAACTTGAAATTATAATTTTATTGAAAATGTTTTATACATAAATTATTTTATCATATTATCGCTGGCGTTTTTATCCGTAGAAAACCTAGATATAGTGAATGTAATATAGGCGTGCTCTAGAGTCAGAAGATGACCACGAAATTTGAAAATAAACTTTATTTTGAAAAATTGCTTAAATATGTTACACTTTAGATATGATTCATACTCCTTTTCAGTCTTATTATATACACTTTAGATATGATTCATACTCCTTTTCAGTCTTATTATATACACTTTAGATATGATTCATACTCTTTTTCAGTCTTATTATATACACTTTAGATATGATTCATACTCCTTTTCAGTCTTATTATATGATTATTGAAGCGCTTCGCGATCTTCAGATCATTTTGTCGCTGCCTCCGGGAAAACCCATCCAAAAAGCTTTTCGTACTTTTCTTCGAACTTCTATGTATAATATTGTTACAGTGGTTTTTAGATCTCAATATGTAAATAGTATTTTTTAGACTAGAATGTTTTTTATGAAGTTCAATCGAACGCCCTCTGCCCCCAAGTCATGTGATACGAGAGATAAGGGGATGTTTACCTTTAACGAACGGGACAAGATTATCGGAGAGTTGAGTCGTGGCATTCACGGGAATTAAGTGTGTATTTTTAAAGAACTGACGATCAATAAATGTGATATTAATCTAAGTTAAAACTCGGAATTATTATTAAAGTCCGCGACTTGTACCCACAACATACTGCAACATTTTGGTGCCAGAAGTGGGATCCTTCACAGATGCTTTGTTACGTCTGTTAAAGAACACAAAGCACCGAGAAATATTCAGCGTGGACCGTACTTATCTACTACTTGGACATTTAAAAGAGCAATACGATAGAAATGGCATGTCAGTCGAACCCTAGTTTGCAGATTGGATATTTCTCAGGAAATTACGGTGAATCGGCCGAAGAATGGCTAATTCAGTTCGAGAGGATGGCAGTACAATTGAAATGGAGCGCCGCAATCAAATTAAGTGCCGCACCTGGCTACCTGTTTCCCAATAGCACCGCCTACAATTGGCATAGAGTAATCGGTGAGAGCGCGGCAGATTTTGACGAGTGGAAAAGGACTTTCCTGGCAGCATTTCCAGATCGTTTTTCGAAGGAAGAATGGAAACTTCAAATGAGAGCCCGTACTCAACAGCCGAATGAGAGCTACGAGTCATATTTTTTCAACAAACTCGATTTGTGCAAAAGAAGTGGTCTTTCCACAACAGACGCCGAAACGCGGACACATCTACTAACGGGCATGGCCAATAGAAATCACGCGGCCGTGATTAGCTCGATGACATTGGCAACTGCGGACGACATACTCACACAAGCGAAAGCCTTGCAAAAATCTGACCATTTTCATCAGGTCGGCTTTCTAGCTCCTCCAACCCCAATCGCGTCCGTGCCGGTTCAGTTCGCGTCGCTACCCGGTCAGGCGTCGATCGCGTATACGCCTCACGCTTCTACCGCATACGGGTTTCACGCAGTCCCGAGTCCGTATCCTGTTGCCCACACTCAGCAGTATCATACGGCGGCACCCATTGATTACTCCCAAGATTTGTCGACCACGAACCGTCAGAACAATACCAGTTCCCATCTCACAAAAGCTACCCAGGATGAAGACCCCAAGTATAGAGCGTTGTCGGAGAAGATATCCAAGCTAGAAACTGCACTTGAGAGGATGGAAGAACGACAAGAAAGACCTGAGTTTAGACATTCACGCGGCGGTTACCAATACTCCAGGAATTATCGGCAAAGTTCGTTTCCTCGAGGATCCGGATGCTACAGTTGTGGTAAATATGGTCATCTAGCACGCGACTGTACGGACCCTCGTAATGATAGCCGCGTCTCTAGAGTGCGCAACGACATTTCCGCTAACGGGTCGGGAAACGCGAGATCAGCTCAATAACGGGGGTGTCTGAGCTGTTAAATATTACTCCTGATCCCCCGCAAACTTTGAAACGTGCCGTAGTACCGGTTGTGAACGCGTTGGTCGGAAAAATCGGTGTAACTCGAGTCTTATTGGATACAGGAGCGCGAAAGTCCGTCATAGACGAATCATTAGTGGTCAGCAATAACTTGATAGGAGATATAAAGCCGTGGGAAGGACCCCCGGTTATCGGTTTCGATAAACGGATCGCAACTCCAAAAGGAGTTATAAACGTGGCGGTGACGGTTGACGGTTTTGACACAGTTCGGGTAGAATGTTTTGTAGTATCCAATTCCATCCTACCCTTGGTACTAGGGGTTGATTGGTTTACTGCCCTGGAAGCGGGGATCGTTTTTGACGAAGGGCGGTTCCATTTAGTGTCCATGGATCGCAACAAAAAGCTTCGATACCTCCATCCCGTTACTGCTACCATTGGCGTGTCTCAATCGTCGTCAGAGTAACCGAGAATTCAAGACAACGGACAGTCCAGTGAGTCTATCCTTCCGGAGGAAACTTGTATTACAATCGAGGTAAAAGAACAGAAATTTCATGTAATGGCCGTCGAGACAGTGACTATTCCCTCTCGGTCTGGTACTTTTGTTAACGCGTGCATTCAGTGTAACGACTCTAAGTTTTTATGTAGAGATATGTTAGTACATGTTCACAATAGTAGCAACCCGCGTAAAATTTTCAGTGTCCCCGCTAGTATTGTAAAGATGAAACAAGGAATGACCCAAATATTTATTCTAAACCCAAGTAATGAAATGATTTCCTTTAAGAAGGGAGAAAAAATTTGTAGCGCGAGTGAATTATCGAACACATCTCAGCAGGAGGACGAGCCTTTTCGTTGTTGTTCCGTCCAATTGGAAGGGGAAGAGATGGGAAATAGAGAACCAAATATGGTTAATAATGTAGAAATTTTGACAGAAATTAGGGACCTAGAGTTAGGCGCAAACTTAACTGAGGAACAGTCCGTCTCCTTTTGAGTGAATATAGGAAGTCATTTGCGTTTGACAGTAAAGAGTTAGGAAAAACTACTATGGCAGAACATACGATAGACACTGGGAACCATCGTCCCATCAAACAATACCCCCGTAGAGTTTCACCAGCAGAGAAACAAATTATCTCTGATCAAATTAAAGAAATGCTCGATACGGGAGTAATAAGAGAATCGTTTAGTCCATGGTCTAGCCCTGTCGTTTTAGTCAAAAAAAGAATAAGACTTGGCGTTTTTGTATAGATTATAGGCTTCTAAATAATGTAACAAAAAAAGACGTTTATCCGTTACCCCGTATTGATGATACTTTAGACCAATTGATTGGGAATAAGTACTTTAGTTCATTGGATTTACGTAGTGGCTATTGGGAGATGGGTGTGGCGAGGGAGGACATGGAAAAGACGGCCTTTGCTACCCATCAAGGCTTGTACGAATTCACAAGACTACCATTCGGCTTATGTAACGCACCAGCGAGTTTTCAGAGACTTATGGACCGGGTCCTCGGTCGGTTAAAGTGGACCATGGCTCTGGTATAATTAGATGACACAATCGTATTATCAAAAACATTTTCTGAGCACCTGGACCATCTACGGCAGGTTCTTAACGCTATTACTACTGCAGGGCTAACGCTTCAGCCGGCGAAATGCGTCTTCGCATCACAACAAATTAGCTACCTAGGACACATCGTCAGCAAAGACGGAGTCAAGCCAAATGAGAACAATCTTAGAGCTGTCCGGGATTTCCCAACGACCCAGACTATACGCGAAGTTCGGGGATTTTTGGGGCTTACTTCGTACTACCGCAAGTTTATTCGGAACTACGGAGAACGTTCTCACGCGCTTACGAACTTGCTAAAGAAAGGTAGCATTTGGTGCTGGGGTGTTGCGCAACAATTAGCCTTTCAGGACCTAAAGGATGCCCTACAAAACGCGCCGATACTTGGTCATTTCGTCGAAAATGACAAGACTGCGTTACATACAGATGCGTCAGGACACGGGCTTGGAGCTGTTCTTGTCCAATATTGTCAGAAAGGACGCGAGCGTGTAATAGCCTATTATAGCAGGAGGTTGAGCGAAGCAGAAGAAAAACTACATTCGAGTGAATTGGAAGTGATGGCCGTTGTCTCTGCCGTAGATTATTTCCGGCCCTATCTCCACGATCGACCTTTCGATGTGGTGACTGACAACAGCGCTCTTCTCTGGTTACAAAAGAAAAAGAATAACAGTTCCAAGTTCGCTCGCTGGGCTATCTGCTTAGAAGAGTACCTCTACACACCTATCCATAGAAGCGGAAAGAACCATCAAAACGCCGATGCTCTATCTAGGGCCCCAATTTGCCCATATGATCCCGGGAGTTTAGCTGACGAAATACCGACATGTGCCGTACATTTTGAACCTATCCCTCTTGAAGAGTTAGCACTGGCACAGCAGAGCCTCCCAAAATTGAAGGTCCGAATGGTCAAGTTGCAAGATTTGGAACGGACCACGATCGGAGAGGCACGAATAGCTGACTACACATTGAAAAATGGAGTTCTTTTTCGGGACAATCCGCATGGTAGCGGTAGAAAGAAGCTATTGGTTGTCCCACCATCATTGCGGCGGACAATTCTAGAATTAGCTCACAATTCCGAAACGGGTGGACACATGGGATTTGACAAAACATTAGCAAAAGTACAAGAAAGGTATTGGTGGCCTAAATTAAGGAAGATGGTACGTCGTTATGTAGAGTCATGCGCCCCTTGCCAGTTTCGGAAGATACCACCTGGCCATTCAGACGCTCTACTGCACCCGATCCCACCACCTTCTGAGCCTTTTGAGGTGGTCGGTATTGACCACTGTGGTCCGTTCTTGAAGTCATCTCAAGGAAATAAATATATTCTCATCGCTGTAGACTATCTGACCAAGTGGATAGAAGCCCGAGCAGTTCCAAGTACCGAATCTGCCCATGTTACCGACTTTATAAGGAACCAAATTGTAATGCGACACGGGAGCCCTCGGCTACTTATAAGCGACCGTGGGACCGCTTTTCTCTCTAGAGAGACTGAGCAAGAACTTACCAAATGGGGAATAAAGTCGGCCGCGAGTTCCAGTTATCGGCCTCAGACGAACGGGTTGGTAGAGCGGGCCAATCAGACCATGGCCAAAATCCTTTATAACTACGTAAATCCTGAACACACGGACTGGGACGAACACCTCCAATCATCCGTCTTCGCGAGTAATTCTTCGGCCCAAGCAGCCACGAAGCGTACACCATTCGAACTGCTTTATGGGAGGATCCCAGTACTCCCAGGCGAAGCAAACATTGTTCCCCCCGAAGTCACCCCTATAGATGAAGAAGTACGAATCCAACAGGTTCGGAGAGACAGAGAAGCGGCACATAAACGAATTCGGGAGAGTCAAATAAAACAAAAAACCAGATATGACAAAGGACGGCGAGGAGCACAATCACATGACATTGGAGATCTGGTGTTAGTACGAAATCTTGCACGGAAAAAGGGGAGAACCTCTAAGCTGCTTCCAAGATACCCGTACCAGGTAGCGAAAAGAACAGGTCCGGTCAGTTATAATGTAGAAGATCCACCGTATATGCGCACGAGTAAACGTCACCATATTCTTACCGTGCATGCCGACCACGTAAAACCGTTTCGAAATCACAATTACGAAGAGGATGAAGATTTAGAAAATGGTGAATGGACAGACGAGGACAGTGATAGCGCTAGTAGCTCGGACGATACTATCATTTACGATCCGAACGCCGTAGTAACGGGCCCTGAAAGCACAACCATCACTATACCGGACCAAGTACATTCCGTTAGCCGCCCTCGCCGCATTCCTAAGCCAATAGCACGATATGGTAATCTAGTGTGTTTTCCGTCTTACTAGCTAGGGGTATAGACTGTTTTCTGTTGTTCCTTCCGGTTAAAAAAAAATCTATGTTATAGTAACTTTAAGCCTTAAGTTTTTGGTAATTCAAGTACCAATTGAGTTGTTAATTTTAAGTCCAAATGAGGACATTCGAACTGGAAGGATGGCCGAGATTGTTACAGTGGTTTTTAGATCTCAATATGTAAATAGTATTTTTTAGACTAGAATGTTTTTTATGAAGTTCAATCGAACGCCCTCTGCCCCCAAGTCATGTGATACGAGAGATAAGGGGATGTTTACCTTTAACGAACGGGACAAGATTATCGGAGAGTTGAGTCGTGGCATTCACGGGAATTAAGTGTGTATTTTTAAAGAACTGACGATCAATAAATGTGATATTAATCTAAGTTAAAACTCGGAATTATTATTAAAGTCCGCGACTTATACCCACAACATACTGCAACAATATACAAGGCACTGTATTGACCGCAAACTTTACTATCTAGACTTTGTAGCTGTCTCCCCCATATGACCATTTCTTACAATGTTCCAATAAAAATGATCTTACACTAGGGATAAAATATGGTGGTAAGCCGTAGCTATCGAAATAATAACCGACACGTAGGGCGTCTATATAGATGGAAACCCAGTGCGACCCCCTTCTATTGTGCTGGTCAAAGTTTATGATGAGAGACATGGGATATTGGGAAACCTTATGAGGTAGCCTATCCGAAGCAAAAACGCCCAAAAAACTCGGTGTTTTTGATAGGGCGTAATTTAAATCTACTGTGTTTGTTGCTGACATAAATAATCGACAATCACGTTTCTATTTTTATCAACTTGAATTAAGCTTTGAAACTCGGCGTAAACGATGCAAACAACAGCTTCGGGTAAAAAGGTCGGAAACCAAGATCTAATCGTAATTGCCATTGTTTAACAATATTCCAGAAGTTGGAATCACTAGCCGAAATATCAGGGGTTAAATCGAAGGCATATAAGGTGTACCCGTTAGCGTACTCGAAAGGGGATATATCGTTACCGTCGTCCTTATAATGAATATTACACCCTGAAAACAAGGTGTGGTACTCTCTCATAAACAATTTTTTAGTAAAATTCGGTGTTAAGGCTTTAGAAGGTATCTGATCGTTATCCACATACAAAGCTAAATGATTCAAATTGTAATTTTTAAAGTTAAAGGGGTTATGGGTGTAGCTACCCTTGAACGCCTTGTTGGAAACTAGACCGATTATGACGCGAGTAGGGAGGGCACCTAGATATATATTTTCGAAACTCTGACTCTGCGTGTACGCTGACAAAGTTTTCGTTTTTATCTCGGTACGCGTAAAATTATACTGGGCAGCACCTCTAGCGAGAGCAGCTTCATGCGCCAATAATATTTTAGGTGCCAGTTTAACCTTGCGTACATTTATCCCATATTCTTTAAGCAATATTTTGCAACCCTTGAGGGTCGCGGTCTCTTTAAACATCAGCACAAATTCGTCTTTGTTTCTCGAGAAGCTCATTTTAACATCTACAGCATTCACCAGATATTCGGGTATATTAAACACATCGCTAAATACGGGACAGTAAAATTCGATATCCACAGATTTTTCGACGGCTTTCTTTCTGACAAGGAGACCGCTGCCGGTTAGATCATCCATCTTACCCGCCTCGTCTTTAGCCCAACCAGCGCAAGACAAATGCGTGTTTTTAGCGGCTAGTCCATAGTTTAGAAGGGATTCGATGTAAGCGCGAAATGAGTAGTTGTTTGCCGCCGGCGTTACGAGGGTGGAACCAAAATAGATTTCACAATTTCGCCATAAGGAGTGAGCCGCGTTATTTACGAGAGCCACCACAGCATCGTCCGGTAGAATCCCGCCGTTATCTTTGGTCACACTTAACCGGGTGTAATGCATTGTTTGGGCTAAATCCATGTAATAATCCCCGTTTCCGGGGATGTGGTATTCGACGGTAGAGCTGTCATTGAGCGCTGATAGAGGTCCGTGTTCTATACTTGTCTGGGTAGGTGTTGAAGCAAAAATATCGAGTTCACTCTTCAGGGCTTGAACGGAGAGCATTTTTATCGCGAGAAAATGTCGCGTGGTTTCTTCTTTGCTCCCTTGAGAGTAACTGAGAGTCTTTTCAGCTTGAGCCTCTTTATAACGCCCGACCCTTTCTGAGGGTTGATTTTATTGTCCATAGTCTCGTTAAATCAACGCTTGGCAGCCGATTTTATATTCTGTCCTTCGGCTACATCGCCTAATATTTTATACCCCGTCGTAGCGGCTTTAACGACTAGATATTTAGCGCTCTTAACTAATAAGGGTCTAGCCCATCTAAACAAGCCCTTGAGCAAGCCCCCTACCCCATGACCTTTTTGGTGTGGTCTACCAGAAAAACGCTTGAAACCCCTGAACCCACCTGGTCACGGTAATACGACCGGTACTCGCAACGATGACCTAAGACGTCTGGTTTGGGCACGGTCTAAAATGTAGTTTACAGGTTGTCTGTCCGAACTTGAATGCCGTCGGTTGACCTAAACTTGTTTTTATATCTATTTCTAACGTCTCGAAATAACGTTTAGCAACATTAAAATAGTGAGGTGAATCGAACGTTTTAGTGACTATAGAGCCATGGAGTTTATCTTCAACAACGACAATACGAAGTAATGGCGCTATCGTATCGCCTACCAGTTCATTGCTTACTATATCGGAATAGACAAATAGCTGATCCGCTATGAAATAATTTAATCTGGCGGGTACGTCGCTTCTTAAATTTATCTCGGATTGATCGGGATGGCAACTAAGGGGCAGAAAATCCTCGTCATAGCCGAGGAGTTTAGATAGGACCAGGGAAAAGGTTATCGACGCGTTTCGTCTTGCAAATACAACCACGTGATTGGTGAGGGGGTCGCTGATAAAAGAAAAACGAGATGCGTATTCCCACGACTCGAGGCTGCGGTACAGCTGTTTCAATAGCACGGGTAAACTGATATAATAACCGCTGGGTATGGTGAATATATCCCCTATGGGGGTGGGTTTTTCTACGGTATCAACATAATTTACTACACCACGATTCTTAAAAACAGCTCTGGAACTAGGATCGGTAGCTTGAGGATGAACCGTCGGTTCTTTAGGAGATATTTCAGTAACCGCTAACTCCATGTAACCTTCGCCTTCCTTAACATTATGAAAGGATACTGGATATATTATCTCAACTAGAGCAACCTCCCTATGTCCCCCTCCATTTGTATACATTTTGATAGTTTGGTAGAGTAGCAGGCTGTGGTATTTTCGTAAATTTGCATACTAGCGTTGCTAGGAAGCGTTAGGTAGAAGGGAGACTGCATCTTGAGCGTAAATCCAACTTGACATAGACTCAGGGTAGCCCAACCACTTTACAAAAATCACCTTTTGTTTGTTTCGAGTACGTCTACGAAAAACCTTCTCGATCCTGTACATTACGGCTTTATCTATCGACTGGAGCTCCCTAGCATAAAACACGCCTTTTATAAGATGTTCATCCAAATCTTCCAATCTGAATAGAGGAGGGAATCTATCTATCTTTTCCGTAATCTTAAAAACTTCCATGGTAAAGTTATGTTCATACCCTTTCTCGAAAACCATCTTGTTATGAGAAATTCTAACATAGTCCCCGACTTTCAAATCTATCGTATTATTACGTGCGACTATCTGTTTAAAGTATTTTCCGTAGATAGTGCCAAAAACTTGATGTGCTTTAGTTTCCGTAACCTCGGAGGGGGCAATTATTATGGCTGAGTGGAAGGAATTATTATATGCCTGAACCAAAAACGATAATACATCCAAATATCTCTTGGTATTATTATGGGTAAAGTACCTGTACATACGCCCCTTTAAAATTTGATTAAAGCGTTCTACTATACAAGCCTTTATATCGTCGTTCTCGGTAGTGAAAAATGCCACCCCTTTCTCCTTTAAATAGGCCTGAAAAAGCTTATTCTTAAACTCTGTCCCTTTATCCGTCTGTAACTTTGATGCTAGTGTATCCTTAAATATTGACTCGAATGCGGATACCATCTCTACCCCAGTTTTTGTTTTCATGGGTATTGCCCACGCCTTTCTACTGAAACAATCAATCACTGTTAAAATATAATTATAACCTTCGTTATATTTAGCTAAGGCTCGCATATCATTTAAATCCGACTGGTATTGTTCGTCTATATGGTGAACCATAACCTTGTTACATTTAAACTTTCTAAAAACCTTTTTGTGTAAAGTATAAGAATCCCTACCCTTTAACCAATCTAACACTTGTTGTCTGGAGACCCCCGAGGGTTTCGCTGCCAAGTATAACTTTTCCACCCCTCCATAACTAGCTTCGTGAGACGGATTAAAATAAATTCCTTCTAGGATTTCGAAGACATTTTGTAGGGGAACCATGGGACTCCTATCAGTCCAACCTTTTTAATCTTTTTCACCGTAGTCTATTTCTTAGTGGAGGATTTGGAGATAGCAGATAACGGGTTATTTGCAAGAGGTAGCCGAGTCTTTTTTACCGATGATGTTCGATTATGCGGTTGGAACCACTGTGGAGCATGTTGAGCTAGCTAGTTCGTTACGGCGTAAAATCCTCTCGGTTTGGTGTTTGAGCGCGATGTAGGTCTGACAAATTCTAAAACAATATCCCTAATATCCGATCCTGGCACTATAGAATTTTTAACAACTACTTCTCCGTTAGCTAACCACCTAAGCTGACCAGGGATATTTTCAATATGATCAACTAACTTCTTAAAACGGGCTATATATGCTTAAGAGGAATATCATCCATCCGCGCTACGTTTAAACTCGATCTAGGGTTGTTCTCTAACAATATCTGCTTCGGTTGCTTGGCTATAGTATGTAGATTAGTGTACCGTTGTAGAGTCTGCTCGTACAGACGCCATTTTGAACTATCATCCAAATCCTTTCGAACTAAAAAAGAATTCATATCACCGTCTAAAACCGTTACCACCTGCTTTTGAGGGTGGGGGAAGGGATCATCTTTGAGCGTCTCGCTAGGGACGAGTAACATTTTCTGGGCGTACTGCATAATTATGAATTATTTCCGGCTATCGCGCTGATAATCGTAGAAACGAGGGGGAAGATGAACGAGAAAACTCCACACCCGTCTTGAACTAGAATGGCGCGTTTACGTTTCCAGGATAGTTTTTTACTGGCAATCTTCCTTAGTTTCCCCGAATGTTTGGCTAACCGAGCTTTTTGAGACTCGTTTAATTTTACTTTTCCTTGTAATGTATTATGTATACACTCTGATATGGCGTCGATTAATGATTTCTTGGCACTTTTCGTAAAATTCGCCTCTGACCACGTTTCGATTTAGCTAAGACAGAGAGCAAATCCTTTTGCGAGTGAACAGCGTGTCATTCTTGTAGAATGCCGCATCGTTGGAGAGGCTTTCTAATTTATACCCTGGGGACGTAGGCGACACCCGACTCGTGAGGAGATACTCCGGTTCTAACACGGTGGTTCTCCGGACATCGCTGATTCATATCAAGTAGTAGATAACCGAAGGGGCTACTCGTTGCGTCTCGATAGGCGTCGACAACGAAACGCCAGTTTTCAGGGAACATCTGTCTGGCAATTGTACTCAATTGTTGTTTATCACGAGGCGACTTCATGAGTATGATATAGTGCGCATTCAAAGAAATATCTCGAGAGTCTTTAGATTGGTGAAATAAGTTTTGAGTGATGAAAATTACGCTCAGATTTCTATGATGACTACCTTTAGTAAATAGGGAACCGATTTGCCCTTTGTTTTCTGTCATTAGATCGTCGATTATCAGGAGACAGGGTTTACTATCGTTATATTCAGTTAAATTTGGTAATCCCTCCTTGAAAATAACTTTGTCTTTCAATTTATCAAAAAACGGCTGCCATTCTCCGTAATACCAATGAATCTCACTAAATTTAGGTGAGAACATTACATTCCGATACTCAATTAGTTTGAGAACCAGTTGTGTCTTACCGGATTGGGATGGACCAGCCAAGATGGCGTTAAATGTATGGTAGAATGGATACATGACCGAATCTCCCTACCGTCAGCGAATAAATGGCCGAAGTCAAACGGGTATTCGCTTATACAAACCCCTTCGGTACAGGAATTTCTAAACGTTCAATTTTATGACGGTTTAGGTTATTATAAACCATCGTTTTTAAGTAGAGAGTTTAATTTCATCTCCATAGAAACGTTCATCTAGTTTTGAAAAACTCTATCGAAATCGATCATTTGTGAAATGAATTTCCCATAGGATTAACCCTATTTTGCGAAGATGTTGTCACCTAAATTCTAACGTTTTGGTTTTGAAAACTTGAATATAAACGGTCGTTTAGAAAAACTTCTAATCGAACTGTTTCGTGATAGAAAAATTCGCCGCAAACGATCGGTTTTGAGGAAATATTTGCAAAACTTCATAAATAGTACAGTCAATCTGGGGTTTGACCCGGAACAAATTGCGATAGTTTTGAAATTGGGGACTTTTATAGAACTTGAAGCGCTCTTTCACATGGTGCAATCTCCCCCAATCAGCAACTTGAGGAAAATCCGCCATCTTGAAAAATGGCCGCCAAAATTACTAAAGTTCTACGTAACTTTGGCTGTAATTATCGGATTGAATCACAAAAAATCTTATAGTGTATCTTAAGACATTCCACACGATTTACCTTTATTAATTTTTAGCGTTAAACCAACCGGAAGCTGGCAAACATGCATTAAAACCGGCTAGATTGATAAATTTCGTGAAATGCAAAGTTTCTACCGAAAGAATTTAAAGATTTCTTTAAAATTTCGCTGTTCAAATAGTAGGACGCGCTCTTCTAAGACCTTTTGTCTATCCTACGATTAAAGAGGGCTAAAAGTGTCCGCCATCTTGAAAAATGGCCGCCCAATTACGCTAAAATGATCATAACTCGTGATCTAATCATCCAATTCACAATTATACTTTTTTTTAATTACTTGATAAGATTGATTTATTTTGTGAAGAAAACCAGTGGCGGCGCCAGGATATTCTTTGGTGTAAGTTAAAGGTTTTTCACAAATATGGGCCCCCTTAATTATTGTTAAGAAAATTTTAGAATTCATTGCTTAAATTGTTTGTGAGTATTTATTATCGTAACACAAAGCCGGTCTGTGCTTTTTTTGTAAGCTTCAAAACATTTTCCATAAAGATTAGTTAAAGGGGCACACTTTATAGGTTTCGACATTGATAGACAAATACCTTAGTCTAATCGATCATGATATTCAGATTTCAAAAATGTGCGAAAGAAACGAAACCATTTCAATCCGAAAGGGGATCCGACTCATCCTAGCTAATGCTAGTGGCGAATAAACAGTTGCATTAGAGAGTTTAAGCTGAAACTACGCGTACTCTATATTTAGCAGTCCTTAAGGCCCGTTTTCCATCTAGCTTTTCAAGAAGGTTTTGCTTCAAAAACTGAAGCATAACACTATAGCGAAATCAGAACCCGTTTTCAAACGCGCTTTTTTGGGCGCTTTTCAATCAGATTCGCGTGAAATAATCGAAAAGCTGATATCCTACATGGATAGATATTTGCTTTCCCTTTTATCCTATAAAGCGCTGACCAGGTAGTCAAGTGGTTACGTTATTTCTCTCGACCAATAGAGTAGTGGCACTCCATGTTAATTTCTCATAGAGTGTAACATAGCCAAGGCATGCAGATGCCATTACTCTATAGATCATCAATATTTTCGAGCTTCATATTTATTGCGATTTTTTTTCGACAGCCGCGGGTTTTAATAACAATAATAGTAATAATAACAATAGCTTTATTTCATGGATATTCCTATCAGTTTACAACTGGTTTACTTAGGAGTCCGGTTTAAGTTAAAAATGTTAATTAAAATTAAACAATGTCTTTGACATATTCCAGGATCTTTGTTTTAAAAACAGATATTGAATTAATTCTTTTTATGTCGTGTGGGATAGAGTTCCATAATTTTATTCCCCTGCTTTTTACGGAATAGAAGAATTTGGATTTTGAAACATAGTCTTTATGTACTCGGATACTTATTGTTAAAAACCTTTTGCATAAAAATAGCTAAATGCAATGTATGGAGTTGATTAAGTGTTAATCTCACTCGCATTTAATTACATTCAACTACACAACAGTCCTCCTGACTTCGTATCAAAATTAATGTTAAATCTGACACCACCCCCATTTGTCACGGACCGTCACAAATTTCGAAACCCCCTCCCCCAATAAGAATGTGACGTAGTTTATTTACGATGCCTTAGACATGTTTATTTTTACGTGAAATTTTTCACATCCTTTTTGTCAGTAGAAACAATGGGCTTTAATAATTTCCTTTCTCAACGAAAGTGGGGCCAAAATATACTACATTAAAATTCAGGGCGTCGCTGGGCCCCTAACGGCGTTTATGGGCCCCCAAATTGAAACGAAAAGTAGGCTGTAGCCTGTGTCGCCTACCCCTGGCGCCGCCACTGATTAAAGGATGATAACATTCGATTATGAGTGCAGGTGTACTCTGTACTGGGACGTCAATGGCTATTAGTTCCAGTTCCAGTTATAGTTAATGTTAGGAGGGAAAGATGGCGCTAAAGTGTAATTACCAATTTTAAAGCTCATGAATCAGAACTGAAAATTCATTTCAAAGTAAATTATTTATTTAAAACAATTTGTTATTATAAAAATTAGTTATATTATTTAAAATATCAATTAAAATTAAACAACGGTGCAAAAAATGACCAAAACTCTTAGAAGTTAAACTTTAGGAAATATTATAAGAAACAATTTGAGTTATGAAAGGTGTGACTTGGATGATTAGATCACGACTTATGATCATTTTAGCGTAATTGGGCGGCCATTTTTCAAGATGGCGGACACTTTTAGCCCTCTTTAATCGTAGGATAGACAAAAAGTCTTAGAAGAGCACTTCCTACTATTTGAACAGCGAAATTTAAAAGAAATCTTTAATTACTTTCGGTAGAAACTTTGCATTTCACGAAATTTATCAATTTAGCCGGTTTTAATGCATATTTGCCAGCTTCCGGTTGGTTTAACGCTAAAAATTAATATAAGGTAAATCGTGTGGAATGTCTTAAGCTACACTATAAGATTTTTTATGATTCATTCCGATAATTACAGCCAAAGTTACGTAGCACTTTAGTAATTTTGGCGGCCATTTTTCAAGATGGCGGATTTTCCTCAAGTTGCTGATTGGGGAGATTTCACCATGTGAAAGAGCGCTTCAAGTTCTATAAAAGTCCCCAATTTCAAAACTATCGCAATTTGTTCCGGGTAAGGCCCTTTTTTGAGCTAGATTGACTGTACTAAAACCTGTAGTACCCTTATTTTATAAAGTGTGACAATTATTTATTATCGTGTGATATCTTCTGATTTTTTTTAATAGTAATTTTTTCGATTTACAAGCAATATTACAAAGCATATATTCGCAGAATTGTTCATCCAGAAATGTATTCGCGGTAAAGTCTTTTGTAATCTCGGAATAACTCATTTTACTCATAGCTAATGTAAAATTCATTTCCACACGTGTATTCCAGTCACACATTATGCATTCGTGTTTTATTTGAGAGGGATTATCCCACTCACATCCATCACAAGTTTTAGAAATTGTTTCCCTTAACTGGTCTAGCACACGTTTCTGAATTTTCTCGTGAACCCGTTTAGCCTCACCTAGAAACGTTGTAACTTCGTCGTATTTATCGAATAATGATAGCCAGAGTGGTTTTGAAACGGTGAAACCGACTTTCGTAGGGAAGTATTTCCCGTAATTCACACCACTACCTAGACGCATTTCTCGAACACTAACGATCCTAATGCCTTGAAATATGGATAAGTCAACCCGTTTTGTTTAAGATCCCTCGAAAAACCAAGATGACGGGGCAACCGACTCGTTGTCCAAGAAGGACGTGATTTCTCTACGCTCTCGGTATAGCTCCTGGAATTCGTCCTCAGTCAAAGTAATTAGTGAACTCCCATCCAAAGAGCCTAGCTGAATTTCACAGTCCGGTGTTATACTGATTCCTTTGCCGATTGAAATAGGTAATACTTTGGCGGTGAACCTTAATATAAATATCATTAAAACATATCCCAATAACGCTAAATAGCTCGCCTACACTTACATCTTGAATCGTTCAATATCGTTGGTACAATGAATACGACTTGAAACTTAACCCCTTTTATACCAGCGTTTTTGTTCACTTAAGTAATTAAGAGTAAGCTTAATCTTTCGAGGGGATAATATACCCTGTTTTGTAACCCATGACGATGAAATCTTTACTTTCCAAAATGAAAATGAGGTATTAAAAATCTCGGAGAAACTATGCGATCGAGATGAACTGAATAACCGTATTCTCTCTCGTCAATAGCAATGAGAAAGCTGGGTATAAAGGAAAATAAGCCTGAACACCACATGTTAATGTATAGAATACCTCAAAATTGAATCGACCGTCGAGTGTAGCCGCGTTAAAGAGAAACACCTCCCGTCCTATTTCTTAAGCCTAATCATGGGGAAACTAAACGAGCCATCGACGGTACGGTCCATCTAATGAAAGCCTATACCTCGCACGTTAATCTATAGAACCTCAAAATTGAATCGTCCGTCGAGTGTAGCCGCGATAAAGTGAAACCTCTCCCGTCCTATCTTAAGCATAACCCCTTTGACGGGAAGAACTAAACGGCTTCTTCCGGCCAATGACGAACAATCAACGGCATAGTTTATCCGGTAAAAACCGTCGAGGTGAAAACCCCATAGGATTAACATGGGATTTTTTCACCCTGTTATGTAGAAGCCCCACTTTACCATTACTCATAGAGGATTTCCTTTTGATGGCGGCGGAACAAGATTTGAAAATATTCATTCCGAAATTACACTACTTAATTCACTATCCACGTCTAATACTAGAATTTGGTCCGCTGATTAAATATTAGTTTATGAGATATGAAGCAAAGCACAAGTGTTTTAAAGAAATAATCAAGCGGTGCTGAAACTTCATTAATGTTTCCAAGACGGCTGCAAAACGCCACTAGTATCTTCAATGTTATCAGCTAAGTGGTGCTAACGGTTTAATATCAGATAGCGTTGATGAAGGAAGATCAGTTTTAATTAAATGGTCATTGCTACCTATCAATTTAATAGAAAAAATAAAACTTTACATGCAAAATCAATATCCATCAAAAGTAGTTGATGAACGATACGAATCACCTATACTCAAGCTTCATGGAGTTAAGTACCAAAAAACACAGTTATCGTGATATACCACTATTTCTCAAAATTACTAATATCATACAATGCTGAAAAATGTGGCTACTTTGTGGTAGGGTTTTTGTGTCCAGCCGGTTTAATAGCCACTATACCACTATAACTCGTTTAATGTATACGACGCCATGGACTGGAAAATCTTAGAACCTGGGTCTGAAATAAATGGTTTCTACGCTCTTGAATTATATGAAAAAGATAAGAAACATTATATTCCATTACGACACAGTTTAAGCAAATGGTCTAAAGTTTAAAATAATTCCATTTTGGCTGTTTTTTTTCCTTCGAATATTTGGAACTCATTTCCCTTTAATATTAAGTGTACAGTTTTTATTTGAAGTGACAATTTCAATTAAAGATGCAGTTACCTGTAACCTAACCTACTAACTACCCCAAAATTTTAAATTAAATGAACCGTCTACTTAGAACTTGAATATTCGGGATGAGTGGAAGAAAATATTTCTTTTTATTCCCTTTGACGAACCTGACATACATAATTTGTTTTAACATAACTAGGCCTACTGTCATTATTCTAAAATTAGAAATGTCTGTTATAGACTGTGAATAAACATTATTATCACTTTCACCTATTCAAAATACTTCATTGTAAATAGTTTCTTTTATTAGGATACGGACTGTTCAAAAAATTAGTAAAAATAGATGAAAATGATAACTATTAAGAGTTTTTAATGAAAGTTTTGGACACATTCAAAATTGGTAACACGAGTGAAAGCTTAGTGTTACAAGTGTTTGAAACTAAATACAATGATTTTACTGGACATGGAAAATGAATTACCCGATGATGGGTCACGAACTAAAATCACTGTTATAGAATCTAAAGACATGTCAATGGTTAACACTAACACAGGTCAAAACGATATCCATGAAAGTGCAGTTGAGGAATCTCTTAATGAATTATTTGGGTGATTTAATTTTACGAAGTTCTTTCCCTAAGTTATGATAAATGTGTTTAGGCTGGAAGCAAATAATATTTTATTTTATTCAGTTCAAATTCCAGACCAGCTTTTCCTGTCATTTACACCGTACCAAGATTTTGTCACGAAATAGAAAATATGATTCTGAAAAAGGATTTATCCTGTTATGAAAAGTAAGTTTAATGCTTAATTAGTTAGCATTATTAAGTTAAGGTAAGTTATATGTAAGGTTGTTAAGTGTAGAAAAACTATTTTGGTTTACAACCAATTAACTCATTAATTATAGATACACCTCTCACGATCAATATGTTGAAACTGTGAAAAGGTTAATTCAAAAGCACAATTTCCTGAGTGATCGGGATGACCATGGAAATCAACTTCAACCACCAAAGCATATGCACGTGACCTACATTTAACTAACAACCACGAACTTTAAACAGACTACTTGGTGGCAAGCCCTGCGTAATAAATTCAAGCATATATATACAAAAATTAATAATAATAAAAAAAGAAAAGTTCAAAATCCAAAAATTGTCCACCGATCGTCGTTCCTTCACTAGAAAGCGTTCCTTATGACCGGATCAAACGTAAATTTGCCCAGGAATGTAGTATTTCTTTCGCGAGATGGATGGCTTCCCAGTTATTCAGTCGGTCCCCTACCGCTAACATCTCCCGTAAGCACAGCTCACGCGTCATTCCCAGCCAACGGTTTGGGCCCCTAATGTCCTCCAATATGGGACAGTCAAGGAGGACATGTTCGATGGTTTCCAGCTCATCATCTTCACATATGGGGCATTGTGGATTGTCCCCAAAAATCTGGAACATCCTCCAGGCCGTGGCCAAGGCCCCGGTTCTCGCCTGGAAGTAAAGCGAACTGGCTCTGTCGTTGTTATAAAATGTCTCGAGCGATGGGTATGGCTTTTCCTGGTATAGCTCCAGTGTTGGGTGTTTTGCAAGATCTTCCCTCCACAGTCTCTGCGATGCTTCCAGTACCGATTCGCCGATCACGTTCTGCCATGACCGCAGTGTGGTCACCCCTTGGCGCGATACATTTGAGCCAAATTTCCCGTCCAGATGTTCCGTACGGCGAACCCATTTTGTATTGAGACCCATGGCTCGAATGTACAGGTACACTTTTTTCGCTATTCGCTCGTCTTCCATGTACCGCAACCGACCCAGGTACCTCAGTTTACTCTTCGCTTCCCGTTCTAGAAATGTTGACCAGCCCATTTCCCCTTTAATCGCACTATACGCCCTAAGGAAGTTTCCTCCTACCGCCAGCTTTCCGACCGCATTCTGAGCCCGTTCGAGGGACTTTTGAGTCGTGTCCTTTACGCATAATACCTCGTTACCGTAAGTAAGGCTTGGTACTCCAACTGCCTTTCAGAGTGTGCGTGTGACTTTATATTTGTCGAAGGAGTGAGCTCCTATATGTTTGACAGCCCCTGCTAAACGTTTTGCCTTTGTACTTAACGCCACTTCATATAGCTCCAGATAATTGCAGTCAGTACACATTTTTACACCCAAATACTCGTATTCCATTGCACTTTGTAATTCCTGGCCTTGAATATTGCAGACAGGGTTGGGTAAATGGACTGGATTATTGAAGATAAGTATATTGCACTTCGCAACTCCAAAGGACAAGCCGTGGTTATCGGCAAACTCGCCACATACGTTCAACAGCCCCTGCAGCTCAATTGGATCCCCCGCCGAGATGAAAATGTCGTCTGCAAATAGTAAACCAGGGATTCGACTATTTATGTGCTCGTACGAAGGATGTTTAATTTCAAAGCCCAGTCCAGAACACTCCAGAAGTACCTCTAATGGTCGCAGGAACAATGCAAAGAGTAATGGTGATAGGGGGCATCCTTGTTTTAAGCCCACTCGGCTGATTAGTGGCTCCGTTTGTATCCCCCCGAACCTGTAGCAGTACGTCAGATTACTGTATAGTGCCTTCAGAAGGACAAGTGAAGCACCCAACATAGGCAGGCTTGGATTGACACAAAGCCCAGGGGTAAATGTTTCCGTACCAGGGCGAACAGCTTTATATTTTAGATTAGCCAAGGTTTAATTTCTCAAACCTTCTTGCACGTATTTATTTTTTGATAAGTCAGTTCCTTCGAAAATAGTTTTGAGAAATGATTCGTTGGGTTCTTTACGACGCTTGCTTATGGAGCCAAATTTCACTGCTCCAAAGTGAACAGTTGGATTGTTCACATGTGTCCACTTCAAGTTTAAAAGCGGTAGCTAGCGTAATTTCAAAGAATAAGGGGTTATAGTAAGGACCCGTGTGACTAGTGGAGCTAAACTAGCTTCTATATCAATCATTCCTACTGGTAAAGCAATACTGGCAGCTAAGACTCTTGGGAAATCAAATTTGGATCTTCGTCAATGTTAGTCATGGCAGAACAGTTTTCAGCGGGAAAAAATCGTTTTCGACTTGAATTTCACAAAGAAATGAGCGCCTATTTCGAAGTTTCAGTTTTTTAATATTCTGCGAGTCTTGATCAGTTCCAAAATTTTTTAAAGCTGAATAACTTCGTTGTTGCTCTTGCTTAAGTTGCAGTTTTTCACTCGACTTTCCCGGCATGTGATTGATAAAATCTAGCCCAGAAAACAGTGTTGTTGAAAGTTTCTTGCTGGTGTTTGGAAGACCCCAAGCTCTTGGTTTGGATGTACATGCTAGACCATCTGCTATGTAAGCTCTCCCATCTTTGAATTTAGCAAATACCATAACGATGCACCCACATGCTTACAAACGCCCCCTTCACCAGCTTTGCAGCTGCACCAAGAACACTCTACTCTACCCGTTTCTCCATTCAATTTTATAGCTACATCATATTGTAATTGTAGAGTGAAAGACTTTAGTCTTGATATATACATATCATGTTGATGAGGCAACATTTTCATTTACCGAAACAGTTTGTAAAGGTTCTTTGGAGGAACCAGCGCTTAGAAAAACCTCGGCCACTTTATTTGCTTTAAACATCCTATAACCCTGAGGAAGGTGTTTATTCGCTTTTAAATTTTTTTCTGTAGTTTAAGGATCGCACTTTCATCAACTCTACTTGGTAATACTTTAAGCAGTTTAGTCCAGTTACCTTTCGGTAGTATTACTTTTTTGTTAATTAATTTCCTTTTTCTTCGGTTTCCTTGCATTCGATCTAGTAATTAATATTATTAAAATATATGACGTCTTCATCTAATTAATCAATATTTAAAATAACTTACTCGTTCTCCTGTGTCCTTTAATTCCTAAGAGGTCAAATCACCGTCGAAGCGGTTAATGAAGAGGGCCTTTTTCGTAACCCGTTGCCTTCGCGGAAGAACCGGAGATAACTGTCTTACGCTCTGCCAATCGGCGTGGCTGTCGATCGGAAGCGGCAGTAGATCCATTCTGCTGTAGTTTCTTGGCAAAAGTATCAGGAGAGATGACCGGAACCGTCAGGTCTCGATTAACTAGTGGGGGAAAAGTGGGTGGAGCACGAAATCCCGCAAAGGTAGTGGGCGGATAAATCTCTGGCTGCCGTGTAGAAATTTGTAGTTTCAAGCTGGCATTTTCTCTCTCAAGGGAGTCAACACGTTTTTCCAACTTGTCAATGTTGGTTTGCAAATTAACGAGCAATGACTGAGTGTTGTCCAATTTATGTAATATAACACCCAGGATAGAGTCGGGCTCTCGGGTTAAACTGTCAGAACGCAGAAGATGGTTGAGATCGTCATGGACCTCGTTTATTGTTATGGCCTTTTCCCCAGTATTAGCCGGGTCAATGGAAACTTCCCCAGAGTCGATGTATTGGACGAACTACTCATACGGGCAGCTTTCTTAGACGCTTTACATTCCTTGCATGTAAAGAAAGTCGCGCAGCAAGTCGACGCAGAGCACTGCTAACGCAACTCCTTCGCAAAAAGAGCCTGGCCACAACAGACGCATGGATCCTTAGGCGGAGGCATTTAAAGACCTCAAAAAGAGGCACAAAAACTATACTATATCTATAATTACGTGTATTTATTTGAAAAATGATTCTTAATCGTTGCTTCTCTGAAAACACTTTTTCAGCTTTGGACCCGGTTGCTTTGCGTCATGGGAGTCTTAACGGTGATTGATATCATTCACAAGCGAGTGAAGAGAAATCCAGGATCAATGATGTCCTTCGCTTGTCAGAAACTCTTCCTTTATTTCAGAGCCATTTTGGGAAAAGGTAGAGTCCACTCACTTTGCGGAAACTAGAGTGGGCGTGAATTTTCTTTTCATATTGACGATAGAATAAGACGCTCGGTTTAATGTTTCTCAGAGAAGCAAAAGCACCGAACCCGAATTTCAAACGTGCTACATCATGGGCGCCCGATAGCCTTATTGCTATTTTAAACTCAGTTTATAATCCATTTTAAAGAAGAAACAAAATGTGCGCAGTTCTGGTCAAATCTACATGGGACTTAAAATTTCATGTTTGGACACCAAAATGTTAGCCCTCTGAGCCGAGTGGACTATCACTCTCGACTTAATATTTACCTGAATTCGCGACTGCTATTTATCGATAAGCAACTGCAGGCGTTATAATTAAAATGCTGAATTATTCAAGCGATATAATAAGTTTTATTCATTGCTCGCTTGCCGTGTAATTACTACTTTCTCAATATACCTCAGCAGTATTTTTAATTTTCAAACGTTTGCGCAAACCAATTTTCAAACGTTTGCGCATACCAATTTTCAAACGTTTGCGCATACCAAAGACACAAGTGGTTCGTATTACAGTTCGCTGGATTTCTGTGCATCAGCATGGAAGGGAAAACGGTATTGTAATGTTAGTAAAAGGATCAATCCCTAATATTTTTATCCAAACAGTTTATACCTCTCCGTGACGCCATCGTCACTCGGAGACTTACAGAACCGTCCTCATACATTAAAGCCATTATTAAACGCTGAATATCTCTCAGTGTAGTGAAAGCCATTTTTTGCAAATTTCCGTCAACTATGAATGCGGTCCAGAAATTTCAAACACGTTTGCTTCGATTTGCAAACTGCGAACGTGCTCCCCTTGGGTGTAACAATGCACACAGACACACCCACACGTCCAGTACAATTAATTGCTTTAGTAAAGGTAAATGAACAGTGCATTCAACCACTCAATTTTTCTATTGGTGTGGTTTCCTGCAGGCTTCGACATTCCTTCGTCACTGGCGATTCGCTTCAGCGTTGGAGTTTATCTCTTGATAATACTGGTTTTCTTCAATTTGTTCAACGGAGTCTTAAAAGCCAATTTCTTGTCTCAGAAGAAAGAGAACATTAACAGTACAAGGGATTTATTGACAGTACCCGACGTCAAAGTTTTCTTTCCTTCGACTATAAAATTCAGTGTTTAACAATCGGTGGGGATTTTAAAATGCTTTAATCTCATTTCCCAGGAGTCTATTAATAAAATTTCAATCCTAACAGACGATGAAATGAAAGCTCTCTGGAATCAGCGAGCAAAAAATACAAAGCATACAGCGAGAGACTTACTGTCAGGAAAGCAAATATGGTTTGGAGATTTAACTACTTTACAGTCGTGCATGCTACTATATTTGGATGAGCCAAAGCTGAAACTATTGCATTTTTATCTTGGTTTGGCCAAGTACTTGCAACAAGCGCTAGTGTTCCGAACCAATAATGAAACAATGAATCCGAAAGCTCTGAAGTACATCAACCAAAGGTTCGTTAACTTTTTTAATGCAAGAATAGTCTGCGTTTTCGCGTTTCTCATTTGCACATTGGCGGTGTTCTTTAACATCAAACGAAGCTACTACTTTAATATTGGGGTTACATGCATTGACTAATAACGCTGGACACTTGCTATCCTGATTATTTCCAGACACACATTTAGCGCGTTTGCATCTGCAAGATCACGCTACTGCCGATCCACAGTAGGTTTTAGCTACTTCGCGTCGTCATCTCGCAAAGATACTAATTTCTCACGACTAGGCCATGAACTTCGCGCCTTTCGCGAGAAAAGCACCAATCACTAATAGTAATTGAAAAATGTTGACGGAGAGTCGGAGAGTAAAATGTCAAATAATTTGGATAATGCTATTGTAAAGGGGACTGGTGAAAGTGTCAGCTTTGATAGTTCCAAAGTCGTGAAACGAGGAGAGTTTTGAAGGAAAGTATAATGGCGGGGTTCTAAAAGGAATTGTCTAACGTGTCTTATAAGGGTGAGGGTTTGTAGAAGTGGAGAACCATTTTTAACCTCGTCCTGAAAATGAAGAATTTCGCATTGTTTGCTAGTCCCGTAAGATTATGTATTGTCCCTGACTTCCACCGGCTTTACGATTTCAGAACTAATTTTTGTATACATATTGGTACATGTATAGACAAGACTTTAGCAACCACATTGTTCTATACAGCGTTGCAATTCTTTCACATATAACCGTGGCTAATCACATAGATGCTAATCAGCTTAAAGGGACAAATGCTGTAGAACTTATATATATATATATATATATATAGATGTATTTATATATTTTTTTTTCGTTTTTACTATTTTCTACGTTTTAAGGAAAGAAAAGAAATGATTGCTTAACCTTATAGTGTTACTCGTGGTCTCTATATCCCGCGAGCATTGAATTGGGCGGGCATTTCTCAAGTTTATGTGGCATTCAAAACTTAAGAGCGTGTGCGAGGCCCTGTATAGCCTTAAATCATTGTACAACCTTAGCACATTGGAAACCACACGAAGTGTTGCAAAATGATTTGTGCTCTTGTTTAAGACTTTCAATTTCAACAAAAGAACTTTTAATGAAAAAATTGAAATGTTACGGGTTCATAATATGACGTTCTTTACAGGCTTACTGGCTGGAACTTTGTTTCGCAGGCGCAACCTTCAAGACATGAACTCAACGCTAACGCCTCTAAAACTTTCCCCTACTTGGTCAAGTTCAATATCGAATTGTGACTGTGCATTACAATAATCGTACAAAAAAGCCACTTTTTCAAATAGGCTTTAGACGAGCTCTCAGGAATTGAAATAATTAGTCCTCCCACCGACTCCACCGAGTGAATCAGCCTAATGAATAAATGTTCACATCACTAAAAATTTATTTTAAACTTCGACAACCTAGTAGTTTAGACTACAATTTTTGCACTTTAATCAAAAACAAAAGCAAAGTTCTTACAAACAAGAAAAATAAAAAATATATTAATTGAAATGAGGAAATATTCAAAAAAATACACAAACAACAAAAAAACGTTTCTTGGGTTCAAAGCTAAAAAACACTCTGTAGTTAATAACAAATATATTACGTCCCAAAAATATAATTAGAAATACATCTGACTATCACAGACGCGAAGATCAGTTAAAAAAACATTTGGTTGAAAGCATAAAAACATCTTATATTATTAATTTACTAATTTTAATCGCAACAATATAATTACAAAATTTAAGGTCAATGAGAAAACAAAACATTCTTTAGTTTAAAGATTAAAAAAAAACAACTTTCTGTTAGGCGCTCACTGTGATCTGCCCTAGCCTATATTCCCTGTGAATCATCAGCTGTTCGATATGTTCCAAGGACAGGTTAGGCCTTCTAGCCCTCTGGTAATTACAAGCCCTTGAAAACATTCTCTCTGTGTCAGCTGATGCCACAGGGATAGGCAAATACTTTTAAGCCATCTCTGCCAGCGTTGGATATTTTTTGAGGTTCACCTTCCAAAACTCCAAAATTTCACCTCTTTCTGGAATTCCAGGACCATCAGAGCTTGGAAGCCTTAACAATATTTCATCGAAATAGCTTTCCAATTCTTGTTGGGGCACCTGCTCCATTACATCCTGCATGTTATTGAGAAACCTTAGAGGTCCTGATTGTTTGCGCAGAGATTTTGGTTTTTCAATAGGATTGGTCGCCTTGGCTGACAAATTAAAAGCGTCCTTCAAAACATCTTTTGCCTCTTCTTTTGAAGGTGTTTTGAAGCGAGAATACAAGTTAGGCCAAGCAGGGGCGCTGTTGTATTCTGAAAAAAATATTTTAATCAATAATTTTATTTAAGTATGCTTGATTGAATATGGATTATATTTAAAGTTTATGAAATTCTGACATCATGTGTGTACTG
Source organism: Phalangium opilio (assembly GCF_054372755.1). Taxonomy (NCBI): domain Eukaryota; kingdom Metazoa; phylum Arthropoda; class Arachnida; order Opiliones; family Phalangiidae; genus Phalangium; species Phalangium opilio. The sequence continues at coordinate 893,544 of NW_028324200.1, read as the reverse complement.
TTTTTGTGGCAGACTGCACACCCCTTACACCCCTTCATTTAATATATACTTGTAAGGTGTAAGTCACTGTTTAAAGGGGGGATAAAAGGATACAAGTGATTTTTTATCTATTCTTCTACTGATTATAAGACCAATCTGTAAAGGGAAACATCCAGGAAAAAATCCCTCCAAATGATTAAAATTCAAATTAGTTTCAGATTTCACGGATATTTTGAAAATAGCACCTTCGACAAATCGCATAACGTCATGCCTTCTTTTTAACAAAATTTGAGTGGTACGTTCTTTTACTCCCACCATGATTCTCACATGGCGAGCAATTTTAATCAAATATCGCGCTAAATTTCATTACACATGGAGCTTGCGCCAGAATTTTGTTAAAAAGAATGGAGGGAGTTGTGCGATTGGTCGAAAGTGGTAATTAATCCATGAAACCTCAAACTAATTTGAATTTCAAAATCATTCCGAGGTATTTCCTGGATGGTTCACTATGTTAATAGTAGAAGAATGGATAAAAATCACTTTATTTTACTTTTCACTCTACATTTAATATAATATATTTACCTCCAAAAATTGATGCCTTTTGCCTTGGATCAAGTATTGTGGCAATGATGAAGTCTTGGTCGTGTAAAGTTCCTGAAAACCTATCATGCTTTTGTGTAAGCAATTCGGCTTTCATGATTCCAAAATGTTCCAATTAGTTCTCCAATGATTTCGGACGCAAGTATTCCATCGGCTTGTAGTCGGTCTGTCGCTTCTTTTAGCGGTTGCAGAATACTCAGTATCTCCTTCGCCTCTTCTACCACGCTGTGATCCAGATTTGGGAAACTTTCGCCCAAAACCTTTTCTTTTTTCGCTTTTCGAAGTGTATTGTTAATTGCGTCGATCATTTCAGGCTAAGAAATAACAATCAATTGCGTTATGACCTATGTAACCAGCGACCGGTTTTAAAAACGTTTCATGGCTGCCAGGGGTAATTAAAATTTGGGTCTTTACACTCATTATATGCACGAGTTTCTGTTCGTCATTGTACTATGTTATGCATTGATGGATGTCAGGTTATTGCGTCCAGACACGTATTAAAACTCTCAATTTACACTACAGAAACATACTACTAGCCGAAGCTCGTGTTTAAGGTATTGAAGACAATTGTCGCCCTGCTAACGTAAATAATGATATTACTTAAAAAAAAGTAACCTCACAAACGCGCTCAGTTGCAAAAAAATGCGTTCCAACGAACACCACCAATAGGAATAATATCTTTCCCTTTGGAATTAATTTTCAATTCCATTGTCCACGTGGAAGATTTAGGGAAAAAAACTAATATTTCGTTAAGTTTTTCTGAAAAGGCTAGTGCGGCTTTGTCAGTTTTTAACCCGGCATTTACGACAAGTTGCAGGGTATGGCTTACACAGCCTTTTTCTTCCAACTTGGATCCAGTGGAATTTCTTTAGTAGGCGTGGAAAGGCACAAATTATCCTCTATCTCAGAGCTACATGATGCTGCCTGATTAACGGTTCTTGACGATTCGCTATGGTCATGGTTTTGCTCGGTCTCTCCATCAAGGTCCTCGCCAAATATTGTGGTTAAGCCGCTCCAATCTGTGAAAATAGTTAAATTTTTATAAATAGAAAAGATCAATATATTCTGTTTCCATAATACGCACTTCTGTTAAGGTGGTCCGAATTGGAGTCCGTCGAACATCATCCTCGTCGACTTGACCCTCCAAAGCGTATATTGGTCCTGTCTGAATTTGGAAAACCCATTCATCCTCAAACAGGTCCATCATATTGAATGCTTTTATCATGTTAGATGCATTGTCAGCACATACAGTCATAATCTACAAAGGGATAGGAAAAGCTTATTTAAATAGAATATTTCATAAATTGCTATAGTTCAATCATGGATAAAGAATGCGTGTTAGGAAATTTGTTTTCACGCTATAGGATATGCAACTCGCTTTCTCGAAGGACTGCTTATTCTGTATATATTCTGTTACAGCATCGGTTGTCAGTGATAGATTTTCATAGCCTTATACCTAACTTATATTAAAGAGATAATCCATAAGGAAGAGAGAGACCAAATAAAATAACGAACTGTTTATTAAACAAGTGAGAGATTTAAATGATAACATAACATTGCTATTTATAGCAGTTACTAAAAAACAGTATTAAGATATTATTAACCGGTTAAAAAACTAACATCGCATTTCTTAAGTTACAGAGTTAATATAATCCGAGTAGATAAGAGTCGATTTCTCCAACACCCCTTCTCGACGATTATCGGATAATCCGGCTTTGGACATCAAGTACTTTAGTTTTTCTTTTGTTAAAGGCTTGGTTAACATGTCGGCGGTCATTTCCTCGGTTGGACAATAGTTGATATCGATGATGTTGTTTTCTCTCATATCCTTGAGGAAGTGGTATCGGACGTCAATGTGTTTCGTCCTAGCGCTGATCCGTTCGGAAAGACTCATCTTGATGCATCCTTGATTGTCCTCAAATAAGCAGGTTGGCGTGGTAGCCGGGAATCCAACATCTTCAAGAAGCTGTCGTAGCCAAATGACTTCTTGGGCGGAATGAGCTGCTGCGACGTATTCGGCTTCTGTCGATGAGAGTGCAACAGTTGATTGTTTCCGACTTGACCATGCGATCGTTCCCTGTCCGAATTGGAATAGGTATCCGCTCGTTGATTTCCGGTCTTGATGATCACCGGCCCAATCTGCATCAACGTAGCCGACAAGTTCTGGTGTTTCCTTCAAAGCTGGGAAATGAAGTCGGACATCTTTTGTTCCCTTGAGATAACGCATTACTCGTCTGACGGCCATCCAATCTCTTTCTCTCGGCTTTGAGACTCTTTGGCATAGGTAGCTGATGCTAACTGCAATGTCTGGTCGTGAAACGGTGGCGATGTGTAGAAGTATTCCAATTGCTTCTCGATACCGGTTGTTGTTAGGTAGGATATATTCGTCTCCAGACAATTTTGGATAAGAGGGATCCATAGGTGTTTTGGATATCTTCGCATCTTGCATGCCGAAGTCTTCGAGCATGAACGCTATTTTGGTTACTTGATGGATTGTAAAACTTCCGTCAATTCCTCGCTCAATCTGGATACCGAGGTAATACGAGGCGTTTCCTAGGTCCTTTAGCTCGAAGTGCTTATTTAGTTTCTCGTACAGATTGTTAATGGTGGCTTCATTCTCGTTCAACACCAACAGATCATCTACGTATAATAGGATATACGTCCAGATACCGTCTTGTTCCAATTTCGGTAAAGTCCTGGATCGGCTTTGCTACGATTGAATCCTTCATCAAGTAGAATTTGATTGGCTTTGGCGTTCCAGGCCCTTGCAGATTGCTTCAACCCGTATAAGCTGCGCTTGAGTCTGCAGACCTTCTCTTCATTTCCAGGTTGGATGAAACCCGGAGGCTGTTCCATATACAGGTCCTGGACTATGTCTCCATGCAGGAATGCGGTTTTGACGTCATAGTGTTTGACCGGTAAGTTCTTGGCTGCGGCGATACTGAGCAGAAGTCGTACGAATCTGAAATGCGCCTGCAAGTATCCTACAAAATATCTGAAACGCGCTTGCAATTATCCTACAAAGTATCTGAACCGTGCCTGCAATGATCCTGCAAAGTATCTGAAACGCGCCTGCAATGATCCTGCAAAGTATCTGAAACGGGACTGCAATTATCCCACATAGTATCTGAAACGAGCCTGCAATTATCCTTCAATGTATCTGAAATGCACCTGCAATTATCCTATAAAGTATCTGAAACGCGCCTGCAATGATCCTGCAAAGTATCTGAAACGCGCCTGCAATGATCCTGCAAAGTTTCTGAAACGCGACTGCAATTATCCCACATAGTATCTGAAACGCGCCTGCAATGACCCAGAAAGTATCCGAAACGCGGCTGCAATGATCCTACAAAGTATCTGAAACGCGATTGCAATTATCCCACATAGTATCTGAAACGCGCCTGCAATGATCCTACAAAGTATCCGAAACGCGGCTGCAATGATCCTACAAAGTATCTGAAACGCACCTGCAATTATCCTTCAATGCATCTGAAATGCACCTGCAATTATCCTTCAATGTATCTGAAATGCACCTGCAATTATCCTATAAAGTATCTGAAACGCGCCTGCAATGATCCTGCAAAGTATCTGAAACGCGCCTGCAATGATCCTACAAAGTTTCTGAAACGCGACTGCAATTATCCCACATAGTATCTGAAACGCGCCTGCAATGACCCTACAAAGTATCCGAAACGCGGCTGCAATGATCCTACAAAGTATCTGAAACGCGATTGCAATTATCCCACATAGTATCTGAAACGCGCCTGCAATGACCCTACAAAGTATCCGAAACGCGGCTGCAATGATCCTACAAAGTATCTGAAACGCACCTGCAATTATCCTTCAATGTATCTGAAATGCACCTGCAATTATCCTTCAATGTGTCTGAAATGCACCTGCAATGATCCCACAAAGTTTCTGAAACGCGACTGCAATTATCCCACATAGTATCTGAAACGCGCCTGCAATGACCCTACAAAGTATCCGAAACGCGGCTGCAATGATCCTACAAAGTATCTGAAACGCGCCTGCAATGATCCTGCAAAGTTTCTGAAACGCGACTGCAATTATCCTACAAAGCATCTGAAACGCGCCTGCAATGATCCTGCAAAGTATCTGAAACGCGCCTGCAATGATCCTGCAAAGTTTCTGAAACGCGAATGCAATTATCCCACATAGTATCTGAAACGCGCCTGCAATGACCCTACAAAGTATCCGAAACGCGGCTGCAATGATCCTACAAAGTATCTGAAACGCACCTGCAATTATCCTTCAATGTATCTGAAATGCACCTGCAATTATCCTTCAATGTATCTGAAATGCACCTGCAATGATCCCACAAAGTTTCTGAAACGCGACTGCAATTATCCCACATAGTATCTGAAACGCGCCTGCAATGACCCTACAAAGTATCCGAAACGCGGCTGCAATGATCCTACAAAGCATCTGAAACGCGCCTGCAATGATCCTGCAAAGTATCCGAAACGCGGCTGCAATGATCCTACAAAGTATCTGAAACGCACCTGCAATTATCCTACAAAGTATCTGAAATGCACCTGCAATTATCCTACAAAGAATCTGAAATGCGCCTGCAAGTATCCTACAAAATATCTGAAACGCGCTTGCAATTATCCTACAAAGTATCTGAACCGTGCCTGCAATGATCCTGCAAAGTATCTGAAACGCGCCTGCAATGATCCTGCAAAGTATCTGAAACGGGACTGCAATTATCCCACATAGTATCTGAAACGAGCCTGCAATTATCCTTCAATGTATCTGAAATGCACCTGCAATTATCCTATAAAGTATCTGAAACGCGCCTGCAATGATCCTGCAAAGTATCTGAAACGCGCCTGCAATGATCCTGCAAAGTTTCTGAAACGCGACTGCAATTATCCCACATAGTATCTGAAACGCGCCTGCAATGACCCAGAAAGTATCCGAAACGCGGCTGCAATGATCCTACAAAGTATCTGAAACGCGATTGCAATTATCCCACATAGTATCTGAAACGCGCCTGCAATGATCCTACAAAGTATCCGAAACGCGGCTGCAATGATCCTACAAAGTATCTGAAACGCACCTGCAATTATCCTTCAATGCATCTGAAATGCACCTGCAATTATCCTTCAATGTATCTGAAATGCACCTGCAATTATCCTATAAAGTATCTGAAACGCGCCTGCAATGATCCTGCAAAGTATCTGAAACGCGCCTGCAATGATCCTACAAAGTTTCTGAAACGCGACTGCAATTATCCCACATAGTATCTGAAACGCGCCTGCAATGACCCTACAAAGTATCCGAAACGCGGCTGCAATGATCCTACAAAGTATCTGAAACGCGATTGCAATTATCCCACATAGTATCTGAAACGCGCCTGCAATGACCCTACAAAGTATCCGAAACGCGGCTGCAATGATCCTACAAAGTATCTGAAACGCACCTGCAATTATCCTTCAATGTATCTGAAATGCACCTGCAATTATCCTTCAATGTGTCTGAAATGCACCTGCAATGATCCCACAAAGTTTCTGAAACGCGACTGCAATTATCCCACATAGTATCTGAAACGCGCCTGCAATGACCCTACAAAGTATCCGAAACGCGGCTGCAATGATCCTACAAAGTATCTGAAACGCGCCTGCAATGATCCTGCAAAGTTTCTGAAACGCGACTGCAATTATCCTACAAAGCATCTGAAACGCGCCTGCAATGATCCTGCAAAGTATCTGAAACGCGCCTGCAATGATCCTGCAAAGTTTCTGAAACGCGAATGCAATTATCCCACATAGTATCTGAAACGCGCCTGCAATGACCCTACAAAGTATCCGAAACGCGGCTGCAATGATCCTACAAAGTATCTGAAACGCACCTGCAATTATCCTTCAATGTATCTGAAATGCACCTGCAATTATCCTTCAATGTATCTGAAATGCACCTGCAATGATCCCACAAAGTTTCTGAAACGCGACTGCAATTATCCCACATAGTATCTGAAACGCGCCTGCAATGACCCTACAAAGTATCCGAAACGCGGCTGCAATGATCCTACAAAGCATCTGAAACGCGCCTGCAATGATCCTGCAAAGTATCTGAAACGCGCCTGCAATGATCCTGCAAAGTTTCTGAAACGCGAATGCAATTATCCCACATAGTATCTGAAACGCGCCTGCAATGACCCTACAAAGTATCCGAAACGCGGCTGCAATGATCCTACAAAGTATCTGAAACGCGCCTGCAATGATCCTGCAAAGTTTCTGAAACGCGACTGCAATTATCCTACAAAGTATCTGAAACGCGCCTGCAATGATCCTGCAAAGTATCTGAAACGCGCCTGCAATGATCCTGCAAAGTTTCTGAAACGCGACTGCAATTATCCCACATAGTATCTGAAACGCGCCTGCAATGACCCTACAAAGTATCCGAAACGCGGCTGCAATGACCCTACAAAGTATCCGAAACGCGCCTGCAATGATCCTGCAAAGTTTCTGAAACGCGACTGCAATTATCCCACATAGTATCTGAAACGCGCCTGCAATGACCCTACAAAGTTTCCGAAACGCGGCTGCAATGATCCTACAAAGTATCTGAAACGCACCTGCAATTATCCTGCGAAGTATCTGAAACGCATCAGCATTTATCCTACAAAGTATCTGAAACGCGCCTGCAACGATCCTACAAAGTATCTGAAACGCACCTGCAACGATTCTACAAAGTATCTGAAATGCACCTGCAATTATCCTACAAAGAATCTGAATGCGCCTGCAAGTATCCTACAAAATATCTGAAATGCGCTTGCAATTATCCTACAAAGTATCTGAAACGCGCTTGCAATTATCCTACAAAGTATCTGAACCGTGCCTGCAATGATCCTGCAAAGTATCTGAAACGCGCCTGCAATGATCCTGCAAAGTATCTGAAACAGGACTGCAATTATCCCACATAGTATCTGAAACGAGCCTGCAATTATCCTTCAATGTATCTGAAACGCGCCTGCAATGATCCTGCAAAGTATCTGAAACGCGCCTGCAATGACCCAGAAAGTATCCGAAACGCGGCTGCAATGATCCTACAAAGTATCTGAAACGCGCCTGCAATGACCCAGAAAGTATCCGAAACGCGGCTGCAATGATCCTACAAAGTATCTGAAACGCGATTGCAATTATCCCACATAGTATCTGAAACGCGCCTGCAATGATCCTACAAAGTATCCGAAACGCGGCTGCAATGATCCTACAAAGTATCTGAAACGCACCTGCAATTATCCTTCAATGCATCTGAAATGCACCTGCAATTATCCTTCAATGTATCTGAAATGCACCTGCAATTATCCTATAAAGTATCTGAAACGCGCCTGCAATGATCCTGCAAAGTATCTGAAACGCGCCTGCAATGATCCTACAAAGTTTCTGAAACGCGACTGCAATTATCCCACATAGTATCTGAAACGCGCCTGCAATGACCCTACAAAGTATCCGAAACGCGGCTGCAATGATCCTACAAAGTATCTGAAACGCGATTGCAATTATCCCACATAGTATCTGAAACGCGCCTGCAATGACCCTACAAAGTATCCAAAACGCGGCTGCAATGATCCTACAAAGTATCTGAAACGCACCTGCAATTATCCTTCAATGTATCTGAAATGCACCTGCAATTATCCTTCAATGTATCTGAAATGCACCTGCAATGATCCCACAAAGTTTCTGAAACGCGACTGCAATTATCCCACATAGTATCTGAAACGCGCCTGCAATGACCCTACAAAGTATCCGAAACGCGGCTGCAATGATCCTGCAAAGTTTCTGAAACGCGACTGCAATTATCCTACAAAGCATCTGAAACGCGCCTGCAATGATCCTGCAAAGTATCTGAAACGCGCCTGCAATGATCCTGCAAAGTTTCTGAAACGCGAATGCAATTATCCCACATAGTATCTGAAACGCGCCTGCAATGACCCTACAAAGTATCCGAAACGCGGCTGCAATGATCCTACAAAGTATCTGAAACGCACCTGCAATTATCCTTCAATGTATCTGAAATGCACCTGCAATTATCCTTCAATGTATCTGAAATGCACCTGCAATGATCCCACAAAGTTTCTGAAACGCGACTGCAATTATCCCACATAGTATCTGAAACGCGCCTGCAATGACCCTACAAAGTATCCGAAACGCGGCTGCAATGATCCTACAAAGCATCTGAAACGCGCCTGCAATGATCCTGCAAAGTATCTGAAACGCGCCTGCAATGATCCTGCAAAGTTTCTGAAACGCGAATGCAATTATCCCACATAGTATCTGAAACGCGCCTGCAATGACCCTACAAAGTATCCGAAACGCGGCTGCAATGATCCTACAAAGTATCTGAAACGCGCCTGCAATGATCCTGCAAAGTTTCTGAAACGCGACTGCAATTATCCTACAAAGTATCTGAAACGCGCCTGCAATGATCCTGCAAAGTATCTGAAACGCGCCTGCAATGATCCTGCAAAGTTTCTGAAACGCGACTGCAATTATCCCACATAGTATCTGAAACGCGCCTGCAATGACCCTACAAAGTATCCGAAACGCGGCTGCAATGACCCTACAAAGTATCCGAAACGCGCCTGCAATGATCCTGCAAAGTTTCTGAAACGCGACTGCAATTATCCCACATAGTATCTGAAACGCGCCTGCAATGACCCTACAAAGTTTCCGAAACGCGGCTGCAATGATCCTACAAAGTATCTGAAACGCACCTGCAATTATCCTGCGAAGTATCTGAAACGCATCAGCATTTATCCTACAAAGTATCTGAAACGCGCCTGCAACGATCCTACAAAGTATCTGAAACGCACCTGCAACGATCCTACAAAGTATCTGAAATGCACCTGCAATTATCCTACAAAGAATCTGAAATGCGCCTGCAAGTATCCTACAAAATATCTGAAATGCGCTTGCAATTATCCTACAAAGTATCTGAAACGCGCTTGCAATTATCCTACAAAGTATCTGAACCGTGCCTGCAATGATCCTGCAAAGTATCTGAAACGCGCCTGCAATGATCCTGCAAAGTATCTGAAACAGGACTGCAATTATCCCACATAGTATCTGAAACGAGCCTGCAATTATCCTTCAATGTATCTGAAACGCGCCTGCAATGATCCTGCAAAGTATCTGAAACGCGCCTGCAATGACCCAGAAAGTATCCGAAACGCGGCTGCAATGATCCTACAAAGTATCTGAAACGCGCCTGCAATGACCCAGAAAGTATCCGAAACGCGGCTGCAATGATCCTACAAAGTATCTGAAACGCGATTGCAATTATCCCACATAGTATCTGAAACGCGCCTGCAATGATCCTACAAAGTATCCGAAACGCGGCTGCAATGATCCTACAAAGTATCTGAAACGCACCTGCAATTATCCTTCAATGCATCTGAAATGCACCTGCAATTATCCTTCAATGTATCTGAAATGCACCTGCAATTATCCTATAAAGTATCTGAAACGCGCCTGCAATGATCCTGCAAAGTATCTGAAACGCGCCTGCAATGATCCTACAAAGTTTCTGAAACGCGACTGCAATTATCCCACATAGTATCTGAAACGCGCCTGCAATGACCCTACAAAGTATCCGAAACGCGGCTGCAATGATCCTACAAAGTATCTGAAACGCGATTGCAATTATCCCACATAGTATCTGAAACGCGCCTGCAATGACCCTACAAAGTATCCAAAACGCGGCTGCAATGATCCTACAAAGTATCTGAAACGCACCTGCAATTATCCTTCAATGTATCTGAAATGCACCTGCAATTATCCTTCAATGTATCTGAAATGCACCTGCAATGATCCCACAAAGTTTCTGAAACGCGACTGCAATTATCCCACATAGTATCTGAAACGCGCCTGCAATGACCCTACAAAGTATCCGAAACGCGGCTGCAATGATCCTGCAAAGTTTCTGAAACGCGACTGCAATTATCCTACAAAGCATCTGAAACGCGCCTGCAATGATCCTGCAAAGTATCTGAAACGCGCCTGCAATGATCCTGCAAAGTTTCTGAAACGCGAATGCAATTATCCCACATAGTATCTGAAACGCGCCTGCAATGACCCTACAAAGTATCCGAAACGCGGCTGCAATGATCCTACAAAGTATCTGAAACGCACCTACAATTATCCTTCAATGTATCTGAAATGCACCTGCAATTATCCTTCAATGTATCTGAAATGCACCTGCAATTATCCTATAAAGTATCTGAAACGCGCCTGCAATGATCCTGCAAAGTATGTGAAACGCGCCTGCAATGATCCTGCAAAGTTTCTGAAACGCGACTGCAATTATCCCACATAGTATCTGAAACGCGCCTGCAATGACCCTACAAAGTATCCGAAACGCGGCTGCAATGACCCTACAAAGTATCCGAAACGCGCCTGCAATGATCCTGCAAAGTTTCTGAAACGCGACTGCAATTATCCCACATAGTATCTGAAACGCGCCTGCAATGACCCTACAAAGTTTCCGAAACGCGGCTGCAATGATCCTACAAAGTATCTGAAACGCACCTGCAATTATCCTTCAATGTATCTGAAATGCACCTGCAATTATCCTGCGAAGTATCTGAAACGCATCAGCATTTATCCTACAAAGTATCTGAAACGCGCCTGCAACGATCCTACAAAGTATCTGAAACGCACCTGCAACGATCCTACAAAGTATCTGAAATGCACCTGCAATTATCCTACAAAGAATCTGAAATGCGCCTGCAAGTATCCTACAAAATATCTGAAACGCGCTTGCAATTATCCTACAAAGTATCTGAACCGTGCCTGCAATGATCCTACAAAGTATCTGAAACGCGCCTGCAATGATCCTGCAAAGTATCTGAAACGTGCCTGCAATGATCCTACAAAGTTTCTGAAACGCGACTGCAATTATCCCACATAGTATCTGAAACGCGCCTGCAATGACCCTACAAAGTATCCGAAACGCGGCTGCAATGATCCTACAAAGTATCTGAAACGCGATTGCAATTATCCCACATAGTATCAGAAACGCGCCTGCAATGACCCTACAAAGTATCCGAAACGCGGCTGCAATGATCCTACAAAGTATCTGAAACGCACCTGCAATTATCCTTCAATGTATCTGAAATGCACCTGCAATTATCCTTCAATGTATCTGAAATGCACCTGCAATGATCCCACAAAGTTTCTGAAACGCGACTGCAATTATCCCACATAGTATCTGAAACGCGCCTGCAATGACCCTACAAAGTATCCGAAACGCGGCTGCAATGATCCTACAAAGTATCTGAAACGCGCCTGCAATGATCCTGCAAAGTTTCTGAAACGCGACTGCAATTATCCTACAAAGCATCTGAAACACGCCTGCAATGATCCTGCAAAGTATCTGAAACGCGCCTGCAATGATCCTGCAAAGTTTCTGAAACGCGAATGCAATTATCCCACATAGTATCTGAAACGCGCCTGCAATGACCCTACAAAGTATCCGAAACGCGGCTGCAATGATCCTACAAAGTATCTGAAACGCACCTGCAATTATCCTTCAATGTATCTGAAATGCACCTGCAATTATCCTTCAATGTATCTGAAATGCACCTGCAATGATCCAATAAAGTATCTGAAACGCGCCTGCAATGATCCTGCAAAGTATCTGAAACGCGCCTGCAATGATCCTGCAAAGTTTCTGAAACGCCACTGCAATTATCCCACATAGTATCTGAAACGCGCCTGCAATGACCCTACAAAGTATCCGAAACGCGGCTGCAATGATCCTTCAAAGTATCTGAAACGCGCCTGCAATGATCCTGCAAAGTTTCTGAAACGCGACTGCAATTATCCTACAAAGTATCTGAAACGCGCCTGCAATGATCCTGCAAAGTATCTGAAACGCGCCTGCAATGATCCTGCAAAGTTTCTGAAACGCGACTGCAATTATCCCACATAGTATCTGAAACGCGCCTGCAATGACCCTACAAAGTATCCGAAACGCGGCTGCAATGACCCTACAAAGTATCCGAAACGCGCCTGCAATGATCCTGCAAAGTTTCTGAAACGCGACTGCAATTATCCCACATAGTATCTGAAACGCGCCTGCAATGACCCTACAAAGTTTCCGAAACGCGGCTGCAATGATCCTACAAAGTATCTGAAACGCACCTGCAATTATCCTGCGAAGTATCTGAAACGCATCAGCATTTATCCTACAAAGTATCTGAAACGCGCCTGCAACGATCCTACAAAGTATCTGAAACGCACCTGCAACGATCCTACAAAGTATCTGAAATGCACCTGCAATTATCCTACAAAGAATCTGAAATGCGCCTGCAAGTATCCTACAAAATATCTGAAACGCGCTTGCAATTATCCTACAAAGTATCTGAAACGCGCTTGCAATTATCCTGCAAAGTATCTGAACCGTGCCTGCAATGATCCTGCAAAGTATCTGAAACGCGCCTGCAATGATCCTGCAAAGTATCTGAAACAGGACTGCAATTATCCCACATAGTATCTGAAACGAGCCTGCAATTATCCTTCAATGTATCTGAAACGCGCCTGCAATGATCCTGCAAAGTATCTGAAACGCGCCTGCAATGACCCAGAAAGTATCCGAAACGCGGCTGCAATGATCCTACAAAGTATCTGAAACGCGCCTGCAATGACCCAGAAAGTATCCGAAACGCGGCTGCAATGATCCTACAAAGTATCTGAAACGCGATTGCAATTATCCCACATAGTATCTGAAACGCGCCTGCAATGATCCTACAAAGTATCCGAAACGCGGCTGCAATGATCCTACAAAGTATCTGAAACGCACCTGCAATTATCCTTCAATGCATCTGAAATGCACCTGCAATTATCCTTCAATGTATCTGAAATGCACCTGCAATTATCCTATAAAGTATCTGAAACGCGCCTGCAATGATCCTGCAAAGTATCTGAAACGCGCCTGCAATGATCCTACAAAGTTTCTGAAACGCGACTGCAATTATCCCACATAGTATCTGAAACGCGCCTGCAATGACCCTACAAAGTATCCGAAACGCGGCTGCAATGATCCTACAAAGTATCTGAAACGCGATTGCAATTATCCCACATAGTATCTGAAACGCGCCTGCAATGACCCTACAAAGTATCCAAAACGCGGCTGCAATGATCCTACAAAGTATCTGAAACGCACCTGCAATTATCCTTCAATGTATCTGAAATGCACCTGCAATTATCCTTCAATGTATCTGAAATGCACCTGCAATGATCCCACAAAGTTTCTGAAACGCGACTGCAATTATCCCACATAGTATCTGAAACGCGCCTGCAATGACCCTACAAAGTATCCGAAACGCGGCTGCAATGATCCTACAAAGTATCTGAAACGCGCCTGCAATGATCCTGCAAAGTTTCTGAAACGCGACTGCAATTATCCTACAAAGCATCTGAAACGCGCCTGCAATGATCCTGCAAAGTATCTGAAACGCGCCTGCAATGATCCTGCAAAGTTTCTGAAACGCGAATGCAATTATCCCACATAGTATCTGAAACGCGCCTGCAATGACCCTACAAAGTATCCGAAACGCGGCTGCAATGATCCTACAAAGTATCTGAAACGCACCTACAATTATCCTTCAATGTATCTGAAATGCACCTGCAATTATCCTTCAATGTATCTGAAATGCACCTGCAATTATCCTATAAAGTATCTGAAACGCGCCTGCAATGATCCTGCAAAGTATGTGAAACGCGCCTGCAATGATCCTGCAAAGTTTCTGAAACGCGACTGCAATTATCCCACATAGTATCTGAAACGCGCCTGCAATGACCCTACAAAGTATCCGAAACGCGGCTGCAATGATCCTGCAAAGTTTCTGAAACGCGACTGCAATTATCCTACAAAGCATCTGAAACGCGCCTGCAATGATCCTGCAAAGTATCTGAAACGCGCCTGCAATGATCCTGCAAAGTTTCTGAAACGCGAATGCAATTATCCCACATAGTATCTGAAACGCGCCTGCAATGACCCTACAAAGTATCCGAAACGCGGCTGCAATGATCCTACAAAGTATCTGAAACGCACCTACAATTATCCTTCAATGTATCTGAAATGCACCTGCAATTATCCTTCAATGTATCTGAAATGCACCTGCAATTATCCTATAAAGTATCTGAAACGCGCCTGCAATGATCCTGCAAAGTATGTGAAACGCGCCTGCAATGATCCTGCAAAGTTTCTGAAACGCGACTGCAATTATCCCACATAGTATCTGAAACGCGCCTGCAATGACCCTACAAAGTATCCGAAACGCGGCTGCAATGACCCTACAAAGTATCCGAAACGCGCCTGCAATGATCCTGCAAAGTTTCTGAAACGCGACTGCAATTATCCCACATAGTATCTGAAACGCGCCTGCAATGACCCTACAAAGTATCCGAAACGCGGCTGCAATGACCCTACAAAGTATCCGAAACGCGCCTGCAATGATCCTGCAAAGTTTCTGAAACGCGACTGCAATTATCCCACATAGTATCTGAAACGCGCCTGCAATGACCCTACAAAGTTTCCGAAACGCGGCTGCAATGATCCTACAAAGTATCTGAAACGCACCTGCAATTATCCTGCGAAGTATCTGAAACGCATCAGCATTTATCCTACAAAGTATCTGAAACGCGCCTGCAACGATCCTACAAAGTATCTGAAACGCACCTGCAACGATCCTACAAAGTATCTGAAATGCACCTGCAATTATCCTACAAAGAATCTGAAATGCGCCTGCAAGTATCCTACAAAATATCTGAAACGCGCTTGCAATTATCCTACAAAGTATCTGAAACGCGCTTGCAATTATCCTACAAAGTATCTGAACCGTGCCTGCAATGATCCTGCAAAGTATCTGAAACGCGCCTGCAATGATCCTGCAAAGTATCTGAAACAGGACTGCAATTATCCCACATAGTATCTGAAACGAGCCTGCAATTATCCTTCAATGTATCTGAAACGCGCCTGCAATGATCCTGCAAAGTATCTGAAACGCGCCTGCAATGACCCAGAAAGTATCCGAAACGCGGCTGCAATGATCCTACAAAGTATCTGAAACGCGCCTGCAATGACCCAGAAAGTATCCGAAACGCGGCTGCAATGATCCTACAAAGTATCTGAAACGCGATTGCAATTATCCCACATAGTATCTGAAACGCGCCTGCAATGATCCTACAAAGTATCCGAAACGCGGCTGCAATGATCCTACAAAGTATCTGAAACGCACCTGCAATTATCCTTCAATGCATCTGAAATGCACCTGCAATTATCCTTCAATGTATCTGAAATGCACCTGCAATTATCCTATAAAGTATCTGAAACGCGCCTGCAATGATCCTGCAAAGTATCTGAAACGCGCCTGCAATGATCCTACAAAGTTTCTGAAACGCGACTGCAATTATCCCACATAGTATCTGAAACGCGCCTGCAATGACCCTACAAAGTATCCGAAACGCGGCTGCAATGATCCTACAAAGTATCTGAAACGCGATTGCAATTATCCCACATAGTATCTGAAACGCGCCTGCAATGACCCTACAAAGTATCCAAAACGCGGCTGCAATGATCCTACAAAGTATCTGAAACGCACCTGCAATTATCCTTCAATGTATCTGAAATGCACCTGCAATTATCCTTCAATGTATCTGAAATGCACCTGCAATGATCCCACAAAGTTTCTGAAACGCGACTGCAATTATCCCACATAGTATCTGAAACGCGCCTGCAATGACCCTACAAAGTATCCGAAACGCGGCTGCAATGATCCTACAAAGTATCTGAAACGCGCCTGCAATGATCCTGCAAAGTTTCTGAAACGCGACTGCAATTATCCTACAAAGCATCTGAAACGCGCCTGCAATGATCCTGCAAAGTATCTGAAACGCGCCTGCAATGATCCTGCAAAGTTTCTGAAACGCGAATGCAATTATCCCACATAGTATCTGAAACGCGCCTGCAATGACCCTACAAAGTATCCGAAACGCGGCTGCAATGATCCTACAAAGTATCTGAAACGCACCTACAATTATCCTTCAATGTATCTGAAATGCACCTGCAATTATCCTTCAATGTATCTGAAATGCACCTGCAATTATCCTATAAAGTATCTGAAACGCGCCTGCAATGATCCTGCAAAGTATGTGAAACGCGCCTGCAATGATCCTGCAAAGTTTCTGAAACGCGACTGCAATTATCCCACATAGTATCTGAAACGCGCCTGCAATGACCCTACAAAGTATCCGAAACGCGGCTGCAATGATCCTGCAAAGTTTCTGAAACGCGACTGCAATTATCCTACAAAGCATCTGAAACGCGCCTGCAATGATCCTGCAAAGTATCTGAAACGCGCCTGCAATGATCCTGCAAAGTTTCTGAAACGCGAATGCAATTATCCCACATAGTATCTGAAACGCGCCTGCAATGACCCTACAAAGTATCCGAAACGCGGCTGCAATGATCCTACAAAGTATCTGAAACGCACCTACAATTATCCTTCAATGTATCTGAAATGCACCTGCAATTATCCTTCAATGTATCTGAAATGCACCTGCAATTATCCTATAAAGTATCTGAAACGCGCCTGCAATGATCCTGCAAAGTATGTGAAACGCGCCTGCAATGATCCTGCAAAGTTTCTGAAACGCGACTGCAATTATCCCACATAGTATCTGAAACGCGCCTGCAATGACCCTACAAAGTATCCGAAACGCGGCTGCAATGACCCTACAAAGTATCCGAAACGCGCCTGCAATGATCCTGCAAAGTTTCTGAAACGCGACTGCAATTATCCCACATAGTATCTGAAACGCGCCTGCAATGACCCTACAAAGTTTCCGAAACGCGGCTGCAATGATCCTACAAAGTATCTGAAACGCACCTGCAATTATCCTTCAATGTATCTGAAATGCACCTGCAATTATCCTGCGAAGTATCTGAAACGCATCAGCATTTATCCTACAAAGTATCTGAAACGCGCCTGCAACGATCCTACAAAGTATCTGAAACGCACCTGCAACGATCCTACAAAGTATCTGAAATGCACCTGCAATTATCCTACAAAGAATCTGAAATGCGCCTGCAAGTATCCTACAAAATATCTGAAACGCGCTTGCAATTATCCTACAAAGTATCTGAACCGTGCCTGCAATGATCCTACAAAGTATCTGAAACGCGCCTGCAATGATCCTGCAAAGTATCTGAAACGTGCCTGCAATGATCCTACAAAGTTTCTGAAACGCGACTGCAATTATCCCACATAGTATCTGAAACGCGCCTGCAATGACCCTACAAAGTATCCGAAACGCGGCTGCAATGATCCTACAAAGTATCTGAAACGCGATTGCAATTATCCCACATAGTATCAGAAACGCGCCTGCAATGACCCTACAAAGTATCCGAAACGCGGCTGCAATGATCCTACAAAGTATCTGAAACGCACCTGCAATTATCCTTCAATGTATCTGAAATGCACCTGCAATTATCCTTCAATGTATCTGAAATGCACCTGCAATGATCCCACAAAGTTTCTGAAACGCGACTGCAATTATCCCACATAGTATCTGAAACGCGCCTGCAATGACCCTACAAAGTATCCGAAACGCGGCTGCAATGATCCTACAAAGTATCTGAAACGCGCCTGCAATGATCCTGCAAAGTTTCTGAAACGCGACTGCAATTATCCTACAAAGCATCTGAAACACGCCTGCAATGATCCTGCAAAGTATCTGAAACGCGCCTGCAATGATCCTGCAAAGTTTCTGAAACGCGAATGCAATTATCCCACATAGTATCTGAAACGCGCCTGCAATGACCCTACAAAGTATCCGAAACGCGGCTGCAATGATCCTACAAAGTATCTGAAACGCACCTGCAATTATCCTTCAATGTATCTGAAATGCACCTGCAATTATCCTTCAATGTATCTGAAATGCACCTGCAATGATCCAATAAAGTATCTGAAACGCGCCTGCAATGATCCTGCAAAGTATCTGAAACGCGCCTGCAATGATCCTGCAAAGTTTCTAAAACGCCACTGCAATTATCCCACATAGTATCTGAAACGCGCCTGCAATGACCCTACAAAGTATCCGAAACGCGGCTGCAATGATCCTTCAAAGTATCTGAAACGCGCCTGCAATGATCCTGCAAAGTTTCTGAAACGCGACTGCAATTATCCTACAAAGTATCTGAAACGCGCCTGCAATGATCCTGCAAAGTATCTGAAACGCGCCTGCAATGATCCTGCAAAGTTTCTGAAACGCGACTGCAATTATCCCACATAGTATCTGAAACGCGCCTGCAATGACCCTACAAAGTATCCGAAACGCGGCTGCAATGACCCTACAAAGTATCCGAAACGCGCCTGCAATGATCCTGCAAAGTTTCTGAAACGCGACTGCAATTATCCCACATAGTATCTGAAACGCGCCTGCAATGACCCTACAAAGTTTCCGAAACGCGGCTGCAATGATCCTACAAAGTATCTGAAACGCACCTGCAATTATCCTGCGAAGTATCTGAAACGCATCAGCATTTATCCTACAAAGTATCTGAAACGCGCCTGCAACGATCCTACAAAGTATCTGAAACGCACCTGCAACGATCCTACAAAGTATCTGAAATGCACCTGCAATTATCCTACAAAGAATCTGAAATGCGCCTGCAAGTATCCTACAAAATATCTGAAACGCGCTTGCAATTATCCTACAAAGTATCTGAAACGCGCTTGCAATTATCCTACAAAGTATCTGAACCGTGCCTGCAATGATCCTGCAAAGTATCTGAAACGCGCCTGCAATGATCCTGCAAAGTATCTGAAACAGGACTGCAATTATCCCACATAGTATCTGAAACGAGCCTGCAATTATCCTTCAATGTATCTGAAACGCGCCTGCAATGATCCTGCAAAGTATCTGAAACGCGCCTGCAATGACCCAGAAAGTATCCGAAACGCGGCTGCAATGATCCTACAAAGTATCTGAAACGCGCCTGCAATGACCCAGAAAGTATCCGAAACGCGGCTGCAATGATCCTACAAAGTATCTGAAACGCGATTGCAATTATCCCACATAGTATCTGAAACGCGCCTGCAATGATCCTACAAAGTATCCGAAACGCGGCTGCAATGATCCTACAAAGTATCTGAAACGCACCTGCAATTATCCTTCAATGCATCTGAAATGCACCTGCAATTATCCTTCAATGTATCTGAAATGCACCTGCAATTATCCTATAAAGTATCTGAAACGCGCCTGCAATGATCCTGCAAAGTATCTGAAACGCGCCTGCAATGATCCTACAAAGTTTCTGAAACGCGACTGCAATTATCCCACATAGTATCTGAAACGCGCCTGCAATGACCCTACAAAGTATCCGAAACGCGGCTGCAATGATCCTACAAAGTATCTGAAACGCGATTGCAATTATCCCACATAGTATCTGAAACGCGCCTGCAATGACCCTACAAAGTATCCAAAACGCGGCTGCAATGATCCTACAAAGTATCTGAAACGCACCTGCAATTATCCTTCAATGTATCTGAAATGCACCTGCAATTATCCTTCAATGTATCTGAAATGCACCTGCAATGATCCCACAAAGTTTCTGAAACGCGACTGCAATTATCCCACATAGTATCTGAAACGCGCCTGCAATGACCCTACAAAGTATCCGAAACGCGGCTGCAATGATCCTACAAAGTATCTGAAACGCGCCTGCAATGATCCTGCAAAGTTTCTGAAACGCGACTGCAATTATCCTACAAAGCATCTGAAACGCGCCTGCAATGATCCTGCAAAGTATCTGAAACGCGCCTGCAATGATCCTGCAAAGTTTCTGAAACGCGAATGCAATTATCCCACATAGTATCTGAAACGCGCCTGCAATGACCCTACAAAGTATCCGAAACGCGGCTGCAATGATCCTACAAAGTATCTGAAACGCACCTACAATTATCCTTCAATGTATCTGAAATGCACCTGCAATTATCCTTCAATGTATCTGAAATGCACCTGCAATTATCCTATAAAGTATCTGAAACGCGCCTGCAATGATCCTGCAAAGTATGTGAAACGCGCCTGCAATGATCCTGCAAAGTTTCTGAAACGCGACTGCAATTATCCCACATAGTATCTGAAACGCGCCTGCAATGACCCTACAAAGTATCCGAAACGCGGCTGCAATGACCCTACAAAGTATCCGAAACGCGCCTGCAATGATCCTGCAAAGTTTCTGAAACGCGACTGCAATTATCCCACATAGTATCTGAAACGCGCCTGCAATGACCCTACAAAGTTTCCGAAACGCGGCTGCAATGATCCTACAAAGTATCTGAAACGCACCTGCAATTATCCTTCAATGTATCTGAAATGCACCTGCAATTATCCTGCGAAGTATCTGAAACGCATCAGCATTTATCCTACAAAGTATCTGAAACGCGCCTGCAACGATCCTACAAAGTATCTGAAACGCACCTGCAACGATCCTACAAAGTATCTGAAATGCACCTGCAATTATCCTACAAAGAATCTGAAATGCGCCTGCAAGTATCCTACAAAATATCTGAAACGCGCTTGCAATTATCCTACAAAGTATCTGAACCGTGCCTGCAATGATCCTACAAAGTATCTGAAACGCGCCTGCAATGATCCTGCAAAGTATCTGAAACGTGCCTGCAATGATCCTACAAAGTTTCTGAAACGCGACTGCAATTATCCCACATAGTATCTGAAACGCGCCTGCAATGACCCTACAAAGTATCCGAAACGCGGCTGCAATGATCCTACAAAGTATCTGAAACGCGATTGCAATTATCCCACATAGTATCAGAAACGCGCCTGCAATGACCCTACAAAGTATCCGAAACGCGGCTGCAATGATCCTACAAAGTATCTGAAACGCACCTGCAATTATCCTTCAATGTATCTGAAATGCACCTGCAATTATCCTTCAATGTATCTGAAATGCACCTGCAATGATCCCACAAAGTTTCTGAAACGCGACTGCAATTATCCCACATAGTATCTGAAACGCGCCTGCAATGACCCTACAAAGTATCCGAAACGCGGCTGCAATGATCCTACAAAGTATCTGAAACGCGCCTGCAATGATCCTGCAAAGTTTCTGAAACGCGACTGCAATTATCCTACAAAGCATCTGAAACGCGCCTGCAATGATCCTGCAAAGTATCTGAAACGCGCCTGCAATGATCCTGCAAAGTTTCTGAAACGCGAATGCAATTATCCCACATAGTATCTGAAACGCGCCTGCAATGACCCTACAAAGTATCCGAAACGCGGCTGCAATGATCCTACAAAGTATCTGAAACGCACCTGCAATTATCCTTCAATGTATCTGAAATGCACCTGCAATTATCCTTCAATGTATCTGAAATGCACCTGCAATTATCCAATAAAGTATCTGAAACGCGCCTGCAATGATCCTGCAAAGTATCTGAAACGCGCCTGCAATGATCCTGCAAAGTTTCTGAAACGCCACTGCAATTATCCCACATAGTATCTGAAACGCGCCTGCAATGACCCTACAAAGTATCCGAAACGCGGCTGCAATGATCCTTCAAAGTATCTGAAACGCGCCTGCAATGATCCTGCAAAGTTTCTGAAACGCGACTGCAATTATCCTACAAAGTATCTGAAACGCGCCTGCAATGATCCTGCAAAGTATCTGAAACGCGCCTGCAATGATCCTGCAAAGTTTCTGAAACGCGACTGCAATTATCCCACATAGTATCTGAAACGCGCCTGCAATGACCCTACAAAGTATCCGAAACGCGGCTGCAATGACCCTACAAAGTATCCGAAACGCGCCTGCAATGATCCTGCAAAGTTTCTGAAACGCGACTGCAATTATCCCACATAGTATCTGAAACGCGCCTGCAATGACCCTACAAAGTTTCCGAAACGCGGCTGCAATGATCCTACAAAGTATCTGAAACGCACCTGCAATTATCCTTCAATGTATCTGAAATGCACCTGCAATTATCCTGCGAAGTATCTGAAACGCATCAGCATTTATCCTACAAAGTATCTGAAACGCGCCTGCAACGATCCTACAAAGTATCTGAAACGCACCTGCAACGATCCTACAAAGTATCTGAAATGCACCTGCAATTATCCTACAAAGAATCTGAAATGCGCCTGCAAGTATCCTACAAAATATCTGAAACGCGCTTGCAATTATCCTACAAAGTATCTGAACCGTGCCTGCAATGATCCTACAAAGTATCTGAAACGCGCCTGCAATGATCCTGCAAAGTATCTGAAACGTGCCTGCAATGATCCTACAAAGTTTCTGAAACGCGACTGCAATTATCCCACATAGTATCTGAAACGCGCCTGCAATGACCCTACAAAGTATCCGAAACGCGGCTGCAATGATCCTACAAAGTATCTGAAACGCGATTGCAATTATCCCACATAGTATCAGAAACGCGCCTGCAATGACCCTACAAAGTATCCGAAACGCGGCTGCAATGATCCTACAAAGTATCTGAAACGCGATTGCAATTATCCCACATAGTATCTGAAACGCGCCTGCAATGACCCTACAAAGTATCCGAAACGCGGCTGCAATGATCCTACAAAGTATCTGAAACGCGATTGCAATTATCCCACATAGTATCTGAAACGCGCCTGCAATGACCCTACAAAGTATCCAAAACGCGGCTGCAATGATCCTACAAAGTATCTGAAACGCACCTGCAATTATCCTTCAATGTATCTGAAATGCACCTGCAATTATCCTTCAATGTATCTGAAATGCACCTGCAATGATCCCACAAAGTTTCTGAAACGCGACTGCAATTATCCCACATAGTATCTGAAACGCGCCTGCAATGACCCTACAAAGTATCCGAAACGCGGCTGCAATGATCCTACAAAGTATCTGAAACGCGCCTGCAATGATCCTGCAAAGTTTCTGAAACGCGACTGCAATTATCCTACAAAGCATCTGAAACGCGCCTGCAATGATCCTGCAAAGTATCTGAAACGCGCCTGCAATGATCCTGCAAAGTTTCTGAAACGCGAATGCAATTATCCCACATAGTATCTGAAACGCGCCTGCAATGACCCTACAAAGTATCCGAAACGCGGCTGCAATGATCCTACAAAGTATCTGAAACGCACCTACAATTATCCTTCAATGTATCTGAAATGCACCTGCAATTATCCTTCAATGTATCTGAAATGCACCTGCAATTATCCTATAAAGTATCTGAAACGCGCCTGCAATGATCCTGCAAAGTATGTGAAACGCGCCTGCAATGATCCTGCAAAGTTTCTGAAACGCGACTGCAATTATCCCACATAGTATCTGAAACGCGCCTGCAATGACCCTACAAAGTATCCGAAACGCGGCTGCAATGACCCTACAAAGTATCCGAAACGCGCCTGCAATGATCCTGCAAAGTTTCTGAAACGCGACTGCAATTATCCCACATAGTATCTGAAACGCGCCTGCAATGACCCTACAAAGTTTCCGAAACGCGGCTGCAATGATCCTACAAAGTATCTGAAACGCACCTGCAATTATCCTTCAATGTATCTGAAATGCACCTGCAATTATCCTGCGAAGTATCTGAAACGCATCAGCATTTATCCTACAAAGTATCTGAAACGCGCCTGCAACGATCCTACAAAGTATCTGAAACGCACCTGCAACGATCCTACAAAGTATCTGAAATGCACCTGCAATTATCCTACAAAGAATCTGAAATGCGCCTGCAAGTATCCTACAAAATATCTGAAACGCGCTTGCAATTATCCTACAAAGTATCTGAACCGTGCCTGCAATGATCCTACAAAGTATCTGAAACGCGCCTGCAATGATCCTGCAAAGTATCTGAAACGTGCCTGCAATGATCCTACAAAGTTTCTGAAACGCGACTGCAATTATCCCACATAGTATCTGAAACGCGCCTGCAATGACCCTACAAAGTATCCGAAACGCGGCTGCAATGATCCTACAAAGTATCTGAAACGCGATTGCAATTATCCCACATAGTATCAGAAACGCGCCTGCAATGACCCTACAAAGTATCCGAAACGCGGCTGCAATGATCCTACAAAGTATCTGAAACGCACCTGCAATTATCCTTCAATGTATCTGAAATGCACCTGCAATTATCCTTCAATGTATCTGAAATGCACCTGCAATGATCCCACAAAGTTTCTGAAACGCGACTGCAATTATCCCACATAGTATCTGAAACGCGCCTGCAATGACCCTACAAAGTATCCGAAACGCGGCTGCAATGATCCTACAAAGTATCTGAAACGCGCCTGCAATGATCCTGCAAAGTTTCTGAAACGCGACTGCAATTATCCTACAAAGCATCTGAAACGCGCCTGCAATGATCCTGCAAAGTATCTGAAACGCGCCTGCAATGATCCTGCAAAGTTTCTGAAACGCGAATGCAATTATCCCACATAGTATCTGAAACGCGCCTGCAATGACCCTACAAAGTATCCGAAACGCGGCTGCAATGATCCTACAAAGTATCTGAAACGCACCTGCAATTATCCTTCAATGTATCTGAAATGCACCTGCAATTATCCTTCAATGTATCTGAAATGCACCTGCAATTATCCAATAAAGTATCTGAAACGCGCCTGCAATGATCCTGCAAAGTATCTGAAACGCGCCTGCAATGATCCTGCAAAGTTTCTGAAACGCCACTGCAATTATCCCACATAGTATCTGAAACGCGCCTGCAATGACCCTACAAAGTATCCGAAACGCGGCTGCAATGATCCTTCAAAGTATCTGAAACGCGCCTGCAATGATCCTGCAAAGTTTCTGAAACGCGACTGCAATTATCCTACAAAGTATCTGAAACGCGCCTGCAATGATCCTGCAAAGTATCTGAAACGCGCCTGCAATGATCCTGCAAAGTTTCTGAAACGCGACTGCAATTATCCCACATAGTATCTGAAACGCGCCTGCAATGACCCTACAAAGTATCCGAAACGCGGCTGCAATGACCCTACAAAGTATCCGAAACGCGCCTGCAATGATCCTGCAAAGTTTCTGAAACGCGACTGCAATTATCCCACATAGTATCTGAAACGCGCCTGCAATGACCCTACAAAGTTTCCGAAACGCGGCTGCAATGATCCTACAAAGTATCTGAAACGCACCTGCAATTATCCTTCAATGTATCTGAAATGCACCTGCAATTATCCTGCGAAGTATCTGAAACGCATCAGCATTTATCCTACAAAGTATCTGAAACGCGCCTGCAACGATCCTACAAAGTATCTGAAACGCACCTGCAACGATCCTACAAAGTATCTGAAATGCACCTGCAATTATCCTACAAAGAATCTGAAATGCGCCTGCAAGTATCCTACAAAATATCTGAAACGCGCTTGCAATTATCCTACAAAGTATCTGAACCGTGCCTGCAATGATCCTACAAAGTATCTGAAACGCGCCTGCAATGATCCTGCAAAGTATCTGAAACGTGCCTGCAATGATCCTACAAAGTTTCTGAAACGCGACTGCAATTATCCCACATAGTATCTGAAACGCGCCTGCAATGACCCTACAAAGTATCCGAAACGCGGCTGCAATGATCCTACAAAGTATCTGAAACGCGATTGCAATTATCCCACATAGTATCAGAAACGCGCCTGCAATGACCCTACAAAGTATCCGAAACGCGGCTGCAATGATCCTACAAAGTATCTGAAACGCACCTGCAATTATCCTTCAATGTATCTGAAATGCACCTGCAATTATCCTTCAATGTATCTGAAATGCACCTGCAATGATCCCACAAAGTTTCTGAAACGCGACTGCAATTATCCCACATAGTATCTGAAACGCGCCTGTAATGACCCTACAAAGTATCCGAAACGCGGCTGCAATGATCCTACAAAGTATCTGAAACGCGCCTGCAATGATCCTGCAAAGTTTCTGAAACGCGACTGCAATTATCCTACAAAGCATCTGAAACGCGCCTGCAATGATCCTGCAAAGTATCTGAAACGCGCCTGCAATGATCCTGCAAAGTTTCTGAAACGCGAATGCAATTATCCCACATAGTATCTGAAACGCGCCTGCAATGACCCTACAAAGTATCCGAAACGCGGCTGCAATGATCCTACAAAGTATCTGAAACGCACCTGCAATTATCCTTCAATGTATCTGAAATGCACCTGCAATTATCCTTCAATGTATCTGAAATGCACCTGCAATTATCCAATAAAGTATCTGAAACGCGCCTGCAATGATCCTGCAAAGTATCTGAAACGCGCCTGCAATGATCCTGCAAAGTTTCTGAAACGCCACTGCAATTATCCCACATAGTATCTGAAACGCGCCTGCAATGACCCTACAAAGTATCCGAAACGCGGCTGCAATGATCCTTCAAAGTATCTGAAACGCGCCTGCAATGATCCTGCAAAGTTTCTGAAACGCGACTGCAATTATCCTACAAAGTATCTGAAACGCGCCTGCAATGATCCTGCAAAGTATCTGAAACGCGCCTGCAATGATCCTGCAAAGTTTCTGAAACGCGACTGCAATTATCCCACATAGTATCTGAAACGCGCCTGCAATGACCCTACAAAGTATCCGAAACGCGGCTGCAATGACCCTACAAAGTATCCGAAACGCGCCTGCAATGATCCTGCAAAGTTTCTGAAACGCGACTGCAATTATCCCACATAGTATCTGAAACGCGCCTGCAATGACCCTACAAAGTATCCGAAACGCGGCTGCAATGATCCTACAAAGTATCTGAAACGCACCTGCAATTATCCTTCAATGTATCTGAAATGCACCTGCAATTATCCTGCGAAGTATCTGAAACGCATCAGCATTTATCCTACAAAGTATCTGAAACGCGCCTGCAACGATCCTACAAAGTATCTGAAACGCACCTGCAACGATCCTACAAAGTATCTGAAATGCACCTGCAATTATCCTACAAAGAATCTGAAATGCGCCTGCAAGTATCCTACAAAATATCTGAAACGCGCTTGCAATTATCCTACAAAGTATCTGAACCGTGCCTGCAATGATCCTGCAAAGTATCTGAAACGCGCCTGCAATGATCCTGCAAAGTATCTGAAACGGGACTGCAATTATCCCACATAGTATCTGAAACGAGCCTGCAATTATCCTTCAATGTATCTGAAATGCACCTGCAATTATCCTATAAAGTATCTGAAACGCGCCTGCAATGATCCTGCAAAGTATCTGAAACGCGCCTGCAATGATCCTGCAAAGTTTCTGAAACGCGACTGCAATTATCCCACATAGTATCTGAAACGCGCCTGCAATGACCCTACAAAGTATCCGAAACGCGGCTGCAATGATCCTACAAAGTATCTGAAACGCGATTGCAATTATCCCACATAGTATCTGAAACGCGCCTGCAATGACCCTACAAAGTATCCGAAACGCGGCTGCAATGATCCTACAAAGTATCTGAAACGCACCTGCAATTATCCTTCAATGTATCTGAAATGCACCTGCAATTATCCTTCAATGTATCTGAAATGCACCTGCAATTATCCTATAAAGTATCTGAAACGCGCCTGCAATGATCCTGCAAAGTATCTGAAACGCGCCTGCAATGGTCCTGCAAAGTTTCTGAAACGCCACTGCAATTATCCCACATAGTATCTGAAACGCGCCTGCAATGACCCTACAAAGTATCCGAAACGCGGCTGCAATGATCCTTCAAAGTATCTGAAACGCGCCTGCAATGATCCTGCAAAGTTTCTGAAACGCGACTGCAATTATCCTACAAAGTATCTGAAACGCGCCTGCAATGATCCTGCAAAGTATCTGAAACGCGCCTGCAATGATCCTGCAAAGTTTCTGAAACGCGACTGCAATTATCCCACATAGTATCTGAAACGCGCCTGCAATGACCCTACAAAGTATCCGAAACGCGGCTGCAATGACCCTACAAAGTATCCGAAACGCGCCTGCAATGATCCTGCAAAGTTTCTGAAACGCGACTGCAATTATCCCACATAGTATCTGAAACGCGCCTGCAATGACCCTACAAAGAATCCGAAACGCGGCTGCAATGATCCTACAAAGTATCTGAAACGCACCTGCAATTATCCTTCAATGTATCTGAAATGCACCTGCAATTATCCTGCGAAGTATCTGAAACGCATCAGCATTTATCCTACAAAGTATCTGAAACGCGCCTGCAACGATCCTACAAAGTATCTGAAACGCACCTGCAACGATCCTACAAAGTATCTGAAATGCACCTGCAATTATCCTACAAAGAATCTGAAATGCGCCTGCAAGTATCCTACAAAATATCTGAAACGCGCTTGCAATTATCCTACAAAGTATCTGAACCGTGCCTGCAATGATCCTGCAAAGTATCTGAAACGCGCCTGCAATGATCCTGCAAAGTATCTGAAACGGGACTGCAATTATCCCACATAGTATCTGAAACGAGCCTGCAATTATCCTTCAATGTATCTGAAATTCACCTGCAATTATCCTATAAAGTATCTGAAACGCGCCTGCAATGATCCTGCAAAGTTTCTGAAACGCGACTGCAATTATCCCACATAGTATCTGAAACGCGCCTGCAATGACCCTACAAAGTATCCGAAACGCGGCTGCAATGATCCTACAAAGTATCTGAAACGCGATTGCAATTATCCCACATAGTATCTGAAACGCGCCTGCAATGACCCTACAAAGTATCCGAAACGCGGCTGCAATGATCCTACAAAGTATCTGAAACGCACCTGCAATTATCCTTCAATGTATCTGAAATGCACCTGCAATTATCCTTCAATGTATCTGAAATGCACCTGCAATTATCCTATAAAGTATCTGAAACGCGCCTGCAATGATCCTGCAAAGTATCTGAAACGCGCCTGCAATGGTCCTGCAAAGTTTCTGAAACGCCACTGCAATTATCCCACATAGTATCTGAAACGCGCCTGCAATGACCCTACAAAGTATCCGAAACGCGGCTGCAATGATCCTTCAAAGTATCTGAAACGCGCCTGCAATGATCCTGCAAAGTTTCTGAAACGCGACTGCAATTATCCTACAAAGTATCTGAAACGCGCCTGCAATGATCCTGCAAAGTATCTGAAACGCGCCTGCAATGATCCTGCAAAGTTTCTGAAACGCGACTGCAATTATCCCACATAGTATCTGAAACGCGCCTGCAATGACCCTACAAAGTATCCGAAACGCGGCTGCAATGACCCTACAAAGTATCCGAAACGCGCCTGCAATGATCCTGCAAAGTTTCTGAAA
Organism: Phalangium opilio; assembly: GCF_054372755.1. NCBI lineage: Eukaryota > Metazoa > Arthropoda > Arachnida > Opiliones > Phalangiidae > Phalangium > Phalangium opilio. The sequence goes on along the minus strand of NW_028324200.1, from coordinate 863,643 downwards.
CGCGACTGCAATTATCCCACATAGTATCTGAAACGCGCCTGCAATGACCCTACAAAGTATCCGAAACGCGGCTGCAATGATCCTACAAAGTATCTGAAACGCACCTGCAATTATCCTTCAATGTATCTGAAATGCACCTGCAATTATCCTGCGAAGTATCTGAAACGCATCAGCATTTATCCTACAAAGTATCTGAAACGCGCCTGCAACGATCCTACAAAGTATCTGAAACGCACCTGCAACGATCCTACAAAGTATCTGAAATGCACCTGCAATTATCCTACAAAGAATCTGAAATGCGCCTGCAAGTATCCTACAAAATATCTGAAACGCGCTTGCAATTATCCTACAAAGTATCTGAACCGTGCCTGCAATGATCCTGCAAAGTATCTGAAACGCGCCTGCAATGATCCTGCAAAGTATCTGAAACGGGACTGCAATTATCCCACATAGTATCTGAAACGAGCCTGCAATTATCCTTCAATGTATCTGAAATGCACCTGCAATTATCCTATAAAGTATCTGAAACGCGCCTGCAATGATCCTGCAAAGTTTCTGAAACGCGACTGCAATTATCCCACATAGTATCTGAAACGCGCCTGCAATGACCCTACAAAGTATCCGAAACGCGGCTGCAATGATCCTACAAAGTATCTGAAACGCGATTGCAATTATCCCACATAGTATCTGAAACGCGCCTGCAATGACCCTACAAAGTATCCGAAACGCGGCTGCAATGATCCTACAAAGTATCTGAAATGCACCTGCAATTATCCTTCAATGTATCTGAAATGCACCTGCAATTATCCTATAAAGTATCTGAAACGCGCCTGCAATGATCCTGCAAAGTATCTGAAACGCGCCTGCAATGGTCCTGCAAAGATTCTGAAACGCCACTGCAATTATCCCACATAGTATCTGAAACGCGCCTGCAATGACCCTACAAAGTATCCGAAACGCGGCTGCAATGATCCTTCAAAGTATCTGAAACGCGCCTGCAATGATCCTGCAAAGTTTCTGAAACGCGACTGCAATTATCCTACAAAGTATCTGAAACGCGCCTGCAATGATCCTGCAAAGTATCTGAAACGCGCCTGCAATGATCCTGCAAAGTTTCTGAAACGCGACTGCAATTATCCCACATAGTATCTGAAACGCGCCTGCAATGACCCTACAAAGTATCCGAAACGCGGCTGCAATGACCCTACAAAGTATCCGAAACGCGCCTGCAATGATCCTGCAAAGTTTCTGAAACGCGACTGCAATTATCCCACATAGTATCTGAAACGCGCCTGCAATGACCCTACAAAGTATCCGAAACGCGGCTGCAATGATCCTACAAAGTATCTGAAACGCACCTGCAATTATCCTTCAATGTATCTGAAATGCACCTGCAATTATCCTGCGAAGTATCTGAAACGCATCAGCATTTATCCTACAAAGTATCTGAAACGCGCCTGCAATGATCCTGCAAAGTATCTGAAACGCGCCTGCAATGATCCTGCAAAGTTTCTGAAACGCGACTGCAATTATCCCACATAGTATCTGAAACGCGCCTGCAATGACCCTACAAAGTATCCGAAACGCGGCTGCAATGACCCTACAAAGTATCCGAAACGCGCCTGCAATGATCCTGCAAAGTTTCTGAAACGCGACTGCAATTATCCCACATAGTATCTGAAACGCGCCTGCAATGACCCTACAAAGTATCCGAAACGCGGCTGCAATGATCCTACAAAGTATCTGAAACGCACCTGCAATTATCCTTCAATGTATCTGAAATGCACCTGCAATTATCCTGCGAAGTATCTGAAACGCATCAGCATTTATCCTACAAAGTATCTGAAACGCGCCTGCAACGATCCTACAAAGTATCTGAAACGCACCTGCAACGATCCTACAAAGTATCTGAAATGCACCTGCAATTATCCTACAAAGAATCTGAAATGCGCCTGCAAGTATCCTACAAAATATCTGAAACGCGCTTGCAATTATCCTACAAAGTATCTGAACCGTGCCTGCAATGATCCTGCAAAGTATCTGAAACGCGCCTGCAATGATCCTGCAAAGTATCTGAAACGGGACTGCAATTATCCCACATAGTATCTGAAACGAGCCTGCAATTATCCTTCAATGTATCTGAAATGCACCTGCAATTATCCTATAAAGTATCTGAAACGCGCCTGCAATGATCCTGCAAAGTTTCTGAAACGCGACTGCAATTATCCCACATAGTATCTGAAACGCGCCTGCAATGACCCTACAAAGTATCCGAAACGCGGCTGCAATGATCCTACAAAGTATCTGAAACGCGATTGCAATTATCCCACATAGTATCTGAAACGCGCCTGCAATGACCCTACAAAGTATCCGAAACGCGGCTGCAATGATCCTACAAAGTATCTGAAATGCACCTGCAATTATCCTTCAATGTATCTGAAATGCACCTGCAATTATCCTATAAAGTATCTGAAACGCGCCTGCAATGATCCTGCAAAGTATCTGAAACGCGCCTGCAATGGTCCTGCAAAGATTCTGAAACGCCACTGCAATTATCCCACATAGTATCTGAAACGCGCCTGCAATGACCCTACAAAGTATCCGAAACGCGGCTGCAATGATCCTTCAAAGTATCTGAAACGCGCCTGCAATGATCCTGCAAAGTTTCTGAAACGCGACTGCAATTATCCTACAAAGTATCTGAAACGCGCCTGCAATGATCCTGCAAAGTATCTGAAACGCGCCTGCAATGATCCTGCAAAGTTTCTGAAACGCGACTGCAATTATCCCACATAGTATCTGAAACGCGCCTGCAATGACCCTACAAAGTATCCGAAACGCGGCTGCAATGACCCTACAAAGTATCCGAAACGCGCCTGCAATGATCCTGCAAAGTTTCTGAAACGCGACTGCAATTATCCCACATAGTATCTGAAACGCGTATGCAATGACCCTACAAAGTATCCGAAACGCGGCTGCAATGATCCTACAAAGTATCTGAAACGCACCTGCAATTATCCTTCAATGTATCTGAAATGCACCTGCAATTATCCTGCGAAGTATCTGAAACGCATCAGCATTTATCCTACAAAGTATCTGAAACGCGCCTGCAATGATCCTGCAAAGTATCTGAAACGCGCCTGCAATGATCCTGCAAAGTTTCTGAAACGCGACTGCAATTATCCCACATAGTATCTGAAACGCGCCTGCAATGACCCTACAAAGTATCCGAAACGCGGCTGCAATGACCCTACAAAGTATCCGAAACGCGCCTGCAATGATCCTGCAAAGTTTCTGAAACGCGACTGCAATTATCCCACATAGTATCTGAAACGCGCCTGCAATGACCCTACAAAGTATCCGAAACGCGGCTGCAATGATCCTACAAAGTATCTGAAACGCACCTGCAATTATCCTTCAATGTATCTGAAATGCACCTGCAATTATCCTGCGAAGTATCTGAAACGCATCAGCATTTATCCTACAAAGTATCTGAAACGCGCCTGCAACGATCCTACAAAGTATCTGAAACGCACCTGCAACGATCCTACAAAGTATCTGAAATGCACCTGCAATTATCCTACAAAGAATCTGAAATGCGCCTGCAAGTATCCTACAAAATATCTGAAACGCGCTTGCAATTATCCTACAAAGTATCTGAACCGTGCCTGCAATGATCCTGCAAAGTATCTGAAACGCGCCTGCAATGATCCTGCAAAGTATCTGAAACGGGACTGCAATTATCCCACATAGTATCTGAAACGAGCCTGCAATTATCCTTCAATGTATCTGAAATGCACCTGCAATTATCCTATAAAGTATCTGAAACGCGCCTGCAATGATCCTGCAAAGTATCTGAAACGCGCCTGCAATGATCCTGCAAAGTTTCTGAAACGCGACTGCAATTATCCCACATAGTATCTGAAACGCGCCTGCAATGACCCTACAAAGTATCCGAAACGCGGCTGCAATGATCCTACAAAGTATCTGAAACGCGATTGCAATTATCCCACATAGTATCTGAAACGCGCCTGCAATGACCCTACAAAGTATCCGAAACGCGGCTGCAATGATCCTACAAAGTATCTGAAACGCACCTGCAATTATCCTTCAATGTATCTGAAATGCACCTGCAATTATCCTTCAATGTATCTGAAATGCACCTGCAATTATCCTATAAAGTATCTGAAACGCGCCTGCAATGATCCTGCAAAGTATCTGAAACGCGCCTGCAATGGTCCTGCAAAGTTTCTGAAACGCCACTGCAATTATCCCACATAGTATCTGAAACGCGCCTGCAATGACCCTACAAAGTATCCGAAACGCGGCTGCAATGATCCTTCAAAGTATCTGAAACGCGCCTGCAATGATCCTGCAAAGTTTCTGAAACGCGACTGCAATTATCCTACAAAGTATCTGAAACGCGCCTGCAATGATCCTGCAAAGTATCTGAAACGCGCCTGCAATGATCCTGCAAAGTATCTGAAACGGGACTGCAATTATCCCACATAGTATCTGAAACGAGCCTGCAATTATCCTTCAATGTATCTGAAATGCACCTGCAATTATCCTATAAAGTATCTGAAACGCGCCTGCAATGATCCTGCAAAGTTTCTGAAACGCGACTGCAATTATCCCACATAGTATCTGAAACGCGCCTGCAATGACCCTACAAAGTATCCGAAACGCGGCTGCAATGATCCTACAAAGTATCTGAAACGCGATTGCAATTATCCCACATAGTATCTGAAACGCGCCTGCAATGACCCTACAAAGTATCCGAAACGCGGCTGCAATGATCCTACAAAGTATCTGAAATGCACCTGCAATTATCCTTCAATGTATCTGAAATGCACCTGCAATTATCCTATAAAGTATCTGAAACGCGCCTGCAATGATCCTGCAAAGTATCTGAAACGCGCCTGCAATGGTCCTGCAAAGATTCTGAAACGCCACTGCAATTATCCCACATAGTATCTGAAACGCGCCTGCAATGACCCTACAAAGTATCCGAAACGCGGCTGCAATGATCCTTCAAAGTATCTGAAACGCGCCTGCAATGATCCTGCAAAGTTTCTGAAACGCGACTGCAATTATCCTACAAAGTATCTGAAACGCGCCTGCAATGATCCTGCAAAGTATCTGAAACGCGCCTGCAATGATCCTGCAAAGTTTCTGAAACGCGACTGCAATTATCCCACATAGTATCTGAAACGCGCCTGCAATGACCCTACAAAGTATCCGAAACGCGGCTGCAATGACCCTACAAAGTATCCGAAACGCGCCTGCAATGATCCTGCAAAGTTTCTGAAACGCGACTGCAATTATCCCACATAGTATCTGAAACGCGCCTGCAATGACCCTACAAAGTATCCGAAACGCGGCTGCAATGATCCTACAAAGTATCTGAAACGCACCTGCAATTATCCTTCAATGTATCTGAAATGCACCTGCAATTATCCTGCGAAGTATCTGAAACGCATCAGCATTTATCCTACAAAGTATCTGAAACGCGCCTGCAATGATCCTGCAAAGTATCTGAAACGCGCCTGCAATGATCCTGCAAAGTTTCTGAAACGCGACTGCAATTATCCCACATAGTATCTGAAACGCGCCTGCAATGACCCTACAAAGTATCCGAAACGCGGCTGCAATGACCCTACAAAGTATCCGAAACGCGCCTGCAATGATCCTGCAAAGTTTCTGAAACGCGACTGCAATTATCCCACATAGTATCTGAAACGCGCCTGCAATGACCCTACAAAGTATCCGAAACGCGGCTGCAATGATCCTACAAAGTATCTGAAACGCACCTGCAATTATCCTTCAATGTATCTGAAATGCACCTGCAATTATCCTGCGAAGTATCTGAAACGCATCAGCATTTATCCTACAAAGTATCTGAAACGCGCCTGCAACGATCCTACAAAGTATCTGAAACGCACCTGCAACGATCCTACAAAGTATCTGAAATGCACCTGCAATTATCCTACAAAGAATCTGAAATGCGCCTGCAAGTATCCTACAAAATATCTGAAACGCGCTTGCAATTATCCTACAAAGTATCTGAACCGTGCCTGCAATGATCCTGCAAAGTATCTGAAACGCGCCTGCAATGATCCTGCAAAGTATCTGAAACGGGACTGCAATTATCCCACATAGTATCTGAAACGAGCCTGCAATTATCCTTCAATGTATCTGAAATGCACCTGCAATTATCCTATAAAGTATCTGAAACGCGCCTGCAATGATCCTGCAAAGTTTCTGAAACGCGACTGCAATTATCCCACATAGTATCTGAAACGCGCCTGCAATGACCCTACAAAGTATCCGAAACGCGGCTGCAATGATCCTACAAAGTATCTGAAACGCGATTGCAATTATCCCACATAGTATCTGAAACGCGCCTGCAATGACCCTACAAAGTATCCGAAACGCGGCTGCAATGATCCTACAAAGTATCTGAAATGCACCTGCAATTATCCTTCAATGTATCTGAAATGCACCTGCAATTATCCTATAAAGTATCTGAAACGCGCCTGCAATGATCCTGCAAAGTATCTGAAACGCGCCTGCAATGGTCCTGCAAAGATTCTGAAACGCCACTGCAATTATCCCACATAGTATCTGAAACGCGCCTGCAATGACCCTACAAAGTATCCGAAACGCGGCTGCAATGATCCTTCAAAGTATCTGAAACGCGCCTGCAATGATCCTGCAAAGTTTCTGAAACGCGACTGCAATTATCCTACAAAGTATCTGAAACGCGCCTGCAATGATCCTGCAAAGTATCTGAAACGCGCCTGCAATGATCCTGCAAAGTTTCTGAAACGCGACTGCAATTATCCCACATAGTATCTGAAACGCGCCTGCAATGACCCTACAAAGTATCCGAAACGCGGCTGCAATGACCCTACAAAGTATCCGAAACGCGCCTGCAATGATCCTGCAAAGTTTCTGAAACGCGACTGCAATTATCCCACATAGTATCTGAAACGCGTATGCAATGACCCTACAAAGTATCCGAAACGCGGCTGCAATGATCCTACAAAGTATCTGAAACGCACCTGCAATTATCCTTCAATGTATCTGAAATGCACCTGCAATTATCCTGCGAAGTATCTGAAACGCATCAGCATTTATCCTACAAAGTTTCTGAAACGCGACTGCAATTATCCCACATAGTATCTGAAACGCGCCTGCAATGACCCTACAAAGTATCCGAAACGCGGCTGCAATGACCCTACAAAGTATCCGAAACGCGCCTGCAATGATCCTGCAAAGTTTCTGAAACGCGACTGCAATTATCCCACATAGTATCTGAAACGCGCCTGCAATGACCCTACAAAGTATCCGAAACGCGGCTGCAATGATCCTACAAAGTATCTGAAACGCACCTGCAATTATCCTTCAATGTATCTGAAATGCACCTGCAATTATCCTGCGAAGTATCTGAAACGCATCAGCATTTATCCTACAAAGTATCTGAAACGCGCCTGCAACGATCCTACAAAGTATCTGAAACGCACCTGCAACGATCCTACAAAGTATCTGAAATGCACCTGCAATTATCCTACAAAGAATCTGAAATGCGCCTGCAAGTATCCTACAAAATATCTGAAACGCGCTTGCAATTATCCTACAAAGTATCTGAACCGTGCCTGCAATGATCCTGCAAAGTATCTGAAACGCGCCTGCAATGATCCTGCAAAGTATCTGAAACGGGACTGCAATTATCCCACATAGTATCTGAAACGAGCCTGCAATTATCCTTCAATGTATCTGAAATGCACCTGCAATTATCCTATAAAGTATCTGAAACGCGCCTGCAATGATCCTGCAAAGTATCTGAAACGCGCCTGCAATGATCCTGCAAAGTTTCTGAAACGCGACTGCAATTATCCCACATAGTATCTGAAACGCGCCTGCAATGACCCTACAAAGTATCCGAAACGCGGCTGCAATGATCCTACAAAGTATCTGAAACGCGATTGCAATTATCCCACATAGTATCTGAAACGCGCCTGCAATGACCCTACAAAGTATCCGAAACGCGGCTGCAATGATCCTACAAAGTATCTGAAACGCACCTGCAATTATCCTTCAATGTATCTGAAATGCACCTGCAATTATCCTTCAATGTATCTGAAATGCACCTGCAATTATCCTATAAAGTATCTGAAACGCGCCTGCAATGATCCTGCAAAGTATCTGAAACGCGCCTGCAATGGTCCTGCAAAGTTTCTGAAACGCCACTGCAATTATCCCACATAGTATCTGAAACGCGCCTGCAATGACCCTACAAAGTATCCGAAACGCGGCTGCAATGATCCTTCAAAGTATCTGAAACGCGCCTGCAATGATCCTGCAAAGTTTCTGAAACGCGACTGCAATTATCCTACAAAGTATCTGAAACGCGCCTGCAATGATCCTGCAAAGTATCTGAAACGCGCCTGCGATGATCCTGCAAAGTTTCTGAAACGCGACTGCAATTATCCCACATAGTATCTGAAACGCGCCTGCAATGACCCTACAAAGTATCCGAAACGCGGCTGCAATGACCCTACAAAGTATCCGAAACGCGCCTGCAATGATCCTGCAAAGTTTCTGAAACGCGACTGCAATTATCCCACATAGTATCTGAAACGCGCCTGCAATGACCCTACAAAGAATCCGAAACTTGGCTGCAATGATCCTACAAAGTATCTGAAACGCACCTGCAATTATCCTTCAATGTATCTGAAATGCACCTGCAATTATCCTGCGAAGTATCTGAAACGCATCAGCATTTATCCTACAAAGTATCTGAAACGCGCCTGCAACGATCCTACAAAGTATCTGAAACGCACCTGCAACGATCCTACAAAGTATCTGAAATGCACCTGCAATTATCCTACAAAGAATCTGAAATGCGCCTGCAAGTATCCTACAAAATATCTGAAACGCGCTTGCAATTATCCTACAAAGTATCTGAACCGTGCCTGCAATGATCCTGCAAAGTATCTGAAACGCGCCTGCAATGATCCTGCAAAGTATCTGAAACGGGACTGCAATTATCCCACATAGTATCTGAAACGAGCCTGCAATTATCCTTCAATGTATCTGAAATTCACCTGCAATTATCCTATAAAGTATCTGAAACGCGCCTGCAATGATCCTGCAAAGTTTCTGAAACGCGACTGCAATTATCCCACATAGTATCTGAAACGCGCCTGCAATGACCCTACAAAGTATCCGAAACGCGGCTGCAATGATCCTACAAAGTATCTGAAACGCGATTGCAATTATCCCACATAGTATCTGAAACGCGCCTGCAATGACCCTACAAAGTATCCGAAACGCGGCTGCAATGATCCTACAAAGTATCTGAAACGCACCTGCAATTATCCTTCAATGTATCTGAAATGCACCTGCAATTATCCTTCAATGTATCTGAAATGCACCTGCAATTATCCTATAAAGTATCTGAAACGCGCCTGCAATGATCCTGCAAAGTATCTGAAACGCGCCTGCAATGGTCCTGCAAAGTTTCTGAAACGCCACTGCAATTATCCCACATAGTATCTGAAACGCGCCTGCAATGACCCTACAAAGTATCCGAAACGCGGCTGCAATGATCCTTCAAAGTATCTGAAACGCGCCTGCAATGATCCTGCAAAGTTTCTGAAACGCGACTGCAATTATCCTACAAAGTATCTGAAACGCGCCTGCAATGATCCTGCAAAGTATCTGAAACGCGCCTGCAATGATCCTGCAAAGTTTCTGAAACGCGACTGCAATTATCCCACATAGTATCTGAAACGCGCCTGCAATGACCCTACAAAGTATCCGAAACGCGGCTGCAATGACCCTACAAAGTATCCGAAACGCGCCTGCAATGATCCTGCAAAGTTTCTGAAACGCGACTGCAATTATCCCACATAGTATCTGAAACACGCCTGCAATGACCCTACAAAGTATCCGAAACGCGGCTGCAATGATCCTACAAAGTATCTGAAACGCACCTGCAATTATCCTTCAATGTATCTGAAATGCACCTGCAATTATCCTGCGAAGTATCTGAAACGCATCAGCATTTATCCTACAAAGTATCTGAAACGCGCCTGCAACGATCCTACAAAGTATCTGAAACGCACCTGCAACGATCCTACAAAGTATCTGAAATGCACCTGCAATTATCCTACAAAGAATCTGAAATGCGCCTGCAAGTATCCTACAAAATATCTGAAACGCGCTTGCAATTATCCTACAAAGTATCTGAACCGTGCCTGCAATGATCCTGCAAAGTATCTGAAACGCGCCTGCAATGATCCTGCAAAGTTTCTGAAACGCGACTGCAATTATCCCACATAGTATCTGAAACGCGCCTGCAATGACCCAGAAAGTATCCGAAACGCGGCTGCAATGATCCTACAAAGTATCTGAAACGCGATTGCAATTATCCCACATAGTATCTGAAACGCGCCTGCAATGATCCTACAAAGTATCCGAAACGCGGCTGCAATGATCCTACAAAGTATCTGAAACGCAACTGCAATTATCCTTCAATGCATCTGAAATGCACCTGCAATTATCCTTCAATGTATCTGAAATGCACCTGCAATTATCCTATAAAGTATCTGAAACGCGCCTGCAATGATCCTGCAAAGTATCTGAAACGCGCCTGCAATGATCCTACAAAGTTTCTGAAACGCGACTGCAATTATCCCACATAGTATCTGAAACGCGCCTGCAATGACCCTACAAAGTATCCGAAACGCGGCTGCAATGATCCTACAAAGTATCTGAAACGCGATTGCAATTATCCCACATAGTATCTGAAACGCGCCTGCAATGACCCTACAAAGTATCCGAAACGCGGCTGCAATGATCCTACAAAGTATCTGAAACGCACCTGCAATTATCCTGCAAAGTTTCTGAAACGCGACTGCAATTATCCTACAAAGTATCTGAAACGCGCCTGCAATGATCCTGCAAAGTATCTGAAACGCGCCTGCAATGATCCTGCAAAGTTTCTGAAACGCGACTGCAATTATCCCACATAGTATCTGAAACGCGCCTGCAATGACCCTACAAAGTATCCGAAACGCGGCTGCAATGATCCTACAAAGTATCTGAAACGCGCCTGCAATGATCCTGCAAAGTTTCTGAAACGCGACTGCAATTATCCTACAAAGCATCTGAAACGCGCCTGCAATGATCCTGCAAAGTATCTGAAACGCGCCTGCAATGATCCTGCAAAGTTTCTGAAACGCGAATGCAATTATCCCACATAGTATCTGAAACGCGCCTGCAATGACCCTACAAAGTATCCGAAACGCGGCTGCAATGATCCTACAAAGTATCTGAAACGCACCTGCAATTATCCTTCAATGTATCTGAAATGCACCTGCAATTATCCTTCAATGTATCTGAAATGCACCTGCAATTATCCTATAAAGTATCCGAAACGCGGCTGCAATGATCCTACAAAGTATCTGAAACGCGCCTGCAATGATCCTGCAAAGTTTCTGAAACGCGACTGCAATTATCCTACAAAGTATCTGAAACGCGCCTGCAATGATCCTGCAAAGTATCTGAAACGCGCCTGCAATGATCCTGCAAAGTTTCTGAAACGCGACTGCAATTATCCCACATAGTATCTGAAACGCGCCTGCAATGACCCTACAAAGTATCCGAAACGCGGCTGCAATGACCCTACAAAGTATCCGAAACGCGCCTGCAATGATCCTGCAAAGTTTCTGAAACGCGACTGCAATTATCCCACATAGTATCTGAAACGCGCCTGCAATGACCCTACAAAGTTTCCGAAACGCGGCTGCAATGATCCTACAAAGTATCTGAAACGCACCTGCAATTATCCTTCAATGTATCTGAAATGCACCTGCAATTATCCTGCGAAGTATCTGAAACGCATCAGCATTTATCCTACAAAGTATCTGAAACGCGCCTGCAACGATCCTACAAAGTATCTGAAACGCACCTGCAACGATCCTACAAAGTATCTGAAATGCACCTGCAATTATCCTACAAAGAATCTGAAATGCGCCTGCAAGTATCCTACAAAATATCTGAAACGCGCTTGCAATTATCCTACAAAGTATCTGAACCGTGCCTGCAATGATCCTGCAAAGTATCTGAAACGCGCCTGCAATGATCCTGCAAAGTATCTGAAACAGGACTGCAATTATCCCACATAGTATCTGAAACGAGCCTGCAATTATCCTTCAATGTATCTGAAACGCGCCTGCAATGATCCTGCAAAGTATCTGAAACGCGCCTGCAATGACCCAGAAAGTATCCGAAACGCGGCTGCAATGATCCTACAAAGTATCTGAAACGCGCCTGCAATGACCCAGAAAGTATCCGAAACGCGGCTGCAATGATCCTACAAAGTATCTGAAACGCGATTGCAATTATCCCACATAGTATCTGAAACGCGCCTGCAATGATCCTACAAAGTATCCGAAACGCGGCTGCAATGATCCTACAAAGTATCTGAAACGCACCTGCAATTATCCTTCAATGCATCTGAAATGCACCTGCAATTATCCTTCAATGTATCTGAAATGCACCTGCAATTATCCTATAAAGTATCTGAAACGCGCCTGCAATGATCCTGCAAAGTATCTGAAACGCGCCTGCAATGATCCTACAAAGTTTCTGAAACGCGACTGCAATTATCCCACATAGTATCTGAAACGCGCCTGCAATGACCCTACAAAGTATCCGAAACGCGGCTGCAATGATCCTACAAAGTATCTGAAACGCGATTGCAATTATCCCACATAGTATCTGAAACGCGCCTGCAATGACCCTACAAAGTATCCAAAACGCGGCTGCAATGATCCTACAAAGTATCTGAAACGCACCTGCAATTATCCTTCAATGTATCTGAAATGCACCTGCAATTATCCTTCAATGTATCTGAAATGCACCTGCAATGATCCCACAAAGTTTCTGAAACGCGACTGCAATTATCCCACATAGTATCTGAAACGCGCCTGCAATGACCCTACAAAGTATCCGAAACGCGGCTGCAATGATCCTACAAAGTATCTGAAACGCGCCTGCAATGATCCTGCAAAGTTTCTGAAACGCGACTGCAATTATCCTACAAAGCATCTGAAACGCGCCTGCAATGATCCTGCAAAGTATCTGAAACGCGCCTGCAATGATCCTGCAAAGTTTCTGAAACGCGAATGCAATTATCCCACATAGTATCTGAAACGCGCCTGCAATGACCCTACAAAGTATCCGAAACGCGGCTGCAATGATCCTACAAAGTATCTGAAACGCACCTACAATTATCCTTCAATGTATCTGAAATGCACCTGCAATTATCCTTCAATGTATCTGAAATGCACCTGCAATTATCCTATAAAGTATCTGAAACGCGCTTGCAATGATCCTGCAAAGTATGTGAAACGCGCCTGCAATGATCCTGCAAAGTTTCTGAAACGCGACTGCAATTATCCCACATAGTATCTGAAACGCGCCTGCAATGACCCTACAAAGTATCCGAAACGCGGCTGCAATGACCCTACAAAGTATCCGAAACGCGCCTGCAATGATCCTGCAAAGTTTCTGAAACGCGACTGCAATTATCCCACATAGTATCTGAAACGCGCCTGCAATGACCCTACAAAGTTTCCGAAACGCGGCTGCAATGATCCTACAAAGTATCTGAAACGCACCTGCAATTATCCTTCAATGTATCTGAAATGCACCTGCAATTATCCTGCGAAGTATCTGAAACGCATCAGCATTTATCCTACAAAGTATCTGAAACGCGCCTGCAACGATCCTACAAAGTATCTGAAACGCACCTGCAACGATCCTACAAAGTATCTGAAATGCACCTGCAATTATCCTACAAAGAATCTGAAATGCGCCTGCAAGTATCCTACAAAATATCTGAAACGCGCTTGCAATTATCCTACAAAGTATCTGAACCGTGCCTGCAATGATCCTACAAAGTATCTGAAACGCGCCTGCAATGATCCTGCAAAGTATCTGAAACGTGCCTGCAATGATCCTACAAAGTTTCTGAAACGCGACTGCAATTATCCCACATAGTATCTGAAACGCGCCTGCAATGACCCTACAAAGTATCCGAAACGCGGCTGCAATGATCCTACAAAGTATCTGAAACGCGATTGCAATTATCCCACATAGTATCTGAAACGCGCCTGCAATGACCCTACAAAGTATCCGAAACGCGGCTGCAATGATCCTACAAAGTATCTGAAACGCACCTGCAATTATCCTTCAATGTATCTGAAATGCACCTGCAATTATCCTTCAATGTATCTGAAATGCACCTGCAATGATCCCACAAAGTTTCTGAAACGCGACTGCAATTATCCCACATAGTATCTGAAACGCGCCTGCAATGACCCTACAAAGTATCCGAAACGCGGCTGCAATGATCCTACAAAGTATCTGAAACGCGCCTGCAATGATCCTGCAAAGTTTCTGAAACGCGACTGCAATTATCCTACAAAGCATCTGAAACGCGCCTGCAATGATCCTGCAAAGTATCTGAAACGCGCCTGCAATGATCCTGCAAAGTTTCTGAAACGCGAATGCAATTATCCCACATAGTATCTGAAACGCGCCTGCAATGACCCTACAAAGTATCTGAAACGCGCCTGCAATGATCCTACAAAGTATCTGAAACGCACCTGCAATTATCCTTCAATGTATCTGAAATGCACCTGCAATTATCCTTCAATGTATCTGAAATGCACCTGCAATTATCCAATAAAGTATCTGAAACGCGCCTGCAATGATCCTGCAAAGTATCTGAAACGCGCCTGCAATGATCCTGCAAAGTTTCTGAAACGCCACTGCAATTATCCCACATAGTATCTGAAACGCGCCTGCAATGACCCTACAAAGTATCCGAAACGCGGCTGCAATGATCCTTCAAAGTATCTGAAACGCGCCTGCAATGATCCTGCAAAGTTTCTGAAACGCGACTGCAATTATCCTACAAAGTATCTGAAACGCGCCTGCAATGATCCTGCAAAGTATCTGAAACGCGCCTGCAATGATCCTGCAAAGTTTCTGAAACGCGACTGCAATTATCCCACATAGTATCTGAAACGCGCCTGCAATGACCCTACAAAGTATCCGAAACGCGGCTGCAATGACCCTACAAAGTATCCGAAACGCGCCTGCAATGATCCTGCAAAGTTTCTGAAACGCGACTGCAATTATCCCACATAGTATCTGAAACGCGCCTGCAATGACCCTACAAAGTATCCGAAACGCGGCTGCAATGATCCTACAAAGTATCTGAAACGCACCTGCAATTATCCTTCAATGTATCTGAAATGCACCTGCAATTATCCTGCGAAGTATCTGAAACGCATCAGCATTTATCCTACAAAGTATCTGAAACGCGCCTGCAACGATCCTACAAAGTATCTGAAACGCACCTGCAACGATCCTACAAAGTATCTGAAATGCACCTGCAATTATCCTACAAAGAATCTGAAATGCGCCTGCAAGTATCCTACAAAATATCTGAAACGCGCTTGCAATTATCCTACAAAGTATCTGAACCGTGCCTGCAATGATCCTGCAAAGTATCTGAAACGCGCCTGCAATGATCCTGCAAAGTATCTGAAACGGGACTGCAATTATGCCACATAGTATCTGAAACGAGCCTGCAATTATCCTTCAATGTATCTGAAATGCACCTGCAATTATCCTATAAAGTATCTGAAACGCGCCTGCAATGATCCTGCAAAGTATCTGAAACGCGCCTGCAATGATCCTGCAAAGTTTCTGAAACGCGACTGCAATTATCCCACATAGTATCTGAAACGCGCCTGCAATGACCCTACAAAGTATCCGAAACGCGGCTGCAATGATCCTACAAAGTATCTGAAACGCGATTGCAATTATCCCACATAGTATCTGAAACGCGCCTGCAATGACCCTACAAAGTATCCGAAACGCGGCTGCAATGATCCTACAAAGTATCTGAAACGCACCTGCAATTATCCTTCAATGTATCTGAAATGCACCTGCAATTATCCTTCAATGTATCTGAAATGCACCTGCAATTATCCTATAAAGTATCTGAAACGCGCCTGCAATGATCCTGCAAAGTATCTGAAACGCGCCTGCAATGGTCCTGCAAAGTTTCTGAAACGCCACTGCAATCATCCCACATAGTATCTGAAACGCGCCTGCAATGACCCTACAAAGTATCCGAAACGCGGCTGCAATGATCCTTCAAAGTATCTGAAACGCGCCTGCAATGATCCTGCAAAGTTTCTGAAACGCGACTGCAATTATCCTACAAAGTATCTGAAACGCGCCTGCAATGATCCTGCAAAGTATCTGAAACGCGCCTGCAATGATCCTGCAAAGTTTCTGAAACGCGACTGCAATTATCCCACATAGTATCTGAAACGCGCCTGCAATGACCCTACAAAGTATCCGAAACGCGGCTGCAATGACCCTACAAAGTATCCGAAACGCGCCTGCAATGATCCTGCAAAGTTTCTGAAACGCGACTGCAATTATCCCACATAGTATCTGAAACGCGCCTGCAATGACCCTACAAAGAATCCGAAACGCGGCTGCAATGATCCTACAAAGTATCTGAAACGCACCTGCAATTATCCTTCAATGTATCTGAAATGCACCTGCAATTATCCTGCGAAGTATCTGAAACGCATCAGCATTTATCCTACAAAGTATCTGAAACGCGCCTGCAACGATCCTACAAAGTATCTGAAACGCACCTGCAACGATCCTACAAAGTATCTGAAATGCACCTGCAATTATCCTACAAAGAATCTGAAATGCGCCTGCAAGTATCCTACAAAATATCTGAAACGCGCTTGCAATTATCCTACAAAGTATCTGAACCGTGCCTGCAATGATCCTGCAAAGTATCTGAAACGCGCCTGCAATGATCCTGCAAAGTATCTGAAACGGGACTGCAATTATCCCACATAGTATCTGAAACGAGCCTGCAATTATCCTTCAATGTATCTGAAATGCATTTGCAATTATCCTATAAAGTATCTGAAACGCGCCTGCAATGATCCTGCAAAGTTTCTGAAACGCGACTGCAATTATCCCACATAGTATCTGAAACGCGCCTGCAATGACCCTACAAAGTATCCGAAACGCGGCTGCAATGATCCTACAAAGTATCTGAAACGCGATTGCAATTATCCCACATAGTATCTGAAACGCGCCTGCAATGACCCTACAAAGTATCCGAAACGCGGCTGCAATGATCCTACAAAGTATCTGAAACGCACCTGCAATTATCCTTCAATGTATCTGAAATGCACCTGCAATTATCCTTCAATGTATCTGAAATGCACCTGCAATTATCCTATAAAGTATCTGAAACGCGCCTGCAATGATCCTGCAAAGTATCTGAAACGCGCCTGCAATGGTCCTGCAAAGTTTCTGAAACGCCACTGCAATTATCCCACATAGTATCTGAAACGCGCCTGCAATGACCCTACAAAGTATCCGAAACGCGGCTGCAATGATCCTTCAAAGTATCTGAAACGCGCCTGCAATGATCAAAGTTTCTGAAACGCGACTGCAATTATCCTACAAAGTATCTGAAACGCGCCTGCAATGATCCTGCAAAGTATCTGAAACGCGCCTGCAATGATCCTGCAAAGTTTCTGAAACGCGACTGCAATTATCCCACATAGTATCTGAAACGCGCCTGCAATGACCCTACAAAGTATCCGAAACGCGGCTGCAATGACCCTACAAAGTATCCGAAACGCGCCTGCAATGATCCTGCAAAGTTTCTGAAACGCGACTGCAATTATCCCACATAGTATCTGAAACGCGCCTGCAATGACCCTACAAAGTATCCGAAACGCGGCTGCAATGATCCTACAAAGTATCTGAAACGCACCTGCAATTATCCTTCAATGTATCTGAAATGCACCTGCAATTATCCTGCGAAGTATCTGAAACGCATCAGCATTTATCCTACAAAGTATCTGAAACGCGCCTGCAACGATCCTACAAAGTATCTGAAACGCACCTGCAACGATCCTACAAAGTATCTGAAATGCACCTGCAATTATCCTACAAAGAATCTGAAATGCGCCTGCAAGTATCCTACAAAATATCTGAAACGCGCTTGCAATTATCCTACAAAGTATCTGAACCGTGCCTGCAATGATCCTGCAAAGTATCTGAACCGCGCCTGCAATGATCCTGCAAAGTATCTGAAACGGGACTGCAATTATCCCACATAGTATCTGAAACGAGCCTGCAATTATCCTTCAATGTATCTGAAATGCACCTGCAATTATCCTATAAAGTATCTGAAACGCGCCTGCAATGATCCTGCAAAGTATCTGAAAAGCGCCTGCAATGATCCTGCAAAGTTTCTGAAACGCGACTGCAATTATCCCACATAGTATCTGAAACGGGCCTGCAATGACCCAGAAAGTATCCGAAACGCGGCTACAATGATCCTACAAAGTATCTGAAACGCGCCTGCAATGACCCAGAAAGTATCCGAAACGCGGCTGCAATGATCCTACAAAGTATCTGAAACGCGATTGCAATTATCCCACATAGTATCTGAAACGCGCCTGCAATGATCCTACAAAGTATCCGAAACGCGGCTGCAATGATCCTACAAAGTATCTGAAACGCACCTGCAATTATCCTTCAATGCATCTGAAATGCACCTGCAATTATCCTTCAATGTATCTGAAATGCACCTGCAATTATCCTATAAAGTATCTGAAACGCGCCTGCAATGATCCTGCAAAGTATCTGAAACGCGCCTGCAATGATCCTACAAAGTTTCTGAAACGCGACTGCAATTATCCCACATAGTATCTGAAACGCGCCTGCAATGACCCTACAAAGTATCCGAAACGCGGCTGCAATGATCCTACAAAGTATCTGAAACGCGATTGCAATTATCCCACATAGTATCTGAAACGCGCCTGCAATGACCCTACAAAGTATCCGAAACGCGGCTGCAATGATCCTACAAAGTATCTGAAACGCACCTGCAATTATCCTTCAATGTATCTGAAATGCACCTGCAATTATCCTTCAATGTATCTGAAATGCACCTGCAATGATCCCACAAAGTTTCTGAAACGCGACTGCAATTATCCCACATAGTATCTGAAACGCGCCTGCAATGACCCTACAAAGTATCCGAAACGCGGCTGCAATGATCCTACAAAGTATCTGAAACGCGCCTGCAATGATCCTGCAAAGTTTCTGAAACGCGACTGCAATTATCCTACAAAGCATCTGAAACGCGCCTGCAATGATCCTGCAAAGTATCTGAAACGCGCCTGCAATGATCCTGCAAAGTTTCTGAAACGCGAATGCAATTATCCCACATAGTATCTGAAACGCGCCTGCAATGACCCTACAAAGTATCCGAAACGCGGCTGCAATGATCCTACAAAGTATCTGAAACGCACCTGCAATTATCCTTCAATGTATCTGAAATGCACCTGCAATTATCCTTCAATGTATCTGAAATGCACCTGCAATGATCCCACAAAGTTTCTGAAACGCGACTGCAATTATCCCACATAGTATCTGAAACGCGCCTGCAATGACCCTACAAAGTATCCGAAACGCGGCTGCAATGATCCTACAAAGTATCTGAAACGCGCCTGCAATGATCCTGCAAAGTTTCTGAAACGCGACTGCAATTATCCTACAAAGCATCTGAAACGCGCCTGCAATGATCCTGCAAAGCATCTGAAACGCGCCTGCAATGATCCTGCAAAGTTTCTGAAACGCGAATGCAATTATCCCACATAGTATCTGAAACGCGCCTGCAATGACCCTACAAAGTATCCGAAACGCGGCTGCAATGATCCTACAAAGTATCTGAAACGCACCTGCAATTATCCTTCAATGTATCTGAAATGCACCTGCAATTATCCTATAAAGTATCTGAAACGCGCCTGCAATGATCCTGCAAAGTATCTGAAACGCGCCTGCAATGATCCTGCAAAGTTTCTGAAACGCCACTGCAATTATCCCACATAGTATCTGAAACGCGCCTGCAATGACCCTACAAAGTATCCGAAACGCGGCTGCAATGATCCTTCAAAGTATCTGAAACGCGCCTGCAATGATCCTGCAAAGTTTCTGAAACGCCACTGCAATTATCCTACAAAGTATCTGAAACGCGCCTGCAATGATCCTGCAAAGTATCTGAAACGCGCCTGCAATGATCCTGCAAAGTTTCTGAAACGCGACTGCAATTATCCCACATAGTATCTGAAACGCGCCTGCAATGACCCTACAAAGTATCCGAAACGCGGCTGCAATGACCCTACAAAGTATCCGAAACGCGCCTGCAATGATCCTGCAAAGTTTCTGAAACGCGACTGCAATTATCCCACATAGTATCTGAAACGCGCCTGCAATGACCCTACAAAGTTTCCGAAACGCGGCTGCAATGATCCTACAAAGTATCTGAAACGCACCTGCAATTATCCTTCAATGTATCTGAAATGCACCTGCAATTATCCTGCGAAGTATCTGAAACGCATCAGCATTTATCCTACAAAGTATCTGAAACGCGCCTGCAACGATCCTACAAAGTATCTGAAACGCACCTGCAACGATCCTACAAAGTATCTGAAATGCACCTGCAATTATCCTACAAAGAATCTGAAATGCGCCTGCAAGTATCCTACAAAATATCTGAAACGCGCTTGCAATTATCCTACAAAGTATCTGAACCGTGCCTGCAATGATCCTGCAAAGTATCTTAAACGCGCCTGCAATGATCCTGCAAAGTATCTGAAACAGGACTGCAATTATCCCACATAGTATCTGAAACGAGCCTGCAATTATCCTTCAATGTATCTGAAACGCGCCTGCAATGATCCTGCAAAGTATCTGAAACGCGCCTGCAATGACCCAGAATGTATCCGAAACGCGGCTGCAATGATCCTACAAAGTATCTGAAACGCGCCTGCAATGACCCAGAAAGTATCCGAAACGCGGCTGCAATGATCCTACAAAGTATCTGAAACGCGATTGCAATTATCCCACATAGTATCTGAAACGCGCCTGCAATGATCCTACAAAGTATCCGAAACGCGGCTGCAATGATCCTACAAAGTATCTGAAACGCACCTGCAATTATCCTTCAATGCATCTGAAATGCACCTGCAATTATCCTTCAATGTATCTGAAATGCACCTGCAATTATCCTATAAAGTATCTGAAACGCGCCTGCAATGATCCTGCAAAGTATCTGAAACGCGCCTGCAATGATCCTACAAAGTTTCTGAAACGCGACTGCAATTATCCCACATAGTATCTGAAACACGCCTGCAATGACCCTACAAAGTATCCGAAACGCGGCTGCAATGATCCTACAAAGTATCTGAAACGCGATTGCAATTATCCCACATAGTATCTGAAACGCGCCTGCAATGACCCTACAAAGTATCCAAAACGCGGCTGCAATGATCCTACAAAGTATCTGAAACGCACCTGCAATTATCCTTCAATGTATCTGAAATGCACCTGCAATTATCCTTCAATGTATCTGAAATGCACCTGCAATGATCCCACAAAGTTTCTGAAACGCGACTGCAATTATCCCACATAGTATCTGAAACGCGCCTGCAATGACCCTACAAAGTATCCGAAACGCGGCTGCAATGATCCTACAAAGTATCTGAAACGCGCCTGCAATGATCCTGCAAAGTTTCTGAAACGCGACTGCAATTATCCTACAAAGCATCTGAAACGCGCCTGCAATGGAGCTGCAAAGTATCTGAAACGCGCCTGCAATGATCCTGCAAAGTTTCTGAAACGCGAATGCAATTATCCCACATAGTATCTGAAACGCGCCTGCAATGACCCTACAAAGTATCCGAAACGCGGCTGCAATGATCCTACAAAGTATCTGAAACGCACCTACAATTATCCTTCAATGTATCTGAAATGCACCTGCAATTATCCTTCAATGTATCTGAAATGCACCTGCAATTATCCTATAAAGTATCTGAAACGCGCCTGCAATGATCCTGCAAAGTATCTGAAACGCGCCTGCAATGATCCTGCAAAGTTTCTGAAACGCGACTGCAATTATCCCACATAGTATCTGAAACGCGCCTGCAATGACCCTACAAAGTATCCGAAACGCGGCTGCAATGACCCTACAAAGTATCCGAAACGCGCCTGCAATGATCCTGCAAAGTTTCTGAAACGCGACTGCAATTATCCCACATAGTATCTGAAACGCGCCTGCAATGACCCTACAAAGTTTCCGAAACACGGCTGCAATGATCCTACAAAGTATCTGAAACGCACCTGCAATTATCCTTCAATGTATCTGAAATGCACCTGCAATTATCCTGCGAAGTATCTGAAACGCATCAGCATTTATCCTACAAAGTATCTGAAACGCGCCTGCAACGATCCTACAAAGTATCTGAAACGCACCTGCAACGATCCTACAAAGTATCTGAAATGCACCTGCAATTATCCTACAAAGAATCTGAAATGCGCCTGCAAGTATCCTACAAAATATCTGAAACGCGCTTGCAATTATCCTACAAAGTATCTGAACCGTGCCTGCAATGATCCTGCAAAGTATCTGAAACGCGCCTGCAATGATCCTGCAAAGTATCTGAAACGGGACTGCAATTATCCCACATAGTATCTGAAACGAGCCTGCAATTATCCTTCAACGTATCTGAAATGCACCTGCAATTATCCTATAAAGTATCTGAAACGCGCCTGCAATGATCCTGCAAAGTATCTGAAACGCGCCTGCAATGATCCTGCAAAGTTTCTGAAACGCGACTGCAATTATCCCACATAGTATCTGAAACGCGCCTGCAATGACCCAGAAAGTATCCGAAACGCGGCTGCAATGATCCTACAAAGTATCTGAAACGCGATTGCAATTATCCCACATAGTATCTGAAACGCGCCTGCAATGATCCTACAAAGTATACGAAACGCGGCTGCAATGATCCTACAAAGTATCTGAAACGCACCTGCAATTATCCTTCAATGCATCTGAAATGCACCTGCAATTATCCTTCAATGTATCTGAAATGCACCTGCAATTATCCTATAAAGTATCTGAAACGCGCCTGCAATGATCCTGCAAAGTATCTGAAACGCGCCTGCAATGATCCTACAAAGTTTCTGAAACGCGACTGCAATTATCCCACATAGTATCTGAAACGCGCCTGCAATGACCCTACAAAGTATCCGAAACGCGGCTGCAATGATCCTACAAAGTATCTGAAACGCGATTGCAATTATCCCACATAGTATCTGAAACGCGCCTGCAATGACCCTACAAAGTATCCGAAACGCGGCTGCAATGATCCTACAAAGTATCTGAAACGCACCTGCAATTATCCTTCAATGTATCTGAAATGCACCTGCAATTATCCTTCAATGTATCTGAAATGCACCTGCAATGATCCCACAAAGTTTCTGAAACGCGACTGCAATTATCCCACATAGTATCTGAAACGCGCCTGCAATGACCCTACAAAGTATCCGAAACGCGGCTGCAATGATCCTACAAAGTATCTGAAACGCGCCTGCAATGATCCTGCAAAGTTTCTGAAACGCGACTGCAATTATCCTACAAAGCATCTGAAACGCGCCTGCAATGATCCTGCAAAGTATCTGAAACGCGCCTGCAATGATCCTGCAAAGTTTCTGAAACGCGAATGCAATTATCCCACATAGTATCTGAAACGCGCCTGCAATGACCCTACAAAGTATCCGAAACGCGGCTGCAATGATCCTACAAAGTATCTGAAACGCACCTGCAATTATCCTTCAATGTATCTGAAATGCACCTGCAATTATCCTTCAATGTATCTGAAATGCACCTGCAATTATCCTATAAAGTATCTGAAACGCGCCTGCAATGATCCTGCAAAGTATCTGAAACGCGCCTGCAATCCTGCAAAGTTTCTGAAACGCCACTGCAATTATCCCACATAGTATCTGAAACGCGCCTGCAATGATCCTGCAAAGTTTCTGAAACGCGACTGCAATTATCCTACAAAGTATCTGAAACGCGCCTGCAATGATCCTGCAAAGTATCTGAAACGCGCCTGCAATGATCCTGCAAAGTTTCTGAAACGCGACTGCAATTATCCCACATAGTATCTGAAACGCGCCTGCAATGACCCTACAAAGTATCCGAAACGCGGCTGCAATGACCCTACAAAGTATCCGAAACGCGCCTGCAATGATCCTGCAAAGTTTCTGAAACGCGACTGCAATTATCCCACATAGTATCTGAAACGCGCCTGCAATGACTCTACAAAGTATCCGAAACGCGGCTGCAATGATCCTACAAAGTATCTGAAACGCACCTGCAATTATCCTTCAATGTATCTGAAATGCACCTGCAATTATCCTGCGAAGTATCTGAAACGCATCAGCATTTATCCTACAAAGTATCTGAAACGCGCCTGCAACGATCCTACAAAGTATCTGAAACGCACCTGCAACGATCCTACAAAGTATCTGAAATGCACCTGCAATTATCCTACAAAGAATCTGAAATGCGCCTGCAAGTATCCTACAAAATATCTGAAACGCGCTTGCAATTATCCTACAAAGTATCTGAACCGTGCCTGCAATGATCCTGCAAAGTATCTGAAACGCGCCTGCAATGATCCTGCAAAGTATCTGAAACGGGACTGCAATTATCCCACATAGTATCTGAAACGAGCCTGCAATTATCCTTCAATGTATCTGAAACGCGCCTGCAATGATCCTGCAAAGTATCTGAAACGCGCCTGCAATGATCCTGCAAAGTATCTGAAACGCGCCTGCAATGATCCTGCAAAGTTTCTGAAACGCGCCTGCAATTATCCCACATAGTATCCGAAACGCGGCTGCAATGATCCTACAAAGTATCTGAAACGCGGCTGCAATGATCCTACAAAGTATCTGAAACGCGGCTGCAATGATCCTACAAAGTATCCGAAACGCGGCTGCAATGATCCTACATAGTATCTGAAACGCGATTGCAATTATCCCACATAGTATCTGAAACGCGCCTGCAATGATCCTACAAAGTATCCGAAACGCGGCTGCAATGATCCTACAAAGTATCTGAAACGCACCTGCAATTATCCTTCAATGCATCTGAAATGCACCTGCAATTATCCTTCAATGTATCTGAAATGCACCTGCAATTATCCTATAAAGTATCTGAAACGCGCCTGCAATGATCCTGCAAAGTATCTGAAACGCGCCTGCAATGATCCTACAAAGTTTCTGAAACGCGACTGCAATTATCCCACATAGTATCTGAAACGCGCCTGCAATGACCCTACAAAGTATCCGAAACGCGGCTGCAATGATCCTACAAAGTATCTGAAACGCGATTGCAATTATCCCACATAGTATCTGAAACGCGCCTGCAATCACCCTACAAAGTATCCGAAACGCGGCTGCAATGATCCTACAAAGTATCTGAAACGCACCTGCAATTATCCTTCAATGTATCTGAAATGCACCTGCAATTATCCGTCAATGTATCTGAAATGCACCTGCAATGATCCCACAAAGTTTCTGAAACGCGACTGCAATTATCCCACATAGTATCTGAAACGCGCCTGCAATGACCCTACAAAGTATCCGAAACGCGGCTGCAATGATCCTACAAAGTATCTGAAACGCGCCTGCAATGATCCTGCAAAGTTTCTGAAACGCGACTGCAATTATCCTACAAAGCATCTGAAACGCGCCTGCAATGATCCTGCAAAGTATCTGAAACGCGCCTGCAATGATCCTGCAAAGTTTCTGAAACGCGAATGCAATTATCCCACATAGTATCTGAAACGCGCCTGCAATGACCCTACAAAGTATCCGAAACGCGGCTGCAATGATCCTACAAAGTATCTGAAACGCACCTGCAATTATCCTTCAATGTATCTGAAATGCACCTGCAATTATCCTATAAAGTATGTGAAACGCGCCTGCAATGATTCTGCAAAGTATCTGAAACGCGCCTGCAATGATCCTGCAAAGTTTCTGAAACGCGACTGCAATTATCCCACATAGTATCTGAAACGCGCCTGCAATGACCCAGAAAGTATCCGAAACGCGGCTGCAATGATCCTACAAAGTATCTGAAACGCGATTGCAATTATCCCACATAGTATCTGAAACGCGCCTGCAATGATCCTACAAAGTATCCGAAACGCGGCTGCAATGATCCTACAAAGTATCTGAAACGCACCTGCAATTATCCTTCAATGCATCTGAAATGCACCTGCAATTATCCTTCAATGTATCTGAAATGCACCTGCAATTATCCTATAAAGTATCTGAAACGCGCCTGCAATGATCCTGCAAAGTATGTGAAACGCGCCTGCAATGATCCTGCAAAGTTTCTGAAACGCGACTGCAATTATCCCACATAGTATCTGAAACGCGCCTGCAATGACTCTACAAAGTATCCGAAACGCGGCTGCAATGATCCTACAAAGTATCTGAAACGCACCTGCAATTATCCTTCAATGTATCTGAAATGCACCTGCAATTATCCTGCGAAGTATCTGAAACGCATCAGCATTTATCCTACAAAGTATCTGAAACGCGCCTGCAACGATCCTACAAAGTATCTGAAACGCACCTGCAACGATCCTACAAAGTATCTGAAATGCACCTGCAATTATCCTACAAAGAATCTGAAATGCGCCTGCAAGTATCCTACAAAATAACTGAAACGCGCTTGCAATTATCCTCCAAAGTATCTGAACCGTGCCTGCAATGATCCTGCAAAGTATCTGAAACGCGCCTGCAATGATCCTGCAAAGTATCTGAAACGGGACTGCAATTATCCCACATAGTATCTGAAACGAGCCTGCAATTATCCTTCAATGTATCTGAAACGCGCCTGCAATGATCCTGCAAAGTATCTGAAACGCGCCTGCAATGATCCTGCAAAGTATCTGAAACGCGCCTGCAATGATCCTGCAAAGTTTCTGAAACGCGCCTGCAATTATCCCACATAGTATCCGAAACGCGGCTGCAATGATCCTACAAAGTATCTGAAACGCGGCTGCAATGATCCTACAAAGTATCTGAAACGCGGCTGCAATGATCCTACAAAGTATCCGAAACGCGGCTGCAATGATCCTACATAGTATCTGAAACGCGATTGCAATTATCGCACATAGTATCTGAAACGCGCCTGCAATGATCCTACAAAGTATCCGAAACGCGGCTGCAATGATCCTACAAAGTATCTGAAACGCACCTGCAATTATCCTTCAATGCATCTGAAATGCACCTGCAATTATCCTTCAATGTATCTGAAATGCACCTGCAATTATCCTATAAAGTATCTGAAACGCGCCTGCAATGATCCTGCAAAGTATCTGAAACGCGCCTGCAATGATCCTACAAAGTTTCTGAAACGCGACTGCAATTATCCCACATAGTATCTGAAACGCGCCTGCAATGACCCTACAAAGTATCCGAAACGCGGCTGCAATGATCCTACAAAGTATCTGAAACGCGATTGCAATTATCCCACATAGTATCTGAAACGCGCCTGCAATCACCCTACAAAGTATCCGAAACGCGGCTGCAATGATCCTACAAAGTATCTGAAACGCACCTGCAATTATCCTTCAATGTATCTGAAATGCACCTGCAATTATCCGTCAATGTATCTGAAATGCACCTGCAATGATCCCACAAAGTTTCTGAAACGCGACTGCAATTATCCCACATAGTATCTGAAACGCGCCTGCAATGACCCTACAAAGTATCCGAAACGCGGCTGCAATGATCCTACAAAGTATCTGAAACGCGCCTGCAATGATCCTGCAAAGTTTCTGAAACGCGACTGCAATTATCCTACAAAGCATCTGAAACGCGCCTGCAATGATCCTGCAAAGTATCTGAAACGCGCCTGCAATGATCCTGCAAAGTTTCTGAAACGCGAATGCAATTATCCCACATAGTATCTGAAACGCGCCTGCAATGACCCTACAAAGTATCCGAAACGCGGCTGCAATGATCCTACAAAGTATCTGAAACGCACCTGCAATTATCCTTCAATGTATCTGAAATGCACCTGCAATTATCCTATAAAGTATCTGAAACGCGCCTGCAATGATTCTGCAAAGTATCTGAAACGCGCCTGCAATGATCCTGCAAAGTTTCTGAAACGCGACTGCAATTATCCCACATAGTATCTGAAACGCGCCTGCAATGACCCAGAAAGTATCCGAAACGCGGCTGCAATGATCCTACAAAGTATCTGAAACGCGATTGCAATTATCCCACATAGTATCTGAAACGCGCCTGCAATGATCCTACAAAGTATCCGAAACGCGGCTGCAATGATCCTACAAAGTATCTGAAACGCACCTGCAATTATCCTTCAATGCATCTGAAATGCACCTGCAATTATCCTTCAATGTATCTGAAATGCACCTGCAATTATCCTATAAAGTATCTGAAACGCGCCTGCAATGATCCTGCAAAGTATGTGAAACGCGCCTGCAATGATCCTGCAAAGTTTCTGAAACGCGACTGCAATTA
Organism: Phalangium opilio; assembly: GCF_054372755.1. Classification (NCBI taxonomy): domain Eukaryota; kingdom Metazoa; phylum Arthropoda; class Arachnida; order Opiliones; family Phalangiidae; genus Phalangium; species Phalangium opilio. The sequence continues at coordinate 835,068 of NW_028324200.1, read as the reverse complement.
TCCCACATAGTATCTGAAACGCGCCTGCAATGACCCTACAAAGTATCCGAAACGCGGCTGCAATGCTCCTACAAAATATCTGAAACGCGATTGCAATTATCCCACATAGTATCTGAAACGCGCCTGCAATGACCCTACAAAGTATCCAAAACGCGGCTGCAATGATCCTACAAAGTATCTGAAACGCACCTGCAATTATCCTTCAATGTATCTGAAATGCACCTGCAATTATCCTTCAATGTATCTGAAATGCACCTGCAATGATCCTGCAAAGTTTCTGAAACGCGACTGCAATTATCCCACATAGTATCTGAAACGCGCCTGCAAATGACCCTACAAAGTATCCGAAACGCGGCTGCAATGATCCTACAAAGTATCTGAAACGCGCCTGCAATGATCCTGCAAAGTTTCTGAAACGCGACTGCAATTATCCTACAAAGCATCTGAAACGCGCCTGCAATGATCCTGCAAAGTATCTGAAACGCGCCTGCAATGATCCTGCAAAGTTTCTGAAACGCGACTGCAATTATCCCACATAGTATCTGAAACGCGCCTGCAATGACCCTACAAATTATCCGAAACGCGGCTGCAATGATCCTACAAAGTATCTGAAACGCGCCTGCAATGATCCTGCAAAGTTTCTGAAACGCGACTGCAATTATCCTACAAAGTGTCTGAAACGCGCCTGCAATGATCCTGCAAAGTATCTGAAACGCGCCTGCAATGATCCTGCAAAGTTTCTGAAACGCGACTGCAATTATCCCACGTAGTATCTGAAACGCGCCTGCAATGACCCTACAAAGTATCCGAAACGCGGCTGCAATGACCCTACAAAGTATCCGAAACGCGCCTGCAATGATCCTGCAAAGTTTCTGAAACGCGACTGCAATTATCCCACATAGTATCTGAAACGCGCCTGCAATGACCCTACAAAGTATCCGAAACGCGGCTGCAATGATCCTACAAAGTATCTGAAACGCACCTGCAATTATCCTTCAATGTATCTGAAATGCACCTGCAATTATCCTGCGAAGTATCTGAAACGCATCAGCATTTAACCTACAAAGTATCTGAAACGCGCCTGCAACGATCCTACAAAGTATCTGAAACGCACCTGCAACGATCCTACAAAGTATCTGAAATGCACCTGCAATTATCCTACAAAGAATCTGAAATGCGCCTGCAAGTATCCTACAAAATATCTGAAACGCGCTTGCAATTATCCTACAAAGTATCTGAAACGCGCCTGCAATGATCCTGCAAAGTATCTGAAACGGGACTGCAATTATCCCACATAGTATCTGAAACGCGCCTGCAATTATCCTTCAATGTATCTGAAACGCGCCTGCAATGATCCTGCAAAGTATCTGAAACGCGCCTGCAATGATCCTGCAAAGTTTCTGAAACGCGACTGCAATTATCCCACATAGTATCTGAAACGCGCCTGCAATGACCCTACAAAGTATCCGAAACGCGGCTGCAATGATCCTACAAAGTATCTGAAACGCGATTGCAATTATCCCACATAGTATCTGAAACGCGCCTGCAATGACCCTACAAAGTATCCGAAACGCGGCTGCAATGATCCTACAAAGTATCTGAAACGCACCTGCAATTATCCTTCAATGTATCTGAAATGCACCTGCAATTATCCTGCGAAGTATCTGAAACGCATCAGCATTTATCCTACAAAGTATCTGAAACGCGCCTGCAACGATCCTACAAAGTATCTGAAACGCACCTGCAACGATCCTACAAAGTATCTGAAATGCACCTGCAATTATCCTACAAAGAATCTGAAATGCGCCTGCAAGTATCCTACAAAATATCTGAAACGCGCTTGCAATTATCCTACAAAGTATCTGAAACGCGTCTGCAATTATCCTACAAAGTATCTGAAACGCGCCTTAAATGACCCTACAAAAAATCTGAAACTCACCTGCAATTATCCTACAAACTTACCTCGTTCTGACTGTAACATGCATATAAAAAATCTGAAAGGTACCTTTAATGAGCCTTCAAACAACCTGATTTCATAAGGGAATTACTGTTTCCCCTCTGTTTTCTAGCTGTAAGATAGCTATTTTATGACTGTAGAGTAGCTTAATTAGGTATGTATATCTTCTTTACTGAGTTTTCCAGCGACAGGTATTTTTTTCTGCAAAACTTCTAAAATGTTCTGCAGTGATCTCTGGAATGCATCTAAATTTTGTCTGAAGTTGAACCTTTTTCAGCTTTATTTCAGTATTATTCCAGAATATTCCAGCACATTTGCAATATATTGCAGATCGAACAAAATCTACTTAAAAGCAAAATGCAGCCGTAAATCTTTGTACGGGCGGTGCCGGCCGCCACCAAGAGAAAGAATGCTACTTTTAAAAAAAATGCTCGTGGATTGGAATTAATTAAAAACAAAGGAATTTAGAAAGCTTGCTTATAGTCTATTTTTAAATTCAGTTTAACATGTTTAGAAACAACTTATTCTACGTGTACTAAGAATCGCTTAAACACAATCGCTCATTGTAACGTTTCATTAAATTAAAACCATTGAAGACGAAAGTGATGAGCGAAAGTAGTAATGTTACGAAAGACGTCACAATCCACACTTTCGTCCAAAACCTTGAATTGAGAGAATTGAGGTTCCTAGATCAAGAGCTATATCCATACATGAAGAAAAGGCAATGGTACCCAATTCAGTTATTGATAGTAAATGTGTCGCGCTCTTGATTTTGTTATTGATAGGGTATGTCCTTACTGTGGTTCCAATTACCTTAAAAAATCAAATATGGTGTTAAGAACGAGAATAAGAGTCACAACTCACAAATTTTAGCCTGAAGATGAACCGTTTGAAAATAAAACTTCTCATTCTCATGGTGGGCAAAATATTTTGTGGATGAGATTTCAAATCGAAACATTTAAACGGATTTAATTTTTGGGTTTCGGGGGAAAATAAGAGAACAAACAATGAAGATTTTTCCGTTAGTTTTTGAAAAACGACCCTTAAAGAAAGAGGTGAAGTGTAAAATCCAGTGATTTTTATCGATTCTTCCACTCATTATAAGACCGGTCTGCATAGTAAAATATACAGGAAATACCTCCGAGTGATTTTAAAGTTCAAATTAAAGGATAATTTTAAATAAGGACCTCTGATCAGTTGCATAACTGCCCTGCCTTTCTGTTAACAAAATTCAAGTTGCACGCTCTACATCGTGCGCCACGATTATCATATCGCAGGCAAATTTTATCAAATCTCGCGATATATTTCATTTGCCATGGAGCATGAGACGAGAATTTTGTCAACATGTAGGCAGGGTATTACCGCGATTAGTCAAATTTGACATTATCCATAAAGCCTGAACCTCATTTGAATTTTCAAATCATTCAACCAAATTACTGTCATAAAAATTTTAAAACTAAATCTCACCTCATTCAAAAGTCGGCGACAATGAAGCTGGTGCTTGTGACGTAGCACTGAAATCTTTCCCATACACTAATTCCAATAGCGCCCTCTCCTTTCCAGCTTAGTTCTGTTAGGTTGGGCTCCCGACCTTGAATCGAAACGGTTCCCGATCCTGAGTCGAAACGGCTCCTGACCTTGAATTGAAACGGCTCATAAGGAATTTTGCAAACAGGTGATGTGAGCCTTGGAAATGTCGAAGAAGTCTTATATAAAGGCGATTAACTTACCGAATAGCGCTTGTTTGATGAACCCTGTTCAGTGTAAGGGTTCCTCCCTGTACGGTGGGCCCAATTCATGCAGAAATGTAGCGAGTTGTACCTCGAGCTAATGCCTTGATACAGTCCCGATATTACCTCCAGGCCGCCACTGGGTTGTTGTCGCGGGGTTGAAAGGGCTTTGGGCCGGACAAGGCTGTAGTAATTGTCATCTCCCTTTGTTTCGTTTCAGGTTAGGTTCGATGACATGCGACACCACATTATGTGTCGGGAGTATCGAGCCCAGATAAAAATTGAGCAATTTGCGTTCTATGAATCAGTCCTTATTAGCGAGATCTTAGTTCTGGCTTATCGCTCGAACTGTTTGTAAAACAAAAGTTTTTCTGCAACGCCACCTTCACAGTTTATTCTTCCCACTGTTGTTCTTATCATGTTTTTGTTTAAGATGTTTATGTTATATGATCCGAGCAAGCGCAGTTTCAACAGTGTCAAGGCGTGCATTTAAAAAAAAATTTCACCTCTACTATATTAAATTTACATTTTTTTCCTGTAATAAGGTTAATAACAGGACATTTAAATTTAAAATTGAGATCAACGCAAATTACCACATAATATTTTAGAATAATCCTTATTTCATAAAAATAATTCAATCTAATTAAAATTTAACTTAAATCAATATCGTCTATATTAAATTAAATTGTTTCCCTTCTTTGAAACAAGGACATTTAATTTTTATTTGTGTCGCATTATTACTAGCAACGTTTAATCATATAATTATGACTATAAATCAATCATTTAATTTTGGATTGAAATATATTTTTTTTTCAACATTGTTAAAAAGAAAGCCTTTGATATTCTATATTTAGAAAAATAAATGCAATCAAAATTGTTTAAAAATAATTGGCACATCCTGATGAAAATGACACAGTTATGACGTCACCTCGACGTTTGGATTGTAATGAACTTTAAAATATTATAGTTTCTTAATTGGAATTCAGTTTAAAATTTAAGGCATTTGGTAAATTGGGTTGCTAATACTAACCCGTTGTAGAGAAACAACGATAGTTGGGAATTTCCTCGCCTTTGTCCGAAATCCCATTTAACCTAGGTGAGGTCCCATTCAACCGAAACCCCGCACCTTGGGCGGTTTACGAAATGCGCTGACATCAAGAGATTTAAAACAATTAACACCGGGGACGCAATAACAGGATCAACATTCATTCTTTGAAGACATTAAGTAATATATAACTTTCCGGGTAGAGTAAAATAAGCCGTACTTCGAAACAGTTTATTAGATAATAGGCTTGAATGGTAATTAAGACGGATAAAATGTATTTACTTCTAAGCCAATTAATGTAATGAAGAAAGCTGTTGAACTTGTCTCTAATTTTTGTTCAAAACCTTCAATGCCTTTAAGCGAAGCACTATCAAGCAAAGATAGCGCCGAATAGTTTATATTTTTCTAGATTTAGTTGGTATATGCTAACTTAAGATCCGTATCATTCATAAATTTAAAATTACTTATTTCACTATGTGTTACATAAACCTAATGTAATTTGAGCTTACCAACCATAACCTAACTAAACTAACCTAGATTATATACGATTGGCTAAAAGAGCGTCTTTTTAAGGTAGCAAAATTGTGGAATGGTGGCGATAAACAAGCAAATTAGCAATCATTTCTAAATACTAGGATTATTTTGGTGTAAAATCCCATCTTAATGTTTTTTAAAAGGTCTCAATTTATTATGTTGATAGCAACACAAACATGCCGCTCATGATAAATCTACATGAGAACTAAATTATTCTACCCTAGTCTAATCAAAACTAGATTATTCAAACCAGGTCTAACCAAGCCTAGATTAGCCTAACTTAAACTGAACTGACCCAACTCCAATAACAAATTATTTTTCAGACTATAATGATTCAGTTACTTCCGTCCCCGGCGTCACCCTAAATGCTGTTCTCGCATGTTCAAAAGAAAGAAACCGATACAAGATCCCATACTACGGTGATTAGTACTACCATTAATATCGAATCAATGTTTTAAGTGCATAAATCTCATTCATTCGATTGAGTGGGATTTCTGTCCAATGGGAATTCCGAACGATGTGAGGATACCGAAATGATAAATAAATATTTAAAATTATATTGGAATACAGTAGAAGGATATAAGACAAACATACGGCATGTGAAAAGATGATTTACCAAAAATCACTAAATTTTAATTTATCACTTTCCCCGTGACATGTAAACCCGTTAAATGAACATTAGGGTTCACAAATATAAAATTTGTGAAATTTATTGACCGTTGGTAAATCATACAAAGCTTAAAGGAAAAGTTTCTAAATATGAAAAGGAAAAATAATTAAAAAGAAAATAAATGATCTCTTATTAGAAAAAATTAACATTTAATTAGTCTAAAAAACGTGTAACTGCTCCGCCATTGTTTTAGTGGCCTCTGCAAAATCGAGCCTGTTACGCGCGTGATCGAGTGGGCTATGCCCACCATTACCTCTCACAGGCTTTCAAAATACAGCCAATCCCGTTAGAAAATCAGTTCAAATGGGGCAAGGAAAGGGGTTTTGCAATGTTCGTAAAACCTGTTTCCGTTATTTCAAATGGTTTAAACTTTCAACTCTCCTACTATTTTAGTTAATCTTTCCACTTTCTTAACCATCAACACCATCAAGGCACCACTGCACATCTCTTTAAAAAAACTAGTTTAGTCCGAGTGCGTTTCACTATGCTTAATCTTGAACACGCTATGAGGCCAGATTGGGGAACGTCAATGGAGTTCACATTATTATCAAACTCTGATAGCGCTGTGTTTTCTTAAAACTTTCGCGATATCAACGTGCCTTTTTAGTTGCAAGAATTATCGGCGTTTCACAATTGATATTCCTTAATTCTTGATTAGCACCGCGTTCTAGTAACAATTTCACGACTTCGTTGTGGCCGTTAGCAGCAGCGCGGTGCATTGGCGTTTGTTCATCCTTATCCTTTAACTCGTAATTAGCGCCGTGTTCTAGTAACAATTTCACGACTTCGCTGTGGCCCTTCCAGGCGGCGAAGTGCAATGGCGTTCTGTCATTCTCAGCTTTTAATTCGTGATCTAGTAACAATTTCACGACTTCGTTGTGGCCGTTAGCAGCGGCGAGGTGAATTGGCGTATTGTCATATTTATTCTTTAACTCGTAATTAGCGCCGCGTTCTAGTAACAATTTCACGACTTCGTTGTGGCCGTTAGCAGCGGCGAGGTGAATTGGCGTATTGTCATACTTATTCTTTATCTCGTAATTAGCGCCGTGTTCTAGTAACAATTTCACGACTTCGCTGTGGCCCTTCCAGGCGGCGAAGTGCAATGGCGTTCTGTCATTCTCAGCTTTTAATTCGTGATCAGCGCCGCGTTCTAGTAACAATTTCACGACTTCGTTGTGACCGTTAGCAGCGGCGAGGTGCATTGGCGTTTGTTCATCCTTATCCTTTAACTCGTAATTAGCGCCGTGTTCTAGTAACAATTTCACGACTTCGCTGTGGCCCTTCCAGGCGGCGAAGTGCAATGGCGTTCTGTCTTTCTCAGCTTTTAATTCGTGATCAGCGCCGCGTTCTAGTAACAATTTCACGACTTCGATGTGGCCGTTAGCAGCGGCGAAGTGAATTGGCGTATTGTCATACTTATTCTTTAACTCGTAATTAGCGCCGCGTTCTAGTAACAATCTCACGACTTCGTTGTGGCCGTTAGCAGCGGCGAGGTGAATTGGCGTATTGTCATACTTATTCTTTAACTCGTAATTAGCGTCGTGTTCTAGCAACAATTTCACGACTTCAATTTGTCCATTCAAAGCTGCAAAGTGCATTGGCGTTTCCTCATCTTTATCCTTTAACTCGTAATTAGCCCTGTTTTCTAGTAACAATTTCACGACTTCAATGTGGCCCTTCCAGGCGGCGAAGTGCAATGGCGTTCTGTCATTCTGAGCTTTTAATTCGTGATCAGCGCCGCGTTCTAGTAACAATTTCACGACTTCGTTGTGGCCGTTAGCAGCGGCGAGGTGAATTGGCGTATTGTCATACTTATTCTTTAACTCGTAATTAGCGCCGCGTTCTAGTAACAATTTCACGACTTCAGTGTGGCCTCCCTAAGCGGCGTGGTGAATTGGTCTATTGTCAATCTCATCCTTTAACTCGTGATTAGCGCCGCGTTCTAGTAACAATTTCACGACTTCAATGTGCCCATTAAATGCGGCCAGGTGAATTGGCGTACAGTCATACTTATTCTTTAACTCGTAATTAGCGCCGCGTTCTAGTAACAATTTCACGACTTCGTTGTGGCCGTTAGCAGCGGCGAGGTGAATTGGCGTTTTGTCATACTTATTTTTTAACTCGTAATTAGCGCCGCGTTCTAGTAACAATTTCAGGACTTCAGTGTGGCCTCCATAAGCGGCGTGGTGAATTGGTCTATTGTCAATCTCATCCTTTAACTCGTGATTAGCGCCGCGTTCTAGTAACAATTTCACGACTTCAATGTGCCCATTAAATGCGGCCAGGTGAATTGGCGTACAGTCATACTTATTCTTTAACTCGTAATTAGCGCCGCGTTCTAGTAACAATTTCACGACTTCGTTGTGGCCGTTAGCAGCGGCGAGGTGAATTGGTGTATCGTCATTCTCATTCTTTAACTCGTAATTAGCGCCGCGTTCTAGTAACAATTTCACGAATTCAATTTGTCCTTTAAGAGCGGCGAGGTGAATTGGCGTATTATCATTCTCATTCTTTGACTCGTAATTAGCGCCGTGTTCTAGTAACAATTTCACGACTTCAATGTGTCCATTAAAAGCGGCGAGGTGAATTGGTGTATCGTCATTCTCATTCTTTAACTCGTAATTAGCGCCGTGTTCTAGTAACAATTTCACGACTTCAATTTGTCCTTTAAGAGCGGCGAGGTGAATTGGCGTATTGTCATTCTCATTCTTTGACTCGTAATTAGCGCCGTGTTCTAGTAACAATTTCACGACTTCAGTGTGGCCTTCTTTAGCGGCAATGTGCAATGGCGTGAAGTCATTCTTTGCTTTTAATTCGTAATTAGCGCCGCATTCTAGCAACATTTTCACGACTGCAATGTGTCCATTAAAAGCGGCGAGGTGAATTGGTGTACTGTCATTCTCATCCTTTAACTCGTGATTAGCGCCGCTTTCTAGTAACAATTTCACCTGTTCAGTTTGGCCTATAAAAGCCGCGATGTGCAATGCCGCTAAGTTATTCTTATCTTTAAAATCATGATTAGCGCCTTGTTCCAGTAACGATTTTACGACTTCGTTGTGGCCGTTAACAGCGGCGATGTGCAATGGCGTTATGTCATTCTCACCCATTAACTCGTAATTAGCGCCGCGTTCCAGCAACAATTTCACGACTGCAATGTGTCCATTTATAGCAGCGACGTGAATTGGCGTATTCCTTAACTCGTAATTAGCGCCGCGTTCTAGTAACAATTTCACGACTTCGTTGTGGCCGTTAGCAGCGGCGAGGTGAATTGGCGTATAGTCATACTTATTCTTTAACTCGTAATTAGCGCCGCGTTCTAGTAACAATTTCACAACTTCAGTGTGGCCTTTAAAAGCGGCAAGGTGCATTGGCGTACAGTCATACTTATTTTTTAACTCGTAGTTAGCGGCGCGTTCTAGCAACAATTTCACGACTTTAGTGTGGCCTTCTTGAGCGGCAATGTGCAATGGCGTGAAGTCATTCTCAGCTTTTAATTCGTAATTAGCGTCTTGTTCTAGCAACAATTTCACGACTGCAATGTGTCCATTAAATGCGGCGAGGTGAATTGGCGTACACTCATACTTATTTTTTAACTCGTAATTAGCGCCTCGTTCTAGTAACAATTTGACGACTTCAGTGTGGCCTCCATCAGCGGCGAGGTGAATTGGCGTACAGTCATTCTTATTTTTTAATTCGTAATTAGCACCGCGTTCTAGTAGCAATTTCACGATTTGAATGTAGCCTTCTTTAGCCGCAAGATGCAATGGCGTTTCAATATGACGTGATGGAGGATCATTGCCGGTGAAGGTCTCATAATTGACACCACTATCCATTAACAGTCTAACAATCTCCAAATGGTTTTTTTTGCACGCGAAATGCAATGGTGTAAAGTTCTTATGATCTATTGCATTGACGAGAGCTCCACTTTCAATTAAAATAGTTGCGACTTTAAGGTGGCCTATCTCGGAGACCAGGTGTAACAGCGTTCTATCTTCGCTCGATCCACAAAAATTAACATCTGCACCGGCATTAATTAAAAGTTGTACTATTTCAGCGGTTTGGTTTGTGGAGGCTGTTTGCATTGAAGTGCAATCTGGTCAAAAATTAGGATTATTAAAATTAGGTATTGTGTACTCAATTGTATTGTCAAAAACACTTGATGGAGTGGATTCAGAGACATTCACCATTACAAAAGTTGAGGAATTTCTTATCTCTTCATGGAAAAATAGAACTAACACTGAAAATCTTTCTCTCCTCGTCACCGGTGGGTATAAATAGTGGATACTATAAAGCTCACAATGCTAGGCCTTATTGATTGATTCTTCTAAAGCCACGTTCACACTGACATGGGAAACCGATTCGAAGGTATTCAAAACGTTCCTAAGTTTATTGTGAACAAATCTGACACTCGAGAAGCTAATTACAAACGTGGTTTCTTGAAGTTGCTTCGCGAAACCAATTTAAGGCGGATGCCGGCCGGGGCCGCTCGAAATTTCGCCTTCGCTACAAGGTGACTTTCCTCTTGAACTCCGGGCTTGGCTTGGCAAAGGCTTGTGGGCGAGATTTATATATGCACGTACAAATCCCGCCCACAAATGCCTCTAGCTTTGCCAAGCCAAAACTAGAGTTCGTAAGAAAAGTCACCTTGTAGGGGATCGACTGGAGCCGCGCTATGCTTTAAAACGCGTTAACGCTTATGTAGTTCAAGCGTTTCACGCGACAACCATTCACACTGGAATTTTGCTTCCCGCTGGAGTCGCGCGAAAAAATAAGTGTAAATTTAATTTTGAATGAAAAAAAAGAAGGAAAGAAAGGGTGAAAATGGTTTAGAGAAGTTTTTCTGAATTTCTGGATACATGGATTTAATGGGGAATTTTACTATTCTAAATCCTTGGTGGATCTCAATATTTCGAATCACTGGGGTGAATTTTGCAAAGGTTTAGGCCGATAAGGTCATCGTATTCAATGGCTCATAATGATTAAGTTACGAAAATAGAAAGCCGCTCAAATTTCGCAAGTCGTCGCGTGAACGCGTAGATTGCGCATGCGCACGCGCGAAATTTTCACGTGAAACTTACACGCGATGCCAGTGGGCATCCGCTTTAAAGCATCTTTGGAAGCTAGTTTCTAGTTTTAAGGGGTATTTCGCATGTAATGAGACTAATATTATGGGTATTTTCTTTGGCCTTACCAGACAACACCAACGAAAAGATGAGCTGACAGCACTAGCAGAAGCGTCTTAAGCTGTGAACCGAGGCTCTTGAATTTGCTTCAAACTAGCAATAAAGAGTGTTTAAAAACTAGTTTGGCAAACGAGTTGTCAACCAACTCCCGTGCAAATGTCAACAAAGCAAGTATTATGGCCAGTTTTTGTACGGTTTGTTGACTGCACTTCTGATATTTTAGTTCTTCCGCTCTTTGCTATCTCTTCACTGTCGCAACGCTTTGATTTGATAATTTTTCCGACGATCTGAGGGGCGTACAGGGCTGCGGGCAGACCAGGGATGTTTGATATATATAGACTCCTCTCTTGACAAAAGGTGGGGTAAAAAACCGAGCCGTCGAAGAAATCGGACGCATGGTGGCGGGGAGAAGCGTAATTATATTCATGACGTAAATTCGCGAGAAATGGGAACGCGGGAAGAAAACGATTTACGGATTGGTTTAAATAAAAAAGGCGCAGAATATGGAAGATCGTTTAAAATATTTTGACGGAATTTCAACGAATTTTTTTAAAATTTTTGGCGCAATTTCAAGGAATATTTTTAAAATTGCGTTTCGCTTTTCTAAACTGAAAATTCTTTGTAAGTGAATATTACTTCTGGTGTTTCTAATATTATTTCTGATAATATAGAATGGCGAGATTTTTAACATAAAAAACTAACTCACGTTCAAAGGGGAAATTTAATCACTTTGTACTTTGCTAATATGCCAAAAAGCCATAAGATAGAGGATATTTCTGGAACACCTATACATATCCTCCACCACAACATTAAAATTGTCCAGATGTATTTTGACAATAATTTAATAATCTAAGTTGGTCTATTGACTTTTTATATATTTATGATTTATTGCCATACCCAATGAAATGACTTGAAATTCTTAACTAAATAACTATTAAAAGTTCAACACTATTAAGAAAATATTTACTTTATATTACTTTTGGTTTTCTTTTCAGCCACATCGTATGATGTATATCTACGGAGAGGCTCTTGGTTTGACCTGCCCTGTTGTAGTGCCCGCCTTGGCGGTATGAAATTTTTCGTTCGTCATTGAAGGGAAAGTGAAAGGGAGAGAATTGTGGTGAGGTGATATTTTTCGTTTGTCTTCTTAAAAGGAAGTGAATTATGATAGTAAGGTTAGGCTATACACTCTCCTTTTAAAATTCATCTCACCGGTCGATATTAAGGGTTTCACGCTTTCAATCCCGCTCCCCTATTTCAACATTGAAAGAAACCGAGGGAAATTTTAAAAGTAAAAAGTTTTTACAGACGTTATTTTTAGAATGGTCTTAAGACACCGAGATATTACAATTATTTTGGTGTATTACCGAATTCTTTCTCATTCAAACCCTTCTGGCCATAAGTTCCTGTTAGAAATATACAAGATAAGAAAATTATGCGTCGGCATAAGTCCATGTTGTAAACTAAGACTTTCTGTACGTGTATTAATTTAACGTTAAGTACGTAATCAGTTTAGCACTGTTAAAGGTAACTCGATCATCGAGGGGATAATCACTAAAACTCTCTGCTCTTCTATTAAGGGTTACTTGTGTGGAATCATTTTAGCATTGTTAAAGCTTTCACCTCGTTTTTAGAATGGTCTTGCGGGTAATCATTTTAGCAATGTTAAGGGTAGCGCACTCAAAATTATACCATTACAATTGTCGCACTATTAATATTATAACATAAATAATTTTTTGAAGTAAGGGTTATAGGTAATCATTTTAGCACAGTTAAAAGTAGCCCATCGAGGGCTATTCACATAAAATTTATGTTAGCCTTTTAATTAAGGTACGATGTGGCTACTATTACGAGCCCAGCCCTTGGGTCGTCTTGTTATCTTATAATATATTTAACGTCACACCTTCTTGTTTTCGTTCATGTTTTAAGTACAAAAACTGCCCTTTCGGCACCGAGGTTTTGAATTTTCATAGCCCTTGCAGAGACAGTACTACTAGCAGACGAAACATAACATAGTTACTATTCTCCCCCAATTTAGATGGCGCTTTCGTCGGCCTCAAAAACTTGCCTCTTTTTTAACATTACGGGTATACGAAGAGGCCGATCCCTATAGAGTGTCGAAATATCAAACATCCCTGGACCCTGGGGCAGACTGACTTGAGGTATGGTAACACGCTCCAAAGCTAAAGGGGTAGATTTATTTATCACCCCTCTACCTGGTTTCACTCCTTTCCCCTGCGTGTCTGCATTAACTAGAATGAGACGAATAGAATGCAGAGCAGCAGAACCGTTCGAAAAGAAATAGAGGGTGACGTTTGGAGGTCTTTGAAAAAGAAGTTTCGTTTGGCATTCTTTTCTTTCAAGGTTATATAACTTTAGTTCTAGCAATGTCTATGGTTCTCGATTCAGAATTTCAGCTTTTAGTATTAAATTATCTTATATTTCATAATTAAATAATACCATTTTTAAAATACTTATAGAACTAAAGCAAATTAAACTTGTATGAATGATCCCTTTATATAAGGATAGCAAAGAGCGCCATCACGCGACGAAATATATATTTTCGATATAAGGTAAAGTCCACCACCCTCAGCCAAGCTTGAACTGGCCTTAATACTTATTACGTAGGCAACAGCTTAAGTATCTAAAAGCGACACCATAAAGATTCCCTGTGTAGCATATAGTATTTTTCTGTTTATATTTCAGGATATTCGCAATTTGTGTAACCAAAGGGTAGAAAATATAGTTTAGTTTTATACCCTACCATAGGATAGAATTACGTTATTATGAATAGGAAAGAAAATAAAATTAGATATTTTGTTCTTAATTTTTCAAGTTTAATAAATTGAGAGAAATCGTATTTTCACGAAAACGTATGAGAGCTTACCAAGTGAAGAGAGTTAAAAATCGCCCTTGTTTTCAAGTTTGATTTTTAATTGGTCTAAGTTCTTGTGTACTTTAAACTCAACAAAATTAAATTCCAAAACTGTTAACCCCATTTAACCCAATTTAATTCCCCAATTCCCATTTACCCAAACCTTATTCAACCCAATTCCCAGTTTTCCTCTTCCAATTCACCCATGGACAAAGCAATACTGAAAAACGGATGGCAGAGGGAGAAAGCTGAAAAATACTTGTTAATTCGCCTTCTAGCGGCAGATAGTAGCAAACCAGATATGAAGGAATCAACGTTCTAAAGAGGGAAGCAGCTAACGTCTCACTTTGTCTAGATGGCGCCAGCTTTTTCCTGGATTTGACTCAGTGTTTTTTATAATCCCCCCGTCCATTTTGGGTCTGAAAAGGGGGAAGTAAGCTTAACGTTGGTTGTTTAGTCGCTTAGTATGGGGCTCTATGGGCTGCCATCGGTCCTTGATATAGTTCACCCAAAAAGACTCGAATAGAGTAGAATTTGATGGTTATATATTTTTATTTTTATTTCCATGAGGGAGACATTTTAATCCATTTTCAAGTCCCATTTCATAATTTCTAGGAATTCTTCTGCCGTTTTGGTTCTGTTTTCTAGACACTTGTAAATCTCAAACGTATCCTGAACCTAACCTATACTAACCTAACCTTAATTCAGAAAAAGGTATTGATACGTACTTTGTTAACAGAATCCTATGGCTTTGAAATAATCCTATTCGTTTGTGGCAAACGGGAGAAATTCATTTGGGTGAAGCAGGAATATATATTTTGGGTTTAATTCTTCTGATTAGAGAAAATGAGATTGGATGATATGGGGGACACCTGCAAAACAGCTGGGACGATACACATATTGCTATTTTTACGGCTTTCTCCTAATTTTTTAAGGTTCCTATTATTGGTCCTCTTTTACAATGCGTCTCATGGAAAGCAAAAAACAAGAAAATAAACCCACCTGTTTCAGAACTTGTTTCAACTTCTACACCATAAAAAAGTATATCCTCATCAATCTCCGTTGGACTGTAGTTGCACGCTGCGTACAATGGACTCCACCTGTCAAACTGTTGTGCATTGACGTCACTTCCGGCTTTTAAGAGCTTTTGCACGATTTTAGTATACCCAAACCGGCAAGCCAAGTACAACGGCGAAAATAATCCAGCGGAGCCGTCCGAAGACCATCGATTAACTTCTTCGTTAAATCTTTCTCTAAACTGAACTAAAGACAGTAACAAACTTTGTTTGCCTTCGACATGACTTGGTTCCAGTTTCGATAAAATGTCCATTAAGTCGCTCAGTAAATGAAGTTTCTTTTCGCGGAGTAATACGTGTAACACGGTTTCTTTCGAGGTGTTGTAGCACGCTGACTGATTATCGGGATAAATCGTAGCTAGGAATTCGACGTAACTTTGTAAAATCTTCTCAGTTTCGTTGGAGTTCAGGTCATTTCGAATGAGCACATCGAGGAAAGTTCGAATTACCGCAAACTCTTCTTTTAACATAAGTTCTCGAGTCAAAATTGTCAATTTTTCCCTATTTCTTTCATGTTTTTTTGCAAGATGTAATAAGTAGTCCAGTAAGAAGTATTCGGCGAAGGTTCGATGTATGAACGTCATGTTTTCTCCGATTTTAGAAACTAATCCGACCTTTAATGGTAATATCTCAACTTCTTCTTCGTCCTCCAGTTCGGGGTGATTCAATTCTTCCATTACGCTTTTTGATAGTAAAAGTTCCAGAGCGTATTGCTTGTGCTGTTTAAGTATATCATTTTTAATACGTTTTTTCTCAAAGATTGTAGATACGTTACCGTCCTGAGGGCAACATTTTTCGCGATTGTAAATTTCTATTTTGCCGTCGACGAAATCCTTGTAAAAATCCAGTAAAGACACCTTGCCAATTATTTCGTATTGCCCTTTTGAAATTCTACGGAGCATATATGAAGCTAACAATCTGCATTGCAATGGGACGCCCATAAGTTGCCTTTCGTTATCGTTTATAGAGTTGGATAAAGCTTCGATTGATTTTACGGCATATTCCTTCAAACCTCCGATCGTTTCCGGAATTGAAATTTTCAACGCATTAATTTCTTTCTGCAGAAAATTAACTATGAAGTTTTCTTGATCTTGTTTGGTAAATGGCACCATTTTACAGGCCCAACTACTCGAACAATTTTCCAACTGTTCTTTGGTATATGGTCTAGTTGATATTATAATTTTCTCAACACGTGTTGTTGTCAACGCCTCCAGCATTGTTACAACAGTGCGTTCGTAACTCGGGCTAATTTCGTCAAATCCGTCAAAAATGAACACCAATCCTCCGCAATTGGTTAACGAGTATTCAAAACACTTTTCTTCGAATGGAGTTTTCAAACTGGTGTTTTCGCTGCAAGCTAAGATATATTTAAGCATAAAATTCGATAACTCTTTCGGACTTTCGATGGACGCTTTGTTAATTTGTGCCGATTCCAAAGCCTTTGTGCACGCGTTTAAGTTTATTCTAATAACCCAATAAGAAGGATATTTATGTTTGATTTTTTGGCCCAAAACCGAAAGCACGGTGGATTTTCCCATGCCGGGAGTGTCGGAAATTATCAAAGTTTGGTTAAATTCATCTAATAAGGTATCTTCAGAAACTTGGTAACACCCAAGTTTCTCAATGTACTGACGTAAATAATCCAGTTTACCACGTGATTTGTACCAAAATAATTTAGAATTTGCATCATACTTTAACCAATGAATGTTTTTAGTTGGATTTTCTTGCCATAAACGTAGGAATTCATCCTCATTCGTTATAAGAACAGTGTTTGGTTTGTTTGGGAAACGCCGATCGTTCACAGCTATTAAGTCTTCAGAGGATGTGATATCCAGTATTTTTTCATCAATAAATGTTTTTAATTCGAATTTTCGTGAAACATAATAATCCATGAAGTCACCCAAACTCTCCAACTCTTTTCCGACAGTGATGACTTCATTTTTAATCAATTTAACTATGGTTGTTGGATCCAGAACTTCGAGTTGACTTACGTCGTCTTGTTGAAAAAAATGCTCTAAATTCAACTTTTCTTTTCCTTGCAATTCGATTACTTTTTTCTTGAATAGACATTCTTGAGCTTCATTGGTCAACTCGCGCCACGTGATTCCGTCATGTTTAATAACGTGATCTATATTTAAATCGTTCTTATTTCCATCCGTTATTAAAACTAATTTAACTTTAGATATTAGTTTTATTTCGTCTCGCAAACCTCGTAGAAGTTTCCGATGTTCGGGATTCGAGCGCAATTCTCCAGGGCATTCGATCAATATTATTGTATCTTCCAATTTTTCGTGTTTTAAAAATTCCTTCAAATTGAAGAAAATTTCCGTTGTTAAGATACTTTGCAATTCAAAGGCCAAAATTAAACAATCTCTTTGTGAATTTGGAATCGTTGACAGGGTCTTCGCCATAGCGATATCGGTTCCGTACTCAGACTGAATTTGGCACACTTGGTTAGATTCACTATGGAAAAATATCGTCAAATCACTCCAAGAAACTTCAGAATCTTCATCCATTAATATCGTTAAATTCTTGACTTTGTCTCGGTATTTTCGGGTTATGTCTTGGTAAATTTGTTTCCTAACTTCAAAATCGGTTAAGGCTTCTTCGGTTTGCTTATTTAAATCAGGGTAAAGTCTAAGCAAGCATTTAACGTACGGCGCAAGTTGTCGGATATCCGAATCGGCATCGCAGGTAACGATGTCATCTTGAAGTTGCAATGTTTCCAATTTACGATTTATCTTCTGTTGAAATTCATCGGAAATTTGATTCATATCAAAAATTCTATTCGGGATTATTTTCAATTGCTGGAAACGCTGCAAAAACTTCAATTCCAAGTCGGTGAAAACACCTTTGTGGCATTCATTTTTTCGGAAAGCTTTGGTTTGGTAGCGAACTGTTATCAGTTTTTGATCTTCGGAATCTGTTTCATCGCTGTTTCTTAAATATGTCGTCATATCTTCTGGTTTGGGATCGTATTTATTGATTTTTTTGGCCCATTCGAAAAAATTGGCATATTCTTTCCCCAAAAGGGACTTGGCAATTTTCCATAATTTTAAAGATGTCCACAAATCGACTTGAATTTCGGGCCAATCGACTACTTCCGTAATATCGAGTGATGATGGATTTTCCAATACTTTTAAAATTCCTTCAAGACCATGAGAATTTAATGTGTACGATACATAGTTTTCGTTTTTAATTTCTGGAAAAATTCGGTACAATTTTCCAACGTGCAAATTAGAACAGTTGACGAAATTCGGTGATGAGAGATACGTTGTTATGTCTAGGCTATCCAAGTCACTCGTTCTTCCAGAACATCGCACGTCGAAATCTTTTTCCATTTGTAACAACATGTTTCTGCAACCTGGGCTATCAAATACCACAGTGTGTGCGTGGTAAGTCGCCTCGAAATCATCTTGGTTGGAAATTTTAAAGAAAACGTTTCCTCCCAACTTCAGGTGCTTGAGGGAAAATGTCGTTACTTGGGCTAACCATCCACCTAGTGAATGTCCCGTGAAATGAACTTGAAATTTGACGTTGCATTCTTTTTCGACTAGACGGACAGCTTCATAAACTTTGTGCGTAAATGTGCAAGCGGCGTTCATCTGTTTGACATACTTATTCGCAACGATTCCCTTTATATCGGCTCTCAGCGCGTCCAAGTTTGAGGGTTTGGTTCCCCTATGGGCTATGACAATTCTGCGGCGCACTGGATGTAAAAATGCAGCGCCAAAATATCCCCAAATGGTTTTCAAGAACGCCTGGTTTCTTGCCGTTGTAAGAAGTTTCCAACCTTGAAGTAGTTGCAAACGTTTCCCGAATTCTTCTTCAGTTTCATTTTCCTTGTAAGCGCTGTTAGCGAATTGCGCGAGAATGTAAGGATCCAGGAAAGCGGTTACGCTGTCTAGCTGATTTTCTTTAGTCCTTGTTTCTTTTCTCGTTATAGATTTGAGGGTATTAGCAAAACCTTTGTTGCTTAATTCTAAGGTAGCGTCACACGTTAATTTGTCGCAGTATGGTGATATGGGAACTCCCGCGTCTTAATCCGACGCGTATTAGAAAGACAGGTTTAATACTCTTTCATTTTAATATATTATCATGGTCTTTTAATCTAGATGGTCTTAGCAAAGGGAATCTGCACGAGAAGAGCTCGTAAATTCCAAAATGGATGTGGTTCTCTCGCTTTTTTTAAAAAAACTGTACCATACCTTTTCTATTTACGATGCTTAACACAGGGTTTTCATTGGGCGATTTTCAAGCGTTTTTCGCAACCAAAAACGCCCCGTGAAAACCAAGCATAATGCTGCTCCACGCGGAAGACCCTTAATTTTCGTTCATGGTTCTGCGTAATAATAGCAAATGTGGATGAAAAGGAAAGTATGACAATGGCCATAGAGCCTGTGTTAAAAAACGCGGACATCAAAGTTTCGATAATAACTATTTAGTTTACTAGTGACTGATGGACTTGCAAACCCGCGACTGAAAGTAGTTCAGACATTTATGCTCCTTGGTTTAACCATAACCCACTCGATCACGGGCATCCCGGCGCAAGCTGCTCACGCTATAGCTAAATTACCGAGATTTGTTTTAAACGTATCTAGTTTTATGCGCCCTTCTATTGCTTCGATAACCTTACTTAAATCCATATTATACCTTCAAATACCTTTTAAAACATTACCAGCTACTCTTTCCTGACTACAAACACAAATCGAGGAAGTTCTAGCATACACAATAGCAGACGACGGTAACCACGTAACCGCGACATAACACAAGACCTATTTTAAGGGAGTGAACAGGCCCAGTATAGCTACGCCAATAAAACGGTGAACTACGGCAAAACTCTGATGAATCGCGACTTTTGGCCATTTTCATACTTTTCCTCTCATCCACTTTTGATAATAGTTAGGCCGCCACGGGATTTAATAGTGCATTTTTTGATAAAACAGTAAAACTTTGTTAAGAAATAGTTTTTGTAAATAGAAGCAATTTTAGGCAAATTGGTATTTGTATTAATGAGTAATAAAACACGCCTAAAGCGAAATGAAAACCTCTACGAAAAACTTCCTTACTGAATCTGCCCTACATACATGTATAGCGAAGTAAGGCCCTTTACGATTACCAGGGTAGCAACACTAAAGACAATTTCTAGTTAAAATAAGGCTGCCAAGGTTTTTGAAAGTGAAATATTAAATGAAATATTTATTAAATAAACACAAGCAGTAAAACTTATAATATGATAACAATTAACCAATTATTAGTGAAGAAAACTTTCACCTCCTGCCATTGTGGCTAACACCTTTTGCAATACGACCATCTAGCTTGAAGGACCACGGTAATCAATACCATCTGAGCATAATATAAAATATCCTACCTGCCATTGGATCGGATAAATTTAGTTTTTACCAAAAACTCGAATACTTAGCAGAGGGAGCTTAAGCAATAATTTTACACTACAAAAATTATGTAAATTCATTGGAAACAAAACTAAAAGTAAAATGTAAGAATGAATCTGAAAAGAATTGAAACTACTCACGTCACATGGCGCTTTTCAATCCAAATTCTTAACCCGTCATAATGGGGTCAAAATTCATTGGTTATGATCCAGGACAATGTTTCAAAAATTTCAAGTAAACATTATTTTGATACAGAAAAAATTTGGCTAAGCCTTGGCACGAAATATCTCCAGAACGTTGAAAATCACGCGCTCGAATAAGGCTAAATGTACTTCATTGTAATTTCCTTCTATCTTTACACAATTTCGACTAAACGATCTATAACTGCACTATTTTTAATCCAACATAACTAATTTTAACCAGTTTAACCAAATACTATTTGTGCGAAACGAATTGGATGATCTTACCCGCACTAATTAAATTCTCAAATGTCTTATCTACTTGTAAAATTTCTCACCTTTGTGCAATCATCTCACCTGTCGTTTAGTAACGAAAACAAAAAATAACTTGAAATTAAATAAAAAAAAATTGATAAAAGTTAGATCAAACTACAATATGCAAAGTAGAAGTACAGCTTATCATTGTAAGATAAATGTCAAAGGCATAACGCAATTGAAAAGAGTTTTATCAAAGGGAATATAAAAGTATTGCCTTATGACTTAATGTGTTTCGAAAACTAGGATTCAATTTGCCGAAAATATCCGAGAAAAGCAAAGAGTGTCGTATTTGTTGTTTTTAAGTTCATTGTTTAACATAAATTGATAATCTACCATTCAGTTTACATTTCTGAATGGGATCTACCATCATACATAATCCGTCTCACCAGAACCAAATTATACGAGACACAGCCGCTGTGGAAGCCTTCACTTTAGTGTAGCCTTGGTATGATTATGAAACCTCTCCTTGATTAAAGGCAGGGTGAAAAGGAAAATCAAATTATTTTTAATCGATTCTTCTACTAATTATGAGACCAGTCTGCGTAGTGAAACATCCAGGAAAAATTTTCGAATGATTTTAAAATTAAAATTAGGTTGAGATTTTGTGGATATTTTGAAATAAGCCCCTCCGACCAATCGCGTAACGATGTTCCTTCTTGTAAAAAGTTCTCGTGGCACGCTCCATGCCGAATGAAATTTAGCGCGAAATTTGATAAAAGTTGAGCGCCAAGTGACAAGGAAATTTTGTTAACAGGAAGGCAGTGCGTTACGCGATTGGTCAGAGGTGCTTATTTCAAATTATCCAAAGAATCTGAACCTAATTTGAATTTTAAAATCATTCGGACATATTTTCTGGATGTTTCACTATGCAGACTGGTCTTATAATACAGTATGTAAAAGAATCAATTAAAAATCACTTAGTGTTCCCCGACCCCGACCCCGAAAACCGGGGATCCCCGACTTTTTCCCCCGACCCCGGTACCTAACATGTAAAATGTAGTCGGGGTTTTTTTTGGGGTTAGATTTTGGTTAGGTTATTTTTAGCAAAATATTTTTTGTCCTGCGCCAAAAACAATCATCTCATTCGTCTCAAATAAGTGCTCCGCTTCTCCTTTATGAAAAAAAGGGCAAGGGGGTAACTAAAAACAAACAAAATACAGTAAAAACAGTCACCAAAATTCCAAAGTTCACCATCCTCCCTCTCGTGGATCGGCGGCCCTCCCCCGTCTTTTGTAATGGCAGTAATTTAACGGGTTTTTTTATCATTTTTCCAAAATTTTTCAGCATGCTATGTCTTACCCCGACCCTGACCCAGACTTGTTTTTTTCGGGGATAACCTGCCCCCGACCCCGACCCCGATTAAATTTTTACCCCGTACGAACACTAAAATCACTTCATTTTCCTTTACACCCTCCAATTCAATTGCATTAAACTTCCTATAAGTTAAAAGATATTGTTAACCCTTTATTTAACTTTTATGTTAACTAAATATGTTCACGAGGCATGATTCATAATAAATTAAATGTTAATTGCGTTTATTTAGGTTTTAAATTCATCAAGGATGATGGGGGAACGATGCGAAAACTAAGAGAAATAGGGGCTCTAACTGTGGAACGGCTTAGGTTGGGTGGGACGCAAAAAATGAGAGAGGAATAGTCGGACGCATTGTTAATTGGTCAAGAAGGGATACAGAAGAACCAATCACAAATACGTCCTACTATACCTCCCCCATTTTTGGCGTCCCATCCAACCTGAGCCGTTCCACAGTTAGCACGCCAATTTTTCTCAGTTTCCGAACCCTCTCCCTTGAATTCATATTACAATTTTGAACTTCTTGAGTCCGCGAGATGTTACAACCGATTTATACTTCCGAAACGGATATCCGTTCTCTTAAAGTTGCGTTTACACTTTGAAACCGTTTCCAACTGTTTTGAAAATTTGAAAATGACCTTTACCACAGAATTATTTGATTAGAAAATGGAAATCGAATTAGGCCTTTGCATAATGATTGAAAACCGTTTCATAGTGTCTAGCGTTAACGCGACTCGAGTGTATTGTTCGCAAATAACGCAACAAAATAATTTCAAAATCGTAAGTTATTTTTGAAAACTTCACAGTGTCTTCGCATTTAGCTACGGAATGTTTCTTTATTTACAGTTTTAGAAAAGGCGTTCAGTTTCTTTGGAACAAAATATTGTTAAAATCAGTCTTCTCAGGTAATTAATGTAGAATCAACTTTCGATGACTTCACTTTGTTCAAATATGAGTTATCCGTTCTTGTCTGATTTCTACTCGATGCACGCTCGACACCGTGTTTTGAGGTCTGAATGTAGAAGGCGCCAGCGTCCGACCTAAGTGCTTAGACGAGTAGCCCGGAACAACGGCAAAGGCCTAAATCATAAAAATATATCGTTAAAGAGAAAGGAAAGTTCTTGAAGGAGCTTCGCGTAGATGGACCAGTGCTCTTGTTCAATGTTTCCCAAAATTTTCAAAGCAAACATCTTTTGAATATTATAAATATATTTAGTAATACATAGACTTCTTCTACTTGGAATCTTTAAGAGGCCATAGACCCCACAATAATATCTGATTGAAGTTAAGGGAAAGGACTTAAAACGTTTTTAAATCACCCGCCCTCATTCCTCGCGTTTCATTGGAGGTTTACTCCTTAACACAACGCGAAGATATCTTCTTTACATTCGGGTTCGACGTGGATAGGTCGATAGTTACGTCAATTATGCGTTCCTGATAGATGGCACTTCTTTCCATTTGGGGGTTTTAAAGATTTCAGAGTACTAGCATGTGTTAAACAAAATCATTTGACTAGATTCGAAAGACAATGACTTAAAAATGGGGCGTGACATAAATATTCCTCGGTAAAATCTATATCTAAAGGAATCAAAGTCCTAACTGACTGACTGATGATCAACGCCCAGCCCAAACCACCTGCCCTAGAAGGCTGAAAATTTGTAGAAACGTCACTCGTAAGTAGTAGGCGCGTACTAAGAAAGATTTCCCCAATCCGCCGCCATCGTAATAAATGGCGCCCGGAAATGTAAGAAAATCTTCTGTATGCATCAAAGTCCGCACGTTTCAACCGATTTCGCAAATATTAAGTACACTGGTTTCCTTTAACCTATAAACGGGCTGAATGGTCTTTCGAGTTCGATTTGTTGCCATCGTTATAAATGGCGGCCAAAAACTTAAAAACCCTTCTTTATGGAATAATGTTCGCGTGAAAAGTAATCACAAAAATGCATCCCAAGGGGCTGACGGGCAACGCCGAGTGCCTTTGCTGCTATGGTGCTGCAAAAATATTAGTCACAGTAAAATCTACCCATTCCTTATAACACTTTGATGGAAGTTTTTATTACACGCGAGCGACGCCGCGGGAATAACAGCTAGAATCTAACCTTTTCGTTAAAATTTCTGATATTTTGGATATTTTGAAAAATGTCCGGAAACTGGGCCAAATGTAAAAATTATGGAATAGAAATCCTGAATCGCATTAGGGAAGATTTTTGCGTTTAATTATACTAAAACAGTTTTCCTATTGGAATTGTGAATAAATTATCCCCACGACTCCAATAATTGAGTACAGAACTAATATTGCGTGTAGAACAAAAAGTTGATATTTAGGACATTTCACTCATTTTAAAATATCAGGAAAATATGCAAAATATCCCATATGACGATATTTTCAAATTGTTCTTACGATTTTATTAATAATCCTGTTAAACCTAATATTACAAATAATTTCATATAAAAAAGTCCATCAATGTCCCATATTTGTAGACATACTCTAACTTTCTCATATAATAGTTGTTGTGATAACTTAGCAACGTAAATTATTGGCGTATCCCTCCGCGTATGAGACGAATGTCAATCTACTTCCCTCCTGCACATGTTAACTAATTACGTATGCTAACCAAATCCTTCATTTCTTGTTCAAAGTAAATATCGATTTTTTTAATCGATCTTAGGTTAACGAAGAAATATTCGGTTTAGCAATCTTGAATTGACTGTCACTTTTTTATACATTTGTACATTTACTCTCACCATGGTCAACAAGTTCAATTTATATGATTTGGCTACAGTATCCAATCAATATATCAGAAACAAATTTACTTCCTTTTGGCATAACAGCCAAAAATATAACAAAAAATAGCTCGTCTTTTATAACAAAGTAATTAGCATTTAATTAGTCTTAAAAATAATCAAGGACTACTGCGCCATCCACCATTGGTTTAGTGCAGGCGTCTGCTAAATCGAACCTACCTTACCCCTACGGGATTGGTTTAATTGTCAGAGGCTGAGAGATGTAAGGGCTAAGAGGTTCGAATTAGCAGACGCCATTAAAGCGATGTCTTTGATTTTTTAAGACTAAATAAATGACAACTATCGTTTGTAATATGAGATGATTTATTTTTTTTATGTATTCAATTCCTTTTATATTTAGAAAAAGGCCATTCTTTTAAGGTGTAATCAGTTATGTTAGCCATACTTTTCCTTTAAACGTTCTGTCAGTCTGTTTTAAGGGAGGGTGAAGAAGAAAATCAAGTAATTTTTGGTCGATTCTTCTACTAATTATAAGATCATTCTGTATTAATAAAAACTGTCTTTGTACACAAAGACGCGAAAAAGTAAGAGATAAGTGTAGAAAATTAATTGTTTGAAGTAACAGATATTCAAATTTTCATTTTTGAAGACGTGATTATAAAACATCAATTATTTGAAAAAATTTCTTATCTTAGTTTTTTTCACCAAAATTCCTTAAGTTAAATATTTTATCCTTAAACATGTGCTTCATTTTAGAAGTAGAAAACTTATGCATTTTATTTATTTTTAAAATTTAGAGTTAGTTTGAGTATTCGGGCCTATAAGGAGAATAAACTGGCAGAAAATTGTTGATAGCAGACAGAATAAAACAAGCATGAAAACTTAACAAAACGTGTTCGTTTATTTTGAAGTTTTCGAGGTTTCAAAAATTGACGTGTTGTATATCTCTCAAAAGATCACAATCAAGCTACAGATCCTTTTGACTCTAATAACTACATCACAGTCAAAGGGCGAATGTAATTCTCGGTTCGCAATATTTTCAATTTTTAAATATAAAAATAAATATTTCTAGCTCTATTTTTCAGATATCCGAGTATTTGAACTTCCTCGAAGCAAATGTTTCTCGAAAATAAACAGTAGTATCAAGGTAGTTTCTCTGAAATTTTTGTGAAAAAAACTAAGATAAGAAATTTTTTCAAATAATTGACTTTTTATAATCACGTCTTCAAAAATGAAAATTTGAATATCTGTTACTTCAAACAATTAATTTTCTACACTTATCTCTTACTTTTTCGCGTCTTTGTGTACAAAGACAGTTTTTATTAATATCTGTAACTTCAGTCTTAATATGAATTGAAACTGTTCAGAAACTAGTATTTTAAAACGTATACTGAAAAGCAGGCGCTCCATTTAAGTCTTGTGGTGTTGCGCGTTTATTAGTTACCGCGTTTGAACTTGATTGCTTCAACGCCCAGTCCAACTCAAATTGCCTTCCCGTCGTTTTCACGTGCAAAGCACAGTGGATGCAATAATACAAATAGATTCGTAGACCTGTGTACAAAAACAACCTATACACCTGTGCACAAACATATTCCATAGACCTGTGCTGGGTGACCACATTTCCTAAATTTTCTAATTTTTCCTATTTTCGGATGTCTTCCTATTAGTTCCTATAATTTCGACAATTTTCCTATATTTTCCTATTTTTTGAAATTGTAGATATTTTGTGCGCTCTCACTTTTGGTTTTGTTATATATCACCAAAGCTATGGAAGCCTCTAAAAATATTTGTCACAGAAGTCTGTGATGTTTTAAATTTATAGCATATGTTTCTAAGATTACGTTTCATAAGTATGACACTTCCTATATTTCAAAACGCTAGAGACTTAATGAGAGCTAGTTCGAGAACGACGCAAGAATTGACTACACGCGATTTTCTACTCCATCTTCCTATTTAGTCTGTACTAAGCCTTTGACAGGGCCTCATCAGGCGTCGCTTTACGAGAATCTATGACGTTTCATTTACGTCACTTCGAGACAAGCTCTCAGTTAACAGTGACAAATTTATGTAACATATCTTACGAACTTATGGTTATAACAAAACCAAAGCTCCTTTGTAAATCTTGTTTTATTACATTCAAAGCATTTGCAACCTATATTTTGCTATTTTTTCAAGAGTAGTTCTCTTGTCTTTTCCTGTTTTTTTAATTATACATCTATAAATCAAAGTCCTGACTGACTGACAGACTGACTGATAATCATCGCCCAGCCCAAACCGCTGACCCCAGAAAGCTGAAAATTTGGAGGAACGTTACTCGTAAGTAGTAGGCGCGTACTAAGAACGATTTTTCCAATCCGCCGCCATCTTCATAAATGGCGCCCAGAAATGTAACAAATCTTCTCTTTGTAAGAAAGTCCGCGAGTTTCAACCGATTTCACAAATATTTAGTACACTGGATTCCTTTAACCTATAGACGAGCTGAATGGTCTTTCGGGATCGATTTGTTGCCATCATTTTAAATGGCGGCCAGATATTTAAAAACCTTTCTTTATAGAATGTCTGTGTGCAATGTAATAAAAAATGTCCCGACGAGCTGAGGGGCGACGCCGAGTGCCTTCGCTCCTAGGATGCTACAGAAATATTAGTCGAATCAGTAAAATGTACCCATACTTGATGGAAGTTCTTACTACACTCAAGCGATGCCGCGGGTAACAGCTAGTCTCTTATAATTTCCTGTAAATCAATAGGCCTTTATAGAAAGTTTTTACAGCTTGCGCACCTTGTTGATTTGTCCCGCCGCGCCTGCGCATTATAACAGCCATGCGTCACCAAAATTCTCTCGGAAGTGACGTCACTAAACTCAACAACCAAGGCTTAGATCAAAATTCTTAAATAAATATACTTTACGTTAGATCTAATCATTATAAATTCATACGAGTATCAAATATCAACATTAGAATAGTTCGGCACAATATGAATAAGATTTGCTGGCACAAAGTAGAGAAACACAAACGAAGAACAAACGCTTTAAAAAAAGCCCACCATTTTGTCAGTCTGCTTTATCTCTCCAAATCTTGCCTCCAGTTCGTGTTTTTTATAACACAAAACTGGCTGAACTGAACTGACTCAGTTTGAACTACAAGAGGGGACAAGTACCCATAATTCCTTTAGAACTTTCTGTAAAGGCCTATTGTAAATTTCCTATTTTCCTATAACTATTACAAGGTTATTTGTGGTCACCATGAGTACACAAACATATTTCGTAGATAACATAGACTTGTGAAAACACATGTCATATAATAGTGTACAAACTGATCCCGTAGACTTGTGCACAAACAGATCCCTTAGAATTGTGCACAAACTGATGTAATAGACTTGCGCACAAAATGATGTCATAGACTTGCGCACACACTGATGTCATAGACTTACGCACAAACAGATGTCATAAACTTGTGCAAAAAGAGATGATATATACCTGTACACAAAAAGATTCCATGGGCCTCAGCAGAAAAAAAATCCATACCCCTATGCTCAAAAATATGCTCAAGAATATCTCGTACACCAGTGCACAAAAATACTGCATATCCATATGCACTAAAATATCCCGTATCCATTTGCAGAAAAATGTTCTTTAGACCTGTGCACAAACAGATGCAGTGGCCTTTGCAAAAACAGATTCCTTAGGCCTCTGCACAAACCGATTCAGTAGGCCTGTGCACAAAAATATTCCGTAGACCTAAGCACTAAAATATTCCGAAGACCTGTGCACAAAAATATTCCGTAGACCTGTGCACAAACAGATACCGTAGACATGTGCACAAACAGATTCCGGAGACTTGTACACAAACGGAAGTCACAGGGTTGTGCACGAACAGATGTCATAGACTTGCGCAAAAAATACATCATAGACTTGCGCAAAAAGAGATGTCATGGATATGTGCACATCAGATTCCATGGACTAGTGCAAAAACAGAAGTCTTAGACTCGTTTACAAACAGAAGTCTTAGACTTGTTTACAAACAGAAGTCTAAGACTTGTTTACAAACAGAAGTCATAGACCTGAATACATAAAGATTCCATACCCATTTGCACAAAACAATTCCATACCCAATAGCACAAAACGATTCCATACCCATTTGCCCAAAACGATTCCATAGACCTGTGCACAAAAATATTCCATAGACCTGTGCCCAAAAAATATGCCGTAGGCCTGTGCACAAACAGATGCCGTAGACCTGTAAAGAGACAGATTCCGTAAACCTATGTACAAACAGATACCGGAGATCTGTGCACAGATTCCGTAGCCATGTGCACAAACAAATTCCGTAGACTTGTACACAAGTGGAAGTCACAGGCTTGTGCACAACAGATGTCATAGACATGTTCAAACCAGATTCCATATCTTTGTGCACAAACAGAAGTCATAGACCTGTGCACAAAAAACATTCTATAGACTTGTGCACATCAAGTTTCCATAGACATGTGCACAAAAGATCTCATGGAGATGCGCATAAAAGATTTCATGGAACTGTACACAAAACATTATATAGGCTTGTGCACATAAAGATTCCTTAGACCTGTGTACATAAAGATTTCATACCCATAGCACAAAACTATTCCATAACCATTTGCACAGAAATATTCCCTAGACCTGCGCACAAAAATATTTCATAAAACTGTGCACAAAAAGATTCCATAAAACTGTGCACAAAAAGATTCCATTGACCTATGCACAAAATATTCTATTGGCTTTTGTATAAACATGTGACATAGACCTGTGTACAAAAATAATCCATGGACCTGTGCACAAAAACATGCCTTGGACCTGTTCAGAAACATTCCATACCCCTATATGCTCAAAAATATTTCACACCCATTTGCACAAACATTTTCCGTAGACCCGTGCACAAACAGAGTCCGTAGACTAGCGCATAAACAGATTCCATAGATTTACGCACAAATATATTACTTAGACTCGTGCACAAATAGATTCCACAGACTTGTACACAAACGGAAGTCACACGGTTTTGCACAATCCGATGTTATAGACTTGTGCACAAACAGATGTCATATGCTTGTGTAAAAACTGATTTCATAGACTTGCTCAAAAAGAGATGTCATCGACATTTGCACAAGAGATTCCGTAGACTTGTGCACATAAAGATTCTTCAGACTTGTGCACAAACATATTTTGTAGACCTGTACACACAGAAATACCATAGACGTGTGCAAAAATAGATGTCAAATATTTGTGCAAAAACCCATCCCTTAGACTTTTGCACAAACTGATGCCATAGACTTGTGCAGAATCATATGTCCTAGACCGGTGTACAAAACATTCTATAGATTTGTGCACAAACATGAGTCATATACCTGTACACAAAAAATATTTCACGGACTTCTGCACAAAAACATTCCATATACCTGTACACAAAAATATTCCATCGACCTCTGCACAAAAACATTCCATAACCTTAGGTTCAAAAATTTTCCTTACCCATTTGCACAAAAATATCACGTTCACCTGTGCACAAAAATATCACGTACACCTGTGCACAAAAATATTCGGTATCCATTTTCACAAAAACATTCCATTGACCTCTGCACAAAAACATTCCATTGACCTCTGCACAAAAACATTCCATAACCCTATGCTCTAAAATTTTCCTTACCCATTTGCACAAAAATATCATGTTCACCTGTGCACAAAAATATCACGTACACCTGTGCACAAAAATATCACGTACACCTGTGCACAAAAATATTCGTTATCCATTTTCACAAAAACATTCCATTGACCTCTGCACAAAAACATTCCATAACCCTATACTCAAAAAATTTCCTTACCCATTTGCACAAAAATATCATGTTCACCTGTGCACAAAAATATCACGTACACCTGTGCACAAAAATATCACGTACACCTGTGCACAAAAATATTCGGTATCCATTTTCACAAAAACATTCCATAACCCTATGCTCAAAAATTTTCCTTACCCATTTGCACAAAAATATCACGTACACCTTTGCACAAAAATATCACGTACACCTGTGCACAAAAATATCACGTACACCTGTGCACAAAAATATCACGTACACCTGTGCACAAAAATATCACGTACACCTGTGCACAAAAATATTCGGTATCCATTTTCACAAAAATATTCCGTACACCTGTGCACAAAAATATTCCAAATCCATTTTCACCATAATATTCCGTACACCTGTGAACAAAAACAGTTCGTAAACCTGTGCACAAAAATATTCCAAATCCATTTTCACCTATAATATTCCGTACACCTATGCAAAAAAATATTCCGTACACCTATGCATAAAAATATTTCGTACACTTGTGCACAAATAAAAATCACGGGCTTGTGCACAAAGAAATGTCGTAGACTCGCGCAAAAAGAGATGTTATAGACATGTGCACATCAGATTCCATAGAGTTATGCACAAACATTTTCAATACCCCTATGCTCAAACAGATTTCAAACCCTTATGCTCAAAAAGATTCCATACCCATTTGCACAAAAATAATCCGTAGACCCGTGCTCAAAAATATTCCGTAGACCCTTGCTCAGACAGAGGTCACTCGCGTGTGCACAAACAGATGTCATAGACTTGTGAATAAACAGATGTTATAGACTTGTGCCCAAAGAGATGTTATAGACTTGTTCACACACAGGTGTTATAGACTTGTTCACACACAGGTGTTATAGAATTGCTCACAAACAGGTGTTAAAGAATTGCTCACAAACAGGTGTTATAGACTTGTTCACAAACAGATGATTTAGACTTGTGCACAAACGGATGTTTTAGTCTTGTGCACAAACAGATGTTTTAGACTTGTGCATAAACAAATGTTATTGACTTGCGCCAAAATAGAAATGAGCAAATCAGATTCCAAAGACCTGTGCACAATCAGAGGTCGTAGACCTGTGCACAAACAGAAGTCGTAGACCTGTGCAAATAAAGATTTTTCACTTGGGCACATAAAGATTCTTCAGACTTGTGTGCACATAAAGATTCTTCAGACTTGTGTGCACATAAAGATTCTTCAGACTTGTGTGCACATAAAGATTCTTCAGACTTGTGTGCACATAAAGATTCTTCAGACTTGTGTGCACATAAAGATTCTTCAGACTTGTGTGCACATAAAGATTCTTCAAACTTGTGCACATAAATATACCATAGACCCATGAACAAAAAATTCCATAGACCTGTGCACAGAAGATTCCATACTCCTATACTCAAAAGGATTCCATGCTGATTTGCACAAAAACATTCCGTAGACCTGTTTAAAACAATATTCCATAGGCCTGTGCACGAAAAGATTCCATAGCCCTGGAAACAAAAATATTCGGCTGACCTGTGCACAAAAAGATTGCATAGGCCTCTGCACAAAGAGATTTTATACCCCTTTGCACAAAAATATTCTGTAGGTCTGTGCTTAGACAGATTCCGTAGACTTGTACACAAACAGATGTTATAGTTTAGACTCGTGTAAAAATTTAATTACCTATAATTGGTAATTATCTTTAATTGCTTATTTTGTTTAATTAAATTTAATCTGTACTTCGCAACTAAATTAGTTGGACGCGTAAAAGTTATAATGACAATTAATCTAGCTAATTTGATTATCTGCAGTAAAACGACGTAAGTCCTAGAATGACTGTCTTCATTACTTAACCCAAGCAAAAAAGTCTTAAGTTCCACAGTTTAAAGGTAAGCCACGTAATTCGGAGCAGGTACTTAAAACTATTAAAAACAATACTTATACTTTGTTTTTCTTAATGAAACAAAAATTGGCGCCCACTTTAAAAATGGGGCTTTCATTTAAGACCATTTTCAAATCTATCAAACGTATGGTTATTTTTGTAAGGGTAGTTACAAAATGGGTAAGTTTGGAAAATTTCCCATGTTATTTCTATGGAGATTCTCTAGTTTTTCGCCAAAATCTGTGATTAATTTTATGGAAATGAAAACCACCCTTAGCAACTTTATGCATTATAAAATAAACTATTGGATGGATCATCTTGAAATTTTTACCACATATTAAGGGCCCGGATGTTAGTTCAGTAGAAAAATTTCAAAACAATCAACTTAATACGAAAAAAGTTAAATCCAATCCAAAAACCTTCCTTATACATTAGAGCCGTCATCAGGCCTTATCTAAGGGAGCTACCGCTCCCTTAGAATAGTGAAATATCTCCGAGTGATTTTAGAATTCAAATTAGGTTCAGATTTTGTGGATAATTTCAAATAAGGACCTCCGACCAATCGCGTAACGGCCTATCTTTTTGTTAACAAAGTACGTCACAACTGAGATAGCTCTATATTATTGTAAGTATTAGTCTCATTTAATTTTATTTGCTGTGCCCCTGACCCATCCCGGGTTCTCGTTGCTTCTAAAAACTGAGCCTGGTTTTCATTGGCATAAAAATTAAATTTATTTATAAGATTGGGTGGATAGTTGAAGATAGATAGTGTTAGGTAAATTTTCGTTTAAATTTTTGAGTTCATTTCATACTTTTTGTTGCTACGTTATTTGTGAGTGATACTATCTTTTTGTCGCTCGTTGCTCTCGAGGGGAAATGGGGGATCGAATAATCTTTCTCTGTCGTCGTCGTTCGAGTGCTTGCCATTAATTGAAAAGGAACTTCCTTATCTTTAAAGTGAAATTACGAAACACCGATTTGGAGTATTGGTAAGAAAACCCCAACGCCGTTTTAGTTCGCTAACAAACCTTCTTAAGGCTCTTTCAGAGGATCCAACTTTTTGACTCATCTCGATGGTTCAAAAAGTTGTAAAGTATATGTACCAAGAGTTTATAGTATAGGTTCCATGAATTTAAAGAATATGTTTCACGAGTTTTTAAAATATGTTCCATGAGTTTATAGTATATATACCATGAATTTAAAGTATAGGCTCCATGAGTTTATTGTATAGGTTCCATAACTTTATGGTATAGGTTCCATGAGTTTATAGAATAGGTTCCATGAGTTTATCGTGTAGGTCCCATGAGTTTATAGAATAGGTTCCATGAGTTTATAGTATAGGTTCCATGAGTTTAGAGTATATGTACCATGAGTTTACAGTATATGTTCCATGAGTTTAGAGTATATGTACCATGAGTTTATAGTATATGCACCATGAGTTTATAGTATAGGTTGCATGAGTTTATTGTATAGGTTGCATGAGTTTATAGTATATGTTCCATGAGTTTAGATTATATGTACCATGAGTTTATAGTATATGCACCATGAGTTTATAATATATGCACCATGAGTTAATAGTATATGTTCCATGAGTTTGGTTCACGGGTAGTTGAGCGGTTTTCAAAAGAGCGTTTTGGAATAAAGCGGTTCCCAAAACAGCGGTTTGCATAACCGCGTGGAAGCAAAACCGCGGTTGCTGTTTCCGCGTTTCTCAATACAGCGCTATTTCCCAAAACAGCGGTTGCTGTTTCCGCCCAAACTGTGATTGATAGGGAGGGAAATCTCTATTATATTAAGTATATAGAACAAAGAACAATATTATGCAAAAAGGAGTAATGTTATATCGGAAGTAAATATAAAATATAATTTTTTGGAAAAGGCATATTATTTTGGGAAGTCAATGAAGATAAACAACAATATTTTGGAAAAGGCGTACTTTCGTACGCTCAAGATATAAACGCTGTAATCAAAATGCGCTAAAACGAGAAATGGCTATAATGGCAAACGCGTTTATGAAAAAGCCGTTTTGGACAATGCTGTTTTGATAACACGCCCAATCGATAACATACCCATGAGTTTATGGTATAGGTTGCCTGAGTTTACAGTATATGTACCATTTGTTTAAAGTATATGTATCATGAGCTTATAGTACATATACCATGAGTTTATAATATCTGTTCCATGAGTTTATAGTACATATACCATGAGTTTAAAATATATGTTCCATGAGTTTATAGTATGTGTCCCATGAGTTTATAGTATATGTACCATGAGTTTATAGTATATGTACCATAAGTTTATAGTATATGTTCCATGAGTTTGTAGTATAGGTTCCATGAGTTTATAGTATAGGTTCCATGAGTTTGTAGTATAGGTTCCATGAGTTTATAGTATAGGTTCCATGAGTTTATTGTATATGTACCATGAGTTTATAACACAGAGTCAAGATCGAAGCACGCCTCTCGGTAACAAAGGGAATAATTCAAATAACTAAGGTTTACAAGGACTTTACAAAATAGATAGACTCAAAACGGTCCTGAGGACACGCTTTTACAGAGTGTTCCAAAAATTATGAAATACAGCGGGTTTTATCAAAAGTCTATAGATTTTCAAACAAAAAGTACACTTCATTAACAATTTCCTGCCTTTGTTTAACTGTAGACGATGTGTAAACTGCAATAAGCGAAGTACGTCCCTCCTCCCGCTCCAATTAACCAACCGCCTAAAGGAACTAACGAACCTATCGGATAAAAGTGCCATTGACGGAAATTGCTTTATAGAAATCAATACGTGATTTGATCATGCTGGCGATCAAAGAAAAAAGAATGGGAGATTTCGAGTAGAAAAGGTTCTATGACCCAGTTAGGGACGCTGTTATGATTGAAGGAGTTCTTTAGGGATGACCCCTGAAATAAAACTAAGAAATTGAAAGGCAATTCTATTTAAATCAAAGGGTCATCCCTAAATCCCTCTAATCGTAACTTGTTTAGTGTACCCCTTGTAGCGGGAGGTCATAGAACATTTTCCACTCAAAATTGTCCCTAAGATGTCACTGTACTACGGTCCTATTTGTAACAACTCTTGTATATCCAAAGCTTTCTTTGGATCCAATTTATGTATTGTTGGCTCGTAACTCTGGTTCCTGAAAAGGGACGAGTCTCATTTAAAATTATATAAAAAAGACTTGGTTTGCCCAAGCCTTAAAAACAAAACGATGAGAGTTTTTCCAGTTGTCTGAAGCGCGGATATTATTTTTCTTCTATTGAATATTAAAGACTATCCGTATTTTACTACTCTTTAGAATTTAATTCAATCACCTGATTTTACTGCTAATGGATTAGTTTCCTATAAATTAATTGAAATAAAAAATTACTTATCTCAGATTTTTCAACAACAATTCCATTTTCCTGAAACATTTTATCATGAAATTTTTTCTTTTCAATGGAGAACGTACGTTAATTTTCAAATAATACTCTCATTAATAATGTATTTTATGCGGTCTTTTCGAATACAAAAGGGGGCTGTTATCACCTTTCTTATATTTGATAAAGGGGTTCGTTTCTTCTTTAAGCACAGTCACAATTATTGAACTGTGTATATCAGTACTTGTGGGGAAGATTTTAGAAGTGTTGGTTGAGTTGACAACATTATGAAAACTTGATGTGTTTAAAACCTTTTGAAGGAAAATTTTCGGAAATTAAAAAAGAAATAGTCAATTTGATTAAATTTACACGATATCCCTCAAAATAATAAATGCATGATAAAATGTTTCAGGAAAATGGAATTGTTCTTGAAAAATCTGAGATAAGTAATTTTTTATTTCAATTAATTTATAGGAAACTAATCCATTAGCAGTAAAATCAGGTGATTGAATTAAATTCTAAAGAGTTGTAAAATACGGATAGTCTTTAAAATTCAATAGAAAAAAAATTATATCTGCGCTTCAGACAACTGGAAAAACTCTTATCGTTTTGTTTTTAAGGCTTGGGCAAACCAAGTATTTTTTTATAAAATATCTGTTCCTTCAGCCTTAATTTGTATTAATCTATTATAAAAATAATAATATGCTTGTCAAACGTCATTAATTCGATGTTCCAGTAAGATGTTCGTGAGCATATTGGCTCACTCCAAATGCCTCTCATTATTTTATGGGAAAGATTAAAATTTTAAATCATTTGGCAGGGGAGTGGTAAATTAATTAATTAATTGGTAGGCGGGTGGTAACTTATTTCATATAAAAAGGCGGTTGGTGACTCAATTAGGTTTAGTTGACCTTTTTGTATAGATTTAAAAAAAAGTTATTTCTAAACCACGCGTCAGCACGCGCACATTTCATTGAAAGCTTGTTATTTAAGAATTTTCCCTTATATATACTAAGATTCTTCATCAAAAATAGACAACGAGCTTTCCAAGATTCGAACCTGCAATGTTTTGCCTCGAATGCAAACGCGTTATCCATTACGCCACAAGCCCGTACTTCGTAACAAAAAATTATCCAAACATTGTATTTATAGGACTATTTCATTTATGTTGAGCAAAAGATCTGTAAAATTAAACACCGAGCTTGCCAAGACTGCAATTTTCTGCTCCATGGGCAGACGCGTTATCCTATGCGCCACAAACCCGATGGGAGGCTGAACAAAATGCTATGTAAACAGTGTAATATATGTAACGGTTTTACCATGATTTATAAATTAATTAAAATAAAATACTTAGACTTAATTGTTCTTACTCAAACTTCAGAAGTTCAATATTTAATAGTTGCTTGATAATTCAAAAGTGTTTCGAACCTTAACTTCGCAATAGTTTCTGAGTTATTCGATGGAGTGGACCACCAAAAATCCCATGCTTTTTCTATGGGACGCTAAGCCTAAAATCTGTGAATTATTTCTTTAACATTACGAGAGGGTGTGGGTTCTTATCTAGAAGGGCCTACCGGCCCTCTAGAATGCAATTTTTAAATCCAATTCAATGAGGTATTGGGTATTTTAACTTGGCCTTTTCCAAACTGTACAATACTTTAATAGCAATTTTATTGCTACGAAACCAAATACAAAAGTAAACATATAATATAAACTTGATTTTTCAAGGATTTTTTCGCATTTTAAGTTTGTGGATGACGAAAATTATGGCACTAACACTTTAAAATAGGACAAGGAAGGGGAGAGGAATTAGTCCACATCAAAATTGGGACTTCTAGGTGCTCGAAATACGTCATCTATCCTAAGTAACGACTAAGTGCGTGAATACAAAATTCAGAGACCTGCACGGGTCTAGTTTTGCAGGCCCGATCCGAGCCCGGCCCGGGATTGAGCATTTTCAAAAAGTCCAAAACCCGGACCGGGTCCGAGTATTTTGTTGGTTTTCAGGCCCGGTCCGTTACTAGCATTAACCAAGCCCGGCCCGGCCCGTCACATTGGATGAATTGAACAGGCCCGGCCCCGTCCGTGACACGTCATGAAGTTGTAATTTTTATATATTTTTAACATATCATCAATGAATTAAATTCATATTTACTTTTGCGTCGTGTATTAACCATTTCTTTTGATAATGGTTCGTCCATTCCAAGAAGCTTATACTGATTTAAATTATCTTTCATTTCAATTTTGGATTAAATGAGAATCAAGGTTGGCCCGGCCTGAATTTTTAAAAATGAACAAAAGCCCGGCCCGGCCCGATACAATTTTCAAAGGTGGAAAGGCCCGCTCGGCCTGAGCAGGACTGATTCAGGATAGCTTGGTTTTTGGGTTAATGAAGTTGTAAGCAACTCAGATGCGTCGCTTACTAGTTTAAGGCTTTTTCAGACGATTCAACTTTTCGACTCAGCTTGTTGAGTCAACTCGAATTGAATCAAATAGTTGAGTCTCCTTTTGATGTACCACATATATTTCTTCCCCCGCAGCAATAGTGGGTCGGATCGACTAGTCAGTTTGGAAGTCTACCCGATAGTCCAACGACTGCAGGTACATACTGGGACAAGTTGAAAGAACTCTTACCCGTTAAGCGGTCGGCCGACATCTTTTATGGTTACTGCAAAAACCCTTATCTTTAATATGGGAGCAAACATTTCTTTGAGATATTTGGCATCACGCAAATGGGCAGGGTTTAAAATTATTCTTATGATTTCTTCGTGTAGTTATGTAATAACGAAACCGAGTTTGACGCTCAGAATTTGTATGTCTGGTTGTGTGTCTGTGGCTTTAGAAATACCATAGTTCCGTGAAATTCCTTTAAAGGAATAGTGACGTGATTTAAAAATGATCTCAAATCTAAAGAAAACCTCATTTTATAAGAGTTTAAACTCTTCTGATTCCAAAAATATGCTTGATCAATATTTAAATATGAGGGAAAACATAGAAAAAACATTTTGAAAACTTGAAATGGGGGCAAAAGCAAATTTGTGAAGAAGATTTTGGCGGGTTTTTCCTCCTTGATACGTCACTCACGGCATCTCGCGGAAAAGCCAAGTGTCCGAGACTCCCCACTCAACTAATGCCACGGCGCGAATCTCAATAAAATAGGCTTAACGCGGAGACTCTAACAGGAGTCACGTGAGCGACATCTAGAGAGAAAATTTCTCCTTACTACGTCATCAAACGAAGCAAAATTTTAACTAGGTGTTTCCAAACACAATACTTTGATTACAGTTTTATAAATTGCGACGAAACCAAGTAAATAAGTAAACATATCATAATAAACTTGATTTTTCAAAGGATTTTTTCGCATTTTAAGTTTGTGGATGACGAAAATTATGGCACTAACACTTTAAGAATCACTTAGAGGTTCTAATCTGGCCGGGGTCATTTTGTTTAAACGATTTTTATTGAGAAAATAGGTTTGGGTTGCTTGTTGCTATTGTAGTATAAGTATTGAATCGCGGACCAAAAATCTGTAGAAATCATGTCGATTAATTTAATCATTAACTTTTAATTAACTTAAAAATAACTTAAACGTGCCAATTGGAGAGGGGACTCTTCACATCAGATCCTGGCTAAGCTATTATAAAAGATATGAGTCTTTCAAGTGGTTTGTTATTTTCGTTGACTACCTGTCTTATCTTCAAATTGATAAGCGGAATTAAACTCAATAATGTTTCGTATCTGGTTAATTCTTGGGAAGAATGACACACTTCAGTTTGGAAAGGTGAAGGGCTTCGAATGATAACACCATCAGAGAGAATTTATAATAGGGAGAGAAAACTGAGAAATGCTATTATGTAGCTCAAGAATCACGTTATCAACAAATGTGGCCAGGTCTATTTCCGGTTCTATTTTTTGTGGTCCCTCGATAACACTTACAATTGAAATCCATGAGGAGACTGTCGCCATCGCTTAGAAGGGAGGTTTTAAAACGATCAGTTCCAGTAGAGAGAATTTATAATAGAGAGTGGAAGCTCTTGCCCTTGACAGTGCTAAATACAATGTAGCTCAAACAAGTAGGTTGCGACGCTAAAACTGGCCAGGTAAATTTCCCGTCACATGACTCTCCTTAAATTTTAAAGTTTACCGTCAATCACTGTTGGTTGTACAATTACCCAGTAAGGGTACGACTGGCGCCATCTGGAGTTATTTTAAAAAGATAGAGTCCATCTCCCCTGGAGACCTTCTCGCAACATTCTAGACCCACCCTAGAGGGAGGGGGCACAAAAAATAGTACCGGAAATAGACCTGGCCAGTTTTGTTGATCACGTGATTTTTGAGCTAAATAATATTCCTCAGTTTCTACTCCCTATTATAAATGCTCTCTGGTTCCAGTCTGAACTTATACCACGAAAAAATACGGCTGTTGTTTCAATAAATTTCATCGTTTATTGAAGGTTAATTATAGGATAATTTGTTAAAATTAAGGTGCGCGGAAATTAATAAAATTGTATATATTTTCCATGTTTTATGTCTATATTTTACCCTTCATATTATAGGTTAGGTTTGCTTAGGTTGGGTTATTTTTTTAGATATTTATGGTGTTTGGTGGCTAGGAAGAAGGAACTGGTCGGGTGGTTTTTATGGTCATGAAAATATTGATTAAAATAGTTTCGGCAACGTAAATCTAATTAATTATCATATACTTATCCTCCAAGAAATGATATTTATTGGAAAAACTGTATTTTGAATGAGCGAGCTAAAGCCTAAAGTTTTTCACAATTAACTTGTAGCATTTTAAATACAATTATTGCTAAGTATATGATGCCTTAGATAGGTGAAAAGTTTACGAGAAATAATCCTTGGGTTTAAGCCTAATCTAAGGCTTCATTTCGTTGCTAAGCCTAGTTTGAAACTTTGAATTCAAGCGCGCGAGGGGCGAACTCCCGCGCGTAAACCAACCTATTACGTAACTTTGACGAGGAATTAAAAAGAAACAATTTCCACGCATTGCGATTATCACAATCGATTAGTTGGTGAACCCCAGTTTTAGATAATTTAAAAACATTCGTATCTCGGTTAGATGTCAATCGATTTTAACGAAACTTGCCTTATTTTAAAGAGAAAGAGACCCTAAGTCACTTGCTTTTAAATTTTACTTGAAAAGTGCATTTGAAATCAGACTCGCCCTTTAAAGTCCGATATAGAGAAAATCAACCAATAATTATTTCGAGGTCCATAAAAGACTACTTCGGGTCACACACACTTCTTATATTATGAAAATACATTGAGTCTACTTCCGGCTTTTTGACTGAAATTATGACGACTTAGAAACTCATGTAATCCAATGAGATAGAACATATGTATCAAACCTAGAGATACAATTCAAATCGGCTTACCGCGCAACACATTGTTTATATCAAGGACGTTTATCAAAACATGACAGCACCATCTCTGAGCCTCTAGCGGATCTAGTTGCTACTTTTACTTGCTTCTTTGCAATCGTTATGATTTCTATTTCATCTATTTTGTAGATTAAAAAGGACTAGACTTTTTGCTATGTAACTTGGGTATTTTATTTAACACGTTTAAAAAAACTATCTTGACAGCAGACGGTAATAAAAAAGTTCTTCAAGTGATCAATAGGTGGCGCCACCCGTAGTTGATAAAGATTCATGCAAAGGACAAAAAGTGTATCACGAAACGTCGATCTCGAGATCCCACATTGTGACTCTAGTTTTAATTCATATATTCTATCTCATTGATGTAAGCTAGTGTGATACTTACGAAGCACTCGCTTCTCTATCCCAAGCCACATTCGAGTATTGAATGGTGTTGGTCCATTTGAGCGCCGCAGAGATCTCAAGAACTCCGCGGGAAAAATGTAAATTGGCCGCCATTTATGGAGTGAGGGATTTTCTTTTAACATGGCTAACTCGATCACGCCCGTGAGAGGGTGGGCCGTGGTTCTGGTAACTGATTATCGTCCGCTTCATAATTGAGAGAACTAAAGGGCACAATTATAAAATTCTTTAAAATACTTTCATCCACGTTTACAAATTGAGGTCTACAATTTAGTTAAATAGTTATTGAAATTAAGCCAATTAAAGTTTCCATAAACTAAAATTAGCCTTTACGCATGTTCTGTGTCTAAAAACGGAATGAACCGTAGCCGACGAAAATCAGTACTTCAAAAAAATGGTAGGCCAAAAGTCTGGCAGCATTGTACCTTCGAAAATGGCGCTAGGTTTGACCGAGCACCGTAGGGGCGATGTTACTTCAATATGGACCACGACCATTGGTGCTGATTCCTTGAAGTGGTGAAATTGAAAATTTTCAGGATTTGAGAGCTGGTTGATGAGAGAGTGGCAGTCGTCATTCGCGAGCGTCGAAGAGCAGCTTAGAGTCGGTGGTCCGATCAACGGAACGGCGGAGTGAAACGCCCCTCGAAGTCTTTCGAGGTAACTTCATCAAATTCGAGAGTTCTTTCTTTAGTATGGTTTTGCATTTTATTAATTGCGCCCATTTCGATCTTTTTCAAATTGCAGGTGGTCGTTCCTTCTCGGCAGGGTCATAGCCCAGGACTTTTAGGGTTTGACCTAGAACATTTGAACATAAAGATGAAAATTGGTGCATGGGTTGTTTTTGACCAAACAAAAAATATACTGAAAGTCCCCTACTGTAGAACGCGAGCTTTCGCCGCCATCTTGGAAAATGGCCGCCAGGAATGCCACCTACAATGTATTCCACGTTCTTCTTCAAAAATTATGAAAATAGGTACACATTATGATTGGAACCTCATGAACATCATGGCTAAATTTTACAGCTCTGTGGTCAATAGTTTGGTCGCCATATTGGAAAATGGCCGCCGTGAATGCTAGGTACAGTATATTTCACCATGTTCTTGGAAAATTATGAAAATTGATAGGTATTATAATCAGAGCTGTGTGAACCTCATAGTAAAATATTGAAGCCATTAATACGATAGTTTTGCCGCCATGTTGGAAAATGGCTGCCATCAATGTCATATAGATACAGTATATGGTTCAAAAATTATGAAAATTGGTAATAATTATGTTGAAGACCGTCTTAACATCATACTTGAATATTGAGGACGTGCTACTGGTAGTTTGGGCGCCATCTTCGA
The DNA here is from genome assembly GCF_054372755.1 of Phalangium opilio. Lineage (NCBI taxonomy): Eukaryota > Metazoa > Arthropoda > Arachnida > Opiliones > Phalangiidae > Phalangium > Phalangium opilio. Next base: position 791,822 of record NW_028324200.1, on the reverse strand, counting down.
AAATGACTGCTGAAAATGCTAAGTATATTTCAAATATATATATATCTTTTGGAAATTCAAATTTTGAATAGATGATTTCATTAACGTATTAAAAAACTAAAAAAATGGATATCTCGAAGTCGAAATTATCGACACCATCTTTAACAAGATGGCCTCGGCCACATTACAGTTTTGCGCGGACAAATTGGTAACACGAAAAACTGGGGAAGAAAGGGGAATAGGCGCCCAGCCGCAAGGGGGCAGAGCAATAGTTTTCCAGCTCTAAAGAGCGCAAAACTAAAAATGGCCACACGAAAATCATTGCCCTAAATTCTGAAAGAAAGAAAAGTTATTCTAAGCTGTTATTCTAAACATGTTGATTAGAGAATATGATTTAGTATGGGGTTTTTACAGTCTAGTGTTGTTTAAGATTAGAATACATATTAATCGTCATCCTGAAGATTTTTCATAATAATTGCATTCCAGAACCCTTGATTAGGCGCTACACCTAGCTGGGGGCCTTATCAGCGCCCCTCCCCATCATATTCGAAATTGAACCTGCGGAACCGCCGTAATGGCACACGGGATCGGCCAGTGGGGCCGACAAACGCCACCTGAGCAGGTGACAGAAGCTTGACACCGTCAGCGGCGAGCCCAGTCAGGAGGTGGTCGGTGACAGGGAAGGATTAAGGCAGCAGAAGACTCGAGGGGACGGGGGAGTTCTCTCCAAGCACAACAGTGCCATACGGCCCAAACAAATAGTGTATCCGCGACCCCTAGAGGGTTGCCAATAGCGGGGGCGAGCCAAGGCAACGCCTGGGCGGGGCGAAGCGGCCCAGCAAAACCTTCACGGAATGGGGCAGGGAACGGTCTGAACCAAGGGTGAACCCAAGGAACTCCCGAACCGTCACACCGAACTCGGGCCCCGACAAGTCCTTTGAGTTAAAAAGGTTAAGATAACACTTCTTTCATTTACGTGCTGTAACTGGGTGTGGTTATGATAAGGCGTGGTTTAAAGTAATGACAGATAATCAACATCTTACAAATTTGTTGCGCTTATAATGACCATATTGCATCTAAGGAAGCCCCAGCTGCTGCCGAAGAGAGATTCCTTTTCGCTTTTTTAGGGCGATAATTGACACGTCACGCTTCAACTATGTAGATATTACACGTATAATGGAACCGTTGCCTCACATACTGTCAACTCCTCATTTGATCTTGCTAAGCTTCATCCAACAACCGACGCCGCTAAACTACATTTTTTCCGAGCGTATCTTCAAGTCCAACAATAGCTAGGAAACGATTTAATCCTGAACAGTGGGGATTAGTTCGCGATCGTGAAAGTCGAAGACCCATTCACACCATTTTCCTTGCGGCATCAGATGAACTTATACAACTCAGTATTTGTACCTGCAGTCTGCAGAACATCTTGTATAAAGAACTGTGAATGTAGTAGATCTGGATTAGCTTGCTGGGCAATATGTGGTCATTGTCAAGGTATTAGCCGTAATAAAAAATCTTCAGCATGACGAGAAATATGAACGAAATGCTAAAAATGTGCCTTCCTAATCCTTAACGACACTTGAATGCATATACCCCATATAAAACGGTTTTTCCTAACCAATCTTTTTTCCAGATTTTTAGAATAGTAATATTTCAGCGACCATTTTTGAAGATGGGTCGATAATATAGACTCGAAAATAGTTATTTTTATGGTGTTTTATACGTTCATGAAAATCATCTACTCAATAAAAAAATATCGAAAAAATTTATATATCGGTAATATATTTGGCACTTCGAGCAGTCAATTTCGAAAATGGCGCCCAAACTATCAGTAGCACGTCCTCAATATTAAAGTATGATATTAAGACGGTCTTCAACATAATAATCACCAATTTTCATAATTTTTGAACCAAATACTGTATCTAAATGGCATTGATGGCGGCCATTTTCCAACATGGCGGCTAAACTATCTGACTAATGGCTTCAATATTTTACTATGAGGTTTACACAGCTCTGATTATAATACCTATCAATTTTCATAATTTTCCAACAACATTGTGAAATATACTGTACCTAGCATTCACGGCGGAAATTTTCCAATATGGCGACCAAACTATTGAACACAGAGCTGTGAAATTTTGGCATGATGTTTATGTGTCTCCAATCATAATGTGTACCAATTTTCATAATTTTTGAAGAAGAACGTGGAATACTTTGTAGCTGTAATTCCCGGCGGCCATTTTCCAAGATGGCGGCGAAATCTCGCATTCTACAGCAGGGGACTTTTTATATTTTTTGTTGGGTCAAAAACAACACATGTACCAATTTTCATCTTTATGTTCAAATGTTCTAGGTCAAGCCCTTTTTTGGCCTATCTGTCCTGGCCTATCAAGGAAGGCGCCCAAACTCATTCAAAGGGCAACAATCGAGAGACGGATATCGAAATGCTAAATTTCATTTTCAAATAATCTTCTTATCTTAAATCTCAATCGAAGACAACGGATATCGAAATGCTAAATTTCATTTTCAAATAATCTTCTTACCTTAAATCTCAATCGAAGACAACGAAATCGAAAAGGTACAACTTGATCATGGAAAAGTTCAGTTCGGGAAAACAACTTGTTCAGGGTTAGCAATAAACTCCCAGATTCCTCAAATGATTCCTTCAATTTATTTTCCCCAATTGTTCTGTAGCTCAAAAGCTATTTGTCAATGTCAATAGGGATATTTCTTATGAATGTTACTGAGTTACAAACAAGTCAACTCTTCATTTGAACAATTATCTTTTAAACACAAATTTATCGCGCAATTTTGCAATTCTCGTAAACCCAAGAACTGTTGTCAAGTTTTGTTTTCCACTGAAATCATATTGCCTTCCCTGACTAAAATATTTTTAATTTCGGGGCATTTTTTAGCGGTCAATTACAAAACTCAATGTATATTCCAGGATTTCAATGACCCATGGTCATCTTTAATGAAACAACGGAGTCTTCGGCCTCTCTAAACTGCGTCAAAGTCATTTTCCAGGTAATTTCACGACCGAGACAATTTCAGTTCGGACAAACTACGTCGAAACGAGTAATTGCGAAAGTTGAAGGTTCCAAATCACTGATTCATCTGTCTTACAGCGGACGACCTTTTCTCGAGTTGGGAAAACAAGAATTCGAGGCCAAACTGGCGACATTTTCAACGAAAAACACCGACCCGCAGGTGAAAGTTCCCACCCTGATGGGCGATTTCAATCCAAGTGAGTGCAGTTTAAAACTCCATAGCTATCAATTGATAAATTTTAGATGAAATATGATAGAGCTCTTCAATGTTTGGTATTGAAGGCATTTCTTAAATGATTTTAGACTCGAAATAGGAACGCGCTGAAATGAAATGAGCGTCAACCGACAACGAGGAACAAGATGAAGCTCCCGAACACTGATACTTCCCTTTCCCTGACGTCACTACCCAATAGTGTACTTCCCTGTGTAAATACGGGAATGTGTTGCGAGGAACAATGTCCCGAATTACGCAGTCACCAATCAGCCGCCCTTAAAATCAAGGTCCACTTTCTTAGGAATAAAACCCTTGGAAACTGATGGAGTGGCGTAGCGGTTAGCGCTTTCGCCTCGCAGCAAGAGGATCCCGGGTTCGATCCCGGACTGTGGCACCGGGTGAAAAATCTGGGAAGAAATCCTTCTGCGTAGAGTTTGCAAGTTCTCTCCCCGCTTGTTAAAGGAGTTTTCCTCCGCGGTCTAACCCGGTTTCTCCTTTCCATCAAAACTTGCAGAGGTTAACGGTAATAGTTAGTATAGGGCGCTGTCGGTTAGCTGTGGCATAGGGGCTAGCCACCACCCCTCTATGCATTGTAAAGGCGTTAGATAAGTGGCAATAAGTCGCAAGATGACTTGGTCCAAGTAGCTATCTGAACTTTTAAAAAACGGAATTCACCGAACTTACACGAAGCTTCGCGGGATGGTGACGTAAATACAGTGAAGACATTATTGGCGAGAGGAGAAGACCCCGACAAGAAGGAGGGGGAAAATGGTGGCACGGCGTTACACATCGCTGCCCAAAATGTTATGTAGAAATCGTCACACTACTTCTTGGAATAATATCTCGAATTGAGGCCATCGACAATGAAGGCAGAACTCCCTTGTACTTGGCATCCAGGGAAGGGAATTTGAATGTCGTCAGACACTTGCTGGAAAATGGGGCTCAAGTTAATCAGGTACAGAAAGATGGCTTCACACCCTTGTTCCTCGCTTCCCAGTATGGTCATTTGGACGTCGTCACTCACTTGATCCAAAAGGGGGCGCAAGTCAATCAGGCCGATAAAGATGGCTTCACACCCTTGTACATGGCTTCCCAGAATGGTCATTCGAATGTCGTCACTCACTTGATCCAAAATGGGGCGCAAGTCAATCAAGTACAGAAAGATGGCGCCACACCCTTGTACATGGCTTCCCAGAATGGTCATTTGGACGTCGTCGCTCACTTGATCCGAAATGGGGCGCAAGTCAATAAGGCAGAGGAAAATGGCGCCACACCCTTGTACATTGCTTCCCAGAATGGTCATTTGGACGTTGTCACTCACTTGATCAAAAACGGGGCGCAAGTCAATGGGGCTCGTAACGATGGCGTCACACCCATGTCAATCGCTTCCCATAATGGCCACTTGGACGTCATCAGATGGTTGCTGGAAAACGGTGCCGACGTTCACTTGACTGACAATGATGGCCGTGCCGCCTAGTCCTACGCGAAAGATTCCGTTAAAAAACAAATGGAAAATTGTTTGATGATCACGAAAAAAGGAAGGCCGAACAAAGAGAAATTTCGAATGAAGGAGCGAAGAGCGAGGCGGCGGAATCGAGATCCGGTCAAACAAAAAAGTCAAGTGAGAGCGAACGGGAGAAAGAGATTTGGAAACTTCGAGCAAGTGTATCGAGCTTGAACGAACAAGTGACCAAACTGGAAGGCCAACTGTCAAGGGTCAAGAGTGAGAAAGAGGAGTCGGACAGGAAGAAGGCGGCAGAGGTTGACCAATTGAAGCGAGAACGATTGGAACTAACGAGCCGACTGAACAGATCTCTGACCAACACCGCGGGCTCCTCGAGCGACGACATCTACATCCAAGAACAAGTTACGGTCGAACTGACAGAGTCCTTAAGTAAGAGGAACCAACTCATCGCGTCTCTCTTGGCCGAAAAAGACAGCTACGATCGGGAAAAGGAGGCCGAAATAATAGCCCAGGACTTTCAGGGTTTGACCTAGAACATTTGAACATAAAGATGAAAATTGGTGCATGGGTTGTTTTTGACCCAACAAAAAATATACTAAAAGTCCCCTACTGTAGAACGCGAGCTTTCGCCGCCATCTTGGAAAATGGCCGCCAGGAATGCCACCTACAATATATTCCACGTTCTTCTTCAAAAATTATGAAAATAGGTACACATTATGATTGGAACCACATGAACATCATGGCTAAATTTTACAGCTCTGTGGTCAATAGTTTGGTCGCCATATTGGAAAATGGCCGCCTTGAATGCTAGGTACAGTATATTTCACCATGTTCTTGGAAAATTATGAAAATTGATAGGTATTATAATCAGAGCTGTGTGAACCTCATAGTAAAATATTGAAGCCATTAATACGATAGTTTTGCCGCCATGTTGGAAAATGGCTGCCATCAATGTCATATAGATACAGTATATTATTCAAAAATTATGAAAATTGGTAATAATTATGTTGAAGACCGTCTTAACATCATACTTGAATATTGAGGACGTGCTACTGGTAGTTTGGGCGCCATCTTCGAAAATGACTGCTGAAAATGCTAAGTATATTTCAAATATATATATATCTTTTGGAAATTCAAATTTTGAATAGATGATTTCATTAACGTATTAAAAAACTAAAAAAATGGATATCTCGAAGTCGAAATTATCGACACCATCTTTAACAAGATGGCCTCGGCCACATTACAGTTTTGCGCGGACAAATTGGTAACACGAAAAACTGGGGAAGAAAGGGGAATAGGCGCCCAGCCGCAAGGGGGCAGAGCAATAGTTTTCCAGCTCTAAAGAGCGCAAAACTAAAAATGGCCACACGAAAATCATTGCCCTAAATTCTGAAAGAAAGAAAAGTTATTCTAAGCTGTTATTCTCAACATGTTGATTAGAGAATATGATTTAGTATGGGGTTTTTACAGTCTAGTGTTGTTTAAGATTAGAATACATATTAATCGTCATCCTGAAGATTTTTCATAATAATTGCATTCCAGAACCCTTGATTAGGCGCTACACCTAGCTGGGGGCCTTATCAGCGCCCCTCCCCATCATATTCGAAATTGAACCTGCGGAACCGCCGTAATGGCACACGGGATCGGCCAGTGGGGCCGACAAACGCCACCTGAGCAAGTGACAGAAGCTTGACACCCTCAGCGGCGAGCCCAGTCAGGAGGTGGTCGGTGACAGGGAAGGATTAAGGCAGCAGAAGACTCGAGGGGACGGGGGAGTTCTCTCCAAGCACAACAGTGCCATACGGCCCAAACAAATAGTGTATCCGCGACCCCTAGAGGGTTGCCAATAGCGGGGGCGAGCCAAGGCAACGCCTGGGCGGGGGCGAAGCGGCCCAGCAAAACCTTCACGGAATGGGGCAGGGAACGGTCTGAACCAAGGGTGAACCCAAGGAACTCCCGAACCGTCACACCGAACTCGGGCCCCGACAAGTCCTTTGAGTTAAAAAGGTTAAGATAACACTTCTTTCATTTACGTGCTGTAACTGGGTGTGGTTATGATAAGGCGTGGTTTAAAGTAATGACAGATAATCAACATCTTACAAATTTGTTGCGCTTATAATGACCATATTGCATCTAAGGAAGCCCCAGCTGCTGCCGAAGAGAGATTCCTTTTCGCTTTTTTAGGGCGATAATTGACACGTCACGCTTCAACTATGTAGATATTACACGTATAATGGAACCGTTGCCTCACATACTGTCAACTCCTCATTTGATCTTGCTAAGCTTCATCCAACAACCGACGCCGCTAAACTACATTTTTTCCGAGCGTATCTTCAAGTCCAACAATAGCTAGGAAACGATTTAATCCTGAACAGTGGGGATTAGTTCGCGATCGTGAAAGTCGAAGACCCATTCACACCATTTTCCTTGCGGCATCAGATGAACTTATACAACTCAGTATTTGTACCTGCAGTCTGCAGAACATCTTGTATAAAGAACTGTGAATGTAGTAGATCTGGATTAGCTTGCTGGGCAATATGTGGTCATTGTCAAGGTATTAGCCGTAATAAAAAATCTTCAGCATGACGAGAAATATGAACGAAATGCTAAAAATGTGCCTTCCTAATCCTTAACGACACTTGAATGCATATACCCCATATAAAACGGTTTTTCCTAACCAATCTTTTTTCCAGATTTTTAGAATAGTAATATTTCAGCGACCATTTTTGAAGATGGGTCGATAATATAGACTCGAAAATAGTTATTTTTATAGTGTTTTATACGTTCATGAAAATCATCTACTCAATAAAAAAATATCGAAAAAATTTATATATCGGTAATATATTTGGCACTTCGAGCAGTCAATTTCGAAAATGGCGCCCAAACTATCAGTAGCACGTCCTCAATATTAAAGTATGATATTAAGACGGTCTTCAACATAATAATCACCAATTTTCATAATTTTTGAACCAAATACTGTATCTAAATGGCATTGATGGCGGCCATTTTCCAACATGGCGGCTAAACTATCTGACTAATGGCTTCAATATTTTACTATGAGGTTTACACAGCTCTGATTATAATACCTATCAATTTTCATAATTTTCCAACAACATTGTGAAATATACTGTACCTAGCATTCACGGCGGAAATTTTCCAATATGGCGACCAAACTATTGAACACAGAGCTGTGAAATTTTGGCATGATGTTTATGTGTCTCCAATCATAATGTGTACCAATTTTCATAATTTTTGAAGAAGAACGTGGAATACTTTGTAGCTGTAATTCCCGGCGGCCATTTTCCAAGATGGCGGCGAAATCTCGCATTCTACAGCAGGGGACTTTTTATATTTTTTGTTGGGTCAAAAACAACACATGTACCAATTTTCATCTTTATGTTCAAATGTTCTAGGTCAAGCCCTTTTTTGGCGTATCTGTCCTGGCCTATAAAGGATCTGAGATATCGGCTGGAAACGAAAATCTCCGAGAGGGACGCCGAAATAGCTTGTCTGAAGGCCATCATTCGGCAACTCGAGGACAAGGTCCAAGAACTGGTCAGATTAGTGGGCGATCGGGACAGGGAGATCGAAAGACTAAATCAGTTGATCGGGAAACTGCACCTGGAGACAAACTTTACCAACGTCTACGCGCCAGTACAAGTAATCAACCACAACTACGCGGCCGACGCCGGACAAGCCAACATAAACTTTTCATCTAAATGTTGAGGTGAGTCCGTTCTAAATGCTCAGTATTTCCATAAGAGCTTGGTTCACGCGCGAGAGTTCGCGTGTCGCGCGCTTAAATTAAAATTTTCAAACAAGGCTTAGCAAGAACATTACAGGTGCGGCTAAATATGCGCCTGTTTTTATGAGAAATGGGCCGATACCGATATATCGGAACCGATACCGATATTGGTATCTTGATAATTGCCACCTCTCACATTTTTTTTACTATTTTAGTTTCATTCTACCCTAAAAGGAGGCGCACTTTTAGCCACTCTTAAAATTACGCTTGAGATTGAACTTAGTCTTACTTCAGTTCCATTTTTCACCTTCTACGTCACAGGGAACTAACATCAACATCCAGTCGCCTTAAATTTTGAAGATCCTGTTTTGAGAAGACAAATCTCTTCTTGTTTCATCCAAGTTTACGTAAGGTCGGTACAATTTTGAAATTTTAAAAAAAGTTTCATTGTAACAGAGACGTTTCATTGCTTTTATTTTCAGGATCAACGTCATCTCGTCGTCACTCCGTAGAAGTTGGGAAGGATGAACGTGTACGCGAACGCGGGGGATCATTCAGTATGAAACGACACGAGTGTTCGTCGCGTACGCGTCAGAATTCCAGACGGATAACGGATACGGTCGAGATATCAATTGCAAATGAAGGGAAATGAACCTTAATAAGTTGGGCAAGTGGAGGACCACCGGAAAGAACTACGTTTCCAATTTTGACCCCCTATCCTGAGAGAAGCAAAGTGACCGCATGCCAACTCAGGAAGCCTTACCTCGGGGAAGGGGAAACCTCATTCAACCCACCAACCTAACCCCTCATCTAACCCAACCTCATAATTAACCTAAACCCAATATTTACCTTAATCCAAACCTACCTACCCCCCTTCTACTGAGGAGACAGGCTCTGCTTGAGATTCAGGACATGGTGGTCAAGCACAACCTGTAAAGGTTGTTCAAGGGGAAAATGGAAAGACTACCACCATTATTAAATCTCTTTAGATTTTAGTGTACAGTTCATTCTCCCTTTGAGTATCTTCTGGCAGTTTTTTCTCGTGGTTCCTTTCACTTTCCCTTCATCTGGAATTGTTTTCGACCACTGTCCCGACAACTGGACACCACGTTCTTCCCCCGACTAAACGGTGTCCGCGAAAGAGTGCCCCTCTTCTACACTTTGACCACGAACGACCTTTGACCTTCCTCGTCACTGGACTGCCTTCCAGTGAGTCACCAACTTCCGTTATTCATTTCCTCAGTTCGGGATTGAATAATTCTTCAATTTGCCGAATTGACGCCATTTTTAATTTATTAGTCTTTATTTATTTTGAACAATTTGCCGAATTGACGCCATTTGCAATTTATTAGTCTTTATTTTTTGGAACAATTTGTCGAATTGACGCCAATTTCAATTTATTAGTCTTCATTTATTTTGAACAATTTGCCGAATTGATGCCATTTTCAATTTATTAGTCTTCATTTTTTTGAACAATTTGCCGAAGTGACGCCATTTCCAATTTATTAGTCTTCATTTATTTTGAACAATTTGACGAATTGACGCCATTTGCAATTTATTAGTATTCATTTATTTTGAACAATTTCAAGAATTAGTGACCAGATTCACGAACAATTTAAACCATTTACGGACTTTAAAATATTTAAATGAGTTTTCAACATTTTATTAATTTGTTTCGCGTCGTGTTTTGATGAACTTTTTCACGAACTTCCCGTGTAAGTTTTCGCGATAATTCCAGACCAAATAACTCAATCATTTCGAATCAAAGTTTTCGCCAAATATTTAAACTTTGTAAATAATTTATTAACCTTTTTTATTCGCAAATGCAACGAAGACTTTTTATTCCGTTCATTTTAAATAATGTCCAGCGAACTCTAATGGTCATTTTCAAGAACTAAAGAATCAATTTATTTGCGAAATTTATTCATGCAACTTTTTCTCATGAATTTACGAGTTTTTTCTATGAATATTAAAATATATATTTTTCGTTACGATTAAATTTAATTTTAAAGAGATAGGAGAGCAAAAATCGAAACTTAAATTTTGTTTCAAATAAGAATTCAACAAACTTAACTATTTTCTCAATGTTTAATATTTTCAATTATTTGAAAACCCTTTGAAATTGAGCGTTACTTTCCCCTTTAGTTTCCTGGGATTTTCCAAAATATTCCAGGACCTTTTGAATGATCGTGGAATTAATTACTTCCAATGTTATTTTTTAACCTTAATTTTTGGTGAAATTATAATTTTAATTTTGTCAATTTTAAACTTAATGTCCTTGCGCCTAACCTAATCTTAACTTGGCAAGGGACGGACCTATTCTTCCAAAATTTTAATAAAAAAATAGTGTCTTTGACAACAAAGCCTTGAAAATTAAAAGATAAGTGGTCTAAATTATTTGTCTTAAAGGAATAGCAACCTGATTTAAAACTGATGTCAAATCTAAAGTAAACCTCACTTTTTTGAGAGTTTAAACTCTTATGATTCCAAAAATATGCAGCTTTACACTAGGTTTTCACTGGGCGTTTTTCGCAAAATTTTGCGGAAAAGGGAAATTTTTTCCTCTTTTTTTGGCGAATTTCGCGATTTTGCGTTGCGGGTCCTTTTTCTATTTTTGCGAATTTTCCCGAGCCGCGTTTTTTTCCGTAGGCACAAACCAATCATTGAGTGTATGCTAGTCACGTGGTTAACACTGAACGTGTGTTTACTAGGGAGCCGCCATTTTGAAATTTGCGGTGTTTGACCGAGGCTTAACCTGTTTACCATCATTTGATTAGAGAACTGTGATGTTATTTAAATATTAAAATGAATAGATTCGAAAATTTTGGTGGAAAGAAAGGATTTATCCTTTATCTTTGGGATAGAAGAAATTTAAGTTACAAAGATGTTAATATGAAGGAAATAAAATGAGCTCAATCGCTCAGTTCGAACACGGGGCTTATCAGATATTTATTTCCGCCGTGGTTTCGTCCAGTGGAAACCGACCACACAGGATAAAACTTTCCATGGCGGTTTTTACCTTTTTCGTTTTTTTTGTGAATTTTTTTCCGGAAAGAAATTCGCTCAGTGAAAACCGAGTGTGATCAATATTTAAACACAGAAAAAACGCTTGGAAAACTGGAAATTTGGGGGCAAAAGCAAATTTGCGGAGAAGATTTTTGGCGGGGTTTTCTCCTCGCTACGTCACTCGCGGCATCTCGCGGAAAAGCCAAGTACCTGAGACTCTCGAGTCTACTAATGTCGCGCGAATCTGAATAAAATAGGCTTGACAGGCGTCACGTGAGCGACATCTAGAGAGAAAATTTCTCCTAACTACGTCATCAAACGAGCCACAAAATTTTAACTAAGCCTTTTCCAAACTGTACAATACTTTGATTGCAATTTTATAAATTTCTACGAAACCAAGTACAAAGCTAGACATCATAATAAACTAGATTTTTCTTTGATCTTTTTCGTATTTTAAGTTTGTGGATGACGAAAATTATGGCACTAACTCTTTAATCGTATTTCTTTTTCCACCAAAATATTTCATTTAAAGGCCGACTTCCAGCATCGAAAAGGGAACTTCTAGCGAACTGAAAACCGAGAATCGAGTCTAACAATGGAGTAGGGACCCGGGACCGTGCCGAATCCCTGCAGGGGGTCAAAAGATAGCTAACTGAAAGCCGTGCAATCAGTGGTTCTAGCGAACTGAAGATGAACAATAGAAATCCTTTTCAATTTATTTCCTCTCGAATTTTTGTTTTCCCCTGAAGGAAATTCACTATCGCGTATCTTCAGTTCGCTAGAACCACATTGCACGGCTGTCAGTTAGCGTGAACCCATCCAATTTTTGACCCCAGCGGGGATTCGGCACGGTCGCTCCATTGTTAGTCTAGAGGCTCGGTTTTCAGTTCGCTAGAACCTTTTCCGAGGGGTCGGACGTTTCTCAAAATCCCGTACAGTTCATTTGAAATCTATTAAAATCTCTCTCGAAAATCTCCAAATCCCGAAATCTTACCCCTAAAATCTCAAACTCCTGAAATCTTACCCTTAAAATCTGAAAATCCTGAACAAAATCCCGAAATCTCCTTCAAAATCTGAAAATCCTGAACAAAATCCCGAAATCTCCTTCAAAATTTGAAAATCCTGAACAAAATCCCGAAATCTCCTTCAAAATCTGAAAATCCTGAACAAAATCCCTAAATCTCCTTCAAAATCTGAAAATCGCGTTCAAAATCTGAAAATCTCATTGAAAATCCCGAAATCTTAAAATCTTGGAGTAGATTTCAAGATTTCTAAAATCTCAGTCAGAATCTCAAAATCTGGGGAAAATCTCAAAATCTTGGTCAAAATCTCGAAATCTCAAAATCCCGTACACTACAATGCCGAACGTCCGAGCCCTCGACCTTTTCGTTGCTGGAAGTCGGCCTTTAACGAAACTATTTTTCAACCTAATCAGAAGAAGTACCAGGGACTTTTCCTATGTAATTTTGGGTGTGACCCAAAATCCCCCCAGACTAAATCCCCCCGGACAAAATCCCCCCAAATCATAAGTAACGGACAAAATCCCCCGAAAACTCCAACTAGATGGACAAAATCCCCCCAAAATTCCTACTTGATGGACAAAATCCCCCCGAAATCATATTTAATGGTCAAAATCCCCCCAAATCATATTTAATCGACAAAATCCCTCCAAATTATATTTAACGGTTAGGTTTGGTTAGGTTAGGTCAGGTTTGGTTAGGTTAGTTGAGGTTAGTTTAGGTTAGGTTAGGTTAGGTCAGGTTAGGTTAGGTCAGGTCAGGTTAGGTTAGGTTAGGTCAGGTTAGGTTAGGTCAGGTCAGGTTAGGTTAGGTTAGGTCAGGTTAGGTTAGGTCAGGTCAGGTTAGGTTAGGTTAGGTTTGGTTCAAATAATTCGTTGACACCTTTTTCCAAAATATGCTCCTTTTAATTAGCTACCACCTTTTCCAAAATATTCTCCCTTTAAATAGCTACCACCTTTTCCAAAACATTCTCCTATCAATTAGCTGCCACCTTTTCCAAAACATTCTCCTATTAATTAGCCGCCACATTTTCCAAAATATTCTCCTTTTAATTAGCTAACACCTTTTCCAAAATATTCTCCTATTAATTAGTTGCCACCTTTTCCAAAACATTCTCCTATTAATTAGCTGCCACCTTTTCCAAAATATTCTCCTATTAATTAGCTGCAGCCTTTTCCAAAACATTCTCCTACTAATTAGCCGCCACATTTTCCAAAATATTCTCCTTTTAATTAGCTACCACCTTTTCCAAAATATTCTTCTTTTAATTAGCTACCACCTTTTCCAAAACATTCTCCTATTAATTAGCTGCCACCTTTTCCAAAACATTCTCCTATTAATTAGCTGCCACCTTTTCCAAAACATTCTCCTATTTACTAGCTGCCACCTTTTCCAAAATATTCTCCTATTAATTAACTGCAACCTTTTCCAAAACATTCTCCTACTAATTAGCCGCCACATTTTCCAAAATATTCTCCTTTTAATTAGCTACCACCTTTTCCAAAATATTCTCCTATTAATTATCTGCCACCTTTTCCAAAACATTCTCCTATTAATTAGCTGCCACCTTTTCCAAAATATTCTCCTATTAATTAGCTGCAACCTTTTCCAAAACATTCTCCTACTAATTAGCCGCCACATTTTCCAAAATATTCTCCTTTTAATTAGCTACCACCTTTTCCAAAATATTCTCCTTTCAATTAGCTACCACCTTTTCCAAATATTCTCCTTTTAATTAGCTACCACCTTTTCCAAAAGATTCTCCTATTAATTAGCTGCCACCTTTTCCAAAATATTCTCCTATTAATTAGCTGCAAACTTTTCCAAAACATTCTCCTACTATTTAGCCGCCACATTTTCCAAAATATTCTCCTTTTAATTAGCTGCAACCTTTTCCAAAACATTCTCCTACTATTTAGAAGCCAAATTTTCCAAAATATTCTCCTTTTAATTAGCTACCACCTTTTCCAAATCATTGTCCTATTAATTAGCTGCCACCTTTTCCAAAACATTCTCCTATTAATTAGCTGCCACCTTTTCCAAAACATTCTCCTATTAATTAGCTGCCACCTTTTCCAAAATATTCTCCTATTAATTAATTGCAACCTTTTCCAAAACATTCTCCTACTAATTAGCCGCCACATTCTCCAAAATATTCTCCTTTTAATTAGCTACCACCTTTTCCAAAATATTCTCCTTTCAATTAGCTACCACCTTTTCCAAAATATTCTCCTATTAATTAGCTACCACCTTTTCCAAAAGATTCTCCTATTAATTAGCTGCCACCTTTTCCAAAATATTCTCCTATTAATTAGCTGCAACCTTTTCCAAAACATTCTCCTACTATTTAGCCGCCACATTTTCCAAAATATTCTCCTTTTAATTAGCTGCAACCTTTTCCAAAACATTCTCCTACTATTTAGCCGCCACATATTGCAAAATATTCTCCTTTTAATTAGCTACCACCTTTTCCAAAATATTCTCCTTTTAATTAGCTACCACCTTTTCCAAAGTATTCTCCTTTTAATTAGCTACCACCTTTTCCAAAATATTCTCCTTTTAATTAGCTACCACCTTTTCTAAAATATTCTCCTATTAATTAGCTGCCACCTTTTCCAAAAGATTTTCCTATTAGTTAAAAATATATTTAATGTAAAACCATACAGTATGTCTTGTTCCAGTTCAATAGAATTTCGGTCCAATGGGACTATAATAAAATCGCACCTTTTGACTACGTTCGCCAAAAAATGTGAAATGTGAAATAAAACAAACTACTTATATTTGAAACTTCTTTTATATATTTCTCAGAGGATTTTCGTTGGGGGATTTTGTCTTCTTATAATGATTTGGGGAGATTTTGTCTTGTTATAATGATTTGGGGGGGATTTTGTCTTGTTATAATGATTTGGGGGGATTTTGTCTTGTTATTATGATTTGGGGGGATTTTGTCCTACATTGGGGGGATTTTGTCGCATTGGGTAAAATGGGGGGATTTTGGCTGGGGGATTTTGGTATACAATCGTAATTTTGACACATTTTTCTATGAAATGTGGTTTTCGGAAGAACATGGGCTCTTCCCGGATAGTGGTGAACCATCTAGGTACTTGTGGGTGCTTGTAGGTACTTGTGGGTGCTTGAAGGTACTTGTGGGCGCTTTTAGGTACTTGTGGGCGCTTTTAGGTACTTGTGGGTGCTTGAAGGTACTTGTGGGCGCTTTTAGGTACTTGTGGGTGCTTGAAGGTACTTGTGGGCGCTTTTAGGTACTTGTGGGTGCTTGAGGTTACTTGTGGGTGCTTGAAGGTGCTTGTGGGTACTTGTGTGTGCTTGAAGGTACTTGTGGGTGCTTGAAGGTACTTGTGGGTACTTTTCCGGGTGCTTGCCCCTGGAACTTGTGGGTGCTTGCCCCGGGTACTTGTGGGTGCTTGCCCCGGGTACTTGTAGGTGCTAGTAGGTACTTGTGGGTGCTTGAAGGTACTTGTGGGTGCTTGTGGGTATTTGTGGGTGCTTGTAGAAACTTGTGGGCGCTTGAAGGTACTTGTGGGTGCTTTTAGGTACTTGTGGGTGCTTGAAGGTACTTGTGGGTACTTTTCCGGGTGCTTGCCCCTGGTACTTGTGGGTGCTTTTAGGTACTTGTGGGTGCTTGAAGGTACTTGTGGGTACTTTTCCGGGTGCTTGCCCCTGGTTCTTGTGGGTGCTTACCCCGGGTACTTGTGGGTGCTTGCCCCGGGTACTTGTGGGTGCTTGCCCCTGGTACTTGTGGGTGCTTGTAGGTATTTGTGGGTTCTTTTAGGTACTTGTGGGTGCTTGAAGGTACTTGTGGGTACTTTTCCGGGTGCTTGTCCCTGGTACTTTTGGGTGCTTGCCCCGGGTACTTGTGGGTGCTTGCCCCGGGTACTTGTGGGTGCTTGACCCGGGTTCTTGTGGGTGCTTGCCCCTGGTACTTGTGGGTGCTTGCCCCTGGTACTTGTGGGTGCTTGCCCCTGGTACTTGTGGGTGCTTGTAGGTACTTATGGGCGCTTGTAGGTACTTGTGGGCGCTTGTAGGTACTTGTGGGTGCTTGTAGTTACTTGTGGGTGCTTGTAGGTACTTGTGGGTGCTTGTAGGTACTTGTGGGCATAGGTTAAGATAAGAGTTCAATTCGAATAAAACATTTACATTAAAAACATTATTTTTCAGTTTTTCATAAAATTTTTCAATGGTTTGAAGCTATTTTGAGGGTGCTGAACAGAACACGAATATGGACAAGTGCCCTCTAAACTGCACTTGTTCCATTTTTCGTTTCTAAGGGTCACGTCCCTCACTCTGACAGCGAAACCGAGGATGATGATGGGGTGGGAAGGGATCCGAAATCTGAGAGAAATCGGCCTGCGCGCTAACTGTGGAACGGCCCAGGTTGGGTGGGACACCAGAAATAGGGGGGAGGAAATAACCGGACTTAATTGTGATTGGTTCCTCCGTAGCCCTTCTTGACCAATTACAATTGAGTACGTCGACTATCCCTCCCCCTTTTCTTGGCGTCCCACCCAACCTCGGCCGTTCCACAGTTAGCAGGCTGGCCGATTTCTCTCAGATTTCGAATCACCCTTGGCGAAAGTAGCGTTCACCTTCCTGGGGTAAGCAATCGAGGGTTTTGGGCTTAGCATGGATGTAGAAGTAACGCTAACTTAATTAAGTTAAGTGGTCCAGGAATGGACGGGCGACCATCTCGTACTTTGATTTGAATCTTATACCGTCTCGTAGTGTTCCCCAAATTGAAATAAACCAAGGCTTACCCCCTTTGTATCTTCCTCCATAGATCATCGCCTGTTTTCCTCTTCTATTCACGCAAATGCCAATAGGTGATTTCGCAAACTATGTCAGCACAAGCCAGCTTGTTTTAGTGTTTGTGCAACGTAACTACTACGTCATAGGTTTATTGCAGGGAAAACATAGGGTGAAATGATTAAGCCGTCTGCTTGTTCAAATGTTACAGTTGGATTAGTGAATGCTTTAGCAGCTAAATGTTTAATAACAATGATTTTTATATTTATTTCGTAACCAAATTAATGAAGAGTAAACATGTTTCTAAATCTTTAACTTGTAGCATGGCCTGTCTATTTGTGGCAGACGACACTTAACAATCACCCTCTAGTAATACGGCCGAATAAAATCTATTCTTTACTGTAGTAGGACTTTATGTGACGTCTCTGGAGACAGTTGCACGTGACCAGCCCGAATTTGCGAAATCACCTTTTGCCGATTGTTGACGCAACGCGAGCACTGCGCGCTAGCTCCCACTTTTACTCTTCGTCGAAATCCCAATACTCGAACAATTCCACATCGGCAGTTCGCGCGCTGGAACAGTTTAACGATAGTTCTATATTTTCTTTGGTTTAAGGAACCAATTTGAAGAACTCGAAGCAGACGACTCTTCTCGATTCATGTCGTTTTCCAGGGCCGGAAATAAGCAAATTACACTGGAACAATAAAATTTCGAAATTTTCCATTATCAGTCTGGGAAATATGGATATTTTTTAAACAAGTCCTTGGGACCAGTGTCCCCCCTAGTGTCCTAAATAATAAACTGGTCTCCGGACTGGTCCCCGCCTTTGTTCTCCTATAGATTTAAAATTAATAAACTGGTCCCAAGGACCAGTAACCCGCACTTTTTGAATTAAAAAACTAGTCCAAGCAATTAATAAACTGGTTTTGGACCAGAGGAAGTGCAGTGCCATTTCCCAGACTGTCCATAATTTAAAAAAAAACAAAGGGGGTGATAAAACATTTTCACCATTACATTTTCCGAAAGTTTTACTAGCTTGACTTCATGGTCAAGCCCCAGGGACCAGTTACGTTCAATAACCCTCTTTGATGACAGCGCTTACTAAGCGATGTCTGATTTTCCCTACTGTACGCTTTTTCCGCGTTTCCGGTTTTGACGTCATGATGCTCAGCGCTTGCCCATCAAATAAACCATCTTGACTTTTGAAATCTTGACAGACGAAAAGTTTGCTCGGGACTTAAAAAAATAAATTAATACAGTAATTGTATTAACTACTTCTACCATTCAAATGGACATAACTTTCTTAAACAATTTCATTATTCGCAAGTTCGTTAATATTTGAAAAGAGCTCTTCGTAACGTTTTGAGGGCCAGTAAGACAAGACGTTTCCCCAACTCCATTTTCGAAAACAGTGCTAACTTCAAAATGACCCCTTTCCGTTCAACAACCATGTACGTCACAGTGACGTCTCGAGCCCATCAACCAAACATCAAGAAAACGGCGATTTATATAATTGAGATTTTCGTTACTCCCCCTCTTTGCTTAGCTCAACTATAGACCTTTTCACACTTATGGCCGCGCATGAGCAGTTGCAAGTTTGTTGACTTGAGTTTTACACTTCAATGGACTTAACGTGTAAAATAAACTAGGATGGACGTGTTTTAAAACGTTTTGTAATTTAATATTGAAATAAAATGCCTAGTATTTAAACCGAGAGAGTAAAATTAAAACCATGTTAAGAAACAAACAGTTTTTAAGTTCTAACGGAAACGGTGCAATGATAATAGTTGGTTAAAACTCACTAAGCCTCGGCGACCGTATGGGATCGACGCTTCATCGGCGGACATCGCCGATGCCGTGCCCGAAGCCTCGAAAGCGCCGCGTATAACACGATAGTAAGCCTTGGCGCCCAATGTGGTCTGTAGAATATTATAAACTACCCCAATTTAACGTCTACTAATTGAATTCGATAAAATTTCACCTAGGAAATTTTATTTATACTTTTACAACCATTAATACAACACTGTTTTATAAAAATAAACTCGAATGCCTAACTAGGAAGGTAAAAGCAATGGTTACATAAATACGACTGGCAACAAACATTCTTTCTGCGCATGCTCACCTCTCGACAATTTTACCCCCTTTCACCCTCGCTCTAAGTGTGAAAAGGTCTATTGAAGGACAAGTTGGGCAAACTTTTTACGTATTAGCTAGGTGTGGTTGGGGGTGGGGAGATGGCCCAACGGGTTGGGGTACATTAAGGTCTTACTTATCACACCTAGCTAAAAAGGTCTTTTCGTCTATCCAGACTCCACAGACAAATCACAAACATACACACTCACAAATCATAATCGTAAAGCCAGAAGGGAATAAGAGAGAAGGGACACACTTTATATCTCCATAATGCTTTACACTCGTAACAACAGTCTTACTAACCTCAAATCAACTACCCTTCACTGATTGGCTGCTATCTAACTTCTGCCTTAGCTGTGAACGTCACATAAGAAGGTGACGTCACGGTTGACGAATAAAAAGTAGTTTTGTTTACAACTTTACATTGAAGGAGAATTTCATGTTGATAAATGAAATCAAGCTGCGCAATTAATTTAGATGCACGGGAATTGAGAACATACCAAGATCAGATAATTTGAAGGTAATAAATAGATGAAAACTAATTATTCCGAATTAATATTAAAAAATACAAATTAGTTTCAATAAAATACATGCTTGAGGTTATAATTACACAAGAACGAAACATCGACAGCCCTAAGCCTTTGGAGAATGAAAATCTAGCAAACATATGGGCCGATACCGCGGAGAACTTAAAGAACTATTTTTGCAGTAAATTGGTTAAAAGCCGTGTACTTGCGCAATGTTTTCGCGGTTTTCTCGAGGTTGGTCGGACTCTCGTTATCAAAGCAGGCTCTAATGTCTCCCTTCTCTCTTATTCCCTTCTGGTAAAGCCTGTATGTTTTAAACACTCTTAGATAAAAATCTATAACAACTAGACATATGTATATATATACACATTGAAGGGTCAGGAGAAGTTTTCAACGACAACTATAAATAAATAACAGCGACCCAGCCTTTGAATTGAATCTCTCACTCTAGGTACCGTGCCCGCATTCCCTATCCCCATCTCCCGGCGCCATATCTTTAACAACGTAGATAAAAACCTATAACAACTTGCGGTTAGCGGCGGCGTCGCTCGCGTGTAATAAGAACGTCCATCAAAATGATGTAAAGAATGGGTGGGAGATTTTACTGATTCGACTAATATTTTGGTGTAGCCGTACCCTATGAGCGAAGGCACTTGGCGTTGCCCGTCAGCTCCTCCCTAGGGATGCATTTTTCCTTATTACTTTTCTCGCGAACATTATTCCATAAAGTAGTGTTTTTAAGTTTTTGGCCACCATTTAAAAAGATGGCGACAAATCGAACCCAAAAGACCTTTCAGCCCGTCTATAGGTTAAAGGAAACCAAATATTGGCAAAATCGGTTGGAACCCGCGGACTTTGTTGCATAGAGAAGATTTTTTTTACATTTCTGGCCGCCATTTGTTAAGATGGCGGCGGATTGGGGGGAATATGTTCTTAGTACGCGCCTACTACTTATGAGTAACGTTCCTGCAAATTTTCAGCCTTCTAGGGCAAGCGGTTTGGGCTGGGCGTTGATTATCAGTCAGTCTGTCAGGACTTGATTTATATAGATATAGATGTTCCATAAGAATGACATTACCTATACTTCGTAATACTAAAAACTTACAGCTGGAGCTAGTTCGAAAACGACGCGAAAATTGACTACACTCGGCTAATTTTGCAGAACTTCCATCTTCCTATTTAGTGTTGTACTAAGCCTTTGACAGAGCCCCAGTCACCACCAGGCGTCGCTTTACGAGAATCTATGACCTACGTCACTTTATGACGAGCTCTCAGTAACCAATGCACAATCTTATGGAACATATCCTATGAACTTATGATCTCATTTAAAGGCCTATGTCCACAGAAGTCTCTTTACATGCCGCGTTCGCTAAAGTCGCATGATCGTGGACAGCGTTTTATTCTATACGCGATTTACAAGGGAAAAGTGACTGTTTCTCAAAGGGAGGATGAAGTAGAAAATCAACTGATTTTACGGATGACACCTTGATTAAAAGGGCGCCACCAGAGGCGTGCTGGCGATCTAAGCCTACACACGCGTAAACGTAGCTAGGACTTGCTTTTGCTTCTTGCAAAGCTGCCGCTCCCTTTAATTACTTTGTCTTTCAGTTTCTAACTTAATTTTAAGGGGTCTTCTGTAAAACACCAATCGTAACTTGTTTAGGGTGGCTCTTAGGGCACAAAATTTCATAGAACATAGACTCAAAATCGCCCATAGAACACACACGATTCAAAATCGCCCATAGAACATCTCCCATAGAACACACACGATTCAAAATCGCCCAAAGAACATCTCCCATAGAACACACACGATTCAAAATCGCCCATAGAACATCTCCCATAGAACACACACGATTCAAAATCGCCCAAAGAACATCTCCCATAGAACACACACGATTCAAAATCGCCCATAGAACATCTCCAATTGAACACACACTATTCAAAATCGCCCATAGAACATCTCCAATTGAACACACACTATTCAAAATCGCCCATAGAACATCTCCCATAGAACATCTCCAATTGAACACACGATTCAAAATCGTCCATAGAACATCTCCAATTGAACACACGATTCAAAATCGCCCATAGAACATCTCCCATAGAACACACACTATTCAAAATCGCACATAGAACACGCTATACTTTAGTCCTATCACCCTTTTTGGTACAGCCTGTATTTTGCTATCATTTGTTTACGCTGTAAAACACCAATCATAACTTGTTTAGGGTGGCACAAAATTTCATAGAACATAGACTCAAAATTGCCCATAGAACACATCACCCTTTTTGTAAGTACAGCCTGTATTTAGCTATCATTTGTTTCCACTGACTAATCTTTAACATCTTTTTCATATGCAGATGATATTTCAGGCCGGACAAAGGAGCGCAAATCCTTTATGGGAACATTAAGGAAACGGTTGAGTTTCAAGAAAAACCGTTCGAAATCTATGGACCCCAATGGTCAAGATGGTCAACAAAGTCCATCTGGCAGTCGTAGCGCTTCCAATGATCGTTCCAAATCAGCTCCGGGATCTCGGGAACAATGGGCAGGCCGACATCCGAGTAAGTATTAACCCTGTTTGTTTATTACAGGGTTCATACAAACCTGGAAAAATCAGGGAAATAAACAGTTGACAAAAACCTCAGGGAAAATTCAGGGAAATTTGGAAGTTTTAGTAAAATTCAGGGAAATCAGGGAAATTTGGAAGTTTTAGTAAAATTCAGGGAAATTTCGATTTTTTAGTAAAATTCAGGGAAATTTGGAATTTTTAGTAAAATTCAGGGAAATTTGGAATTTTTAGTAAAATTCAGGGAAATTTCGATTTTTTAGTAAAATTCAGGGAAATTTCATTTTTTAAGTAAAATTCAGGGAAATTTGGAATTTTTAGTAAAATTCAGGGAAATTTCGAATTTTTAGTAAAATTCAGAGAAATTTCGAATTTTTAGTAAAATTCAGGGAAATTTCGAATTTTTAGTAAAATTCAGGGAAATTTCGATTTTTTAGTAAAATTCAGGGAAATTTGGAATTTTTGGTAAAATTCAGGGAAATTTCGATTTTTTAGTAAAATTCAGGGAAATTTGGAATTTTTAGTAAAATTCAGGGAAATTTGGAATTTTTAGTAAAATTCAGGGAAATTTCGATTTTTTAGTAAAATTCAGGGAAATTTGGAATTTTTAGTAAAATTCAGGGAAATTTGGAATTTTTAGTAAAATTCAGGGAAATTTCGATTTTTTAGTAAAATTCAGGGAAATTTCGATTTTTTAGTAAAATTCAGGGAAATTTCGATTTTTTAGTAAATTTCCCTGAATTTTGCGACAAACAGGGGCCGAGTAATTAAGCAAATGTTCATAAACATTCCCTCCATAGGATTAACATTACACTATACTTTGAAGGCTCGTAACTTTGGTTCTATTAGAGATACGGGGATGTCCTTTGAGTATGTTATGGTCCTATTTGCCCTCAACGTTAAAATTGGCTCCATAGGATACTCCATATACGGGAAAAACCTGGAAATCTCAGGGAAATCTGTTTTCCAAAAGTTGTATGAACCCTGTTTACCTTTGAAAAAAAGTACGTTTCTTCAAAACGGGTATAGAGATGCGAGTGATTGGAATTTTATTAGCGTGAATTTTGAAATTTATAAATTCCCTTGTCGAAGTGATTTAGCTTCTATAAGGGATAGGTATAATTTTAGAAGCAGGAATGGAGAACGGTTAGTATTTACTTCAGTCAGCGTGGGAAATAAGGCGGTGGCACAGGGCAAATGACCAGTTTAAAAAATTTCCTTATTTCTCACCCTGATCTCAACTATTTTAATAATCCACTTCTTTAGTTTAGCAGACGACGTGCCCTGGTCAATGATCACGGACCAGTTTATTTATTCCAGGCCAGGGAAGTTGCTGGCCCAATGTCCAGTTTTAAAATAATCCTTATTTCCCACCCTGACTTTAGTCCGACTCATAGCCCAGTATAGAGCCCCTCCCTCCAACACGTAACGAAAAGTTTAAATTATCTTATTGGCTGCTCACTTAGATTACGTTTTGATGACGTTGCTGACGGGGATGGCGAAAAATACGTAATTACTTTTGTCGCTATGACCCGCCTCTTCTTTCATACTTTGACGCGCGCACAGATTACTCTGTTCTCCATTCCTGCTTCTAAAATTACGTCTATAACTGCTTCTATTAAGTGGAAAAAGAAGGACAGAGCTATTTATTTTGAGACTTCTTTAATAGTCTGTTTTTGGACTTGAGGTCCTCTAATCCACCTTAATCCCTTTCGCCGGAAGTTAGGCTTAGATCGGGATTCATGGGGGTGAGTAACGGGAAGAAATTGGTCTGTCGTCTGCTACAAAAGCCAAAAATATGTACTGTAGCGGATGACAGGCCAAGTTCTTCCCGAGCTAAGCCTAACTTCCGGCGAAAGGGTATAAGGTGGATTCTAAGCTCCTTGAGTTCCCGAAATAGAAAAAAGATTTTAAATTAATTAGCTCGGGATTCATGGGGGTGAGTAACGAGAAGAAATTGGTCTGTCGTCTGCTACAAAAGCCAAAAATATGTACTGTAGCCGCGGACGACAGACCAATTTCTTGCCGTTACTCACCCCCATGAATCCCGAGCTAAGCCTAACTTCGGGCGAAAGGGAATAAGATGGATTCTAGGCTCCTCGAGTTCCCGAAATAGAAAAAAGATATTAAATTAATTAGCTCGGGATTCATGGGGGTGAGTAACGGAAAGAAATTGGTCTGTCGTCTGCTACATTTCGGGCTTAACTCCCCCCCTAGCGCCTTATAAGGATTTGGCATTTCGGGCTTAACTCCGCCCCTAGCGCCTTATAGGGATTTGGAAATTCGGGCTTAACTCCGCCCCTAGCGCCTTATAGGGAATTGGCATTTCGGGCTTAACTCCGCCCCTAGCGCCTTATAGGGATTTGTCATTTCGGGCTTAACTCCGCCCCTAGCGCCTTATAGGGACTTGGCATTTCGGGCTTAACTCCGCCCCTAGCGCCTTATAGGGACTTGGCATTTCGGGCTTAACTCCGCCCCTAGCGCCTTATAGGGACTTGGCATTTCGGGCTTAACTCCGCCCCTAGCGCCTTATAGGGACTTGGCATTTCGGGCTTAACTCCGCCCCTAGCGCCTTATAGGGATTTGGAAATTCGGGCTTAACTCCGCCCCTAGCGCCTTATAGGGAATTGGCATTTCGGGCTTAACTCCGCCCCTAGCGCCTTATAGGGATTTGTCATTTCGGGCTTAACTCCGCCCCTAGCGCCTTATAGGGACTTGGCATTTCGGGCTTAACTCCGCCCCTAGCGCCTTATAGGGACTTGGCATTTCGGGCTTAACTCCGCCCCTAGCGCCTTATAGGGACTTGGCATTTCGGGCTTAACTCCGCCCCTAGCGCCTTATAGGGACTTGGCATTTCGGGCTTAACTCCGCCCCTAGCGCCTTATAGGGACTTGGCATTTCGGGCTTAACTCCGCCCCTAGCGCCTTATAGGGACTTGGCATTTCGGGCTTAACTCCGCCCCTAGCGCCTTATAGGGACTTGGCATTTCGGGCTTAACTCCGCCCCTAGCACCATTATGGTATGTTTTTTTACAGAATGAAAGCTATGTATGTTTTTAGCACTAGTGGAAGGTAGCCTGACGTTGCATGACGTAGTACTGCCAAGTCCCTATTGTGCACGAAATTTAACATTGAGTTCTTCAACGGCCCGCATGGAGGAAGGGTGAAAACCGGCTCCGTTTATTGGCAAGCCCAACTGTGACGTTTCCCCCTCTTCAATTGATATAGCTCTATACGCGTTTTACAAGGGTACCTCCCATATTTTAATAGTTTTGTTTTGGAGCCATCTGGTGAGCGACGTAGCCCAGGACTTTTAGGGTTTGACCTAGAACATTTGAACATAAAGATGAAAATTGGTACATGTGTTGTTTTTGACCCAACAAAAAATATACTAAAAGTCCCCTGCTGTAGAGCGCGAGCTTTCGCCGCCATCTTGGAAAATGGCCGCCTGGAATGCCAGCTGCAATGTATTCAACGTTCTTCTTCAAAAATTATGAAAATTGGTACACATTATGATTGGAACGACATGAACATCATGGCCAAATTTTACAGCTCTGTATTCAATAGTTTAGTCGCCATATTGGAAAATGGCCGCCGTTAATGCTAGGTACAGTATATTTCACCATGTTGTTGGAAAATTATGAAAATTTATAGGTGTTACAATCAGAGCTGTGTGAACCTCATAGTAAAATATTGAAGCCATTAATCAGATAGTTTGGCCGCCATGTTGGAAAATGGCCGCCATCAATGTCATATAGATACAGTATATGGTTCCAAAAATTATGAAAATTGGTAATAATTATGCTTAAGACCGTCTCAGCATCATACTTGAATATTGAAGACGTGCTACTGTTAGTTTGGGTGCCATCTTCGAAAATGACTGCTGGAAATGCTAAATATATTTCAAATATATAAATCTTTTTCAAATTCCTTTTTTGAATAGATGATTTTCATTAACGTAATAAACAACAAAAAATGGATATTTCGAAGTCGAAATTATCGACGCCATCTTTAAAAATGGCCACATGAAAATCATTGCCCTAAATTCTGAAAGAAAGAAAAGTTATTCTAAGCTGTTATTCTCAACATGTTGATTAGAGAATATGATTTAATATGGGGTTTATACATTCTATTGTTGTTTAAGATTAGAATTTAGACAGATCTCTAGCATTTCATACATATTCATCGTCGTCCTGAAGATTTTTCATAATAATTGCATGTCATAACCCTTGATTAGGCGCTACACATAGCCTGGGGCCTTATCAGCGCCCCTTCCCATCATATTCCAAATTGAACCTGCGGAACTGCCCTCATGGCATACGGGATCGGCCAGTGGGACCGACAAACGCTACTTGAGCAGGTGACAGAAGCTGGACACCGTCAGCGGCGAGCCCAGTCAGGAGGTGGTCGGTGACAGGGATGGATTAAGGCAGCAGAAGACTCGAGGGGACGGGGAGTTCTCTCCAAGCACAACAGTGCCATACGGCCCAAACAAATAGTGTATCCGCGACCCCTAGAGGGCTGCCAATAGCGGAGGCGAGCCATGGCAACACCTGAGCGGGGGCGAAGCGGCCCAGCAAAACCTTCACGGAATGGGGCAAGGAACGGTCTGAACCAAGGGCGAACCCAAGGAACTCCCGAACCGTCACGCCGAACTCGGGCCCCCTCCGCCACGATAAGCCCTTTGAGTTAAAAAGGTTAAGAGAACATTTCTTTCATTTACGTGCTGTAACTGGGTGTGGTTATGATAAGGCGTGGTTTAAAGTAATGACAGATAATCAACATCTTACAAATTTGTTGCGCTTTTTTAATGACCATATTGCATCTAGGGAAGCCATAGCTGCTGCCGAAGAGAGATTTCTTTTCACTTTTTTTAGGGTGATAATTGACACGTCACGCTTCAACTATCTAGAAATTACACGTATAATGGAACCGTTGTCACATATACTGTCAAGTCCTCATTTGATCTCCAGCAACCGACACCGCAAAACTACATTTTTTTCCGAGCGTATCTTCAAGTCCAAAATAGCTAGGAAACGATTTAATCCCATTCACACCATTCTCCTTCCGGCATCAGATGATTTTGTAACACTCATTATTTGTACCTGCAGTCTGCAGAACATCTTGTATAAAGAACTGTGAATGCAGACGATCTGGATTAGCTTGCTGGGCAATGTGTGGTCATTGTCAAGGTATTAGCCGTAATAAAAAATCTTCAGGATGACGAGAAATATGAACGAAATGTTAAAAATGTGTCTTAAATCTAATCTTTAACGACATTAGAATGTATATACCCCATATAAAACGGTTTTTCATAACCAAATCCGAGTAATATGGCTTTCCTTTTCTTTTTTCCTGACTTTAGGATAGTAATATTTCAGGGACCATTTTTGAAGATGGGTCGATAATTTAGACTCGAAAATAGTTATTTTCATGGCGTTTCATACGTTCATGAAAATCATCTTTTCAATAAAAAAATATCGAAAAAATTTATATATAGGTAATATATTTGGCACTTCGAGCAGTCATTTTCGAAGATGGCGCCCAAACTATCAGAAGCACGTCTTCAATATTCAAGTATGATATTTAGACGGTCTTCAACATAATAATTACCAATTTTCATAATTTTTGAACCATATACTGTATCTAAATGGCATTGATGGCGGCCATTTTCCAACATGGCGGCCAAACTATCTGTCAAATTGCTTCAATATTTTACTATGAGATTCACACAGCTCTGATTATAATACCTATCAATTTTCATAATTTTCCAACAACATGGTGAAATATACTGTACCTAGCATTCACGGCGGCCATTTTCCAATATGGCGACCAAACTATTAAACACAGAGCTGTAAAATTTTGCCATGATGTTCATGTGGTTCCAATCATAATGTGTACCAATTTTCATAATTTTTGAAGAAGAACGTGGAATACATTGTAGCTGTAATTCACGGCGGCCATTTTCCAAGATGGCGGCGAAAGCTCGCGCTCTACTGCAGGGGACTTTTAGTATATTTTTTGTTGGGTCAAAAACAACACATGTACCAATTTTCATCTTTATGTTCAAATGTTCTAGGTCAAGCCCTTTTTTGGCCTATCTGTCCTGGCCTAACGCGTGAACTAGCAATTAGGGTGTGCGCAAAGGGGTGAAAATCTCCCCTACTAATCGTCAGACCCTCACTTAGCCAATCAGGAGCCTTCCCTGTGCACTACCCTTTCACTCTGCCGCCATTTTGGTGGAAAGGGGAAACAAAATGGCGCGAATTTTACTATGGTTTGTTGGGAAAACTTCCAACATCCGTCGCCACAGCGCTAGTGTCCGGCGTTGCTCTAAGCAAACCTAGCTCCCTGTCCATGGGTGAGGTGGTCTGTGGTTCTATGACATTTTGCCTGAAGGGCCACCGCTTATGAGTTATGATTGGAGTGTTTTAACGATAACCACTTAACATAGAACAAGTCTCGAAAATCTTTTCTTAAATTCTACGTGTGGCGGTACTTGTATACGAGTTCAAAATCGCCAATGATTACACGTAACGCAGACAAAACCGTTAATCACCGTCTCATTTAAAGGCCGATTTCCAGCATCGAAAAGGGTTCTAGCGAATTGAAAACCAAGCATAAAGACTAACAATGCATCATGTGACCGTGCCGATTTTCGAATCCCCGCTTGGTCAAAAGTTGGAAGGGTTCTCGCTAACTGAAAGCCGTGCTGCAATGTGGTTCTATCGAACTGAAGATGAACAATAGAAATCCTTTTAAATTTATTACCTCTCGAATTTTTCCTTTCCCCGCCGAAGGAAATTCTCAATTGTTCATCTTCAGTTCGCTAGAACCACATCCGGCACGGCTTTCAGTTAGCAAGAAGAACCCTTCCACCTTTTACCCCAGCGTGGATTCGAAAATCGGCACGGTCGCTCCATTGTTAAGGCCCGTTCGCAAAGGCGCTGTTAGCTCAAGCTGATTGCTGATAGAACAGAAAGCAGTTCCCGCTTCCAATTTACTCCATAAGTGTCTGCTTTACGCCATCAGCTTCTGTTTCCCCGAATTCGTTCACATAAACGCTGGTTTGGTCGCACTAATTCCTGAATCTAATCACTGGCGTCAAAGATATAGAGGACGAACACAGGGAGTCTAGTAAAATCCATTTCATGACAAATTGAATTTATAGAAGAGAAACTGTGCTTTTATATCAAAATATTGGAGCAAAATTGCCCATATATATTGCTATTTTGGCGTAAATTATGTAGAAAAATCTCATAAGGAAAACACTTTACTTTGAAAAGAGGAACGTAATTGAAATATAATATAAAAATATCTGAGCAAACAAAGAAAGCTCCGCAATTTTGGTGTCTAGTCAAATGTGATCGCGGCAAAAGAATTAAATATTGATAAATTTGATGCTAAATCGTAGGAAAACATAGTCAAAAATATCGAACATTTGGGGACCTTTCATGAAATTATAGGATAATATAGGACATGATCAAAAATATAAATATGGGAATTGTGAGAGGATGGAAATCGAGCTAAAGTTTTGCTTTTATTGTTAAAAATAACCAAACCAAAATTATTAATATATTTCGCTCTCTGTTCAGCTTTTAAAGCCTTTTCGGCTTCTTTTTTGTTTGAGAGACATGTTAGTAACCGCACAAACACGAAAAGTTCGCTTCTGTGCGTTTAAGCAAACGACAAAAAATAACGCTGATCAGCTATATATCTAGCAGCGATAGATCGAGGCTGACTCCGACAATCAGCCTCTGCTACCAGCGTACGCCAGTATGAAACCCGCCTAAGCTCTTTTGAGAACAGTCATGGAAGACGCCGAGAGCGAACTCCGCCTACTCTCTCAGCAATAAGCTTGAGCTAAAAGCCCCTTTGCGAACGGGCCTTAAGACTCGATGCTCGCTTTTCAGTTCGCTAGAAGTTCCCTTTTCGCTGCTGGAAGTCGGCCTTTAAAATCAAGAGTTAAATTTATCAATCCCTTTTAAAAGTATCAACGAAAATCACCAAAATGAACGAAAATTATTATTAGTGAACAATGCAGTAAATTAGTAGTTTAGGGCGAAATATGGTTAAGTACCGGCCCGTCTGTAGAGTCAGAACAGTCCCTTGAAACTCCATTTGGTGAACAGTTTTCTTTCTTTCATTTGATAATTAACATAAGGAGATCATCTCTCTAAGGGCCCAAGCGCATCTATTAGCAAAAACATCTAGTTCTGCTAGATGTGACGTAGATTTTGTATAGGGGCTCCTTCCGAATTTTTCGTGAAATTCACAGGAGAGAAAAATAATTTTCAAAATCAGCCACGACCGATATCCTAAGCCGGTCGTGGTCTAGACGCGAGCTCTGAGATAACGCTCCCAAGCGGTTGGGAATCAAACTAAAACAGGCGGGGAGGCGAGTGGCGAGACGCGAGAGAGGAAGGACTGAGGGGAAAAAAATAAGTAAGAGAATTTCCAGAACCCCCCAGCTCTCTCAGACACACGAGGTTTATTCGCGCTTAGTAAAAATCACGAAGAGCTGTCGTGAGAAATCTTTGAAGGAGGGAAAACTGTTCAATGCGGGGTTACTCTGCAGCGAATGCGCTCGGCCTCTGTTTAGGCTAAACAATTATTATACCACTTGAGATGAGACGGATGGCTGACCAAATCGGACATACATACATTTCAACCGTAACATAGAATCTTGGGCCCTTAGAGAGATGATCTCCTTATGTAATTAATTATTACTTTTTACATTATTTTGACAAATCACTTTTTCTTGGAGTCGTAGTTGTTCTTATCATCTAATGCTTGTTCTTGGTCTTACGCAGCTGGGAATTTGGTTGTTCCAGGCGGTGGCAGCACTCGAAGCAGCATCGGCGAAGGCTCCGGATACAGCGGGGCTTCCAGTCGTACCATAAGTCTATTATGTAAGGTCCCCATAAGTATGAGTCCCCAATTAGGTCCTATACTGCCGGCGGCATTGTACTCCTATTAACATTTTGGAAATTTAAAAGTGCCATCTACAGTTCCTAGGCAAACAGCTAATACCGGGAGTTAGGTTTTCACCAATTGGGGAATGGCGGCGCCGCGACGGGTACCGGCGTTTACATTGCTGTTTATTTGGTAAAATCATGTCACATATTTTAAATATAACGGCGGAGACAAATAAAAGCGGTCAATGTCATTTTTACGTGGAGGATAAAGTTAAGTTACAACATGAAAACAAGCTACACTTTCAGTTAACTCTCTCTGGCAGTTTTTCTTGATTAGACTTCAAATGGCAAGGCTTAACCTCAGATTGAACATCTTTAACGGCGTTTAGAAGATAATCTAATATTAAAACTAGATACTTTTCGTGCAAATTGTTTTCTACTAACCTTGAATACATTCTACCTCCTTATGTGTTAATTAAATGCACTTCTTCATTTGAATATAACTTTAGTTGAGGCAAATACCTCCCAGCTCCGATCCTGGCCGCCGCCATTTTTAAACCTGCCTACGATTCAATCTTTAAGACTAAGACACGCGCAATACGAACTTGGATTATTTCATTTCCGCTTCGTGGTACCTCTAGAATCCGCCAGGGGGCGATGAAATTTCATTACCTACTACCTTCATTAGGGGCATTTGCTTATGACCTAAATTGTCTTTGTCTCCCACTTATGGGGACCCTACATAATAGACCTATGGTCGTACTTACATTAACGAAAACTCTACCTTGGTCATCGAAATCAATGAAAACGGAATTACCAAGTATGTTCAAAACGTGATATCTACTTTATTAGGGAGAACGTATAAGACAGGGTTGCCACGGGTCAGGGAAAACCTGGAAAAGTCAGGGAATTTGAATTTCTGGGGATAAGTCTTTATTGAAATAATAATGGAAGTTTCACGTCAAAATTTGGAATTTTTAGTAAAATTCAGGGAAATTTGGAATTTTTAGTAAAATTCAGGGAAATTTGGAATTTTTAGTAAAATTCAGGGAAATTTGGAGTTTTTTAGTAAAATTCAGGGAAATTTGGAATTTTTTAGTAAAATTCAGGGAAATTTGGAATTTTTAGTAAAATTCAGGGAAATTTGGAATTTTTTAGTGAAATTCAGGGAAATCAGGGAAATTTCGAATTTTTTAGTGAAATTCAGGGAAATCAGGGAAATTTCGAATTTTTTAGTGAAATTCAGGGAAATCAGGGAAATTTCGAATTTTTTAGTGAAATTCAGGGAAATCAGGGAAATTTCGAATTTTTTAGTGAAATTCAGGGAAATCAGGGAAATTTGCGTCAAACAGGGGCCGAGTAATTAAGCAAAATGTCCGTGAATATTCCCTCCATAGGATTAACATTACACTAAACTTTGGAGTCTCATAACTCTGGTTCTATTAGAGATACGGGGATGTCCTTTGATTGTGTTGTAGTCCTATTTGCCCCCTCCCCCTCATTGTTAAAATTGGCTCCATATGATACTCCATATACGGGAAAAACCTGGAAAATTCAGGGAAATGTTTTTTCCAAAAGTTGTATGAACCCTGTTTAACTTTGAACAAAGTACGTTTCTTCAAAACGGGTATAGAGATGCGAGTGATTGGAATTACATTAGCGTGAATTTTGTAAATTCCCTTGTTGAAATAATTTAGCTTCTATCAGGGATAGGTATAATTTTAGAATCAGGAATGGAGAACGGTAAATATTTATTTCAGTTGTTCCGACTCATAGCCCAGTATAGAGCTCCTCCCTCCAATACGTAATGAAAAGTTCGTATCTTATTGGCTGCTCACTTAAACTACGTTTTGATGACGTTGCTGACGGGGATAGCGAAAAATACGTAATTACTTTTTACCTCCGTCGCTATGACCCGCCTCTTCTTTCATACTTTGACGCGCGCACAGATTACTCTGTTCTCCATTCCTGCTTCTAAAATTACGTCTATAACTGCTTCTATTAAGTGGAAAAAGAAGGACAGAGCTATTTATTTTGAGACTTCTTTAATAGTCTGTTTTTGGACTTGAGGTCCTCTAACCCACCTTATTCCCTTTCGCCCGGAAGTTAGGCTTAGCTCGGGATTCATGGGGGTGAGTAACGGGAAGAAATTGGTCTGTCGTCTGCTACAAAACCAAAAATATGTACTGTAGCGGACGACAGATTAAG
This sequence comes from Phalangium opilio, assembly GCF_054372755.1. NCBI lineage: Eukaryota > Metazoa > Arthropoda > Arachnida > Opiliones > Phalangiidae > Phalangium > Phalangium opilio. The sequence continues at coordinate 758,224 of NW_028324200.1, read as the reverse complement.
TTCTTCCCGTTACTCACCAGCCATGGAAATAAGGTTTTTTTTTTCAACTAGTCCTCGGGACCAGTGACCCCGACATCAACAATATTCAAACTGATCCCTGAGACCAGTTACCCCTGCGCGATTTATTTTACTACTGTTCCCACTTTAAAATTATTTATAAACATAAAATTACATCGTCCCAAATCTTTTTTAACAATTTTATTTAGCCATCTTTGACTACATTATCGTACGAAAGCCAAAAGATTATCGATTTTCAACCAAAATTATCGTACGCTCCAGCGGTGTTCTGATTTACCTTGCAATTATACTAAAATCGGTACAACTTACAAGGGTCCTGAAGGAGATGGACAAACGTTTCTTTCTTCCTGCCTTTGGACTTAAAACATGAATAATTTCATCCTATTTCACCTTTTTCTTCCTCTATCGAGAATTTTGTGCCCAGATTAGTTAGATTTCCCTCTAAATAGCCCCTTCCAAAAAGTTTGACTGCCTTGCGTATCTTGTTGTTTAAGTTCTTCGCGCACGCGCAGTTGGAGCTAAAAAACGTCATATGTAGATTGTGAACTAGGCTATGCGGGGAAACTACTTCCATCCTGTTTGTAGGAAGAACTGAACTGACTCAGACTAAGAACATTTTTTCAAAACTTTTTCTAAGGGGCTATTATCGTACAATTATCGTACGCCGAAGCCGAATGATCGAATTTAGCCTACTAGGCCTAGTACAGCGTCATAATTATAGTAACTCTTGAAATTATCGCATTGTACTATAATTATCGTACGTCTGGCAACGCTGTCCTGATTACTACTAACCTGCCCTGACACTACGACTAGGAGTAGAGATAATAGATAGTTTTCACACATGGAGGATTAATACCATTTACACCAGGAAGCCGGGCTATCTGGAGGGCAAAAACCCGTCTGCTTTCGCTAGAACCGTCCACATTGCACGGCTTTCAGTTAGCTATAGAACCCTTCCATCTTTTACCCCAGAAGGGATTCGAAAATCGGCACGGTCCCTCCATTGTTAGTCTCGATTCTCGCTTTTCAGTTCGCTAGAACCCTTTTCGCTGGACGTCGGCCTTTTTTTAACTAGTTTTAACAGGGTTCGTACACGTCCCTGCAAAAGTCAGGGAAATTTAAAATGGACCTGAAAGGTCAGGGAAAAATATAGTAGAGGGAAAGCCTGAATAAATGTATAAGGGTGACCAGAAAATGCGTTGTCTGAGATTTGACCAGATCACCAAATTCGCGGAGTTTGTTTCGCTCGCTACGCATATTTAGGACTAAATTAAATTGAAAAAAGAAGTGATACCTAGTTTATTAGGGAGAAGGTATAAATTCGCCCCACATTTCTAGCTTTATCTCCAGTCCAAACGTAGCCTGTCCGCCAGTTAAATTACAACCACAGGGTTCGTACGGAACCTGGATAACCTGGATAAGTCAGGGATATGAAAATTAGGTGAAAAAGTCAGGGATTTAAAAGTTTTCCCTAAAAAGTCAGGGATATGTCTGGAATTTCGTTTGGTATATCAAACCATGCTTCGAGCAATGCTAAATACGAGACAGGTGTAATTATGAAGTGGGCTCTGGTAAACACCTTAAAAAATGGTCAGGGATATTGCCAAAATTTGGTCTGGGATTTTCCATGTAAAAATTTCGTACGAACCCTGAACCAGCATCTCATTGGTTCTTGAAAACTCACGTCAGAGCGACGCAAAAGAAGAAAATTACAGTCATATTTTTCGACTGATGAGGGGCGAATTAGCCCGGGGCCTCCTTTTACATTCCCCCCTTGGTATTTTGAAAAGGGGACTGGGACTATGGCGCGGCGTTTACTTATTGGCATCTCAATCCTTCCCCCTAGTAAACTAGATATCCCTTCTTGATTGAAACGAAATAGTTTGCTTACATTTATAACAGTAACAACTCTTGCAAAAATGATTCGAGTGAATTTACTTTGGGTTTCATTACGACCTGGGATAGATGTAATTTTAGAAGCAAGAATGGAGAACGGTTAGTTTTTACTTCAGTCCGACTCATAGACCAGTTTAAAGCCCCTCCCTCCAACACGTATCGAAAATTTTAAATTATCTTACTGGCTCACTTAAACTACGTTTTGATGACGTTGCTGACGGGGACGGCGAAAAATACGTAATTCCTTTTTACCTCTGTCGCTATGACCCGCCTCTTCTTTCATACCCCCTCACGTTGCGGGGAGGGGGGTCCGGGACTTTGACGGGCGCCCAGATTAATCTGTTCTCCATTCCCGCTACTAAAATTACATCTCTTCCTGATATTACCTACTTACCTTTACGAGTATCGCTTGCTTCAATTGAAGACTAGGTTCTATTCATTCTAGAAAAATAATAACTAAAATCAATAATAACAATCAGCTGTCAAAATAAAGGCCGAGAAATAAACCAATAATATCCGCAGTCATGTGCAGGGTTCATGAAACCGGGAAAACCTGGAAAATCATTGAAATAAATAGTTGACAAAAACCTCAGGGAAATTTCGAATTTATAGTGAAATTCAGGGAAATCAGGGAAATTTCGAATTTTTAGTGAAATTCGGGAAAATTTCGAATTTTTAGTGAAATTCGGGGAAATCAGGGAAATTTGGAATTTTTAGTGAAATTCGGGGAAATCAGGGAAATTTGGAATTTTTAGAAAAATTCAGGGAAATTTGCATGAAGCAGGGGCCGAGTGATGAAGCAAAATGTTCGTAAACATTCCCTCCATAGGATTAACATTACACTAAACTTTGGAGGCTCATAACTCTGGTTCTATTAGAGATACGGGGATTTCCTTTGAGTATGTTATAGTCCAATTTGCCCCCCCTCCTTCGTTAACATTTGCTCCATAGGATAGTCCATATTCGAGGAAAAACCTGGAAAACTCAGGGAAATTTGTTTTCCAAAAGTTGTATGAACTCTGTATAATATCCTATAATTTTGACTTGGTCGAAGTTTTCGTATAGTTTAGCATCAAATTTATCAAAATTTAGCTGTTTTTATCGAAATCACACTTGAATAGACAACGAAATTGCTTCAAAGGCTCGCTTAGGATTTTTTATATATTATATTATATTTTAATTTAATTAAGTTCTTCTGAATTTTCAAAGTAAAATCCAATTTATAATACTTTTTTTATATTTCTCTACATAATTTAAGCCCCAAAATTGTCTTATATATATGCATTTCTAGTCCTATATTTTCCTATAAAAACATAAGATTTTTTTCTCCTATAAAATCCTATAATTCCGGGAAAAAATCCCTATTTTTCCTATAAGGAATTTGAGTTTCTGACTGGGCTCTCTGATAGATGCCAGTTTGTAATTTGTGTAATAAAACCTCGCTAAATTAAAGATTTGCATCATACCCTAATTTTACCATGGTAATTTCCAGTAAATTACAGATAGAAATGCTAGTTTGTACTTTGTGAATTCTAGGAGAGCGGTCGCTCTCTTAGATAAGACTTCATACTGCCTCTAATGTATAAGGATGGTTTTTTGATTGGCCGTAACGTTTTTCGTATTGTGTTTGCTGCTTTGAAATTTTGACAGTGAACTAAAATTCGGACCCTAATTTTGTGGTTAAAATTTCAAAGAGATCCATCTAATAGTTAATTCTTTAAAGGAGAAAGTTGCTAAGGGTGGTTTTCATTTCCATAAAATTAATCACAGATTTTGACGAAAAACTGGAAAATCTCCATAGAAATAACATGGGAAATTTTCCAAACTTACCCATTTTGTCCATACCCTTACAAAAATAATTATACATTTGATAGATTTGAAAACGGTCTTAAATGAAAGCCCCATTATCATAATTGGCGCCTATTTTTTTTCATTAAGAAAAATTTCGATTAAGTATTGTTTCTCATAATTTTAATTACATGCCCTGATTTACGTCGTTTTGGGTATTGGAGTTACGGCGCTTTTTCACTGTTAGAGACACGCAATTTACGCCTAATTTATTATGTGGGACTTACAGCGTTTTTGTCGTGAACTCGTGATTAACGCCGTTCCCGTTAGAGGGACTTAAGGAAGAAAAACATGGCGTTCGAGGCACACCCGGTTAAAACCAAAATGTTTTTAATTGGAATTAAAATGGAGGCTAATTAGGTCTGATTTTTATTATTTTCGTAACAAAAACGTGATTGAAACTTACTACAATTATTTTAATCTTTAAAATCATTAGAATATTTTAATATATTTAGCAATTTTTGCTAAGCCTCGGTCAAAATAGCGTTATGTTGTCGTTGATGTTATAGGGTAATGGCAGCCCTCTGCCTTCGACTGTATTAAGCTCTATGGGGAAATAACATGGGGTGCCATTAGAATACTGTCGGTAGGTGCAAATAAATTATAATTATAAACAAATTAATTATTAATCTTACTGGGAGATCAGTCAATTACTACATTGTTATCTGTGACAGCTGGGATACATCTGGCTGAATAATGAATAATTCGGACGCTAGAGAAGCGGACATGCTTCTATGTCGTTACTGCGCTACGGATTTGGGAAAGGGTAAAGTTCCCATTAGATGTTTTCTGAACAACTTGGCGGTTGACAATCCTCCGCCAGATATCACCAATTTAAACATGTTCGAGAAAGTTTTAATTCAGCTTGTGAAGCCCTTCCACACTGTGGTGCGGTTAGGCACTAAAACCAATTCCAACGTGAAGTTTGGTACGGTTAAAGCTTTAAAGGGAAGAGTAATTTATCTTCCAATTCCAGTGGAAAAAAATTTGAAGATGATTCCCAAAACGTTGCCCAAAAATCAGGAACTGCATATCTTGGTGAACGGCGTTCCCACTGCGGACAAAAAGGTTTGGCAGCAGGTTGTTTGCCTCGAAAAAGTGTTGAAAGCTTTCAGTGTGCTGAAAAAAATTAATCCTTTTTACAAACATATTGATATTTCGGCAATGAACGAGGATTATATTTGTGGGACGCAATATATCGGTGGCGGGGAAAATTCATTGATTCCCGATGAATTACTGAGCGTAGCAGATCCACTTGCGCTGATCAACGATGGCTGTGATGCGGTGCCACGTGGTTCCGCTGCGCTTCCAGTCAATTGCAATCATGACATGCCAGCTGACCAAAACGCTTCAAATATGAGCGTTCAGGGTGAAAATCAGTTGACCCATGCAGCAGATGACTACGCAATTATAACGCAACCCGAGGCTTTGTTGCGAAAACTTTCTGAAGGCGAAGCCAATGATCTGTACGATCATTACTCTATTCATCCGGTGAACGTCCAACCACCGAAGGATTTATTGGGTGCTTACCAAATGAAGCGCGTCGAGGCCGAGCCGGTTAGCACTTGGGACAAAAAACTGGAATACATGAGCTTCGTTCATTTGTTCCCTCGGGGTCGCTTTGGCAAGCACGATGATAGACCATTTGGGAAAATAACGGAAACCGAGTATCGTTTATCCCGTCTTTTGAACAAAAGTCCAATTTTTAGACGAGATTACGCCTATTTGTTCCATTCTTATCAAGAATGCGAAATGAAAGCGATTTCTAGCAGTTTGAACTACGTTCTTCGTGTTAAAAAACCCATGCCAATTGGTGTTGAAAATTTGCTCAATCGAGTTGAATTTGGCGATAAAGAACTTGAGAGTAATTTAGCTACTTTCTTGGGTCATATTCGAGGAACGAAGGACTACTGGTATAAAGTTCTTAGGGACGTTCTAGCGATGATTCGGGAATTCGGTCCTCCAACCTGGCTTTTAACTTTTAATCCGGCCGAGTACGATGATATGGAACTGCACGATCACTTGAGAAAAGTGAATTCAGACGTTCCAGGAGTAGAGTCGATGACGGTGGCTGAATTGTTGAATTTAGACCCACTTAGCGTCAATTTGCACTTTCACAACAAAGTGCGGTCGCTGTTAAACAACTTTGTCTTGTGTAAGCAAAATCCAGTTCTTGGCATGATAGAACATCATTTTTGGAGGGTTGAATACCAATCTCGGGGTTTACCTCACTACCATATGCTTTTGTGGGCCAAGGACGCTCCAAAGATTGGAACTTCTTCGACCGAGACTATTTTGGATTACGTGCAAAAACACGTCACGTGTTCGATGCCAAGAGCATCGGTAAGTCCGGAACTACACCGGCTGGTAAAAAAATTCCAAACTCACAAATGCACCTCCAGTTGTTATAAGAAGGTGAAAAATTCTAAAAAAGGATTGAAAGTGTGTCGTTACGGTTTCCCTCGAAACGTACATTGCCACTATGAATTCTGTTAGATCAGTTACTCGTCACCGTAAAATGATAAAGGTGCAGAAACGACTGTACGACTTGCCGAGAAAACAGCACGAAGTTTTAATCAATGATTACAATCCCACGCTACTTTTGGCTTCCAAAGCCAACATGGATTTGCAATTTGTCGCAGACAAATCGGAAATAGTGGCAAACTATGTCACGGCTTACGTGACAAAGGGAGACCGGGCTGACATGGACCAAACCTTTGCCGAGTTAGGCAACGAAAGTTTGTCCAAAAAATTATTTGCCTATAGATTGAAATCTTTGACGTGCAAGCAAATAGGAATTTATGAAGCTCTTGATATGATGCTGGGCCAAGACCTTTACAACAAGTCCGACAGCACTAAATTTATTAACACTAACTTAAAAGAAAACCGATCGAGAGTTTTGAAAGGTTACAAGGAACTCGCGCGTTTGAGGGAAACTGACCCCGAAAGCACGGACAATTGCCAAAAAGGGTTCGTCGACGACAAATATCCGAATCGCACTGACAGCTTGGAAAATCTTAGTTTGCGGGAATTTGGTCAGTTTTACGATTATGCGATGCGCTCTGAGGGTGTCGAGAAAAATGCGAATGTAATCCAGTTGAAAAACAATCTGGGTTTCATGAGAAAGAGAATTAAGCCGTACATAATAGAGCACTTTATTCACGACCCGATAGAGGAGAAAGAACAGTATTGTCACGCTCTACTGATCCTCTTCAAACCGTGGCGTGACGAAACTGAGCTATTGGGCGATTTTGAAACATACGCCGATGCCTTCGAAAACTCGCTTTCGGTGTTAAAAGACATGAGAGAATACCACGAGAAACTCTCGGTTTCCAAAGAACTTGAAAAGAAACGGAAGGCTTCTAAAAAGGCGAAAGAGCCAGAAACCATAGTCTCGGAGACTGAAAGTGACGACAATGAAAATGCGCTGCAAGGGAAGGAAATTGTTATCGAAACCGAACACGCGATGGCTGATGTGGAAGCTGCCATGGAAATGAATTTCGAGACTGATGTTGACAATGTGGCCTTACTAAACTCGGATCAAAGGCGAATTTATGATCACATCATGGATCACTTCTCCCAAGAGGGAGAAAAATGTAGAAACAAGTGCCTTTTTGTGTCGGGACCTGGTGGCACTGGCAAATCGTTTCTTATCGACACTCTCGCCAACGCCGTAAGGCGACGCTTTCAAAATCCTGCTAGCGTGGCAATTGCCGCGCCAACGGGTTTGGCAGCGTTGAATGTTAATGGCGTAACATTACACAGATTACTAATGTTGCCGGTAGATCATGGGCGTATTGCCGAATACCATTCCCTAAGTTCTGACAATATGAGCATTATGAAAGAAACTTTGGGTAATTTAAAACTGTTAATTATTGATGAAATTTCTATGGTCTCATCGGTTTTACTGACTCACGTTCACTTGAGACTGAACGAATTTTGGGAAATGAACCAACCATTTGGTGGAGTGGTCTCTATCCTTGTTTTGGGAGACTTTTTCCAATTGCCTCCGGTTCAAGGGAATCCCGCGTTTATCAAAATCACTTCCGAAGAAGCCAGACTTAGATTCAATTGCATCGGAGGAAGTGATCTTTGGAAGTTTTTTAAATACGATGAACTAACGCAAAATGTTAGACAAGCCAACGACCAAAGTTACGGCGACATTCTAAGCACAGTTAGAATTGGAAATATTTCCGAAGCTGATGTTGCAACCTTAGGAACTAGATTGGTTGAGGGAGGTCAAAACATCGAGGTGGCTATGGACCTTTTCATTAAGCTGTCCAATGAAGGGTTTCACCCAATTTGTTTGATGCCAAAATTAGCGATGTGCGAAAAATTCAACTGTGAAATGCTGCGAAAAAACGGCGAGAAAGTTGAAGTCATTCCTTGCCAGGATAGACTCGCTGACTACGGCAAAAAAATGAATAAAAACATTCTCAGGAGACTGCAAAGCCTACAAAACGAACCTTCCAAAACTGGCGGTTTGGAGAGCGAGTTAATTCTTTGCGTTGGCTGCCGTATAATGGTCAGAAGGAATATTAGTTTTGAAAAAGGCGTTATAAATGGTACGATGGGTTTCGTAACTGGATTCAAGAAGGACGAACAAGGAAACGTTGTTGGCATTTTTCTCAGAGTGGATCGCGAACCGAATAACGACGACGCTAACACTGACTTTTTAGTTGAGAAAATTTGCGTCAAATTTTTGCTCATGACAAACATTTACGTTAAGCGCTCGCAGTTTCCCGTCATCCTGGCGTACGCTATCACGATACACAAAAGCCAAGGAATGAGTTTAAAATGCGCCATTATGCATTTGGGTCCGAATTTATTTGGAACGGGCATGGCGTACGTCGCTTTATCGAGAGTGACGTCCTTAGCCGGACTTCATCTATTACAGTTCGATCCGACTAAAATTAAGGCGGATGGACGAGCCATAATGGAGTATAACAGGCTTCGCAAAAAATATAGGCCAGATCTGCCTGTTTTGAAAATAACAGAGTCGAAAGAAAGGCGAGGTGGGAAAAGAAGTGCACCTACTCTATCTAAAAGCCTTTTAGAAGGCGAGGAAGAGAGATGTGAAGAAACACCGAAGAAGAAAAGGAAAGCCCAACAGAGTTTGGATAGTTTTCCCTTGAAGGGTTTAGCCAACGATGATCAAGTAACGTGCTATTCTAATAGCGTTTTGCAACTGCTCTTATTAGTGCCGGAAGTAAGAGAATTGGTTAAGTCTTACAATGGATCGTTCGTTGAAAAACCAGTTTTACGTTGCCTTCATAACACGATAAACGACATCGAGAGTTCTCAAGGAAGTTTCAGTCGTAAAGGGTTGGAACTAAGAATGGCTGTTGGAAATCATTTTACGCAAAACGATCAACAAGACGCCAGTGAATTTTTGATGGTCCTCTTGACGACACTAAGCCAAGAAATGGAAGCCGATTACTCTAAGGTTCTAAAAGCACTTTTTTGGTCAAAGTCGCGAAACGTTACCAAATGCCCCAAATGTCAAGTTGAACAAAATTCGGAAAATATTGTTGAAAGCAACATTTTCAATCTTCCACTAGAAAACCGAGATAAAATTGATTGGAAATCTCTAGAAAAAAGGATGAGATTAACAGAGATGCGGTGCGTTTATTGTAATAATCCAACAATACAAGAGCGTGATGTATTGATATCCAGCGGAAAGTACGTTTTTCTGTGCCTTCTACGGGGCGATTACAGAGATGGTCGACCAATTAAGATTTCGACTAAAATATCAAATTTTGAAAATCAAAATGTCACTTTGAGCAAGATTCTCTTTAAAACTAAAGGGGTGATTATTCATAAAGGTCAATCGTTGGCCGAGGGACATTATGTGAACTTTGTGAGAAAAGACAACGGCTGGTACGAGGTCAGCGATGCAATGATCAGAAAAAAGGAGAGATTCGTCAGTAGCTTGACTGACGTCACTGTTTTGCACTTGGAAAGAGTCTAAACACTTTAAAGGGGAACTAACGTGCCTGAAGTCCATATTAAATTTACCCCGAGTAAAGCCTAAAATTTCAATAATCGTACCAGAGAGGAGCATCATATCTGTCGAAGATATACTAATAGTTTCATATTCCCTTTTAAGTAATTTATGCTTGGGTAAGATTGTTGGCCCTCGAGCATGTTTAAGGTTTACAATGGTTAGAGATTAATTTTGATGTTGCCCAGACTATAATAACCGTGAATGGGAGAGGAGGGAGGATTGTAGGGCCATGCTATTGTTATGAAAAAAGGCGATGATTCTTGCATTAATTTTTAAATTTTCTAGTGAAGGGTTTTTAATACTCTGTATTAGTTTTGCCCCAATGGTATTTTATGTAAAAACAAGTTAAAAACGTAGCCCCTGTTGGTAATGCTATGTGATTAAATATAATTCTTTAATAAGCTGGTGATACTATTGAGACAAACTCATATTATTAGTTAACATTGAACAGATTTTTAGAACTGAGATTTAGACACTCGTATCCAAATTTTAAATAAATACTGATTAAACTTAATATATTCGAAGAGTTTTCTAAATATCAGTTTCGCATCTTCCATTTTTTTTCTCTTTTAAGCGCGCTATATTTTTTTACATTAAGACGCCCATAAATTTTTTGCATTAACAATTTCAAACCGTTCAAAATAATCCACGAGATTTTATAAACTAAATTAATTTAATCTAATATTATACTGTTTTAATTTCAACCCCTGTAGCGAAGATTTTGTGTTTAAATATTATTTATTAATATAACCTTTTCTTTGTATAACTTATCAATAATGTGTACCCGACCCAATCTAATACCACTTACAAAAATCCATTTTTAAACTATTTAATGGCCATATGAACTAATTAATTTGTCCCACTAACTAATATCCTACTATTGTTGGAGAATTTGTTTTTATAAAGTTTGAGAATTATTTCCCCAATTGCGTTTACCAATATATATATATATATTACATTACCCTTGTAAATAAAATAACTAAACCATTTTTTTTTTACAATTAATATTCCAAGAAGTTTTGCATATTCTCTATGTGTTTCTCACCAGCTGGAGTAGTCTGAGTGACGGGTGCCATTGAGTAAAACCGACAGGGGTAGAATTTGCAAAACTTCTCGAATAGCTTTTTTTTCTTCAAAATTTAATAACCTTTTCATTGTCCCTTTGGTAACCCACGCGCAAAACAATAATTCTCATGTTCTAGCAGCACTGTTTCCAAACTTAAAGCTAAGAGTTGCCTAACAAAATTTTAAAAAATTGACCCTCAAAATCTATTTTTAAATGAACATATAATAGCCAGTAAATAGTAAAGTTTTCTTTCGCCTCCTCCCCCTCCGCCCCTTTACATAACTAATAACGAAGAACAAAATTATTTCGACAAAAATGCTACAAGCAGTGCATATTTTCAACTTTGAAACATGCAATTTAAAGACTATTTTCGTACAACTACGAGCGTATTGTATCAACACGTGCCAGCTGCTAAGCTTCAACAGAAAGATAATTCATCATAGCCTTTACCAGTAAATTAAAAGTTTAAAACTACACAGTTAAAAAATATGATCATCATCATTATAAAAAACAACACCACAAGACTTCGATAGACAGATCAAGAAAGATAAATATTCAACTTCTATGCCGAAACAACAGACACTTTAGACTGGCGTGTTCAAAGAATGAGAGCGACTTTGGATTAAAAAAACCAAAGATATCAAAGAAATAACCTTCGTATTGGTTGAGCGAGTGTCTATAGAACGTCAAGCTGTACCAAGGCCAAGCAATACATGTCAATTATTTGGTTTCCCTGCATAATTATATAACGGCTTGGCAAGCCTTGCCTTCAAGTTCATCAACACAATAGAAGTTCATAACAGATATGAATTCGCTAAAAAAAAACTTTTTTGAACAAAAGTTGCTTCAACGTTATTAAAATTTAGAACAGCAATGGTTTGTTACTAAAATTATGTACTTCACTATGTTGGGAGTTTGGACGCACTCTTGTAAGCCAAGCTTCTGGGCGACAAAGTTTTGAGGGAATAAGGGACTTGTCAGCATGCCTACCCTACAGGAACTGACTACCCCGTGTCCGCGGGTGGTGAAATACCCCAAATCCCCCCTCCTTCACCACCCGATTAAACCTCAAGTACTTCACTCGTAACTCTAAAAAACCCAACTGTGATTAACTTGGACTCCATCGAAACGCCTTATGAACGTTATTTTACGGACGTTTACCAAACAAAACAAGCTCGATGGAATTAGTAAAATAAAGCTGCCAATTAATGACGTCAAGCAGTAATGCTATCTGAGTTCAAAAGTAAAAAATATATAAAAAAAATAAAATGGACTGGAGATGTCGCTAACAAAACAAAATCACGCGCGATGGAGCTAGTAAAAAGCTACCGATTAATGACATTAACCACTAACGCCATCTTAGTTCAATAGTGAAGCACAAGGCTCCTCATTAACTGTGAATTAAACTGCAGACTCTACATCAATAAAACAAAACCAAGCACGATGGAAACAGCAAAAAAAGCTACCAATTTATGACATTAACCACTAACGCCATCTTAGTTCAATAGTATTAAATATTGAAAAAATAAAAATCAACTGGATTGAAGATGTCACTAACGAAATACAAGGCGCTTCATTAACTCTCTGAGCTAAACTGCAGATTCTACACCAACAAATCACTACCCTTTTTAAAAAGCATCTTTAAGTATATTAGCAGTATTTTAACAAACTCCCCCTTCCCTTTTTTATACCTAAAATAATTTAACATTAAAACCCATGCTTACTATTTTTCTGGCTATTATATATTCTCAATTTTACAGTCCTAGGATTAAATGTGTATAAATATTTTTTCATCATTGAATTATTCACTTGAGAGATTAATAAAATGATTATTGGTGCTCTAACGTTAATGTTGAACTTTTCACACTTTTTATGTCCAACCTTCACGTATGACTGTCTTTGAACATTTTTTTAATCCCTCTCATGTATTCATAGTGAAACTTACATTTTAGATTCAGTTAAAATTAATTATAGTTATTCATAGCTTTTCCCTGTTAAGGTCTATTTTTTGCCAGTTAGGACGCAATCACTAATTATTCTCAAAAGCCTTTCTGGTGTCCAAAATAATTTTCCTTATAAAGTTATGAATGAAACCCTTTAAAAAATACGCAACTATTAGCTTTGAACGTGAAAAACAAAATTTTTATTTACTGGAAAATAATTATAATGAATACCATAAATAAATAACAACCAGGGAAATTCAATTCCAAATTGCGTGCTATAAATAAACGTAGCAATTATCAATCCAAATGTGTTTTTAAAATAAATCTTTAGCACATTCCAATAAAATAATCATGCGTGTTTAAACTTTGAAAAAAAAGTTTAACCAAAATATTCTTAAAGCAATTTATTGTTTTAATGATTTGAAAGTAATTATTGAACATCCATAACCTTAAAAATTACACTTTATATTTTATAAAATAAATAATACTATTATTTGACATCAATAAACTACTGTAACTCTCATTTGACTTTATTTATCAAAGGTAAATAAATAGTTACCATAAGTTTCATAAATACTAGTAAATAATTTGTTGATCAATGATAAATCTAAGCACAGTTCCATTGCCAGACTCCCCTAGTATGCTGGCTAATCATTTATCATCTATCCCAATCCAATTAAGATTGTACTTAAGGACAGAGCTAAAAATAAAATATGCCAAACTACCACACAAGAGAAAATCTTTTTAAGACGCGCCAAAGGAGGGGCCCTTTGCATTAAAACTGAATGGCTAAATGTATTCCTGTTATTGTATATCCAATTATTATGAAATTGACATCTTTTCCAAAATACTACAAAATTGTATTTCTTTTCCCCCGAAATATTGCCAAATTATTGCTAGTTGTCTTATTTAATCATGTCATTTTTAACAAAAAAAATTACCATTTTAGTTTCTTAAATTAGGTTAAAGCAGACTTCTGGTTAAAGTTAGAGCACCACAAAAGATGGTATTCCATATGTTGAATCTTGTGTAAAGGTTAAGAGATATATCCGTTCTGTATAAGATGTTGTTGACACATTGACACTGGAAATGGGGTTCAAAATTAGCCTGAAAGCAACTGGTATATTCTGGTCTGGGTTCATCAGAAGTAGTCAAACTAAAATCTTTGTCATGACATCACACCCTAGTACAATATCTTATTTCATCAGCTCAAATTAAGACTAAAAATATTGATGTGACGTCCCCTTAGCTACTAAATCTCAGTCTGTTGAATGACATACTATTTCCTTTTCTGCAGCATGCGGGAATGAGCACTGAAATAAATTAATCACCACCGCATGTACGCAAAATTAATAAAAATTAAGACCGAAGTAACAGATATTAATCAAAACGCGTCTTGGATTTAACCAAGACCTAAAAAGTATCGATAAGAACAAGGTTAATCACTTGACTGAATGCACAGATATTGAAACTTTTTTTTAATTAAAACTTACATGCTTAAGAAAGTATGTTCCATCACCCTATTCCATTGAATAAACTTACTTTACTGGTAGTAAATTTTTTCCCTCTCAATAATTTGAAAAATTTACTTATCTCGGGTTTTCGAGCACAATTCCATTCCCCGAAAACATTTTATAACTACATTTATTATCACTTTTAAGAGTTTTCGTGTGGAAAAATACTAAGCATGGGCGAATACTCGAGTAACACGAATAACTCGATCGAATATCGAGACGAATAACCGTCTCGATATTCGATAAGCCCCATTTCGGGTATTCGAACGAATATCGAATAGTGAATTTTACTATTCGGGCCTACTACTCGTTAAATATTCGACTAACTATTCGTTAAATATTCGACTAACTATTCGTTAAATATTCGATTAACTATTCGTTAAATATTCGATTAACTATTCGAGAAAACAAAAATATTAACCCTAAAAATGTTTTAAAAAAGTAATGGCAGTTACACTTTTTAATGTATAAGTTTCTATGGGAAAATAGGCCTGAAGTGCTACTACTCTATAGCGCATGTAAATTCTAAATATAATTTAAATTGATTTTAATTAATCCTTCTATTTCTGACTATTCGATAACTATTCGATAAGGGCAATTTTAAGTTAAGCCTAATTATTCGATATTCGGTTCCCAAACAACTATTCGTCTCGGTATTCGATAAGAAAATTTTTCACTATTCGATATTCGTCTCGACAGTCAAAAACTGGTATTCGCCCATGCTTAAAAAATACCATATAACTAGTAACTACACGTAACGGTAACAATGACAAATTTGACAAAATGATTTAGGGTAGTCTGCTTAGCCTCTGCTGCGCCCGATACGAGCAAGGAGGATCTATAGTTGTATACCCCCTTGATAGAAGTACGCATTGTGCCATTCTCATGCCTTGTCTTTCGCTGACCTTGTCACCAAGGCAATAGCCCACTCAATTACGTGTTAAGCTGCTCGAGAATTCTGTGTGAATTACTTTTTAAGGTCAGCAAATAGTAATTGTTTTTGAGAGCATTCCTCGCCTTGAAATAGGACAACTACGAAATAATTCGACCAAATTGAAGTTTAAATATTCGAACAAATCTTATTTTATAAATATCTTCTACCATTTCAATTTCTATAAAACTGTTCTACCAAATGCATACAGAGGGTTACCAGAAGTCTCTGGGGCTACTAGAAATACTACATTTACTATAGTGTGTTACCACGAACTTTGTAGTGACGTCACATGCTCTTATCTCTTACCTTATTTTCAGGCGACCATATTGGAAGTCGCGAGACGTCGTCAGCTTGGGCAATACAAATTCGGGACCCAATATTGACGTCATAGTTTCCTCCCCCCAGCTTCGCGGTAGCACACTATAGGAAGATTCGCAGCGACAAGTTTAAAAATCCCATATTCCTTTAAAAACCGTTAATACATTATTCTTGTTCCTGAAGATATACAGACTAAGTACTAGTAGCAGAGTAGCCACAGCGTCGTAGATCGCGCGACTCGGTGAACGCAGGCTATTTTGCAAAATAACCAAGTCATAATTTTCAGGCTACGACCACGCTTAAGTTAACAATTACAACAAAGAAAATCAAAAAATTACGAATATCATGCACGCCCCTACTGCTTGCGAACCATAGAAACGCCATGGCAGAACCGTTTGACCATTGTCTGTCGTACCGCTGCTATAGACCCTTTCTACGTAAAAAAAAGAGATGTCAATCCTCAGTATCGGGACATACGGGGGGGGGGTTGACCCCTCACCGTCTCTGCTCTATTTATGATTTTTCCATCGACTCGAGCGAGATGGAAGGCAAAGTTTTACCCCCGTGTCTTTCCATGACAAAGTGGTCTATTACATAATTCAGTTTAACCAAGAGTAAAAATCATAACGTCCCTATTGAATGTGCTGCCATTGTTGAAATTTGCACTAAAATTAACAAAAGGTTTCATTATGGAGCGTACAGGGCATGAACGGGGGATATGTTAGGAACCTATTAACGACGCAATGTCATACACGTACTCTCTTAAAAGTGATAATAAATGTAGTTATAAAATGTTTTCGGGGAATGGAATTGTGTTCGAAAACCCGAGATAAGTAAATTTTTCAAATTATTGAGAGGGAAAAAATTTACTACCAGTAAAGTAAGTTTATTCAATGGAATAGGGTGATGGAACATACTTTCTTAAGCATGTAAGTTTTAATTAAAAAAGTTTCAATATCTGCGCATTCAGTCAAGTGATTAACCTTGTTCTTATCGATACTTTTTAGGTCTTGGTTAAATCCAAGACGCGTTTTGATTAATTTACATTGGCTTTTGAATTTAAAGATAGCTTTTGTCATAATAAAAGAATTTAAAAATTCCCAAAATTTGAAATTTTGTTTTTTGTTACCAGTTAAAGGGGAGACAAAAACACCAAACCAATCATAAAGGAGGTGAAAGATACGCCCTTGGGGTCTCGAAAAAAGCTAAAATATTTTTTTTTAAGTTGGGCCACTTGCCGTTACGCGTCACAGTGTTAGACCCCCAACTAATTATTAATTAATTTATAATAAAAGTTCTAAAAAAGATAGACATTTTTCAAGATAAGGGTCGGATTCCTCGCCTTTTATAGCATATGTGTGTTTAATTTCATAAACATGTCCAAAAAATCAAGTGAGTTATGGTTACTTTTGCCAGGGCCCAAAAATGTTTCGCGGACACTGCAGAAATCGCGGGGGTTTACTCAAAACCTTTCTAAAAATTCATTTATTTTTAGTTTCACCTGAAAATCTGGAAATCGTAGTTATTTAAGCATAGCTGCAAGTGTGCCAACTTTTATTAGGATCGGCCGACACATGGTGGCATGCCTAGGTGAAACCATATGGAATGACCCATTTGGCAAATATTTCAATTTAGACATGATAAGCCTTCTATTGGTATTATACAGTTCAACGGCATTCTTGTGTTCCAATAACATTTTTTAGTATTAATAAATATAATATAATGCCTTGCTTTTTTATATAGCATCATCATTAATAACAATTCAACCTTAAAGTTCCTTAAAATGTTTAACAAATACTCCATATCATTAAAAGTATTTTAAAATTTATTAAAACATTGTAATAAATTGTTCAAAAATTGTAAAAAATTATTCAAAAATTTCAAAAACTATTCATAACTTTTAAAAATTCAAAAGTATTATAAATTATTGAAACCTTTTATAAATTATTCAAAGATTTTAACAAATATTCAATGTTTTTAAAAACTAAATTTTTATTTCTAATTATTTCTATTAATATTTAATCATTTAAAATATGCAATAAAATTATTTCAAAACATAAAACTCGTTTTCAATGATTAATCGAGATGTTGACTGAAATAATTGTTATTATAATTCTATATTTAATGTCAGTAATTTGGAGCTCTTAAACCTAACCAGCGCAAGTTTTATTCCATTAAAAATTAAGTGTTAATCATCTAAATACCTGTTTCCATATTAGGGCCATTTTCAGAAAAACTTAGCAAAGTCAATTTTTAGCGATATACCATGTCTATTGTGTTTACATTTATTTGCTGATGATTCACTGACTTTTATAACCATTACTCTACATCACATCATATCTAAAGTAAAAACTATAACTTTTATTAAAGTTAAGAAGCCATTTTATTATCCCTTATACTTCAATGATGATCATCCTTCATAACTTTATAAGATATGTTACATAACATTTGTTTCAGCTGATACCATCTTATTAGGCCTTTCCGGTTTTATTAGACGCAACACTGGTCATACTGAGGCTTCTACAACTCTATTCCGAACCTTTTGTTTACCAATCTTGGAATATGCTTCCCCTGTCTGGAATCCCTTTCTAGCTAAGGATGTTTGGGCTTTAGAATCAGTACAGCGGGGGTTCACGCGTTTCTCTCTAATGTGCCCTAGGGCCAATAGAGCTGGCCATGTTCCCTATTCTGAGCGATTGAAAACGATTGGTCTTAGTCCCCTTGAGGTGCGTCGTGCAGTTTCCGATGTAGTTACTCTTTGGCGTCTCCGGGGTTTTCTGGATTTTAGACTTAAACCATTTGTCCGGATAAACCCTAGACATTCAACTCTAACTTATTGTTTACAATTTGCTAGGTGTTTATTGCTTCAAAATTCTGTTTTTTTCGTGTTGAGAGGACCTGGAATTCTCTTCCTGTCCCTGATGATCTTCGCCGGGAAGAGTCTTTCCAGGCCTTCAAAACTGGGGTTTCTAAATTTCTTTACACTAACTGGCTTAATTCTTTACTTTAATTTACTCAAAATTTTAGTCACTCATAGATTTATATTTATAATGTTTGTTTAATTTAAGTTAAGTTTTATTTGTTGTTTTTTGTGTATCTGTCCCGGTAACCACACTTTACAGGCCTAGGCCTTCTGTGGTTGCCTGTAACGTGTGTTACTAAATTAAGTATTATTATTTTTATTATCACTATATCTCCCCTAATTTCAGTAAATTAGATAGCGGCAGTATTCTGTATTGCTACAGCTTTAGTTACCTATCTTTAGGAAATAAACAAATAAGTTCATAAAATGTTAGCATAATACAAAGCAGACTACGAAGTTAGGAGAAAGAGAATTACGAACGAGAATAGGAAGGTATTGCCTAGCCTCCTGGTGTAAAAGTTATGAGCCCTCCATGTGTGTAAAAATTTGTCAGAAGCCGTACAAAGAGGGAGCAAGGAGGAACGAAGTCATAGCTATTAGCCAACTCGGTTTTGAAATTCTAGAAGCCTTGTTTTGACCAAGGTTTAGCGAAATTATTTAATTTAAAAAATACCTCTAAACGATGCATTTAAAATGTTCTATATTTATATATTATTGAAGCATAGCGCGGCTCAAGCGGATCCCCTACTCGGTCACTTTCCTTCTGAACTCCGGGTTTGGCTTGGCAGGATTTATAAATGCACGTATAAATCCCGCCTACAAATGCCTCAAGCATTGACAAGCCAAAACTTCATAGAGAGTTAACTTGTAGGGGATAAACTGGAGCTGCGCTATGCTTTATATTTTTGAAACGAAAAATTGTAAAATGAGACCTTATTACACACTAGACTTGTGCACAAACAGTTGTCAGAGAGTTGTGCACAAACAGATGTCAAAGGGTTGTGCACAAACAGATGTCAAAGGGTTGTGCACAAACAGATGTCAAATGGTTGTGCACAAACAGATGTCAAAGGGTTGTGCACAAACAGATGTCAAAGGGTTGTGCACAAACAGATGTCAGAGGGTTGTGCACAAATAGATGTCAGAGGGTTGTGCAAAAATTGATGTCAGAGGGTTGTGCAAAAATTGATGTCAGAGGGTTGTGCTCAAATAAATGTCAGAGGCTCGTGCACAAACAGATGTCAGAGGCTCGTGCACAAACAGATGTCAAAGGGTTGTGCACAAACAGATGTCAAAGGGTTGTGCACAAACAGATGTCAAAGGGTTGTGCACAAACAGATGTCAAAGGGTTGTGCACAAACAGATGTCAAAGGGTTGTGCACAAACAGATGTCAGAGGGTTGTGCACAAATAGATGTCAGAGGGCTGTGCACAAATAGATGTCAGAGGGTTGTGCACAAATAGATGTCAGAGGGTTGTGCACAAATAAATGTCAGAGGGTTGTGCAAAAATAGATGTCAGAGGCTCGTGCACAAATAGATGTCAGAGGCTTGTGCACAAGCATGTGTTAAAGACGTGTGCACAAACCCGAATTTATCGTTTTGCCCAGAGATATCACTTGAATTCAGGCTTATTTAACCTCCAATAGACCATTTCATCATTATTTAACCTTCATTAGACCATTTCATCATAGCTTATTTAACCTTCAATAGACCATTTCATCCACAAGGCTCCAAATAGAATCGCTCCAATAGGTATGCAAAAATAAACCACTAAAAAAGGCGAGTTTCCAATGTGTTGTCAATTTCAAATAAAACAGTGTATCATTGAAAAATCGCAAATCGAGGTATTTTTGAAAAATTAAAATTAAACATACTTAAACTTAATTTTTCGAAATAAAGAGTAAAAAAGGACCTAAAATAAAGATCATATGTTCATTTAAAACGGTTTTCAATCCTAAGAAATGTATAGTTTAGTTATATACGTTCCACAACTTGGCCTTATTTATAAAAATTCCCATGTTATTTCTATGGGAATTTTCCAGTTTTTTGCTACAAAGGCTGATTCATTTTATGTAAATGAAAACCACCCTTAGCAACTTTATTTTTTATAAAATAAACTATTAGATGAATCCCTTTGAAATTTTAACGAATTTACATACTAAGGACCCGGAATGTAGTTCTGTGGAATTTTTTCAGAACAGTTAACACAACACAAAAAAAAAAACTACATCCAAACAAAAAACCCTCCTTATACATTAAGAGCAGTATGAAGTCTTATCTAAGAGAGGAATATACTTCCATTAGATACATTTTTCCTTCTTCGTGGCATGTTTCCGACCAACAAAATACATGGCGGCTATCAAATCTATCTAGCGTATGCGTGCATTCTTGAAATGTATGATGTAGTCAGTGGGATAATTTCATTGGCTGGGACACCGGCGTAACGCCGAACACGACCGAAAAATAGAACACAACTTGCGCCCGGCCGAGCGGAACTTCCGTCGGGCTCGGCGTAAAGATTTTTCGGTCGAACCCCTTTCTGCCGGGTCTCCGTCGTGATTTCGGTCGAGTGCGAGTCTAGCTTAAATGTAGCAGGTGATATATTGTAAAACTAGCCCCACTGATGTCAAGTACATTAAACTTAACTTGTTTGAGCGAGTTGCCTTTGTTTCTATTGAGGCAATGTGGTGAAATATTTTTGACTGTGATAAATGAGATGAACTTACATTGGCATCATTTAATAATAGAGCTATTTTAAGGAAAGTTTTTGAGTCGGGGTTTCGTCAGTCCCCGCCTAGGTGCCTTTTTTGTGACCGAAATTTAGCATAGAGTTTTACAGTGGCCCGCACGAAGGGAGGGTGACTATGACGATGAAACCGTATATATTGATTATCAGACTGATTCGGATGATGAACCAAATGGTGTTTAAAATGTAACATTTTTGTATTTTTATTTGCATTAAATAATAATTTAACGTTACTAGGTTTCATTGAATGAGTGTGAAATAGAATGTGCCTGCATAGAGCTATATCAGTAGAAGGGGGAAACGTCACAGTTGGGCCTGCCAATAAACGGAGACGATTTTCACCCTCCCTCTGTTCGGGCCACTGTAGAGTGTAGAACTCTAATCTAAATTTCGCGCACAATAAGGCACCTGGGCGGGGATTGGCGAAACCCCGCCTCAGAAACTCTCCTTACCCCCGAATTGAAATAGCTCTATTATTAAATGATGCCGATTTAAGTTCATTTCATTTATCACAGTTAAAAATATTTCACCACATTACCTCGATAGAAACAGAGGCAACTCGCTCAAACAAGTTAAGTTTAATGTACTTGACATCAGTGGGGCTGGTTTTACAATATATCACCTACTACATTTAAGCTAGACTCGCACTCGACGGAAATCACGACGGAGACCCGGCAGAAAGGGGTTCGACCGAAAAATCTTTACGCCGAGCCCGACGGAATTTCCGCTCGGCCGGGCGCAAGTTGTGTTTTATTTTTCGGTCGTGTTCGGCGTTACGCCGGTGTCTCAACCAATGAAATTATCCCACTGACTACGTCATAAATTTCAAGAGTGCACTCATACGCTTGATAGATTGATAGCCGCCATGTTTTTTTGGTCGGAAACATGCCACGAAGAAAGAAAAGTGTATCTAATAGAAGTATATTGAGGTAAGATGTTAGTAAGGAAGTCTTTATTGAGGAAGTTAGAAAATATACTTTCTTGTACGATCTAAGCGCCAATGGGACAGAGATACCAATTCAGAGTGCAAAATAAATGTTATGGAAACCACTCTAATCTGTCACGTGACCCAAAAATATCCACCGCCAAACTCAAAATTCAGTCGTAGTGTGAACAGTCTACAGTCGGACGACGGCGTAAGGTAAAATTTCTACCGTATGCTGCGTGATTTGCGCCGGTTTTTTCGGTCGAGTGGGAATCTAGCTTTATGAGGCACGAAGTTGTCATAGTCTGACGCAAGAATTAGGCCGTCAGATTAAACCTAAGCCGCGTATTTTCCAGTCAGATTTTATATTCTGTTATTTAGCACGACCAGATCTATCAAACAACACCGGATTCATACATGTACCTCATGAGGTAAGAATTCATACCTCATTCGACCATTTTAACCCCCGTCTGATTTATTGATGGCCCCCTTTGATGACGTCAGATTTCGTATATTTGGAATCGCCATTTCCAGTTCTATCATTTGCCACCTTTTTTATTCATGTACCTCATGAGGTAAGAAATCATACCTCATTAGGGTCAAACATGACCCCGCCCCCCTCAAATGTCCCAGCTGTGACGCGTAAGACGGCCAAATCTATTAATGAGCATCAAAACTGAACTCATTCCAGTGGTCAGACCTTTTGTACTTTATGAGGTAAGATCCAGGTCACTGGCTCTTGGTCTAATAGAAATACAGAATATTGTTGTCTTTCTATAGCTTTCAGACTAAATTTATGGTTGAAAAGATTTAGTGCGAACATTTATTCTGAAAATAAAAATTAAATTCAAACTTGAGTGTTATATTACGTGGTGTGGATAGAATTGGTATAAATAGCGTTTCAGATTTACGGAAAGTATCATTCTAACTCGACCCGTCGGGAAGTATCATTATAAAGTAAATACGGAATTAAACCATGGAGTCTAGCAAGCCCACCATCTGTAGAATCATCTACACTGCAACATTGGGGTTAATAGCCCCCAATTTGTTAATAACCTTCAAAGTATTTGAAATTATAATAAAAAAATACCACTGATCCTGACATAACGGGGTTTTCCCTGACGAACCCTCCGGTCAGACCAGGGTGGATCTACCTTACTACGCCAATCTGGGCAACATTAGAAAAAATGGGCTAAAAAGAAGTCAACAGTACATCACGGTAAGACAATATTTTCAGAAATGTCTATAATTTAATCTTGTGTTAACTGGAATATCTTCATTTAGGTCCAAAAAATTCCCTTGCCAGTGGAGGGTGAAGCTGAGGTGGTCAATATTCTAGACTTCCTCGGTATTCAAGTTGCCGCCCCGATAACAGACGCATCGCCTAATCCATTGCCGGTCAATCTACCGTCATTCGTGTTAGCATCGACATCCCTTGAACCGACAATCGTACCTCACCTAACGGTGGAAGATCTAAATCCACCCATCTTATCAAGCACCACCACAACCTTCGAGTCACCCCCATCATCTTTTGATGTAAACCCCCGAAAAAGGACTAAGTTGACAGGGTTGGCTGAACCTAAAAAACGAAGAAAAAAACCCATCGTCGAGACACCTGAACTACAGCGGCAGATACTTCTAGATGAGATCTTCCAATCGATTATTGGTGCTCCCATCAATTGCTTTTTACAAATACATGTAAATTTAAAAACATTAAAGAAAAATCTTCAACTTCTATTTCAATTTGTACTTCTATTTTTAGGCCTACATTTTTAGCTAAGAGATTGGATTGTAGGAATTCAATCTGTACGTCAATTTCAATTACACTTCTATAAAAAAATTAACATTTCTACCCGCGGATTCGATTGTAGGAAATGTAGTGTTGTTTTGAAGGGGTGAATTCAAGTTTTAAGAAAAACATGGTGGGTATATAAACCTCGGAAGAACCATAATTATTTCATTCTGAGGTTCAATCTAGTAAGCTAAGTAATTGTTTTATTCTGTGCTTCAATCTAGTAAGACAAATAATAATTTAAAACTATGTTTTCGTGTGGCGTATGTGCTAAACAATTTAAAGGAAAATCTACGTTAACGAGACATACTCGCGAACAGCATGATGGGGTGAAATATACTTGTGATATGTGCGGGGTAAGTTTCGCGCGTGTAGGAAATCTGAGGCGTCATTCTCGTATACACTATGCAGAACTGAAGGAATCATCAGGTGAAACGCCTACCTCCGCCGAGGATGCTTTTTCCGACGGTGCCGAGGAGATGTTAGCCCTAGGTGATGCGGTTCTTAGTGCTCGATATACTCCTAAAGATTGTCAATCTGACTTCGAACTTTTTATCACGCCACTTATCCTTAGTTTGATTAAGTATTTGAGGGGACAGTTACTAAAAAGAAAAGGGATAAAGTGGAACATTTTAATTCGAGTTCGTTATGCTAAAGTTCTGAACAACGGTGATAAAGTTGAACACATTCCGTACATCCGAAGTAAAACGCAAACGGCTCTATTAGCAGACCAGTTTCAAAATCAGATGGACGAATGCGTACAACAAATTACGCATCAAATGCATGAATTCCAGGAATTAGGAAGTAATTGGGTTATCGACCGTATTTTGTATCTCCAAGTGAATGTTATAAAGTATTTACCCCTTGTCGGCGGATCCTATATAAGAACCCCCGATAGAATTCGTGATACAAATAGCGTGCTCAATAAAAAGTCTGACGATGGAATGTGTTTTAAGTGGGCATGCTTAGCCCACCTTCATCCGGTCGATCAAAACGCGAATCAAGTTTCAAAGTATAAACAGTACGTGAATGAACTAAACTGCTCGGACATTAGTTTTCCCTTTACACTCAACTCTCACAACTTAAAGAAATTTGAGGTAAAAAACAATCTCTCGATTAACTTGTATGCCTGGGAGAAGGAAGTTTTTCCTCTCTATATTAGCGATGAGAGCGTGATCGAAGAAAGGGAAATCGACCTTCTTCTTTTATCTGACGGTGAAAAAAAAATTTTTACCTCATCCGAAGTCTCAGTACACTTTTGTCCCATTTCACATCTCACAAAAGTCGCATTCACGTGTGTAGACGATGTCTTCACAGATTTTCGGGGTTGAACGCGAAACGAAATCACACCGAGCACGTTAAAATTGCTCAATCCATGATTCGCAAAGAATTAAAATGCCTCACAAAAACCCCGTCCTATCTTTTGACAAGTTCGAATGGATGCAAAAGGTATATATTTCTATTTTTAAAATATTTCCCTTATGTTAGTTGATATCATTTATAGTGTCCATTCATAATTTACGCTGATTTTGAGAGCATTTTAAATCGATATCAAACTTGTGCAAACAACGAGACTATCTCTTCTACCACGAAACTTACGGAACACATCGCCTGTGGATTCAGCTACGTTGTGATAGGCCCAAATGGTGTGTAACTAAATTCTCATCGTAAAAACCTATCTTTCTAACAATAATATTTAGGAGAGCCTAGTGCGCCCGTAACGTATCGAGGTTTAGACGCCGTCCAAATTTTTATCGAGAGTCTGATGATGGAGGTGGAAACCATAACCGAGGTCCTGGAACAGAATATTCCAATGAATCTAACCCCTAGCGAATTGGAAATTAGTAAGAGGGTAACCCACTGCTACATTTGCAGAAAAATTCTCCCTGTTGAGGACTACGTGTGAATGATCATTGTCATCTGACCGATAAGTTTTATTTATTACTTAATTTCTTTGTTCCGTATTTAATTTCCCCTGATTTTAAGCCGCTTCCGAGGTCGGGCGCACAATAGCTGCAACCTCAAAATGCAACTAGGTAAGAAAATCCCCGTGATTCTACACAACTTATCTCGGTAAGTTATTTCCTAATTCTTAACAGCGATCATTTTAACTGTTATTTCTCTTTAAAGGTATGATTCCCATCTTATCCTCCAAAAGATTGGTCTTTTCAAGGAGGAGAAAATAACGGTCATCCCTAACAATACCGAGACCTATATCAGTTTCGGGTTTGGGAGATTACAATTCCTAGATTCGATGCGATTTATGGGGGCTTCGCTGGACACCCTTGTTCAAAATTTAGCTACTGGTGGAATTGATAAATTCAAGATCCTTAGCGCGTCATATAACCCCGAGCAAGTAAATTTAGCTCTCAAGAAGTTGTCTTTTCCAAATGATTATATGGATTCTATGGAACGATTTGAGGAAACTGAACTACCGTCGAGGAAGGCTTTCTATAATACATTAACTGATGAGTCTATCTCTGAGGCAAGCTACCAGCATGCGTGTGAAGTCTAGGAGAAATTTGGAATTAAGACTTTAGGTAATTTTTATCTGTTAAGGGGGGGGATGATATTTTAATATTTATAATTTTCAGGTGATCTACATGACACATATGTCCAAATTGACACATTACAATTAGCATGTGTGTTCGAAGAATTCAGGACAATGTGTCTCGATTTCTATCGATTGGACCCCGCTCACTCGTATACCGGACCTGGCTTGGCTTGGCAGACTGCGCTGCTGATGACGGATGTAAAGTTGGATTTGCTCTTAGACCAGGATATGCATCTATTCATCGGTAATTTATTTGAATATGTTTTCATTTATGAAATTTACAAATTTCCACGTTAAGAAAGGGGTATACGTGGCGGTGTGAGTCTAATTTCCAACCGTTTTGCCGAGGCTAATAACAAGGATTTGCCGAACTACGATCCATCCAAGCCTAGTAACTACATCGTATATCTCGACCTAAATAATTTATACGGTAATTTATGGATTATTAATAAGCTAAAATGCTCTTATAATCTTATTTTCATTGTTTACAATAGGTACCGTTATGAAGGACTATTTACCCATGAATAACTTCAATTGGATTGATGAGGACAGCGATATTTTAGCTGATAGCAAGACGCCCTATCTTCTGTCTTATACCGAGAAGACCATTCTGAACACGCTAGACGATTCACCCCACGGATTCATTCTCGAGGTGGATTTGGAATACCCCAAGGAATTACACCGTTCCCATAATTGCTATCCGCTAGCACCAGAGACGAGGGAAATAACCACCGATGAGTTTTCCTCATACTATAAATCATTGATGGAAAAGAATGGTCTCCCCCTGAAAGACACTCTACCTAAACTCGTACCTAGTCTGGATAACAAATGCAACTACGTCATACACTATAGGAATCTAAAATATTACCTTTCGAAGGGTCTAAAATTAACCAGAGTACATAAAATATTATGGTTTAAGCAAGGCCCTTGGTTAAGCCCTTACATAGATTTCAATTCGGAGAAACGGAAAAACGCTACTAATTCATTCCAGCGCGACTATTTTAAACTGATGAACAATAGGTACCAAAAGGCTAATCAATATTCATTATCTTTGTTATTAATTGGACGTCTAACAGCGTTTTCGGTAAGACCACGGAAAATCTACGGAATCGAATAGATTTCCATCTCGTACAAACCGAGGAAAGAGCGGTTAAAAAGGCATCATCACCAGCCTTCCAAAAATTCATTACGTATCATAATGAATTGGTCGGAATCCAGATGGTTAAGAAAACTTTAACCCTAAATCGACCCATCTACACTGGCTTCTCAATATTAGATCTTTCCAAATTATTTCTATATCGATTTCACTACGATTTTATTAGAGAGAAATACGGAGATAAGGCCATTCTTCAATTTACTGATACTGGTTTGTTTATTTATCTTAAATCCCCCCTCCTTCCCCCACTAACTTTATCTTCAATTCATAGATAGCTTAATGTACGACATAAAGACCTTAGACGTATACGCTGACTTTAAGGAGCACGCAGATCGGTTTGATTTCTCCGGTTGTCCGAAATCGCACCCTCTTTTCAGCGATGTGAATAAGAAGGTCCTGGGTTAGATGAAAGATGAGATGGATGGAGTGATAATAAAGGGTAATATTTCCGAAAAAATTATTTTCTTAATCATGTTTACACCTCTACCTTTATTAGAATTTGTAGGGTTAAGACCTAAGATTTATTCTATTCTATCCGAAAACGGTGAAAAGAAAACCGCAAAGGGAATCCGTCGCCGCGTCGTCAAACGATCAATTCACCATGCTGATTATCGGAAATGTTTATTTGGCGAAGAAGAAACGACGTGCAGTATGAAAAGGATTGTGAGCACTAAACACAATCTGCGTACAGTTCACCAAACCAAAAAGGCGTTATCCGCTTGTGATAACAAAAAATATATCCTCCCAGGAGGAGTGCGCCCCCTGGCATATGGGCATTTCTTTATCGAAAAATTTAACCAAAAATGTAAAGAATTAAATATAAAACCGTGATAAACTTGAAATTATAATTTTATTGAAAATGTTTTATACATAAATTATTTTATCATATTATCGCTGGCGTTTTTATCCGTAGAAAACCTAGATATAGTGAATGTAATATAGGCGTGCTCTAGAGTCAGAAGATGACCACGAAATTTGAAAATAAACTTTATTTTGAAAAATTGCTTAAATATGTTACACTTTAGATATGATTCATACTCCTTTTCAGTCTTATTATATACACTTTAGATATGATTCATACTCCTTTTCAGTCTTATTATATACACTTTAGATATGATTCATACTCTTTTTCAGTCTTATTATATACACTTTAGATATGATTCATACTCCTTTTCAGTCTTATTATATGATTATTGAAGCGCTTCGCGATCTTCAGATCATTTTGTCGCTGCCTCCGGGAAAACCCATCCAAAAAGCTTTTCGTACTTTTCTTCGAACTTCTATGTATAATATTGTTACAGTGGTTTTTAGATCTCAATATGTAAATAGTATTTTTTAGACTAGAATGTTTTTTATGAAGTTCAATCGAACGCCCTCTGCCCCCAAGTCATGTGATACGAGAGATAAGGGGATGTTTACCTTTAACGAACGGGACAAGATTATCGGAGAGTTGAGTCGTGGCATTCACGGGAATTAAGTGTGTATTTTTAAAGAACTGACGATCAATAAATGTGATATTAATCTAAGTTAAAACTCGGAATTATTATTAAAGTCCGCGACTTGTACCCACAACATACTGCAACATTTTGGTGCCAGAAGTGGGATCCTTCACAGATGCTTTGTTACGTCTGTTAAAGAACACAAAGCACCGAGAAATATTCAGCGTGGACCGTACTTATCTACTACTTGGACATTTAAAAGAGCAATACGATAGAAATGGCATGTCAGTCGAACCCTAGTTTGCAGATTGGATATTTCTCAGGAAATTACGGTGAATCGGCCGAAGAATGGCTAATTCAGTTCGAGAGGATGGCAGTACAATTGAAATGGAGCGCCGCAATCAAATTAAGTGCCGCACCTGGCTACCTGTTTCCCAATAGCACCGCCTACAATTGGCATAGAGTAATCGGTGAGAGCGCGGCAGATTTTGACGAGTGGAAAAGGACTTTCCTGGCAGCATTTCCAGATCGTTTTTCGAAGGAAGAATGGAAACTTCAAATGAGAGCCCGTACTCAACAGCCGAATGAGAGCTACGAGTCATATTTTTTCAACAAACTCGATTTGTGCAAAAGAAGTGGTCTTTCCACAACAGACGCCGAAACGCGGACACATCTACTAACGGGCATGGCCAATAGAAATCACGCGGCCGTGATTAGCTCGATGACATTGGCAACTGCGGACGACATACTCACACAAGCGAAAGCCTTGCAAAAATCTGACCATTTTCATCAGGTCGGCTTTCTAGCTCCTCCAACCCCAATCGCGTCCGTGCCGGTTCAGTTCGCGTCGCTACCCGGTCAGGCGTCGATCGCGTATACGCCTCACGCTTCTACCGCATACGGGTTTCACGCAGTCCCGAGTCCGTATCCTGTTGCCCACACTCAGCAGTATCATACGGCGGCACCCATTGATTACTCCCAAGATTTGTCGACCACGAACCGTCAGAACAATACCAGTTCCCATCTCACAAAAGCTACCCAGGATGAAGACCCCAAGTATAGAGCGTTGTCGGAGAAGATATCCAAGCTAGAAACTGCACTTGAGAGGATGGAAGAACGACAAGAAAGACCTGAGTTTAGACATTCACGCGGCGGTTACCAATACTCCAGGAATTATCGGCAAAGTTCGTTTCCTCGAGGATCCGGATGCTACAGTTGTGGTAAATATGGTCATCTAGCACGCGACTGTACGGACCCTCGTAATGATAGCCGCGTCTCTAGAGTGCGCAACGACATTTCCGCTAACGGGTCGGGAAACGCGAGATCAGCTCAATAACGGGGGTGTCTGAGCTGTTAAATATTACTCCTGATCCCCCGCAAACTTTGAAACGTGCCGTAGTACCGGTTGTGAACGCGTTGGTCGGAAAAATCGGTGTAACTCGAGTCTTATTGGATACAGGAGCGCGAAAGTCCGTCATAGACGAATCATTAGTGGTCAGCAATAACTTGATAGGAGATATAAAGCCGTGGGAAGGACCCCCGGTTATCGGTTTCGATAAACGGATCGCAACTCCAAAAGGAGTTATAAACGTGGCGGTGACGGTTGACGGTTTTGACACAGTTCGGGTAGAATGTTTTGTAGTATCCAATTCCATCCTACCCTTGGTACTAGGGGTTGATTGGTTTACTGCCCTGGAAGCGGGGATCGTTTTTGACGAAGGGCGGTTCCATTTAGTGTCCATGGATCGCAACAAAAAGCTTCGATACCTCCATCCCGTTACTGCTACCATTGGCGTGTCTCAATCGTCGTCAGAGTAACCGAGAATTCAAGACAACGGACAGTCCAGTGAGTCTATCCTTCCGGAGGAAACTTGTATTACAATCGAGGTAAAAGAACAGAAATTTCATGTAATGGCCGTCGAGACAGTGACTATTCCCTCTCGGTCTGGTACTTTTGTTAACGCGTGCATTCAGTGTAACGACTCTAAGTTTTTATGTAGAGATATGTTAGTACATGTTCACAATAGTAGCAACCCGCGTAAAATTTTCAGTGTCCCCGCTAGTATTGTAAAGATGAAACAAGGAATGACCCAAATATTTATTCTAAACCCAAGTAATGAAATGATTTCCTTTAAGAAGGGAGAAAAAATTTGTAGCGCGAGTGAATTATCGAACACATCTCAGCAGGAGGACGAGCCTTTTCGTTGTTGTTCCGTCCAATTGGAAGGGGAAGAGATGGGAAATAGAGAACCAAATATGGTTAATAATGTAGAAATTTTGACAGAAATTAGGGACCTAGAGTTAGGCGCAAACTTAACTGAGGAACAGTCCGTCTCCTTTTGAGTGAATATAGGAAGTCATTTGCGTTTGACAGTAAAGAGTTAGGAAAAACTACTATGGCAGAACATACGATAGACACTGGGAACCATCGTCCCATCAAACAATACCCCCGTAGAGTTTCACCAGCAGAGAAACAAATTATCTCTGATCAAATTAAAGAAATGCTCGATACGGGAGTAATAAGAGAATCGTTTAGTCCATGGTCTAGCCCTGTCGTTTTAGTCAAAAAAAGAATAAGACTTGGCGTTTTTGTATAGATTATAGGCTTCTAAATAATGTAACAAAAAAAGACGTTTATCCGTTACCCCGTATTGATGATACTTTAGACCAATTGATTGGGAATAAGTACTTTAGTTCATTGGATTTACGTAGTGGCTATTGGGAGATGGGTGTGGCGAGGGAGGACATGGAAAAGACGGCCTTTGCTACCCATCAAGGCTTGTACGAATTCACAAGACTACCATTCGGCTTATGTAACGCACCAGCGAGTTTTCAGAGACTTATGGACCGGGTCCTCGGTCGGTTAAAGTGGACCATGGCTCTGGTATAATTAGATGACACAATCGTATTATCAAAAACATTTTCTGAGCACCTGGACCATCTACGGCAGGTTCTTAACGCTATTACTACTGCAGGGCTAACGCTTCAGCCGGCGAAATGCGTCTTCGCATCACAACAAATTAACTACCTAGGACACATCGTCAGCAAAGACGGAGTCAAGCCAAATGAGAACAATCTTAGAGCTGTCCGGGATTTCCCAACGACCCAGACTATACGCGAAGTTCGGGGATTTTTGGGGCTTACTTCGTACTACCGCAAGTTTATTCGGAACTACGGAGAACGTTCTCACGCGCTTACGAACTTGCTAAAGAAAGGTAGCATTTGGTGCTGGGGTGTTGCGCAACAATTAGCCTTTCAGGACCTAAAGGATGCCCTACAAAACGCGCCGATACTTGGTCATTTCGTCGAAAATGACAAGACTGCGTTACATACAGATGCGTCAGGACACGGGCTTGGAGCTGTTCTTGTCCAATATTGTCAGAAAGGACGCGAGCGTGTAATAGCCTATTATAGCAGGAGGTTGAGCGAAGCAGAAGAAAAACTACATTCGAGTGAATTGGAAGTGATGGCCGTTGTCTCTGCCGTAGATTATTTCCGGCCCTATCTCCACGATCGACCTTTCGATGTGGTGACTGACAACAGCGCTCTTCTCTGGTTACAAAAGAAAAATAATAACAGTTCCAAGTTCGCTCGCTGGGCTATCTGCTTAGAAGAGTACCTCTACACACCTATCCATAGAAGCGGAAAGAACCATCAAAACGCCGATGCTCTATCTAGGGCCCCAATTTGCCCATATGATCCCGGGAGTTTAGCTGACGAAATACCGACATGTGCCGTACATTTTGAACCTATCCCTCTTGAAGAGTTAGCACTGGCACAGCAGAGCCTCCCAAAATTGAAGGTCCGAATGGTCAAGTTGCAAGATTTGGAACGGACCACGATCGGAGAGGCACGAATAGCTGACTACACATTGAAAAATGGAGTTCTTTTTCGGGACAATCCGCATGGTAGCGGTAGAAAGAAGCTATTGGTTGTCCCACCATCATTGCGGCGGACAATTCTAGAATTAGCTCACAATTCCGAAACGGGTGGACACATGGGATTTGACAAAACATTAGCAAAAGTACAAGAAAGGTATTGGTGGCCTAAATTAAGGAAGATGGTACGTCGTTATGTAGAGTCATGCGCCCCTTGCCAGTTTCGGAAGATACCACCTGGCCATTCAGACGCTCTACTGCACCCGATCCCACCACCTTCTGAGCCTTTTGAGGTGGTCGGTATTGACCACTGTGGTCCGTTCTTGAAGTCATCTCAAGGAAATAAATATATTCTCATCGCTGTAGACTATCTGACCAAGTGGATAGAAGCCCGAGCAGTTCCAAGTACCGAATCTGCCCATGTTACCGACTTTATAAGGAACCAAATTGTAATGCGACACGGGAGCCCTCGGCTACTTATAAGCGACCGTGGGACCGCTTTTCTCTCTAGAGAGACTGAGCAAGAACTTACCAAATGGGGAATAAAGTCGGCCGCGAGTTCCAGTTATCGGCCTCAGACGAACGGGTTGGTAGAGCGGGCCAATCAGACCATGGCCAAAATCCTTTATAACTACGTAAATCCTGAACACACGGACTGGGACGAACACCTCCAATCATCCGTCTTCGCGAGTAATTCTTCGGCCCAAGCAGCCACGAAGCGTACACCATTCGAACTGCTTTATGGGAGGATCCCAGTACTCGCAGGCGAAGCAAACATTGTTCCCCCCGAAGTCACCCCTATAGATGAAGAAGTACGAATCCAACAGGTTCGGAGAGACAGAGAAGCGGCACATAAACGAATTCGGGAGAGTCAAATAAAACAAAAAACCAGATATGACAAAGGACGGCGAGGAGCACAATCACATGACATTGGAGATCTGGTGTTAGTACGAAATCTTGCACGGAAAAAGGGGAGAACCTCTAAGCTGCTTCCAAGATACCCGTACCAGGTAGCGAAAAGAACAGGTCCGGTCAGTTATAATGTAGAAGATCCACCGTATATGCGCACGAGTAAACGTCACCATATTCTTACCGTGCATGCCGACCACGTAAAACCGTTTCGAAATCACAATTACGAAGAGGATGAAGATTTAGAAAATGGTGAATGGACAGACGAGGACAGTGATAGCGCTAGTAGCTCGGACGATACTATCATTTACGATCCGAACGCCGTAGTAACGGGCCCTGAAAGCACAACCATCACTATACCGGACCAAGTACATTCCGTTAGCCGCCCTCGCCGCATTCCTAAGCCAATAGCACGATATGGTAATCTAGTGTGTTTTCCGTCTTACTAGCTAGGGGTATAGACTGTTTTCTGTTGTTCCTTCCGGTTAAAAAAAAATCTATGTTATAGTAACTTTAAGCCTTAAGTTTTTGGTAATTCAAGTACCAATTGAGTTGTTAATTTTAAGTCCAAATGAGGACATTCGAACTGGAAGGATGGCCGAGATTGTTACAGTGGTTTTTAGATCTCAATATGTAAATAGTATTTTTTAGACTAGAATGTTTTTTATGAAGTTCAATCGAACGCCCTCTGCCCCCAAGTCATGTGATACGAGAGATAAGGGGATGTTTACCTTTAACGAACGGGACAAGATTATCGGAGAGTTGAGTCGTGGCATTCACGGGAATTAAGTGTGTATTTTTAAAGAACTGACGATCAATAAATGTGATATTAATCTAAGTTAAAACTCGGAATTATTATTAAAGTCCGCGACTTATACCCACAACATACTGCAACAATATACAAGGCACTGTATTGACCGCAAACTTTACTATCTAGACTTTGTAGCTGTCTCCCCCATATGACCATTTCTTACAATGTTCCAATAAAAATGATCTTACACTAGGGATAAAATATGGTGGTAAGCCGTAGCTATCGAAATAATAACCGACACGTAGGGCGTCTATATAGATGGAAACCCAGTGCGACCCCCTTCTATTGTGCTGGTCAAAGTTTATGATGAGAGACATGGGATATTGGGAAACCTTATGAGGTAGCCTATCCGAAGCAAAAACGCCCAAAAAACTCGGTGTTTTTGATAGGGCGTAATTTAAATCTACTGTGTTTGTTGCTGACATAAATAATCGACAATCACGTTTCTATTTTTATCAACTTGAATTAAGCTTTGAAACTCGGCGTAAACGATGCAAACAACAGCTTCGGGTAAAAAGGTCGGAAACCAAGATCTAATCGTAATTGCCATTGTTTAACAATATTCCAGAAGTTGGAATCACTAGCCGAAATATCAGGGGTTAAATCGAAGGCATATAAGGTGTACCCGTTAGCGTACTCGAAAGGGGATATATCGTTACCGTCGTCCTTATAATGAATATTACACCCTGAAAACAAGGTGTGGTACTCTCTCATAAACAATTTTTTAGTAAAATTCGGTGTTAAGGCTTTAGAAGGTATCTGATCGTTATCCACATACAAAGCTAAATGATTCAAATTGTAATTTTTAAAGTTAAAGGGGTTATGGGTGTAGCTACCCTTGAACGCCTTGTTGGAAACTAGACCGATTATGACGCGAGTAGGGAGGGCACCTAGATATATATTTTCGAAACTCTGACTCTGCGTGTACGCTGACAAAGTTTTCGTTTTTATCTCGGTACGCGTAAAATTATACTGGGCAGCACCTCTAGCGAGAGCAGCTTCATGCGCCAATAATATTTTAGGTGCCAGTTTAACCTTGCGTACATTTATCCCATATTCTTTAAGCAATATTTTGCAACCCTTGAGGGTCGCGGTCTCTTTAAACATCAGCACAAATTCGTCTTTGTTTCTCGAGAAGCTCATTTTAACATCTACAGCATTCACCAGATATTCGGGTATATTAAACACATCGCTAAATACGGGACAGTAAAATTCGATATCCACAGATTTTTCGACGGCTTTCTTTCTGACAAGGAGACCGCTGCCGGTTAGATCATCCATCTTACCCGCCTCGTCTTTAGCCCAACCAGCGCAAGACAAATGCGTGTTTTTAGCGGCTAGTCCATAGTTTAGAAGGGATTCGATGTAAGCGCGAAATGAGTAGTTGTTTGCCGCCGGCGTTACGAGGGTGGAACCAAAATAGATTTCACAATTTCGCCATAAGGAGTGAGCCGCGTTATTTACGAGAGCCACCACAGCATCGTCCGGTAGAATCCCGCCGTTATCTTTGGTCACACTTAACCGGGTGTAATGCATTGTTTGGGCTAAATCCATGTAATAATCCCCGTTTCCGGGGATGTGGTATTCGACGGTAGAGCTGTCATTGAGCGCTGATAGAGGTCCGTGTTCTATACTTGTCTGGGTAGGTGTTGAAGCAAAAATATCGAGTTCACTCTTCAGGGCTTGAACGGAGAGCATTTTTATCGCGAGAAAATGTCGCGTGGTTTCTTCTTTGCTCCCTTGAGAGTAACTGAGAGTCTTTTCAGCTTGAGCCTCTTTATAACGCCCGACCCTTTCTGAGGGTTGATTTTATTGTCCATAGTCTCGTTAAATCAACGCTTGGCAGCCGATTTTATATTCTGTCCTTCGGCTACATCGCCTAATATTTTATACCCCGTCGTAGCGGCTTTAACGACTAGATATTTAGCGCTCTTAACTAATAAGGGTCTAGCCCATCTAAACAAGCCCTTGAGCAAGCCCCCTACCCCATGACCTTTTTGGTGTGGTCTACCAGAAAAACGCTTGAAACCCCTGAACCCACCTGGTCACGGTAATACGACCGGTACTCGCAACGATGACCTAAGACGTCTGGTTTGGGCACGGTCTAAAATGTAGTTTACAGGTTGTCTGTCCGAACTTGAATGCCGTCGGTTGACCTAAACTTGTTTTTATATCTATTTCTAACGTCTCGAAATAACGTTTAGCAACATTAAAATAGTGAGGTGAATCGAACGTTTTAGTGACTATAGAGCCATGGAGTTTATCTTCAACAACGACAATACGAAGTAATGGCGCTATCGTATCGCCTACCAGTTCATTGCTTACTATATCGGAATAGACAAATAGCTGATCCGCTATGAAATAATTTAATCTGGCGGGTACGTCGCTTCTTAAATTTATCTCGGATTGATCGGGATGGCAACTAAGGGGCAGAAAATCCTCGTCATAGCCGAGGAGTTTAGATAGGACCAGGGAAAAGGTTATCGACGCGTTTCGTCTTGCAAATACAACCACGTGATTGGTGAGGGGGTCGCTGATAAAAGAAAAACGAGATGCGTATTCCCACGACTCGAGGCTGCGGTACAGCTGTTTCAATAGCACGGGTAAACTGATATAATAACCGCTGGGTATGGTGAATATATCCCCTATGGGGGTGGGTTTTTCTACGGTATCAACATAATTTACTACACCACGATTCTTAAAAACAGCTCTGGAACTAGGATCGGTAGCTTGAGGATGAACCGTCGGTTCTTTAGGAGATATTTCAGTAACCGCTAACTCCATGTAACCTTCGCCTTCCTTAACATTATGAAAGGATACTGGATATATTATCTCAACTAGAGCAACCTCCCTATGTCCCCCTCCATTTGTATACATTTTGATAGTTTGGTAGAGTAGCAGGCTGTGGTATTTTCGTAAATTTGCATACTAGCGTTGCTAGGAAGCGTTAGGTAGAAGGGAGACTGCATCTTGAGCGTAAATCCAACTTGACATAGACTCAGGGTAGCCCAACCACTTTACAAAAATCACCTTTTGTTTGTTTCGAGTACGTCTACGAAAAACCTTCTCGATCCTGTACATTACGGCTTTATCTATCGACTGGAGCTCCCTAGCATAAAACACGCCTTTTATAAGATGTTCATCCAAATCTTCCAATCTGAATAGAGGAGGGAATCTATCTATCTTTTCCGTAATCTTAAAAACTTCCATGGTAAAGTTATGTTCATACCCTTTCTCGAAAACCATCTTGTTATGAGAAATTCTAACATAGTCCCCGACTTTCAAATCTATCGTATTATTACGTGCGACTATCTGTTTAAAGTATTTTCCGTAGATAGTGCCAAAAACTTGATGTGCTTTAGTTTCCGTAACCTCGGAGGGGGCAATTATTATGGCTGAGTGGAAGGAATTATTATATGCCTGAACCAAAAACGATAATACATCCAAATATCTCTTGGTATTATTATGGGTAAAGTACCTGTACATACGCCCCTTTAAAATTTGATTAAAGCGTTCTACTATACAAGCCTTTATATCGTCGTTCTCGGTAGTGAAAAATGCCACCCCTTTCTCCTTTAAATAGGCCTGAAAAAGCTTATTCTTAAACTCTGTCCCTTTATCCGTCTGTAACTTTGATGCTAGTGTATCCTTAAATATTGACTCGAATGCGGATACCATCTCTACCCCAGTTTTTGTTTTCATGGGTATTGCCCACGCCTTTCTACTGAAACAATCAATCACTGTTAAAATATAATTATAACCTTCGTTATATTTAGCTAAGGCTCGCATATCATTTAAATCCGACTGGTATTGTTCGTCTATATGGTGAACCATAACCTTGTTACATTTAAACTTTCTAAAAACCTTTTTGTGTAAAGTATAAGAATCCCTACCCTTTAACCAATCTAACACTTGTTGTCTGGAGACCCCCGAGGGTTTCGCTGCCAAGTATAACTTTTCCACCCCTCCATAACTAGCTTCGTGAGACGGATTAAAATAAATTCCTTCTAGGATTTCGAAGACATTTTGTAGGGGAACCATGGGACTCCTATCAGTCCAACCTTTTTAATCTTTTTCACCGTAGTCTATTTCTTAGTGGAGGATTTGGAGATAGCAGATAACGGGTTATTTGCAAGAGGTAGCCGAGTCTTTTTTACCGATGATGTTCGATTATGCGGTTGGAACCACTGTGGAGCATGTTGAGCTAGCTAGTTCGTTACGGCGTAAAATCCTCTCGGTTTGGTGTTTGAGCGCGATGTAGGTCTGACAAATTCTAAAACAATATCCCTAATATCCGATCCTGGCACTATAGAATTTTTAACAACTACTTCTCCGTTAGCTAACCACCTAAGCTGACCAGGGATATTTTCAATATGATCAACTAACTTCTTAAAACGGGCTATATATGCTTAAGAGGAATATCATCCATCCGCGCTACGTTTAAACTCGATCTAGGGTTGTTCTCTAACAATATCTGCTTCGGTTGCTTGGCTATAGTATGTAGATTAGTGTACCGTTGTAGAGTCTGCTCGTACAGACGCCATTTTGAACTATCATCCAAATCCTTTCGAACTAAAAAAGAATTCATATCACCGTCTAAAACCGTTACCACCTGCTTTTGAGGGTGGGGGAAGGGATCATCTTTGAGCGTCTCGCTAGGGACGAGTAACATTTTCTGGGCGTACTGCATAATTATGAATTATTTCCGGCTATCGCGCTGATAATCGTAGAAACGAGGGGGAAGATGAACGAGAAAACTCCACACCCGTCTTGAACTAGAATGGCGCGTTTACGTTTCCAGGATAGTTTTTTACTGGCAATCTTCCTTAGTTTCCCCGAATGTTTGGCTAACCGAGCTTTTTGAGACTCGTTTAATTTTACTTTTCCTTGTAATGTATTATGTATACACTCTGATATGGCGTCGATTAATGATTTCTTGGCACTTTTCGTAAAATTCGCCTCTGACCACGTTTCGATTTAGCTAAGACAGAGAGCAAATCCTTTTGCGAGTGAACAGCGTGTCATTCTTGTAGAATGCCGCATCGTTGGAGAGGCTTTCTAATTTATACCCTGGGGACGTAGGCGACACCCGACTCGTGAGGAGATACTCCGGTTCTAACACGGTGGTTCTCCGGACATCGCTGATTCATATCAAGTAGTAGATAACCGAAGGGGCTACTCGTTGCGTCTCGATAGGCGTCGACAACGAAACGCCAGTTTTCAGGGAACATCTGTCTGGCAATTGTACTCAATTGTTGTTTATCACGAGGCGACTTCATGAGTATGATATAGTGCGCATTCAAAGAAATATCTCGAGAGTCTTTAGATTGGTGAAATAAGTTTTGAGTGATGAAAATTACGCTCAGATTTCTATGATGACTACCTTTAGTAAATAGGGAACCGATTTGCCCTTTGTTTTCTGTCATTAGATCGTCGATTATCAGGAGACAGGGTTTACTATCGTTATATTCAGTTAAATTTGGTAATCCCTCCTTGAAAATAACTTTGTCTTTCAATTTATCAAAAAACGGCTGCCATTCTCCGTAATACCAATGAATCTCACTAAATTTAGGTGAGAACATTACATTCCGATACTCAATTAGTTTGAGAACCAGTTGTGTCTTACCGGATTGGGATGGACCAGCCAAGATGGCGTTAAATGTATGGTAGAATGGATACATGACCGAATCTCCCTACCGTCAGCGAATAAATGGCCGAAGTCAAACGGGTATTCGCTTATACAAACCCCTTCGGTACAGGAATTTCTAAACGTTCAATTTTATGACGGTTTAGGTTATTATAAACCATCGTTTTTAAGTAGAGAGTTTAATTTCATCTCCATAGAAACGTTCATCTAGTTTTGAAAAACTCTATCGAAATCGATCATTTGTGAAATGAATTTCCCATAGGATTAACCCTATTTTGCGAAGATGTTGTCACCTAAATTCTAACGTTTTGGTTTTGAAAACTTGAATATAAACGGTCGTTTAGAAAAACTTCTAATCGAACTGTTTCGTGATAGAAAAATTCGCCGCAAACGATCGGTTTTGAGGAAATATTTGCAAAACTTCATAAATAGTACAGTCAATCTGGGGTTTGACCCGGAACAAATTGCGATAGTTTTGAAATTGGGGACTTTTATAGAACTTGAAGCGCTCTTTCACATGGTGCAATCTCCCCCAATCAGCAACTTGAGGAAAATCCGCCATCTTGAAAAATGGCCGCCAAAATTACTAAAGTTCTACGTAACTTTGGCTGTAATTATCGGATTGAATCACAAAAAATCTTATAGTGTATCTTAAGACATTCCACACGATTTACCTTTATTAATTTTTAGCGTTAAACCAACCGGAAGCTGGCAAACATGCATTAAAACCGGCT
Source organism: Phalangium opilio (assembly GCF_054372755.1). Classification (NCBI taxonomy): domain Eukaryota; kingdom Metazoa; phylum Arthropoda; class Arachnida; order Opiliones; family Phalangiidae; genus Phalangium; species Phalangium opilio. The sequence continues at coordinate 717,225 of NW_028324200.1, read as the reverse complement.
AGATTGATAAATTTCGTGAAATGCAAAGTTTCTACCGAAAGAATTTAAAGATTTCTTTAAAATTTCGCTGTTCAAATAGTAGGACGCGCTCTTCTAAGACCTTTTGTCTATCCTACGATTAAAGAGGGCTAAAAGTGTCCGCCATCTTGAAAAATGGCCGCCCAATTACGCTAAAATGATCATAACTCGTGATCTAATCATCCAATTCACAATTATACTTTTTTTTAATTACTTGATAAGATTGATTTATTTTGTGAAGAAAACCAGTGGCGGCGCCAGGATATTCTTTGGTGTAAGTTAAAGGTTTTTCACAAATATGGGCCCCCTTAATTATTGTTAAGAAAATTTTAGAATTCATTGCTTAAATTGTTTGTGAGTATTTATTATCGTAACACAAAGCCGGTCTGTGCTTTTTTTGTAAGCTTCAAAACATTTTCCATAAAGATTAGTTAAAGGGGCACACTTTATAGGTTTCGACATTGATAGACAAATACCTTAGTCTAATCGATCATGATATTCAGATTTCAAAAATGTGCGAAAGAAACGAAACCATTTCAATCCGAAAGGGGATCCGACTCATCCTAGCTAATGCTAGTGGCGAATAAACAGTTGCATTAGAGAGTTTAAGCTGAAACTACGCGTACTCTATATTTAGCAGTCCTTAAGGCCCGTTTTCCATCTAGCTTTTCAAGAAGGTTTTGCTTCAAAAACTGAAGCATAACACTATAGCGAAATCAGAACCCGTTTTCAAACGCGCTTTTTTGGGCGCTTTTCAATCAGATTCGCGTGAAATAATCGAAAAGCTGATATCCTACATGGATAGATATTTGCTTTCCCTTTTATCCTATAAAGCGCTGACCAGGTAGTCAAGTGGTTACGTTATTTCTCTCGACCAATAGAGTAGTGGCACTCCATGTTAATTTCTCATAGAGTGTAACATAGCCAAGGCATGCAGATGCCATTACTCTATAGATCATCAATATTTTCGAGCTTCATATTTATTGCGATTTTTTTTCGACAGCCGCGGGTTTTAATAACAATAATAGTAATAATAACAATAGCTTTATTTCATGGATATTCCTATCAGTTTACAACTGGTTTACTTAGGAGTCCGGTTTAAGTTAAAAATGTTAATTAAAATTAAACAATGTCTTTGACATATTCCAGGATCTTTGTTTTAAAAACAGATATTGAATTAATTCTTTTTATGTCGTGTGGGATAGAGTTCCATAATTTTATTCCCCTGCTTTTTACGGAATAGAAGAATTTGGATTTTGAAACATAGTCTTTATGTACTCGGATACTTATTGTTAAAAACCTTTTGCATAAAAATAGCTAAATGCAATGTATGGAGTTGATTAAGTGTTAATCTCACTCGCATTTAATTACATTCAACTACACAACAGTCCTCCTGACTTCGTATCAAAATTAATGTTAAATCTGACACCACCCCCATTTGTCACGGACCGTCACAAATTTCGAAACCCCCTCCCCCAATAAGAATGTGACGTAGTTTATTTACGATGCCTTAGACATGTTTATTTTTACGTGAAATTTTTCACATCCTTTTTGTCAGTAGAAACAATGGGCTTTAATAATTTCCTTTCTCAACGAAAGTGGGGCCAAAATATACTACATTAAAATTCAGGGCGTCGCTGGGCCCCTAACGGCGTTTATGGGCCCCCAAATTGAAACGAAAAGTAGGCTGTAGCCTGTGTCGCCTACCCCTGGCGCCGCCACTGATTAAAGGATGATAACATTCGATTATGAGTGCAGGTGTACTCTGTACTGGGACGTCAATGGCTATTAGTTCCAGTTCCAGTTATAGTTAATGTTAGGAGGGAAAGATGGCGCTAAAGTGTAATTACCAATTTTAAAGCTCATGAATCAGAACTGAAAATTCATTTCAAAGTAAATTATTTATTTAAAACAATTTGTTATTATGAAAATTAGTTATATTATTTAAAATATCAATTAAAATTAAACAACGGTGCAAAAAATGACCAAAACTCTTAGAAGTTAAACTTTAGGAAATATTATAAGAAACAATTTGAGTTATGAAAGGTGTGACTTGGATGATTAGATCACGACTTATGATCATTTTAGCGTAATTGGGCGGCCATTTTTCAAGATGGCGGACACTTTTAGCCCTCTTTAATCGTAGGATAGACAAAAAGTCTTAGAAGAGCACTTCCTACTATTTGAACAGCGAAATTTAAAAGAAATCTTTAATTACTTTCGGTAGAAACTTTGCATTTCACGAAATTTATCAATTTAGCCGGTTTTAATGCATATTTGCCAGCTTCCGGTTGGTTTAACGCTAAAAATTAATATAAGGTAAATCGTGTGGAATGTCTTAAGCTACACTATAAGATTTTTTATGATTCATTCCGATAATTACAGCCAAAGTTACGTAGCACTTTAGTAATTTTGGCGGCCATTTTTCAAGATGGCGGATTTTCCTCAAGTTGCTGATTGGGGAGATTTCACCATGTGAAAGAGCGCTTCAAGTTCTATAAAAGTCCCCAATTTCAAAACTATCGCAATTTGTTCCGGGTAAGGCCCTTTTTTGAGCTAGATTGACTGTACTAAAACCTGTAGTACCCTTATTTTATAAAGTGTGACAATTATTTATTATCGTGTGATATCTTCTGATTTTTTTTAATAGTAATTTTTTCGATTTACAAGCAATATTACAAAGCATATATTCGCAGAATTGTTCATCCAGAAATGTATTCGCGGTAAAGTCTTTTGTAATCTCGGAATAACTCATTTTACTCATAGCTAATGTAAAATTCATTTCCACACGTGTATTCCAGTCACACATTATGCATTCGTGTTTTATTTGAGAGGGATTATCCCACTCACATCCATCACAAGTTTTAGAAATTGTTTCCCTTAACTGGTCTAGCACACGTTTCTGAATTTTCTCGTGAACCCGTTTAGCCTCACCTAGAAACGTTGTAACTTCGTCGTATTTATCGAATAATGATAGCCAGAGTGGTTTTGAAACGGTGAAACCGACTTTCGTAGGGAAGTATTTCCCGTAATTCACACCACTACCTAGACGCATTTCTCGAACACTAACGATCCTAATGCCTTGAAATATGGATAAGTCAACCCGTTTTGTTTAAGATCCCTCGAAAAACCAAGATGACGGGGCAACCGACTCGTTGTCCAAGAAGGACGTGATTTCTCTACGCTCTCGGTATAGCTCCTGGAATTCGTCCTCAGTCAAAGTAATTAGTGAACTCCCATCCAAAGAGCCTAGCTGAATTTCACAGTCCGGTGTTATACTGATTCCTTTGCCGATTGAAATAGGTAATACTTTGGCGGTGAACCTTAATATAAATATCATTAAAACATATCCCAATAACGCTAAATAGCTCGCCTACACTTACATCTTGAATCGTTCAATATCGTTGGTACAATGAATACGACTTGAAACTTAACCCCTTTTATACCAGCGTTTTTGTTCACTTAAGTAATTAAGAGTAAGCTTAATCTTTCGAGGGGATAATATACCCTGTTTTGTAACCCATGACGATGAAATCTTTACTTTCCAAAATGAAAATGAGGTATTAAAAATCTCGGAGAAACTATGCGATCGAGATGAACTGAATAACCGTATTCTCTCTCGTCAATAGCAATGAGAAAGCTGGGTATAAAGGAAAATAAGCCTGAACACCACATGTTAATGTATAGAATACCTCAAAATTGAATCGACCGTCGAGTGTAGCCGCGTTAAAGAGAAACACCTCCCGTCCTATTTCTTAAGCCTAATCATGGGGAAACTAAACGAGCCATCGACGGTACGGTCCATCTAATGAAAGCCTATACCTCGCACGTTAATCTATAGAACCTCAAAATTGAATCGTCCGTCGAGTGTAGCCGCGATAAAGTGAAACCTCTCCCGTCCTATCTTAAGCATAACCCCTTTGACGGGAAGAACTAAACGGCTTCTTCCGGCCAATGACGAACAATCAACGGCATAGTTTATCCGGTAAAAACCGTCGAGGTGAAAACCCCATAGGATTAACATGGGATTTTTTCACCCTGTTATGTAGAAGCCCCACTTTACCATTACTCATAGAGGATTTCCTTTTGATGGCGGCGGAACAAGATTTGAAAATATTCATTCCGAAATTACACTACTTAATTCACTATCCACGTCTAATACTAGAATTTGGTCCGCTGATTAAATATTAGTTTATGAGATATGAAGCAAAGCACAAGTGTTTTAAAGAAATAATCAAGCGGTGCTGAAACTTCATTAATGTTTCCAAGACGGCTGCAAAACGCCACTAGTATCTTCAATGTTATCAGCTAAGTGGTGCTAACGGTTTAATATCAGATAGCGTTGATGAAGGAAGATCAGTTTTAATTAAATGGTCATTGCTACCTATCAATTTAATAGAAAAAATAAAACTTTACATGCAAAATCAATATCCATCAAAAGTAGTTGATGAACGATACGAATCACCTATACTCAAGCTTCATGGAGTTAAGTACCAAAAAACACAGTTATCGTGATATACCACTATTTCTCAAAATTACTAATATCATACAATGCTGAAAAATGTGGCTACTTTGTGGTAGGGTTTTTGTGTCCAGCCGGTTTAATAGCCACTATACCACTATAACTCGTTTAATGTATACGACGCCATGGACTGGAAAATCTTAGAACCTGGGTCTGAAATAAATGGTTTCTACGCTCTTGAATTATATGAAAAAGATAAGAAACATTATATTCCATTACGACACAGTTTAAGCAAATGGTCTAAAGTTTAAAATAATTCCATTTTGGCTGTTTTTTTTCCTTCGAATATTTGGAACTCATTTCCCTTTAATATTAAGTGTACAGTTTTTATTTGAAGTGACAATTTCAATTAAAGATGCAGTTACCTGTAACCTAACCTACTAACTACCCCAAAATTTTAAATTAAATGAACCGTCTACTTAGAACTTGAATATTCGGGATGAGTGGAAGAAAATATTTCTTTTTATTCCCTTTGACGAACCTGACATACATAATTTGTTTTAACATAACTAGGCCTACTGTCATTATTCTAAAATTAGAAATGTCTGTTATAGACTGTGAATAAACATTATTATCACTTTCACCTATTCAAAATACTTCATTGTAAATAGTTTCTTTTATTAGGATACGGACTGTTCAAAAAATTAGTAAAAATAGATGAAAATGATAACTATTAAGAGTTTTTAATGAAAGTTTTGGACACATTCAAAATTGGTAACACGAGTGAAAGCTTAGTGTTACAAGTGTTTGAAACTAAATACAATGATTTTACTGGACATGGAAAATGAATTACCCGATGATGGGTCACGAACTAAAATCACTGTTATAGAATCTAAAGACATGTCAATGGTTAACACTAACACAGGTCAAAACGATATCCATGAAAGTGCAGTTGAGGAATCTCTTAATGAATTATTTGGGTGATTTAATTTTACGAAGTTCTTTCCCTAAGTTATGATAAATGTGTTTAGGCTGGAAGCAAATAATATTTTATTTTATTCAGTTCAAATTCCAGACCAGCTTTTCCTGTCATTTACACCGTACCAAGATTTTGTCACGAAATAGAAAATATGATTCTGAAAAAGGATTTATCCTGTTATGAAAAGTAAGTTTAATGCTTAATTAGTTAGCATTATTAAGTTAAGGTAAGTTATATGTAAGGTTGTTAAGTGTAGAAAAACTATTTTGGTTTACAACCAATTAACTCATTAATTATAGATACACCTCTCACGATCAATATGTTGAAACTGTGAAAAGGTTGATTCAAAAGCACAATTTCCTGAGTGATCGGGATGACCATGGAAATCAACTTCAACCACCAAAGCATATGCACGTGACCTACATTTAACTAACAACCACGAACTTTAAACAGACTACTTGGTGGCAAGCCCTGCGTAATAAATTCAAGCATATATATACAAAAATTAATAATAATAAAAAAAGAAAAGTTCAAAATCCAAAAATTGTCCACCGATCGTCGTTCCTTCACTAGAAAGCGTTCCTTATGACCGGATCAAACGTAAATTTGCCCAGGAATGTAGTATTTCTTTCGCGAGATGGATGGCTTCCCAGTTATTCAGTCGGTCCCCTACCGCTAACATCTCCCGTAAGCACAGCTCACGCGTCATTCCCAGCCAACGGTTTGGGCCCCTAATGTCCTCCAATATGGGACAGTCAAGGAGGACATGTTCGATGGTTTCCAGCTCATCATCTTCACATATGGGGCATTGTGGATTGTCCCCAAAAATCTGGAACATCCTCCAGGCCGTGGCCAAGGCCCCGGTTCTCGCCTGGAAGTAAAGCGAACTGGCTCTGTCGTTGTTATAAAATGTCTCGAGCGATGGGTATGGCTTTTCCTGGTATAGCTCCAGTGTTGGGTGTTTTGCAAGATCTTCCCTCCACAGTCTCTGCGATGCTTCCAGTACCGATTCGCCGATCACGTTCTGCCATGACCGCAGTGTGGTCACCCCTTGGCGCGATACATTTGAGCCAAATTTCCCGTCCAGATGTTCCGTACGGCGAACCCATTTTGTATTGAGACCCATGGCTCGAATGTACAGGTACACTTTTTTCGCTATTCGCTCGTCTTCCATGTACCGCAACCGACCCAGGTACCTCAGTTTACTCTTCGCTTCCCGTTCTAGAAATGTTGACCAGCCCATTTCCCCTTTAATCGCACTATACGCCCTAAGGAAGTTTCCTCCTACCGCCAGCTTTCCGACCGCATTCTGAGCCCGTTCGAGGGACTTTTGAGTCGTGTCCTTTACGCATAATACCTCGTTACCGTAAGTAAGGCTTGGTACTCCAACTGCCTTTCAGAGTGTGCGTGTGACTTTATATTTGTCGAAGGAGTGAGCTCCTATATGTTTGACAGCCCCTGCTAAACGTTTTGCCTTTGTACTTAACGCCACTTCATATAGCTCCAGATAATTGCAGTCAGTACACATTTTTACACCCAAATACTCGTATTCCATTGCACTTTGTAATTCCTGGCCTTGAATATTGCAGACAGGGTTGGGTAAATGGACTGGATTATTGAAGATAAGTATATTGCACTTCGCAACTCCAAAGGACAGGCCGTGGTTATCGGCAAACTCGCCACATACGTTCAACAGCCCCTGCAGCTCAATTGGATCCCCCGCCGAGATGAAAATGTCGTCTGCAAATAGTAAACCAGGGATTCGACTATTTATGTGCTCGTACGAAGGATGTTTAATTTCAAAGCCCAGTCCAGAACACTCCAGAAGTACCTCTAATGGTCGCAGGAACAATGCAAAGAGTAATGGTGATAGGGGGCATCCTTGTTTTAAGCCCACTCGGCTGATTAGTGGCTCCGTTTGTATCCCCCCGAACCTGTAGCAGTACGTCAGATTACTGTATAGTGCCTTCAGAAGGACAAGTGAAGCACCCAACATAGGCAGGCTTGGATTGACACAAAGCCCAGGGGTAAATGTTTCCGTACCAGGGCGAACAGCTTTATATTTTAGATTAGCCAAGGTTTAATTTCTCAAACCTTCTTGCACGTATTTATTTTTTGATAAGTCAGTTCCTTCGAAAATAGTTTTGAGAAATGATTCGTTGGGTTCTTTACGACGCTTGCTTATGGAGCCAAATTTCACTGCTCCAAAGTGAACAGTTGGATTGTTCACATGTGTCCACTTCAAGTTTAAAAGCGGTAGCTAGCGTAATTTCAAAGAATAAGGGGTTATAGTAAGGACCCGTGTGACTAGTGGAGCTAAACTAGCTTCTATATCAATCATTCCTACTGGTAAAGCAATACTGGCAGCTAAGACTCTTGGGAAATCAAATTTGGATCTTCGTCAATGTTAGTCATGGCAGAACAGTTTTCAGCGGGAAAAAATCGTTTTCGACTTGAATTTCACAAAGAAATGAGCGCCTATTTCGAAGTTTCAGTTTTTTAATATTCTGCGAGTCTTGATCAGTTCCAAAATTTTTTAAAGCTGAATAACTTCGTTGTTGCTCTTGCTTAAGTTGCAGTTTTTCACTCGACTTTCCCGGCATGTGATTGATAAAATCTAGCCCAGAAAACAGTGTTGTTGAAAGTTTCTTGCTGGTGTTTGGAAGACCCCAAGCTCTTGGTTTGGATGTACATGCTAGACCATCTGCTATGTAAGCTCTCCCATCTTTGAATTTAGCAAATACCATAACGATGCACCCACATGCTTACAAACGCCCCCTTCACCAGCTTTGCAGCTGCACCAAGAACACTCTACTCTACCCGTTTCTCCATTCAATTTTATAGCTACATCATATTGTAATTGTAGAGTGAAAGACTTTAGTCTTGATATATACATATCATGTTGATGAGGCAACATTTTCATTTACCGAAACAGTTTGTAAAGGTTCTTTGGAGGAACCAGCGCTTAGAAAAACCTCGGCCACTTTATTTGCTTTAAACATCCTATAACCCTGAGGAAGGTGTTTATTCGCTTTTAAATTTTTTTCTGTAGTTTAAGGATCGCACTTTCATCAACTCTACTTGGTAATACTTTAAGCAGTTTAGTCCAGTTACCTTTCGGTAGTATTACTTTTTTGTTAATTAATTTCCTTTTTCTTCGGTTTCCTTGCATTCGATCTAGTAATTAATATTATTAAAATATATGACGTCTTCATCTAATTAATCAATATTTAAAATAACTTACTCGTTCTCCTGTGTCCTTTAATTCCTAAGAGGTCAAATCACCGTCGAAGCGGTTAATGAAGAGGGCCTTTTTCGTAACCCGTTGCCTTCGCGGAAGAACCGGAGATAACTGTCTTACGCTCTGCCAATCGGCGTGGCTGTCGATCGGAAGCGGCAGTAGATCCATTCTGCTGTAGTTTCTTGGCAAAAGTATCAGGAGAGATGACCGGAACCGTCAGGTCTCGATTAACTAGTGGGGGAAAAGTGGGTGGAGCACGAAATCCCGCAAAGGTAGTGGGCGGATAAATCTCTGGCTGCCGTGTAGAAATTTGTAGTTTCAAGCTGGCATTTTCTCTCTCAAGGGAGTCAACACGTTTTTCCAACTTGTCAATGTTGGTTTGCAAATTAACGAGCAATGACTGAGTGTTGTCCAATTTATGTAATATAACACCCAGGATAGAGTCGGGCTCTCGGGTTAAACTGTCAGAACGCAGAAGATGGTTGAGATCGTCATGGACCTCGTTTATTGTTATGGCCTTTTCCCCAGTATTAGCCGGGTCAATGGAAACTTCCCCAGAGTCGATGTATTGGACGAACTACTCATACGGGCAGCTTTCTTAGACGCTTTACATTCCTTGCATGTAAAGAAAGTCGCGCAGCAAGTCGACGCAGAGCACTGCTAACGCAACTCCTTCGCAAAAAGAGCCTGGCCACAACAGACGCATGGATCCTTAGGCGGAGGCATTTAAAGACCTCAAAAAGAGGCACAAAAACTATACTATATCTATAATTACGTGTATTTATTTGAAAAATGATTCTTAATCGTTGCTTCTCTGAAAACACTTTTTCAGCTTTGGACCCGGTTGCTTTGCGTCATGGGAGTCTTAACGGTGATTGATATCATTCACAAGCGAGTGAAGAGAAATCCAGGATCAATGATGTCCTTCGCTTGTCAGAAACTCTTCCTTTATTTCAGAGCCATTTTGGGAAAAGGTAGAGTCCACTCACTTTGCGGAAACTAGAGTGGGCGTGAATTTTCTTTTCATATTGACGATAGAATAAGACGCTCGGTTTAATGTTTCTCAGAGAAGCAAAAGCACCGAACCCGAATTTCAAACGTGCTACATCATGGGCGCCCGATAGCCTTATTGCTATTTTAAACTCAGTTTATAATCCATTTTAAAGAAGAAACAAAATGTGCGCAGTTCTGGTCAAATCTACATGGGACTTAAAATTTCATGTTTGGACACCAAAATGTTAGCCCTCTGAGCCGAGTGGACTATCACTCTCGACTTAATATTTACCTGAATTCGCGACTGCTATTTATCGATAAGCAACTGCAGGCGTTATAATTAAAATGCTGAATTATTCAAGCGATATAATAAGTTTTATTCATTGCTCGCTTGCCGTGTAATTACTACTTTCTCAATATACCTCAGCAGTATTTTTAATTTTCAAACGTTTGCGCAAACCAATTTTCAAACGTTTGCGCATACCAATTTTCAAACGTTTGCGCATACCAAAGACACAAGTGGTTCGTATTACAGTTCGCTGGATTTCTGTGCATCAGCATGGAAGGGAAAACGGTATTGTAATGTTAGTAAAAGGATCAATCCCTAATATTTTTATCCAAACAGTTTATACCTCTCCGTGACGCCATCGTCACTCGGAGACTTACAGAACCGTCCTCATACATTAAAGCCATTATTAAACGCTGAATATCTCTCAGTGTAGTGAAAGCCATTTTTTGCAAATTTCCGTCAACTATGAATGCGGTCCAGAAATTTCAAACACGTTTGCTTCGATTTGCAAACTGCGAACGTGCTCCCCTTGGGTGTAACAATGCACACAGACACACCCACACGTCCAGTACAATTAATTGCTTTAGTAAAGGTAAATGAACAGTGCATTCAACCACTCAATTTTTCTATTGGTGTGGTTTCCTGCAGGCTTCGACATTCCTTCGTCACTGGCGATTCGCTTCAGCGTTGGAGTTTATCTCTTGATAATACTGGTTTTCTTCAATTTGTTCAACGGAGTCTTAAAAGCCAATTTCTTGTCTCAGAAGAAAGAGAACATTAACAGTACAAGGGATTTATTGACAGTACCCGACGTCAAAGTTTTCTTTCCTTCGACTATAAAATTCAGTGTTTAACAATCGGTGGGGATTTTAAAATGCTTTAATCTCATTTCCCAGGAGTCTATTAATAAAATTTCAATCCTAACAGACGATGAAATGAAAGCTCTCTGGAATCAGCGAGCAAAAAATACAAAGCATACAGCGAGAGACTTACTGTCAGGAAAGCAAATATGGTTTGGAGATTTAACTACTTTACAGTCGTGCATGCTACTATATTTGGATGAGCCAAAGCTGAAACTATTGCATTTTTATCTTGGTTTGGCCAAGTACTTGCAACAAGCGCTAGTGTTCCGAACCAATAATGAAACAATGAATCCGAAAGCTCTGAAGTACATCAACCAAAGGTTCGTTAACTTTTTTAATGCAAGAATAGTCTGCGTTTTCGCGTTTCTCATTTGCACATTGGCGGTGTTCTTTAACATCAAACGAAGCTACTACTTTAATATTGGTGTTACATGCATTGACTAATAACGCTGGACACTTGCTATCCTGATTATTTCCAGACACACATTTAGCGCGTTTGCATCTGCAAGATCACGCTACTGCCGATCCACAGTAGGTTTTAGCTACTTCGCGTCGTCATCTCGCAAAGATACTAATTTCTCACGACTAGGCCATGAACTTCGCGCCTTTCGCGAGAAAAGCACCAATCACTAATAGTAATTGAAAAATGTTGACGGAGAGTCGGAGAGTAAAATGTCAAATAATTTGGATAATGCTATTGTAAAGGGGACTGGTGAAAGTGTCAGCTTTGATAGTTCCAAAGTCGTGAAACGAGGAGAGTTTTGAAGGAAAGTATAATGGCGGGGTTCTAAAAGGAATTGTCTAACGTGTCTTATAAGGGTGAGGGTTTGTAGAAGTGGAGAACCATTTTTAACCTCGTCCTGAAAATGAAGAATTTCGCATTGTTTGCTAGTCCCGTAAGATTATGTATTGTCCCTGACTTCCACCGGCTTTACGATTTCAGAACTAATTTTTGTATACATATTGGTACATGTATAGACAAGACTTTAGCAACCACATTGTTCTATACAGCGTTGCAATTCTTTCACATATAACCGTGGCTAATCACATAGATGCTAATCAGCTTAAAGGGACAAATGCTGTAGAACTTATATATATATATATATATATATATAGATGTATTTATATATTTTTTTTTCGTTTTTACTATTTTCTACGTTTTAAGGAAAGAAAAGAAATGATTGCTTAACCTTATAGTGTTACTCGTGGTCTCTATATCCCGCGAGCATTGAATTGGGCGGGCATTTCTCAAGTTTATGTGGCATTCAAAACTTAAGAGCGTGTGCGAGGCCCTGTATAGCCTTAAATCATTGTACAACCTTAGCACATTGGAAACCACACGAAGTGTTGCAAAATGATTTGTGCTCTTGTTTAAGACTTTCAATTTCAACAAAAGAACTTTTAATGAAAAAATTGAAATGTTACGGGTTCATAATATGACGTTCTTTACAGGCTTACTGGCTGGAACTTTGTTTCGCAGGCGCAACCTTCAAGACATGAACTCAACGCTAACGCCTCTAAAACTTTCCCCTACTTGGTCAAGTTCAATATCGAATTGTGACTGTGCATTACAATAATCGTACAAAAAAGCCACTTTTTCAAATAGGCTTTAGACGAGCTCTCAGGAATTGAAATAATTAGTCCTCCCACCGACTCCACCGAGTGAATCAGCCTAATGAATAAATGTTCACATCACTAAAAATTTATTTTAAACTTCGACAACCTAGTAGTTTAGACTACAATTTTTGCACTTTAATCAAAAACAAAAGCAAAGTTCTTACAAACAAGAAAAATAAAAAATATATTAATTGAAATGAGGAAATATTCAAAAAAATACACAAACAACAAAAAAACGTTTCTTGGGTTCAAAGCTAAAAAACACTCTGTAGTTAATAACAAATATATTACGTCCCAAAAATATAATTAGAAATACATCTGACTATCACAGACGCGAAGATCAGTTAAAAAAACATTTGGTTGAAAGCATAAAAACATCTTATATTATTAATTTACTAATTTTAATCGCAACAATATAATTACAAAATTTAAGGTCAATGAGAAAACAAAACATTCTTTAGTTTAAAGATTAAAAAAAAACAACTTTCTGTTAGGCGCTCACTGTGATCTGCCCTAGCCTATATTCCCTGTGAATCATCAGCTGTTCGATATGTTCCAAGGACAGGTTAGGCCTTCTAGCCCTCTGGTAATTACAAGCCCTTGAAAACATTCTCTCTGTGTCAGCTGATGCCACAGGGATAGGCAAATACTTTTAAGCCATCTCTGCCAGCGTTGGATATTTTTTGAGGTTCACCTTCCAAAACTCCAAAATTTCACCTCTTTCTGGAATTCCAGGACCATCAGAGCTTGGAAGCCTTAACAATATTTCATCGAAATAGCTTTCCAATTCTTGTTGGGGCACCTGCTCCATTACATCCTGCATGTTATTGAGAAACCTTAGAGGTCCTGATTGTTTGCGCAGAGATTTTGGTTTTTCAATAGGATTGGTCGCCTTGGCTGACAAATTAAAAGCGTCCTTCAAAACATCTTTTGCCTCTTCTTTTGAAGGTGTTTTGAAGCGAGAATACAAGTTAGGCCAAGCAGGGGCGCTGTTGTATTCTGAAAAAAATATTTTAATCAATAATTTTATTTAAGTATGCTTGATTGAATATGGATTATGCTGTTGTATTCTGAAAAAAATATTTTAATCAATAATTTTATTTAAGTATGCTTGATTGAATATGGATTATATTTAAAGTTTATGAAATTCTGACATCATGTGTGTACTGTTTTTGTGGCAGACTGCACACCCCTTACACCCCTTCATTTAATATATACTTGTAAGGTGTAAGTCACTGTTTAAAGGGGGGATAAAAGGATACAAGTGATTTTTTATCTATTCTTCTACTGATTATAAGACCAATCTGTAAAGGGAAACATCCAGGAAAAAATCCCTCCAAATGATTAAAATTCAAATTAGTTTCAGATTTCACGGATATTTTGAAAATAGCACCTTCGACAAATCGCATAACGTCATGCCTTCTTTTTAACAAAATTTGAGTGGTACGTTCTTTTACTCCCACCATGATTCTCACATGGCGAGCAATTTTAATCAAATATCGCGCTAAATTTCATTACACATGGAGCTTGCGCCAGAATTTTGTTAAAAAGAATGGAGGGAGTTGTGCGATTGGTCGAAAGTGGTAATTAATCCATGAAACCTCAAACTAATTTGAATTTCAAAATCATTCCGAGGTATTTCCTGGATGGTTCACTATGTTAATAGTAGAAGAATGGATAAAAATCACTTTATTTTACTTTTCACTCTACATTTAATATAATATATTTACATCCAAAAATTGATGCCTTTTGCCTTGGATCAAGTATTGTGGCAATGATGAAGTCTTGGTCGTGTAAAGTTCCTGAAAACCTATCATGCTTTTGTGTAAGCAATTCGGCTTTCATGATTCCAAAATGTTCCAATTAGTTCTCCAATGATTTCGGACGCAAGTATTCCATCGGCTTGTAGTCGGTCTGTCGCTTCTTTTAGCGGTTGCAGAATACTCAGTATCTCCTTCGCCTCTTCTACCACGCTGTGATCCAGATTTGGGAAACTTTCGCCCAAAACCTTTTCTTTTTTCGCTTTTCGAAGTGTATTGTTAATTGCGTCGATCATTTCAGGCTAAGAAATAACAATCAATTGCGTTATGACCTATGTAACCAGCGACCGGTTTTAAAAACGTTTCATGGCTGCCAGGGGTAATTAAAATTTGGGTCTTTACACTCATTATATGCACGAGTTTCTGTTCGTCATTGTACTATGTTATGCATTGATGGATGTCAGGTTATTGCGTCCAGACACGTATTAAAACTCTCAATTTACACTACAGAAACATACTACTAGCCGAAGCTCGTGTTTAAGGTATTGAAGACAATTGTCGCCCTGCTAACGTAAATAATGATATTACTTAAAAAAAAGTAACCTCACAAACGCGCTCAGTTGCAAAAAAATGCGTTCCAACGAACACCACCAATAGGAATAATATCTTTCCCTTTGGAATTAATTTTCAATTCCATTGTCCACGTGGAAGATTTAGGGAAAAAAACTAATATTTCGTTAAGTTTTTCTGAAAAGGCTAGTGCGGCTTTGTCAGTTTTTAACCCGGCATTTACGACAAGTTGCAGGGTATGGCTTACACAGCCTTTTTCTTCCAACTTGGATCCAGTGGAATTTCTTTAGTAGGCGTGGAAAGGCACAAATTATCCTCTATCTCAGAGCTACATGATGCTGCCTGATTAACGGTTCTTGACGATTCGCTATGGTCATGGTTTTGCTCGGTCTCTCCATCAAGGTCCTCGCCAAATATTGTGGTTAAGCCGCTCCAATCTGTGAAAATAGTTAAATTTTTATAAATAGAAAAGATCAATATATTCTGTTTCCATAATACGCACTTCTGTTAAGGTGGTCCGAATTGGAGTCCGTCGAACATCATCCTCGTCGACTTGACCCTCCAAAGCGTATATTGGTCCTGTCTGAATTTGGAAAACCCATTCATCCTCAAACAGGTCCATCATATTGAATGCTTTTATCATGTTAGATGCATTGTCAGCACATACAGTCATAATCTACAAAGGGATAGGAAAAGCTTATTTAAATAGAATATTTCATAAATTGCTATAGTTCAATCATGGATAAAGAATGCGTGTTAGGAAATTTGTTTTCACGCTATAGGATATGCAACTCGCTTTCTCGAAGGACTGCTTATTCTGTATATATTCTGTTACAGCATCGGTTGTCAGTGATAGATTTTCATAGCCTTATACCTAACTTATATTAAAGAGATAATCCATAAGGAAGAGAGAGACCAAATAAAATAACGAACTGTTTATTAAACAAGTGAGAGATTTAAATGATAACATAACATTGCTATTTATAGCAGTTACTAAAAAACAGTATTAAGATATTATTAACCGGTTAAAAAACTAACATCGCATTTCTTAAGTTACAGAGTTAATATAATCCGAGTAGATAAGAGTCGATTTCTCCAACACCCCTTCTCGACGATTATCGGATAATCCGGCTTTGGACATCAAGTACTTTAGTTTTTCTTTTGTTAAAGGCTTGGTTAACATGTCGGCGGTCATTTCCTCGGTTGGACAATAGTTGATATCGATGATGTTGTTTTCTCTCATATCCTTGAGGAAGTGGTATCGGACGTCAATGTGTTTCGTCCTAGCGCTGATCCGTTCGGAAAGACTCATCTTGATGCATCCTTGATTGTCCTCAAATAAGCAGGTTGGCGTGGTAGCCGGGAATCCAACATCTTCAAGAAGCTGTCGTAGCCAAATGACTTCTTGGGCGGAATGAGCTGCTGCGACGTATTCGGCTTCTGTCGATGAGAGTGCAACAGTTGATTGTTTCCGACTTGACCATGCGATCGTTCCCTGTCCGAATTGGAATAGGTATCCGCTCGTTGATTTCCGGTCTTGATGATCACCGGCCCAATCTGCATCAACGTAGCCGACAAGTTCTGGTGTTTCCTTCAAAGCTGGGAAATGAAGTCGGACATCTTTTGTTCCCTTGAGATAACGCATTACTCGTCTGACGGCCATCCAATCTCTTTCTCTCGGCTTTGAGACTCTTTGGCATAGGTAGCTGATGCTAACTGCAATGTCTGGTCGTGAAACGGTGGCGATGTGTAGAAGTATTCCAATTGCTTCTCGATACCGGTTGTTGTTAGGTAGGATATATTCGTCTCCAGACAATTTTGGATAAGAGGGATCCATAGGTGTTTTGGATATCTTCGCATCTTGCATGCCGAAGTCTTCGAGCATGAACGCTATTTTGGTTACTTGATGGATTGTAAAACTTCCGTCAATTCCTCGCTCAATCTGGATACCGAGGTAATACGAGGCGTTTCCTAGGTCCTTTAGCTCGAAGTGCTTATTTAGTTTCTCGTACAGATTGTTAATGGTGGCTTCATTCTCGTTCAACACCAACAGATCATCTACGTATAATAGGATATACGTCCAGATACCGTCTTGTTCCAATTTCGGTAAAGTCCTGGATCGGCTTTGCTACGATTGAATCCTTCATCAAGTAGAATTTGATTGGCTTTGGCGTTCCAGGCCCTTGCAGATTGCTTCAACCCGTATAAGCTGCGCTTGAGTCTGCAGACCTTCTCTTCATTTCCAGGTTGGATGAAACCCGGAGGCTGTTCCATATACAGGTCCTGGACTATGTCTCCATGCAGGAATGCGGTTTTGACGTCATAGTGTTTGACCGGTAAGTTCTTGGCTGCGGCGATACTGAGCAGAAGTCGTACGGTCTCGTACTTCACGACAGGTGCAAACGTCTCGTCAAAATCTTCGCCAAACTTCTGAGAATAGCCTTTGGCGACTAATCGAGCTTTATATTTGCTGAGTGTTCCATTTTGATCATGTTTGGCTTTGAACACCCAACGGCAACCAATGACCTTCCGATTTGGTGGTAGGTCTGTTAACTCCCAGGTTCCTCTTTCATGTAAAGATGATATTTCTTCTTTAGCAGCATCTGTCCAGTTCTTCCTTTCTCTTGGACTTAAGTCGGCGAGTTCTTCCCATGAGCTTGGTTCGCGAGGATATTGAACCGTTGCCTTGTACGTCAATCTCTTTGGTGGAATGCCTTTATTATCCCTTTCCGATCGTCTTGGAAGAATAGGAACTGGTGGTATTTCTTCAGATTCTTGTTCTCCATCAGATGATGATTCTGATTGTTCCTTTTTCGGATGTGACGTGATCAAGGTGTCAGCTGAATTAGTCTCTTTTACCCCTTCTGGCTCTGATATGATGCTTTCTTCAAAGGTGTTGTCTCCTGTTCCTTCGTCGAAAGTGACAGAACGGCTGAAGTGAACTTTGGCAGTCTCAGGATTGAGAATACGATAGCCTTTCGTTGCTAAGCCATATCCGACCAGGACTCCTTTAAAAGCTTTGTCTCCGAATTTTACTCGTTTCTTCCTGGGAATGTACGAATAGGCTTTACTTCCGAATACACGGATGTGTCCAATACGTGGCTTTGATCCACTCCAAAGCTCATAAGGTGTTACGTCAATGGCTCTTGTTGGCAGACGATTTTGAAGATAGGCGGCGGTCGTGACAGCTTCACCCCAGTAACGGTTCTCGAGTTGTGCGTCTAACAGCATGCAATTGGCCATTTCCGTCAAAGATTGATTCTTGCGTTCCGCAACTCCGTTCTGTTGTGGATTATACGGTACGGTCAACTGGTGTTCGATGCCAAGATCCTTGAGATAATCTTCAATTTCATGGCTGATATATTCTCCACCATTGTCTGATCGAAGAGCTTTCGAGTATCTTCCGAATTTCGTCCTTACGGATGCAATGAAATCCTTGAATGCAGTTAGAACGGAGTTCTTGGTCTTCATCAGATAGAGCTGTGTAAATCTTGAGTAGTCATCGATGATTGTTTGTATGTATCGATTACCGCCAGGTGTCACTGTCGGCATTGGCCCGCATACGTCCGTATGGATTAGTTCTATTGGCTCCTTGGTCTTCGATGTAGATGTTGGGAATGGTTTAGCTGTCATCTTTCCCTTTAGACAACATTCGCAAATAAGCTTCCGCTGACATTCGGATATCTTGATACCATCGGCAAGATTCTTCGATGAAAGAGACTTCACGGTATCTATGTCCCGATGCCCTAGCCGTCTATGCCAGAGGTGAATGCAATCGGCTGTATGCGAGTTGCTGGCAACTTTTGCTATTTGCTTGGTTTGAAGTCGATAAAGGAATCCATCCATCTTGGCGAAAGCTGCAACGTTTTGACCTTAGATGATTCTGCATTCGTCGCCTTCAAAGATAACAGTGTGTCCTGTCTGCGTCAAACGGTGTACAGAAATTAAGCTGCCTCCTAGTTTTGGAACATAAAGGATGTTCTTCACAGCTATGCCATGTACTTCTCCGTTTGGAGCGAGGCAGTCAATCATGCCATCGCCAATCCCTTCCGCCATTATGATTGAGTCGTCGGCGAGATGAATCTTCTCTGATTTCGGCGTTATGAATTTGAAATTCTTAAGATCGCTGGACATGTGACTGGTGGCCCCTGAATCCACATACCATGAGTTCGCTTGTGAGCCATTCGAAGCCTTGAAGGCTGTATACTCCCCGCTCGTTCTCTTTTCTACCGCTGCTTTACTTCGCTCACTTCGGGATGCAGCATGTTCTCGATCCAGCTTATCTTTGTAGCTTCGGCAGTCCTTCATATAGTGCCCTGGCTTGTTACAATGATAACAGACTCCTCTGCTTGGACGACGCCGTTGATTATTGAATCTTCGACCTTTGCTTTGACTTGAAGTCTGCAACGCTGTGTCATTCCTAGAGGAAGCTGCTCTAGTCTCTTGACGTCGATTGAATTCGTCCAGTAATTTCGCTTTCACTAAGTCTAGTGTCAGATCTGCTTCCGTTCTCACTTCGAGGGCTATGACCAAGACATTGTAAGATTCCGGTAGACTGCAGAGTAGCATGGCAGCGACGTGTGTATCAGGCAACTTTTCTCCGATTCCTCGTAATTTTTCGACGATCTCCAACATGGACACTATGTGGTCTTGCATACTTTGGTCATCGTCCTTGAAGCGCATTTGATGCATCTTCCGTAGCAGGAATAATTTGCTTGTGATGTTCGCTTGCTCATCTAGCTTCTGGAGTGTCTCCCACATGGAATGGGCAGTCTTCTCGTGAACGATATGAATTAATTGATCGTCTTCCACAGACAGTGCTATAGCAGCTTGGGCTTGCTTGTCTCTCTTATCCCAGTCAGCAGGAGGTTACGACGTAGGTTTCGCTTTCTCCACGACTTCCCATAGATTGTCTCTGGTCAGTACCATCTTCTTTTTGAATTTCCATAGCTGATAGTTAGTATTGTTCAACTTCGTGACGAGAGATTTCAAGTCGCTTGAAGCCATCTTGTATACGTGTTGACCGAAGACTGAGTCTTATACTATAATACTAACTGGTACCCGACTTTCCTTAACACAAGTATTTACACGTGGCTGAGCCCATAACCTGATAGATTTTCATAGCCTTATACCTAACTTATATTAAAGAGATAATCCATAAGGAAGAGAGAGACCAAATAAAAAAACGAACTGTTTATTAAACAAGTGAAAGAGTGAGAGTGAGAGATTTAAATGATAACATAACATTGCTATTTATAGCAGTTACTAAAAAACAGTATTAAGATACTATTAACCGGTTAAAAAAACTAACATCGCATTTCTTAAGTTACAGAGTTAATATAATCCGAGTAGATAAGAGTTGATTTCTCCAACAGTCAGCACGCGCAAAGCTAGGTCTCTATGTAATTTAGCTCTGTGCATCTGATAAGAGACGAAAAACTTCAGAATTTCAGGATTTAAGCTATCCGCGAGTTTTTATAGCTCGAGTGCACGGACCTCTAGGCTTTAGTTTCATATACGTGTAGTGGGCTGTAGGCAATTTCACAAGTATTTGAAACTTAGGCCTAGAGGTCGGTGCACTCGAGCTAAAAAATTCGCGGATATTTTAAATCCTGAAATTCTGAAGTTTTTCGTCTCTTGTCAAGACGCACAAAGCTAGGTTACATAGAGACCTAGCTTTGCGCGTGCTGACAACCGATCTTATAACAGAGTATATACAGAATAAGCACTAGCTCGAGATAGGGAGTTGCCTATCCTTTAGAGTGAAAACAAATTTCCTTACGCGCATTCTTATTCCATGGTTCAATTTTCTTTTTTCTCACTTGTCCAATTTGAAGGTCAGTTTCTCTTATACTTTCTTCAAGCCAGTTAAGATATTGGCACCCGTGTGCTTCCCCTCAAACCTCTTAAAACCAAGAGTTATATATCTATAATTCCATTTTTCGTCGATAAACTGCACACGGATTCCTAAAACGGCTTCCCTTTTCCTGCTGATCCACATGTCTGTTGTGTGGTGCGCGTTTTTTGCTGGCAAAGATTGAAGCACCACTTTGATCTTCTGCTTTAATTTTTCGACTTACGCTTCAAAGTCTCTTGTCACTGTTCTTCTTGATTGGATTGTTATTTGAGTGCGTAATACGCCATCATTCTTCTGAAAGCCCAACCTTCAGATACAGCAAGAGGAAGACCGTCAACGGTGATAAGGTCAACCATAAAACTTTTAAAAATTGCTTGGTCGTTGGACCTTAGCCCAACTTTAGGTTTTCTCTTCTTCGACACATCTGTGGGTGGATCAAGGATTTGCGCTTCAAGTCTTTTGGATGCACGTTTTCGCAGACTATTTTCTGGATGTCTTCTCTGAGAAAAAATTTATACATTGTGAAAAACAGTGATTAGAAATTATGCGCTAGTTATTACTTAATAAAAAAAATTGCTTACTCTAATATGGCGATCGAAATCAGTTATGTTGTCGCCATGAAATGTGTTTTTACAATGCACGCATTCTAAAACGACCTTTCTTGACGCTTCATTGGTTTCCGTTGGAAAGCTGCCTTTGTATATGTAGTGGTCCTTCCATGTGTGCGACCCACATTTGTCTGCTTAAAATTTCTCATAAAACCTTTGATGGAAGATCAGATCACGAAACTCATCCCTTTTTTCAATTATTTCATCAATATCTTCACTTGATGAAATATTACTAGATGCGGAAGTCAGTGACGCTGTCGGCGAACATGACGCATCTGTTGCAGTTGATGATTTTCCGTTGTTTATGGAATTTCGGCTCGTAGGAATCGCAATTTTTTGTCCAGTTCGAGACACAGTCGCATTTTTTTCCGGACCATCCATACTGTGGAGAGGGTGTGACTAATGTTAATGGTCGCTATAAATCTCAAAACAAGGCCTAACCTGATTTCACAACATTAACCCACACTGAAATGGAGAATCAAGTGATTTTTATCTATTTTTCTCCAAATTATAAGACCAATCTGCAAAGTGAAACATCCAAGAAAAAATTTGATTTTAAAATTACAATTAGTTTGTAATTTCAGGGATAATTTTAAAAAAGTACCTCCGACCAAGTACCTCGCGTAACGCCCAGTCTTTTACAAACAAAATTATCGTGGCACGCTTGAAATGAATGTGACAATTGTGGCGCGAGACATGGAGCGTGCCACGAGAAATGTGTTAACAAAAAGGCAGGGAGTTACGCGATTGGTCTGAGGTACTTTTTTTAAAATTATCCATGAAATCTCAAAATAAATTGAATTTTAAAATCATTCTCAGGTATTACCTGTATGTTTGCCAATGCAGATTATTGGTCTTATAATTAGTTGAAAAATACTAGATTAAAAATCACTTGACTTTCCTTCTCAGTGCACCCTCCCTTCAAAGCCTCACGCGCTCACATTTATCAACTTAACATACACTATCATAAGTTAATAATGCCTCTGAGTACACAAATACGGGTTAAAACTGGGCATCTTCTGCAGGCTTCTGTGACGTCAGAACTCGTATAGCGCTAAGATCCGAAGAGAGAAATTTTTGAAATTTCTGTCGCGGTGCAGCCACCAAGCGAAAAAAAAAATCATCCAGTGGAATAAAGGAGATTTTTACGTTTCGTATAGGCAGGCACTGGGGGGGGGGACGAATTTTACTTGAGCAACCCCAAATCCCTCTCTCTCTCGTGAGATAGAGGCGGTTTCAGTCCTGAAACATTCTAAAAGGGATAAAAGAAATGCTAGGCTAGGCGGTACAATTTTGTATTGAAGTTGAGGTGATAAATGATACGGAGAGAGTATAGGGTTTCATTAAAGGGAGCCAGACAAACACTATTGCCATAGAAGTGGAAGCGATTTGTGTACTTAGAGGCATAATTAACTTATGACACTATCGATACCATTTAAACAAGATGCCTCCGATCCCATACTAAATAAAGAATTAAAATTTGATTGGTTGTATCGCTGTAATCTCAGGAACTACAGAACCGATTCGAAATCGTTTTTAATTCTTAATCTCGATATTCGTAAATCAAGTCGGAAGAACAAGCGCTGATTGGGTGTCTGGCTGCTTTATCAGGGTGCGCTCAACAAATGGTTAGATATACGTGAAAATAACGTACAAATATATAAGTCATCAGTAGATCTAATATAATATATCCTATGCTATACATTCTTCTATAGCATAGCTGTGCTAATCAATTAGTTAGCTAATTAACATTCTAATTAATAGCATCTTATACTAGTTTAAAATGGTAATTGAATTTTAATTACCTTACTGCTAATTGGGAAGTAATTCTAATTGATTAGAAATAGTTAGAAATTAGTAATTCTGATTAATTAGTTTGATAAATAAATGCCTAATATCTAATTGAATTTAATTAGTTTCTGTTTAATTGATAATTGGCTAAATAATTAGTTCAAATATTTATCTAATTGCTAATTATAAATCAATTAGTTGCCTGCTAATTAGAACAGATCTGTTATATATATAGGATGTTCTGAAAAGTCTGTCGGGAGTGTGCTTGGACAGTTTCAAGACGAAATATTTGCAGTTAGGGCCACTGTGGATGGCCCTTAAATGAAAATAGTTTTATAATTTTAATTTAACGGGCCATCCGTAAAATAATCCAATCTTAACTTGAATACGGTGGCCCGGACGGCAAAATGGAGATAGAACATTTTAGGCTAAATATCGCCCACAGATCATCTTTTAATTTGTGATGGTTTTTGCCAAAAAAACCACAGTATACCAGAAATGCTTAAATACTACATATTCTCTAAATCCGACGAATATCTAACTTAGAGTGCTTTTATGCAGTGCATAGTATTATCCAACCATTCCAACTAAGATTTAGTGAAATACCATTTCATTGTTCATAAAGGAGACGATGTTAGTTTGACAATTTAGCCCAAGGGAGTGATATATTTATACACAATCCTTGGTGAAACAAGGGCACTTTATAACTTTACATGCCAAATTTATTCCAAAGGCACTAAAGGGCCCAAGATTTGGAGAAAGACAGTATGTAAATGATAGGAGAGAGAGAGAGAGAGAGAGAGAGAGAGAGAGAGAGAGAGAGAGAGAGAGAGAGAGAGAGAGAGAGAGAGAGAGAGAGAGAGAGAGAGAGAGAGAGAGAGAGAGAGAGAGAGAGAGAGACTGAGAGGGGGAGATTGATTAACTACTTTTATTTTTGAAGTAAACTGCCAATATTTACAATTACATGGGTTGCTTTCGCACAGTTTACCGATCAGTTAATTGATAACAATTGTTGTCATTATATTTTTAAAATGGTTAAGCTATAATTTAAAGTGCGTGTAGAATTTAGAAATTTAAAATAGATAGTTTTCACACATGGAGGATTCATACCATTTACACCAAGAGGCCGGGCTAACTGGCGGACAAAAACTCGTCTGCTTTTGTCCTCCAGATAGCCCGGCTTCCTGGTGAAAATGGTATGAATCCTCCATGTGTGAAAACTATCTATAGTTGTATAATGTATATAAATATAAAACAGTGACTTAATTAGTATTCGAAGCGAATAGGTGAAAGTTCAGTATGTATGAGAGACTGAGAGGGGGAGATAGAGAGAAAGAGGTAAGGAAAGTATAATTTAAATTTCGATGGCTTTTTGATGGAAGAATAAAACAACATAAAAATTGTTGTACGATGTTTCTAACTATACACCCTTTTGACGAGTCTAAGAAGGAAAGGCGCGGGGTGAAACTCTGCCTTCCATCTCGCTTTTTAGAGCCTGCGCTGTAGGCGTTTTGGATCTGAGAGTGTGCAAACACGGCACTGGAGCAACCCCCTTGAATCTCCCGATATTAAGGGTTGCCTACCCCCGTTTCCCGTCGAAAGGGTGTATACCTAAGGGAGGTGAACTATATAAGGATTCACGTTGTGTAAAACTAGTATTAAGGGCCAGCCCTTGGATCATCTTGTTCAAATAGAAATTAATATAGGTATTGCAATTTGAAATTTCACAACTAAAACCGATATAAAAAAATAAAGAGAGCTCAGATTTTCATGTATGAAATCGTATAGAATCTGTTCTCGTAAAACTTTATAACAAATATATATATTCATTTCTGACCCTTTGTGGGTTTGAAAAAGTGTAGTTTTTTTCGCCATGGATTTTGTATAAATGCGGTTTTTTAAGGACTGCTAAGCAAAACTCGTTTTTGTACGATATATTATATAAATACTAAAATACCATATATTATATGAATGCTAAAATACCATATATTATATGAATACCAAAGTACCATATATTATATGAATACTAAAATGCCAAATATTATATTAAATAAATACTAAAATACCATATATTACATAAATTATTACTAAAATACGATATGCTATAGTACTATAAATATGTATACTAGAATTACTATAGAACGATATTAGAAATACAGTTATCTCCCCCTTCATATTTGAAGCACGCAAGCTAAAGAAAAGGGTTCCAGATATTTAGACTAAATAATCTCTCCCGCTCGATCACTGCTTAACTTCTTTGATACGATATTAGCTCAACCTCTCTAATATGATATTTGGTCAACCTCTCTATTAGCCAAAGGAGTCCCTTAATTTTTGACAGACCCTTCAGATATTAATTAAAGATGTTTCATTATTTAGCTTAGCACAGCCGGGCAAAGAGTTTAAAAGACAGGTTTTTAGATGGGATTCTATCACGTCAGTAATGATGTAGGGAAAAATAAATTATTGAAATTCACTTACTTTAATTCTGGTATTATGATTTCCAGCAAATGAACGAAGTGGAACTTGAAGAAACCAGTGACGCTTAAGTTTTCAAACAGCCGAACGAACCACGCAAAACTTCCACGATCACTACTATATTGTCTAACGCTCTTAGCTATTAACGCGAAGTCCCGAGTTCCAAACCGAGAAAACGGAAAATAATTCTGTGGCCGAAAACTAAGGTTTATGTTTAAAGTAGTTTACAATTACTTTTACAAGTAACCTGAATCCGAAATTCCGAACCACGAAGTACGAAACCAGTAACTAATTTTGTACCCGAACACTAAGGTTTATATTTTGAGTAGTTTACAATTGCGTTTACAAGTAATCTGAAAACTGAGAAGTGAATATAAAGGAGAGTAGTTTCCTATTTATATGTTTTCAACGACTTGAAAACGGTTTTTTAGGGCCAATGAGATGGCTGGAAAGTGTAAGAGATGATGGAGACTGGACCAATGACGGTGTGGTTTTTTGGGGTTTTTGGTATTTTCCACTTCACACGCTTCTCCGTGACCATTGCGATTTATTTTACGATAACATCGAAAAACAGGTCGAGAGAAGCTTTGTGGTAATTTTTCTTACCCTAGGCTTCCCTTTAAGAAAGGTTAAAGTTATTTACGCTTAACAAATTTGTTTTTAAAGGGTTGGTAGAAAAAAATCGACACGGTTACATTTTATCCTATTTGTTGAAATTCTAAAGGGTTTTAGTGACATTTTCTATTTAAATATATTTTATTTTATTGCGCATTTCAGTGACATTTATAACATATTTTTAATTTTCACGACGTGTATAATTAAGGGTTGCCATTTTAGCGGTATTGAATATAGCGCGTCGAGGGGAGATTCGCTCCAATTTTCCAAACGTTTATTATTGTATGCAACAATTTTATTTCAATATAAAATTAGTAGCTTCATTAATTTTTTATTTCTTTTTTTCAATGTAGAAGTGCCTTCTGCAGTTTTAGCACATTTTAAGCTCGAATATTTAAACTACTACCCAAACACGAAAATCAATAAAAAACAGTGAAATCCATTTAAAAATCCAAAATTGATTTAAAATCTTGAAAATCACTCTACGAACACCAAATTACTTCGAAACCAAGAAATCAATCGCGAAATTCACTTTATAATTTTCAAAATAACCTTCGATTGTTCAATCATTCCCGAAATCAGTTCTTGGAATTCCAAATCAGAGCAAGATTCTGAAATCCCGTAAAAACATTTGTATGCGTACGACACCTCGGAATAACCACTCTCTTTCAACAATCACTGACAAGCGATTATATGAATTATTCCTCTGCCTGTATATGAGAGGCTGGCTACTGGCTAGTTAAAGATTTTCAAACATTCTTGGTTACTTTCTGTCAGTTTTAATATAAAAATGCAATTCGTACATGAATGAATAATGTATTCATGAAATTACATCTGTTATTCGCTACATTAGAAGAAAGTCATAGCATAAAGCGTTCTTATTATGTTATGTGTCTTTGTGTTTTGTGTATATATTAACTAGGTAGCGTAAGAAAGTATTCTACCTCAATCGTTGGGCCATATAGAGTTAGAAACCATGAGTACATACTTAGTTATAATGCACTCCCACCCCCAACCACACCTAGCTAATACGAAAATCGTAACTTGCGTGACTTGTTTAGCATCTAGGGAGCGTTTCCCGCGTTTTTACCTCGACCAAACTCGTTGGCTTTACAAAATTGGAGGGGTAACCAAAGCTTCCCTTTACGAAAGGTAAAAGTGCCAGTGACGGTGTGGTTTTTTGGGGTGTTTTGCTATTGTCCTCTAGAAGCCTTCTCTTTCACCTTCACAGGCTTCTCTTTCACCTTCACAGGCTTCTCCGTGACCATTGCGATTTATTTAAAGATATCATCGAAAAACAGGTCGAGGGAAGCTTTGTGGTTATTTTTCTTACCCTAGGCTTCCATTTACGAAAGGTTAAAGTTCTTTGCGCTTTACAAATTTGTTTTTAAAGGGTTGGTAGAAAAAAAATCGACACGGTTACATTTAATCGTATTAGTTGAAATTCTAAAGGATTTTAGTGACATGGGTTTTAAAACTTTAAACTGGCGTACTCCTGGTCATATCATTTCTCGACGTTCTCCTTTCAATTCCTTAATATTTATCCGCGTCCTTTGGTCATATCATTTCTCGACGTTCTCCTTTAAGTACTGGATCACTAGGGCTCTCAGACTCCGCGTTACTTAGTTATCAATTACAATTACCCAAGCGTTTTTAATACGAAAATAATTTCGGATTAAGATGAATGATTCGTAAGTTTTTTTTTCTTTTCATTATAAATAAGTTGTATAACAATTAACAAAATCGAAATTTTGCTTTGTAACCTAAGCTTAAGCGATTGTTCATCTCCAATTGAAAAGGCACGGTCTACCACCACCACCCCTAGTTCTATTGATGCTAGCCAATGCTTCGACTCGTCAGCGGACATAGAGGAGGGTGACGGAAGCAACCCCAATAATTTAATTTATAATGGGGAATTTTTGGAGAAATTCCAATAAGGGAATTTTGGCAAGAAAAACATACAAGAACATTTTAACTACGTTGGGAGTTTCGAAAAATCCGTTGGAGTAGCTACAAAGAAATTTACTTTGAAATGCAAGTACTGCGTTGGACATCTTGGGCCAAGAGGTTTACTTTCGGCGGAGTGCGCAAATAACTTCGAGCGCCATTTGAAGGTATGTTAATTTAATAGTTTCAGAATACAAACTTTCGCCGTTTCTGTAATAAGCGCGGCTCCGTAGGTGCCCCTTAAAGGGAGGATGAAGTGGAAAATGAAGTGATTTTTTTAACGATTCTTCCACTAATTTTAAGACCAGTCTCCATAGTTAAACATTCAAAGCAGTGAATCAGAAACAGATTCTGATATCAAACTCGACGAACGTAAACAAAAACTGGCATTTTTATTCAATTTGTTTATATGCAACCTAAAGGGGAGCCGCCGAGACTTGCGGTATTCTCTTTGTTTGATGCTAGCTCCGCGGCGGGCCGGTGAATATTTTTACCCAGCAAGTCTTTTGTGGCGCCCTTTAATCATAATAATTTTGCACCGCTAATAGATATTTCACGTTGTGCACATTTTATTTTTATCCCAGCCTGGAATCTGTTGGCGACAATTTTCGGCGCGGAAGATTCGGATTCTGAAGAGGAAGAGGAAGACCAAACGCTAAAGGCAACCTTAGATGACGAAGGTTGGGAGAGAAAACGTTGCGTTGTTGTTAACAACGTTAGTTGTAAATGATGCCATTAAGGCCAATGACAGATCGAAACAGTTACTCGAAAATGTCCAAAACTGGATAAACCTTTTTCGAAAATCGCCTAAATGGACGGAAGAATTAAAATCAAGAAGTGGCGACGTTGATTTGAAAATGATAGGGGGTGTTTGCTGGGGCGCTGTTTTTCTTGGATTGGAACGATTTACGAAGGTCAGTTTATTTTAAGAGTCCATCTTTTCTAGAAAGAACCTCTGAATGTTTTTTGTCTAACTTCAATTTGAAAAGTTAGACAGGCAAGTTCTAGAAGAGAATACTTTCTACAATAAACAAATATATTCCACGATAATATGTTTAAAGCAATGGCTTATGCTTTGAATAAAGCTAAAAAAGACGCCAAATGTCCATGAAAAATAGACTTTCCGTTACCAACGGAAGAAGACGTCGAGGACGCGAAAGAATTCCTCGATATTCTGAGACCTTTAATGGTCTCAACAGACTTCTTTCAGAAGAGTGGTCCACTCTCCTCAAGCGTTATAGGGGTTCTTTTGACCGTTTTCCAAGACGTTTTCGGGGTGAAAACAAAAAATTCAAGCCTCCAGAAACGGTTTTCATCAATGGTGAAGGACCCATATTACATAATGGCCTCTCTCCTCGATCCAACCCAAATAAAAACATACTTTTTGAGAGTAAGTATCATTATCTATGAACACTTTTATTATGAATATCGAACATCATTAGGCAGAGATCAGTTCTTATTATGGCACAACTTCGATTTGTTGCTTTTCTAACTTTGAAGAATTAAATTTTGCTATAAATAATATTCAATTTGATTCACTTTGATTATAGATACATCAATAATACAATTCCAAGTTCATAATTAACATTAATGAAATAAATTAACGACATGGATATAAGTCATGTTTATACTAATATTTAAAATCTTAAGGTTCTAATACACAACCAGTGTGGATAAATTTGTATCCAAACTTCAAGTGCGTGACAAAGACAAGCTAACGTACACGTTTTCATTAGAGTGTGTTACTCGAAGCTGCGCAGGATCCCCCCTAAGGTTTGACACAGAACCAAAGCTATACTCGCCGTTTTATAGGTTGGACCTTTAAGCCACCGTACCATGTAATGAACGCAGCCCTATGAGAGAATTGGAAAAATACCTTTTACAACCGAGATGTCTACAGGCTGACATTGCCTTAGATTATAAGCGAGGTCACGAGGAGGGCGGTCCAGAAGAAGCTGCCTTTCGATAAAACACGTAGTAGACATTTTAATGTTCCGGGAATACAACAGAAAATAAAAATTTTGCAATTGTTTGAAAATATTTTGATTTCGTTTTGTACGTTTTTCTTTTGGATAATACCATAAGTAATCCATTACCCTTTAGCTAATTAATTTTGCAACAATTCACGGCTTAATTATTATCAATACGCGTCAATGTGAAACTCGGAGAGGTAAGGACCGGTGTGGGGGTATGAACGGATAATCGGTTGCACACTTTACACAATCTCATTCTCCATGACGCCTCAGTTAAGCAATTGACCAGTACCGTTAGAAAGAGGGTGTAGACGGTGTATCTCTCCCTCTAGGCGCTCTCTTGTAAGAGGGGATACTGTACACGCCCAGTAGGGGGATTACTCTGAGCTATGACGTCTCCATACTGACACTACTCTATAAACGGCAGTGTGGAAAATCAGGAAAATATCAGACTAGGGAAATTTGTTAAACATATCGCCATACTACAGATGGAACAAATAATAATTTTTAATTTTTGAAATTTTTTTATCGCTTACGATGTGTCTATTTTCTTACGACCTCCTTTGTTATTATGAAATCATTAAACATGAGAAGAAAGAAATTTTTTAATAAGATTACTAGTAGTAGTTATAAAGGCTAGTAATAAGTCTAAAAGAAAGTAAAAGTACCGAGTTCCTTATTTTTATTTGGTGGCAGTTACGACCTACGAGTTGAGGTAATTTTAGTTTAAGCAGAAGCAAATAAATTAAAGTTAGAAATTGTCATAATAATGAAAGAGCTTTTATGAACTCTAATGGTAGTAAAGAATCAATGGTACGTACCGAGAGAGGGGCTTAGTTACGGGGACTAGACGTCTAGATTCTGGAATCTAAATTGTGTGGCGGTTGTGGCCTGATTTGACGACATCCAATAGAGTGGTTTTTTCCCATATATGACAACGTCATAACCATGGATAAAGAATGCGCGTGAAGAAATTGTTTTCACTCTAAAGGATAGGCAACTCCCTATCTCGGACGACAGTTTATTCTGTATATACTCTGTTACAACATCGGTTGTCAGCACGAGCAAAGCTAGGTCTCTATGTAACGTAGCTTTGTACGTGCTTTCAAGAGACCAAAAACTTCAGGGTTTAAAATATCCGCACGTTTTTTAGCTCGAGTGCACGGACCTCTAGACCTTGGTTTCAAATACGTGTAGTAGGCAGTACGCAATTTCACAAGTATTTGAAAATTAGGCATAGAGGTCCGTGCACTCGAACTAAAAAACTCGCGTAAATTTTAAATCCTGAAGATCCTGAATTTAAATAATTTAAAAGTATACCAATAGACCCAACCAATAAATAAATAAGTTGGGTTGGTCTTTTTCCATTTAAGGGATTGGATCAAGTGACTAACAAATTTGACTTTAGTACCATCTGTCGATGAGCGACGAAAATAAATCTCTTATTTTCTAATTGGATTAGAGTACGACACTTGGGATAAAACGGGTTGTGCGCATGGCAAAATCAAACCAATCAGGTTATCCCTTTCTCACCTCATTTAATTGAAAATCCAATTGCCTAATTAGCCAAAACTAAAATAATTAATTTTTAATTAGATTATCACCTTTCCGATGCACACTAGTTAATTATAATTACTTCCCAATTAGCAGTAAAGTAATTAAAATTCAATTACCATTTTCAATTAGTAAAAAATGCCAATTAGAATTTTAATTAGCAAACTAATTAATTAGAACAGCTCTGTGGAGAATATACTTGAATGCAACTAAATATTTTAAAGCACAGTGCTACGATTAGTCTTAGAACTTGAACCTCAACTTACAGCCTCTGAACTGTATGGTTAACACCTCAACGTAAATATTCGATGTGTCTACCATTGTGATGGAGCCACTCTTCCAGACGAGTGTCCTTGTCTTGCAATATATATGCAAGCAGTAAACTCATGGCGCATGGTAGACTAATGGTATTGTCGTCTTAAATAATCCTCGTCCGTTAACGCTAGATGAAGGGTGATATGAAAATGCCAGTAGTGATGGCCTTGTAAACTGGCACGAACAATAGAATGGCTTAGTGCAACTTCTTGATCCACAGCTCTACTACTAGGAAGAGATTGGCTCTACGTTCATGATCTTGCACTAGCGAAATCGCGAAGGTGCTTGCGAATGTCGGAAAGGGTGCTTTGCACCGAATGTCATCGGAGTGGAAACCGTTCGGCATAAAGCATTGGCTTCAGCTTAGTGCGACCTTCACCCAAAATAAACGTACTGTCCAATTTGTCCTGGTTATAATCATAAGAAAATAATATATAGCTCCCTATAAGTATGAAACTCTCCATTTAAGCCATGTAAACAGCATTTTCTTCCATTGAAGTTTATAAAAAGTTTCTAATGCCACCTATTAAGAGTTTTTGGCGTTAAAAAGTTCAAAAATTTGTTAAGAAAATTTTCAAATTTTACATTGTAGTTAAATAGTTAAAGTTCTAGACCTTATTATTTTGATAATTATAACTGATCAAGTACATGTCAAAATTATCATAACAAATTAATAGATGGCGCAAGATTTTGACGAACGAGGCTAGCGCCTACACGAGGTAAGGAGTATCTTGTGTCTCTACGGGCGAGCGGCGATATATTCCCGGCCCATCATGCCTTTCGCGGACACCTTAGGTGGCGGCGGCGGTTTCGCCCCCCTTTTACTCGTAGTACCAAAACTTCTCCCATGGGGCGTAAAAGCGTAAGCGCGCCAAATTTGGAAGCAAATGTACTACGTTTAATAATAATAATAATAATAAAGGCATTTTTATTGACGATATTCTTTTTAGCAAGGCTAATTTACAAAAGTGTCGTCCTAATTAACTTAACTGCCATTGGCTAATCTCATTTGTTTTTCATCCATACTGAGTCAATTTCCAATTTAAAAAAATAAAAAATCCCCATGAAATTTCAATAATATTAAATTAAATATCGTTAACATATCTGTTTTTTAAAATACGAGTCAAGTTTCAATTTAAAAGTTCCATAAGTTTGTAAATCCTTTAGTTCGGAAGGAAGGCTATTCCACAGCACTGCACCCCGAAACGATAGTCGCTGTTTAGATACGTTAGACGACTGTGAACAGATATAAAGGTTACTTGCCGCTGATCTTGTTTTGTGTTCATGAACATGCGACAGATCTGTGAAGACTTCGCTGATATATCTGGGAACATGGCCCTTTTGGGCTTTAAACACTAAGCACGCTAGATGAGCTTTCCGGCGGGTCTCAAGCATTAGCCATGATAGGCTAGTATGGACATATTTGGTACATGTCCGTCTTTTAACTCCCAAGATAATTTTTCCCGCTGTATTTTGTAAAATTTGTAGTTTTTGTAATGAGCCAGCTTTTCCTGTCATGTATAAAAATCACCATAATCGATAACTGGTAATATAGCAGTTTTGTACCACATGCTATAGGGAGCTATATATTATTTTCTTATGTTATAATAGGTTGGCATTTTGCTAGGAAACGAGACTAACTACTTTAATTCCACTACTTAGCTAATACACTGAAGACCCTGTATATATAAAGGTACCGGAAGTACCTCAAAGTTGAGTTTTCAAAGATTTCCAGCTTGAGCAGGTCATGGTGTGTATAGTGGTGAAGGTCGCTTTAACGTTCAACACGCTACACCTCGGTATGTTAGGTTCAAACAATTACCATCCTCGGCTACGTTCAGTAACTGGAAATCGGAAAAAGCCGTTACCGCTACCGATGTGTATTTTTCCGAACGCTACGTTAGAGTGACGTCAGACGTCACTGAACGATTTTTTTCTCTCTGTTGCGTTTGATGATGGTTTCCATGATGGCGTCTGCTAGAAATCTTGGATTGAATCGAAAACTGTTATTTTTGTTATTAAATGAAGTATCTATGATGATGAATCGGAATTAACCTTAATTTCAGTTGAATCGAAAAGATCTAAAAATGAAAAATGTGTTATTGTTTCGCTAGTGGCTTTGAACTGGACTGCTCGCCATGTTAAACTTCAATTAATGACGTCATAAATCCGATTCGCATCGAAAAAACCTGCTCTTCCAGCCGCTGCGATCGGTGTCCCATCGATGTGTAGCGTGACGTAGAAACCGGAAGTGCGAAAAACCGTACAGTAAAAAAATCGGTCTGCGATGCGCGCAGCGCTGCGTACGCTAGAAGTTACTGAACGTAGCCCTCGTTTTTCGGCTCAACGTTGCGGTATTGCTGGTCACATTAGAAATAATAGGTCTGTAGTGTACAACAATACCCCTGTTAAAAAGGCACAAATACAGTAAAAAACCATAGCAATAATTGTTGGCCAATATTAAAACACGCCAACCTTAAACTTTGGACTAATTAAGGAAAAGGTTTCTTTGGGAATAACTTGGAAGCAGAAGGTCCGAGTTCACTGTGGCACTGAGAAAACGAATGTAGTAGCTAGAATCGAATACCAGCAATGTCCAACCAGGACAAATTGAGCATGATGTTTACGAGGATTATCCAAGACA
Organism: Phalangium opilio; assembly: GCF_054372755.1. Lineage (NCBI taxonomy): Eukaryota > Metazoa > Arthropoda > Arachnida > Opiliones > Phalangiidae > Phalangium > Phalangium opilio. Next base: position 682,651 of record NW_028324200.1, on the reverse strand, counting down.
GCAAGACCTTTACCTGAGCTTGATCTAATCTTTTGAAGAACTATTCCAATTCTGAGCGACAGTCCGTTCCTAGGCTTCATAATGTTATTTTTACATAATCTGTAGCTCTGTACTCGCTTTAAACAGTGACATATACTTCCAATAGGGTCGTCGGTGATGTTTAGACTTTAGAATTATTTCTCGTCCGTACATATTAAATTGGTCATAAAGTTACTCACTTTGTTCCAAGATATCGCAAGATGGGAGGTCATCAATAGGTGAAAAAGGTAGTCCCCTCCTTCCCATTGGTTGTAGATTTCCTCGTCGAAAAGAGTCTCAGCCTCTTCGGAGTCTTGCTCACTTGGTTGGAAATCTACGAAGTTTAGCGACAAAGAGTCATCACACGTTTTTTAACGTTCCTGATCTAATTACGCAGCCATCTCTATATCATATTGGGTATTATTGAAATCATCTATGAGAGCTTCTTCTTCCTTAAGAATATTACGATGTATTTCTGGTCTCCGTCTTTCTATGCGATCCATATACGAAATACTTAAAGGATGAGGAATTAAGTTCCTTAGGTGGTCCAGTTCGTCGATTGTAAGGCAGTCTTCCGGTGTTCTAGGGACGGTTTTCATGTACTCAATAACATCCAGAAAAGCTTGAATGACGTTTAACCCGCCATTCTTAATAAAAATGGGTAAGATCGATGGTACATTAACAGGGTCGATGTGTAAATAGGAGCATAAGAAAAAATAAAAAAATTATATTAGAGCTAGGGGCCAAGGCCTAAAGATCGTCCAAATTCCAACGAAAAGGTTCTGGGTCCATCTCGAGGCTTTGAAGTCTAAAGTTCCAATGTGGTATTGGGTTATTTCCGCGAGTTAATTTATACTAAATTTCTATAGGCTTCTTAGTAGTGAAAGGGGGTGGAGGGTTAAAAAAGGTCAATGGTTGAGTATCGAGATTTCGGACAGGTAGTAACACGTTTAATACAACATTAATAGGATTAACAGATGCGTCATTGATTTTAAGAGGTGTCGAATGGTAACATGAAGGATGAGTGATCAAGAGTCATCAATAGATTTGATAGTAAAACAAAAGATTTATTTATAACAAAAGAGTTAAAAAAATGTTTTTCTTTGAATTGATCAATGAAATAGTGAAAGGTTTGCTTAAAAAAAGTGTTGTTGACTGGATGACGTGTTCAGGGTTTTCCGCACATTCACAATGGTATATTCTCGCCATCCCAATTTCTTTCTTTCTTTGTAAGTTTTAATGACCCTTTGCACTTTCGGCTGTGCTCTTCAACTTTTTGAAATCCACGTAAATAGGATATTTCGTCACAAACCAATAAATCAGGTGCAGTTTCCATGAAAATCTCTTGAATTTTAAAAATAGCTTCATCAAATGATCTAGTACTGTTTTGGCTGGTTTGAGTTTCAATATTTCTGGGAGTCGGACTTCCAAGAGAGTCTGCAGCTTGACTTCCAATAGAGTTGGCAGCTTGATGTTCATACATTTCTTCTAGGGTATCAAAATTAGTTTCAGAGGCTATAGACGCTTCAGCAATGACACCAATTATTTTGTCTTCCGTCTGGTTGTTCAGAATGATCAAGCCCCTCATTAGTAAATGGGGTAAAAGACATCTTTTATGTTTCTTCTTTGGTAAATCTGTCTTTTCGGTTACAGACGCAAATATCAGATTTAAATGTCTTTTGGGCTTCATTTTCTTGGAGTAAACATATTCTTTTAGATGGCCGTCTGAAAGTCGCTTTTCAGAACGATTTGTAATATTTTCAAGAGTTGAAATAACGTTTTCGTCGTGCTCAAGTGAACCATCATCTGATACCAAGGGCTCATTTAGTGCTTGGAAAACCGTCACGATGTCAAAAGCAATTTTCTGCCGTTAATGTGTGATATTTACGCTTGACCATCTCCAACGCGTTATCGAACTGACCTCTTTCGTTTTCGGGATTGAATGACAACGCTAAAGTTTTACGACGTGGTGATATATCCTCGTATGAATAAAATTTAACACTTCCATCTGATAAAGTTTTTCTTTGCTTTACGAACTTTTCCGATTTTTCCGCAGTTTCAAAAGCCAAGGTATATCCATTATTACTTAAAAATGAACGCTTCATATTCGGTTTTCACTGGGCGTTTTTCGCAAATGTTAAGTTTACCATTTTTTTTGCGAAATACGCGTTTTGCCGTCGAAGGCTCTATTTCTATTTTTCGTTTTTTCTTTCTATGCGTTTTTTTTCTTACGTACTAACCGACCAATCATATGATTTCTTGGTTTGACGTCATTGATTCCATCTTAGATTTATTTTAAAAGAACGTCGCCATTTTATGTTCGACACAACACTCGAAGCCTTGGTTAGTACTTGATAGTTTTTGTTCTAGTCTGAATCTCTGAGTGAAAGAGCCAATTTGTGATAGTCTGATATAGCCAATTGTGATACTTAAATGTCGAAATTGAATATGGATTGAATATGGAACTGTTAGTCGAAGAAATTGTGAAGTTTCCATATCTTTACGACAAACGACACGTTAGCATCAAAGACGCGATTATGAAAGACAACAGGATGACTTCCATCGCCGCAATGTTCAGATTAACAAGTAAGTTATTATTTAATGTACTTTTTTTATCAATATAACTAAGAAATACACATTTCTTAAAATATGAGGTTATTAATAAATGGAAAGGTTTAAGAGACCGGTACCTGACGTTGAAAAAGGAATACGTTGGAAAAAGGTCCAGAGGAGCAGGATCTGATGAAGTATCAATTCCTAAATGGAAACTGTATACTGTATGGGTTTTTCAGCTCTACTGTAGAGCCTAGAAGGTAATATAGGCTACTGCTACATTTACTTTAAATTTAAAAACATATTTTTATTGTGTTAGACTATTTCGTAGAACATTTTACAACATAACCAACATTCATAATATTAGCCAGAGTAATGAAGAAGCTTCTATAATTTTAAACGCCATGGCCAATGGTGGACGTTCCTGTAAAGAAATCTATGATATCTGTTAACTTTATCAACACCCTGTTTCAACTGTCATTAATTTTTAAAATTTAAAAGCAACCTGCAGGATTTGTATAAAGAGTCAGACGAAGACGCTGAGCGCATAATTTGTCAAAATACACTTTCACCAGGAAGTAACTCTATCAACATCTCCTTCAAATCAAGTCAAACGAACATCTTACTGGAAACAACTGGAGAAGCTCACTCATCAAAGACAGAAACTGTAGTTCCTAAAAACTGTGATTCAACGAAACTCCCCAATGTCAAATAAAGAAAGTGCTGTGACGTAGATTATAGAATGATCTCGTTTTTAGACGCTGCTACTAAAAATTTGGAGCAGAAGGAGAGCAAAATTATGAACAATAATGGAAATGCTTTGTACTTTAAAAGCCTACTAGTTAGTTATGAGAGCCTCAGTAAAAAAGAACAGGTTAGTTGCGGTTTGGAATTGTAAACTTGTTTTACGAAGCTGAACTATCAAATTAAATATTTAGTGTCCATATTAAAGATCTCAATAAAAAAACAACAGTTAATTTCACTTTCATATTGTGAATTATTTTCAAGCTAGTTCACATATTTATCTACAATTATTATAGTTTCCTTACTACGTCTCAATTTATTATAACTGATGGCATTTTGATATAAAAAGTATAATAATAGCTATTGTTTATTTTATAAGACATACAGATGTATAGACTAACCCATCAATACTGTCTGGGGTCCCATATATTGTTCGTAAGAAAATAGGCCATTTTACCGCCATTATACCGAATGTGTTTTCAATGACTATTCTGGCACCTCTTAGACGAAGGTTAAAAATTCTCCTCACTAAATCACATTAGCCAGGATAAGGCCTCCTAATATCACGTGACAGCGGGAATGCTTCATCTCCTACGATGAAAAAGGGAAAGTTTGTGTTTGAGCCTGGAGGAATCTTGCCTTCAGGAATATTTAAAAGTATGTTTTGCATACGAATACCAAATTCTGAAATTGAGTAGATTCCACCATCACTTTGGCAATCTTAGCTACCAACGTCCACCATCAAGTAACGATATTGAGAATCACAAAGTGCAAGCAGTACAGTGCTGAACATTCCCTTATAGTTGTGAAATAATGATCCATAGTTCGCTGGGTTTGCTATCCCTACGTGCTTACCATCAATTGCACAAATACCCCACTGTTGTTATAACCGTTTGGCTACTTTAATCCAATCTTCTTCGGAAGAAGGTAACTTGACAAATATGGGAGACTAGCCGTTACCCGTGGCGTCGCTCGCGTGTAATAAGAACTTCCATCTAAAATCATACAAAGAATGTGTACATTTTACTGATGACTAATATTTTTGTAGCACCCTAGGAGCGAAGGCACTCGGCTTTGCCCGTCAGCCCGTCGGGATATTTTTATTACTTTTCACGCGGACATTATTCCATAAAGAAGAGTTTTTAAGTTTTTGGCCGCCATAGTTTCAGCCCGTCTATAGGTTAAAGGAAACCAGTGTACTAAATATTTGTGAAATCGGTTGAAACGCGCGTACTTAATTGCATAGGGAATATTTTTTACATTTCTGGGTGCCATTTTTAAGATGGCGGCGGATTGAAAAAATCTTTCTTAGTACGCGCCTACTACTTATGAGTAACGGTCCTGCAAAGTTTCAGTATTCTAGGGCAAGCGGTTTGGGCAGGGCGTTGATTATCAGTCAGTCAGTCAGGACTTTGATTTATATAGATATAGATAATGCTTTACAAATAGCTTTGCACGTATCTTTGATAATATTGGAAACTGTTGCTTTCCCAATTGATAGGCTTACTTGCATATCACCGCTGGCTAAATATATAAATATCTGAAATAATGTGCATTTATGTCTAACTACGTGGCAAATCCTTGCAAATCACATGCATGATTTAATATTTACCGTAATGTAACAGCTAATCGTTTCTCTGTGGAGATGCTAAATTTAAAGTTTGTATTAGTCTTGGTAATATCATCTCGGACTAAATGTAGCAAATGGTCAAATTGCGTACATGACATCCTAAAGTACCTATGAGAAATATAAACATTGGGTTTTAGAGGACTTCTTATCTAAAGTAAATAAAGAGCCAACGCTTAACTCACTCAATGTGTTTTTCTTGGCCCGAAAGCCTCATTTCTTGTATAAGGTTGGCAAAATCTCCGTGCTGACTTCTTCTTTGATAAATATCCCGCACCCAGAACCGTCTACTGTTTCTATTTTTTTTTCATTGACGCCACAATGCATAAACTTTTATGGTATTTAAAACTTCTTCATCCACTATACGATCATCGTCCTCCATCTTTTAAAACTACTATTGAACGGTTCATTTCCGTTCACAGAATCAGAGCCCTTCACTTACATTGGCGGTTTCCTTCTACGTGCCGTTCTTGGCAGATAAAAACCGCCCATTTCCTTAAAGAATGGCACAATAAACTCATCGGTTTCTTTCTTCCACGTTTCAACTAAGCATAATAATTGGGCATTTCTTATCACGGTGTCTGCTAAAATATCATCCAAATGTGCGTTTGAGGACTGCACATTATGAACATAAATGTAAACGCGTTCGTTCAAGAACGGTAATACAATACTCTTCGTATCTCGTAATCTTCGAAGTTTCAATTCTACTTGATTGTTTTTAGGCGCATTTGGAACTTGGAATTTACCCTCAATAAAAAAACCGGAGGCGTTTCTCGCCCTACTGCAAGCAACATATAAATGAGTTCTCTCTAATTTCTTTCTGGGATTACAATGCACTTCTACGGACGAGTGTGTATCGCCTTGACTCTTGTGTATCGTAATAACCTCAGAAACTATCTCCTAGAGACTGAAAAATTTTGCCTCAATTTTCTACTAAATGCCTTAATAACCTTCTCGACAGGAGTCCAAGTCCTGTTTCTGCTCGTACAATCCAAGACACTTTTGTCTCAACAACTCCCCAACATTAGCATCAGCAAACTCAATCCAAACAGTGAACGAAATATGTTACCCGAGCCTATTAGTACCGTACTCTATCTTTCTTAACCAACCTGTTGCCCCATTTGTAAGTTCGTCAGACGTATCGACATTGTTAGTCATCATGTATCTGGCGCCACAAGCGAGCGTTAATTCTTTAGGCACACCATACGTATCAGACGTTGCCAACGTTTGAACTTGATAAAGAATGTTATTTCTAACTTCGCTAGTAAGATCACCATTTACAACATCTACTGAAAATGAAATACACTTTTCCGTACTCTTGGTAAAATAAGTTTACTTCAACGTTAGTAGGGAAAAGATGAATCGCTTCTTTTGGCGGTACACGCTCTCTGTTTACTTCTAAACTTACGAATAAGTCAATATCATCCTGATTCATAGTTCCCACAGTCATTCTATTCAAACCTTTCGCAAACCTTTTATCATCTTTTTGCCTCATAATTTCTTCAAGCTCACTAAATTGGTATTCCTCCCATATTGGGTTACCAATTAAAGACGCATATGGATTGTCACCATCACTTTGACTTTGAAAAGCGAAATGATCCCGGACGGGTCTAAGTTGGTTAAAATCTCCAACTAAAAGTACATAGACACCACCAAAATAATCCGGGCAACCCATTATCCCTTGCATTCTCGAGTTCACTCGGTTAAAAACCTTCGCACCAACCATTGATATTTCGTCAATAATTAACAATTTCACTTGACCATACATCAATCTACAATTGTGAAGAGTTTCACTTTCTAATCTGGAAATGCTTCCGGCAAATTGACTAACGGGTAGACAAAAGGTACTATGCAAAGTCGCCCCACCTATATTAAAGGCAGCCTTGCCCGTAGGTGCGCATCGCAGAACTTTAACCTCCGAGGGATTAGACCCTGGTTGCTTATTGTAAAATCTAGTAACAGATTCAAATATGGCACTTATCAAAACGCTTTTTCCAACACCAGCGCCTCCTGTAACAAATAGCCGTAAAGGCGTTTCTTTAAACTTTAAATGGTGTAGAACTTCATAAAATATTTCTTTCTGTTTCAAATTTAGCTTTCTAACAAGGGCATTGTATTCTGAATCATTAACTAACGTGACTGATGGAGCAACAGTTTTTTCCGCATTACCATCAAGAATAACTATGTTAACAATTCCTATTGCCTCTTCCATTGTATTAATTAGAAATTCAGAATCTTCAACAATTAAAGACCTATCTATTTCATTTTGATGTTCCAATTCAGGTTGAATATTAGTAAGATCAGCTTCAATCGCTTCACTTTCCAAATCTCTCACAGCTTGTTCAATAGCTGCTTCGTCAATCTCATTATGAAATTCTTTTCTAGATTCCGTTATAGTCTCAAGTCTAAGCTCATACTCAGATTTCACATCCTTTGCCAAAATATCTCTTCTCTCATCAGGCCAAGGCGAGAATAACATGACTTGTTCACGATAAAACTGCTCAGGATCTTTCACTAAATTGAATCTACGATACCGTATAATTTTAGAATGACCACGTTTTCTAATGAACCCTGAATCTTTTTCAGTTTTAACCATTTACCACATGGAACTTCATCGTTCTCACCGTCATCAATATGACTTTGAGTTTTCGAAACTCTACGACTTTTGGAAAATTCATACCATGCCGCAAATTGAGCTAACGTTACTGCCTCTAAATCTTCTGGCCTTTGAACATAATGGTCTAACATTCCAGAAGCGAAAACATCCATACTATCTTTGGACAATTGTTCAAGCTCAACTTTGCTTTTGAGAATACGAACAAGATTTTCGGGCACATTTGTATTAACATAAATGCAAGCCCGACTACACCTGGAGACTGGAATTTGTAAAGCACTATAAGCCGCTTCCTGCGCGCTAACCTCGTGCGCGTTCAAAAACTGATTAGCAATCACCTTCAACTTTTGCTTCACCGTGCATTTATCTGACTGCGCTCGTTTAGCGGCTTCACGCAGAAGCATTGACATACCACGCTGAGATTTCCCTATACAAGACACGATATACATAACCAGAGCGTAAGGATCAAGTACAAACTGAATTTCCATATTCGCTTGCCAAAGGCGCAGAGTGCACGGGTTGTACGGATTAACCTTAGTATCTTTGGGGTGTCTTTTCAATAAAACCACTTTCCTTTTGAGGTCATACGTAATGGCTTTAATATATTCATCTTCAGCTAAACGCAACTTTTCCAACAACTCCTCAAAACTATCTAACCATAATTCTTTTTCTTTTGATTGAAAAAGCTCACGCAATTTACTGGAATTGTTCTTACACTTAAGTTCTTCGTCAAGAGTACCCGGTTCTCTTAAACTCGGGTCATAAATAATAGTTCTAGGCATGGGAGGAAATGGAATTTCAAAACGACAAACTGAACTATTATTAACCTTCTTCCTACACGTTGTCGTGTGTTTATGCATTTGCAATGACGTTAACAAATCCCCATTATCATCGTTCAATTTCCCAGCGCAAGAAATAACTTTATCAATATATTCCTCTACCTCTTTAACATTTGACAAGTCACCTTTAAGCTTCGGCGCATCTTTAATCCAAATCAACCCATGTTGATGAGGAGAGCCTCTTTGCTGTATTTCAACCCTGAAGTAATAATCTTCAATAACACCAAGGGGGCCTAGCTTTTGCAGAGCTTTAAGAAGAGCCCGAAAACGGTGGTCAAAATATCTAGCACAAGTAACAGGATCATCCTGAATCAACTTTGCCTTTTCCGAAAAACTTAAATTGCCAATATCATCATTCGCTAAGCGATCCTGACCCGAAGTCACCCTCAGTATGTTCAAAAGCTCAGGCCATTTGCCTTCCGCAGCTGAAAACGTTATAAAAAAGGTAGCCATACCAAGCTGCCTAATCATAGCCATCAACTCTTTCTGCCTATGCTGCCAATATGAAGGCGAGGACTGCAAATTTTCTAATACTCTAAAAAACCATCATCCTGCTTAACAATTGAATCGAGTGCACCAGCAGACGATAAAAACCCAGCAGTGTAGTTTGGGCCATCTTTTCTCTTGGGTTTTCTCATACAAACTTGTATGGAATCTCTAACTTTCATAGTTTCCAACTTAACAATGGGCCATCTTTTCTCTTGGTTTTTCTCATACAAACTTGTATGGAATCTCTAACTTTCATAGTTTCCAACTTAACAAAAGTGTAAAACAATTTAGACGGATTTTTAGCACAACGCCTATCAATATTACGAAGCTCCCACTTAGCAATGTCCCCAAAACTACCTTTAACCTTAAGGTCTCTCTTCTGACCAACATAAATACTGGGGAATGACAATTCCTCCGCGTCCTCGTCATAGAGTAAAGACATTGGCGTTTGACCTTCACCAGGAGCAAACTTAACATGCATGGTATTAGTGGGTAGGAAATCAGACAATGACACTAACAACGTGTCTTGATTCCCAACTGGGAATGAATTAACTTGGTTAGATTCATTCCAAATTTCATCGCTATCATTCTCATTCTCTACATTCATTGACCCTTGTGGGTTTTCACTTATTGTATCACCATGGTTTATCTGAAGGTCATTTTCGTCAACAATAAATTCAAGTTCTTCTGGAATTGGATCTAATATATCGCTCCTAACGGTTATCCCATGCTTAATATACAACGGTGTTTTCACCAAAACCTTAAGAGCTTCGTGCATTTTTTTCGGCCTAACAGTTTCATACAAATAGGGTGTATTATATTGCATTCTCCTCATAAACTCAATTTGAATAGTATCTGTTTCACGAGGTAACCGTGGTAACACTGACACTGTAGACTCTACATTTATGGGAACGTTGACCACGTTCCCCTTAATCCCCCTTTGTTGATCACAACCTAACCTTCTTATTTGCATAAAAGGTATTCTTGGTGAAATCATTCTTTCCTCCAAATTTGACAAATTAACTAGTTCTACCGGAATTTCAGGAAACTCAAAACCATTTTCCCTGGAAAACTTGGGGATTTCGTTTTTCTTTACAGCTTTATTACAAGCACTGCATAAAAATACTCTATCACTTAGCTCACGACGGTGAATACCAGGGACAGCCAAAAACACCGCAGACTTAATTAAGCTACCAGATGCTTTAAAAAAAGATTTGAACATCCTTCACATGGCCACGTTGGACCTTCTTTTATGGTATCAAAATACGTCTGCTCTATAACTGAAGGATTTGCCCTCCTTATTGTCACAGACAATCTGTTTCTCGAACGTTCAGAGTTCCTAAACTCGGCTTTTGCACGACTTTCAGCCTTAGCCGACTGATTTTTAGCTGCTTCAGTGTTTCTATACTCTAAATCTTGTTGTTAACTAGCCTTATTCATCTGATTTCTTACATGTTCTGCTTCAACGTAATCTAAATCTTGGCGTTTACTAGCCTTATTCATCTGATTTCTTACACGTTCTGCTTCAACGTAATCTAAATCTTGGCGTTTACTAGCCATACCCAACTGATTTCTTACACGTTCTGCTTCAACGTAATCTAAATCTTGGCGTTTACTAGCCTTATTCATATGATTTCTTACACGTTCTGCTTCAACGTAATCTAAATCTTGGCGTTTACTAGCCATACCCAACTTATTTCTTACACGTTCTGCTTCAACGTAATCTAAATCTTGGCGTTTACTAGCCTTATTCATCTGATTTCTTACACGTTCTGCTTCATCGTAATCTAAATCTTGGCGTTTACTAGCCATACCCAACTGATTTCTAACACGTTCTGCTTCAACGTACTCTATATCTTGGCGTTTACTAGCCTTACTTAATTGGTTCTTAACTCTTTCGCTTGCTCTATACCATTCCTCAAGCCTTTTCACTTGCTTGGTAAGTACACCAGCCGGATTTTCCCTTTCACGATATGACTCATTCTCTCGCTTCTTTGAGATAGATCGTGCCTCCTTCATTCTATACTCTTCATTTTGTCTCAAAATTCTCATTCTCTCTAACGGATACACATTACCATGAGACGTAGAAGGTAATTGCTCATCGTTCGCTACCATTATAGAACTAACCGACTCATTATTAACTAAATTCATCGTTTCGTCGGTAGTAATTACCCCAACTCTTACAGCGCTTTCACTTCAACTTCCGTCTAATACATTAACCATAGTACTACCTTGGCTAACAGGCGACTCAATAGAACTAACAAACAAATTAGGACTAGAAGTACTAGAAGCTGCACCTTCAGCCCTAGTTTTTTTTGAGCTGCTAAAACTCTTCTCCTTTCATTTTCTCTCTTCTTAAACTCGGGATCTGACCTTTTTGCCCTCATCCTTTCCCTCGCTTTACGCTTTCGCATTTCATCCTTATTCTCGACATTATCTTCCTCCATTCTATATACGAAAGGTCAAATACTCACTTAAATCCACAGTACTTCCAACTTTCAACAACGATAATTCCAACTTTCAACAACCATAATTCCAACGTTCAAAAACAATAATTTCCTAGTAGTTTTATTGACAACCTACTGGCATAGAAATTCTTATTAAGAATAGCTCCGGCGGATTAAAAAGATCTATTTACAACTAGCTGGGCGTATCAACCCTGCCGTCACGTTAAGTTTAAAAAATATTTTTTTTTATATATTTTTGGTCTAACTGTTATCCTCAACTAGAAGGTTTTAGTCAAACAAATTAGAATCATAAACCCATCAGTGGAAGCTTTACTAATATTTAATACATATCAAACAATTTTGCTTTCAATATTATGTCTACAAATAGCTTCAAAATGTCTTTTTTAACGCTGACTAACAGTTTGCGCAGTTTCCTAAAGTAATCTTGGAACTGAAATTTTTTTAATAAAGAAAGTCCATTTTGGCCCGAGGAACAGGCAAAAAAAGCAACGGCCTAAATTTATTACATTCAAACACAAACGATTAAAGTTATTCGGTTTTCTATTGTCTGCTAGAAATCCACCACTATGGAGCAATATTAAAGGAGTTATTATAAAGTTAATCAGATTTCTAATGACATTTTCGTTCTCACTCCAGTGACTTTACTCCTGAGAAAATATCAATGAATGAAGGCATCTTTCGCTCTTTTTAGGAGATAAACACAAGTTAAAATAAACACAAGTTAGAACAATCAGGGGGTATGTACTAAGCTATAAGCTTTACCTTTTTTTTACCTCTCCGAGTGACGATGACGTCACGGAGAGGTATTGCACTGGACGTGTGTGTGTCTGTCTGTCTCTGTGTGTGTCTGTCTGTCTCTGTGTGTGTCTGTCTGTCTGGGGGTGTGTCTGTCTGTCACACCCCACGTGACCGCGTTCGCAGTTTGCGTATCGGAGCAATCGTGTTCCCAATTTCCGGACTGCATTGACAGTTCACGGAAATTTGGAAAATTGTGTTTGTCTCCGCTGGCTATTCTACTTGAGTTCCCACACCACCAGCTTTGGTTTTCGTCCACTCCACATGGACACTAGTTTGTGCTGGCTTCCAAGCACAGCCATCTTCTGTTCTTCGTCTTTCGTCTATACCACATAGACACCAATCTGCAACATTGGCTTCTAACACCACCATTTACTGTTCTTTGTCAATCCCACATTGACACCAGTCTGCACTTGCACTGGCTTCTTACACCACCATCCACTGGTCTTCCGTCTATTCCACATAGACACCAATCTGTATCATTGGCTTCTACTCCATCATCGTCGTTAGGCTTAAGATGTACGCGGCGAGCGGCTAGGGTTACGAGAAACGTCTAGCCTCCCAATGGCAGGGCTTCCACCATCGGTTCACGCGAATGCGTTTTTATCTATTATTATAATGGAAACGAATCGTATATATACCCCAAAATTTGAAGAAAGCGGGCAAGAGGGGTACCCTTCACTTTAAACGTCAATATTAGCAAAGTTTCGAAAGATAATAGGAACAACTTTATTTTAAACGATTTAACTATTTTTAAAGTTATTTACTGGCGATTAAAAAATTAATATCATTTATATTTAATTAATTATTTAAGATAAACTTATTTCTATGTACTGACACAAGTGGGACTTAATATAGAACGAGTTATGAAGATTGCATCTGAATCGAAACACTACACGCATATCAACGTTAATATAAAGCGAGTAGGATGAAAAGATCTCTCACAAAACGATAACATTTTCTTTTTGCAGAATATTAAATGGAAATACTTAAATATTTTTCGACCTTACGATTCTTTTAGTAGTTGTGTAGCTATAAAGCTCTGTTTCATCTCAATATTCCAAGAATATCTTTTGATATTAACATTTAAAATTTGGTGTTTACTTTTTAATTCATCTTTACTACATTTATATATAGTGTAACGTAACTGTTAGCTTCATTAAATAATAAGGATGTTAATACTTTATCTCGATCTCCATACGTGTTGAAACGACTGGGTCTATGAGAAAAGATAACCTAGATTTAATCCAGAATTGACCTTGTTTCATGTCCTCTTATAGGAGGTCTTAACGGTTCAGAGTGAGCCGAAAGTTAAATACTCATTTAAGTGATTGATATTAAGTCCTATTGGAATTATTGAGGATACGCAGGAAATTATTAAACGCTTTAAACTTTAAAAATGATCATGGCAATATCTCGCCGATTAGAACTATGTATTTCCGGTTTGTCTCATTGGCTGGCGGACCTGTGTTTTGAAAGTAAATTCGTCTCGGCTCGGAGAGGTTTATTTTGGTTTCCCAACTTGTTGCATTGTGTACAATGATACATTTCGTTGTTTATTTCCTGTATTATGAAAGACCAACCGTTTCCGCTCATTAGAGTGGAAACGGTTGGTCTTTCATAATATAGTGTCACACCAGAGCCTGCGCTTGTCATTAATCCACAAATAACTTCGCTACATGGAATTTAGTACTTAAGGATATAAATATAAAGCACTCGTCGCTACCCCCTACCGTATTTCAGAGAGTCACACTTGAAACTTCATTTTATCATTTATCACAAATCAAATTTACTATTTTGTTTTTAATAAATAACGGTATCACCACTCGTTCTATATTAACTTTGAAAAGAGTTTCTGGATTTGTAATACAGGGAAGTAGTCTTAATTACTCGTCTTATATTCACTGTGAAATATGTACAGTTTAGCGACTTCTTACGTCATCTTCGTTACTCGTCCTATAAAAACGTTGACTATAGAAGTTTCGGTTAAGAGAGGTTTATCCCATATAATTTAATAAATTTATTTGATATTAAATATTTTTATCGTGAGTTACTTATCACACTTCTAGTTATTTATTTTTAAGAATTGTTTTTCCTGATATGATTTGAACCTTAATTATTATTAAAGTTTGATGCCTAGAGTATGCCTCTTTTGCGTTTGTCTGGAAATTGGGGGTTATAAGGCAGCCTATTCTCATCAAGTGATAAGAAAAAGTGCATTCGCGTGAACCTTTGTGGACGCCTCGTCATTGGAAGGCTAGACGTTCCTCGTAACCCTAGCCGATCGCCGTGTAATTATTGAATTATTCAAAGCTATGCATTAAAGCAGACGATATTTTACATCCAATAAAGATATGTCTTGTACAAATGGAAATCAGTCAATGGGAAAAACAGGAAGTGAAACGTATACAGTTGTGACGTAGACATTACCATTATGTGTTTGTAAAGGCCCAATTGTCTACGTCTCAACTGTAAACCCTCTATGATCAAAGCTATACGTTCACAACTGGATTGCCGTGTAAACACTGTCCCCCGTTTCACCTCAGCGACATTCTTTGTAGCTATAACCCGATTCCGACCAGACCATTCACTGATCTGATTGCCACCATGAAGCTTTCATCTATTATAAAATCTAAACCTTATTATATATAGGCCTATATGTGTATTTAACTTTCGGCTCACTCTGAACCGTTAATGTCTCTTCAATACAAAAAGGAAATTCAAAACCCATATTTTATTTCAAATAAATCGGCCCTTATTTATTTACGCATTGCTTCACTAGAATTACTAACAGATAAAACTTTACTTCGTCTTGTAATATACAAGAAATGTTTATACTATAAACAGATGTAGTATAGCTTAAGTAATATAAAAACAGCCATTTAGAATAATAATATTTAAAAACATTCTTGGATTATCAAAATGAAACAGAGCTTTTAAGCTACAAAAGTACTAAATGCATCGTAATTACGAAAATTATTTCCACATATTCACTTTATATAATGGAAAAAGTGAATTTTAAGGTACTGTAGGATTTCTTTACACATCAAAACAAAAATAACTGCTAACGCAGCGCACTAGCGTAACATCGGACGGACACACACAGACAAAACATAGACTGCTTTTGAACTCTTTACGTATTAATTTTGAACTGAGAAACAAGATTATCTTAAATAATAAAATAAATATAATTCATATAGTTATTCGCCTTATTGAACGTTACATCGTTTTAAAAAAGAACAATTAAACATTCTTGAGAGACTTGACTAATATCAAAGAGAGTATAGGGGAGGAGTGGAAAGCGGGGCAAAACTTGTCTCGCTTTTCTACCGCGCATCTTCAATGCGCAGTACCGAGGCATTTCCGTTTGAGACATTAAATGGTATCGTAGGTGGCGCTATTGAGCCGGAAACTCCCTCGTACCGCTAGCCTTGCCGCTAGTATAATTTAAGCGAGACATAACTATTTACGCTTGTGGAGCGGGGG
This sequence comes from Phalangium opilio, assembly GCF_054372755.1. NCBI lineage: Eukaryota > Metazoa > Arthropoda > Arachnida > Opiliones > Phalangiidae > Phalangium > Phalangium opilio. Next base: position 667,018 of record NW_028324200.1, on the reverse strand, counting down.
AGCTTCCACTCCTCCCTTATATTCTCTGTGCTAATATTGACGTTTGAATTGAAGGATACGACTGTTTTTTCGCCTTACTCAAATAGGTAGTATATAAGGGTTTCGAATCGCAGCTATGGATAAGAACAGCGCAATTGCGTGAACCTTTGGTGGAAGCCCCACTTTAGGGAGGCCAGACGTTTCTCGTAACCCTGGCCGATCGCCGCGTATGTCTTAACCTCAAGGATGATGATGGAGTAGAAGCCAGGTGTACAGACTGGTGTCCATTTGGGATGGACAAAGATCAGATGATGGTGGTGTGACTGGTGTCCATGTGGGATGGACAAAAACCAGAGGATGGTGGTGTGACTGGTGTCCATGTGGGATGGACAAAAAACCAGAAGATGGTGGTGTGACTAGTGTCCTTGTGAGATGGACAATGACCAGAAGATGGTGGTGAATAGAAGCCAGTGTGTAGAGACTGGTGTCCATGTGGGATGGACAAAGAGCAGATCAAGGTGGATTATAGAAGTCAGTAAGATGGACAAATGGCCTGAGGATAGTGGTGTTAGATAGGCAATGGATAATAGCCATTGTAAGTGGAAAACAATTTTCCAAATTTCCAGGAACTGTAAATGCGGTCCGGAATTTGGGAAAACGTTTGCTCCGATTTGAAAACTGCGAACGCGGTCCCCTGAGGTGTAAGTCAATAACAACAGACTGACAGACACACAGACACACAGACAGACAGACACGTCGAAATTGGAACCTCTCCGTGACATACGTCACTCGGAGAGGTAAAAATAAGCAAAAATGACTTTGTTTATCTAACGAGAATAGAGTTTTTCAAATTATCCGGTTTTTTAGGGGGCTAGAACTAATGAGGCCTGTTATCCTTTCGTGCTTCTTTAAATAAATAAATTCCTGCTCAAATTCCGATAGAAAATGCAGCAAAAGCTTACAAAGAGAGGATGAAAAGGGAAAATCAAGGGATTGTTATCGATTCTTCTACTAATTATAGGACCTTTCTCCATAAAGAAACATCCAGGAAATACAGACTCTGAATTGTTTTAAAATTCAAATTAGTTTCATAGATTTCATAGATAATTTAATATTTGCACCTGCGACCAATCGCGTAACGCCCTCCCTTCTTGTTAACAAATTTTACGTGGCGCCCTCTATATCTCGCGCCATGATTGATACAATCTTTATCTAATCTCGCGCTAAATTTCATTCGACATGTAGCACGTGGCACGGGAATTTTTTTTTAACCAAAAGGCATAGTGTTTCGCGATTGGTCGGACTTACTTATTTTAAATTATCCATAAAATCTAATTTAACTAATTTGAATTTGAACATCATTCTTAGTCTGTATTTCCTGGATGTTTCCCTGTGGAGTTAGATTTTATAATTAGTAGAAGAATCGATTTAAAAATTCACTTGATTTTCCTTTTCATCCTCCCTTTAAAGTAGCGCTAATTTCTGTTTAATAGAAACGTTCTTAGGACATGTATTCTGAAGGTGGAATGCGCTGGAGTTATTTGTGTGACCCCATAACTCGTTAAAAATTTACAAAAACAGCTTGGCATCAGGTTAACATTAACTGAATTCTAATTCTTTTGGACTTTACAAGCTGTTTCTGAACAAACACCAAAATCTCCCTTTCGAGGGCTAAACTGGATGAGCTCCCCATCTTTTATATAATCATAAGTATATCATAAACTCCATAAGTATGGGCTCAAAGGATATTTGTTATGAGCACTAATACTTTATAAAAGAACTAAGAGCAAAGGCACCAGGGGTTGACCATCGTTACATTTTTATTAAGGTTCTGTCCGCCATTTTAAAAGATGGCGTCAAATCGAGCCGTAAAAGCCATAAAACCCGTCTTTGGGATATAGGGAAACAGTGTATTAAATATAAGTGAAATCGGTTGAAATACGCGGACGTTTTTCCATATAGAAAGTTTTGGCTTCATTTCTGGCCGCCATTTTAAAATATGGTGGCAAATCGAGCCGCAAAAGCCATAAAACCCGTCTATAGTATATTGGAAACCAGTGCACTAAATATTAAGGAAATATCCGTTGAAATGCACAGACGCTATTCCATATACAATATTTCTCACATTTCTTACCGCCATGTTTCAAGATGGCGGCGGTTTGGAAAAATCTTTCCTAATGTCAGCCTACTACTCAAGAGCAACATCTCTGCAAAAATGCAACCTTCTAGGGTAAGCAATTTGAGCTGGGCGCCAGTCCTGTTGGTGGTTTTTTTCCTAGAGAGGGCGTCCCTAGTGGCGGATTTGTCGTAAACAAAAATCATAGCCTACTGTTATCTTTACGATTACCCGCTTTAACGCGACTTGACGAAGGAAGGAAGTCAAAGTAGGCCATAAATCCATTTTATTCCGGTTTGGGGAAGAAACATTTAGATGAAGGTGGCGCTGCAATGTCTTCGATTCGGAGAGAAAGAAAATAAGCCTCTACGGTAGACCGATACTTGTGTACTATAGGGAATGATATAATCGATCAAGCCTTTCCCCTGTCCCTTCAAACCCTGAAGTAGCTCTAGAACTACTCCAGAGCAAAGGGAGAACAGACACTGATACTCGAACCCAACGTAAAAAGTCAGACCCAGTTGTCAGTGACGTTAATAAAAAATTACCTTCCTTGAACACCGGGCTTTTCATGGTAAAGAAAAAGTGACTTCGGCATAGCCGCCTCTCGAGTTGAGCTCCCATCTAATGGGTTTTCAAAGTGGCGCGTGTTCATAGATATCACAAAATATGTTTACATCTATTGCTGGCCATTAAATTCCAGAGTGTAGTGTGACCCGAAAATTATTTCATTTTTGATAAGTTTTTGTTTTTCGTAAATTTCAAGCTTACTCCTTGTTCAAACTAATTAGAGAAATTTAATTAAATAGTTGTTGATTAGCATTTATTAATAAATTAAGTTTCATCTAACGAAATTTTGGAGTTTTGTCTTGGTTTGCCCAAAAATGTAATGCGACTGGAGTTTGAGTCTAATAATCCACCGTTAACCTATAATTTTCCGAGTTTAGTTTTCTTATTTATTTAATTAATTAGTGCTAATTAATGAAATATTTAATCTTAATCAACCGTGTAATAAGTAACGCTTCTCGGCCTTTTGGCTAAGATCATGTGTAGTATCTGTTCTGATCTGGAAGGTTCACGCCGCGACTTGGCTTTTCGCATAGTCCACGACGCGCTACCAACAAGGGATGCACTAATAGCACGACATATCGGCAACTCAAGGCGCTGTCCAAGATGTCCAGCCAATGAGACGGCCATTCACGTGTTCTACGAGTGTGAAACAGCTAAACTACTCCGGAACCATCTCTGCCGCTTTCTGAAAATACACTTCCTGCAATGGAGGTCCATACTTTACCTCGCACCTCTACCGGTCCCTCGGAAGCAAGTAAGGATGCTCACAATTCTGATAACAGAAATTAATTTTCAAGTATGGAAGGCCCGAAAAGCGGCGATCTTTGACAAGCGCTTTGACTCAGCGAAGGTGGTGCTACAGAGAGTACGGACAAATATCTTACGAAGAGTAATGCTGGACAGACGACATCTAACCCCTTTGCAATTCCGGGACCTCTGGGCTGAAGACGACCTACCGGGTGTAGTGGGCAAAGGAGATGACCTAAAACTACTTTTTTAGGGATTTATTTCTTTAGTCAGTTAAACAGTTAATTTACACTTAAATTTTAGCTCTGTCTTGGTTTTAATAGTATTTGGGGTTAGCACGTAAGGGCAGTAAAGCCATCTCTTTAAATTTCAAAATTTATTGCTTTAAATCTGTATAACAGACCAAAAATGGTAGTCTTTATTTGAGCCTTTTTAACGAAAAATTGCGTAATTAAATTTAATTTAACCGCAATTTTAAAAACCAGTGAACTGATGTAAATGACCAGATTTATTTTAATAAAATAATTTAGTATCTGTTCTGATCAGCTTAATATCTGATCGGGTTCCATTGGGACCTTTCGATATTAACTCGATTTTCGGAACTGGGCGAACTTTAACAGGCTTGCCCGACTTCGCCACGAGTCGACCTGATATTGCACTACATTCGGGATCGGCTCACACCCTCAATAATAATTCAAAATTAAACACGTTTAAGTTTAAGTAAAGAGCCAAAATTCGGTCGCGGGAAGGTCAAAATATGTGTAATGGTTGTTTACGGGAGTTAGTAAGACCAAGCATCGCTAAGTAAACCGTGCAGGGTTTACTACAGGCCAGGGAAAACCTGGAAAAGTCAGGGAATTTCAAGCAAAATAGATCAAAAAGATCCGGGGAAAGTCGTGGAAGTTTAATTATTTAATAAACGAAACTGTTCACTAAGATCCTAAGATCACCCCATGGGTCTAAAAACGTCAGGAAAAACCTTTAATCTGAAAATTTCCAGGCAAACCTGATATGGATTTAGTTTTGTCATATGTGTATGATATCTATGGGTAGCGCCGAGATAGCTGGGGCGAGAGCCCACCCTCAAAATCGAAGATTGAGTCATTTAGGCCTTTTTATAGCTGCCCACTCTCCGCCCCACCGATCGAAAGTCGTTCATTGTATAACGACGGCCTTGTTTAGTGCCCCCGTATACTTTCTTACTGGCCCTTCATGGTTTCTAAAATGAAACATTAAAAATTTGTAGTACCAACACTAAAGACAAATAACAGAAGGTTGTAAATTAAGGCCTTGCGTAGTGTCCAAGTAGTAGAGGAGAGTTTTCTATGTTGAAAAAGGAGGTAGGCATTGGCAAACTTCAGTACTGAGACATACAAGGGGGTTGATGTATTGCCGTCTCTGCACGCGTTCTCTCATGATACAAAAAGACTACAGCGCAGGCGCCAAAAAGCGAAATGAGTTTGATTTCAACGATTTAACTGTTTTATTCAATGTTATTAAAGGGAGGGTGAAAAGGAAAATTAAGTGTTCTTATCTATTCTTCTACTAATTATAGGATCTGAATAGTGAAACAGAATTATTTTAAAATTGCAATTAGTTTGAGATTTCATGGATAATTTTATAAGTATCTCCGACCAATCGGGTAACCAAGTTCTCGTGTCACGCTCCATGTCTCGGGACACAATTGTGACGTCGCGCACAAATTTTATCGAATCTCGCGATAGATTTCATTCGATACGTAGCTTGTCTCTAGTTTTTTGTTTATAAAAAGGCAAGGCGTTACGTGATTGGTTGGAGGCACTTATTTACAATTATCCATGAAATCTCAAACTAATTGCAATTTTGAAATCACTCGGCGTAGTTTCTTGGATGTTCCACTATGCATATTGATCTTATAATTAGTAGATGAATCTTTAAAAAATCACTTAATTTAACATTTCACCCTCCCTTTGTTGTCAGGAAATTTGGAGTACTAGTCTGTTCTATGTAACAAATGTTCACGACTGGAAAATGCCTAAAGCAGGAAAATTTAGTTCCGATCACGGTGATTTAAGGGTTGAACAACTTGAGAGTCATCCGTGGCTTAAACAAGGGTCAAGCGCATTGAACGCTCTCAGGCGTATTGTTCTAAACCCGCGTACTCTTGAAAGAATGCCATATTTATCAAATATCAGGTGTTGTAACATATAAAAGTCGTCATACAATTTGCACTAATGACGCTGCGTGTGAAAATTTGAATTGAATTTTGAAAGCACTCGTATATTATACAGGGTGTTCCAAGAAAGTGTGATTACACCGAAGTAAAGTACGGTGGGGTGGTTCTTTGGGTAATTTTGAGTTGAAAATGGTGGAAACCCCATTTTGCCTTATGGGGCACTGCCTAGGGTTTAAGGGATGAGCCCTTAATTAAATTAGCATTGATTTCAGTTTCTTACCTAAGGGTTCTTCCGTAAAACACTCAAATCATAACTTGTAAAGCCATAGAACATTTCCCACTTAAATTAGTCCACTGTACATTGGCCATACCAACTTTTTTTGAAACACGGTATACCAAACGCAAATGCAGAACTTCTCTTTTTAACTTGTAGTTTTAAGGTTTATCAGTTACGATTAACCTTAGCTATTTTGGACCATAACCATCATGTAGGGCGAAAGCAAGCTGTGACGAAAGACAAAACCCTACGGTAATTTTCGTATATCTTGGCAATGCTTTTAACTTCTCTCTGAGATAATTTTTCTTATAAAGGGACACTCGAAGATACAGTAAACTCTCTAAAACTTGGCACACTGTCAAAGTTTTGGAGCCTAAAACTTACAGTTATATTTCAGAGCTATTAGATCTCATATTTGAAAACAGAGTGAAATTTGAAGTAAAGGACCGGTCATTTCTAAGAAATAGTATTTCTTAACTAGACGAAACTAAAGTTAGTTTGATTTCGAACAGGGAAACTTGAAAAAAAATTAATATTGGTCATGACGACCTAAAACTAATACACCCACATCGCGGTATGGTGGACGCCCCGTCAAAGGAGGACCTGCGCAAAATTCAACGAAGCCGATTTGAAATTGCTGAAACCGACTCTTCTGAATACTCAGAATCAGGCTGAGAAACTACGATTTTTTTTAAAACTGCTTGGACATGTGGCCTGTGGAACCCAAGCACGTTTATTTTAAAAATTGGACATTGCCCACTTAAAATAGTTAACCTTTGAACATTTTTAATTAATTAAGTGGGCACAAGGCCAGTAGACCCCATGAATTTAATTTTATAGTAGACACCACCAAACTTGTAATAGGTAAATTTCCCCTTAGAAAACCCTTTTTTATACGTAAATCTCTAGTCAATCGAACGATGGATTCTACTATACCACAAATATTGACGTTCGTTACGTTTTTAAGATTTCTATTATTACTTTTTTCATATGCTTTTGTATCATCTTACGTCTTGCCTTTGCATTATGCACTCTCATATATATATATAGATTTACGTATAAAAAAGGGTTTTCTAAGGGGAAATTTACCTATTACAAGTTTGGTGGTGTCTATTATAAAATTAAATTCATGGGGTCTACTGGCCTTGTGCCCACTTAATTAATTAAAAATGTTCAAAGGTTAACTATTTTAAGTGGGCAATGTCCAATTTTTAAAATAAACGTGCTTGGGTTCCACAGGCCCCATGTCCAAGCAGTTTTAAAAAAAATCGTAGTTTCTCAGCCTGATTCTGAGTATTCAGAAGAGTCGGTTTCAGCAATTTCAAATCGGCTTCGTTGAATTTTGCGCAGCTCCTCCTTTGACGGGGCGTCCACCATACCGCGATGTGGGTGTATTAGTTTTAGGTCGTCATGACCAATATTAATTTTTTTTTCAAGTTTTCCTGTTCGAAATCAAACTAACTTTAGTTTCGTCTAGTTAAGAAATACTATTTCTTAGAAATGACCGGTCCTTTACTTATATATATAACTGTAAGTTTTAGGCTCCAAAACTTTGACAGTGTGCCAAGTTTTAGAGAGTTTACTGTATCTTCGAGTGTCCCTTTATAAGAAAAATTATCTCAGAGAGAAGTTAAAAGCATTGCCAAGATATACGAAAATTACCGTAGGGTTTTGTCTTTCGTCACAGCTTGCTTTCGCCCTACATGATGGTTATGGTCCAAAATAGCTAAGGTTAATCGTAACTGATAACCCTTGAAACTACAAGTTAAAAAGAGAAGTTCTGCATTTGCGTTTGGTATACCGTGTTTCAAAAAAAGTTGGTATGGCCAAAGTACAGTGGACTAATTTAAGTGGGAAATGTTCTATGGCTTTACAAGTTATGATTTGAGTGTTTTAAGGAAGAACCTTTAAGTAAGAAACTGAAATAAATGCTAATTTAATTAAGGGCTCATCCCTTAAACCCTAGGCAGTGCCCCATAAGGCAAAATGGGGTTTCCACCATTTTCAACTCAAAATTACCCAAAGAACCACCCCACCGTACTTTACTTCGGTGTAATCACACTTTCTTGGAACACCCTGTATAATATACGAGTGCTTTCAAAATTCAATTCAAATTTTCACACGCAGCGTCATTAGTGCAAATTGTATAACGACTTTTATATGTCACAACACCTGAAATTTGAAAAATATGGCATTCTTTCAAGAGTACGCGGGTTTAGAACAATACGCCTGAGAGCGTTCAATGCGCTTGTCCCTTGTTTAAGCCACGGATGACTCTCAAGTTGTTCAACCGTTAAATCACCGTATATATTCCATTTATACGGTATTCCATTTTACCGTTCCCGCAATATATATATATATATATTGCGGGAACCCAAGGGAAGTAATAATAAATTCGGAATAAAAGGCTTTATTATTGAAGCTAAAAGGTGAAGAAACTAAAGCCTTCTTCGAGGGACTAATCACTAAGTCACGGTACATGGATTACGGATTACTTGGAATAAATTTAGCACTGTCAAGGGTGGCCGACCCCTCGCCTTTCTTTGATGGGACAATATGGAACGTTTTTGCTTCTGGGTACATCTCATCTGATTCTCACTGAATTGTTAAAGCGTGAACTACAAGAGGTGCCTTTGTGCCCCCTATTGGAGTTTGAAAAGGGGAAATTTAACAATGTGACTCGGATTGGGAGTTTGTGGTGTTAAGTGTCACAATAAACGAATTTTAAAAATAATCTTAAAACTTTGAATCCATTTTTAATGAGAGGTTACTTTGGACGGGAAAATACAGTTCCTTCTAGATCTCAAACCTGAATGCCCTTTTTCGTCGCTCTCCCAAAAAGCCAAGACCCCGCATGGCTAATCAGTTTTTAGGATCGCTTGACAGCTCGTCAAGCGTCCGAGATTTCCTTTAGGCCAAACTACCTTTTGTATTGACCACCAGCGAGTTGCCTGGGGGCAACTTCTACCTTAACAATATTTCTACCTTACAACAATAAAAGGCTTACCCTTCTCGGTATTTTCTACTCCTGACTCGGACCCCTGCTAGGACTGAGGGAAGCTAAGATAGACATACAAAATAGCAGGGTGTCTTAAGGGGTTTGGAGGGCTTTAGAATTTTAGTGAGAGTTCGTTATACCGCCAAAATTTTGAAAAGTAAAACCGTTGCAATTATTTAAACCAGTTATTCCCTAGCGGAAATTAAAGAAATCAATAAATTTTAAGTAAAAACAAAAATTGTTCCTTTCATTCTTAAATAAATGATTTAGCGTTGATAAAATTTCTAAAAAGTAATGTATGGTAATAATTGAATAAAAAAATGGAAACTAAATACCACTAGATGGAGAAATAAAATTACCTTATTCCTCAGTAGTAGAATTTTTCAGAATTTTACAACCAGTTGAAGGTTTTAGGGGACGACATAAGGGGGGAAATGAAAGGGATAAGTAAGGAGGGTTGACAAGGGAGACCCCCTTTCCTTTTAGTACGACTAACTGCCGATAGATTTCACCACATTACAATGATATTTAAAGGGAGGATATGCAGGAAAGCATAGGGGCCGTTCAGCGTACGAGTGGCCCTTTAAGTAAACATTGATTTGGATGCGAGTACTATTTGGATAGAAAATATTCTTTTAAGTGTAGTTTTAATCTTTGTTTCTTTTTATCAAAAATATCTATAGACTCACTAATCTCATTGCACGTTTTTTGGGCCCTATCAATGGTATTTAACTTAGGTTTAATCTTAGTTCTAAATGTGTCTTTGGATCTGGTCGAATTTATCTTAAATTCTAGGTTTTCTACAAGTTCATTGGGGTCAATTGTGTTGTGAATTATTCCGTGGATAAATAATATCTCATTGGTTTTTAGGCGTTCATTTAATGTTACTAGTTTTAGTCTCTTTTTGAGGATGGTATTATAGTCGTTTGGGATGTAGGGCAAGAAGTAAGTGTGGTACAGCTGAATAAATTTTCTTTGGACTCTTTCCATCTTTTCTTGACCATAACTTGCTGCGCCACCAGAAATAAGCATTCCATATTCTAACTCTGACCTTACAATTGACTGATATAGATGATAGAACACTTTGGAACTTCTCAGGTTTCGTGATATTCTGAGTATGCCATATAATCTGCGAAGACAATCTGAGAATGTCTTATCAATGTGATTTATTAGATACATTTTGGAGTCCCAGGTTAATCCTCGGTCCGTAATATGGTCCACTCTCTGCACTTTATCTCCGTCAATGACGTAGCTGTAGTTTTTTCGGATTGGTTTTACGGTGAAATGAAACAACGTAAGTTTTCTTAGCATTGAGAGGCATGCCGTTACGTCTTCCCCAGTCGGATATCCGTTGTAATTCGTTGTTCATAGAGATGCAATTTTGTACCGAGTTAACTTCATTGTATAGTTTATTGTCATCCGCATACGCTTTGATGTTTCTTTGGTGTATTGCATCTATTTTTGGTTGTAAGAGATCGTTAATATAGAGTACGAAGAGAAGCGGACCGAGTGCAGATCCTTGAGGGACGGCTCTGGCACCCCCGTCGGACCGACTGGTACGGCTACAGGGAGGAACTTTGCCTTCTACTCAGAGGTAATGCTCCAAAGCTTTCCTCGGTGCTGGAATTTGATTTGGCAGTTGATCTCATGCAACAAGCCATTATCAATTCCTACCACCACAACTGTCCGGCGAAGCCTGCCAGCCGGCCAAAGCTCGTTCCATGGTGGAATACGGAACTTGGCAAGCTTCGCAAGCTCACTCGTAGACTCTTTAATAGGGCCAAGAGGACTGGGGACTGGACTATTTATAGACAGACCCTCAACAAGTATAATAAAGCCATCCGGGAGGCCAAGAGGAACTCCTGGAGGGACTTTTCCGGTAGCATCTCTGATCATGAAGATCCTGGCTCATGATAACACTCACCAGCTCAGCACCATCAAGGTGGCAGAAGGTGAGCTTACCAAGTCAGGGACTGATACCCTAAAGCATATGTTTAAAGGTACACTTTCCGCACTCAAAGGCTTTTGACCCCACAAGCACCGACGCGCCCCCCGTGCACTTTCGGAGAGCACACAGGGCGGACTGGGGCATCACCAATAAGATAGTTACATACTCTAGACTTATGTGGGCTGTAAACTCGTTTCAGCCCTATAAGTCCCCTGGCCCAGATGGCGTCTTTCCCGCCCTCCTCCAGGAAGGCATAGACGCCATTGGCCCTTATCTGTGCAGGATATTTAGAGCCTGCATTGCTCTCGCGCATATTCCAGATATCTGGAAGCGCTCGAACGTTTTCTTTATTCAGAGCTGTGCTAATTAATTAGTTAGCCAATTCAATTTCTAATTAATTGGCATTTTTTACTAATTGAAAATGGTAATTGAATTTTAATTACCTTACCGCTAATTGGGAAGTAATTATAATTAATTAGTATGCACAGGAAAAGTATTTATCTAATTAACAATTAATTAGAGTTTGGGAATGGATAATTAGCCAATTGAATTTTCATTTAATCTTTACGCCGATTTGAAGTGAAACGTAAAAATGGTGGAATTCACTCCGTTATGAAAAAGGGTCTTACGCAGATGGTGTTTTGCCCCAGGGTAAGGCAATGAGGAAAATACTTATATCACATCATCAATCTTGAGTCAGTTAAGTTGATCAAGAGGAACATCAAGGAAATTGACCACATTTGTTTAACAACTGACTGATGGTCGTCCAAGAAACGAAGATACCTTGGCATATCTGCTCACTGGCTAAATCTGGATTTAAGCAGGAAATCTGTCGTTATATCATTGTGCCTATTTAAAGGAGATCATACGGGGGATGCTATAGCCGAATTACTGTCATCTATACTGCAAAATTATGAGATTAATGTGAAGTCAGTTGTATCTGTTGTTACGGATAACGGCAGCAACTTCGTGAAAGCTTTCAAGGATTACGGTATTGATGCGTCGGCAATGGCAAGGAATGATGAAGTTGAAGAATACGAAGATATAGTTCCAGATGAGATGATTGGGGCAACGCTAGATAAGGAAGCGATCATAGTAGGGCTTCAGCTACCACCTCATTCACGTTGCGTTGCGCACACCCTCAATTTAATTGCGATTCAAGAGCCTTTAAAGGTTAGTATTTATACATAGGCAATCAGACCCATATTACTTCTTAGTAGGCATGTAAAGTCAATTAATATCAAATTCTGTTCTGTTCAGATTTCAGATAGGTGAGTATTGAATGCTGCCTTCGGAAAGTGCAGTGCACTGTGGACTCGGTCTTCTTCCCCTAAAAAAACCCTCCATATTATGCCAGAGCTTATTTTGAACGACAGTGAACCTGTCATGCAGACTCCGTCTAGCGTATGGGGACGACCGGTGCCGCTCCCAAGAACTTGGCCTTCGCCCCCTTTTAGTAAACCTATCGGCTTGCTCGTTGCCATGATGTCCGCTATGCTCCGGCACCCAGTACAACTGGACCCTGTTGCGGGACGCCAGTTGCGCAAGCAGATCAAGGCAACTGCGCATCAGTTGAGAAGTTATCTGACACTGGTTCAGCGCTTTCAAGGCGGCCTGACTGTCAGAGTAAATTCTCACAGTCGCCCCCCGAAAGAAAGGCTGCATATAGTGCTTGCTCAAAGTCAATTTTCATTTATTCGATATAATCTGCAAACATTTTTTACGTTGAAACGGATTATAATTACCGTGCGTAATACTTGATTATGCTTAAAAGTTTCTCTTTTTTAAAATGACTACTGGGTCAATAAGTGAAACTTAAATCCAGTAGAATTTACCCAGCTTACATCAAAACAAAATTCATAATTGCATTTTGTTTGATTGTGTACGTGAATAAGGACATCCCTGATTTCATGTCCACCTTTGTTTCATACTTTCCCATTATTCAAGGATTTTTCTCAAACACACAAAGGTCAGCTAAAATTCTCCGCCCCCCCAGGTTCAAAAACGTTCCGACGCCCCTGAATACAGTGGGTGGATATTTGGGGATAATTCTTTTGACGGATATTTTACGGCAGACGACGTTATCTGTTGAATCGCTATTAAAAGTGCGATGACTAAAATACAGGTGTAAAAGAACTTATTTGACGTTCGGTAATTAATGTTTGGACGTTTGAGAATTGGATGTTGAGAAATGCTCTGAAAATAATATTGTGGGAATAATATTTCGACGGCGAATTCATGAGGATGTTTGAGAAGACATTGTTCAATTCAAATTGGATATTTATATCCAATGAGAATGGTTTGAATTATAATTATATATATATACAGGTTAAATTATTCGCAAGTTTTATGACATGAAAATATTTTACGCATATTTCCCGCTTTCTCGGCTTTACTCTGAAAGTTTTCTTATTCCCAGCACATTTTAAACGTGATAACTATCCCTTTAAACTTTACTTAAGAATTTTGTTTTTTGAAAACTATGGCTGTTTTTGGAACAGAGCAAAAAAGAGAGAGAGAGAGAGAGAGAGGCTCTACAAACGATAAACAGCACAGCGTTTGCAATTGTGTCGTGTTTCAGCGTATGAAAGTTGCTCTATATATTTTTCAGCTGAAAGCTGAATCTGAAATTCGAAACTGAAAGCTGAATGAAAAAATCAGTTTCAGCGGACACTTTCGCAAAGAGGCAAAAACTGGTTTTGGTTTTTTATAGCTGAACCGCAAAGCAGACGCTGAAAGCAGGCTGATTTTAATTTTCCGCCAAGATCAAACCACTGTTGATTTTTCAGCTTCAGCGCCGTACCACGTGATGCCAAGAACCAATCATAAAAGAGGGCGCTGGGGTCACGGTTTTGAAATTGTTTATGCGAGTGTTTTAAAACGGTGAATATGTCGTCTCTTCATTTTGAAAATGTTTTCTGTGAAAGAATTAATGAAACCAGTAAACGATGAATAGAAGCGAAAAATATTTGAGAGAAGAGAAAAAATAATTAGCGTGGTTCAAACCTGGGAAATTATTTGGAACAAATGTTTAACAGAACACAAAGACAATTTGGCTGTAGATGCAGCTTGGGACCATGTTTCTCAAGTGACTGGCTACTCCAGTAAGTAAACCGATATTTTATACAGTGAAATTCACTTAAAAATGTCACCTAGTTGTTTTCTATCTCCCAACTTGGTACTTTCTGATATTTTAAAGGTTAAAAATTTACTAGTTCTTTATTTAACTCTTGATAAAAAAGAGTGGAAATATTTGGGCAATCAGTTCCGCAAGAATTTAGCAATAGTTAATGTTAAGAAATCTGGGTCTGGATACAATCCTACTATTGATTTCGAAAAAGTGAAGTGGCCCTACTTCAAACAAATGTTGTTCTTAATGTAAAGTAAACCATTACCTAGTTTTCATACCATTTATACAGGGAGGCCGGGCTACTTGGCGGGAAAAGTATTCTGCACTTTTTTCACCAAGTAGTCTGGCTTACGTGTATAAATGGTATGAATTCTTCTAGGCTGAAAGCTACGTATAGGCACGTTTGGCAAGAATAAGGCTTCCTGTCATGGACTAGTGTAACTACATTCCACAATTGTCGGTAGTTCCTCCTGTCGTCAATATGTCCCTAGCCGAAGTGCTCAAGTATCCTTACGATTAAGAGAAGAGTTTAACATGTGTCCCTTCTGTATAGTACTTGCAGCAACGTAGAAGAAATGCAAGAAATTGAAACAGAAGGGGATATAGCTCAGAAAATTACACAGAAGCGACTAGAGTGGGTTTCTAATAATCTGAACTTCATAGACCAAGTAATAATGTTTTTTCAGATTCTTTCAAAACTCGCTGCAGGGGGGATACCCGAAAACATGAAACTGAACTGAAGAAAAGGTAGTGGTTGAGGTTCCATCTCAAAGCCGTTGAGGAAATTGCTCATCGACACCATAAAATTCGGGTAGTTCGATAAAACAAACTTTATCTGCCTCTCATTTACGACCATCAGTGCATGGGAAACGCAAGGAAAAACGTTGCACATGTTTCATGTCAAAAACATGAAATTGGTTTCAATTCACGTTCATTTCCACTTAAATTTGATCACACATTAATTGGCTGTTTTGAAACCATTTTTATAGTTTTATTGATAGTGGCTGAAAGTTCGTCCAAAACTGTTGAAGATGACGCTTTTGACAGATTTGGAAAGTATATTGCTGACATTTCTAGGTGAGATAATCCAGAAAAGCGAAAGAAATTTGAACTGAAACTGGATTGAACAGCCTTTTCATTTATTTCAGATTCTGATAGTGATTAAAAACAATAACTACTCGTGTTTTAAATACCAACGAAATGATTTATTTACACGTTTTAATGCAGTTTTTTAAGTAAATGTGGTTTCGCTACACCTGGTATGTTCCATTGCCAAACAACCTGTCCATTTTCTGAAAAGAAATATTCGGCATACTGATCGCGAACTGCAGCCACCTCTTTCAAAAATTTCCTAGCTCGAGTTGGTCGTACGTTACCAAACGCATTAGCTACATTATTTCTCCATTGTACGTTTTCTGCGTAACCAGGAGGGCAGCAGACTTTTTTGGTCCATCTATAGCTGATTCTTCTGTCATAAGATAATTATGAAGCACTACACTGCAAAAAATACAGGACTAACTTTAAACCATTAATGAGAAAAATACATTTTCCGGTTTAAAAACCTGAAAGACAACTTTTTAAACCATTAAAGGATCATAATGGTTTACCTTTAAACCTTTGTTTTATTAAAGGGGAATATGACTCCGAAAAACTGGTTTACATATATGCTATTCAAACTATAATATGGTTTGAATTTAAATCTTATTATTTACTAAAACCATAGTTTTAAGTGTAAATCTAACCCTTTATATTTCTTGCTTAGTCGTATTAATATTAACGATGTGCTCCATATAAATCGCAATGCGATCCCGACAGCTTAGCGTTAAACGGTTTAAATATCTGGTCTAAAATGATTTTTATGGAAAGATTAATATGGTTTTCTGTTAAGACTAAAACGGTTTTTATGGTAATCCTATATTGGTTTGTAAAGCTTTGTGGCATTAAACCCCAAACAACAATTTTCAATAAATGTTAAACATTTTAACAAATTAGTCGGATAGTGTACATTGAAAATCCAATAGGCTTCAAAATAGGAGCATAATGCTGAAAACAAATCCATAGTGCAAGCTAATCTCTGTAACTTCTACTGTGCTAAACGTTATAACACAATCCGTAATCGGTGTACAGGAATTTTGAGTGTGATTAGCCCTATAGCTTTTGCCTTGTCAAATTTTCCCGTTTCAAGCACTCCCCTCCCCCCAAAATGGAAATGGTATAGATGAACCTTGGTTGTGTCTAAATTCACATTGAAAAGCCGGTCTTTCAATGGGAATTTGGAGAGAAACCTCGTTGGCAGCCACCGGCCAGGAAGCTCCGCTGCCTGGTTTCACGCTGTGTTTAGCCGCAATGTACGGTGACTGAAACAAACTCGCGAAGGAAGCAGAACGCCTTTTGAACAAGACACCAGTTAATGTCAGTAGACCTTAGGCTCGTGAAGTTTGTTAGTGGGGAATGGGGACGGTAGGAGTGCCTGAATTTTATAAGAAGGCCAACGTTACTTTCTTTTCATCTTTTTCTTAGAAATTCTACAAAATTTAGTTCTAACCTGCCCGCCCCTCAATACCAAATATTTCTGTATACGAAGAGAAAAAGCGAAAATTCATTTTCGTGAACTCAAAAAGGAGGAACATAATTCAGAACTTATCCTCTTATTTTAATTTTGAAAATGTTTTAACTAATATAGAATGAATGGTTTGACTATTCATTTGCCTTGGTTGGATGATATACTTGGGAATGAAGTTTTTCAGTGGGAATTTTTTCAAAACTAACTACCTTAACGACTTCAATTTCATTTCCTTTGAACTGTGTTAGTGTACATTTATAGTAAAATATTTTGGGCAAGATTAAACAATTACAACGGTATCTCTCAAATTAATCTAATTATTTTTAAATTTAAGGGTTTTATATAAAGCGTTAGACCGGAGCCTCCGAGACACCTAGGCCCGTGGCTGTCGCGAAGCGAGAAATATTTTTTAACTAATTTAGTTCGCCGTGTTTTCTCGCTTGGGTGCGCTTTTAGTATAGTAAAGTAAAAATAAGTTCAGCCTCTTGACCCCGTCGACTGCTACAATATTAGGTCAAAGCATATACGTAGACTTTATTCCTTAAATGATATGATGAAAAAGCATGTAGAATTAGGAAACGATACTTCTAACTGTATTGGACACTCTCTGCAGGGTGATTTAGCAAAAAATATCACCAGTAACTCTAAATATTCAATTCGCACTATCCATCTAGAAATTTATCTCCATGAAATGGAAATGGTTAACCCATTGTACAACTATTGAATCGAAAATAAATAAACTATTAAATATTAACTATTAACTATTAACATTGGGATAAAAAAGGAAAACTCAAAACCTTGTGGTGTTACTTTTCAATTTTAAATCTCGATGGCAAATACCGGGTAGCTAAGTGACATAAATCTGGTATTTTTAGCCCAAATCTGTTGACATTGACGGATATGGTTTTCGCGAATTAATGAAACCATTGATTTATAATTTGAATATTCTCCCGAAGCAATTTACAATGGTCAAATACACGAAGAGCAAAACCCATTTACAGAAAATGAGGCAGAGATTGAGATGGGAGAATCTGAGTCAAATTTGAATAGAACGATAAATAAACTCAACTATATAGAGACTTAAAAAGAAAATTAACCAACAGAATGAAGAAAAAAAGATTCAACGGGAAAAAATTGATAAATGGAATGTTTTATTGGAAGACTATAAAAAGATTAATTTCAGTAACAACGAACAGCTGATGAAAATGAGTCTAGCCAGGCGCTGTTTTTATTAGATTTAATTCGCAACTTCCCCAAGAAATGCCCTAGATGGAATTACGACAATATTACGCAATGCGTGCTTTGGAGATATTGTTCACCGAAGGGTTACAGATTTGCAAGGACTTTAATCAAGCTACCATGCAATTCAACTTTACAATCGCATGTTGCGAAGATGGATAGAGAAAATGGCGCCACTGACCTCATTAAAAAGAGGCTAACACTCGAAGCCAAAAATTAAATGATCATGAAAAAGTTGTATCAATCGCTATTGATGAAATATCACTCAACAGTCAACTTACATATGATCGAAAACTAGTTGCAATAACTTGACACCTTTTCCGAAACATAGTTGCAATAACTTGACACCTTTTCCGAAACATAGTTGCAATAACTTGACACCTTTTCCGAAACATAGTTGCAATAACTTGACACCTTTTCCGAAACATAGTTGCAATAACTTGACACCTTTTCCGAAACATAGTTGCAATAACTTGACACCTTTTCCGAAACATAGTTGCAATAACTTGACACCTTTTCCTAAATATAGTTTGACGCGTTTTATTTCAAAATTTTGTTCCATAATACCAAATTCCCCAAGGATTTGACACATATTCCAGAATAATGGTGAGTAAATTAAAAGAATTCTCGAATAATTTGACAGCATTTACCAAAATTTATCGTTCTCAATTATCGAATTCCCAAAAAATTCAACGATTTTCCCAAAACATTGCAGTTTTTCTCGCATTATATTTCCGTCCTTGGAACAGTATCCGTAAACTTAAAAATTCCATAGCTATAACTCCGGCGCGAGTACGTTATTTTTTTACAGTCCCCCCGACTTATTTTGCAAGATTGAGTGCAGAATGCGTAAATCGGATAGCGTTCGTAATGGCGGTAAGTGCATGGATTTTAAAATGTTCCAAAAATTTTTTCACCAACTTGCTGCGGCCAAATAATTTTTTAACCATTTTTTTCGGATTCCTCACAGTCTATTTAATTAGAAACCATTGTTAGTTGGGTGAGTCACGTAAAGTGCAATCCTACCAAGACGTC
Organism: Phalangium opilio; assembly: GCF_054372755.1. Classification (NCBI taxonomy): domain Eukaryota; kingdom Metazoa; phylum Arthropoda; class Arachnida; order Opiliones; family Phalangiidae; genus Phalangium; species Phalangium opilio. The sequence goes on along the minus strand of NW_028324200.1, from coordinate 648,261 downwards.
CATCAAAATTTTGCTTTGAGTAGGGGTAGGATTGCACTTTACGTGACCCACCCAACTAACAATGGTTTCTAGTTAATTGGACCATGAGGAGTTCGAAAAAAATAGTTAAAAAATTATTTGGCCGCCGCAAGTTGGTCAAAAAATTTTTGGAAAATTTTAAAATCCATGCACTTACCGCTATTGAGATCGCTATCCGCTTAACGCATTCTGCACTCAATCTTGCAAAATAAGCCTGGGGGACTCTAAAACATTGCCGGACTCGCGCCGGAGTTTTATAGCTATGGATTTTCTTAAGCTTACGGAAACCTTTTATTTCTGATAATAGGAGGGAAATATAAATGCGAGAAAAGCTGAAATGTTTTGGGAAAATCGTTGAATTTTTTGGGAATTCAATAATTGATAACGATAAATTTTGAAAAAAGCCGTCAAATTATTCGGCATATTTTTTAATTCACTCAACCTTATTTTTGGGAAAATGTGTCAAATCTTTGGTGAATATGATTTTTTGTAAAAAAAAATTGAAATAAAAGGCGTAGAGAAAAGGTGTCAAATTATAGGGAAATTAGCAAATGTCAACGTCAATATTTCAGAAAAGGAGTCTAGTTTTTTTGCAACTATATTTTGGGAAAGGCGACAAATTATTGAGAAAGAACCAAATGTCAACATGAATATTTTGGAAAAGGCGGCAAATTATTGGGCAGTTAGCAAATGTCAACATCAATATATATGAAAGGCGTCAATTTATTTCAACTTTATTTTGGAAAAGGCGTCAATTTATTTCAACTATATGTTGAAAAAGGCGACAATTTATTTCAACTATATTTCGGAAAAGGCGTCAATTTATTTCAACTGTATTTCGGAAAAGGCGTCAATTTATTTCAACTATATTTTGGAAAAGGCGTCAATTTATTTCAACTATATTTTGGAAAGGCGTCAATTTCAACTATATTTTGGAAAAGGCGTCAATTTCAACTATATTTTGGAAAAGGCGTCAATTTCAACTATATTTTGGAAAAGGCGTCAATTTATTTCAACTATATTTTGGAAAAGGCGTCAATTTCAACTATATTTTGGAAAAGGCGTCAATTTCAACTATATTTTGGAAAAGGCGTCAATTTATTTCAACTATATTTTGGAAAAGGCGTCAATTTATTTCAACTATATTTTGGAAAAGGCGTCAATTTATTTCAACTATATTTTGGAAAAGGCGTCAATTTATTTCAACTATATTTTGAAAAAGGCGTCAATTTCTTTCAACTATATTTTGAAAATGGCGTCAATTTATTTCAACTATATTTTGGAAAAGGCGTCAATTTATTTCAACTATATTTTGGAAAAGGCGTCAATTTATTTCAACTATATTTTGGAAAAGGCGTCAATTTATTTCAACTATATTTTGGAAAAGGCGTCTAGTTATCTCAACTATATTTTGGAAAAGGCGTCAATTTATTTCAACAATATTTTGGAAAAGGCGTCTGGTTATTTCAACTATATTTTGGAAAAAGCGTCAATTAATTTCAACAATATTTTGGAAAAGGCGTCTAGTTATTTCAGCAATATTTTGGAAAAGGCGACAAACTATTGGTCAATTATCAAACGTCAACATCAATATTTTGGAAGTCATTGCAACTATATTTTGGAAAGAGTGCCTATTTTTCGGCAATTTGATAAATGTAAACACCTTTTCCAAAATATCGTCCTTTACATTTACCAAATTCGGGAATAATTTGATGCCTTTCCAAAATATCGTCCTTCACATTTACCAAATTCAGCAATAATTTGACGCCTTTTCCAAAATTTTGTCCTTCACATTTATCAAATCCAGGGATAATTTGACGGCTTTTCCAAAATATCATTCTTCACATTTATCAAATTCCCGAACAATCAAAGGATGAGACACAATCCTGTGACAAAGAAGTAGAGACCTTGTTATCTCAGTCGGGATATAAAAAGGAAGATTGGAAAGATCATATAATAGAATATGGCCGGGATAGATTATTAGGAGTTAAAATATCGTCGTTCAGGGGTACTTTATACATCGATATTAGGAGGTACGCGAAATCAAAGAACCCGCGAAAACCGTTTCCCATCCCTACTAAGGACGGTATATGTATTAAATACGAGAGCGCATTTGAACTGAAATCAATTCTGAACAACGCTCAGGGAGATTGGGGCGCAACGGTATATATGTCAGAAGAACCCATTCAAATAGCCACCACGCCTGACCGAGAAATAGCCATCTTTAAATACAGAGGACAACCCTATGAGAAGCAGTTCGTAATTAGAGATTCAGACGATCTCCATAACATAATAGTTGCCTTGGAGAAAACAATCAATAGATTTGAAGAACTTTCCCATTAAGAAAAAATGTCGGACACTTCGTCATCCTCAGATGATGAACTTTATCTCATCGATTTATCCACAAAATTTAGACCTGAACAATATTTAAAGATAGATAAAATATCTAATCGAAAATCTAGGAAATATAAGTGTATTACAACAGAATATAATGTTAAATTCCGTAACTTAGAAGAACTAAAATTAACCAAAATTCATGATCAACTTTCCCAAATTTTGACATCTCTTATAAACCAAATCACGCAAAATAATGAAGAGTATAACTTAATTAGATTCGCCATAAGCTCCGACGCGTTAGAGAACCCTGTAAATTTAAGATTTATGGCGATAAATGAGTTAACTCCTGATCGATTACTCTCTAGTATCGAAAAGGTGGCTCAGTCCAAACGTAGTCTTTTACTAGAGGGTTCTCTAAAAATTGATGTTATTCTTTTAAAGTGCAATGTTCCAATGACAGGTAGAAAAGCGGTGCATAATCGAACTATAGCTGAACTGGATAAATATATTGACCAAGGTTATGCTTACATACCTATTAGAAATAATGATACTCTATGCGTTTCTAGAGCCTTAGCCGTGGGTAAAAGTCTAGCTGATCGAACTTATTTAAAATCAATAGGAAAACTAAACGAGTTTAATCAATGTAGACCACCCTTCCCAAAAAACCGCGGCTTTAGAGTTACACGCGTTAGCCGAAGTCCCAGAGGGTCCTGTAGATTTATTGGGTGTTCAAAAGTTTCAAAATGCCCTGTCAGATTACCAAATTGTAATCTTTTCCGCGGAAGAGAAGTTTGAGAAAATTTTTATAGGTCCTCACAAGGAAAAAAAATTTTTCCTCCTCAAAGTTGGGAATCATATGCATGTTGTACGGTCTTACATCTCAATGTTCGCGGCTAAGGCTTATTGTCAATACTGTTTAACCCTATTTTACGGTCTGGAAGAAAAATCTAGTCATTCTTGTTCGGAAACGGCTAAGTGTTACCGCTGTCAAACAACGGAGGCTTATCATGAAAAAGACGAGTATAAACTCATAAGATGCGAGGAGTGTAATAGATATATAAAGGGAACCGAATGTTTTAATAACCATAAGGGAAACGGAACATGTGATTCTTTGAAACGATGCGGAAATTGCGCTCGCGAAATAAAACCAAATCATAAGTGTGATCTAACTTGTAAAAATTGTAAAATTACGCATGAAAAAATCATTGTTGGGTGATGCCCCTAGATATTGATTATCCTCCTGTTCGTGTTCTATACTTCGATTGTGAAACTATCCCTTTAAATAATGAACACACTCCCGTACTTTTGGTTTCAGCTGCGCAAGAATCCGTTGATTCAAAAGAATTTACCATTCGTGTCTTTAAGGGCTTTGATTTTATAAAGGATTTTATAGACTATCTATTCCAATGTGAGACAAGCTCTATTAAAAAGGGAAATAAGAAAGTAAAGGTTGCGCGAATGTTGTTTTCCGATGTAATCTGCTGCGCTCATAACGGGGCAGGGTTCGATTTTTTCTTTATATTGAAAGAAATACTTAAAAGGAATATAGTTCCTGAGCCTATCTTCAACGGTTCAAAAATCATGGCACTCTTCTTAAAAAATCTAAAGATCAAGTTTATTGACAGCTACCGATTTATTAGCGTCCCCTTAAGGAAATTTCCCTCTACATTCGATCTCGGGGAAGAAAAAAAAGACTATTTCCCGCATCTGTTCCATAATGAAAAAACGTTAGGCTATACAGGGTGATTCAGAGATGTATGCGTTCCTTGCAACAGTAGATTCCTTGCAAAATTTGGAGTCGAATTTTCCTGAGCGGTTTTGGTCTAAACCGAACCGTTACAGAAATACAAGCCCTTAAACTCCGGGCCCATTTGGGCCCTAATACCCCCTTCAGACGGTTCGTAAAATCTTGGTCTAATAAGAAAGCTTGTTTAATACTCTTGTTACTTTTGAAAAAAACAGGTCGTAAAGCGATTTTGGTTAAACGAAATTCAGGTTTTCTGAAGAAACATGCGATATCTAACATTGCCCCTTACTATCTTTCTCAAGCAAGCGTTTAGTTTTAACGTGTCGTCTGAAGAGGGTATTAAACAAGAGGTGAAGAAAGAAGTTTAAAATGAGCTATTATTGGTGATTGCCAATTTGAGAAGTTCTTAATTTCAAATTCACATTTTTGCCTCCAAGCTTCCGCTAGAGCTTTCCACCCTCTTCAGACGAAGCATAAAAAGTACTTTCAATAAATTGTTTTTGGATATTTCTTTATTTCGATGTAACAAACGAATTAAATTGAAACAAAAGGTCTTCAACGACTTATGAAAGAAGTTGCTCAAAATGAGCACCATTGGCGTTGATGCATGCCTGAGCCCGACGTCTAAAAGACCCTTGCACACTGTTTATCATTTCCGGATGTTCTCGAATGTTCGCCGCAGCATGTTGAATGCGCTCCCAAAGAACGTCTCTTGTTGGCACTGGTGAAAAGTAAACCATGGCTTTCATGGTTCCCCACAAGAAAAAATCCAGTGGATTTAAATCTGGAGAACGGGGAGGCCACAGCACTGGTCCAGCGCGTCCTATCCATCTTCCTGGGTATTGTTCGTTTAGAAATTCCCGAACCGCACGACTGTAGTGCGCGGGAACATCATCCTACAGGATCCACATGCGTGCTCGGGTAGCCAAAGGGACGTCTTCCAAAAGTAAAGGTAGATCTTGACGAAGAAATTCCAAATACGCTTCACCAGTTAAACGTGGTGGAAGCATAAACGGACCAACAAGTCCGGCCCAGACATTTATGGAAAACTGGTGCTGATGACTTCCTTCTCGAGTTAGATGAGGGTTTTCTGCAGTCCAGTAGTGCAAATTGTGAAGGTTTATTATGCCTGTTCTGGAAAAATTCGCTTCATCCATGGAAAGAATGCTTGACAGGAAGTTCGGATCGTTTGCATCGCGTTAATAACCAACGGCTGAAATTAACTCGCTGTGGATAGTCATTTGGTGTTAACTCCTGAACTCGCTGGTAATGATAAGGCCTTAGTCCGTTCGATCTAATAACTCTCCAGACGCGGGATTGTGGTATAACCGTGAAATGAGCGATTTGCCGGGTGCTTACCGTTAAGTCCTCAATGACGTAGTTCATTATCTCGTCTTCTTGGCGATCACGAACAATACCGCGATCCCTAACGCCTAGGCCACGCCAGTTTCCCAATCGTCGATCAACATTGAGGAACGTGCGAGGGTCTGGTGCTCGTCTCCTAGGAAATCGTTCAGCGTACCTTAGCGCAGCTTCGTTCGCGTTACCACGGCATTCCCCTAACAACAAATGCATGTCCGTGTATTCGTTTTTTCGTAAAGTTATTAAACGCTCGGTTCGCCATTGCGGACTTTAATAAGTTCTATCTATTCAGAATAATTTATCGAGTACAAATAAATTTTCACTGCTTCAGCAGGGAAACTAAAGGCGTTTAAATACTTCAAAATAAGCCCAAAATGACTTTTAATAGGTATTTTGGTCTAACAGAAACCGGATTCACCAATTAGTAAACGAGACGTTGGTTTCGTTTACTAATTGGTGAAAATACAAATTTCCCATGGCGTAGATTACGGATTTAGAGGACTCTCAAACGCAATGAAATAGGCCAGTTATTTTTTATTTCAATTTTTCCTTATGAATCCGCTGGACCAGTGCTGTGGCCTCCCCGTTCTCCAGATTTAAATCCACTGGATTTTTTCTTGTGGGGAACCATGAAAGCCATGGTTTACTTTTCACCAGTGCCAACAAGAGACGTTTCTAAAGAAAACCTTTGGAAATAGTTTCAATAAACGTAGAGTCTTAGAGGATTACACAACACTTCCTTACGGATATTTAAATCATCAAGACCCGTCTGCCACGTCAAATGAGAAAACGGACCACTAAACATCGGGTCACGTTTTCCCACCTTGTTAAAGTGAGAGTGATACCGTACGAAGATCGAGTCAACTACGAGTTCATAGACGATATTAGAGAACGTTTTAAAAATGGAGAACGGGTTAGAATATCGCCTCCGCTTAGAAACACCGATGACCATTTTACTGGCTGGCCCAAGCAGCTCGGGGAAAACAACGTGGGTAATAAATTTACTCAAATATAAAGACATTATCATGGACAAACCCCCTGATAGAATAGTCTATTGTTATAGTGTTTATCAGGACATTTTTGATGAACTGAAACTCTTTTTACCTATTGAATTCCACGAAGGACTAATTCCTAATGATTCTGATTTTTTTGATAAACGAATAAATAATCTTTTAATCCTAGACGATCTAGCTAACACCTGTACCAAACAGGAGTTTATAAGTAATCTTTTTGGTGTCGGGAGTCATCATTTATCTTTAAGCATCGTGCTGCTGTCTCAAAATGTCTTTAACCCAGGTAAATATTCTAGAAATATATCATTGAACTGTTCTTATATCGTTATGTTTAAAAATCCTAGGGATAATAACCAGGTTCGCTATTTAAGTCGTCAGCTTTTTCCTACAGACACCAAACGCCTAACATAAGCGTACGAAGAGTGTACCGAAAAAGCGTATTCTTATATATTAATAGATCTAAAACAAAGTACCGATAATAGTTTACGACTTAGGTCCAATATATTCCCCAATGAAGGACCGATGGTAATCTACGTTAGAAAATAATAATCCATAAAATATAAATCTCAATTTATTTAACCTCATTTCGAGACATGCCTTTACCCGTGTCGGTTAGGAACCAATTACCCTTTTTAAATCTCTTGCGTAAAAGCGGTGTGAAACAAAGAAAACTTTTATTATCAAAGTGTACGCGACCCCAATTGGATTGTATAAGCGGTATTTGTTATAATTTGAAGAACGGCGGTATTCCATTGAATCGTCATAAAAAGAAAAGACTTCAACGGTACAAAAACGTAATAAGGTATTTATCCAAGAGAGGTTTAAGCGACAAAAAGAGGCGACAGGTGTTAATTAAACAGGTAGGAGGATTCTGGCCGGCGTTGCTTTCAATGTTAATACCGACAATAGCTTCGGTCTTTACTAGATAATGAAAAAGTGCGTTTTAGTACCAGCGGCTTTACTGACGGACAATCAAAAGGAAGTTAACAGTTTAGACAACGCCATTAAAGAGGTACTGAGAAAACCTGGTTCTGCCGAGGAAAAATTGAAGGAGTACCTTTTAACTCTTCAAAAATATTTATCTTTAAAGAGTTTAGCGGAGCCACCAAGCGTTACTATCTTGCCACCTACAACGAATTCGTCTTTTCCAGCACCCGGAGTGTCGAGTAAAATTCAGCCTCTAAGTCCTTCATCATCGTCTTGGATTCCTCCATCGTGGCCTACCCCTATCCAGAATATACCTATTAATATCTCTACCCCCTCCCAAAATATCCCTACTAATATCGCTACCCCTTCCCAAAGTATCCCTTTTAATATCTCCTCGAGTCTGACTACCCCACAACCTATAATGAGTAGTACAGCAATGGGTCAAACACCGGCGATGTCGTTTACTACGCCAGCTTCCCTCTCTCGAACGACCAGTATGCCAATTTTAACACCCATGGGACCCGTGGTACCGAAACAGTCCGGGACATCTCAAACGCCTAGTATGCCAGTTTTAACACCCACGGTACCGAATCAGCCCGTGGCGTCTCAACAGGCCTTATCAACGAAGGGCGCTTCTGGTTCAAAGTTCCGGAAACTTAACCCTAACGATGAGACTTCGCCGAAAAAAAGACTCGCAAAAATTCCATCTACGAAATCAAAACCGTACCCTACACAAGCCAAAATAAAAAAAGATCGCGAAGCTAGCTTGAAAGAACTTCAAAAGCCCGAATCTAAGATCGAGTGGGTAACTTATAGAAAGGCAAAAAATAACCTTAATAATGATTATTACATTTTATATAAAAGCATCTAACTCATTATATTGAAAAACACGTATCTGATTATATAAAAGCATGTATCTGAGTATATAAAAAAGCTTGTATCTGATTATATATAAAAGCATGATAATTACAATTTTTATAAAAAAGAATATATTCGAATAATAAATATTTTTATTCTAGCATTCAATACAAATGTATCTGATTATTAAACATTACAACTTTAATATTTTATTGATTACATTTTTCATATCTATGTCTTAACAAGTGCAGGCAGATATTCCATAAAGATAAGGCGTCATTAATTTCCGTTTTATTTTCATACATTTTCAGAACTCTATGAAACGAATTTCCCAGACATCTTTGAATAAGAAAGAATATACAATGAGGTCCGCAAAAAAGGGAGAACATATCTTGAAATAATTTATCGTTATAGATCCATCTGGACGCGTATTTGGCCAGGTTAATTTTATACGTATCCGGACTCTGCCCGTAACTGCAGAAAAAATTACCTTCGCCATTTTCAACGTAAATGCCTACCCAATGAAGTCCAGGATCCTCGGCTCTCTCCGTGTTCAGAACAAAACAAAATTTCTTCTTTCTAGGTTTCCTGGGAAGCATGTCTCTAGGAAAAGTACCTAGGTAGTAGGGTTTTGTCCTCTGATCGCATGATAATATTTGATTTATTTGTAACGTATTCATATCACTTTAGATAGTTCGTATTCGTAAAACGTTCCTTTAATTATTTCGTTATTTTTGTCTTTAACAACGTATACTGGAGGATTACGGTACAAAACCTTATCAATAATAAAGATCTCTTTTGTAAAGTAGCCTTTATATCCCTTTGAAAAGGTTTTTTCAAATTTACTCAACCTTACAAAATCACCTTCTTTTAGCTTTGGTTTTGTCCCAGGTTTAATGGTACCGAAAAGACGGTACCACACCTTATGCTCATTTTGTAGGTTAACATTGACTGGCGCGATACCCGTTGAGCGGTGTATCGAGTGATTGTAAGCCTTAACTATTTTTGGTATCGCACCCAGATAGCTACGAGTATCCGCGCTAGTCATGAATTTGTGTATTTTCTCTTGAACCGTTCTGTTAAATGTCTCGCAGATCGCAATTTTTTTATTCCCGTAAGCTACGTAGTGATGAATACCTTTCTCTATAAAATATTGCTGAACTGGTTTAGCTAAAAATTCAGAGCCAGCGTCCGTATTTATATTCGTGGGTACAACATCTTTATGTATTATTTTGAAAGCCTTTATAACTTCCGCGGAAGTCTTGTTTTTAATAGGTATAACGTAGGCGTATTTACTCAAAACATCTATATTACTTAACAAATATTTCATACCCTTGTTTTATCTGGAAAGTTTATCTAAAACTATTAAATCAGCCTGATGAGTCTGTAATTTTATTGCGAGGAAACTTTAATCGACGATAACGATGAATAGTATAGGTGGGTTGTTTTAATAGAAAACTCTCAACTTCTTTCCTCGAAGACTGAGGAACTCCTTTCGTTAATTTATCCAATCCCGAAAAAGAGGATGGATTTTCGGGGTCGTAGTACGCGTTTGAGAGAGACATTTTTTCTAAACAAGATCGAAAATGATATCTGATAATATAACGTAGTTGTAGGGTAATATATAAGAGGGAGAGATACAATTTTCTGGAATATTTTCTAAATAAAGAAAAAATTGATATATAACGTAGGAATAAGAAACGCAACAATAAGAGTAATTTATATTTTATTCGGTTATTTAAAAAATTAACAATACATTGTTTTTAGACCGACAAAATTTCCAAGAATATATTTTAAATAGATATATCATTAAACACTGGATCATTTAGGACATTAGCTTCGGTAGTGGTTGTTCTCTGGCGAATATCTCCTGGTCCCTTGGCACCGTTTATCGAGCAATTTCGATATTAAATTCATTTTGCTCTTCTCCGAGGTAACGCATTCCAACGATTTCAAATCCTCTCGGAATATTTTCAGACGCCTTAGAGTAATCCATGACCCAATACACGCGAGATAAGAGTGATATCTATTTTTTAACCGTACATTAGTTCAGTTTTTAGACCGACAAAGTTTCCGAGAATATCGTTAAATAAAATTGAGACGTCGTCTTCGTAATCTCCGTATTCCTCGACAAAGGATTCTAGAATTCTTTCGTAGTTAAGCAACGGAATAGCTCTAATTAGGTTTTTCTCCACTCTCTCGCTCCAATTAGTATCCGTGGGTAAACAAGTGATATCGTGGGCGATTTCGTTATGACAGCTGATATTTTCCCACGAATCAGTGAAATTAAATAAAATATTGGTCAAACTGTCCAAGATAATCTTCTTCATTATTTCTCTGGCCTCTTCTTTTCGCTTTAATTCGCTACCAATGACATTTTTCAAGTTCTTTAACCTTAACCAACTGTCCTTATTTAATGAAAATCCTTTCGATGTTGAGAATAGAATATTATATCTATTATTCGATCCTCTTATATATTGACGAATATCAACTATTTTTCCTCTCTGACATACGAAGCATTCTAGTTTAACTCTCTGAGTACCGTCAACTAACCAAGTCAGAAATCGTCCCGTTATTCCGTTAAAGAAAGCGTCAATATCCGCTTCGAAAGTCCATATACTATTCCAAATACAACTGTCGAAAGACGTTTCGGTTTTAGTATCGAGTCGTTTGACATTGAAGACGGGAAGAATTCCGCTTCCAACGTAAATGTTTTGCTTCTCCGATAGGTAGTGTACTTGATTCATCTCTAACCGGTTATGAGAGAATGCTTCTTAAATCGGAGGTTATATAGAGCCTTTTTACTCGGGATTAAATAACACCGAGCGATCCCTAGTTATCATGATAGAATTTTCGAATTCGGAATAAATTATGCACGTGACATTGTGTGGTAAATTGTTTTTAAATATCATATTGATACGTAGATTTCCTTGTCGGGGCAAAGAAAGATGACTAGCCCCCGCATTTTCATCCGGGCTTAAATCTAGGCAATACAAAGCGTAACCTTTTTTGTACTCTTCGTACGTGATAAAATTTCCCTTGTTTTTTCTGTATGTGTTTAGAGAGGTGAATAACGACATGTACTCTCGAGTGTATAGATTGTTTTCGTAATCAGGCGTAAAGGCTTCCGAAGGATAGGTATCAGTACCGACGTTGACGGATAGGTAATTAAGATCAAAAGTTTCAAAATTAAAGGGATTTAAAGAATGATTACCATTAAAGGCCGAGGTTCGAACTAGACCTATAATTACTCTTTGAGGTATTTTACCTAAGAAGACGTTTTCTCGATTAACGTCGTTCATTCCAGCTGGAATTGAAAAGGTTTTCACGACTGTTTGATTCAAAGGATAGATGGCGCTGGTTTGCTCTAATACCGTAGCGTGGGCTAACATTATTTCGGGATTTATTTTTAGTCTTTTAACGTACAATGAGGCATTATCGATAACCACTTTATATTTCTTATCAGCGGCTTCTTTCGATATTACGCAAAACTCTGGTTTAGATCGAATAAGCCTAAATCTAACGTCTACATTATTCAATAGGAAACGATTTAAGCGACAAATATCAACGTGTAACGGGGCGTATAAATCTATCGTACTCGATATCTTGGCTCTCTCGGCTCTTCTTAATATCCCATTGGTAGTAAGATTATTATTGGCTGCCACCCAGGCGGAATCGGGATCGATCGGATTATCCTTATAATATAAGCCTAGATTTAGTTGGCTTTCTTTAGCATCTATACCGTAATTTAATAAATTCTCGAGATAAGCGATATAAGGGGCTCCTTGGTTAGGGGACTGAACGCTCGTGTTTCCTAAAAAGACGTCTATTTGGGAAAAGAGGGCGGCGTGTAAAAGATTAACCGGAGCTACTTTTTTTTCAGCCGCTGGTACGTCGGTGCCGTCCAAATGAAGCACCCCGACCTTCAGCCTTAACCTAGTTTTAGAAAGGTCGATATAATGTTCGCTCGTGCCAGGGACAAAAAATTCCAAAGGTCCACTATCCGTTACGGAGCTTAAAGGTTGATAACTTTCGTCGCTACTAGTTATAATGTTAGCGTTCAAAGGGGGTGTCGCGAATAGGTCTAATTCCCCCATCATGCCTTCGAATTGGGCCATCTTGTTTTACGAAAAAAAATCGGCCTTTGATCTACTTTTCTTCTTTCGTATTTTCTGACGTTTCCGTCGAATACCAGACCCGTACTGAGAATTAGCCAGACTATCACCCGCTTTATGAATTAAATTTGAGCCCGCTATTTTTAGATTCCTTTTGAACGCTCTCTTGGGTTCTTCCCCAGCGCTCATATCTTGAATAAATCTTCCACCAAGTCCTAAAGCTTCTTTACCCACGCTCTTAGCTATCAAAGCTCTAAAAATGCCTCCTAATCCAAATCCTTTCTGCACTAATACACCTGGTGGAGATCCAAGGAACTGTTCCTGATAATAGGACACGTACCTATTAGGTCGAAACATGTCGTCTAAAGTGAATTTTGATAATGATGCGATCCGATATAAAGGATATAGGAGCGTCGGCTTCGTCTCTAATATCAATTTTGATAGTTTCAATTTCGTTGGATCTTATAGGATAATAGTCTATAGTACCGTATGTGATAATTTTCTCCGACGTATCGTTTTTAGTGGGAATGACGCGTAGAAGAGGTTTGAAACCAGAGCCTATAAACTGGGGATATATCAGATCAGTGTAAACGTATAAATATTGACTGACTAAATCCGGTTTGAAGTTGGCGTTTGCAGACCCTAATAGACGATTAGTTTAGTCACCGAATCCTAACATAGAACCTAATTGTTTACGAACGCCTCAAAAAAGCACGGTGCACTCCTTATCAGTCGTTATTCGAACGGTACCGTTATCGTTTAACGAGAAATTAAACCGAGATTGATCAGCTTCGGGTATCGCTCTATTCATAGCTTCCAATAGGGCGTCGACACTATAGGGTCCCTCAGGAATCTTTACCGTTACCATACGATTTTGAAGTTTTAAAGTTTTTTTCAATTTTATCTCGATATAATTATTTGTGTAGTTTATCGTAATATTTCTAGCTTGTTGAGACAATGGAATGGGACAAATGTATTCCCCAGTAATGTACTCGTCCGTTTCGAATCCTAAAACCTGAGCCAGAGGGCCAGGAGCTAGCCTGGCCTGGTGACCGGCATCGACTGATAATTTAACTCTCTTGATAGGAGGCCCAGTCGGAACTGACATATCTATAACCTGTATTTTCACGGGAAAATTCTGTTTTTCAAGCTGAACGGTTAAGTCACGCACCAGTTTATTCTGCATGGAAAAAAATACGGCGTTTACATTTTTATCTTTCGAACCTTCGAACTTTTGCGGTATTAACTCTACTCTTCTAACGTCCCAGCCATCATTCGTTAAATATCGTTCAGTAACCTGTATTTCGAAAGAGTTACAGGTATTGTCTATTACGGTTGAAATTTTCGGTGCTTATATTTCCGATAAACCAATTTCCCATTCATTTGAAAGAATAATTGGTTTACCTAATTTCACCGTGAAAGACGATTGTGAATTATCGGGATATTCATCAGTTTTATCACTTAACAGAGTAACGAAAAAAGAATTGACCGACATAATTGATACTTTATTTGAAAATGAATAAGGATTTACACGTTATTCAATTTTATTTAGAAATAAAAGGTTGAACTCGATGTGATGGTTAGAGCGGGGTTCGATCTCGCGACCTATTGATTGGCGAACAAACGCGCTAACCACTACACCGAGAGCAACCTTAATCGCTTCCTACGTTTTAGAGAAGATTACATAAACATATACTTGGAAATAAAACGGGTAAATGTTCATGATAAAAACTATCGGGAGTACCGAATTTACTCATTTGTTCCTGTATGTATTTTATAAAGTCATTTCCGTAAAATTCGGCTTTTTCTTCTAAACACAATGGCGCCGGTGAATCCGTTTCCGGGGCTTTAACTCTTGTTTGATTTATACCGTGACCCAATCGGGTAAATAAAAGTCCATCATCTAATTCCTCCAAAATAATGGTACTTCTAGGTAATATGAATCGTTTCAAAATTTCCACCTGATTCTGATACTCGATATCTTTTTCTTGAGGCTCTCTATCTTTAAACATCGGGCATTTCTTCGTAACACGAGCGATTTTCCCACTTTCAGATACTCGGTGTTCGAAACATATTGAATACATAGCGCATTGATCTAAAAGATACGCGACCATATATTGGAAATCCTCGCGCCCTTTGAATCGTTGATACGTCACTATATAACGCATTCTGTGTAAGAAGATCTATAAGTCACTGCTCTCTTCAAGGCGTTCGTCGAATAACCGAGATAAAGAGAGATCACTCTCTTATCAAACAAACTCTTATTTAAGTCTGGCGATTACGTCACGACTAAAGACAAGTACAGACACGTCCTAAAAACCGTTTAACCATATAGAGGGAAAATTTTTAAATTGTTTCCAAATTTTTGGATTCATTATCGCAGAATTTAATCATGATGTAATCAGTACATTGTTTTTAACATTTTATTTCAAAATTTGATTTGTTTTTTACACCATTGACATATTCGTTTGTTTATATATATGTCAGGAAATAGTGAATATGGTAAAAGTAAAGGATAGAGACCAAAAAGCGCAACTACTGGGTTCATCGTCAACATTCCCAAAATAATTCCTACAGGTACAGTTATAGTAAGTATAATAATATATGTTCCAGCTATAAAAGAATATTTGATTCCAACCTGTATAACCCGCAATATACAACATCTATTATTACAATATTCTTTAGTCTTGGATTTGTTTGTACTTGAAACGTATTTCTCCGTTACTGACACATCTCTCCCAGACTTGTCGTTAGAACAATTTATAGGTATGTTGCATGTTGAAAACCCTTTAACAAGCGGACATTCCGGGGAATATTTTCGATGCTCCTCATTCTCCATTAGAAGTCACTGCTCTCTTCAAGGCGAATAACCGAGATAAAGAGAGCACTCTCTTATCAGACAAACTCTAATTTAACTCTGGCGATTACGTCACGACTAAAGAGAGACAAGTTCACGCCCTTAACCCTTTAACCAATTAACAAAGACCTAATCAATTGGCGACCCCAATCTCGACCAGTAAACGAACTCAGAGAAACCCCCTCCCCCCCGGATAAAAAACCGGTTTTCCCCCGCTCTAGACTCAGGCGAGTATACACGCGCGAGTCTAGCGCGCTAGAAGGCTTGCGGCACACTTAAATGACCTAATTAACTCTCCATATTTCGGTGGGTTCACTACTTGCGTCCGACGGTTAAAAATTCGACCATTAATCGATAAAATATTTTAAAGTATACCTTCAATTAGCGTATTAGCGTTGCTTGTGCCACTACCGCTTGCCCCCGGAAACCGCTTAAGGTAAGCTCTCGGCAAGAGCAATTGCTTTTTAAAGGAAGAATCTCTTTTGGAGACTTGCGCGTACTTTGTAAGAATATATCCATCCAATTTTGTTCTCCTTTTTTTGGATGGTTTACTTCGGTGTTTACAATCTAACCAATTCCATTTATTAATATATTTTCAAATTGCTCTCCCTTTAAATCCATTACCAAATAACTTGACAATGAAGGTGCATATAATATTAGAATAATACGGGAGCTTCTTTGATTGGAAATAGGAGGCCAAGCTGTTGCTGTAGGTTTTAAGGTAGTCTTTTTTTTGCTGGAAGAAAACAATAAGTTAGCAAATCTGCGTGTTTTTCACTTTAATCCATTAAAGAGAGGATGAAAATTAATTTCTAGACTTTTTTCTAGTAATTTTAACTTCTATATTTATTAGAAAAAATACATAACAATCATCCTCACTTTGAAGATGACTACTCACAATCCAGAAAGTCTCATTGCTTCGTGGGCGATCCAACGCCAACCAGTTGGTGTCTCGGTTAGCTTGTGGTTTGGCTTATCAGTTAAAGTGTCCCATTCCTTTACAGGGAATGTTGCGCAAAATTCGACAATGGCGTACAATAGGTGCTTCACACTTATGTTTTCGAAGGAAGGGGTTAATTTACTTTTGGAATTGTTTTTGTGCTGCGCGGCCAGAACTTCAATGAAGTGTTCAAAAGTTTCTACCTCCAACGTTAGATCGGTGTTTTTAAATGAAGAAGCCATGACCTTCGAAAATTAATATCATATTCATAATTAAAAGTTATAATTATTTAGCCGCGTGTACACCAATGACGTTAAATATACAACTAGACTGAGCGCTGCGTGCTTCAAATTTAAGAAAAGTGAAGCTCACTTTTGTTTTTATGGATAGGACGTAATGTAGAACAATGACGTCACTGACGGCTGACAAGGAGCCTCTAAGCCTAATATTTCATTGCCGCGTGCACGCGAGCGAGCTCTATTCAAATCAATGACGTCATTGTTCTATATTTTGTCATATACATGAAAACGAAAGTGAGCTTCATCTCAAGCCTATTCAGCGCTCGCTCTAGGGGTATTATTCCTAACTCATTGGTGTACACTAGACTTGTGAGCATCAGCGTTTAAAAGTAAACAATCCACCTTATTCCCTTTCACCGGAAGTTAGGCTTATCTCGGGATTCATGGAGGGGAGTACTACACGGGAAGAAATTTCTCTGTCGTCTGTTACATATTTAGCAGAAGACAGACTAATTTTTCCACGCTACTCCCCTCCATGAATTCCGACGTAAGGCTAATTTCCGGCAAAATGTCCACGCTCTTACTAAGCGAATGGCAAACTAATAGCGATAAAAACAAATTTAGGCTGTAAAAGTAACGAAATGAATTAAGTCATGTTGAGTAAGAATGCGATGACACCGCTTGTGTTCCGTTTATAAACGCCTAAAGCCAAAAACTATTTGCATACAAATGAATCTTGTGTCTTTCTCAAACTGGGCCATAATGTCCTCCTGGTGGGCGTTGTAGGCTGTCAAGGGGCCGTTGAAGGCTCTGAGTAAATTAGGGGCATTAAGGTGGTCTTGGTGGCTCTAAGGATACCGTTCCATATCTCAGAGATCTGTTATTTAGCACAATTACGCGGTGTGCCAAAATATGTTTATAATTAAATTCAAGCCTTATATTATCATATTCACCCTTGACATTAAATATGGATTAAAACAAAGTAAAATTTGAAATATAAGCTTATAGCATAAAAAAACTAAATGTGATTAAATACGTTTTTTAATTCCTCTTATTTAAGTTAAAAATTTTGTGGGGCACTAGAAAATTTAATTTCCCAAAGTGGGCGTTGGACGAAGTAAGTTTTGACAACCATGGGCGTAAATGCTACCGCGATGTGATAGCGATTAGTAATAACTTCGCCAACCGTGACGCGATTGCGGTTAGAATTTTGTTTACGAAGCTTTCATCATTGGAAGTAAAGTTTCAGTTCCCAGTTCGTAAATATCCACGCTGTCACTTATCGAAAGGCGAACTAATAGCGATATAGCACAAATACGCCATTTTTAATACAATACGTCCATATTAGAGCTAAAAGCAAAACCTAAAAACCCGAGTACTTGCCAAGGCTTACATTGTTAGTGAGAATCAGCAAATAGAAAGCGTTTCAAAGTAAACTATCTACCTTATTCCCTTTCGCCGGAAGTTATTCTAACCTCGGGATCCATGGAGGGGAGTAACGGGAAGAAATTTCTCTGTCGTCTGCTACATATTCAAAAATATACCTATTTTAGCAGGCGACAGTTAAACTTTTCCCATTACTCCCCCTCCATGAATCCCGAAGTAAGCCTAGCTTCCGTCGAAAGGGATTAAGGTGGACTAATCGGTAGGATTGCACTTTGCGATACCCCATCAACTAACAATTGTTTCTGACTAATTAGACCACGGGGAGTTCAAAAAAAATAGTGAAAAAATTCCTAGCCCGCCGCAAGTGGGTCAAAAAGTTTTTGAAAATTTTAAAGTTGCATGTACTTACCACCATTAACACCGCTGCGCGCCTTAACGCGTTCTGCACTCATGCACTCAATCTTGAAAAATTACTAGGGGGGAAACATCATAACAAGGACTCGCGACGGAAATATAGCTATGCAATTTTAAACACCCGCTGAAACATTTACAATTCTCATACCAGGATAGAAAAATATTTGAAGAAAACTCCAATTTTAAAAATGAACTCGTGACGACATTTTGGTAAAATGCGTAAATTATTTCGGAAGGAAATGAAGTTAAACAACACCATTTTGGAAAAGGTGTAACATAATTTTGGAAGTAAATGAAGATAAAAAACAAAAGGTGTGATACTATTTGGGAAACTAAATAAATGTATACAATATTTTGAAAAAGGTGTGATATTATTTGAAAAATTAAATAACCAAGCCTAAATCTATAAAGTACCTTGACCTATCCGAACATAATTAAAAAACTAAAGGTGGAATTCATAAACGTCGGACGCAACGCAATTTAGTACAGGCAAAGGCAGGGCGTCGTGCGCAAAGTCCTGTCTTTTATGAATTTCACCTTTCTATTCTAACCTAAGCCTAATTAATCTTAAGCCTAACCAGACCTAACCCTAACACACTATAAATACTTACCCCCCTTGGAAACACCACTTCCATGAATCCCGAGCTAAGCCTAACTTACGGCGAAAGGGAGTAAGGTGGATTGTAGTTTGGCCAAGGTCAAACGTGTCTAAACTTGCCTACTCACGCTAACATTTCGTTTTACTGAATTGTAATATTTGTGAAGGTCAGACGTGTCTAAACTTGTCTCCTTGTATATCAATACCGTACTAGCTGTTTTACTTCATTGAAGTTCGATCACGGCAAGGTTTAAAAATGGCCCAGGCTAATTTAAACAATGCAAAATTTGAAAACCCAAATTTTGGTAGCGTAGATGAATTTTTCAGAAACGTTTCATTGAAAAATTGGGGTGGATATTTTCCAAACATGAATGAAACATTAAAAGCGAAATCAGAGAAGGATGCAATTACTCTGGTAATTTCAATAGGCTTAGTGCCTAGTATAGAATCTTTCAATGAAAGAAGGATTGCTTGTGATTGTGGAAACAGATCGGAAACCGGGGAAATTAATGGCTACCTTGTAGGCGTTCGATTTGCGCATAGGCGATTTGGGTATGTTATTCGTTGCTCTGCCGCAAAATCTCGCGATAACAAGCGCAAGGCTTTAAAGGCCGGTAAAAGAAAAATACCTGATTATTTGGTGGCTGAGTGTGTAAAGACTTTTGTAGCCACTAAGAACACCTGGTTTTACAACCAAAACTTGTCAGTCACTGACAGTCTGTTTCTCGTCTTCCTGTGGGTTTGCAGGATGAGCGTTTCAGACGCCATAACCCATAGCGAATGTTCCGCCCATACGGTTGTGGATTACTATTCCATGTGCCGCGAAGTGACTGAGGTTATTATCTCGAACAGGGCAGACAGAGTATAGATTGGTGGACCAGGTTTGTTCGTAGAGGTGGACGAAATATACCTGCACTCACGAAAATACCACCGTGGGGCTGAGTTGGCTGGAGAGACTATCTGCATTTTTGGGATCTATTGCAGAGACACGAAAGATGGTCTCTTTTTGAGGGTTAAAAACAAGTCCCGGGCCGTTTTGTGGAGCCAGATGGCTAGATATATAGCCCCCGGATCTATAATCGTGTCTGACGGTGCCCCAATGTATATGAACAGTACATTGATGGGTTTTCAAGAACACTTAACAGTGCTCCATAAGTATGAGTTTGTGAACTCTGAAGATTCACGAGCTCATACTAACAACATAGAAAACCGAAATAGGCACGTAAAGGATACGATTAAATCCTACAGGACCGACAGGGCTTTAAATAGTTATATGGCCTCATACTGGTACAGGTGCCTCTTTTTCAAAGACCAGGATAGTAATTGGCTTCCTAATGGAACCAACTTTAGTCGGTTCTTGGAGGACATCAAGGCTTGCTATCCTGGTCCAGGGAAAAAATGCCTGGAGCTTATTGAAGTTGGTGTTTCGGAGCAAGAGCTTGATACTCTGAATTCTGAAACACAACCAGCATTCCTTATTGTTGGGCAAAATGAAGACAACACCGTTGACTTCAACGACGAATGAGCTGTTATTTTAATTCGGCAGTAGGCAAGGGGACCTGCCAGTTAAAACTTCCCCAGTTATTTTAATTCGGCAGTAGGCAAGGGGACCTGCCAGTTAAAACTTCCCCAGTTATTTTAATTCCGCAGTAGGCAAGGGGACCTGCCAGTTAAAACCTCCCCAGTAGGCAAGGGAACCTGCCAGTTAAAACTTCCCCAGTTATTTTAATTCGGCAGTAGGCAAGGGGACCTGCCAGTTAAAACTCCCCCGTTGATTGCGTCGGCAGTAGGCAAGGGGACCTGCCAGTTAAAACTCCCCATGAGAAGCGACGTGTGGCCACCTCCAAGTGGTGTTTCTCGGGTGACGCTAAGAGCCACACATTACTGCATGCCCATCGGTATGAATGTTTTAGGAGTAATTGGTTGACAACTTGACGCCTTTATTACAAAATATTACTGCTTACATTAAGTTACTTCCACCAAGAATTTGACACCTTTTCCAAAATATTTTTGCTTACATATCGTTACTTAAAGCAATAATTTGACGCCTTTTCCAAAATATTTTTTCTTACATATCGTTACTTAAAGCAATAATATGACGCCTTTTAAAAAATATTTTTGCTTACATATCGTTACTTAAAGCAATGAATGACACCTTTTCCTAAATATCATTGCTTACAATTCCAAAATATTTTTGCTTGCATATCGTTACTTATTTAAAGCAATAAATGACACCCTTTCCTAAATATCATTGCTTACATTTTGTTACTTCACCCTAAGACCATTAACAACCCCCGCTTCACCCAAGAATTTGACCCCTTTTTCAAAATATTTTTCTATTGTTTAAGAAGGTCTTTAATATTTCATAGTTATACTACCGTCGCGAGTCCTTCAATTTATTGAAGTCCCCCTGCTTATCTTGCAATATTGAGTGCAGACTGCCTTTAGTCTCAATAGTGGTAGGTACATGACTAGTGGCTAAAAGTGCGCCGCTTTTTAGGGTAGAAATGACGTAAAGTAACAATATTGTAGAAAAAGGTAACAATAAACAAGCTAATTAGCAATAACTTGGAATAACACCAATATTTTGAGGTAAAAACATACAAAATTTAGTAACATTTTGGAAAAGGGGGAAATTTACTCATTTGATAAACCTTGATAATAACAAAAAGAGGTGCCAAATTGCCAATTTAGCCGCTCATGGTACATGAAATTTAAAATTTTCAAAATTTTTTTAAAAATACTTGCGGCGGGCTAGGAATATTTCACTATTTTTTTGAACTCCCCGTGGTCTAATTAGTCAGAAACAATTGTAAGTTGATGGGGTATCGTAAAGTGCAATCCTACCGATTAATCCCTGCGCCAACGGCGATGAGATAGCGATTAGAAATGCTATGCCTTTAAAGGTATAGCATTTCAGTAGCCTGGGTAATTTTAAAGTGACGGGATTAAAGATCAAAGTATAGTTTCAAAATGTCCACGCTCTTACTTAGCGAAACGCGAACCAATAGCGACATAATACCCCGGTACGCAAAAACCACGTACTTGCAAAGGCTTACATTTCAAAAGAGGAAACATCACTATGGAAGAAATATAGGCCTTTTAAATTTATCGTTTCGCGTAATGACTGCTCTAAATCATAAAAAACCTTACCATTTCATAGTTTCGGAAATCCTGGATGAGTAGAAATTCAGTCTTGTGAAAGTTCCTTGTCTTTTAATTTCCTCGCCGTCACGTAGCAATTGGCGAACAAAAAACGACAAAACTTGGGTACTCCGAAAGAGGAAATATAGACTTGATTGGTGAGGCAAATGGCTGAAACTAAAGACGACCCTTGAGACTAATAGCGAATTCCATTTACACCGTCACCTAGCGGTGCGCTCACATGCAGCAATAAATATAGTAACAAGTTGGGAAAACCAAAATATTACCTCTCCGAGTCAAGAGGTCTACTACTACAAAGTTATTTACTTAGATATGGAATTATTTCTACTTTTTGAAGTAAAAATTTACGAAATATTGAAGCAGTATTCCAAGCATAGCGAATATACAGTAAAGCAGACGACATTTTACATCCAATAAGGATAAATCTTGGACACATGGAAATCAGTTAATGGCAAAAAGAACAGGAAATGAAGTTTACGCTTCAGCTGTTTACCCTATATTCTGATAGCTACATTCACAACTGGTTAGCAGTGTAAACACTATCGTCTCGTCTCACCTCAACAATATTCTTAGTTTTCCAACATAAGTGTTAACGTTAAATAATACCAAAGCTAAATTGTAGCTAGATGCAATGATAGTCAATGCGCACCTTAAAGAGAATAAAACTCTGTAGCTTAGCCCTACTAATCTAATTGCCACCATGATCTTTCCTTCTATTATAAAAACTTAACCTGATTATTTAAGAGTGTATTTAACTTTCGGCTCACTCTGAACCGTTGATGTCTCTTCATTTCAGACACGAAAATCAAAACCCAAAGTTTACTTCACCTCAGACCTCAATTATATACTCTATATTTCACTAAGCAAGTAATACTAGATATACCCGCCGGAGTTTAGATCTTAGCTTTCTTCATGAAATTATTGAACCAAGGATTATTCTATATACAGATGTAGTATAGCTTAAGTAATATATAAACAGCCATTTCAAATAATAATATTAAAAAAAATCTTTGGAATATCAAAATGAAACAAAGCTTTAAAGCTACAAAAGCACTAAATTCATCATAATTACGAAAAATATTTCATCATATTCACTTTATATTAAGGATAAAGGGAATATTATGGTTCTGTAGGATTTCTTTACACATCAAAACAAAACGAACTTCTAACGCAGCGCACTGCGGCACTAGTGTAATAACGGACGGACACACACAGACAATAACATAGACTGCTTTTTAACTCTTTACGTATTAATTTTGAACTGAGAAACAAGATTATCTTAAATATTAAAATAAATATAATTAATATTTAATATTTTCTTCGTTAGTTATTCGCCTTATTTAACGTTACATCGTTTTTAAAAAGAACAATTAAACATTCTTGAGAGACTTGACTAATATTGGCGTTTGAAATGAAGCATACGCCGGTTGCTTCGCCTTACTTAAATAGGTAGTATATAAGGGTTTCGAATCGCAGCTATGGATAAGAACAGCGCAATTGCGTGAACCTTTGGTGGAAGCCCCACCTTAGGGAGCCCGGACGTTTCTCGTAACCCTGGCCGATCGCCGCGTATGTCTTAGCCTTAAGGATGATGATGGAGTAGAAACCAGGTGTGCAGACTGGTGTCCATGTGCAATGGACAAAAACAATGACCAGAAGATGGTGGTGTGTAGAAACCAGTGTGTACAGCCTGGTGTCCATGTGGGATGGACAAAGACTAGAAGATGGTGGTGTGTAGAAACCAGTGTGTACAGACTGTTAAAGAAGTCTTTGCGCGTTGCGGTTTTTGCACATATTTTACTATATTTCGAAAACTATGCAAGCTAGCGCTCTGGAATAAAGTGCATTATAATAATTTTTCATTTCTCTTTCATATTTTATCCGTTTCATAGTTGTCCATTGCAAACTTTTACCGGAAACCGGAAGTGTCCAAATTAACAACTTTTTAAATATTGGATTCTCGCGGTTATAAATGCGATTTTCGGATTCCTTGGGGTCGATTCATATTCGAAAAGTTTTCACCAAATTCAATTCGGATGAGTAGGTCACGAGTAATTAGCCTTTATTCAAAATCTGGCAACTTCGATTTAAATGGCAATAATTCATAATCGAGAGTCGAATCTTTGTCGAAATAATGCTTGTTAGATGTTATGGAGCTTTATGCATATATATATGTTAGGTCTTGTGGCGCAATACTTTGAAACAAATCCGTCGTTCATTAAGAGAAAACCCGCGTATTTTGAAGAGGATAAGCGGTTTGAAAACGTTGTCAATTGGGCAACGACATAATAATATCTAGAACTCCTTAATTTTGTTTGGGTCTTCAGCCCGACTCATTGCAGCCTAGTGAAAATTTCATTCATGATGGCATATGCGCTGCACGAGAGACCTTCAAATAGACAAATTGGACTAGTGTTGTCTATAACTTTGTTGAAAATAAGTATATGAGGTGTTAATTGATGTGCATTTTTGTATGAATGTTTTTTAAACCTTTAGGCCCAATTCACGCGCGCGCGAAATATTCATGTTTTTTGTTTGTATTAATTTGTGTTTTATATATTTTTTGTAAACTTTGGATTATTATTGTTCCTCGCAAAACAGTATAGATAGCTTTAGTCGGATATTTTGTATAAGAAAAATAAATATAACTGCTTTAAATAGAATCTTTGACCGAAGGGATCGGTTCGCTTAAAAAATAAAGTAGAAAGACTAGTTAGTTTGGATAGGACTGTTCAAAGATTCAGGATATTATATGAAATGCACGTGCACTGTTTCAAAGTTAAGATTAAGAAAAATAATAGAGAAAATGAGGGGATAGAATAATAAGGGTATAGGCCGATGCTCTGGCCATAAATGCAATTGGTAAAAACAAAACTGAACTTTGCATATGGGGGTGGAAAATAGAAATTGAACTTTGAGACCTAGAAAGAAGTTAGGAATCCTCACTTGGACATAAGAGAAAAGTCAGTTGGTTATGGGCTAGCGAAGAAGCGAGAAGTCCTTAGATGGACATAAGAAAATAAAATGTTGTTAGCAAGCAAAGAAGCTAGAAGTCCGTAGTCGGACATAACTTAAATGGAAATTGTTGAGATCTAGCAAAGAAGCTAGAAGTCCTAGTTGGACATAAGAAATAATATAAATGGAGCTCAGACCTAGGCAAGGAGCTATAGTCTTCGGACATAATAATTGAAGAATGGAACTTGGAAATTTGAAAGGTAGTCTTCGGACATAATAATTAATGAATGGAACTTGGAAATTTGAAAGGTAGTCTTCGGACATAATAATTAAAGAATGGAACTTGGAAATTTAAAAGGTAGTCTTCGGACATAATAATTAAAGAAAGGAACTTGGAAATTTGAAAGGTGGTCTTCGGACATAATAATTAAAGAATGGAACTTGGAAATTTGAAAGGTAGTCTTCGGACATAATAAGGAAAGAATAGAAAATAAGAATAGATTTGGAAAAGGTTTAGATACCACGAAAGGATAATGCAAGAGAAAAGCTGAAGTAAAGGAACAGTTTGAAATAAAAGATGTTGAGTTGGTTGAAATAAATAAAGCGTTGATTCGTCTAAAGGAAAAAACTGAGTGACTTTACCATTGATTGGAGTGATTCTTATAAGTTACTTGAGGAACGGGGACTTATGGTTTCGATTTTTCCGTCGGTCGGAACACTTCCAAAAATTTGAACTCTCCCAAAAACGAAGGTAACGAATTAAGAGAATAAAAGGAATGAAAGCAACAAGCCTCCCGCGTTTAACGCAAATGTTAGGCGTAATAATAAAGCCGCCCGCAGCTAAGGCAATGGCAAAGCGCATTTCACAACTGACGTTCTAAGCTATCGTATTTAAAAGCATAAAAATTAAATGAACAAAAATGCAAGCCGGTAACAAAGTTAAAAACTGAAAATAACTGCTTGCAGCTAAAATGAGCCCGAATGGTAAAAAGTGAAGTTGGTCTCTCTGCGCTGCTGGCCTGCTACTCCTTTTGTTTATCTTCTATGGCAAAAACACTAACTTCGGGAATCAAGGTGTAGCAAATTGAAAAAAAAAACCCATGCTGTTGTTAACTCTATCACATATATTTATTATCTAGACCGTAATTGGGATATTCGGAAAACTTTGGGTTTTAAGATTATTAAGGAAAGAAACCGTGTCTGTTTGAAAAATTTGTGGAAAATATTATACTTAGTATCTTTATGGATAATTTGTTAAAAAGTGAAACACAATAAAATATGCAAATAACACGACTTCCTCGGAGTTTCAAACTGAAGAATGTTCTTTAGCTTTAATGAATTTTTAAAAACAAGACTGTCTCTTTCAATTGTTCCTTAATATTTTATTGGCTCTCCTTTAGCCCTTAAACACATTCTTAATCTTTTTCTAAAAGACAGACATAAAAGCTGAATAAAATTAGGAGGCCAAGCATTGTAAGCTGCCATGACAATATTCAATAGGTCGGCCCTTTTCGCGGGTATTCGTTTCTCCATGTTATTAACCAAGTAAGCCTACAAGGTTTCGATCGGGTTTAAGTCGGGCGAGAGAGCGGGCCAGTCCAGAACGTCAATCCCATTGTTTTCTAGATATCTTGCAACGATTCGGGACGTATGGGCTGGGCAGTTGTCCTGCTGAAACCATACACTAAAACAATATTTTAAGTGAGAAAAGAATAATGATTAGTTTATTAATATTAATACCGGTCGCGGTCGTCTTCATTATATATAGGTGCCATAGACGGGAACATGGCGTTTCTCAAGATATCTAAATACGCGTTGTCGTTGAGACGACCCTCAATTGGTTGCAAAACTCCCACTCGTCCATCGCCAATGCAACCCCAGACGTTTACGCTAAAACGACCGCTGGTTTTCGTGTAGTTCACATACTCAGGAACGTATCGCTGGTTTTGAATCCTCGAAACCCACACAACAGGCGACGAAGATGAGCTTTGGAACGTCTATAAAATAATACGGGTGAAGTAAGACATAACAGCTTTGACCAAAATTAATTGACATTATTCGCTGAACCTTTTCGTCCGAAAATAGGATGTATCGTTCTAGATCTTCCCTTGGCCAGGCTAAAAGTTCCCTGCAGAACTGGCGGCGTATTCCTTTATGCATTGCCGTCAATGATGGCTTGTTTGCGGACCTAATATTAATAATAATAATAATAATTTTTATTTCCCAATATATAAATTGGAGGCCAACAAGAAAAGGAGTAACTCCCAGTACAGAGCTTGTTGACCCAGACAAATACAAAAAAGAAAAAAAAATACACAAAATTAAATTAAAACAAAGAAAATTATAAAAACCAATAGTCATGTAAAACCATAGTTAAATAGATAAAGAGGAATAAAAATAATTATAATATACAATCGTCATTTAAAATTTTTTGATACAATTTAAATTCAAAACAGGCTAGCGTATTACTACACCTTATGTCAATTGGGAGAGAATTCCAATCCCTAACGACACGAAAAAAAAAATGAATGAAAAAGTGCATCACATCTAGCTTTACCAATGGCAAATGTCAAAATTTCATGCCTTTCATTAATAATGACATAATCTAGTAAAGGAAAGGTATAATGACAGTAGATTACCCGGTATAAAAAGACGAGACTAGAAAACTGTCTTAGTGCATACATAGGTAAAAAATTCAGTGTCTTTAAACGATCACCATATTGTACTCTATTGCAATTTTGCACATTATTAAACCATGACTGGTTCAATTGATAAGAAGTAAAATGTCTCAAACCCCGTTCAACACTGTCAATATCCTTTCGTAAATGAGGAGACCATACCACAGACCCATATTCCAAAACAGGAATTACCAGAGCCTTAAACGCTATAATAGCTGCTTTTGAACGACCAAAAGTTCTATTAATTAAACCAGTCAAGCGCCTGGCTTTAGAGGTAAGACATGGTCAGCCCATTTTAAATAACTTGAAATAAAAATCCCAAGTAACTTACATTTAAAGACCCGAGGCAAGATTTGATTAGATACACAATAATCAACATTAAATACATTGCGACGTCTAGTTAAAATGATATATGAACATTTCGATACATTTAGAGACAAGAGATTTCTAATTCCCCAGTCAACGATTATATTTATATCTCTCTGAAGTAACACAGTGTCCGACATAGAGCGCACAGCTCGAGAGAGAAAGGAATCATCAGCGTATTGCCAAGGTTAGTATCAGGGGAAATACCAAGGTGAAGATCATGGGCGTACAGAATAAACAGTAAAGGACCCAATATTTATCCCTGGGGTACGCCAGAGGTAACAGGTTGATAACCCGAAAACTCACCTTGAAAGACAACTCTCTGTTCACGATTCCTTAAGAAATCAGCAACCCAAGCTAGGATAGGACCGCGAATACCCACAACATGAAGCTTAAAAATGAGGCGATCATGAGGAACAGAGTCAAAGGCTTTTTTCCAGTCAAAAATTATGACATGTACATCAGATGGTACACGTAAGTCCAACAAAGAAGCCCATGAATGGAAAGCCTGGACTAACTGCGTTACGCAACTGAAACCCTTTCTAAAACCAAACTGCTTTTCAGGGAGCACGCCAGGCTTAATACATTTAGAATTAATGAAATCAGATACAATTGATTCCATAATTTTACAGAAAACAGAGGATAAGGATATTGGACGGTAGGACACCATATCAGATCTGTCTAAGGAAGAACCCTTATATAGAGGGACAACATTAACCCTTTTCCAAGCAGCCGGAAGTCTGCCAACTTTCAACGAGTAATTTAAAAAGTCAGACAGAGGATACGACACACTATCACGACAAAGCTGTAACATTTTTGGGGTTATCCCATCTGGACCAGGGTAAGAGTTACATTTCAGGTTATTGATAGCAGTGATAACCAAAGATGGAGTAAACAATAAGTTTAGCTCATCATCGACTGGTAGCGGAAGATCATACAAAGTGTCAGCTGGGTTAGGAATTGGGCCAGATTTACAGAAACAAGAACAAAAGTACTCATTGAATTTAGTAGCAATGATAGCACAATCAGTAATGCTATCCCCATTGTTCTTCATAAAGTTTGGAATTGGGAGTTTCGATTTGAGGGCCACAAATTTCCAAAATTTTTTAGGCTCAGAGCGTAAATTATTAGAGAGTTGCCTAACATGATTCGCATAAGAAGTACGAGATAATTCCTTGATCTTATTTGTCAGACGCCTGAATCTAGCTCTATTAAACTCGGTGAAATTGGATTTGAGTTTTCTAAATAGTGTTTTTTTCACATTGGCTAAATGAATTATCTGACCCGTTATCCAAGGATTTGATTTTCGCTTAGGGCGAGAAGTAATCTTAGGAATACTAACATCAAGACAAGCAGAAAACATTAATAACCAATTGTCCCAGGCCTCGTCAATGTCATTTTCTAAGGAGCGTGACTTATAAGTCCATTTAGCGAGACAATATCAGCATTGCGAAAATCAAAACTTGAACGCTGCACCACCTTATTCTGAGATACTGTACAAATTAATTCACCAGTCACAGCATTATGATCACAACCAGGTAAATTATCCACAGAGACTACATTCTTAATAAATGTTTTCTCATTAATATACACAAGGTCAAGAGTATTATTATTCCTCGTCTTGTCAGAGACAACTTGATGCAAACCAATATTTGAGACACATTCGAACATGTCAAGTGATGAGAGGCAATCGGGGGTTGGTTTCGGAAGACCAAGACTAGCCATATTAAAGTCTCCCATTAAGATGAAAATATCATGTTTGTTAATCTCATCAATGACACTATTAAGTAAGGCACAAACACCTATTACATAATCATGGATACACGGCGGAGGGACATAAAGACAACCAATCAAGATTGACCTATCATCCGCCTTAGCAGAAGCAAACACAGCTTCAATTTCAATGCCACCAGGAGAGACACCTGCGTCGTCTTACGCCCGCCTTCTTCAATCTACCCCAAACAGTTGGGGCGGTAACCCGAACACCGTCCCTAACTTCCCAACGGTCTCGTACCGTCTCGAATTAACGCTCTATGCTGCCGAGCATTTCCCACCAAAGGTCTTCCAGACCTATCTAGATCCTACAGCGATATAAACGAATTACATTCAACTAAGCCCATTAAATTAAATATATATGTAAACATAAAGTTAAGGCGCCCTAGCTATATACTACCGGTTCTAGCAAAAGTATCATTGAAACCATACTTACCCGTATCCTTTGAAACCTTTGGTAGCGTGCAAACGTATAATGAGCTCCACGACTTGAACATCCAACTTGATTCGCAATGTGGTTCCAAGTCAAGCCTTCTTGCCGCATTCTAACGATTTCCAAACGTTGTTCTTCTGTAATACGGGGCATGATGTATGAATACAATTAACGGGCTCTCGGGACCTTATGTACAACATTTTTTCATCGTAAAAAGACATATTACACCAACCGTTTCGTTTTGCAAGTTAAAAAACAAGTAAGAATACCAGTAGACGTAAAACCTCATTTTACACTGTTTTGGGTATCACAAAACGCAAATCTTTTACGTTTTTTTATTGGTGATTGAAATCGCTTCAACGGAAGTGGTTCTAAAAAGGCTTTAATATTTTACCCAGACATAAAAATGGAGTAAAGGTAAATAAAATAGTGTAAAATGAGGTTTTACGTCAACTGGTATTCTTACTTGTTTTTTAACTTGCAAAACGAAACGGTTGGTGTAATATGTCTTTTTACGATGAAAAAATGTTGTATATAAGGTCCCGAGAGCCCGTTAATTGTATTCAAACATCATGCCTCGTATTACAGAAGAACAAAGTTTGGAAATCGTTAGAATGCGGCAAGAAGGCTTGAATTGGAACCACATTGCGAATCAAGTTGGATGTTCAAGTCGTGGAGCTCAGTATACGTTTGCACGCTACCGAAGGTTTAAAAGGATACGGGTAAGTATGGTTTCAATGATACTTTTGCTAGAACCGGTAGTATATAGCTAGGGCGCCTTAACGTTATGTTTACATATATATATTTAATTTAATGGGCTTAGTTGAATGTAATTCGTTTATATCGCTGTAGGATCTAGATAGGTCTGGAAGACCTTTGGTGGGAAATGCTCGGCAGCATAGAGCGTTAATTCGAGACGCTAAAACTTATAAGTTCTTGTCGATAAGATAACTACGAGACCGTTGGGATGTTAGGGACGGTGTTCGGGTTACCGCCCCAACTGTTTGGGGTAGATTGAAGAAAGCGGGCGTAAGGCGACGCAGGTCCGCAAACAAGCCCTCATTGACGGCAATGCATAAAAGAATACGCCGCCAGTTCTGCAGGGAACTTTTAGCCTGGCCAAGGGAAGATCTAGAACGATACATCCTATTTTCGGACGAAAAGGTTCAGCGAATAATGTCAATTAATTTTGGTCAAAGCTGTTATGTCTTACTTCACCCGTAATATTTTATAGACGTTCCAAAGCTCATCTTCGTCGCCTGTTGTGTGGGTTTCGAGGATTCAAAACCAGCGATACGTTCCTGAGTATGTGAACTACACGAAAACCAGCGGTCGTTTTAGCGTGAACGTCTGGGGTTGCATTGGCGATGGACGAGTGGGAGTTTTGCAACCAATTGAGGGTCGTCTCAACGACAACGCGTATATAGATATCTTGAGAAACGCCATGTTCCCGTCTATGGCACCTATATATAATGAAGACGACCGCGACCGGTATTAATATTAATAAACTAATCATTATTCTTTTCTCACTTAAAATATTGTTTTAGTGTATGGTTTCAGCAGGACAACTGCCCAGCCCATACGTCCCGAATCGTTGCAAGATATCTAGAAAACAATGGGATTGACGTTCTGGACTGGCCCGCTCTCTCGCCCGACTTAAACCCGATCGAAACCTTGTGGGCTTACATGGTTAATAACATGGAGAAACGAATACCCGCGAAAAGGGCCGACCTATTGAATATTGTCATGGCAGCTTACAATGCTTGGCCTCCTAATTTTATTCAGCTTTTATGTCTGTCTTTTAGAAAAAGATTAAGAATGTGTTTAAGGGCTAAAGGAGAGCCAATAAAATATTAAGGAACAATTGAAAGAGACAGTCTTGTTTTTAAAAATTCATTAAAGCTAAAGAACATTCTTCAGTTTGAAACTCCGAGGAAGTCGTGTTATTTGCATATTTTATTATTGTGTTTTACTTTTTAACAAGTTATCAATAAAGATACCAAGTAAAATATTTTCCAAAAATTCTTCAAACAGAAACGGTTTCTTTCCTTATTAATAATCTTAAAACCCAAAGTTTCCCGAATATCCCAATCACGGTCTAGATAATAAATATATGTGATCAAGTTAACAACAGCTTGGGTTTTTTTTCAATTTGCTACACCTCGATTCCCGAAGTTAGTGTTTTTGCCATAGAAGATAAACAAAAGGAGTAGCAGGCCAGCAGCGCAGAGAGACCAACTTCACTTTTTACCATTTGGGCTCATTTTAGCTGTAAGCAGTTATTTTCCGTTTTTAACTTTGTTACCGGCTTGCATTTTTTCATTTAATTTTTATGCTTTTAAATACGGTAGCTCAGTACGTCAGTTGTGAAATGCGCCTCTTTGCTAGATCTTAACAATTTCCATTTAAGTTATGACCGACTACGGACTTCTAGCTTCTTTGCTTGCTAACGACATTTTATTTTCTTATGTCTATCTAAGGACTTCTCGCTTCTTCGCTAGCCCATAACCAACTGACTTTTCTCTTATGTCCAAGTGAGGATTCCTAACTTCTTGCTAGGTCTCAAAGTTCAATTTCTATTTTCCACCCCCATATTCAAAGTTCAGTTTTGTTTTTACCAATTGCATTTATGGCCAGAGCATTGGGCTTTACCCTTGTTATTCTATACCCTCGTTTTCTCTTTTATTTTTCTTAATCTTAACTTTGAAACAGTGCACGTGCATTTCATATAATATCCTGAATCTTTGAACAGTCCTATCCAAACTAACTAGTCTTTCTACTTTGTTATTTAAGCGAACTGATCCCTTCGGTCAAAGATTCTATTTAAAGCAGTTATATTTATTTTTCTTATAAAAAATATCCGACTAAAGCTATCTATACTGTTTTGCAAGGAACAATAATAATCCAAAGTTTACAAAAAATATATAAAACACAAATTAATACAAACAAAAAACATGAATATTTCGCGCGCGCGTGAATTGGGCCTAATTCTTTAAAAACCATTCATACAAAAATGCACATCAATTTAAACCTCATATACTTATTTTCAACAAGGCTATAGACAACACTAGGTTCCGTTTAGCGACGCTCAATCGTGTAGCGAATGTTCCTAGCATGAAAGCTATCTCCTCTGAAGTTGTTTTATATATATGCAATAGTCCAATTTGTCTATTTGAAGGTCTCTCGTGCAGCGCATATTAGGGCTGTTCGATACTACTCGATGCCAACTTGGTATCGAGTACTTCAGTCTTTCGATACCGGTATCGAGTACCGTTTTTGGGATCCGATACTGGTATCGAGTACTTTCGAAAAATCCGAAGCATCGAGTACTTTATCCCCCTATCTTTTCCCCCTGGAATCGAAGGAACGTTTATTTTTGAAACTTGCGGCCAATCATTTGCTTTATATTTTAACACGTGAATTTTTCCCTCGTCGACCTAGTTTATAGCGAATTCCACTGACTGCTCTCGGAGCGCTCCCATGGAGCAATAAGTATAGGAGACCCTGATTTAGCAAAAACAGTCTTTAACGAAGCCGAGAGCTACTTCTCCCATTTATATGGCTCCATGGGAGTGCTCCGCGAGCAGTCAGTGGAAATCGCTATTAGTCTCTATACTCCATCCCTAGAGTAGACTGACGTCAGACGTAGCTTCTTCAACCATAGCCCATTCGATCGCGCACAAAACGACGCAAGCTGCTCGTGCTATAGAATCCCGTTCAAAGAGTTGGATTTACATATAAGCGCGACTTTTGAAGAAAATTCGTAGTAACCGAAAATTAATATTAAGTTCTATAGGAGGAGGTATGTTTTTTGGCCAGTTCCTTCGTCCTATTGATACAAACGACCTGAAATTTAACTTGGACGCGTTTCGACGTGTTTTATTATACTTAAAGGATTCTAGCTTTCTAGAGTGGATATTGTTTTATAAAAATTATTTTCCAAAGTCAAAATGATGTCCAGAAATTTTACTCTGAGGTGTGATACAATCTATTCAATTATATTCCAAAGGATTCAAGCTTTCGTCCGAACTTAAAAGGCGTACAGAAAATTTATGTGAATAGCTCTAACTAAATTAAAATCACATCTTAAAAATTAGATTAAATAAATTTAAATTAAATGTTAAAATTTTGCAGCAATGGTTTTCCGAGAAAAAAAACTAATTACAAAGCTTATTATAATTAAATACGCAAAATCTATCATAGGTGGCGCTTTAAAAAAAAGTACTCGATACTTTGGGTATCGAGTATTTTTTTCTCCGATACCGATACCCGGTATCGAATACAATATTCAGTACTCGATACCGGTATCGATACCAAAAATCTTCGATACTCCCAGCCCTAGCGCATATGCCATCATGAATGAAATTTTCACTAGGCTGCAATGAGTCGGGCTGAAGACCCAGACATAATTAATGAGTTGTAGATATTATTATGTCATGGCCCAATTGACAACGTTTTCAAACCGCTTATCCTCTTCAAAATACGCGGGTTTTCTCTTAATGAACGACGGATTTGTTTCAAAGCATTGCGCCACAAGACCTAACATATATATATGCATAAAGCGCCATAACATCTAACAAGCATTATTTCGACAAAGATTCGTTTCTCGATTATGAATTATCGCCATTAAAATCGAAGTTGCCAGATTTTGAATAAAGGCTAATTACTCGTGACCTACTCATCCGAATTGAATTTGGTGAAAACTTTTCAAATATGAATCGACCCCATGGAATCCGAAAATCGCATTTATAACCGCGAGAATCCAGTATTTAAAAAGTTGCTAATTTGGACACTTCCGGTTTCCGGTAAAAGTTTGCAATGGACAACTATGAAACGGATAAAATATGAAAGAGAAATGAAAAATTATTATAATGCAATTTATTCCAGAGCGCTAGCTTGCATAGTTTTCGAAATATAGTAAAATATGTGCAAAAACTGCAACGCGCAAAGACTTCTTTAACAGTCTGTACTCTACTTAATACGACAATATCTGAAATGTCCAGAACTTCAGCCTGTGAGGATCGATTTGACCTTATCAAAGACTCCAACTTGTCTCCATCAGGTACGGAAAATTGAAGGTTCAAGTAATGTTGAATTTAAACAATTAACTAATGCCCTTTCGTTTTTAGGAGTGACGTGCGTCAATAATCAAGAGTTTGGCTCAGGAAGTAAAAATAGTGAGTGAAAATCATACAAAAACGAGTTTTCTTACTCATTTATTTTTTGTTTAACTTTGTTGATTGAGAATATATTTAAATTTATACAGGTCACCTGTGACGAAACCCTGGAATGAAAAGACCCACTGAAGATAGCAACGAAAAGGAAAAATCCTGTTCTCGAGATGTGCCACCTGGCATGGTTTTGGTTAAAGAAGGTAAACATAAGAAGTTTTAACTAAGTCTCCACAAGGCTAAAAATGTTTAATTTTTTATTATTCGATCAAGATTGGTATCGAAATGTGAACCGAAATTTTGAAATTTTAAAAGTAAACTCTAACGAAATGTTGTCCATGTTGGAAAGTTTAATGAGGCACATTCAAAATGATAAAAATGTCTTGACGTCTGAAGCACCTGCGGTGGAATTTGACTTCTCATTTCCTTTAACATCAAATGATGACCTTCAGGAACTTGAAGAAAAACTGAAAAGTGACGAGTTGAGGGCGCAATTTGTAAGTAAATTTATAACGCAACCTCACGAGCCTTTTACATTGCATTAACCTAATTTGAGTTGTAAAATTTTAAGCTCCAATATCTGAAAAAAAATTGGAGGGTCAAATGTAAAAAAACATAGTGAAGAGAGTGTTCTTAACTATTTTAACTGACGAGGTTTGCGCGCTTTACAATTGGGAGGGACGCAAAACGAAACTTATGTTTAAAAGTCTGCGGATGACGGGGGAGATTGTTGGTTAGTTGATCAAACATTCATAATAGGTCTGTGAGAATTCTGAGCCTGTTTGTTTTTTAATTTGCAGTGGCAGCGATGTCATCTGACAAATCAGCAACCAAAAAGGATGTTGAGGACGAAATAAAATCTCGGCTTCACCATGCCCAGGGAAACATTGACAAGAAAAAAAACATAAATGCAATTATTTAAAAAAAATTAAGGAATGATCAATTAGCTAAAAATGGATCTTAAAAACATTTAACTAGAAAAAGTGCTCTTTATATGCAATTGAAATTGTTAAATTTTATAACCCATGGAAAATAAAATAAAAAGCACTGCCAATACACCTGTGAAGTGAAATTATTATTAATAAAATTATTAAATAATAACAATTATTTACAATGTTATAATCGAATAACAATTTTACCTTTTGTTTTATTTGTCTTTCTCTGACATATTCAAAATAGTCGTCGTCAATTAGTTTCTTACCACCACGCGAACTATCTAGAAACAGCGGCATAATTAATATACATGAGACTGCTGTTGCGTCTTAAATATATAATAGAGTTAAAAAACTCAGGTAAGTTTTTTAAAAGAAAGGTTTTTTACGTGAGTACACCGAAATGTCCTGACTACGAATTGTCTATACACCGAATTTCCCATACACCGAAATGTCCCCACCGAACTGTCCATAC
The DNA here is from genome assembly GCF_054372755.1 of Phalangium opilio. Lineage (NCBI taxonomy): Eukaryota > Metazoa > Arthropoda > Arachnida > Opiliones > Phalangiidae > Phalangium > Phalangium opilio. The sequence goes on along the minus strand of NW_028324200.1, from coordinate 611,502 downwards.
ACCGAAGTGTCCACACCGAAATAGCCGGTTTCCACAATAAATGTTTAAACATATTTTTAATTTTTAATTAATTCATAATTTTTAATTTCATTGAAGAACGGATATTAATATACATTGAACGTCCTAAAATATTGCCCGTACATCTCCAGTTGATAACCCTAGGATGTGGGCGCGAATATTTTATGAATATTCTTCGGATATTCCACGGATGGTAAATGTATGTCCCTAACATATCCTAGAGGTATCTCTCTCAGGGTACATCGTTATATAAGACATCGGACTATCCCAGGGACATCCGACAACTAAATATAACACATATAGGAACATCCAAGGGACTAAATCTATGTCCCCACCTATTATACTTGGGATGGCCAAGGGACAGTTTTGGGTTCGCTGGGACGTGGCCTCATCGAATAAAATCTAGTTCGCGCTCGTAGAAAGTTTTCTCTGTAAGAAAAGGGAAATGTAGAATCCTACATTTTCCATCTATCCGCCATATTTCCATCCCCCACGTTTTCCGCCAAAAATTGGAAACTGGTACTCTTCCTAAAGCAGGTCTGCCAGACATTGAACGCGGACAGCGCATCTTATCTATGTAACAGATTTATATAACTGAACGAATTTTACTTTATCGGTCTAGCAGACCGCCCTAAACGTTAGGCCTCGGTTTTTTAACTTTTGTTGATATTTAACTATAGTTATGCCACCATAGATATTTTAAAATACTTGCCTAACATTAGAATAAGGTACACACTTCAGCATTTTCGCTCATGAGCCTGAGGTCAGGAAAAAAACATTGGCAGCCTAGGCCTTAGTCGTCACCATGACCAAAGCTAAGTAACAAAAAACTCTTGGCAACAGAGCTGCCAGACTACAAAGTTTAAGGATCACAAAATTGTAAAACAGTGCTGGTATACTTTTTTAAACAAAATTGTATGTTCTTTCTGGACTGGTACAGTTTTACTAATATTTGTAGCAGACGAACGTTACGACGTATTTTAGATAAGCGATGACTGCGTAGTTTTGATGTATGACTCAACTGTTATAGTAATAAATGTTTTCTTTTTATGTTTGAATTTAAGAGCTGTTTTAATCGTCATTATTTACCAAATCATAACCTAACACCCGCACAATACAGGTTTTGGTTCTAGTTTTTCATTTTCCGTCATTTCTTTAAGTTTTTTCCTTAGTACTTTTTTGGCCCTTATGCTTGAGTTCGTAATGTGTTGGAACGATTCTATAATATTCTTCGTTAGGCATTTCCCTCTGGTGTTTTGAAAAATATCAAGGATTTGGTTCAGCCATTTGCCAGAATCCTCTCCCGTGCAGATATTTGCCCATTCAATGGAAATCTGGGCGTCTTCTAATACTTCTTTGGTAGCATTTAATTTTAATTGCTGATTTCTAATCAATTTGTAGTCGATGTAGTAATGCTTGTCAGAAATATCATTGATTTTAAGTAGTAGGCGAAATAAATAATCCGAGATATTTATTAAGCCCCACGAGTTTCGTTATCCACGATTCCCTTTGGTTACCTTCTTTGATTAGCTTCTCTATTGTTGTTTGGCGGCATTTAACCAATTAATCAACAAAACCTCCAACAGGCCGCAAAACATCATCATTGATGAACAGTTTTTCGGACTGGGATTGGCAGTAACAAGAATGTCGCACGAGTTTCGAATTGTCTAGTTAATTTATCATTTTTTCTTTCTGCCAAAATCAATTTGTTCACTGCATCCCAGTATTCTACTTGAGTTTAATATTTTTGCAGATTTGAAAAGCTTACTAAGTTTAAAAGCTCTTCAGTCAAGTTATTTCGTAACTCTTCGTTGTTCTATAAATTTATATTTCTTACAAAGTTCGTCACTACTTTCCGATGAATAATGAAATCATTTCTATCAACTCCCATTTTTAACAACGTTATTACTGATGCTTCTTCTACGAGTTCTACGAAAAATCGAAATTAATTTCATTAAAGTTAAAACACCTAGCACAGCACTAGCAGGCTAGCATTGCACAAGTAGGAGCAGCACAAATGTTTTTACGAAGACTTAGTAGTATAGTATATCATTTATTTACCTTTAATTTCAGTTTCTTTAAAAGACACGAGATCATTTTGTTTACTTGAAAATATAGGAACCAAGCTAAATTTGTCAGTATTTTGCGAAGCAAAGTCAGTAAAAGTCATAGTGAAACTACTCTTAAATTACATTGCCAATTAATTGGGTGTATTAATGACTTCGGCGAGTGAAGTTCATCTGAAATTCAGTCTGCTTGCTTCAAATCTTATACGTGACAAAGGCTTAAGCCTAATGATATTTTACGCAGTATTATTTTAATACTTAATAAAAAATATAATATATATTGAAGAACAATGGTACTTATTGTCTACCGGATAGCAAGGGGGTGGCCGAAAGCACGGTGTCACGGTGACATGATCTACTGTGGTTTCTGGTCCACGTAGTTCCACAACAAATGACTTAACTTAACGCAAATAATTCCTGGACCCTTTTGGATTTGCTCTGTCTGCCTGAAACACCTAATTGAACTAAAAAACCTCTTACCAGAATTAAAAAAACTGAAAACGACAAAACAAAAGAGAGATCATGATAAGAAATCCATATCGGAAAGTGTCATTGCCCTTGGGAACCAAGTTAACAAAATTACAGAGCACCTCCAGCTACTACTCTGGAGAATTTCTCAGCTCAACGTAAACAGGATCTGTGGTCCAGTGTGGGAAATAAGGCACAATCACAGGCCAATAGCCAGTTTAAAAATTAAACGCTTTGGGGTCTACTGGCCCTGGTGGCCACTTAATTAATTCAAAGATTTTCTCCTTCAAGATTTTGGTTCATTAAATAAATACTATGTTAATCCCTAAAATTGTCTTATCTTTGCTTCTATGCTGTGCGCTTGCTTAGCCTGAACTGAATTGTGTATGTGGGAGTGGGAATGTGGGATTATTTGTGGGTTTCGTATGTCTGTCTACGCTCTATACACAGCGTTGATGAAGTGATTTTTACAGTTAGCTAAAGGGAAAATAAACTGTGGCTCTCATTAGTCTTGTTTGGGTCTGGTCTATAAGGGACCGTCCATAAACTACGTCACGCGAAAAAAAGCATTTTCTGACCCCCCCGTCCCCCCAGATCACGCTTCGTCACGCTTTTCTCAGACCCCTCCCCTTAAAACCACGTCACATTTCTTTAACCCCCCCTCTGCACTGTGATTTGTCTTAATTTACAAATTTAATTTGATTAATTTGTTAAGTGATATGCCGCTCTTGCTGAAATATTTTGCTCGGCTGAAAATTCAAAGTTCTCTTCCGTTTTAAGCTTTTTCCCTCTGATTGACCTTTAGAATTTTAATGTCTGGATGTGCTTTTTATAAGCTTCAAAAAAGTTCCATAAAGCTTAGTTAAAGGGGCACACTTTTTAGGTTTCGACACTGTCACCGAAAAACAGACTAATCGTAATCGAGCTTGAGATTTAGAAAATTTGCCAAAGAAACTAAACCATTTCAATCGGCAGGGGGATTTGATTCATCCTCAAAAATAATAGGGGCGAATAAACAGAGACATAAGAGAGTTTAGGCTGTTTATTTTAAATGCGCTATTTAAATTGGCTAAACAAGTTGGGAAAGCCAAAATATTACCTCTCCGAGTTTAGATGACTATCACTACCCCTTAAACAACCTAAATATATGCATCTATCGCTTTTTTTAATTCTTTGCAAGTGCAGGAATTGAATTTTAAAATAGTCTATTGTTCAAGCCTTTTCAATATCTCTCAATTGCTGTGGAAACTCTACTCTCTCGCTATACCTCAACCGCATTCTTAGTCTACCAGTATGATTTGTAACATTTGTCCATATCAAAGCTGAATCATACCTCGCCACACAAAAAGCAAATGTGCCCAAATCATGGAAGCCACAACCCAATCACACATAAGCTAGGCTCCCACTTAACCAAAATAATTATTGAACAGTTAAATACTCACAAAGGTTGGCAAAATCAATCTCCTTCAGTAATACGTAAGGCTTAATTATATTATTTGCCGAACAAAATTAATCGAGCAAATCTAACACTTAACTTCTTCCTTCGAAATTCTATCAAAGAATGATTAAACTGTTTAAAAAAAGGTTTTTTTCGCAAATAGGGCGCTATCATATCAACCGCAATTCCGTCATATTTAAAAAATTTACATTGCCAACACTTTTTTAGACACAATAGTGGAAGTTTTAGTCTCATTTAAAACATGTAAAACAATTATCTCATCTACAAATAGCTTACACATTTCTTTTTTAACAATATCTAGCCGTTTGGATTTTTCTAAACCAATCTTACCACCAAAATATTTTTTGATATAGAATAAATGTTCTATGTTCTTCATTTTTGAAAATATATTTTTTAGCGTTTGTAATGATTACTCTCTACACCTACACTAATCTAACAAGGAGTATAAATCCACTAGTGGAAGCGGTGTTTTTATTGAAAATATATTTTTTAAGCGTTAAATCTAACTGGGAGTAATATGAAAGGAGTAGAAGCTTATCTGTCTTAGGAAATATGAAATTTTATCTTAACAGTTCGTTAAATCATAAGTTTATAACGAAAAAACGCGGAAGGGGAAAACGAGCAGACAACAACGATTTTTGGGGGTAGAAGTTTAAGAGCGCCATCTGTCGTCCGTGCCAAAGTTGAACTTCCACTCGAAAGGCAATGGGAAAGTGGATAAAATAATGCCATCAGCTATTTAACTGCGTCGATATATTTAACGACTTGACCCATGACATGCCCTTAACACTGGCTTCTATGAATCCTATTTATTCTTGGATGCTAGGAAACTTGGTAGACGTAACAGTCTGTACCAAGTACCCAAGCATCCTTCAATAAACGCCTGGCAACATTGTGGTACGCATGGTACAACTAAAAAATAGGATGTGTATTTATCTTTCGACTCACTCAAAGCCTTTAAGCCCTCAATACAGACGATTTGAAACACTATCGTAATTCCTAGTGTCTCGAATCTCTACGTTCCTGTCCATTATGAACAGTGCTGAGAGAATGATACATCAGAAAGAGCCATTCAAATCGAATTGCCGAAAATATTATCCATATTTTCATTTCATATAACTCAGAAAACAAATTATTATGGTTCTGAGAGGAGCTTCCCATTTTGGTTGTTGTTCTCAAAAATATATCGCAATGCACGGGCCTCGATAGATATTGGAGGCAATGAAGGAAATATATCACAATGCGTGGGCCTTGATAGATACAGGAGGCAATGTAGGAAATATAACGCAATGCACGGGCCTAAAAAGATATAAGAGACAATGTACGAAATATAACGCAATGCACGGGCCTTGATAGATATAGGAGGCAATGATTTAACGACTTCGGTACTTGGGTTTATCTTTAATATTTAAATAAATATAATTATTTTTAATTATTTTAATCGCCAGTAAATAACTTTAAAAATAGTTAAATCGTTTAAAATAAAGTTGTTCCTATTATCTTTCGAAACTTTGCTAATATTGACGTTTAAAGTGAAGGGTACCCCTCTTGCCCGCTTTTTTCAAATTTTGGGGTATATATACGTTTCGTTTCCATTATAATAATAGATAAAAACGCATTCGCGTGAACCTTTGGTGGAAGCCCTGCCATTGGGAGGCTAGACGTTTCTCGTAACCCTAGCCGATCGCCGCGTATATCTTGGAACCAAACGATGACGGAGGAAAAGAAGCCAGAATGTACTGACTGGCGTCCATGTGGAATGGACAAAAGACCTGAAGATGGTGGTGCATTGAAGCTGGTGTCAATGTGGAATTGACGAAGAACAGAAGATGGTGGTGCATAGAACCTGGTATCAATGTGGAATTGACGAAGAACAGAAGATGGTGGTGCATAGAAGCTGGTGTCAAGGTGAAATTGACGAAGAACAGAAGATGGTGGTGCTTGGAAGCTAGCAAGTACAGACTTGGACGAACGAAAACCAAAGCTGGTGGTGTTGGAACTCAAGTTGAATAGCCAGAGGAGACAAACCCAAATTTCCGTGAACTGTCAATGCAGTCCGGAAATTGGGAACACGTTTGCTCCGATACGCAAACTGCGAACGCGGTCACGTGGGGCGTGACAGACAGACAGACAGACACGCACGTCCAGTGCAATACCTCTCACGTGACATACGTCACTCGGAGAGGTAAAAAAGGTGTAAATAGTAGAACATTGCTTAAATTTTCTACTATTTAAGCGATAATGGAATAACAATTTTGGTAAATTATTGTAACGGTGGACAATGGAATGTTGTCTTTCCCTCTTCTATAACATAAGAGAGCCAATCGGCCTCTTACTGACTTCGTAACAAAATCAATGCTAAATGTGACGTCACGCATAGAAGAACCCCTCCCTCCCCCTTGTCACGGACCGTCACAAATTTAGAAACCCCCTCCCCCCATAAGAGTGTGACGTAGTTTATGGACGGTCCCATAGGGAAAGGCAGCCTGCTGCCTTTGACTGTATTAGCGTCTATGGGAAGATAACAATGGAGTGTCAACTCCCTCCCCACGGGTCTAACAGCCCGAACTTTCTTTGGCTTCGGGAGCGGGGCATCAATGCTCAGCCGAGTCGTCGATTCACGCAAGGCGGCGAGATTCGGGAATCGAGAACTTCGGGCCCCTGCTGCGAGCCTGCGACCGCGTTACGCGAGCGTCTGACTTGGATTTGATTTGTGTTGATTTGAAGGTAATAATTTACGGAAACTTACAAATGTGATATTTATTAATTAATAAAGAATTTCGTAGAGATTTGAAATCATGCCTGGGGCAGGAAGGCCAAAAAAAGTCCAAGCCGCGTCGCAGAAAACTACCCTAAAAATGTTATGGGTTAAGCCTAGGCCACGAGAAAATTTAGGGGTGCCAGAAAGCCAAAGCCCAGATGAGTCTCAATCTCAAACTGAAATACAAAATGAACTTAATGATTCAATGATTAAACCCTTGGAATCTACTGATTCTGAAGAAAATAATAGTGCTACATAAAAATTAAAAAACAAGAAAATAAGAAAGTTTAATCCAGAGTGGAAGAAACTTTACGACTTCATAAAGTATGACACCCATGACCATGAACAATCCATGTATTGCATTCCTTGCAGAGAAAGCGATCCTAATTATAGGAAAAGCTCACAAAATTTTGTTCGAGGTACTAAGAACTTTAAAGTTTCTTCTATAGTATCACATATGAGGACCAAAGGTCATCTACAAGTGGTGAAGAAAAATGAAATTTCAAATACACCGCTTTTAGAAACTCCTTTAGGAAAAATATTATAAAACTTACTGAAGTTCATAGAAAAAGATTGGAGTGTCTTTCAATTGCGTGTATTACATCATTATCACCAATTCGTCGTACAGAAATTTCCCACACCTTTGTAGCTTGCAGAAGAAAAATGGATTTGATATGGGGGAAACATATATTTCAAATCACAAAGTCGTTCCAGAAGTGGCAAGATTCATTGCTGAATGTTATTTGAAAAATCTTGTTGAAGATATTATAGCAGCAAATACCTTCGGTCTCATTATGGACAGGTCCACTGATCGAACCACAGCCTCTCATGAAATTATATATGTATCTTCTTTAAAGAATGGCATTCTTGAAACTAAGTTATTGGGACTGTGCGAACCAGAAAATGGCACTGCAATGAGTTTGCTGGGAACATTGGAGAACATGTTCCTGTCACTGAACTTTGCAAACTGGACTGAAAACCTAAGCAGCATAACGACTGATGGAGCTGCTGTGTATCATGGTCAATATAATGGTCTGTTTGAGCTGATTAAAAGGAAGAAAAAAGGACTATTGATGACGAATCATTGCCTTGCTCATAAACTAGAATTACCATGTAAAGAGGTTTTCAAGGGAAAAGATGCAGTTGATAAATTCTCTGCCATAATACAAAATATTTACAAGTATTATTACAAATCACCTAAAAAGCAGACAGCGGTGAAGGAAATTGGAAATGAACTGGCAATTATGATCACCAAATTCGGCTCTCTTCCGAAAACTCGTTGGTTAATGTTCCATTTTAAATCGATCTCAGCAGTGGAAAGAAATTGGATCACTATGGTAGTTCACCTAAAAAGTGAGGCTGAAACCGTTGGAAAAAAGATGATGCTGCAAAGGCATCAAAACTTCTAACAGAAGTCATGAAAACCTCTTTTCTAGCCAGATTGGCCTTTTTCACGACTTGTACTCATTGATTGGTGATTTATCAGTAAAATTACAGAGGCGTAATTTATCTCCTTATGAAGTACTAAACTGCAAAATGTGTGGAAAAATTTGGAAATTGGAAGTGATGGAGGGGAAAAGCTAAAACTCTTCACTGCTGAGCTTCTCAAGGACAACTCTTCGTTTAAAGGACAAAATGTTGAATTTGATTTGGATGTGCAATCATTTTTGATTGAAACAAAGATACTTGCTCATGAAATGTGCGTTCATCTTAATAAGCTTGTACATGACAGCAATATCTGTTAAATCACTTCAGAGTTTGATATTAGAATCTGGCCAAAAGACCACAGTTTAGACGATTATGGGGTAAATCAAATTGAGGAAATATGGAACTATTTTCAGTCACTTTACAGCGGTCAAAATGAGGTTAGCCTCAATTGCTTTAACTAAGAGTTTAGTGTTTTCAAAAGAACTGTTGCGAGTCAATTTCCAAATGAAACCAAGAAGTCTATGACGAGTGTTTTCTTCAAAGTTGTCAACTCCTTTCAAGATCGTTTTCCAATATTATCTCAAATATTTAAAGAGTAAGTAAAGACATTTTCCTGAAAAGGTTAATTCCTTCATTTTTGGTAAATATGAAGTGAAAAATGTTCATTTCCAAAGTTTTATAAAAATCTGTCGAGCGGTTATTGAATTATAATGAAAACAAAACGAGATTTAGAAAAGGCACCTTTTGTAAACATTGAACACGTGCAATATAGATCTGACGTCAAGAGAGGTGACTCCGTTATTGGCTGGTATAATGCATTGGTTTGTTATGGGAAGGCGTGTCTAATTCAGTCCCTCTAAGATAATATTTCTGACTGGATACTACCAAATACTACCGCGGCTAGTGAAAAAACTCCAAGCCCGCTGCGGTTTCCTACTAAACCTCAATATAGGAGGAAATACATAAGAAATATCAATGCCGACTCAATTTATAAAGGCCCATGCATGCCTCGGTTTTTTAATTTATTTTCGCTTTTTCGAATTCGCCAAAAAGTGCCGCACAGCGACTTGGCGCTCTCCGATACAGAGGATTCAAAATGTTTTCGCGCCGTGTAAGAGCCAATAAGAGTGAGGGAAACTACGGCTATGCAGTTGAGGGGGGGGAGGAGTATACGACTGTTAGCCTGTTAGAGACTCTTTGGAAACGGAGTTCTCAACTGTTTTTGATGTGGAGGAAATAATTTTCGCAAATGTTAGTAAATTTAACTAGTTTATGTTTAAGTTTCTTATATTATGAAATATAATTAGGGACGGGATTTAAAAAGTTAAAATGAATGTAAACTAAAGGGGAAGAGTGTGATATTTTTCATTGCGATAAAACCACTTTGTTACAAAATGTTAATTCTGGTCATTAATAAGATACTATAATTTTTGTAATGATATATGTTAATTTCTAGGGTAAAAATTTTTCTTATCATCATTTTGTCGTATTTCCACTTAATTTTAAAAATTATGCTAGCAAAAACCTATATTTTAGGTATCATGCATTTTGGCGCCAAAATATCTTTGGCGCGAACTTTAAATTCATTCAAATATTTATACAACAGAAAGCGCCACCTAGCTTCCGGGAGAGGCGGCCGATAAAAGGTCCGGTCCCCTACTCCCGAGGCACCATGCATGGGCCTTTATAAATTGAGTCGGCATTGGAAATATAAATTTTCTTGCGGTAAAATCAAAACCAAAACTAAAAAATGGATAGTGACACTGACAGTGAAAACGAAGTATACTATTCCGATTTATCGACTGGCTCAAGTGATCAAGATTATGATTCTAATTCTGATTTTTTACACACCTCTGAATCTTAAAATTCTAATTTGGGACTTGATAATGGTAATGAGCATCAATGGGAAATTTTACCATACCAATTTGAGCCTCTTGCTCCTTTAATTGCACCCGCGTTACCGCGTAATGAACCTGATTTAAATAATGAACCTCCAGATGGTCATGAAAGGCTTGGTAATAATGACTGGTAAGCGGTTGAACGAGATTTCATAGCACAGCTAGGATGTTAATATATTTTAGAGTAGGTGCACTTGTGGGAATTTCCAAATAATGGAAACTATAGAAGAAAGTCAATGTTGTAATGAAATGACAGAGTCGGTGGATAAAATGTGGGAAGAAACATGCATACTGGGGCATGGCGAGTTTTATGAAGTTTGCTTAAATGTATTTCAACTAAGATTCGTCTATCTGGATCACTATGACCCAAGAGGTGGAAGAGGAGCGCCTGAACCACCGGAGGGTTTTATACATCGGTATGATTACATGGGTGGACGTTTTTATTCCTAATATTATTATTATATAGTCTATTTTAATCTAAGTTGGGTTACTTTTTCTAGAGCTTACAGATATTTCGCTTATAGGAGATATATTAGATGGCTTCATCCAGGAATTATTTTAGGAAGAGGGAATCGTAAGCCAATAGCTAGTTGCGTAGTGACAAGAATAAGAAACGCTTTTCCCTCGGACATTTACTGTGGTTGCAGACCAGTTTTTTAATTTGAAAATACTATAGTCAAAGAATCTCAAGACACAATGGTTGTGTAAAAGTATTAAACATGTGATATGATAAATTTAGATTTATTCCTTTAGTTCTACCAGCTTTTAACATTTATTATTAAATCTACAGCGATGATTGTATTCTTCTACTGCGTCTTCTTTTTCTGGGTGATTATATTTTGAACTTAGTGGTAATGGTGCCTTTTCCAAAATTGAGGAGGATTTATTAAACCCATCCTCATAAGATTCCTCAGCAAGGGTTAGCACCTTCTCCATTAATATTTCTACATATTCATAGGTAGAGCCATGCATTATTGGCCTTACAGAACATTCACCTCCTTTAAATTTAGGGTAATATACAGCCCAACGACGTCTACTGTCTTTAGTTGTTGCTTGTATGTTAGAAGAGTTTTCATTGTAATTCAAGGCAGCCAATTGCAATCTTGCTTTCATTCCATGATAAGAATAATGGGTATTCTTGGGAGCAAACTGAATTATAACGGCGTGATAAGCCTCCACCGATGATGTTTGACAAGTAGAAGAAATTTGCTTAACATCCTTCGAATAAGTCTTGATGATTTTAGCCAATTTCTCATATGGTTCTGAAATTATATATTGAATTGGTAAATATCAACTGCATTAATTCGAAGAATAGATATTTTTAAAATGCACAAACCAGGATCCATCCAGTTCTTTTGCCTCTCATTTGGATTCAAAACATCATGTTCGCATTCAGGAAATAGTTCCCCATGATTTTTATGAATATTAATGACGTGGCGAAGAATAGATTTCCACTTAGCATCAATAAGTTCTGGGTTCCCCCCACTGGAGTTAGCGATCCAGTCTGTATACATGATTTTGGATGCTACGACTCCATTCTTTCAAAATTTCACACCCTTTTGTGGATGCTTTAGCTAACTTTGATTTTATAGCTGCAATTTAGATTGGTTTAAATTAATTTTTTTAATTCTCTCTATAGTGCAGTCCACCTTGGGTTTACAGCAGTGTTGGCGGGTATCATATTTTATCCAATTGGACAATGATATGCATATATAGATATAAATTTTTATACTTGTATCGGTATCGCTAGTTATGAGTTAAAATGTATCTTATAGACCAGAACTAGGAATAGGCCTTCCAACTGTATACTCAAGGCGGAATATACATTATTTAGAAAACGGGCCTAACATTTAACAAAATGGCAACAATCGAAAAGATGCTGAATTTTAGGGTGATATCTCTTTAAATAAGCTCTGATCTGTACATGTCTGTCTCCCTAGTAGCACTGCCGACGTAGGGCCTACATGGTCGGCTTTGTGTGTTACCGACGAGTTGGTAAAAAGACACTAATAAGTCGGGAGAGTAATGGTTTGAAAGTCGAAATGTCCGCCTGGAGGGACGACGGCCCGCCGGTTTTCCTACTGTTTTGAGGCTACTATAAAACGACTGTTGGCCGACTATAGGTCGGCGTCATTATGCCTACCTAAAGCCGCGCTCAATCCAACGATTTCGCGGCTTTTCAGTATAGGAACGGTAAATCGTCGGTAAAGGGCAGGTTGAGTAAGGGTTTGAGAATCGAAATGTCCGCCCGGTGGGACGATGGCCCACTGGTTTACCGACTGTTACGACACGAATGAAATACGACCCTCATCCAACACGTTTGAGAGTCGACTTAACCGCCTGTCAGCAAGAGGTCCGACGCTTTTGCGACGATCAAACTTTAATTCGAGGCCCGACGGTTTTGCAACGATCTAGCCTGAAATCGAGGCTTCATTCGCTTATAGTAAAGGATACTGATACCTAGTATTGAAATTTCTTTAATACATTTTCAACGAAAATCACTTTAGAATTTGTACTTTGAATATTTCAAGTAACATACAGGTTGAGCATCAATTATAACAATTTCAAATATTAAACAATGTATTCGATATTGCACGACTAGTCTAATGGAAATATTAGCTGCCTAGCTAATTGGTTTCAACAAAGAGTAAAATTTTTCAGGGCGAGTATAATATTTACATCAATTGAAGCATTTATTAATATTCATTGTTAATATCTTCGATGTGGCCAGTTACTATCTCTTAAATACAAAAATCTTAATGAAAATATTATTATACGCTTCCAGATTTTTTAAGGAAGAAGAAAAACATACAATTCTAAAGGGTATTATTTCACACATTTTTCCTTTAAAATGTTTGAAACCGCATAAAAATTCTGTAACTAAAACAAATGGAGATCTATTTTGGAATTCAGTATTATTTTCACAACCAAAAATCTCTAAAATACTTAATATAAAAGGTTTTTGAACTCCAAGCGCCCCAAAACACTTGCTTCTTTTATATTCAAACAAAGAAACTGAAGGTATACATAAACGTTTAAGTTTTGGTTCCCAGCAGATGAGAAGCTAGGTAAAAAGCAAAGGCTTATGCATAAAACTGGCTCTAAGAGGTAGATTAATTGATAATTCAATAACAAAATTCAAACCTTACGTGACAAACGAAGAAGATTCTAGTTTATATAGTGTGACAAAGAACCTTAGCGATGAAATTGAAAGTTAGCAAGCCAAGAACTAATCATTTTCGACCACAAAAATCTCGTTTTAACATTCTAACGACTCAGCAGCGTCAGAGATACTGGAAAGGCTGACTTGCTTAAGCTTTCGCACTAGCAGCGCCCTCTTCGATGATGACGTGCAGGCCGTTACCTTAGTTACGCCAATATAACAGAGGCGTGTCACCTGACCCGAGAAATTACAGGAGGGAAAATTCAAACTAGAAAATCAGATGTGTTTTCTTGCTTTGCAGTTTTTTGTAAGGTTAAGTTTCTAGTGTTGCCAAAAATATAGTATTATCAACTTCTGATTGTGGGTCGAAATATAGTATAAGTTAAATATATAACAAAAATATTTTGGTGGCATATGCGGAATAGTAAAACTCCAAAAAAAACCGTCCCACGGAAAAAGAAGGCCTACTAACAACTTCGTTTTTCATTTTACTCTTTTTAAACGTCTTTTTAAACGACTAGCGGGAAGGAGTTTGTAATCAATTGGCAAAAATGGGTTACATGTTTAGGACGGTAGGCAAGCCTACTTCAAACCACCACAGTTCCAACTGTCGGATAAATGTCGGTTACTAAACGGCCTAAGAATAACTTTGCTTTTAATTTTACTCTTCTTAATCGTCACAATACCGACTAGCGCGAAAGAGTCGGTAATCAATTGGAAAAAAATAAGTTGGAATTTTCTAGACGGGGGGCAAGCCTACTTTAAACCATTTCAGTTCCAACTGTCAGATAGATGTCGGCATAGCCAACTAAAAGAAGTAGTCGGCTCCATGAGTCGGAAAAGTGTTGGAATAAGCACGGTACAGCCGACTGGACCGTAAACCGACTATTCGACCTTTAACCGACTATTATGCGGAAGGCTTGTGCTACTGGGGCTGTGACAAGAGCAACTATGTTCATTTTCTTAGATTTTAGAAATTTTAGACCCTTTTTTAATCCTTCTAGCTCCATAGCGACACTGTTCTTGACTTCATTGCTCTATTTAATGTAAAATAAACGTTAGTCTCTCTCTCTTAAAAAAGTACATTATTGAATTATGCAAACCTGGGTTAATACGATGTGAATTATTTTTTTCAATGATCTCTCAAAAAAACAATAGCTACCATATTTGGCGCAAAATCCTGGTGAATCACATCGTCCATCTCCTCCAAGGGTTAAAGGCTTGCCTTTCAACAAATTCAAATTTTTCTTTTGGTCCATTTCCCATACCTACAACGTAATTAAAGATCAGACCTTCTGGTATAACTAACTTATGATTTAACTCACACTTTTCACCGCTCGAAAAAGAAACGCTTTTTGAATTGAGAAAAATGTTACACGAGTAATCATTTGAATTCCAGCCAAATTAAACATTCGAATTGTTTTAGAGGGATTCATTCCAGAAAACAAAATTGCAGCCGCAATTAAAACGTTTCCTGCAGGCTTTCTTCCTATATCTGGTTGACTTTTCCATGTAAATTTATGGTGGTTGGTACAGACAGCCTTGATTGTAATGCAGGACCCTTGAATGTGTGTGCTTAAGGAACAGAGAGCCAAGCACTGGAAACAAAACTTGAAAAGCTGCAGTAGGCAGGACTCAAATACCATCAGCTTTCGATCTTTTAGCACATCAAAATTTTCCGGCATATTTCTTGATCTGGAAAGCCCAAAAAATTTACAGTTAAACATTTAATAAAACGAAAGCATGCTATCTCTTTACAAGGCTAAAGGGACGAGGATAGTAGAGACGGATTTAAAGGCTAAGGTTATACTTACTCATAAACATCTTCCTCCTGTATCTCAGAGGGAGTATAGCTGACATCCAATGGGTCCAGGGGGCTATCTTCATCTTCATCCTCCTCCTCTAATTCTAAGACGTTCTTATCAGTTTCCTTTAATAAGGATTCTAATACAGATAGTTCAGGCTCGGTTTGTGTTGAACGATCACTTGTTCCTGGTTTAAGATTTGCTTGAATAACTTTGAAAAGGTTTAAAAATTAAAAACCACCATGATATTTAAAAATTTATTTGTCTCACTCCTGTGTTTCACTGGAATTTTTCGTTGCTTTTCTTTATCAGTTTGAATCTTAACGTTAAAGGTCAACGTATTTTCAGTCTGTGTTTCTATGTTCTGGGAATGTTTTTTGTGCAGTTGACTTACTATCGGTAAACCAATGGTAGTTTCAGTTGATCGAATCTTATGTGCTAAACCTTCTAAACTAACAGCAGAACTCTTTAAAGTAACAATTTAATTAGACTACTATTTATTTAGAGAGCTCAATATTTCATACTTACTATGCTACGATTTCGCTTACGCGGTGAATTTTCGTCGATGTTTCCAAACAAAGTAGGCACCGCAGACTTATTGAGCCTTCCAAATGATGGGACCATTTGCTTCTCTACATTTAGAATAGCTAGGGCTTCCCTGTTTCTTTCAAACGCATCATCATGAAAGTGTAGCGAACATATCTTGTCCCATGTTTTTAATCCACTGTCCCCTTAACGCATCATTTTTAGGAGTGTAATGAAATGTAATTCCCTCCGAAAAACTATCACTTAAACAATTAGGCGCTACACAACGACATTTTGGGGATTTTTTCTTATACATATTAATAACACCGCTTATTATTATTATTGTTGTTGAGGAGGGTACGCGCCCTAGCACCGATGCCAAAGGCATATTGTGCATCCTCATTTTCAGGCCTTGAATAGGCCCGTAGCTGCAGCGTAGCGAAGAATTCGCTCCACCGTAATAGAGGAGACCCTCGAGGGTTCCAAAGTATGTGAATCAAAATATTCTAGTCTAAGCGAGGCGAAGCAGTCGCACTCGCAAAGTACGTGAGCGGATGTTTCTTCCTTCTCCTGACACGACCTACAGAGAGGGTCGTCGGCAAGACCCATCAGATGGAGGTGCCTATTAAGCCGACAGTGCCCGGTCAAAAGACCGGTGGCCAGCCTAATATCCCATCTGCTGAGCGAAATTAGGTCTCTGGCACGAGACCTGCAGGGACCATTGACAAAAAGTTTAGTCTGTCTCTGGCCCTCCATGTTATGCCAGAGCTGGTTTTGTATGACAGTCAACCTGTCATGCAGACACCGTTTGACGTGCCTGTAGGGGATGGGGACGGCCGGCTCCGGCCCCAAGAGCTTGGCCTCCGCACCCCTTTTCGCAAATCTATCGGCTTGCTCATTGCCAAGATATCCGCTATGCCCTGGCACCCAGTACAACAGAACCCTGTTGCAGGATGCCAGTCGCGCTAGCAGATCAAGGCAGCTGCGCACCAGTTGAGAGGTAATCTCACACTGGTTCAGCGCATTCAAGGCGGCCTGACTGTCAGAGTAAATTCTCACAGTCCGTCCGGTATACCCTTTGTTAATACAGTAATCTGCGCAATAACAGATCGCGGCAATTTCCGCCTGGAACACACTAGCAAAGGTGCCCAGGCATGCAGAAAAACCGACCCTTGTGGAATAACACCGCTTAGTCCTTGGTTTGATCACAAAATAAAAACACTGTCTATTGCGGCAGCGGTATTGCCTATAGTGGTAAGTTTTACACTTGCAGAAAACTTACGTAAGATTAACTGTTCATTTTACGAAAACACGTTTAAACTTTCCAAAATATAATTTATCACTAATTAAGAGTACAAGACGGCCATCACGCCAACCGTATATTTTTAAAAAGGATACTGGCTGCACTGGCAGTCTAGCACTATCAGTAGGAGGCGAGATACTAACTGGTGGGAAAATATGGAAAGAAAAGTACCAATTTTACTACTATCAGAGCGGTCAAAATCCCTAAGCTATGACGTTAGACAGCAGAGACAAATTCAATTCTATTTGGCGGCAATTTTAGCACCTCTTTTTTTATCAATATTTGAAGTTAATTTTTTAATATTTAGAGGTGGATTTTTGGCGAAATTTTTTTTATTCTGAATGAGGACGTTGAAATCTATAGAAATGTATGATTTCTATAGAAATTTAAGAAGTCGTAAAAATGTCTTTACTTACTCTTTAAAGAAAAAATTGCTTTTACTTCAAATATATTATTTGAAGTACCGTACATATGGCAAAAGGCGATACAGCAACAAACGGTGGTGGGTACACCCAGTATGGTGAAACCGTAAACGGGAAGGTGATTATGAAACAGAAGTAAGTACATGATTTGTTTAGCATAGGCCTTGGCTTTGTTAATGTAAACAGACAGAATAGAAACAAATAGGTGTTTATATTTTCTACGTAGATGAAAACCATGAGGAGAACGGATCACTACAAATTTGCCAATTATACACGTATGTCCCCTTCAAAATTTGATAAATTACTTAAATTACTCGAAAAAAGACTGCAAAAATATCCAGTGTCACGTGAACCACTTCCACCAGGGTTAAGATTGGCGTTAACCTTAAGGTAAAGTAAACGTTCGCAGTTCTGTTTTCTTTTAACTTATTGGTGGCTATTGGCAACGTTAGATTTCTAGCAACTAGAAACAACCTCGCATCCATGTCATATTCGTTTCGTGTTGGGAAAACAACAGCACATACCATAATTAAAGAAACGCGAGGGGCTAGTCATTCGCCAAAATTTTGTACACCTGATTACTGATTTCTGAATTTTTATATGAATTCCTATGATTACTGGACGAATTCCTTGATTTCTGTGATTACGATTAATTTCGGTGATTTCCATAATCATTACACTGATTTACCGTTATTGCCGCGGATTACTTGTGATTTCCATTTGAATTCCAATGAATTCCGGTGATTATTTGGTGAATGCCGTGATTACCACTGGATTCCTCGTGAATTTCGATGAATACAGTGATTATTTCTATTTCAACTGATTATGATTTTTATTTTGGATTATCGAATTCCTCCATTGATTATGCGTGATTATTTCACGAAAGGCGTGACTACCGAGGTGATTACAAAAGATTACTAGTAAATCATGTGATTATTTCGAATTTTCTCAAGATTTCACGTGATTTCCAGTGATTATCGGATATTTCTGATTACCTTTAATTACCGGCAGAAATGATTTTGATTACCGATGATTTTCAAAGAATTCTAGAAATCAAGTAATCGATTTCTGCGGTTTTGTACACCTGATTATTCAAGTGACTAACCCCTCGAAGAAACGTGCTTGGCAATATGGGATGTTTTATAACCCATCTATATGCCACAGCTGACTACAGAAAAATGGTTTCGGTTGCCAAAGATTTTGAAGAAAAATGGAATTTCCCAAACTGCGTAGGAGCAGTGGACGGAAAGCACATAATGATTCTGCAACCAAACAAGACTGGAACTATGTATTACAATTACAAAGTAATGATAGAAATTTGAAAATAATTTCTGTGTAACGGAAAACATTTTTTACTTATTTTCAGGGATTTAATTCAATGGTGTTAATCAAAAGAAAATAGAAAATAACACAAAGTGTCTATCAGTCATTTTAGAGTGCCTTTGGCACTGCTTGACATGCTTTTTGAAGCGCATGCCATTTTCAAATAATTTAAGCCAATCAGGTTGTTCATCGAAGAGGTAATCGTTTCGGTAAAATCAGGTGTGCGCCGCCAAGCGGTCAACTGTAATAGCGGCGGAGGGTCGCGAAACTCGCGATACGTCGCATTAGCGTTCTACTTTCGAGATTTCGTCTGCTTTCAGTTTCTTCAGGTTGTTAACTTGTTACCGGCCAAGTTAAACGTTTTTAAGGTATTTATATTTGTAAAGTCGATAAAATTTAATGAACAAATGTCGTTAAATAAGTCTGGCTCGACCGACAAAGGAAGCGCGTTAAAATCACAATCAACCCAGTGCAACCTTTATTTACAAGACCTTTTTGAGGGTAAGGCCAAGGCTTCGCGAGCTAAACATAAACCTACTGTCAGTTCACTGACTCAGACTGAAATTATTGGAACTGTTATATCTCATACGGCTGGGAATAATTTAAATGCATTCGTGATTGCAAAGGAAAAAGCCCAAAATCAGAGAGAACTTTCAAAGAAGGTAAAACTGATCGACAAAGAAACATCAACAGTAGAGATACTTAAAGTTCCAAAACTGATGCAAGATGCCCCCGTTATACTTTACGATGTTGAAAGTTACATTTTAAATAAAAACTTAAGTTCCTTTCTGTTTGTAATATACTCATAAATATTACTCCATTATAATGAAATATTACATTTATAGATTACATTGAGATGAGATATAAGAAAAATTTCTATGGAAAATATGCCCATTTAGAAGTTACGTTAAAGAATTCTGCCTTGCCTGTTTCGCCATCAGTACATTATGCTGATACACCAGTTCGTCTCTTGTTTTCTGTTAATGGCACGCTGGCTGTACTGCGTTTATTCAAGAAGCCTGAAGAGATGAAATTCACCCTTTTGAATGATCAAACCACCAGCGTTCGTATCGATTTTGACATTGTAGACAGAAGTTTGCTCATCCTAGCTCCTAATCACGTATATTGCCCAGGGATATCAAAGGTAAGCTTTTACTTTTCAGGGTTTCTTTATACGCTTGTTCTTTATTCCAACTAATAATCAATATTTAATTATTTTAAAGGATGATTGCGGAAACCTAACTACTAAAAACTTGGAATCATTTATATACCCTTTCGAACGATTTCAATCTGTTGATTGCACCGTCTCGTTTGTTCCACCACAGAATGTCCCAAAAGTGAAATTAGAGCAAGGAGTGTATCAGTGCCAAAATTCCCGAGCTTTAAATAGGTATCTCAAAGACCAAAAGGAAAAGAAAGATGCAGTAAGCCCAAGACGAAAACTCAAAAGAACATCCGCTGATTCAAGGTGTACAATAGGTAATTTAACCCCAAAATCACGCGCGAAACGATTTAAACAAAATCGCATCCGGGTATACAATCAAAATAAGAAAATTAAAGAACTGGAAAAACTTTTGGATGATGCACGACTTCAATTGGAAGGTGAACAAAATGGTCAAATGATCAAACTAGTTTCAGAGGTTACTCGTAAAGGTCAAAATGAGTTGGAAAACGTTTTCAAGGAAGCAACTTCTAAGAATAAATTACTTGGTAAGGCAATGAGAAAGGCGTGGGAGACCGATTCAATCCCTCTAGAAGAAAGAAATGATTTTCTAAAAGATCAAGTGAAGTGTACCAAAGGCTCAAAAGGTAACAGGTGGAGTGCGCTGACATACAGAGTTGCCCTAGCTGTCTTTTCGCGTTCACCCGCTGCTTACGAAGCTTTGGCATCGTTTGACATTTTGCAGCTTCCGAGTATTTCTACTTTGCGAACAAAAGCGAGAGAAATACCATCTGATCAAGGAATTGATTTGAATTATTTAAAGACCGAAGCCCAAAGATTTGACGAATACATTAACAGTACGTACAAAGGTGAAACAAAGCCCAAAGAAGGAGTACTGATATTTGATGAGGTGAAAGTCATTGGAAAGCTCATTTGGAATTCTCGCAATGAAAAGTTTCTTGGCTGTACCTTACAACCGGAAGAATATCCCTCTTTGGATGATCTTTACCAAGATGTACCCATTTCTGAAGTTCTAGAAGGGGAATACGTCCTTCAATATTTGTGGAGATGCGTTTGCACGAACTTTGACATAGTCGGTCCGTACTTTATGACATCCAAACCTGTTTCCAACGCCTTGATAACGTCTACCCTTCAGAGAGTCATGTGGGCATTTCACACTGTTGGTCTTACCACAATTGGACTTGTATGTGATGGCGGAAGCAACAACATAGCTGCGTTAAGGCAAAGTCTGGGTGTGCAAAAGTTCCAAACACACGAGTTGAAAACAGATGGGTCAATAGATTTCTCCATCAAGGTTAAATTTAGAAACCCCTTTAATCCTTCATTATGGGTTTATTGGATAGTTTGTCCCAGTCATGAAATGAAGAATCTAATTAATGCGCTAGAGCATTCAAAAGCCAAAGGAACCAGGTACTTTGTTAGAAACGGAATTCATTTCGGCTGAAATCAAATTGTTGATTTGAAGAAACGCGAAGATGCTCGTAGAGATGCGGATGAACTGTCGCAAGTTAAAGGTTTACTACAGTCGCACATAGATAGAGATTCGTGGACGAAGTTAAACGTGACACCTACTAAAATAATGCAGCAGCGTCCAGTTCTTGGAGAATTGTACAATTATGCCAATCCGAAGTTTGAAGATAAGCCTGAAGACGGAGATGCTGTAATGGAATGTTTTTTCTATCTAAAATCTTGCAACGAAATTTTTGAAGAGGGATTATTATGCCACAAGCGAGCCGATTCAATTGATTCTGCCCCAATTCAGTCTATGCTTAAGGGCCTGAGATATTTTGAAGATTGGGCTAGTGAAGTTATCAGGTGCGATGACAATATTGGCCAGAATAAAAGTTTTTTAGCCTGGCAGACGTGGGAGCTTCTCCGTATCTCCGTTAATGGGTTTGTCGGATTGGTAACCGAATTTTGCAGTAGACACAGAAATGAATACATCTTCCCTGTCAGAATAAATGGATCTGCGATAGAAACTGTATTTAGTCAGATGAAGTATATTGCAGGTGGTAAACTGATGAGTACAAATTATAGAAGCGCAAAACGCTCTCTATCAATCAAAGCTTGCACTAAAACCTCGCAAAATTGTGAAGCCTCCTATCGAAAGGTTGGGTTAGATATTCTTTATGATGGTGAAAATAGTAATAAATAGTAAAAAAACAAAACAAATTCAAAATAATTAGTAAAAAATAGTTAAAAAACCTAACTGAAAATAAATAGTAACAAAAGAAAATAACAATAAATATTTTCTTTAGATAGTAATAATAGACTTCTTGCAAATGTTAACAAAAGTTTACTTCAACCAAAGTTGTGTTTACAGCACTTATGTTTTTAAAAGAAGCACATCAAAATTTAATAAATAAAATCTTTGGCTAATTTTCTTTTGACGATCCTTCCTCTACGTGTTGATCTTAAGGGGGAGACGCAAGGTTTTGGCTTAGAAGTTGGAAGAGTTTCATCTGCAAGTTTGGAAAGCGTAGAGTTGGCAGTGTGGTTTTGAACAGATTCCTCTATCACTTTGTTATCACAGGTTTTTGGTTTTTTAGGGTTGTTATTGCTCGCCACCATTACTTCCTCGCCACAGTTTGGTTTTTTACGATTATTACTGCTTGCTACAATCACTTTTTTATCACAGTTTTGCTTTTTAGGATAATTTTTGCTTTCTACTATCATTTTTTATCACATTGTTTTTGTGTTTCTGTATTGCTTTTTACTATCACTTTTTTATCACATTGTTTTTGTGTTTCTGTATTGCTTTTTCCTATAACTTTTTTATCACTTATTTTGGGCAACACTTTGGAAGAGTTTTCTTCCCTGTTTTTCTGGATAACTTTTTTCCCGCTATTTTTAAACTCTAATATTGAATTGGATTTTTTAGCTACTGTGGTTAAATTTTTCGTGATGTTATACAGCTTGCAGCGTAACGTTTGGCCTCCTTTACTTCTCTTGCCTCTAATTTCATTTCGTCTACTGATTTCTCCCCTGACCATGTCTGCAATTTTAGCGTGGCCAATTTTTCGTTGCCAAATGACTCTCAACTTTTCTAAGTCTTCGCGTTTAAAACCTTGTTTCATAACAGCCGGGATAGTTATTACCACTTCATGGAACATTTGTTTCAATCTCTCGTCACTAGTGACACGGGCCATTGTTTTCACTACAATTAATTAGGTCAGATATTAACATAATAGGTCAATATTCTAAAATTAATTCTCAATAAATTACTTACAAATGCTTTTTGAGGGACTATTGCTGAGCATCCACTTCTTGTATTCTGCGACGACAATTCTGCTAATTTCAGTTACATATGGAATTAAAACTGTAGCTGGTAAAAACATGCTCCCGCTGTTCAGCATAACTAACGCAGGTGTCATCTTTTGGTAGGAGCTCGGTGTTTCTGACACTCAAATTCATTTTGTATAACAAATGAGCTTCGTCTCTTGGTTTTTGCTTTTGCATGTTGTTTTAGTTTAGTTTCCAAATTTCTCCTAAAGTACCACCTCCAAGTCTATTTATATTGTAAAGGCGATCAGTCTTAATATGTCTCAAAGAAGACTTTTTAACTTCAATCTCGTTAGGATCCATTTTTCCCATGGTCCACCCAAGCTTGGGAAATATGAGGATTAAATCCGGGCCCTTGTTTTTGCCTTCTAAAAAATAGTTCAAGAAGACCCATGTACAGTTCCGGCACTGCTTTTAGTGTTATTGTACGTAGTCTGCTAGACTCACCAGTGGCGTCGCCAGGGTCTCGAATTTGGGAGGGCTTAAGCCCTCTCTAAAGTATTGTGTTTCCAATTTTTCAAAACACATCACTTTGATCATGACACCCTCTTGTGTATAAGGCGAATATTAGAGTAATAAACTAAGGAATAGTAATTAAGGACTGAACGCATATTTTATCACAAAAGCTTTCGCATCACACAAATTAATTTTATTACTGTTAAAATTTTTGATTATAACTTGACACTGACTAAATCAGGACTAGGCTAAACTCGAGTGTGACTAGCGGACGTGCTTAATTGAGGGGGGGGGCAGTTAATGGTAAAATTTCAATTATTCGATTCGGAGATCCACAGGTACTTTAGTGGGTGGAGGACGGGGAGAAGTTATTTTTTAGACCTTGCTTAGGAAGGCAGGCGATTGAGGCGGATGGGGGAAAAGATGTTGCCCTCAGTGCTTGGGACGGTGTAGGGTAGCTATGCTATAGAAAAATCATGAAAATAACTGTTTTGACTGTATACATAAATAAATAAATATGACATAGTATTTCAATGTGTATTTCACTTCCATATAGTAAAAACTTAAATTCACCCCAAATGAATAATTAGGAGAGTCTTTCGGTAAATGTAAGGGGGCGCTTTTAGGAAATTTTAGGAGGGGCTTCAGAGAATTTACAGGGAGCTCGAGCGCCTACAAAAAACCCCTGGAGACGCCACTGAGACTCACTAGTGCAAAGGCTTATAGATAGTGGAATTGTGGCGTTAACTGTGATATTTTTCTGATTACGGGCTAGATGGAACAATTTGAGCTAGTCGAGGTTGTTCATAAAATTGTATTAGAATTAGGCGACCGCCATTTTGATAAAAACTTTGGAAATGAATTTCAAAGAGAGTTCCACTTAAGATTTACAAATAATTATCCTTCAGCAGCGGGAGAACAACCAAACTTTGGAGTAACGGGACTCGTGAAAAGATTGTGCAATAACTTTTTAAATATTTATCAAAATATTAGTCGAGGTAAACTTAAAAAGAATGTTGAGAAGAACACGAAAACCGTAATTGATTGTCATAATTCAATAGCAAATGATTTTAATTGCCTTTCATCTTATTTCAACTTTAATGATTGTGTCGAAGCTGATGTTGATAACAACACGAAACTACAGATATTACACGCATACGGTAGAGCTGTCTATAGTACCATTAAAGATCATCTACCGAAAAGAATACCTCCAAAAGAATCCAACCTTAAAAACTTAAAACTACTGAAGATTTTTAAAAATATACTCTTAAGTATTGGAGGGGGTTGTATTGGAGAAATTTGGAAAGTATCAAAACAACGGCTAATGTACAAACGACGAAAGCTCTCAGAGGCACTGAGGAAGTCTAGGGTATTATATTGGTGTTGCATGAAGTATCGGATGAATCAAAGTGAAAAGAAGAAAATACGGTTTTCTGGGATCAGAAAAAGAGATCGTGGCGGCTTTTTTATACCTATATATGAATTTCAAACGTATTTAAGAAATGAATGAGAAGGTTTTGACTCTTGATGGCATTAAGATTCATGGAAATATAGCTAAAATAAGTGTGCATGCCAAATGTATTTCATTATTAATAAAAATGGTAACCATTTCCATTACTGTCATGATTTAGGCAGCAGCAAAGGCTGTGAACGAAGATGAAAACCTTGAAAGAGACTTCTTAACAGCTTCTCATGCCTCAAGTCCACATCTAACAAAAACGATCAACTTCTGTTTCAAAAGGAATGGCAACGAATAATGTTGCACGCAAGAACCAATGAAGTGTTAACAGCATGGGACGCAAAGCTCTCAGAAAAAGGCAACAAGGCGCAGAAAGGATGCGCGTCTCTTAGAGACACATTATTTGTTGAGTCAACCAAATGCAAAGGAGAAATTAAAACTGTGCCAAAAACCCGATGTGGAAAATTTGAAAAACAAAACCTCAAAAGAAACTACGGAAAGACTGAAACGAAATGATAACGCTAAAAACAAAAACAAGAAAAGAGAAAGCCCAGAAATCGTGAAAAACAAAGAAAAATCCAAAAAATTAAAACATCTCAATAAGGATGAGAAAGCAAACAATTTCAAGATTTTGAAAAAACCAAATAATAAACATCATCGTTTTGATCACAAAAGAATGAGCTGTGATAAAAAGAACTGTGATGAAATGGACAACAAGACAGTTTCACCCAAACAGGAAACTACAGCTGCAACCGTAGATAAGAAAGTGAAAACAGTGGTTGACAGTATCTCAACTTATAACCCAGAAACTGAAATTAAGTCCAACAAAAGAAGGCGAGTCATGCCAAGGCACTTACGCGATTATGAAATATAGTTGTTAAAGTTTAAATTCGCACATTGTACGCCTAAACCAAATACCTCAACCCAAATATTAGTCAATCAGTAACAATATAATTGAAAATGTAAATGTCACTCACGGCAAAGGAAGTACAAATTATAAATAACCTAGTTTCAGTATTAATATTCCTTAAAGTGAAAGGGAAACCATTCAAATATTTTTGTGATATTTATTATTTTATTCCCAATGTAAATGTTCCTTAATGCACACTGGCCAAATACCAAATATGTTTGTGATATTCGCGATGCCAAATTTAATTATTGTACCTGATCTGTCAATAAATTGGTATGTTTTAAAAATTAAAATTTAAGACCACATGGTAGGTTTAATTTTTAAGTAGTGAACATTTAACATTCTCTTTTTCAGCAAAATTATCAGGAGTATGAATCATTAAGTGAAATTTACAAGTCTTTAGCAAAGTTTGCTTCACATACAGCGCCGCATCTCTATACTCTTTTCCCGAATGATGATGCCCATGTACACTGAGAGAAAAATAGCCTCTGAAAATTACAGAAAATGTCTGGCAACTTAAGAGTCCATAAATATTCAGTGTTATTTACAGGTAAGTCTGAGATTAACATTTTGAGGAGAAACCGTGTTTTCAACAGACAAGCGGTAAACTGGAAGATATTTACTCCAGTAAAAATAACAGAAAGTCTCTGTTGGAATAACAGGCAAACTGCAGCCCCCAAAGGCATTTAAATATGTAATATTTACATAATACTTCAGTAGAGAAAACAGGCGGATCGGTAACCGTAAAATATTGATTTCTGTCATAATAACAGAAATATTCTGTGGAATTAACAGACATACTGCATTCCAGAAAACGTTCAATTATGTTATATTTACAAATCTTTTGGTAATTTTAACAGGCATTTCGGTAACAGTAAAGTATGGAATTCTGTAATAAGAGCATAAGTATTCTGTGAACAAAACATGCAAACTGTAGACCCGCAAATATTGATTTACGTACTTTTTACAAAGAATTTCAGTAAGTAAAACATGCGGTTCGGTAACCATAAATTATTGAATTCTGTCATAATTACAGAAATAATATGTGTAAATAACAGTCAAACTGCAGCCTCAAAAACATTCTCTTAAATAATAATTACATAATATATCAGTAGAGAAAACAGGAGGATCGGTAACCATAAATTATTGAACTCTGTCATACTTACAGAAATACTCTGTGCTAACAACAGACAAACTGCATCCCCAATAGTATTGAATTATGTAATATTTATAATATATTTAAGTAGGAATAACAGATGAATCGGTAACCATGAAATATTGCATTCCGTAATTACTACAAATTCAAGTGAGCCTCTAAACCTAATCTTCTGTATAATCTACTAAATGTTTCTTTAATAAATATTGCAGAACAAGTTTTCTAAAGACAAAAATTCTGAAATATTGCATGAATATTTATTTCTAAATACAGCACTTTCGTCGTCTAAACGATTTCATCGTGTAATAAATACTGACAATTTTGTAGGGAAATAAATCGGTAAGGGTCGTTGGGTGGTTTGTACCAAGAAAGAACTGAATTACTGTATCATAAAATATTTAATAAAGAAAAACTTCCAAACTACTTTAAAACCAAAACATTGTGGAACTTTTATAATGCCACTTCAAGTTGAAATATCGTACTGAAAGCATTTGTTTACATCCAGTCGTATTCGGACATTTTATTGATCAAAAATATTATTTTAACGTTGACTTTGGATTTTCTGGGTTTATTTTTGCAATGCATCTATAAAGAAACAGAATATAAGAACTGTTTTGCTCAGTTTTCTGAAATTAGAATCTTGACAATAGAGCTTAACCAAATGACTGAGTGCAGATTATAGGAAACAAATTAGTTTCTCTATGGTCAAGAGCATATAAGCCAAAAAGCCACGCTAAGATAAATCATACCTTTGAAAAAACTCCAAAGTAATCGCTGAAGAGCTTGGGTATTGTATGTTTAACACTTAGTACAAGCCAAAGAAACATGGAAGTCCTGTGCATAAATCTTCAGGGGCGATGTGATCATTCACAATAATACGGTCCACAGATTAGCCCAGGACTTTTAGGGTTTGACCTAGAACATTTGAACATAAAGATGAAAATTGGTACATGTGTTGTTTTTGACCCAACCAAAAATATACTAAAAGTCCCCTGCTGTAGAGCGCGAGCTTTCGCCGCCATCTTTTAAAATGGCCGCCGGGAATGCCAGCTACAATGTATTCCACGTTCTTCTTCAAAAATTATGAAAATTGGTACACATTATGATTGGAACCACATGAACATCATGGCAAAATGTTACAGCTCTGTGTTCAATAGTTTGGTCGCCATATTGAAAAATGTCCACCGTTAATGCTAAGTACAGTATATTTCACCATGTTGTTGGAAAATTATGAAAATTGATAGGTATTACAATCAGAGCTGTGTGAACCTCATAGTAAAATATTGAATCCATTAATTAGATAGTTTGGCCGCCATGTTGGAAAATGGCCGCCATCAATGTCATATAGATACATTATATGGTTCAAAAATTATGAAAATTGGTAATGATTATGTGGAAGACCGTCTAAGCATCATACTTGAATATTGAAGACGTGCTACTGATAGTTTGGGCGCCATCTACGAAAATGAATGCCGGAAATGCTAAATATATTTCAAATATATAAATCTTTTTGAAATTCCTTTTTTGAATAGATGATTTTCATTAACGTAATAAACAACAAAAAATGGATATCTCGAAGTCAAAATTATCGACGCCATCTTTAAAAATGGCCACATGAAAATCATAGCCCTAAATTCTGAAAGAAAGAAAAGTTATTCTAAGCTGTTATTCTCAACATGCTGATTAGAGAATATGATTTAATATGGGGTTTATACATTCTTCTGTTGTTTAAGATTAGAATTTAGACAGATCTCTAGCATTTCATACATATTCATCGTCATCCTGAAGATTTTTCATAATAATTGCATGTCAGAACCCTTGATTAGGCGCTACACATAGCTGTGGGCCTTATCAGCGCCCCTCCCCATCATATTCCAAATTGAACCTGCGGAACCGCCGTTATGGCACACGGTATCAGCCAGCGGGCCCGACAAACGCCACTTGAGCAGGTGACAGAAGCTGGACACCGTCAGCGGCGAGCCCAGTCAGGAGGTGGTCGGTGACAGGGAAGGATTAAGGCAGCAGAAGACTCGGAGGGACGGAAGAGTTCCCTCCAAGCACAACAGTGCCATACGGCCCAAAAAAATAATGCATCCGCGACCTCTCGAGGGTTGCCAATAGTGGGGGCGAGCCAAGGCAACACCTGGGCGGGGGCGAAGCGGTCCAGCTAAACCTTCACGGAACGGGACAAGGAACGGTCTGAACCAAGGGCGAACCCAAGGAACTCCCGAACCGTCACGCTGAACTCGGACCCCTCCGCCACGACAAGTCCTTTGAGATAAAAAGGTTAAGAGAACACTTCTTTCATTAACGTGCTGTAACTGGGTGTGGTTATGATAAGGCATCTTACAAATTCGTTGCGCATTTTTAATAACCATATTGCATCTAAGGAAGCCATAGCTGCTACCGAAGAGAGATTTCTTGTCGATTTTTAGGGTGATAATGGACACGTCACGCTTCAACTATGTAGATACTACACGTATAATGGAACCGTTGCCACACATACTGTCAAGTCCTCATTTAATCTCGCTAAGCTTCATCCAACAACCGACGCCGCAAAACTACATTTTTCCGAGCGTATCTTTAAGGCCAACAAAAGCTAGGAAACGATTTAATCCCGAACAGTGGGGTTGGCTCGCGATCACGAAAGTCGAAGACTCATTCACACCATTCTCCTTTCAGCATCAGATGAACTTATAACACTCATTATTTGTACCTGCAGTCTACAGTACAACTTGTATAAAGAACTGTGATTGTAGATGATCTGGATTAGCTTGCTGGGCAATGTGTGGTCATTGTCAAGGTATTAGCCGTAATAAAAAATCTTCAGGATGAAGAGAAATATGAACGAAATGTTAAAATGTGTCTTAAATCTAATCCTTAACGACACTAGATTGTATATACCCCATATAAAATGGTTTTTCCTAATCAAAATCCGAGTAATATGGCTTTTCTTTTCTTTTTTTCAGATTTTAGGATAGTACCATTTTTGAAGATGGCGCGATAATTTAGACTCGTAAATAGTTATTTTTATGGCGTTTAATACTTTCATGAAAATCATCTACTCAATAAAAAATATCGAAAAAATTTATATATCGGTAATATATTTGGCATTTCAAGCAGTCATTTTCGAAGATGGCGCCTAAACTATCAGTAGCACGTCTTCTATATTCAAGTATGATGTTTAGATGGTCTTCAAAATAATTATTACCAATTTTCATTATTTTTGAACCATATACTGTATCTAAATGGCATTGATGGCGGCCATTTTCCAACATGGTGGCCAAACTATCTGACTAATGGTTTCAATATTTTTGTATGAGGTTCACACAGCTCTGATTATAATACCTATCAATTTTCATAATTTTCCAACAACATGGTGAAATATACTGTACCTAGCATTCACGGCGGCTATTTTCCAATATGGCGGCCAAACTATTGAACACAGAGCTGTAAAATTCTGTCAGGATGTTCAAGTTGTTCCAATCATAATGTGTACCAATTTTCATAATTTTTGAAGAAGAACGTGGAATACATTGTAGCTGGCATTTCCGGCGGCCATTTTCCAAGATGGCGGCGAAAGCTCGCGCTCTACAGCAGGGGACTTCAGTATATTTTTTGTTGAGTCAAAAACAACGCATGTACCAATTTTCATCTTTATGTTCAAATGTTCTAGGTCAAGCCCTTTTTTGGCCTATCTGTCCTGGCCTAGATAGCATATAGTGATTAGCTTTTCCCAAAGCTCCTCCTGTGAAAGAGATGACATTAATAAAAACATTACATAGATAATACAATTTTCAATTAAATACCTATGCTTATGAAACAAGGGTTAGAGGGTAACTTCTTCTCTATATTGCTGTTAAGAGTTTTGGCCTGAAAAAAATTGGAAAATTGGTTTTTATATTTTTCGTCCCATTAAATCTGAATTTTACGTTTTCCTTTCGAACCTAAGGATTAATCACTGTTTAATAAATGTTAGCTTTATCAAGAATTAATCACTGTTTAATAAATGTTAGCTTTATCAAGAATTAATCACTGTTTAATAAATGTTAGCTTTATCAAGAAGTAATCGCTGTTTAATAAATGTAATTATTCTTCATTGTATCTAGTTAATCATGATAAGGAGGATTAAATCCGATTGACTTATTAGGTCGTGATTTAAAGGTGGAATTCATAAACGTCGGACGCAACGCAATTTCGTACAGGCAAAGGTAGGGCGTTGTGCAACGGCCTGCCTTTGCCTGTACTAAATTGAGTTTCGTATTCCACCTTTAATCAATTTAATCTATGTTTAATGAGTTTAATTCATTATCACGATTGAATCATGATTAAATCTGATTTAACTGAACAAGAGTGAAATTTTAATAATGGGAGTGACCTGCCCCTCGACCTTTCTTTAGACTCGCTGATAAAACTAATTGTAAGCAACATTCGCTAATTATTTTTTATTTCTTAGCTGGATGCAAAATCAAAACTTTCCTTTTTTAAAATAAGCGACCATTATTATACTATTATTTTCCTCAAAAACAGGAAATATATTCTTTGGATATTCTTTAAAATAATCCATTAAAAGATTAAAAATTGCTGCTACTCTAACTTGATTTTTGTCTTCCAAGTTATGGTCTTTCAGCTCAGTGATGATGGTATTTACCTTGTTTTTTGTGCTTTTGGCAAAGTAATTTAAAATCTGATTGCATTTTTCTTGAAAAAATGCAATGAACCGATCGTTAATATTGACCACTAAGAGCGCATTCAAGTGAATGATCAGCCCAACGGTTTCAAACAGAAAGGGCCAATTCACTTTTAGTTCCCCAACAGTCATGTTTTTGTTGATATGTGATCTTTGCAGCGAAAAGCTTATTTTCATTTTTTCTTTGACGAGATTGTAGTCCGGATTAATGTTCAAATATTCAGTCTTCATCTCTTCTAATAACGCCTCGCAACTTTTAGTTTGTACGTCATTAATTTCCGGCTCAAAATTAGGATTTGACGGATCGGTTTCGCGAGGTCTTTTTGGCCAGGAGATTTTGTCGCTGCTTCTCCTCTTGACAGCTGGCATTAAATTTTCTGATCGTCTGGACATGTTGTCCAATTTATAAAATATTTGCGTTAGAAAGGTTTCATAGCCATTTCCACAACGCTTCCCATCAATCGCGTTTGGGTATTTTGCAACAAAAAGTTTCGCTACATGGCGCATATCGCTCCTGCTTGGACGCTCACACTTCTTAAGTATATCTGTGAATAGACTCCTTATGATAACGTGTTTCGTTGATTCATTAAGCTTTTTCCCTTTCGCCAAGTAGGCCAGGACAGATAGGCCAAAAAAGGGCTTGACCTAGAACATTTGAACATAAAGATGAAAATTGGTACATGTGTTGTTTTTGACCCAACAAAAATTATACTAAAAGTCCCCTGCTGCAGAGCGCGAGCTTTCGCCGCCATCTTGGAAAATGGCCGCCGGGAATGCCAGCTACAATGTATCCCACGTTCTTCTTCAAAAATTATGAAAATTGGTACACATTATGATTGGAACCACATGAACATCATGGCAAAATTTTACAGCTGTGTGTTTAATAGTTTGGTCGCCATATTGGAAAATGGCCGCCGTGAATGCTAGGTACAGTATATTTCACCATGTTCTTAGAAAACTATGGAAATTGATAGGCATTATAATCAGAGCTGTGTGAACCTCATAGTAAAATATTAAAGTCATTCATGAGGAAGTTTGGCCGCCATGCTCGAAAATGGCCACCGGGAATATCATTTAGATACAGTATATCCTGCAAAAATTATAAAAATTGGTAAAAATATTGTTGAAGACCGTCTAAACATCATACTTGAATATTGAAGACGTGCTACTGATAGTTTAGGCGCCATCTTGGAAAATATATAACAGATATATTTTTTTCGATATGTCTTTATTGAGTAGATGATTTTCATGAACGTATTAAACGCCATCAAAATAACTATTTACGAGTCTAAAATATCGATCGTCTACATTCACTGTTCTTTATACAAAATGTTCTGTAGACTGCAGGTACAAATAATGAGCGTTATAAGTTCATCTGATGCCGGTACGACAATGGTGTGAATGGGTCTTCGACTTTCGCGATCGCGAACCAATCCCCACTGGTCGGCATTAAATCGTTTCGTAGCTATTGTGGGACTTGAAGATAAGCTCGGAAAAAATGTAGTTTTTCGGCGTCGGTTGTTGGATGAAGCTTAGCGAGATCAAATGAGGACTTGACAGTAAGTGTGGCAACGGTTCCATTATACGTGTAAAATCAACATAGTTGAAGCGTGTCGTGTCCATTATCACCCTAATAAGCGGCAAGAAATCTCTCTACGGTAGCAGCTATGGCTTTCTTAGATGCAATATGGTCATTAAAAAATCGCTACGAATTTGTAAGATGTTGTTTATCTGTCATTACTTTAAACCACGCCTTATCATAACCACAACCAGTTACAGCACGTAAATGAAAGAAGTGTTCTTTAAAATTTTTTATCTCAAAGGACCTGTCGTGGCGGAGGGTGCCTGAGTTCAGTGTTAGGGTTAGGGAGTTCCTTGGGTTCGCCCTTGCTTCGGACCGTTCCTTGCCCCGTTCCGTGAAGGTTTTGCTGGGCCGCTTCGTCCCCGCCCAGGTGTTGCCTTGGCTCGCCCCCGCTATTGGCAACCCTCTAGGGGTCGCGGGTGCACTATTTGTTTGGACCGTATGGCATTGTTGTGCTTGGAGGGAACTCTTCCGTCCACTCGAGCCTTCTGCTGCCTTAATCCTTCCCTGTCACCGACCACCTTCTGACTGGGCTTGCCGCTGATGGTGTCCAGCTTCTGTCACCTGCTCAAATGGCGTTTGTCGGGCCCGCTGGCTGATACCGTGTGCCATAACGGCGGTTCCGCAATTTCTATTTGGAATATGATGGGGAGGGGCGCTGATAAGGCCCCCAGCTAGGTCTGTCGCCTAATCCAGGCCTCTTACATGCAATTATTATGAAAAAATCTTCAGGATGACGATGAATATGAATGAAATGTTAGAGATTTGTCTACACTGTAAAAAATAACCGTACTGTCTAGTACCTTTAAAGGTATTTTTCAATGCATCCCCAGACGTACCTATATAGGTACTACAAAATACCGTTGTGTAAGGGTACTATGAAATACCTCTTGAAGAAGGTACTTTTGAGGACTACAAGGTATTTTGTGATCCCGTAATGGGTATCATTTAAACCTCAACAAAGGTCGGAATAAAACTTTCAAATTGTGAAAGGTACTCCTTATTACCGAAAAGGGTACCTGTTAACACTCAAAAAGGTTCGATAATATACTTCTAAAGGTATTTTGTGCTACCGAATTAGGTGTCAAATAAAACCCACAAACAGGTCTAAATTATACTTTCGCGCCATCAAAAATATTTGCGCCACATTTGAAACTGGTAAACTTTCCTTTATTACCGCGGGCTTGAATCATTTTCAGACATGGTAAGCAATACACCACTTCGATGCAAATGAGACTGAAAGACACGAGAGTAATATTTTCCTTCCATCTCAACTTTTAGTGTCTGTGTTGTGGGCTTACGGGATGAGGGTAAAATTTTGCCTTCCATCTCGCCTTTAAGTGTCTGCGCCATAGGCTTGCGGGGTCGTGAGAGTTCGCTTAGTAAGCAAGGGATTAACCACTCTACATTTCCCGATACTATATTTAGTTTCCCCTTGTTAAGGAAGGTGTGATACTGTTATAGTGTAAAGGTAATTCAGGGTCACATGGATATTTTCTGAATGGCGACTGAAGGCGTAAGCTCGGATTCAAACCTTTATATTAACTATGTAAGCCTTATATCATAATTGTATTGCCTTTAAATGATGTAACGTATGCTAGTGTACATAGCTGTCAAAGAAAATAATTAATGTTAATTATATGTAATTATATATTTAAGAAAAACCACTAGCTAGGAAACTTGAGATTGAAATTGAAATCTCGGGTAGAAAACCACTACCCTATTCTACCCTACCGAACCTATTCTTTATGGTTATTAATAATATTCCAACAGAGATTTCTTCTACGCTGTCATTACTAGTGCTACTGGTGAAGTAAACAGTTAGTGTTAGAGAATTTGGGCTTGAAGTATTATATCATGTATTTTACTTTAGTAGTGTTAATTATAATCAGCACGCCGGAACTAAAAACTCCCTCTAAAGGAGTCTGTTAAGTCCTTTTCTACTTCCAGGGTACGATAACATACCAGCAGAAGCGCAGAAACTCTAAAAGGTTTCATTATATACCTTATATTTCCAAAATACCTTTTTCGAAATCATTTAATACCCGCACTGTGAGACAACTAATAAAATACGTTCATGGGTACTAAAAAGGTCGCGGAGGTATTTTATAGTACCTTCAAAATACCTTTATTTTTAACAGTGTAGAATCTAATCTTAAACAACACTAGAATGTATAAACCCCATATTAAATTATATTCTCTAATCAACATGTTGAGAATAACAGCTTTGAATAACTTTTCTTTCTTTCAGATTTTAAGGCAATAACTTTCGTGTGGCCATTTTTAAAGATGGCGTCGATAATTTCAACTTCGAGATGGCCATTTTTGTTGTTAATTACGTTAATGAAAATCATCTATTCAAATTAGGAATTTCGAAAAGATTTATATATTTTAAATATATTTAGCATTTCCAGCAGTCATTTTCGAAGATGGCGCCCAAACTATCAGTAGCACATTTTCAATATTCAAGTATGATGTTTAGACGATCTTCACCCTAATTATTACCAATTTTCATAATTTTTGAACCATATACTGTATCTAAATGGCATTGATGGCGGCCATTTTCCAACATGGCGGCCAAACTATCTGACTAATGGCTTCATTATTTTACTATGAGGTTCACACAGCTCTGATTATAATACCTATCAGTTTTCATAATTTTCCAACAACATGGTGAAATATACTGTACCTAGCATTCACGGCGGCCATTTTCCAATATGGCGACCAAACTATTGAACACAGAGCTTTAAAATTTTGCCATGATGTTCACGTGGTTCCAGTCATAATGTGTACCAATTTTCATAATTTTTGAAGAAGAACGTGGAATACATCGTAGCTGGCATTCCCGGCGGCCATTTTCCAAAATGACGGCGAAAGCTCGCGCTCTACAGCAGGGGACTTTTAGTATATTTTTTGTTGGGTCAAAAACAACCCATGTACCAATTTTCATCTTTATGTTCAAATGTTCTAGGTCAAACCCTAAAAGTCCTGGGCTAAAGGTATTTTGTACATTTTTTGGGAAAACGTCATCCAAAATGGTATACATATCGAGTCATTTATTACCCTCTGTCGGAATACAGTGGTCATTCTGTAAAGGAATAAATATCAGGTATCATGTTTTCAATATCTTTTATTTAAAATTTCGACTACCTGTGAAATAGATACATTTCCAATACCAGCAGAGGAGCTCGTATTTTGCTGATCTATATATTGGTCGGATCCCGAAGAACCCGAAAGATTCAAATCCAATTTTTTCTCTAAATCAAATTAATCATTACAATATATATGAATGACTCATAAATTGCATTGCAATCATGTAAAACCCAACCCAACAATTTTAGAACGCACTTTTTTTAATTGAATCCACCAGTTGCAGAAGTTTCCTGATATGTACTGGCTTCAGTGCTTCTATTTTCTTCAAGTCATCTTCGATTACGAACTCCAAGTCATTTACAGCGTCAACGCCAATTTCTTTTAATTCCAAAATTATGTTGGAAACTATTTCCGAGGAAAATGATTCGCAATAATCGGAAATAGTTTTCATCAATGCGTCAGTGACGTCATTTTCCCCAACATTTGAAGAACAGTTTGATTCATTAGTCTATAGGAAGTGAAACATTTTTACGTATTAAAATTTCAGAAAAATATCACTTTTACTGGAATTAAAAAAGGTTTTGGGAAGTTTGTTTAGGGTAGAAGAAAAAATGCTTGATAATCTCATTGAATTTAAAGAACGAACCAATCAAAATAAACATCTATACTTAAGAAATATGTTGACAATTTATTACATTTCAAATTTTTCTTATCAGCTAATATCGAGTTTTAGTAGGTTTTAGTACACCCTCAGGAAACCTTTACTAATTGAAATATTAATTTGCAGCAAATAAGCTGTTGAATTTTTGTAATCAATTCAAAGTTCGGTTTATTACTTCCGGTAGTTGTTTTAGGTTTTAGAAATGGTTTGTTATGCAATTATCTTTCTGTTTCCTTTAATTTTCCCGATAGTTTTTACTTGATATGGTCTTTAGTTGAATCCATTAGTTTTTAATGAAATTCCAATTATTTCTATTGGACTTTTAGTTATCATAAATTTTAAGAAGTTACACAAAATTACATTAAACATTTAGGTATTTTAATTTTAAAATCGACAATAGTTCAGAAAGTATAGCGTGTTATCATCGGTAGAAGACATCATGTTTGAGGGTCGCGAGTAACTTCCCCGAAATATAGTAACCGGAGAGAGGGTAGTAGTCGACCAAGCTTTTATTGCTGGCAATTTTGTTTGTGCATATATCGAAAAGCTCGTAAGCATGTAGACATGACAAATAGTTGGTTTTATGCAGAGATATCAAATGGTATGGTTCAGTTCCATTTTTAACAAAGTTGGTTATTATCTTGCCCAAAAGCATATGATCGTCAGACGTTTCATAAACTAAACATTTTCCTTGCTCGTAGGTGGTTCCTTTAATATTAACTTTTTCAGTACATACAGTATTCTCCGTTTTAAATCCCAGCTCGTTTGCTTGTGTTCTCACATATTCGTTGAAGTTCTCTTCTTCAAAGGGAAAAGACTTCGAATATTCAATTTCAATAGGAAATGGCGAGCCAGACAAATAGTACGCTTGTTGGTACTGATGTTTTTCTGCTAATGTCTTTGTAATATTTACAAAATTCTTCGTGTTCA
Organism: Phalangium opilio; assembly: GCF_054372755.1. Classification (NCBI taxonomy): domain Eukaryota; kingdom Metazoa; phylum Arthropoda; class Arachnida; order Opiliones; family Phalangiidae; genus Phalangium; species Phalangium opilio. The sequence continues at coordinate 573,461 of NW_028324200.1, read as the reverse complement.
AAGCCATTTTCTTATAAACACTGTGTTTACTTTCGAATCTTAAGGTCCATAGTCTTATAAGGGGTCCAAATTGCAAAATTAATTCAGGGTAATGGTTAATTAGGTAGTGGTGTTTGGGCTTTAGGGTTTAGCTAGTAAAAGACTTTAATAGTTGTCTTTTGTACTCGGCTAACATAAACATTAATGCCGCTACGCCATTCTTTGAAATCTTTGGACTGGTAACCATTTCCACAATGCGCTTTAGTTGAAAAAACAATTCCCATACTGGATCACAAAAGTCTTGAATTTTGTTTTCAAGGATAGCAGAGAAAAATCTCAGAAGACACCAGATTTGGGAAGCATCGCCAGTAACTTTTCGGTTCCCGGGATTTACTTGACATGGCTTGTTACCGGAGTCATTTCCTTGAAATGAAAACTGCGACACAAGCCAGTTATAATTGTTCCATGTGAACCACTTCCTTTCTTCAATAAAATAAGTTAAGAACTGATAGATGTCGTACGCGACCACCCCCTCAAACAGGTCATGAGCAAGGCAGGGTGCCATAGCTGGAGCACAAATGTGAAATGTTGGTAACTCGTTAAAAGGCGAATTTGTTTTGATCCCATTAAACGACTTTAAATTCGGATTGTTCCCAAGTTCAGCTACGGCTTCATCGTAATTTTTGATGGTTCTACGTTCAAACGCGTCGTTGATGCACAATTCCTCAGATTTTGCAACACAGTATCGGCAAATAAATCCCTTCGAAAAATTCATTTGAAATCCACCTACTTCGTGTTGACCAAGATTGTCTCCCAGTAAGCAGAGCAACCGTACTTTTAGGAATATTCCATTTTTTAATAGATCCCCTCGATCTCAAGCCTCGTTAGTTCATTTATAAGCATTCTTAAGCAAGCATCAATCCCATGATCTTTGATGTATTTCATTTTGCACAGCGCTACCAGTTGAATATGGTTTATCGTAGAACGGTACTCCGGTGGTATATTTAAAAGTGTAAAATACACGCCTAAAATTTTATGCCTCGACTTAGCTGATCCCAAAGGATTCACCGTTTCAAAAGCATCTAGGAAAATTAGCAGTTGGATCGATTTGTCTTCATTAGCTAGATATTTTTGGCAAAATAATTTCCCGTCAGAAATGTCACTGAGAACTTGATTTCCATCATCTTTGTAGGTAGGCTTGGGATACGTTAGGAGTTTTTGCACTTCGTTATTTCCGAGAAGCACCATCAAAGAATCTTTAATGGGTACATAATGTAAAAATGTCTTTTTCAAATTTTTATATCCAAGAAAAACAGCAACTGGGGCAATATAAGCAAATTCCCTTTTGTAATATTCATGTCGCCTATGAATAGATTTTAACTCTTCTTTTATTTTCTCAGCAATGTTAGGCGCCGAACGTTTTCCTAAAATTTCTCTAATAACTGTTTCCTTTAAACCAGCTGTTCTCATATCCACAATTAAATTTTCTCTGGCAAGAGATTCTTCATGCGACTGTAAATTTGCCATTTCCTCAGCAATTATTTGGATGGTTGAACTTGGAACATATTTTTCAGCTTGTAGCTTCAAGTAAAACAACCCTAAATTTCTTCTGTATAAATCTTCCATGTTTTTTTTATTTTCCTGAGTCCACTCAACTGTTTTTGCTGTCTCCCTCTCAATAGGAATTGAGTCTTGCACCGACTCTAAATCTGAATTTTGGTAATTTTTTTCACATTCCTGATATTCATCACCTTGGTTGGCTACTGCACGTGTGCTCTGAGTTTGGCGATTAGTATGCTCCCCCTTGTGTTTTCTTGTGAAATGGCTTGCGAGAGATGTTATTTTAGTATATTTGACGTCAGAGATCTTACAATACGGACAGCGCACTGGTGTCGAGTTTTTAATGTGATTTTTTAGATGAGCGATTAGTTGAGCTAAGTTTTTAAAAGTACCGCGACAGTCTTGTACGTTGCATTTATATGGATGTATTTCTGTAACTGAGCTCTTAGAAGCGCATGCAGTGTTCTGACTGTTCAACTGATCTTTATGAATGCGCCGAACATGGGTTTTAAAAGACGTGTAATTTGAGTATATTTTGTTACACTTTGGAATGCCACATGTAAATTTTATGTTCGGAATGTATTTATGAAACGATAGGTGATTAAGGTAAATTTTAAAATTATCTGTTGAGAAACATCCCGAGAAAGGGCAATTAAATATTGCATCGGTAACCTGCAATTCAAACAAGTGTTATCGGTATCTTTTCTTTCTCGCTGATTTATAAGCCAATAGAGTAAAATACACGCTATTCAACCTGGTTAAAATCATTTTGCAATACTACGTGTGGTTTCCAATGTGTAAGGTTGTACAGCACCCAACAATGATCTAAGGATATACAGTGGCTCCCATACATTATAAATGTGTGTATGGTGCCACATAAACTTCAAAAATGCCTATTCAATTCAATATTCGCGGGATACATTAACTACGACACTATAAGATGGCGTTTCTAGTTTAGCATACATGTTTTCCTTTTCGTTCGTAGAAAATGGTAAAAATATGTCTTTAGCCTACCTATTTTCTCCCAAAGTTGTCGCGATTTATAGCTAATAGTTTGAAGTGCTAAACCTTTCCTCTCTTGAAGCTGGCAGTTTAACAGCTATATGATTAGCCACGGTTATATGAGAAAGAATTGCAACACAGTATAGAAAACCGGGGTTGCTATAGCCTTGTATGTAACTTGTATCTCCATGTATATATGCACACGAAAACTGGTTCTGAAGTCGTAAAACTGGTGGAAGTCAGGGACCACAAATACTCATATGGGAGGGACTATCAAACAATGAGACATTCTTCATTTCCGTACGAGTTTAAAAACAAGGCGACCCAAGGGCTCGCAATAGTAGCCACATCGTACGAGTGAATAGCCCCTCTATACCCTACCCTAATGAGTGGATAACCCCTCTATACCCTACCCTAATGAGTGGATAACCCCTCTATACCCTACCCTAATGAGTGGATAATCCCTCTATACCCTACCCTAATGAGTGGATAACCCCTCTATACCCTACCCTAATGAGTGGATAACCCCTCTATACCCTACCCTAATGAGTGGATAACCCCTCTATACCCTACCCTAATGAGTGGATAACCCCTCTATACCCTACCCTAATGAGTGGATAACCCCTCTATACCCTACCCTAATGAGTGGATAACCCCTCTATACCCTACCCTAATGAGTGGATAACCCCTATATACCTTACCCTAATGAGTGGATAACCCCTCTATACCCTACCCTAATGAGTGGATAACCCCTCTATACCTTACCCTAATGAGTGGATAGCGCTATCTTTTACAATGCTTAAATAATTTACCGTGCATAAAATCAGAGTGAATAGCCCCTCGATGCCCTGCCCTAAACGGTGATAGAATTATTACCCCTATAAATTTACTTATGCCGTAATTGTAATATTCCCGCGAATCGAAGAACAGATAGTTTTAGTGATTATCCCCTCGATGAGTTTACAACATAGACTTATGCCGATGCACACTTATCGCTTCTTATAAATTTCTAACATGAACTTATGGTCAGAAGAGTTTGAAAGAGAAAGAATTCGGTAAAACACCCAATAATTGTAATATCCCGGTGCCTTAAGACCATTCTAAAAACAACGTCAGTAAATACTTGGTTTTGCTTTCAAAATTTCCCTCGATTTCTTTGAATGTTAAAATAGGGGAGCGTGAAACTCTTATTGTCGACGGGTAAGAGGAATTTTTAAGGGAGGGTATATGGCTTAACCTAACTATCATAATTTCCTTCCTTTTAAAATACACGAATGAAAAATATCACCTGACCACAATCCTCTCCCATTCGCTCTCCCTTCAATGGCGATCGAAAAATTTTATACTGTCTAAGGCAGTTCTCTTTCACTACGCCGCCACCACCACCAACAAGCCAGGTCAAACTAAGACCCACATCGTAGATGTTCATCATACGATGTGGTTAATGATTCTACTCTTCTACAAACTCTTATAAGATACGTTTCCAACTCCTTTTAACAACCCGAGCTTTATATCGACCTTCAAAACCGTTAGGTCAGCATTGGTTTCGTTAAATTTGGGGTTGTCGGTTTGCTAACGCAAATTGTTAAAGCGCATCAGTTTCAATTAAAAATCAATTAGGCTTAACCAATTAATACATGCTATCGCCCGCTGCATAAGCTGCAACTGACTTTTCTGTACTAGTCATAGCATGAACATAAGAATATGTAAAAGAGAGGATTAAATAGAAAACTTACCCTTGTACAACTCATGGTTTTACTGGGTTATGTTTTAAAATTTCAGTTCACGATGGTAAAAAAACCTAAAATAAAACCAATACTTTCAATCAAGGCTTATAAAAACTGTGTAAATCAAAAAATCATAACGCAGCTAAACGCGTTACATTCCATTTTTAAAATTATTTGGTTAAAGTGATTAAAAGTAAAAAATGAGCGAACTCAGCTTAAAATATTAGTTATGATTTTAAAAGAAAAGTTTACTTACAATTAACAAGTTTTATCAAACGGTCTTGTTTGAAAAACTATTAAAGACGCGCCGCTCGGGAGTCGGAACTATTCGGGATTCTGGTGGCACAGGACAAGCTAGTGGCGACGCGACTCGTAACGAAAGTCGTAACACGCAGAGTCGAGGCTGCCAGGTAGAACTTGTGATTTTCAGCCAAAACACGTATGAAAAATAGGCCAAAAATCGCCAACTATACATATCAATCAGCCCAAAATTTCGCCCAATTTCAAATCCTTAGGGTTTGAGAAGGCCTTTTAACCCGACCTATCCTCCGTTTTCACCGCTCCTCTATTGTAGCCCTGGGCTTCTCAAGTACTTGAACCGAAATCTTCGAATGGAAAAATGCACCTCACGCCCAAGTATTTATTATTTCCGCAACTGGTAATCACAAGGAGCCCAATTGGGCGGAAAAATAGCCCATATGGCAGCCATTATCAGTTTTCTCGAAGATGAAGAAGAGAAAGAGACTGGTGCGCGTACACGGGAGCACTATGGAAAACCCTTTCTAGCTACGTGTGCTAAAATCCCATCTCCCTCCCTCTAATCCCACCTGGTAGGGGGATGACAATAAGAACACTATATACTTGTCGTCTTATAAAACCACTAGGCCCATAAAAGTTAAAATAGCCTTTGGTTGTGGCTATTTTCTATAGAAGCAGTAGATAAGCATCATCGAGCTTCCTCGGGTAAAGGAGTGTACGGGGTTTTTTTTTTCGTTATAATTTTAGGGGTGGTCGACCTTGAACTGGTAGGATTTTAAAATATAATGGGTAGCTTCTATTTGCTCGAACTTTAATCTCTCTTTTCCATTCAATTTTGTTTTTCTCTGCGCTCTATAGAAATGCCAGCCCTATATATTTTTACTTCCATATGTATTTCCATCAGTTTACACTGGGAAATTTTCAACAAATATTTCAGAACAAAAAAATTGCTAAGCTAAACCAAATTAGGCTTGGATTTCATTTAAATTAGGAGTGTGATTCACTGACGATAACTCTACAAATTTGAAGCCTATCTTATGAAATTATGTTAGATTATAATAACTCGTAAAATATAAAGATGACATGTAAGTTTTATTTGATGATACTTTTCACGCGTGAAAGCAAGCGCTTCTTTCTTAATATAACTTAGAAATGGTTAGAAACTTTACTATGGCTTGAAAAGGGGGAAAGTGTTTATGTTTACCAATTCCACCCATATATTTTATCAAATTCCCCATCCGTTGCCGATCCGTGGTTTCCAAATACCAACAATTCTCTTTTCCAAATTAAGAAACATTCTTTCTTTTCCAACCATTACCGAAATCAACAATAGAAGAAATGCATTTAAATACCATTAGCAAAATTCAATATTATATATGAACAACGCCTGGCCTGGACTGAGGCCAAGTAGCATGAGTCACTTCCAAAATATATTTTCCGAGAATATCCCCGAATAGATGGTGGTGATTAGAAGCCAGTAAGAACAAACTGGTGTCTGTGTGGGATGGATAAAGACCAGAAAATGGTGGTGTGAGAACTCAAGTAGAGGAGCCATTTCTGTGACTGTGAAAGCAGTTCGGAAATGGCGAACACGTTTGCTCCGATATGCAAACTGCGAACGCGGTCACGTGGGTGTAACAACGGACAGACAGACACACAGACAGACAGACAGACACACACACACACAGACACGGCCGTTACAGAACCTCTCCTGGACTACGTCACACGGAGAGGTAAAAACTACACAAGCAGTTGCTAAAGCCCCATGTTTTCTATTGTATTTCACACTTAAAATAAAAAATACTTGAATATATTTATCCAAATTATTAAGGCGTTGAAAACAACAGTAGTGTAATTACCGTGTGAAAAATTTACATCAAAATCTTAGGGTAAAGCTGAAAGAATGTTAAATGTGAAAAATCAACGATGGTGTTCTCACCGTATCAAAAATTCAACAACAGAAATCTACGGAAAACTGCAACAAAGTTCATTAAGCTTTGAACATGGCAGTGCTGTTTACATTAGCGCAGTTCTTTCAACGGTACCATTTGAGATACGAAGGGATTAAGCAAGGAAAAAAAATCGGCTCATTTGTGAAATAACTATTTTATTTAAAAAAAATTAAATATAATTTGAGAAAAAATTTGGTTTTTAAAAAATTTTAATTAAAAAAATTGTATTTAGGGAAAAAATTTATAGTATTTAAAAAATATAAATAAAAAAATTATACATTTAAAAAAAACACACTTGAAAAAAATATACATGTAATATTTAAAAAAATGAATTTTGTTTTAATTGTCAATCCTGTAAGGAAATGGTTGTTGTTGTTACTGGGTCATGTCAAACTAAATAACCACTAAGTTAAGTTTAAACAAAAATTGATTCAACTTTATTTAACTAAATGCCGGAAACATACTGCGTAATCAAACAAGAATTCAACTGGTTTTATAGACTACATGAGAACATTAAAAAACATTAAACAACATTAAAAAACATTAAACATATCGATTTAAAAAATAAAACAATAAAAAATAACATCTACAGGATATTATCTCTAATACAACAGTCCCTCTTAATTTGCGTAGATGTTAGGGTTTAAGTTCATGTTTAATCGGATGGATTCCCAGATACGATATGCATGGTAGATGCTTCGGCCGGAAGAGACTCTTTGTGAAAACATCCGCCGACATATCTTCAGTTTTCAAGTATTTCAATTCAATCTGCCCTTTCTCGTAATGATCTCTAATGAAATGGTGCCGGATGTCTATATGTTTCGTCCTGGAGTGGAAGACAGGATTTCTAGCCATCTTTTGGGCACCTTGGTTGTCGTTGTACAGGGTTATCCTGGAAACTGGTTCTCCGATCTCAGAAAGAAAAGATGTTGGTGGCATCTGACAGAGACATGTACTCGGCTTCAGTACTGGACAGGGCAATTGTGCGTTGCTTTCTGGCTTCCCAGGAAACTACCGCATCGGCGAATTTGAAGGCATATCCGGTGTATGATTTCCGATCATTTACAGATTTATCGATTTAAAAAAATAAAACAATAAAAAATAACATCTACAGGATATTATCTCTAATACAACAATGGTTTAAAATTATGATTTTAAATTATAATGATGAAGGGAGCTGGGTCCAATTCTTTAAATATTTTAGCTCGTTAAAACAAGTGATAATTATTCCTTAATGGGTTAATGTCAATGTCGCGAGTCAGCAGGCTATTTTATGACAGCGAAAGATATAAATAGCTGCAAGTTTTATTGTGAGAGTTAGACGCTAGCCCTTTAGTCAATTGTTATGACATGCAAAATATTTTTGAAGAAATGCAACCGCGCAGAAGAGTAAGCAGGAAACCGTCTATACAGGGTGTACCAAAAAGGGTGGTACACCCAGACTACAGTAGGCTCTATTGGCGATTTAAAGTCGAAGATGCTTTATGACGTCTTTGACACCATTAATGACTGAATTAAATAAATGCTAATTTATTTTTAATTAAGGGGTCGTCTGTGAAAATCTTAAATTATCATTTTTAAAAGGCGACCTGGACACCAAAATCTCATAGAATAATTTCGACTGAAAATTGGATCTAAAGCAAACCAACCGACTTTTGTTCGGTCCTATAGTCTGTCAAACGAAAGAAGAGCCCTGAGAAATTTGTCCAAATTGGTGTCGCCACCATCGACCCCATAGTACTTTATCAACTTGTTTTGTTTTGTCAATAGTCGTCTGTAATATAGTCTGCTATAAACAGATAGGCTTAATCGCAATAGAACCAATACATTTTGTAATGTATATTTAATATGTTTATGTGTCATGGTTTTTTACCATCATCGAGTATTAAAGAATATAAAACAAAATTAACGACAAGACACCAGTTTTATCTTTGCTGAACTAGCATTGCAATATATTTTAATGACATAAGTTAAAGTACTTGTCATATATTGCAAAATGTATTGGTTCTATTGCGATTAAGCCTATCTGTTTATAGCAGACTATATTACAGACGACTATTGACAAAACAAAACAAGTTGATAAAGTTCTATGGGGTCGATGGTCGCGACACCAATTTGGACAAATTTCTCAGGGCTCTTCTTTCGTTTGACAGACTATACCACCCTTTTTGGAACATACAACTTGATTGCAGCATCAAGTTCCTCCATGGACATGTCGTCCTCCTCCTCCACTTCGTCGCCTTCTCATCAGCGTCTTGAGGTTGGGCCGTCTGCTCCCCAGCGCCTTGAGGCGCGGTGAGCACCACTCCAGAGCCTTGAGGCGGGGTGGGCCGCGGGCGCCCAACCTCCGCCAACGAATTCCGTTGGCCTCATTGGTCCCTCTTTTACCAAAATTTAATAATAATTTGTACATTTTCACTTTTAAGTATTGAATGAGTTTTATACCACGAACGCGGCTCCACCAGTCACGCATTAGCACCACTGCGGCACCTTGGGGAGGGACAGGCCCGACCTCCGCCAACGAATTGTGTTGCCCTCCTTGGTCCCCTTTTACCAAAATTGAATAATACATTTTCACTTTTAAGTATTAAATGAGTTTTATACTACGAACGCGGCTCCAGCAGTCGCGCATTACAATCACAACTACATAATTTTAAAAGTGGCGGTATAGGAAATTTGTTCTGTTTAAAGCGACATCTCGAGGAAAAGGTGTTAAAAAAATATGTTTATCTCTCATCTGATCTCTTGCTCCATGTCTCTTAGAAGGAATAAAGAGTATAATTTCGGCATGATTGTTATTTTAAAAATAATTTTCACTATATGATTTCTTAAACTCAATTTGTAACGTTAATCTTGAGCTTAAAATAAAGTTTAGTCGGTTTGACGGTTTGAGTATTTTCAAAACTAAACTACCTGTTGCGACTAGCGAGTAATAAGCATCTAAGCATCTCTTCAGAATCTATTCACAATGCCATATAATAAACAATGCGTGGTTCTTGGATGTTCAAGTTGTAGAAACAATCTAGCCCAAGACGGTTCCTACAGTTTACATTTATTCCCGAAAGGTACTGTAAACCTTAACAAAAAGTGCCCTTTTGGGCGACTGGGGTATTTAACTAAGTTTTTTTCCAATGTAAAGGTAATGATGATCTAATTAAAATGTGGATTTTGGCTACAAATCGTGGTGAAGAGTGGAGACCGAACAAAGTGTCCGTTATTTGTTCAAAACCTTTTAGTCAAGATGATGTTATCGTTACTAAAGGGAAAAAATGGATGTTACTGAAACCACACTCAATACCAATTCATGGAACAAGTTTAGATAAAGACCTTCTAGAAAGCTCAAATTCTAAACTTTTACTAACAGTACATGAAGATATAAATTTACTACATGTTCAAGCTTTTGATGATAATGAAACAGCAATCCAATCAAAACCAACTGGAGGTAACGTTGCGCTTGTAGGTACAGTTCAGCCACCATGTAAATATTAGAATTAAGCATGGAGACTAACTTAACATGGCAACAGTTTATTCACAAGTGGAACTTTAAAATACAGAGTTAACGCATTTATATATCTTTAGTATACATTAGTAAAAAACTATAATAAAACATTAGTTGACCTATTATTGATCTACAGCTGTACGGCACCGTCGCTTATCTATGATAACGCCAACACCCCTTCTCGACGGTGTCCGGAAATGGTGAGTCCAACTTTTGCTCGGAGATGGCTAAATTTTGGATATGGCAAAGGTTTGGTTAGGATGTCAGCTACCATGTCTGCTGTAGGACAGTATTGTACGTCTACGACTCCTTTTTCTTGCATGTCTCGTAGTAAATGATGGCGCACATCGATGTGTTTGGTCCTTGCATTCATTTTCTCCGACATGCTTAATTTAATACATCCTTGGTTGTCTTCAAAGAGTGTTGTCGCTGAAGAAACGGCCAATCCCATGTCGGCGAGCAGTTGTCTTAACCAGATAACTTCCTGAATGGCGTACGCTGCGGCTATATATTCAGCTTCCGTTGACGATAGGGCTACGGTAGATTGCTTTCGGCTTGACCATGAGATGACACTGCCGCCCATTTGGAATAAATATCCGCTAGTTGACTTCCGGTCGGAGTAGTCTCCAGCCCAATCCGCATCAACAAAGGCAACCAATTCAGTTGATGTGGACGCTAGTATTTGAAGTGACAAGTCGATAGTGCCTTTCAGATATCTCATGATTTGTTTTACTGCGGTCCAGTCTCGCTCTCTTGGACTTGCAACCCTTCTACAAAGAACTCCAACAGCATGTGCGATATCCGGCCGGGAAACTGTAGCAATGTGAAGCAGTATCCCGATGGCTTTCCGGAAGAGTTTATTATCTGGAAGTATGTCATCTTCACCAGACAACTTCGGGTATGCAGGATCCATTAGTATCCTTGAAGGCTTCGCATCAGTCAGGTTGAAGTCGTGGAGCATATTATTTATCTTTGAAGCTTGGTTAAGTACATAGTGACCCTCCTTCGTTTTCCCGATTTGTATTCCAAGATAGTAAGATATTGCACCCAAATCCTTGATATCGAAGCATTGCCTTAATTGTTCCAGAAGGGCGTCGATAATATGATTTGCCTCGTTGGCAACCAGAATATCATCAACATAAAGTAGGACGTAAGTCCATCTTGAGTCTTCGGCTTGTTTACTATACACACAAGGCTCCGCTCTACTTCTGGTAAATCCTTGTTGGATGAAAAACTCGTTCGCTTTTTGATTCCATGCTCTTGCTGATTGTTTAAGGCCATAGATGGATCTCTTGAGTTTGCATACCAGGTGTTCTTGACCGATCTTCGTAAAACCTGGTGGCTGCACCATGTACAAATCTTCTGTGATATCCCCGTGCAAAAACGCCGTTTTGACGTCTAGATGACGAATCTGCATGTTCTTCGCAACAGCAATGCGGAGAAGTAGTCTAACAGTGTCGTACTTGACCACGGGAGCGAAAGTTTCGTCGTAGTCTTCTCCGAATTTTTGAGAATAACCTTTAGCTACGAGGCGGGCCTTGTACTGTTGGATCTGCCCATGTTGGTCGTATTTCGTCTTGAAGACCCATTTGCATCCCACAGCTTGTCGGTTTTATGGTAATGTGGTGAGTTCCCAAGTTTCGTGTTCTTGTAACGATTTTATTTCTTCCTTTACTGCATTGGTCCATTTAGACTGCAATCGGGTGGGCATGGTTAGAACTTCTTCCCAGGACGATGGTTCACGATCATGTTCCGTTACGACTTTGTACATTAAACGTCGAGGTGGTATACCCTTATTCAGTCTGTTAGAACGTCGAAATTCCTTTGGGGAATCTTCGTTGGTTTTCTGTGTTTCTGAATCATCGTCCGTGTCTGGCATGTCTTCGGCGTCGTCTATTTCTGGTATGTCTTCGGCGTCGTCTATGCGTGGAGCATTAACCGGTACATACTGTTCCCCTTCTTGATCGGCTACGGTTCGGTTGGTCTGAGTGTCTAATGTGACGTGATCGCAGCTACCTTCACTAAATTTGACGCTTCTGCTCATATAGACCATGTCTGTCTCCGGATCGAGTATTCGGTAGCCTTTTGATGCCAAGCCATAGCCCACTAGTATTCCCTCTACGGCTTTATTGTCCCATTTTGTCCGCTTCTGCTTCGGTATATAGGTAAAAACTTTGCTCCCAAAGACTCTGATGTGGCCAATCTTAGGTTTCGAACCATACCACATCTCGTATGGGGTTTTCGCCAAAGAACTGGTGGGTAGGCGATTCTGGAGATACGTCGCTGTTCTCACGGCTTCGCCCCAATAAGGATCAGGAAGACCGGCATCCAATAACATACATTTAGCCATTTCTACGAGGTTGCGATTTTTGCGTTCCGCAACTCCATTTCGCTCGGGTGAGTAGGGCACTGTCTTTTGATGCTGGATACCTTCCGCCGTAAAATATTCTTCTATGTTTCGTCCAATGTACTCCCCACCATTGTCAGATCTGATTTTCATGGGCTTTCTTTGAAATTGGTTTCTGGTCATGGCGATGTATTCCTTAACGCGATCCATAGTTTCTGCTTTGTTCTTCATGAGGTACGTGCACGTGAATCTTGAATGGTCGTCGATAAAAGTAATCATATATTTGTTGCCGCTTGGTGTTGATACTTTCATGGGGCCGCAGACATCAGTGTGGATTAAATCCATGGGGTGCAGACTTGTGGTTTCGGATGCCTTCGGAAACGGTTTAGCCGCTAATTTTCCTTTGATACAACATTCGCAGTTAATGATGCCTGGACATTTCCTTATTGTTATCCCGCTGGCTAAATCTTGTTCTTCCAGCTTCTTTATTGCCGCTGGATCGCGATGACCAAGTCTTCGGTGCCATAAGTGAAGGCAGTCCTTGTGCGTGGAACTCGCAACTGTGTTGGCGCTGTTCTTGTACTTCAGACGGTAGAGCAAGCCATCCATTTCTGCCAAAGCAACAACTGCATCTCCTTCCATGATGGTACAGAGATGATTTTCGAAAATGATTTTATGCCCAGTCATTGCTAGTCTATGTACGGATAATAAGTTCCCTCCAAGAGATGGGACGTAGAGGACCCTCTTTATCGTGATTTCTCGAACATCACCCGTAGGCCCAGTGCAGTGCAGTATTCCTTGTCCAACGCCCTCGGAGAGTACTTCAGAGTTGTCTGCCAGATATACCTTTTCCGTCTTAGGTTCTAGTGTCATGAAAAATGACCTTTCGCTGCACATGTGGCTTGTTGCTCCAGAATCAACATACCACGCGGTCCGTGAACTCCCTTGTGATGCCTTGAAGGCCGCAAACTGGAGGCCTCGATTACTGGTTTTCATTGTATCGGCTGTCGCAGACGTAGCGCTCTTCGTTTCCTGTTTAGCTTTATGTGAACGTCCTTGCTGATTCCTCTGGCCTCTTTGGGATCTGCAATCTCGCTGGTAGTGACCATATCTGCCACAATTATAACAGCCGGTTGACTCTTTCTTGTACTTGTTGAACTTGTGTCTGTGATCAGCAGTATGCAATGCTGATTCGGATTGGCTTTCCTCTGCATGAGTTGAATTCTCCTTCCGCCTCTGGTACTCGTCAAGTAATTTTGCGCGGACATACTCCAAGGTAAGATCAGCTTCTGGTCGAACCTCTAAGGCTGTTACCAATGTATCATATGACTCCGGAAGGCTGCATAATAGCATACATGTGACATCTGATTCTTTCATGTTTTCTCCGATCCCTCTTAGATGTTCGATAATTTCAAGCATGGCGGTAATGTGTTGCTGCATAGTTTGTCCGTCCCGCAGTCGCAGTTTGTGTAATCTTCTGAGAAGATATAACTTGCTAGTTATATTGGCTTGTTCATGAAGCTTCTTGAGTGTGGTCCACATGGCCCTTGCCGATTTCGCGTTCATGATGTGTACCAACTGATCATCCTCCACTGCGAGAGCTATTGTGGATTGAGCCTGACGGTCCCGTTTATTCCAATCCGCCGGTACATCTGTAGCTGGCTTCTCCTCATTTACGACTTGCCAAAGATTGTCCCTCGTTAATACCATCTTCATTTTAAATTTCCAGAGTTGATAATTTGTGTCGGTTAGTTTCGTTATCAGTAACTTTGGTTCTCCGCTTACTGCCATATCTATCACTTAACTACAGGTGCCTGAGGCTTTAACTAACCCTACTAACTATTCACTTATTCAATCGCAGGAAGCATGGACTGAGCCCATAACCTATTAGAATTAAGCATGGAGACTAACTTAACATGGCAACAGTTTATTCACAAGTGGAACTTTAAAATACAGAGTTAACGCATTTATATATCTTTAGTATACATTAGTAAAAAACTATAATAAAACATTAGTTGACCTATTATTGATCTACAGCTGTACGGCACCGTCGCTTATCTATGATAACGCCAACAGTAAAGAAGGAATAAGTATTGCAACAAGAAAATTTGGCACTAAATGTAAAGCTACGCAAACTGTTATTACAATGGCTACAAAAGGTACTCAGACACTAAACTTAAATAATGTTTGGTTTCAATCAAAAGACATTTTTGGAGTATTGCTGCTAGAAACGTAAACATTCCGAGATCATTGATTACAAACAAACGTCAAACAACTCTTATTTACTTCTGCGCCTAGCATTCACAAAGTAGAATCTACACTGATAATGTTGAACCAAAATCAAGATGTCAGCTACCGCCCATTAGTAAAAGAAGTAGAAACTAATCTTATAAAACTGTTCATCTTGCAAATAGACATTTGGCCCAAAAGTTTTTTTCGGTGTAAATGTTTATTTTCAACAACATTTTCTACGAGGACAGAACAGTCAGTTAGATGCCTTGCATTTCAATTAAAACTTGAACCTAAAATGAAGAATAGGTTTAAAAAAATTTACAAAGTGGAAAATGCTTTTTTTTAATATTTTAAACAGTAGACGCCAGAGACATTTGTTGTGTTATCTAATGTCTCAAGTCCAGAAAAAGGTGAAAAATGAAATTTAAATTTCTTCCAAGCTTTGCGTCAATCGCAAAAAACATGCAATAGAAGTTGAAAATTATCAGGCTAGAAATGTAGAAAGCAACTAAATGCAAGAGTAATTTTTAATAAACATTATGTCATTAAAAAAATTAATGTTTACCTAATTTTTACAAATTTAAGTAACATCAATACCGATTTTGAAAAGTTAGCCTCACTTATTTTTTCTTTATTTAATCCTTTTTTGTGATTTCATTCTGAGTACATTATTTCAAATAAACATCAAAATTAGTGAGATGATATTTTCCGCAATCATGTCAATTATTTCCTGGTCTATTGCTAAAATTTTCAAATTTCTTTAAAATAAATATTATTATCGTAACAGATTTAAAAAAAAGCAAACTCATTTTTTCTTCAATAATAGACTTATTTTTTTCTCAAATAACAACTTGATTACATAAAATAATCACAACCACATAATAATTTTGAAAGTTGCAGTATATAGCGAGTTCGTGCTGTTTCAAGTGATAGTAATTTTCACCTTCTGATTGAATCAAAGAGGCTAAAAAAAGGAGTAGAAGGCTTGACTGAAGTGTTCTGGCTTTGAAATATTCCCTCTGAACTTCTTGTGTGCTCCTAAAATGTTTTGCCAAAGCTGCTAGTTCAACTGTTGTTCTTATTACCCTCTTTGATTTAATGTAGTTTGAATTCCATTTGCTACGTATTTATAAGGGTTTGTCTGTTTCAGTATTTTCATCACTAAACTCCCTTTTACATACAGTCATGCCTCTCTGCAACGAAGGCAGTATTGAAACGAGAAATATGTCACTAAATGTAAAGCTCAATTCCACTTACAATTTTCCAACTTCTTCAGATTGCACATTCCACACGAGTTTTCTTCCAAAACTATTTAAACATACGTTTAATGTTTCAATCAAACTCAAATTTCTAACCTAGTCAATTTGGGTCTTAACCATTTTAACAATACCTTCAAACTCCATCTTTCTACCCAAATCCAATGGTGTATTGGCATTTTTGCTAACCACTTTTTTACTGTGATCCATGCGTTTGGACAAACATGGATCATTGGTATGGGTACCTATGTGAAAGTCGTTTGATGGATTTACTGTGCGCCCCTTTTCAATCAAAGCAACAGTTACATTATATAGGCCTTTATTATTGCTGTAAGCCCAAATTAATGATGTGAAGCTCTTCTGAGCTTTTCGAATAAGTTACCTAATTTTAAATCAGTGCATTTCGTTGTCGATAATGAAGTTTACACTACAATTAACATTCAAGGATGTTACCAAAGTATCTATTGCGAAACGGCAACATTAAACTTGCATAACTTACGTTCGCGGGATTCGAAAACTAAATCATAATTATAATAAAAAAGCTCTTACAATATATGCTTTAATTAAAATTCAGCCTTGAAATTAGAAACAAGAAAGATCAACCAAGGCTCGGCTAAAATCGAGGAAGTAATCAACATATACAACAATGGAGGATTATTCTCCGCATCTCTGAGTGGGGCGCTGTTTGTAGGTCTTACCTCCCTGGTCTTACCATTTTCCGTAGAATACTAGCAATCTGTTACCATGGAGTGGTATTAAATGATTCTAAGAGAGAATTGGGGTATTTTTAAAGAAACTTTCGTTTACACGACAATAAATCTACCCCACACAAAATAGCCCACGGAAAACAATATTCAAGCTCAGCCTCGTGTGTAAGCGGTCGAATTAAAAGGTTTACAAATTTCTTCGATAACATTTCAAACTAAACTGAACTGAATCAATGCTAGCTGGAAATCTAACAACAGTGACGCTAACAGACTAACAGTACAGTGCACGTTGACTCGTGCTCCGTTCATTTTTGAATTTATTTGACGAATTCAGGCTTATTTGTTAGGCCTACTTTTCTCAAAACTCTTAATTAGTTTTGCTTCAAGGGCTGCTTAGGGCTTACGCTTTTTTAAAAGCGTTCTAAGCTTAACTTTGCTGCTTTGAGGATTTATTAAGGTAAGATTTATTTTGTTTTTTTTCTTTGTTTGTGTGTATCCTTTTTTCTTCTCTTTTTACTAACGGAAACCTTTGGGTATCCAGAAAAGGCCTTTACGGCTCCTAGACTGGCTCATTATATAAAGTTTTTGTCCCATCTAAAGAAACCACCTGTCACACTGAATAAAATAGACCTCTTGTGGCTCACTGAGAGCACCTTCAGTGACTTGCAAATAGACCTCTTGTGGCTCACTGAGAACACCTTCAGTGACTTGCAAATAGACCTCTTGTGGCTCACTGAGAAAACCTTAAGTGACTTGCAAATAGACCTATTGTGGCTCACTGAGAAAACCTTCAGTGAATTGCAAATAGACCTTCTGTGGCTTCCAAATAGACCTTCTGTGGCTTCCAAATAGACCTCTGGCTTGCTAAAAGACCTGTGGCTTTGCAAAAAATAACTATAGTGACTTGGAAAGCGACCTTTTTGTGGCAACGAAACACATCTTTGTGTGCTAAATTTAAGAACTCAAAATGGTTTCTCGAGAAAAAGCTAGAAGGGACAAGAAACGTTTGAAACAACTAAGTCAAAGAGCGTTCATAGCTAAAACTAAGACTTCAGCGAACAAAAACAAATCAAAGTGCAATAGGTACTATATAAAAAAACAGCTCTTTCAGAAGAAAAAATCGAGTGATGTACTCAATCGCAAGTCTTTATTGACAAGTTCAATAAAAACTCAAATGGTTTAGCAGGCCCCTAAAATAGGTGGCGCTTCTCGACAAATAAAAGTTTGTGCGAACCCGACTAAGAATTATGTTAAAAAAGTCTCCTTTAACAAAGGAATTTTTAAAACAAAAAATAAAAAAATGATTGCCGAAAGTTTCAGGCGGTTTTTGGTGACGCGACTTACGGACCGTTTAATGACGGAAAGAACTTTTGCTAAATCACGTAAAAAGCAAAGTTACAAATTTGCATCCCACAAACTGCTATGCCAGTTGCTATCTGGAAAAACATTCTATTTAAAAAGGCGAATATATTCGGCCTACCATGCAAGGCGCTCGTTACTTAATGAAGATTTCAAAAGTTTCGCGAAGAAAGTGCAAGAAATTGGATTGGTGGATAGTGACAATTTTGTCAAACTCAATGGAGGAAAAAGGCTTCACAGTAGTCTCGAAGAAGCTTTTTATCACCAGACAACATATTTTACTTTGGGGAATGATGGCAGAATTTTGAAAAACGAGGACCACGAAACGCGTTTTGAAAAAATTTTGCAGTTCGACGAAAATGGTCCATTAATAAGTGTTAAGAGAAAGCTCTCGTATCGGCGAAAAGGTTAATGAATTATGGGTTGATGAAAGTGGTAATTTTATTGACCGGAAAAGACTGAACAAAGGCATTGAACGCTGCTTGCAAGTTAATGATTTAGGGGTTGTCACGAATCTATTCAATGCAGTAGAAAACGTGTCAGAGGAAAAAAATCCCAAAGCAAATATGGTAATTCTATGAGAGCGGTAGCTCTCTTAGATAAGACTTCATACTGACTTTAATGTATAAGGATGGTTTTTTGATTGGATTAACTGTTTTGAAAAAATTCCACAGAACTACAATTCGGACCATGAATATGTGGTTAAAATTTCAAAAAGATTCATTTAATAGTTTATTTTATAAAAAATAAAGTTGCTAAGGGTGGTTTTCATTTCCATAAAAATTTTACGACATTTTGATGAAAACCTCAAATTTTTCCATAGAAATAACGTGGGAAAATATTTTACTAATAACCATTTTGTGGCAGCCGTAATGCAATAACTATTCTTTTGTTTGACTTGAAAACGGTTTTAAACGAAAGCCTGGTATTTAGATTTTCCGCTTTCCAATTTTCATTAATTAGATTTAAGTTTAAGTATGTTTAATTTCATATTTTCAAAACCATTCCAATCTGCGATATTTTAGCATGGATAATAGTCAGTTTATGATGTTAGCACGGTTAAGGCTATTTGGTCCAATTTTCGTAGTGGTAAAAAAACAAGAGAACCTAAGCTTGTGTAGGCTAACAAGTTGGAAAAGGACCCCACACATATATATTAAGTTAACAAGATTACCTACGACTGGTAATTAAGCTAGAATACCTACGACTGGTAATTAAGCTAGATTACCGACGACTGGAAATTAAGCTAGATTACCGACGACTGGAAATTAAGCTAGATTACCGACCACTGGTTATTAAGCTAGATTACCGACGACTGGTAATTAAGCTAGATTACCGACGACTGGTAATTAGGCTAGATCAGCGACGACTGGTAATTAAGCTAGATTACCGACGACTGGTAATTAAGCTAGATTACCGACGACTGGTAATTAAGCTAGATTACCGACGACAGGTAATTAAGCTAGATTACCGACGACTGGTAATTAAGCTAGATTACCGACGACTGGTAATTAAGCTAGATTACCGACGACTGGTAATTAGGCTAGATTAGCGACGACTGGTTATTAAGCTAGATTACCGACGACTGGTAATTAAGCTAGATTACCTACGACTGGATATTAAGCTAGATTACCGACGACTGGTAATTAAGCTAGATTACCGACGACTGGTAATTAAGCTAGATTAGCGACGACTGTTAATTAAGCTAGATCAGCAACGACTGGTAATTAAGCTAGATCAGCGACGACTGGTAATTAAGCTAGATTAGCGACGACTGGTAATTAAGCTATATTACCGACGACTGGTAATTAACCTAGATTACCGACGACTGGTAGTTAAGCTAGATTAACGACGACTGGAAATTAACCTAGATTACCGACGACTGGTTATTAAGCTAGATTAACGACGACTGGTAATTAAGCTAGATTACCGACGACTGGTTATTAAGCTAGATTAGCGACGACTGGTAATTAAGCTAGATTAGCGACGACTGGTTATTAAGCTAGATTAGCGACGACTGGTTATTAAGCTAGATTACCGACGACTGGTAATTAAGCTAGATTACCTACGACTGGTAATTAAGCGAGATTACCGACGACTGGTAATTAAGCTAGATTACCGACGACTGGTAATTAAGCTAGATTACCGACGACTGGTAATTAAGCTAGATTACCGACTGGTAATTAAGCTAGATTACCGACGACTGGTAATTAAGCTAGATTAGCGACGACTGGTTATTAAGCTAGATAACCGACGACTGGTAATTAAGCTAGATTACCTACGACTGGTTATTAAGCTAGATTACCGACGACTGGTAATTAAGCTAGATTACCGACGACTGGTAATTAAGCTAGATTACCGACGACTGGTAATTAAGCTAGATTACCGACGACTGGTAATTAAGCTAGATTACACACGACTGGTAATTAAGCTAGATTACCGACGACTGGTAATTAAGCCAGACTAAAGATGACTGGTAATTGAACTTGATAAGTATATGACATGTGTTGGTGCTCAGGTGTACGGAATCTTTTTGTGGTATAACTATGTACAGCTTCCTCTGTATTTGCATGTGAAAATGACGGGAAAGCAATTTGAGTTTGATCGGACGTTCATTGTCAAGTCAAGCAGTCAGGAATGACAGTTTCATAATAGATGGTTGGTTAGTTCAAACGCGTTAACTAATGTATGCACAATGCCCTAATACTTTTACTCTCCTAAGGTTTCTGAATTTGAATTAATATTAAGACTGAAGTAACAGATATTAATAAAAACTGTCATTTTAGACAATGACCGGAAAGTGTAAAAGATAAGTGTAGAAAATGAATTGCCAGAAGTAACAGATATTAAAATTTTTACTTTTGAAGACATGATCATAAAACATCGATTATTTTAAATAATTCTTATCTTAGTTTTTTTCACCAAAATTAGTCAAAATATTTTGTCATGAAACATGCGCATCATTTCAAAACCAGTACGTGTGTACATTTTATTTTATACCAAAAATTTGCAATGAGTTTTGAGTATTCGGTCCTATAGGGAGAATAAAATAGTCAGAAAATGGTTGAACAAAAAACTGTGTGAAAACTTGACAGATCGTAGTCGTTATTTTGAAAGTTTTAAAAGTATCAAAATTAACGTGATGTATAGGTCCCAAAACAACTTTTGAACATTAATAACCACATCACAGCCAAACGGCCTTTGTAATTTTCTGCTTGGCAATATTTCCAATTATAAAATATAAAAATTGGAGTATTTGAACTAAAACCTAGTATCAAAAAACTTGAAGATACCATTTTTTTCTGGAACTACTATATAGAGCAAAATACTTGTGTAAATAATGTAGAAAAATATATTGAGTTTAATGAAAATTTGGTGAAAAAAACTAAGATAAGAATTATTTAAAATAATCGATGTTTTATGATCATGTCTTCAAAGTAAAAATTTTAATATCTGTTACTTCTGGCAATTCATTTTCTACACTTATCTTTTACACTTTCCCGTCTTTGTCTACAATTAATTAACGAATCTGGGTTTATTAAAACCAAAGAAAAAGCTTCGTATTGGGAATGCAGCGACATTTGCAACGTTAGAGAGCGGGCTATTTTTAAAGTCATAGCTTTCATTAACCAGGCGACAAAGGCCAGTGATAGCGTCTTGAATGAACTTTTTGGTTCTGATTTTGACGTTTGCTCCTACAAAAATAAGTTTTGCCAGAAATCCATTGTCAAATTGCCATTGGACGATTCAGATTTTGAAGTTAAAGTTTAGCCGTATCTTGGTCATTTCTACTATTGCTCTGAAAGCGAGGAATGCCAAAGTTACTTGAGGGCCTTCAGAGGACTGACTCCGCATTATTCGGGAATTAGAACTATTTTGAGTAAAATCTACTCCGTTAGAGCGTTGCTTAACGCTTTTTCAACATTGACCGATGAGATTGAGCATGGTGATTACGAATCTCTTCAAAATGTTATACCCAAAATTAGTAAAGTTGTGGAGGCACGTGGATTAAAAATGGCAAATGCCGAAAACGAGGCGACGAAAGGCGGTGAGAACGATATAAGGCCTTGTCTCGATGAGAGTGAAATCTTGGCTTTCTACGCTAAACAATTTGCTAGAGCTGAGCGTGATACGAATGAATTTCACGACACATCTTACGATTGTTGCGCTAGATTATTAAAGAATTCTGATTTGAGGACCGTGGAAAAACTGGCGTCCACTTCAGTTTTTGACAACCACGCCTTTCTCATTTTAAGGGCTGGTTTGCTAATGAAAAATCCAGAGTTCAGAGAAATGGACATGCTTTTATGCCCTTATTGTTCTAAAGAGTTGCAAAAGGGAAAGGTTCCAATTAGATGTTTCCTCAACGACTTGGGGGTTGACGTTCCTCCGACCGAGGTCACGAGTTTGAACATGTTTGAAAAGACCTTAATTCAGCTTGTGAAGGCATTTCACACTGTAGTCCGGTTAGGTACTAAAACTAATTCCAACATGCAGTTTGGCGCGGTGAAAGCTTTGAAAGGTAGAATCATATATTTGCCAATTCCAGTCCAAAAAATTTGGATATGATACCAGCAGCACTGCCTAAAGATCACGAATTGCACGTCTTGGTTAATGGTTTGCCCACTAGTGACAAAAAGGTTTGGCAAAAAATTGTTCGCCTTGATGCTTTGAAAAAGGCCGTCGCTAAACTGAAAAAAATTAATCCATTGTACAAAGACATTGATATTACTCTTATCAACGAGGATTACTTTTATCAATGAGGATTACATTTATGGCACCGAAGAGATTAACGGAACTATTGAAGACGAAAATTCATTAAATCCCGATGACTTTTTGGCGAAAACGGATCCTCTGGCGCTGTTAAACAACCGCGACGAGGTCAATACAAACGGCTTCAGTACAGTTGCAAACACTCCGCAAGCGGAATCGCACCAAATCGATATCGATGTTATCAATGATGGTGTGATCGAATCTAGTCTTTCGCCAGACGACCGTTTTAAAATTTTAACTCAACCTGAGGCACTGTTGCGAAAACTCTCAAAAGATGAAGTGAATGAGCTGTACGATCACTATACAATTCACCCGGTGAATGTTCAGCCGTCAAAAGATTTGTTGGCTTCTTACCAAATGAAGCGTGTCGAAGCCGAGCCTATCAGTAATTGGGACAAAAATCTAGAATACATGTCATTCGTGCACTTGTTCCCAATGGCTCGCTATGGCAAGCACGACGAAAGACCGTTTGGGAAAATAACGAAAACTGAATACCGACTTTCTCGTCTTTTGAACGCGAATCCAATGTTTAGACGAGATTATGCGTTCATGTTCCATTTATACCAAGAGGCCGAAATGAAATCCATTAAGAGTAGTTTGAATTACGTTCTACGCATGAAAAAACCTATGAACGTATCGGTCAATGATTTTGTGAATCAAGTTGATTCTCGAGATTCGGAGCTCGAGAGTAATTTAGCGACTTTCATGGCCCACATTCGAGGAACCAAGGATTATTGGTATAAAGTTCTCAAATGTGTTTTGGCCATGATTAGGGAGTATGGCCCCATACTTGGCTTTTAACTTTTAATCAGGCCGAATACGATGACATTGAACTTCACGACCACCTACGACGAGTGAACGCTGACGTGCCAGGGATCGAATCTATGTCCTTGGCTGAACTATTAAATTTAGATCCTCTTAGTGTTAGTTTACATTTTCACAACAAAGTGAGGTCTCTCCTAAGCACCTTTGTGCTTTGTAAAGAGAATCCGGATCTAGGACCGATAGCGCATCATTTTGTGCGCGTCGAGTACCAATCTCGCGGCTTAGCCCATTACCATTGCTTGTTGTGGGCCGAGGAAGCTCCCGTGATTGGTTCTTCTTCGGCAATAGCTATTTTGGAATACGTGCAGAAGTTGTCACGTGTTCAATCCCAAAAGCTGCTGAAAGTCCAGAACATTACCGGCTAGTAAAAAAAATTCAAACACATAAATGTTGCAGCAGTTGCTACCGAAAGGTTAAGAGAGGAAATAAGGAGCTCAAAGTGTGTCGTTACGGTTTTCCTCGAAACGTAACAAACGTTGCGACATTGAACTCTGCTGAATCAGTTACGCGTCATCGTAAAATGAAACGAAGCCAAAAACGCCTGTATGATTTGCCCAGAAATGAGAGCGAAGTTTTTATTAATGACTACAATCCGGCATTACTTTTGGCATGGAAAGCCAATATGGATTTGCAGTTTGTCGCCGATTCCTCGGAACAAGTGGCGATATACGTCACGTCGTACGTGACAAAGGGAGATCGGGCTGAAATGGATCAGTGTTTCGCAGAGTTGGCACACGAAAGCTTGTCTAAAAGACTGTTCGCTTATGGACTGAAATCTTTCACAAATAAATCGGTCGGTATTTACGAAGCCTTGGACATGATTTTGGGTCAGAAATTGTTTCAAAAGTCTGACAGCACCAAGTTTATTAACACTAACGTGAAAGAAAACCGATCCAAAGTTTTGAAATGTTACAAGGATCTTGCGTGCTTGAGGGAAATTGATCCTGAAAGCGAAGACATTTGCCAAAAAGGTTTTGTGGACGATAAGTATCCCAACAGACCCGATAGCTTGGAAGATTTAAGCTTGCGCGAGTTCGGCCGATTTTACTATTACGTCAAGTACTCGGAGGCAGCGAAAAAAAGTGAAAATGTAATCGAGTTGAAAAATATTCTCGGTTTGATGAGAAAGAGGATTAAGCCCTACATAATAGAACATTACGTTCACGACCCAATAGAGGTACCAGAAAAGTACTGCCACGCTCTACTAATTCTGTTCAAACCATGGCGAAACGAAACTGAGTTATTGGGCGAATTTGCAACCTTCGCTGAAGCTTTCAAAAGCTCATTATCGACGCTAAAACCCATGAGAGAATACCATGAGAAATTTTCGGTTTCCAAAGAAGTTCTAAAGAAGCGCAAAGCCTCCGAAAAAGCTAAAGAGACTTCAGCTATTTCGGATACAGAAAGCTATGACGATGAAAATGCCCTTCAAGGGAAAGAAATCGTCGTTGAAACGGAAAATGCGATGCACGATGTCGAAGCCGCTATGGAAATTGATCACGAGGGCATGACACTAGACCAAGTTGCGTTACTCAACACTGATCAAAAAAGGGTGTACGACAAAGTCATGGATCACTTCACCCAAGAGGGCGGACAAGATGAAAATTTTTGCCATTTTGTGTCTGGTCCGGGTGGTACTGGAAAGTCCTTTCTTATTGCCACTATCGCCAACGCCGTTAGACGCCACTTTAAAAATGCCGGTAGCGTCGCGATCGCCGCTTCCACGGGCTTGGCTGCTCTAAATGTCAACGGCGTAACGTTGCATAGATTACTTATGTTGCCAGTAGAACATGGGCGTACCGCGGAATAACATTCCCTCAATTCTGAAAATATTTCCATTATGAAACAAACTCTGGGAAATTTGAAACTCTTGATAGTCGATGAGATCTCTATGGTGTCTTCGGTCTTACTAACTTACGTTCATTTGAGGTTAAATGAATTTTGAGAAATGAACAAGCCTTTCGGCGGTGTCGTTTGCATTCTCGTTTTTGGAGATTTCTTCCAATTGCCGCCTGTACAGGGTAATCCCGCGCTTTTAAAAGTCACTTCCCAGGAAGCGAGACTAAGATTTAATAGCATTGGAGGCACTGATCTTTGGAAGTATTTCCAATACGATGAACTAACGCAAAACGTACGACAGGCCGACGACCGACTTTATGGCGACCTACTAAACCGAATTAGAATTGGAACTGTTTCAAAAGATGACGTTTCAACCTTAGAAAGTAGACTAGTTCCGGTAGGGAACAAAATTGAGGTGGCTATGAATCTTTACGTTAAGATGGTTAAAGAAGGATTTCAACCCATCTGTTTGATGCCGAAATTGGCCATGTGCGATAAATTCAACATAGAAATGCTCGAAGAAAGCCGACAGAAAGTTGAATGCGTTGAATGCGAAGACAAACTCGTTGATTACGACGAAAAATTACCAAAAACATTGTCAGAAGACTCAAAATGTTAGACAATGAGCCGTCTAAAACCGGAGGTCTTGAGAGCAAGCTGTATCTATGCGTTGGATCTCGAATAATGGTTAGGAGAAACATCAATTTCGAAGAAGGTGTTATTAACGGCACCATGGCCGTTATAACGGGATTCCAAAACAACGAGCGTGGGAACATCATTAGTATCCGGATCAGAGTAGATCGGGAACCAAACGACGAGAACCATAAGCCCGACTTTGTAGTCGAGAAAATGAGCGTCAAGTTCTTGCTAATGACCAATGTATACGTGAAACGAACGCAATTCCCCATAATCTTGGCATACGTTATTACTATACACAAAAGCCAGGGAATGAGTTTAAAATGCGCAATTATAGATTTGGGATCAAGTTTATTTGGAACCGGCATGGCCTAAGTTGCTTTATCGCGAGTAACTTCCTTGGCCGGTCTCCATCTCTTGCAATTAGACCCGAATAAAATTATGGCAGATGGACGAGCCAAAAACACAGACCTGATCTTCCACTTACAGAAATAGTGGGGTCGGAAGCAAAGAGAGGTACAGAAAGGCCAACGTCGAAGAGTATTTTAGAAGGTGAAGGAGAGCGATCTGATGAAACGGCAAAAGGAAGACCAAATAAAAAGATTAGACTAGGTCTTCAGAGTGTAGACATTTTTCCCTTGAAAGGATTTGAAAATGGAGATGGAGTAACGTAAACCCAAATAGCGTTTTGCAATTGCTGTTACTGATTTCGGAATTAAGGAACATTATTAAAGGGCACGAAGGATCATTGAGCCAATTTTGACTTGCCTCCGTAACACTATTGAGCATGTTGAAAATTCCAATACAAGCTCCTGTGAAGATGGTTTCAATTTGCGAACGGCTGTTGTACTGCCTTTTATCCACAACCAACAAGATGCTAGTGAATTCTTATGGGTTCTCTTGCCAAAACTTTGCGAAGAAATGGAAACTTGTGACTCTAACGGTCTTCAAGAAGTATTATGGACAATGTCGCAAAACCGTCGTTACCAAATGCCCCAGCTGTCACCATGAAAAAAGTTCTGAAAACATTATCCAAAGCTGCATCTTCACTCTTCCTTTGCCAAACCTCGCTAAAATTGGAAACTATTAGTCGAAAGGATGAAACAAACAATGATGGCATACGGAACTTGTAAACGCTGAGAAATTGATGAACGTGATGTATTGATTTCTGCCAGTAAGAACGTATTTCTGTGGTTTCCAAGAGATACTGTAGTAAATGTTCACCTTATAAAGATTTTAACCAAAGTATTGGGATTCGAAAATCAGAAAGTGGTTTTAAACCAAAGCGTTTACAAAACTAGGGGCGTGATCATTCATAAAAAATCATATTTAAACCAAGGTCATTATCTAAATTTTATTCGAAAAGATAACAGCTGGTACGAGGTTAGTGATACAACAATCACCAAGCGTGACAGATTCGTCAGTAACTTGACTGATGTCTCAATAATCCTTCTGGAGAAAGTCTCTCCTTTTTAAAGAGAACCCAGCCAAACTAGCGTTGTTAAGGGTGATCACTAAAAGATGGTAAATTAAGGAAACAGGAACTTGCCCTTGAAATATACGGGATATTGGTGTAAAATGTAAGCGACAAAAAAGAATAGATGTTTTTTAGACGCAAGTGTACGTTACCAAAAATTGTTTCGAACTTACATTTATGGGCCGAGGTTCTGCTATTAAGAGGATACCATTCTCGGGCTTTTTATTTTACAGCACTTTATTGTTAAATTAATTAAAATAAATTCTGGTTAAATACGTAACACTAATTTTTATTAAGTTTCTGAAATTATCAGAGCTAAGTATCAAAGACACATATTTAATTGCTCTCATTTCGACACAACTGCAACCGTATAGATTCATTCATTCATTTAATAACATTTCTCATTTCTAAATAGCTAAATACAAAGGGCTGTATTAACTTTTAAAGGTGAAAACCCAGCTGACTTAGAAGTAAACAAATACCGGGTTGCCAGGCTGTCTCTAACACAACAGAGTTGGCCATTCTTGCTTATGAGAAATGAATCCTTGTCATATGCATCTCTGGACTTTAGGAGCTCCAGGACTCTCAACTGAAGCAGGGTGGGAAATACGGATTTTTTAAAACTAGACATTGGACCAGCGACCCCCCCCCTGGCATGGAATAAATGAACTGGTCCATGACCATTGACCAGGGCGCGGCTAATCTAAAGCCGTGGGTAATTAAAATAGTTGAGATAATGTCTAGACCCTGGTTATCCTAGAATTTCCTTAGTGGTCCCGTGGACCACTGCTCCCCCTCCGATTTAATTTTTAAACTGGTCATTTTCCCTGTGTCACCGCCTTATTTGCAACGCTGAACTGAAGATTTCTTTTGCCTACTCGATCACGCGCAACCCGTTCCAAGCTGCTTGCGCTATAGCGCGAGTCATGGTGGGAAATAAGGAATTTTTTAAACTGGACATTAGGCCAGCCAGCCTCCTGATTTGGAATAAATAAACTGGTCCGTGACCATTGACCAGAGCACGTCGTCTGCTGAGCTAAAGAAATGGATAATTAAAATATTAGAATTTTAATGTGTAGACTCTGGTTACCCTTGAATTTTTTTAGTTGTCTCGTGGACCACTGACCCCCTCCAATTTAATTTTTGAACTGTACCAGGCAATTTTTAAACTGGTCATTTGCCCTGTGTTACCGCCTTATTTCCCACGCTGGCGCGAGTTGCTTTGCGTTGTCGAGTGCGTGATGGAGCGGGCTATGCCTGGAGTCCCAACCCCCGTTACTTACTACCAAAATACCCACTAGCATAGCCCACTCGATCACGCTCTCTTTTCCCCGGCTACATATTTTGAAGATGGAACTTTTTAGGATCACCTTTGTGGACTTTTAGGGTAGCCCTTATTAATTGAGTCGGCATTGCCCTGACTATATTGTGTTTAAGGTTTATAAGCTTAATATCAAACAGACGTTAGTTAATGCTACAAAAAAATTTGAAATTGACAATCTCGGATCGTCTTTATGATGTTTTAGGGATATCCGAATTTCATATTGGGCTTATGACAATTTTGAGCTAAAAGTTAACGGACATAAATCAGCATTTTTAAAAATTTTGTAAAATTGTCAATTTGGTCCTAATTCTGGAATTTTTAGGGGGGCGCCTCAATAAATGATTGTAAAAAAATTGTATTATGTTAATTACAATAAGAATACAAACTTTTATTGATTTAGGTTTTTTTTGAAGTATCATTATAAATAAATGTCTGATTGAGCTAAAGTTACGGTCCCCTTTATATATGTTTCTGCTTAGTGTAGATTTTGAAAATGTAAAACAGTTTCTTAACAATCTTAATTAAAATGAAGACTGAAGGAGCAGATATTAATCAAAAATGTCTTGATTAGAATCAAGTCCTAAAAAGTATCGATAAGACTGAGGTTATCACTTGACTGAAGGATCAGATATTAATTTTTTTTAATTGAAACTAAAAGGCATGCTTAAGAAAAAACAACGTTCCATTACCGTTTTCCGTTGAAATAACTTATTTTACAGGTAATCAATTTCAAAAATCTACTTATCTCGGGTTTTCGGGCACAATTCCATTCCCCCAAAACATTTTATCATTAGATTAATTACTTTTGAGAGAGTACGTGTATGATATTGAGTTTTAAAAGGTTCCCTCATTTGTGCCCGGCATGCTTCGCAGTGGATACGTTTTAAAACAATGGCGGAAAATTAAGTAGGGACAGTTAGATTTTTACTCGTGGTTATGCAAAATGATGTAATGTCTAGTGTACTTCATTCAACAGTCATACTGTTCATTCTCATAGCTCAGGACATGATTAATGCTGCTCACTATTTCTCTCTCTAGTTTCAAACAATGGTTAGAGACCATTCAGTGCCGCAGGTTGCACATGAATATATTTCAACTACAGTTTACATCAATTCTCCGTGGTCGTACTATTAGCGGGTTAAGCACTAATTTGTTCAGAACATGTCTCGAAAGTGTGCTTGTTGTAAGTTTTTATTGCAGTGTTGCCAATGTGTGGGTAATTTCCCACATTAGGTTTGGTTTTAGGCTCTGTGGGGAAAAAGTAATATTTTTCCGAAATCAATGAAATGTCGGAATTTTCCTGTTCAAGGGTTAATAGTGCAAAGTTTTCAAAAATGCACTAATTTTAACTGCACAGTTAAAATTAGTGCATTTTCGAAAATTTTATCCGGTTTAATAATTTTAAGCGACATTTTGAAATAAATTCGGTGATTTTAAGTTTGGCACTGAAAAAAAAAAGCATATTTTGAGAATTTTAAAGCTTTGTAGCATTTGTACATATTGTCAAAGCCATGCGGAGTGATATTCCATATTAAACATAGTATGATAAAATAGTTCAGATAAATATGACTGCAAAAAAGGGAGTGTGGGAAATGCGGCAAATTTTTTAAAATGGAAGTGGGAAAATCCACTTTCTAACATTAGCAACACTGATTTGAAGGTTTTGGTCATGGCTAAACAGACCGCTCATTCAGTTTTTTATTGTTTTAAAGCTTATTTTGACACGTTATCTCTCAAAAGTAATTAATGTAATGATGAAATGTTTTTGGGGGAATGGAATTGTGCCCGAAAACCCGAGATAAGTAGATTTTTGAAATTGATTACCTGTAAAATAAGTTATTTCAACGGAAAACGGTAATGGAACGTTGTTTTTTCTTAAGCATGCCTTTTAGATTCAATTAAAAAAAATTAATATCTGATCCTTCAGTCAAGTGATAACCTCAGTCTTATCGATACTTTTTAGGACTTGATTCTAATCAAGACATTTTTGATTAAAATCTGCTCCTTCAGTCTTCATTTTAATTAAGATTGTTAAGAAACTGTTTTACATTTTCAAAATCTACACTAAGCAGAAACATATATAAAGGGGACCGTAACTTTAGCTCAATCAGACATTTATTTATAATGATACTTCAAAAAAAACCTAAATCAATAAAAGTTTGTATTCTTATTGTAATTAACATAATACAATTTTTTTACAATCATTTATTGAGGCGCCCCCCTAAAAATTCCAGAATTAGGACCAAATTGACAATTTTACAAAATTTTTAAAAATGCTGATTTATGTCCGTTAACTTTTAGCTCAAAATTGTCATAAGCCCAATATGAAATTCGGATATCCCTAAAACATCATAAAGACGATCCGAGATTGTCAATTTCAAATTTTTTTGTAGCATTAACTAACGTCTGTTTGATATTAAGCTTATAAACCTTAAACACAATATAGTCAGGGCAATGCCGACTCAATTAATAAGGGCTACCCTAAAAGTCCACAAAGGTGATCCTAAAAAGTTCCCTCTTCAAAATATGTAGCCGGGGAAAAGAGAGCGTGATCGAGTGGGCTATGCTAGTGGGTATTTTGGTAGTAAGTAACGGGGGTTGGGACTCCAGGCATAGCCCGCTCCATCACGCACTCGACAACGCAAAGCAACTCGCGCCAGCGTGGGAAATAAGGCGGTAACACAGGGCAAATGACCAGTTTAAAAATTGCCTGGTACAGTTCAAAAATTAAATTGGAGGGGGTCAGTGGTCCACGAGACAACTAAAAAAATTCAAGGGTAACCAGAGTCTACACATTAAAATTCTAATATTTTAATTATCCACTTCTTTAGCTCAGCAGACGACGTGCTCTGGTCAATGGTCACGGACCAGTTTATTTATTCCAAATCAGGAGGCTGGCTGGCCTAATGTCCAGTTTAAAAAATTCCTTATTTCCCACCATGACTCGCGCTATAGCGCAAGCAGCTTGGAACGGGTTGCGCGTGATCGAGTAGGCAAAAGAAATCTTCAGTTCAGCGTTGCAAATAAGGCGGTGACACAGGGAAAATGACCAGTTTAAAAATTAAATCGGAGGGGGAGCAGTGGTCCACGGGACCACTAAGGAAATTCTAGGATAACCAGGGTCTAGACATTATCTCAACTATTTTAATTACCCACGGCTTTAGATTAGCCGCGCCCTGGTCAATGGTCATGGACCAGTTCATTTATTCCATGCCAGGGGGGGGGGGGTCGCTGGTCCAATGTCTAGTTTTAAAAAATCCGTATTTCCCACCCTGCTTCAGTTGAGAGTCCTGGAGCTCCTAAAGTCCAGAGATGCATATGACAAGGATTCATTTCTCATAAGCAAGAATGGCCAACTCTGTTGTGTTAGAGACAGCCTGGCAACCCGGTATTTGTTTACTTCTAAGTCAGCTGGGTTTTCACCTTTAAAAGTTAATACAGCCCTTTGTATTTAGCTATTTAGAAATGAGAAATGTTATTAAATGAATGAATGAATCTATACGGTTGCAGTTGTGTCGAAATGAGAGCAATTAAATATGTGTCTTTGATACTTAGCTCTGATAATTTCAGAAACTTAATAAAAATTAGTGTTACGTATTTAACCAGGATTTATTTTAATTAATTTAACAATAAAGTGCTGTAAAATAAAAAGCCCGAGAATGGTATCCTCTTAATAGCAGAACCTCGGCCCATAAATGTAAGTTCGAAACAATTTTTGGTAACGTACACTTGCGTCTAAAAAACATCTATTCCCAATAATTTCTGAAACTTTGACTTTTTTGTGAAGGCTTAGTAGCAGAACCTCTGAACAGTGTGTTACATATTTAACTAAAACCGAAAATAATATCATTTAATTAAACATTGTGTTATAAAAGACAACACAGCCAAATGAAAAAATCTATGCAGTTCTGTTTGTCATAATTCCCCTTGAAAACATATCGCCAACGTTCAGTCATCGGAGGTTTCATCATTAAGGTGTAAAATTTACCTCTAAAGCTTATTAATGTATCCTAGCTGTCACAAATAACACTGTAGTAATTGATAGATCTACCAGTAAGAGTAATAATTAATTATTTCATAATTTATTTGGACCTACCGACAGTATTCGTAATGTCTGGCTTTTATCACAAATAACCGAAGATTATGTTGCATATAACTTCAACAGAACATAATGCTGTTTTGACCGAGACTTAGAGAAATTGCTTAATAACTGGTGATTTTTACGATTCAAAGTAATTCTAGTATTCTAGTAAATTTTAAAGACATTTTTCTTACGACAAGAATAAAAAATCAGGCCTAATTAGCCTCCAGATTAAGTCCAATTCCAAAATTTTGGTTTAAGTGGCCGCTCTAACGCCATGTTTTTCTTGCTCTAACGGCGTAAATCACGACAAAAACGCCGTAAGTCCAATATAAAAATTAGGGCTAAAATACGTATCTCTAACAGTGGTAAAACGCCGTAACTTCAGTACCCAAGACAACGTAACTAGAGGTATGAGTTTATAATGATAAAATCAAGACTTAAACTTAATTGATTTCAATGAAACTAAGAAAAGGCGCTACCTCGAACTGTTTTCTTTCATTAATGATGGTTCCCAAACGTATCGAATGAATAGTTTTCCTTATATCCCTGCGGCGTTGACCCCCACTTTCTATAAAATTCCCATTTTATGTCTATGGAAAAATATAATATTTTTCACCAAATGTCTGATTAATTTTATGGATTCTAAAACCACCCTTAACAACTTTTTTCTTTATAGAATTAACTATTAGTTAGATCTCTTTGAAATTTTAACCACAAAATGAGGGCCCAAATTTTAGTTCACTGGCAAAATTTCAATCGTAAAGTTATATCATTTGATTTTGATTAGTTTTGTAGAACTCTCAAACCATGAAATTATAATAAAGTTTCTACTTTTCATTTGAAATGAGATTTTGATTGATAATTATTTTTCATCAATTTCTTCCTAGTTTTTTCCCCTACAGTTTTCTCCTAGTTTTTTTCCCCCACAATTTGTTCCAAGTTTTTCCCTGCAATTTAACTTTTTTGTCGCTTACATTTTACACCAATATCCCCGTATATTTCAAGGGCAAGTTCCTGTTTCCTTAATTTACCATCTTTTAGTGATCACCCTTAACAACGCTAGTTTGGCTGGGTTCTCTTTAAAAAGGAGAGACTTTCTCCAGAAGGATTATTGAGACATCAGTCAAGTTACTGACGAATCTGTCACGCTTGGTGATTGTTGTATCACTAACCTCGTACCAGCTGTTATCTTTTCGAATAAAATTTAGATAATGACTTTGGTTTAAATATGATTTTTTATGAATGATCACGCCCCTAGTTTTGTAAACGCTTTGGTTTAAAACCACTTTCTGATTTTCGAATCCCAATACTTTGGTTAAAATCTTTATAAGGTGAACATTTACTACAGTATCTCTTGGAAACCACAGAAATACGTTCTTACTGGCAGAAATCAATACATCACGTTCATCAATTTCTCAGCGTTTACAAGTTCCGTATGCCATCATTGTTTGTTTCATCCTTTCGACTAATAGTTTCCAATTTTAGCGAGGTTTGGCAAAGGAAGAGTGAAGATGCAGCTTTGGATAATGTTTTCAGAACTTTTTTCATGGTGACAGCTGGGGCATTTGGTAACGACGGTTTTGCGACATTGTCCATAATACTTCTTGAAGACCGTTAGAGTCACAAGTTTCCATTTCTTCGCAAAGTTTTGGCAAGAGAACCCATAAGAATTCACTAGCATCTTGTTGGTTGTGGATAAAAGGCAGTACAACAGCCGTTCGCAAATTGAAACCATCTTCGCAGGAGCTTGTATTGGAATTTTCAACATGCTCAATAGTGTTACGGAGGCAAGTCAAAATTGGCTCAATGATCCTTCGTGCCCTTTAATAATGTTCCTTAATTCCGAAATCAGTAACAGCAATTGCAAAACGCTATTTGGGTTTACGTTACTCCATCTCCATTTTCAAATCCTTTCAAGGGAAAAATGTCTACACTCTGAAGACCTAGTCTAATCTTTTTATTTGGTCTTCCTTTTGCCGTTTCATCAGATCGCTCTCCTTCACCTTCTAAAATACTCTTCGACGTTGGCCTTTCTGTACCTCTCTTTGCTTCCGACCCCACTATTTCTGTAAGTGGAAGATCAGGTCTGTGTTTTTGGCTCGTCCATCTGCCATAATTTTATTCGGGTCTAATTGCAAGAGATGGAGACCGGCCAAGGAAGTTACTCGCGATAAAGCAACGTAGGCCATGCCGGTTCCAAATAAACTTGATCCCAAATCTATAATTGCGCTTTTTAAACTCATTCCCTGGCTTTTGTGTATAGTAATAACGTATGCCAAGATTATGGGGAATTGCGTTCGTTTCACGTATACATTGGTCATTAGCAAGAACTTGACGCTCATTTTCTCGACTACAAAGTCGGGCTTATGGTTCTCGTCGTTTGGTTCCCGATCTACTCTGATCCGGATACCAATGATGTTCCCACGCTCGTTGTTTTGGAATCCCGTTATAACGGCCATGGTGCCGTTAATAACACCTTCTTCGAAATTGATGTTTCTCCTAACCATTATTCGAGATCCAACGCATAGATACAGCTGGCTCTCAAGACCTCCGGTTTTAGACGGCTCATTGTCTAACATTTTGAGTCTTCTGACAATGTTTTTGGTAATTTTTTTGTCGTAATCAACGAGTTTGTCTTCGCATTCAACGCATTCAACTTTCTGTCGGCTTTCTTCGAGCAACAGGACTGCAACAACCAAAGACGTGATTTCCAAAGGAAAAGTTGAGGAAATTTTGGGAATTGATAATATACAAAACAACACAATCAAGTTCAGAGGTAAGATTTATGTCAATCTTTTAATACATTCTTCTAACACTATATAACAACATTTGTGACTTTTTATGAATCAAAATATTTATACTTCTCTATATTTTTAGACGTCCAGAAACCTCTTTTGAAAATTGGGTGCAAGATTAAGGGATTCGAAGGTGATAAGAACGAAAGACATAAAGGTAAGACAAACTACTTGAAATATTAATGGTATATGTAATAATTGAAGCGTGGTTTTGACTATATTTTAGAACCACGCAGAAAACGAGCCAAAATAATTAGCTTTTCTGAAGAGAATGACGACGATGATACTTTCAACGAGTCTTTAACTCGGAAAGCGAAGCGAAGTCCTTTGAACGAGCTTGAAGAGGGATCATCATACGATGAACTTGATAGCCATCTGTTATCAGAAATCATTGCTGGTAAGTAATTTACATGCTTTGAATAATTGAACAAACATTTAAATAATACGCGTTTGTAGAGAAACAAGGCCAAAAACCAATCGTGATATCTGATCCACAAATGCCTTCTGCCCCGTCCATACCATTTGTACCATCATTGCCATCAACCTAATTTGCAATCAAACCAATCCTTACCGTCCGACCCATCTATGCCACTTGTTACGTCTGCAAAAGAGGTGCAGTGGGAGACAGGCGTAAAGGCGGCATTGAACAATGCTGGATTGTATATATTATTTCCCGACGAAACCCCAGTTTTGTGAAAATTCGATACGTACATGCAAAACGACAATCAAAACGGAAGATCAAGTAAGTGTCTTTGAATAATTTCACAAATAATAGGAAAAACTAACATTATTTTCACTAGGGGCCCGCCTGAATATGATACGCCATATGGCGAAGCTTTTCTTTTTTTTTGCTACCAGGGCCAATTCGGAATCTCTCGACTTGCATTATTTAAAAAACAAAGATGGGGTCAGTCCAGGTGAAATCAGGCAGTGTCCCGACGGCACCATCACCGATTTTGAGGAAACTTTAACCAGTTGAAATATAGACTATTTCATCGGGAAATACAAGTTTTCAAGTTAAAATTCAATCTAGATTTTAAGTTATGAATAATTGAAAAACCCTCACATGGGGGAAGGAAACTTTTCGCCCCCAATTAAAACGATTTTGACAGCCGATATCTAGGTAATAAAACCAAATATAACCTTACAACCTTTTTTATTCTTCAAATAGGTGGTAAAGCCTAGATTTAGCTAATAATAGTTTGCGAAGAAAATTTTGTTTTATTTCTATAAATCATCAAAGTGCTCTTTGAATTCAACCAAACGCGAAAAGTAGCCTTTAACTTAATATCTCCCGATTCCAAAAACCAAGCTAAAATTAATCAAGGATAACGCTTTCTGGCAGTAATTGAACCGGGGAACACGAAAAAATTTCTAGATTTATGGTACGACCGAGGAATGCGGTGCATTTTTGAAAACTTTGCACTATTAACCCTTGAACAGGAAAATTCCGACATTTCATTGATTTCGGAAAAATATTACTTTTTCCCCACAGAGCCTAAAACCAAACCTAATGTGGGAAATTCCCCACACATTGGCAATACTGCAATAAAAACTTACAACAAGCACACTTTCGAGACATGTTCTGAACAAATTAGTGCTTAACCCGCTAATAGTACGACCACGGAGAATTGATGTAAACTGTAGTTGAAATATATTCATGTGCAACCTGCGGCACTGAATGGTCTCTAACCATTGTTTGAAACTAGAGAGAGAAATAGTGAGCAGCATTAATCATGTCCTGAGCTATGAGAATGAACAGTATGACTGTTGAATGAAGTACACTAGACATTACATCATTTTGCATAACCACGAGTTAAAATCTAACTGTCCCTACTTAATTTTCCGCCATTGTTTTAAAACGTATCCACTGCGAAGCATGCCGGGCACAAATG
Organism: Phalangium opilio; assembly: GCF_054372755.1. NCBI lineage: Eukaryota > Metazoa > Arthropoda > Arachnida > Opiliones > Phalangiidae > Phalangium > Phalangium opilio. Next base: position 535,935 of record NW_028324200.1, on the reverse strand, counting down.
AGGGAACCTTTTAAAACTCAATATCATACACGTACTCTCTCAAAAGTAATTAATCTAATGATAAAATGTTTTGGGGGAATGGAATTGTGCCCGAAAACCCGAGATAAGTAGATTTTTGAAATTGATTACCTGTAAAATAAGTTATTTCAACGGAAAACGGTAATGGAACGTTGTTTTTTCTTAAGCATGCCTTTTAGTTTCAATTAAAAAAAATTAATATCTGATCCTTCAGTCAAGTGATAACCTCAGTCTTATCGATACTTTTTAGGACTTGATTCTAATCAAGACATTTTTGATTAATATCTGCTCCTTCAGTCTTCATTTTAATTAAGATTGTTAAGAAACTGTTTTACATTTTCAAAATCTACACTAAGCAGAAACATATATAAAGGGGACCGTAACTTTAGCTCAATCAGACATTTATTTATAATGATACTTCAAAAAAAACCTAAATCAATAAAAGTTTGTATTCTTATTGTAATTAACATAATACAATTTTTTTACAATCATTTATTGAGGCGCCCCCCTAAAAATTCCAGAATTAGGACCAAATTGACAATTTTACAAAATTTTTAAAAATGCTGATTTATGTCCGTTAACTTTTAGCTCAAAATTGTCATAAGCCCAATATGAAATTCGGATATCCCTAAAACATCATAAAGACGATCCGAGATTGTCAATTTCAAATTTTTTTGTAGCATTAACTAACGTCTGTTTGATATTAAGCTTATAAACCTTAAACACAATATAGTCAGGGCAATGCCGACTCAATTAATAAGGGCTACCCTAAAAGTCCACAAAGGTGATCCTAAAAAGTTCCCTCTTCAAAATATGTAGCCGGGGAAAAGAGAGCGTGATCGAGTGGGCTATGCTAGTGGGTATTTTGGTAGTAAGTAACGGGGGTTGGGACTCCAGGCATAGCCCGCTCCATCACGCACTCGACAACGCAAAGCAACTCGCGCCAGCCACTTGTTACGTCTGCAAAAGAGGTGCAGTGGGAGACAGGCGTAAAGGCGGCATTGAACAATGCTGGATTGTATATATTATTTCCCGACGAAACCCCAGTTTTGTGAAAATTCGATACGTACATGCAAAACGACAATCAAAACGGAAGATCAAGTAAGTGTCTTTGAATAATTTCACAAATAATAGGAAAAACTAACATTATTTTCACTAGGGGCCCGCCTGAATATGATACGCCATATGGCGAAGCTTTTCTTTTTTTTTGCTACCAGGGCCAATTCGGAATCTCTCGACTTGCATTATTTAAAAAACAAAGACATTGGGGTCAGTCCAGGTGAAATCAGGCAGTGTCCCGACGGCACCATCACCGATTTTGAGGAAACTTTAACCAGTTGAAATATAGACTATTTCATCGGGAAATACAAGTTTTCAAGTTAAAATTCAATCTAGATTTTAAGTTATGAATAATTGAAAAACCCTCACATGGGGGAAGGAAACTTTTCGCCCCCAATTAAAACGATTTTGACAGCCGATATCTAGGTAATAAAACCAAATATAACCTTACAACCTTTTTTATTCTTCAAATAGGTGGTAAAGCCTAGATTTAGCTAATAATAGTTTGCGAAGAAAATTTTGTTTTATTTCTATAAATCATCAAAGTGCTCTTTGAATTCAACCAAACGCGAAAAGTAGCCTTTAACTTAATATCTCCCGATTCCAAAAACCAAGCTAAAATTAATCAAGGATAACGCTTTCTGGCAGTAATTGAACCGGGGAACACGAAAAAATTTCTAGATTTATGGTACGACCGAGGAATGCGGTGCCATTTGGCTTCGAACACAGCCAAGATTTGAAAAATAGTAAAAACATGGTGGTCTTTGAAGCCGTGCCAAGGTACCACCACAATTGAAATATGCACCAAAGTACAAACCATCTGAAAGCCCTTGTTTTAATCTATAACATATCAAAAATCCAAGGATGATATAGAATTCCATCGTATGTAAACGCGGCATCAAACCTGAAAAAAGTTAAAATTTTAAGTTAGCCAAAACAATATAAATAAGAAATTACTACTTTTATTGTATGAAATGAATTATTAGCACAGGTTTTCTATCATTTAAAAACAAACACTACATGTGTGAAAAATTTAATGTTATTATAACTGAGAATAAGTATCATTTTGAATTACCATTTGTAAGTAATAGAATTTTTTGGTAAGCTTCAGATGACAAGGAGAGCTTTTTTCTTGAGGTAAAATTATTAAGTTCAACTAAAGTTATTATGTTCAAAAAAGGAACCCAGCATACGTCTTCTCTTTCTGGCCAAGATAGATTTCTACCGTTTCTCTCCATAAACGTTACCAAAACATCATTGTTTTCTACGCTTTTTTCCTTGATATTTCCGATGTACCACTCTTTATCATAGGTACAAGCAACGTATTTGCCTGGGTTACATTCATCCCAATCGGCCTGTTTAGCTTTACTGAGAGGAGTGAAAAGTTCGACCTTGGTGGCAAAAGCATCCAATGATACTCTTTTCATATCTAAAAGTGTTTCTGACAATGGTATGAAAGCATGGTGGGATCGAGTTCCTGGTATATTTTTAATGGATGCATACCTTTCCGCCAATTTAAACTCTTCTACGTGTTGTAGGACGTCTTCTTTGGAAAGGTACGCAAATTTTATATTTGCTATGTTTGCAGCTGCGTACAAATGCATTTCTTTGGGATTCTGAATTTGATTAGCGTACGCTGCTTGAAGGCTGGCTTTCGAAACAAGTCTCTTGACTGTATCCCCAATCCCATCACAGGGGCTTTTTCCATGGCTCGTAGCAAAGAAATGCCACTCGGCATGAATTCCAAAATCGGTATAATGGTGGCATAAGTTCGATAAGTTTTTGTAATTTTTATACTGGCTGCCTGCTCCGTCACTGAAATATGTCACCTTCTTAATCATAGGAAGGGATGCCTTTATTTCCGTTGTTAATCTTCTTAGAAAAGAGTGCACAGTATTTGCGTCGTGATGAATGTAATCCGATATGATACAAAAATTGAAATGAGCCAATCCAGTTCCATCTTTGAAATATACTACGACTGGATGAAGTGTCGCTTGTGTGTTGGTCCAGTGATGACCCTGAATAGCAACTTGTATTAGAAAAGTGTAGTTTTCAGCAAAGTCAAGTAGAACGATTGCTTCATTTCCCGGCAGGTGATCTTTGCTGATATTTAGGAAACTAGCCTGCTCTTTCGCAATGAAGTGATGCGGGGCTAAAACTTTGAACATTGCGGAAAGGTTTTCTTTATACTCAATGGCTGAAAGTTGAAATTTCTCCAATGAGGCATAGTGGGTATGGACCCATTGCTTTACTTCTATGAAGTCATCATCATCAATGTTATTATCATCAAAGACAGCTCCAACGTACGCTTCCAGTGCCTCAGAGCCAGGACAAACTTTGCATTGGTTCAGCATACAGCTTCGATTTGAAATATCACACACTTGTTTTTCTAATAAGTCTTTGAATGAAATTCGTTGATTTGGAAAAGAGTAGAGGGCCAGTTTAACATTTTGATGATACTCACACACACAAACTGAATGTGTGCCTGGTTTCCCAGCAATAACACAGTGCTTTGGTCGAAGCTCACAGAACTTAGAAAATCCAACTTTATCATCAGTTGAGTTCAGGAATGAGGCGTGTAGTTCCTTAAGGTTTACCAGCATCAATCGCTTTTGCACCAACTGCCTTGTACCAGCTACTTTGACTGAGACACATTCCTTCTTTCCAGGGCACATCCTTGAATACTCGTCACTGTTGTAAAAGTTGATCACTTTTTCTTTTACGGTGCTTTTGAGATTTCTCCTTTGCTTAGTGGGGCAACCAGGTAGAATACCCTTTTCCCGTCTTAACCTCCGGCTGGTGTTCACCATATATTTGGAAACGTTAAATTCACTAATTATTTCTTGTAGGGTGTAACTCTCTGGAACTAAGGTCAACAAATTTATTTTCTCTTGGCGTGTAGAATTATTAATTTTGATTTTCAGGTCTTTCATTAAATTAGTTAATCCTTCGCAGTTTTTACAGGATTTTTGAAAAGAAGCAGAATAATGTTTTTCAGTAGAACTTTCAACAATCAGTTTTCCCATTGCATCTTCATACGAGGTACTTAGTTTTGAAATCTTTGATTTAATATATCCTGGTTTTTCTTTAGCACTCACTCTCCTTACGGGTGACTGCCCAACAGCTGCCAGACTCAAGTTTAAGTCACTTGTTTTAATTTCTTCTTCAGGCATGAACATTTCCCAGCTTCCGCAACTTGATGGAAGTTCGTGATCTTCCAATTCTTTGGAGCATAGTTTTTGGCAGTTGACCCATAGTTTTTGTCCTGGTAGAAGCTTTTTGCCTGCAAATTGCATTGAGGAATTTATGGAAATTGCATAAAATGGAACAATTGTTCGAAGATTTGCAGAGATGAACTTCTTATGTTTTCCGAAAGGGTCACAGCAATATCTTTGTAGGCTTTCGAACTTTGATATCAACTTATTTTCGTGATGAAAACAAAGTGTCACACTTTCGTTAATTGCAAGTCCAGTTCTAAGATGAAGAAGCTCTTTGTTTTTTTCGGATAACGAACTTAAATCTACAAATATTTTATTCCCGGTAAAGTCTGTTGCGTAGAAACTCTCGTTTAAATGAAGGCCAAAAGAACAGCAACCATCATCAACATTTGGTATATTTAGTTCAGTCTCCATTTTCTAATTTAACACTTGCAAAGAAAGGAACATAATACTCGTACAACCCAGTTAAAAAACCTAAAATGACTCTAAAATATTGGCAGGCAAGCTAGCAGACAACTTGAGGCTGAAGACTAGTGGGGCTGCACTGTTGAGACAGAGAGAGGAATCAATTTGATCATAATAAACAATTTAGCTAACACAGAACCAGTGCCCCATCCATCAACAATTTTCATTTAGGTGTATTTAAAAGAAAACAACATTGTTACTGCACATTTCATACAATAAAAGTAGTAATTTCTCATCTGTATTGCGTTCATAATCATTTTCCAATTGTTTTGGCTAACTTAAAATTTTAACTTTTTTCAGATTTTCTTTCAGGTTTGATGCTGCGTTTACATACGATGGAATTCTATATCATCCTTGGATTTTTGATATGTTATAGATTAAAACAAGGGCTTTCAGATGGTTTGTACTTTGGTGCATATTTCAATTGTGGTGGTACCTTGGCACGGCTTCAAAGACCACCATGTTTTTACTATTTTTCGAATCTTGGCTGTTTTCGAAGTCAAATGGCACCGCATCCCTTGGTCGTACCATAAATCTAGAAATTGTTTCGTGTTCCCCGGTTTAATTACTACCAGAAAGCGTTATCTTTGATTTATTTTAGCTTGGTTTTTGGAATCGGGAGATACTAAGTTATAGGCTACTTTGCGCGTTTGGTTGAATTCAAAGAGCACTTTGATGATTTATAGAAATAAAACAAAAAGTTCGTCGCAAACTATTATTAGCTTAATCTAGGCTCTACCACCCATTTGAAGAATAAAAAAGGTTGCAAGGTTATATTTGGTTTTATTACCTAGATATCGGCTAACAAAATCGCTGGAATTGGGGGTGAAAAGTTTCCTTCCCTCATGTGAGGGTTTTTCAATTATTCATATCTTAAAATCTAGATTGAATTTTAACTTGAAAACTTGGATTTCCCGATGAAATAGTCTATATTTCAACTGGTTAAAGTTTCCTCAAAATTTGTGATGGTGCCGTCGGGACACTGCCTGATTTCAAATGGACTGACCCGTGAGCCAATCTGAAATTTTAAACTTTTAATTACGTGTTGGAAGGAGGGGCTCTATACTGGGCTATGAGTCGGACTGAATTAAACACTAACCGTTCTCTATTCCTACTTCTAAAATTAAATATATCTCTGGTGAGGCTTAATAATAAAGCCGACCACAACCAAAGCATGCGCAAAGGCGTATTTCACAACTGACTTTCAAAGCTACCGATGGAAAAGCCTAAAAATTAAATGAAAAAAAAATGAAAGCCAGTAACAATGATCACAACTGAAAATAACAGCTAACAGCTAACAGCTAAAACGAACCCGAACGGTAAAAACTTGAAGTTAGTCTCTGCGCTGCTGGTCTACTACTCCTTTTGTTTATTTTCTATGGCTAAAACACAATTTTTGGGCATCGAGGGGTAGTGAAAAAAAAACATCAATTCAGTTACTTGCTCGATCATTTATATAAATATATTACTTCGGGCGTGATAAATGCAGTTAGGGAGTAATGGGGATATTAGGGAATTTTGTGTTTTGAGACTTTTATTATGAGGGAAAGAAGACATGCCTTTTTTGAAGAATTTTTCGAAAACTTTTATTATCTTTATTAATAATTAGTTAAAAGCTGACAAATATTAATAAAATTTGTAGGAAAATATTCAAATAACAATACTTACTACGAGTTTCAAATTACAAGACTTCCATCAAGTTTTAAATTAAAGATAGTTCGTTTGCTTTATTGAACAAGATTGTCACTTTCAGTTTCAATTGTTGCTTAATATTTTACTTAATCTCCCCTACCCCTTAAACACATCTTTCATTTAATGAGACATAAACGCTTAATAGGGTTAAGTCGGGCGAAAGAGCGGCCCCGTGAAAAGCGTCACTTCCTTCGTTCGCCCGAAATCTTGCAACGAGTCGGGACGCATGGGCTGGCCAATTGTCCTTCAGAGCCTGAAACCATACACTAAAACTATTTTTCATGTTAATTATATTAATACCGGTCACGATTAGGGCTGGTTAATCTTACGCAGAAAAGAATACCAGCAAACCGGGCGGATCTGTTGAATATTACAATGCTTTACCTCCTAATTTCATTAGACTTTATGTCTGTCTTTAAGAATAAGACTAAGAATGTTTTTAAAGGGAGGGTGAAGTGACAAAATGTGTTTTTATCGATTCTTCTACTAATTATGAGACTATTCTGCATAGTGAAACATCCAGGAAATATCTCAGAATGATTTTAAAATTCAAATTCGGTTTAGGTTTTATGGATAATTTGAAATAATGACCTCCGACCCATCGCGTAACGCCCTGCCTTCCTTTTTGACAAAACTCTCGTGGAACGCTCCATGCCCAATGGAATTTATCGCGAGATTTAATAAAAGTTTCTCACGATGTGACAATCGTGGTGCGTGATATAGAGCGGGCAACGGACATTTTGTTAACAGGAAGGCAGGGCGTTAAGCGATTGGTCAGACTTGCTTATTTCAAATTATCTATAAAATCTGAGCCTAATTTGAATTTTAAAATCATTCGGAGACTTTATTTCCTGGAAGTTTCACTATGCAAAATGGATTTATAATTAGAAGAATCGATAAAAAAATCACTTTAGTTTCCTCTTCATCCTTCCTTTATGGGCTAGGGGAGGTACAATAAAAAAATAGAGCAACAATTAAAGTGACTGCCTTGTTTGTAAAAAATAGTTCAATAAAGCACACGAACATTCTTCAATTTGAAACTCGAAGGAAGTCTTGTAATTTGAAAATTTTCGTCCAAATAATTTTATAGATATTTTTCAACTTTTAAAGATATTAAATGTCATTCGAAATATCTTTAAACAGGCTTGTTTTCTTTCCTTCACAATACATTTTTTAAAACACAAAACGCCCTAATATCTTAATACCTCTCTAAGTTAGTGTTTTTGCCATAGAAAATAAACAAAAGGAGTAGCAGACCAGCAGCGCAGAGACCAACTTCAAGTTTTTACCGTTCGGGCTCGTTTTAGCTGTTAGCTGTTATTTTCAGTTGTGATCATTGTTACTGGCTTTCATTTTTTTTCATTTAATTTTTTGGCTTTTCCATCGGTAGCTTTGAACGTTAGTTTTGAACTACGCCTTTGCCCATGCTTTGGTTGCGGTCGGCTTTATTATTAAGCCTCACCAGAGATATATTTAATTTTAGAAGTAGGAATAGAGAACGGTTAGTGTTTAATTCAGTCCGACTCATAGCCCAGTATACAGCTCCTCCCTCCAACAAGTAATTAAAAGTTTAAAATTTCAGGTTGGCTCACTTAAACTAGGTTTTTATGACGTTACTGACAGGGACGGCGAAAAATACGTAATTCCTTTTTTCCTCTGTCGTTATGACCCGCCTCTTCTTTCATATCCCACCGTCCCGAGGAAGGGGGTTCCTACCTCTAAAATAAAATCTTTCAATGGCCTGACATTTTCTCTATACGCGGGAGGCTATAGGCAACCCCAGGCTCCGTTTAGCGAAGCTCAATCGCGTAGCGAACCTTCCTAGCATAGAAGCCATCTCCTCTGAAGTTGTTTCTTAAATGGAATAGTCGAATATGTCTATTTGAAGGGATCTCGTGAAGCGCATATGCCATCATGAATGAGAGTTTTACTAGGCTGCAATGAGTAGGGCTGAAAACCTAGACGTCATTAATATGAGTTCTAAATATTATGATATCATGGCCCAAATAACAATATTTTCAAACCGCTTCTCCTCTTCAAAATACGCGAGTTTTCTCTTAAAGGGAGGGGGAAGTGGAAATTAAAGTGATTTTATATCGGTTCTTATAACACCAGTCTGCATAATGAAAAATTTAGGAAATACCTTCATTGATTTTAGTATTCAAATTAGGCTAAGATTTTAAGAATAACTTTAAATAAGGACCTACGACCAATCGCGTAACGCAAAATTCTCGTGGCACGCTCCATGTCTTGCGCCACAATTGTCACATCACGCAAATTTTTTCAAATCTCGCGATAAATTGATTCAACACGGAACGTGCCACGAGAAAATTGTTTATAAAAGGACAGGGCTCTACGCGATAGGTCGGAGATCCTTATTTAAAATTATCCATGAAATTTCAAACTAATTGACGTATAAAAATCGTTCGGTGTTATTTCCTGGATAATTCACTATGCAGATTGGTCTTATAGAAGAATCAATAAAAAATTACTTAATTTTCCACTTCACCATCCCTTTAATGAGCGTCTAAATTGTTTCAAAGTATCGTGCCACAAGACCAATCATATATATATATGCATAAAGTGCCTTAACATCTAACAAGCATTATTACGACAAAGATTCGATACTCGATTATGAATTATCGCCATTTAAATCGAAGTTGCCAGATTTTGAATAAAGGCTGATTACTCGTGACCTATTCATCCGAATTGAATTTGGTGAAAACTTTTCAAATATGAATCGACCCCAAGGAATCCGAAAATCGCATTTATATCCTCGAGAATCCAATATTTACAAAGTTGATAATTTTGACATTTCCGGTTTCCGGTATAAGTATGCAAAGGACAACTGTGAAATGGGTAAAATATGAAAGAGAAATGCAAAACTTTTATAACGCACTTTATTCCAGAGCGCTAGCTTGAACAGTTTTTGAAATATAGTGAAATATGTGCGAAAACTGCAACGCGCAAAGACTTTTTTAACAGTCTGTACAAGCCCTGGGGGTATCGCACTCGATACTTGATAATCTTGGGCAACCGTAGTCTTCGGCGTTGATAACTTCGCACCCCAAGCACTTTGATAGGGTTTCGGCCTTCTCCGCTCCTTTCGTCACGTATGACGATGCTCTAGCTTGAATGTAGTCGGCGGCCTCCTGTGTCGTCTCGTATGGGTAATCTCCTCCCTCGAATGCTAGATCGCAATTTATACTTACATTTTTCGGATCTGGATCGGTACTTCAAGGAAGGTTTTAGAATGCCTTATCTTTAACCCGCCCTCTTCTTCTATACTTTAAAGTCACGTGACTTTCTGACCATGTAAACATGGCGCTCTTTTTAGACCAATCATGTTCTTATAGTAAACATTGCGTTTAAACCACGTGTAGGACAAGGGTTATTTATCACGTTGTCGAATATGATGCTTAAACCTAACATTGACGCCATGATTGATTCACTGACGCCATAGGAAGATTGGGTGAAAAATGTGACGCCGTGTTTGATTCACTGGCGCCATAGGAAGAAAAATGCGGTGGACGCCATGTCTGATTCATTGACCTCTGTTTCTTGTTACCGTTTTTATTCGTATCGTTCTAATTTCTTTAAAGGTAGACATTTTTAGAGACTCATTATTTCTTAACGCGCACTGAACTTAAGCAATTCCCATCCATAGCTAGCTCTCGTTTTCAGTCCGAGAAGCTTGACTTTATTCAGCAGCTCTCCCAGAGTATTTACTCTACTTCGAAAATCTTTGATACTTGGTATAAGTAGGACGCTACTCTGAGATGAGCGTTACCCAACTGCCGCCTTTCTAAGGGGTTAACGGGTACGCGAATATCAACGCATGTCAGCGTTTGTTTCGCTTCCTCCGACAGTTCCCCTGTGTTAGGAAGCAATCGAGTTAAGTACCTTCTTGAAATACTGTTCACAATCACAGGGTTGCCACGAAATTTTTATATTGAAATTCCGTGAATTTTCCTCACCTTGAATTAACTTACCAACATGATCTTCAAGCGCCACCCCGACGTAATAATGCGCCAACGATCGGTAGTGTTCCGATTTGATTAGAATCAAACTAATCCACGTATAGGGGATATAATCTTGAACAGCAGGTGTCTTAAACTTTTCATACGCTTCCCAGTATGCGTCGGATACTTCGACCACTTCTTGGGCGGCCTCAAAGTTATCCTCAATCGGTAACTTCTCCTGACTTGGAGCTTCATCCATGTATATTTCAAATAGACATTCCCTGGCCAGGGCTAGCATTAGATGACTCAGGAATTCCAAAGTAGCTGACTTTAGCTCCATAATGCCTGGGTTGCTAAAATTTTGGCGGATGTACCGGAACATACCGGTGGATCTGACGAAACTATCAACAGCTATGTGGATTCCCGTGATTTCTCTACGGTCCTGATTGGGGATTGAGGTTACGTTTCATTTAGACAATGGGGTCATTAAGGGTTACGCGTAACTATCATAAAAGCGTTCGCTATGACACGTGAAGAGCGATGCTACTTAAGGGTACTAGTCTCGTGTCTAGAGAAACTATATTGGAAACACCCTGCTAGTATTTAATTGTAAGAGTATGACTACATACAGCTAGCTAATAGGCATCATTGTGCCCCTATATCTCCCATGTTCATTTCCTCGCGCTATTTAAAACGTTAGTCGAGATAAATTATTATTCGCGTCATGTGAAATTCGTCGTACATAATTATTAGTCTATCTCTTTCCATAAAACCCGCCTAGATACGTTGAGATAAGGTTAAATTCATTACTTGTTCGGCACCAATCTGCGTATAGAGAGCAGCGATGTTGAATAAAACAGATGCTTTCTCAAAAGCAATTGTTTTTTGGGTATTTCCATGAGTTTTTCTTCTTCCTCTATTGCATTATCCTTTTCTGGCTTTACGAAAACTCTTTATGAATTCAAACCTAAAGGGCCCACAAAAATTTAGTCTATTCAAAAATACAAGAGCCAAAAGTAACGGGGGGGGGGAGAGAACACCCTTACCACGTGAAACGAATGCCCAAACTGAGGTAAATCGCAATTGATCGTAATATTTAAATAAAAGTTGTAAACCAGCTTAGTCTCTAGAACAGTGATGTCACTCTACGGGCCCGCGGGCCACTTGTGGCCCGCCCGGTCCTTTAATTTGGCCCCAGTTGAGTGAACAATTTAATGGTATTAATGGCCCGCCGAGGTAATTCTACGGGCCCACCCATACGTTCTGATGGCCCACCATAGGATGAATGAGAATCTGTATTGTGACAATAAATAATCATAGACAGTTCAAGGAATTCCTTCACGAATGCGATTCTGAATATGAAGATTTCGTGTATTATTGCGAAATTAGATGGCTAAGTCGAAAAAGTATGCTTAAACGCGCCTTTGGCCTTAAAGATGAGATCAAAATTTTATGGAAGAGAAAGGAAAGGGAGTGGCAGAATTTAATGATGAAAAATGGATTTGTGATTTTGCCTTTCTAGTTGACATGACAACACATCTAAGTGAGCTTAACTCGCGTATGCAAGGCAATAACAACTAATCAGTTCTATGTTCGAACATATCACGTGTTTTGAAGTTTAGCTCAGATTGTGGCAAAATCAGTTGAAAGTGAAAAATTACACTCACTTTCCCACATTATCGGGTCTGAAGCGCGTCAATACCCCCCAGAAATACGCAAAATTAGTATCGAGGCTTAGACAAGAATTTCCAGGATTTCAGAGAAAACAAACAATTTCTCGATATCTTTTCACGTCCGTTTTCTCAGAATGTTGAATCTGTACCACACAACCTACAAATGGAAATTATTGACATGCAATGTGATTCAACACTGAAAGAAAAATTCAAGAACACGGAGCTCATTGAGTTCTACAAAACGTGTGTAACTAAGAAAAAATATCCAGAAATTCGCGAAAACGCTCTTTTCATGAGCTCACTGTTTGGTAGCACATACATTTGTGAGCAAGTGTTTTCAGGAATGAAACAGACCAAAAGCAAGGGTAGAAATCGATTGTCGGATAGTCATCTTGAAAATTGCCTGAGTATTTCAACTTCTAAACTGGATTCCAATATTGATGAGATAATTAAACAAAAGAAATGTCAGGTTTCTCGCTAAAACTGGTAAAATTAATTGTAAAATTTATCAATTAAAGGAAAAAAGGTGAATTTTGATTGTGTGGCCCGCTTGATGGTCTCTAATTTTGAATTTGACCCACCGTGAATAAAGGTTGGACATCCCTGCTCTAGAAGGTGTTCTAATCGCCTAATAAATCACAAATAAAACATTTAATTAACGGTTATTTTAGTTAATTGAATTTAATTATTAACTTTTCTCATGTCTACAAGCTCTTGAATAGCGTTTTCGATACGAACGTTTTCTTCGAAAGGTTTGTAGATAAAATTCCAAAAAAAGTCAATTATCGTTGCCATAAATTATTATACGAAAACTTAATAAAATCCATTTGAAAATAAAATTTAACGAACTTTCAATGGTTTTTTTAAATCAACAAATTTCGTTTCTTTTAAGCCTAAAGGTATCATTGGAATCCGTCGCTCACTACGATCACTACAAAATAGAAACAAATGAAGGAAAAAAAAAGGTTTCTGTAAAACAGGCGTGAAATTCCTCGCTTTTATTTCAAAACTTCAAGATGAATTATTTATAAAATAATGGTGTCAATAAGCTCCCTGAATTAATTTTAGGAAAACTGCCAATGCTCTAAACAACAATAGAAAGGCCTCGGAATAACTTTCCCCGCTACCACGGTTTAGAAACAAAAATAGATGAAATTATCTATGCACTTTTGATAGTAAATAGGGGTGTGCGGGTACCCGATACCCTAAGATTACCCGGAATTGACTTTTCTAACTACTCGAAACTACTCCCACTCCCCATTACCCGTGTCAAGCTGAAACAGGGGCTACGACAACCAGGGCTTCCAGAATTATAGGATTATATAGGACAGTAAAATATTAATTTTTTTTAAAGAACCAGTACAGCGAAAAAAATTATTTCCCGTCTTTTTTGATCTAGCAAATGACAACTAATAGACTCCATATTAGTTGCCCACATGCAAAACTCACCATGGTGATGCACACTGAATGTTCAGTTATCAGAATCATAATATACCGAGCTATTTTTAACTAGTTAAGCTAGAATACTAGGGAAACCATCCATATTTTATGATATTTGTTAGACCCGAGTCCTGGTTTAACCGATGGGTTTGCTTAAAATTCGCCTAAATTTCAAAATCATAGGATTTTTGGCAATTTTAGCCAAAAATTATAGGGCAGTTTTAAAAATATAGTGCTCAAAGATAATGTTACTAGTCAGATCGCAAGGATTCATAAACTTCAGCTGAGTATCTTATATTTCTTATCAGTTTCCGCCATTTATTTTTTCGAATGACCGAGGAGAGAAAACTGGCTATATGATTAAATTCCTGCATGTTTTACAACTATTTGACAATATCAAGTAAATAAGCCTAACGTCATTGGTCTGATTTTATGTTATCGGTAATAACCGCAATGGTAAAAAATGTGTCAGCGTTACTATTTTCCCAAATGCTGATAAGTTTTTTGGAGCGAAAATTAATAATTCGTGCAATGGTCTTCTAGGAATTCTCCAAAGAATTGTATAATTCCATATATATTCTGAACCAAAAATGCGCTCTCGATACTAAGAATATGTTAACGTGGCTTTAGCTTCATTGTAACCAAATCTCATAAACATAACACCTTTGTCATTTTAATGTTAAATTTTCGTGCAAATAATTAGGGCATAGTTTATTTGAAAATAAGTAGCTCTTGAGTCTAATAAGGAGGTTATCGCCTCGAAAAATTAAAGAATTGGTTTAGAATCCGAGACTTGCCAAATTCTTAAAGTAATACGAGTTGGTTCTTGGTGAACGTCTTTCATTAATATTTGAGAAAATATTTTCAATGAACAGGAAGGAGATTTTTCGCTTATGCCTTTGTTCTTAACCAGTGATCGTTTCAATTCCTTTGCATCTACGCACCCGTTTTTGAGTTTCAAAATTCAAATATTATTCGGAACAAATCAAGCGAATTAAAACGATATTTTCTCTGTTATATACAAATGGGTAACTTTCATAATTTCATTGTGACATTGTTTTCAAAGACGTCAAGTTTCCTAAAGTTTATCAGTCTTTATAACTACTGGTAGTAGGGTTTTGTATTGTAGATTGAACTGAATATTAACCGCAAAATTATCATATAGACAGTTGACCTATGTGCAATATTCAAAAAAATGTTGATACTGTAGCATGGCTGCCAGAATCCTTGGAGCTTCCGCTCCTTGGATGTGGCAGGGCATATTGCCTTTATGCTACAAGCCCCTCCCCCTTTCAATATATGTGTTTCTAAGAAACTGAATTTAGTTAGCTCCCCGGAGTCGTTTTGTATTCGTGTCTGATACGGGTTTTAGCCCTTTGTAGGATAACAGAAAATAAAATATTGATATTGGATAAGATTGAAAGTTGTCTTTTCTTTATTTTCTGGCCCTCGGGAAGAAATTCCCTTTATCTAGAAATTATCCAAGGAGGATTACATAAATGGCGCCCGAACAGAGACTCGAAACGTGCTAGGTCTTAAGCCCCGGTATTGTCCTTAAAGGCAATTTAGTAATTATTTTGTTGAATATAACAATATTTTTGTATAAATTTAAATTAAATTAACCTAAAACTAAAATGTCCCACGGTTTGGATCAACAAACTTAAAGATCACCTCAATCTACTGAACATGAGGAGGAAGAGGAAAAGTAATCACAAAAGAGTTATGACGATTCAAAGGAATAAGAGGTTTTAGCATCTACAAGGGAAGATGGCGATACGCTAGCACCGCCTGAAACTGAGGATTCTTTGGAATGCTTCAACAGAGTTCTTCGCTTTGAAGAAGCTAAGGACGAAGAAGAAAGTACTGCAGCCTCTTCACCAGCTATTTTAGTTTAGGAATTTACTCCCTAACAATTATTCCCTCATAGGAGCATTCCCGCTCCAAAGGGAAGTTCTACTCCCTCTGCTTTCCCTTCTCCAAAAGGAGTTAAAACCCAAGATACCCTTATTCATCTTGAACAAGATTCAAAGAGTGTCAGGTCTAAAAAGTAATATTGCTAAGACTTAACAAAATCCTAAAATTAGACATTTTGGAACTCAAATGTCTCCGTAACATCCCTCTAGGACTCGTGGATCCAATAGACAACCTTTTAAGTTTGGACCAGACAATACAGCTGAGGAAATAGGGAATCATAAAAAAACGTCTTGGTTTGGACCAAGGCCGAAAAATCAAACGCTATGTGTGAGGTTTATCAATTGGCTGAAGTTCAGATATTGCAATTGTATTAGTTATTTACATCCCTTTAATCCTTAATCAATATTAAATTCAATCAACTGATTTTACTATTAATCGATCCATTCCCTCTAAATTAATTTAAAAAATTACATATCGACGCTTTTTAAAGAACAATACATTTTCCGAAAACATTTTATCATGAAATTTCCCTCTCCGTGCTTTAGAATTTCTTGGTCATAACTCAGTCTTCATTTGAAACGTCACCACCCCTTTCTGCATTGTGGGCGCTACTTGTACACTGGTTACGTATTACGCGTAATCATTTTAGTACGGGTAAAGACCATTTCGGAAAACACACAGGGGCGAGGCCACCATTGGGGTATTCTCCCTCGCACCAAGGGTCACCGCCAGACGGTAACAAAATTCACTACAGGCTGCAGTGCTAGTCAGCTCGCAATGCCCATAGCGGTGCTTCTAGGCGAGAGAGAAGACCCCAATGGCGGCATCACCCTTGTGTTTTAGTTTCTCTGTATGTAATTTCTAAAATGGTCTACTCACTTACAAATGTACACCTATTACACTGAGTGATCGGTCATTCAGGCGCTAGCTACTGTAAAGCCACAAACATAATCATTCATGTACACGAATGTTTTATAGTTTAAGGTTATTAAGGTTGGTGGGCAAGTCCGGGGTGTCATGTACCGTTTACTAATGTGAAAAGAGTTCGACCTATATGGTAATATTGGCTGAGTGTGTTGCAACGGCTCACTGGAACCACTGGTGATTATAAAATGCCATACATTGGGAAAATAGAAGGGAGGGGTGTCGGAGTTAAATGTGACCTTCTTCGCATAACTAGTGATGAATAATGTGTTTAACTATATTATTTCCGCGGGAAATGAATATAACAAGTCATTGGAACTGAGAAGTATTTCTGTTTATGTAATCTATACCCTTTACCACACAGGATAAACTTTGTTGCTTTGTCTTAAGTAGACGACATTCACTGTACACGACAGTCCTATCAACAACTTAAAACAGATTTAAACTTCTTTTGGTGCAAACTTGAAAATTGTCAAGCCAGCAACAATTAAAACTATGTTGGTCAAGGAGCTTCCTGTTTGATATGAGATTAATAGGGGTTTTGAATTGGATCATGAAATATGGGTAAATTTTTACTTAAATTCGGGGTAAATATGGACTTGAAATGAGGGTAAATATGGGATTGAAATGGGGGTAAATATGGAATTGAAATGGGTTGTAAATATGGACTTGAAATGGGTTGTAAATATGGACTTGAAATGGGTTGTAAATATGGACTTGAAATGGGTTGTAAATATGGACTTGAAATGGGTTGTGAATATGGACTTGAAATGGGTTGTGAATATGGACTTGAAATGGGTTGTGAATATGGACTTGAAATGGGTGTAAATATGGACTTGAAATGGGTTGTAAATATGGACTTGAAATGGGTGTAAATATGGACTTGAAATAGGTGTAAATATGGACTTGAAATAGGTGTAAATATGGACTTGAAATGGGTGTAAATATGGGCTTGAAAAGCGGGTAAATATGGACTTGAATTGCAAGTAAATATGGACTTGAAATGCGGGTAAATATGGACTTGAGTGCTCATTTAATTGTAAAGATAAAATTGGAAAATTGAGACTGGATGAAAGATAAGTGTAGTTTTAATTTTAATTTCTTAGTTTAATTATAAGCTATCCATTAATTTAACCAAAAAATCGTGTTTTGGGTATAATTTCACCTTGAGTTTACTTAACTTTAAATTAAAGGTTTATCTCGATTACGCTTAAATCAAATATTATAATTCGAGAAAGGTTATTTTATTTCGGAAGTAGATAATTGTAAACATAATGTTTTTGGAAAAGGCGTAACATTGTTACACCATTTCCACAATATTACTAACCTAAGTCTAACCAAACGAAACAAAACCTAACCTAACCTGACCTAATACTATTTAGTTGAAAAATTCAACTTAAACCTAACCAAATTATCCATATCTGACCTAGTTCTTTTTGAGTTCATATAAGCCAGCTAGGCAAGTTTACACCATAATAAACAACTATGGTTTTTCGCATATCTGTTTTTCCGCACTTTAGAGAACTGCTGTAACGGTTCGCCGCGTTTGCGAGAATCGCTGTATCGGTAATTGCTGTAATGCGTAAACTGCCATTTCGGGAACCGCTATTTAGAGAACTGTTGTTATGAGGACCGCTATTATGAAATCTGCACAAGAGGTAAGCCTGTAACTGTGTTAATAAACGAAGTGGAAAAAATTGGTAAGTTTAAAGAAACGTTTCTGGATGTGAGACACGGATCAACGCGCATAGGAAGTTTGAACCCGGCTTTCAGCGCGCCCGCGTAAAATGGAATACGACTAAGGGCACTGAAAGAGGTTAGCAGGGCATCGCGAAGAGTGAGGAGGTGGGGCAGGTGGTTGCAAAAAAGCGCAACCGCTTGACAGGGTGGGTCGGCATTAAGGAACAGTGAAAGCGTTTGGATTCGGAAGGCTGCGATTCTGCTGGCAATGTGGACCAACCACAGGCCACCCCCGGGATAGAGAGAGCCCGATGAATCCCAATGGACACCTGCCCTAAGGAAATCAACGAGCAACTTCTGCCACCCCACAATCGTCGCAGGAGGAGGATCCAGAATCTTAAGTCTGTGCCATAAAATTGAAGCCGCAAGTTGATTGATAAGGAGCACCCTACCAGTAAGTGAAGACAAATGCCTGTATCTGGCCCAACTCCCGAAAGCTCAGTCCAATTTTGTGATTCATAAACTTTTGTATTGTCAAGATAAATACCGAGGAACTTCCCACCATCAGTCCGCGCAGGGATCGGGAGGGGGAGCGTTGGAGGGGAGGTACGCCATGCACCGCACCACAGAACGAAAGAATTAGCGTAATTGATTTGAGCACCTGAGGCGAGGGAGTAGGTAGTTAAGCAGTTATCAAGGATTGCGAATTCATGTGGGTGACGGATAAGGGATGTGAAGTCATCAGCAAAGGTAGCGGCCACGGTCTCGAAGTACGAGGGATTTTTTTGGCGCGGGATGAAACGGCGGAGAGTTGAGAGTAGTGGTTCAATGGTGAGAACAAAAAGTAGGCCGGAGAGTGGACAACCCTGTCTAATAACACGCCCGAACGGAATGGCCGAGGTCAGAGTGTTATTAACCCTGACTTGAAATAAAGGAATCTGTGTAAATAAATCGTGAACAATTGGTGAAAAACTGCGGGAAACCGTAACGGGCTAAAAAGGAGAATAAGTAGTCTTGGTTAACTCGGTCAAAACCTGTGCAAAAATCAATGTTCACGAGGGAGAGGGATTCATTATTTTCGTTCGCTAGAGCGATGCTATCTCGTAGTGTAGCGAGGGTGTTGTAAATGCATCTACCGGGAATGGAGTATGTTTGGGAAGGAGCGATAAGATCGGCAATGACTGGATTCAGACGATCGCTAAAAACTCTGGCATAGATTTTATAATCGCAGTTGGTTATGGAGACAAGGCGCCATTTTGCCAAATCGAGAAGATTTCCTGACTTAGGAAGTAACGCATTAGCCGATAAGGCAAATCGACGTAAGTACCTGGGGTGATTTGGGAATGAGGTAAAAACCTGTAGTAAAATTGGCCCGAGAAGGGTCCAAAAAGTGATTTAAAATTCGACTGGAAGACCATCAAGGCCGCTAGCTTTGCTATAAAGGACAATGAACCTAAATTTGCACTAAGCACGGACATGTGGACTTCGAGGACAAACGACGCTTATTTAAGCCTGACACTCAGTCTTGTAGATGATAGTATTACCAGACACACGGTTGTCTTGAATGTGAAGCCATTTAGCTGTATACACAAAGGAGTAGATATATGGAGAATGCTCAATGAAAATCTAAATTTCTGGAAATTCTGAACGTGCCAAGTGTTGGCCATAATAACTGACAAGGGGGCAATCATGCTTGAGCTGTGGGAATCTGAAATTTGAGGAGCCTTCCATGCGTAAATCATACCCTTCAATTGGTTATTAAAGATGGTATGAAACGTGTGAAAAATACATTAGGGGAAATACTAAAAAGAACTCGGTCCATTGTGGGACATTTCAACCGATCATCTACGTCTTCAACAAAGCAATTTGAAAACCAAATTACCCATGAAGCACCAGACCATACACTTCTCCAAGAAGTGCCAACACGTTGGAACTCAACCTTCTACATGGTTGAGAGGGTAGTTGAACAAAAACTACTCCTACAATACACTTTTGGAGATACTGCCTGTCCAGAGCAGCTTTCCGACGACGATTTTACTGTATTAGAGCAATTTGTGACTCTCTTACGCCCAATTGAACTACTTAGCAAAGTTTTGAACATAGAAATTGCACCCTTGGATCCGTGATGGTTGGTATTAACTTGCTCTTAAACAGATTAGAAACGCCTTATTTGGAAGAACATGAATACATCAAGGAAATGAGAAACGCAATAGTGATGTCACTGAACACAAGATTTAAAGATATGAAAAAAACACCCTCTATGCCATGAGCACTCTTTTGGATCCACGCTACAAAGTAGATGGTCTTTCTACCTTGCAGAATGCTGAATTCGTGGAAGGGAAAATAGAAGACGAGATTTATTCCATAGCATTAAAGAGCCAAAATATTCAGGAACCTTAAGCGCAAGAAAATGCTAAATCCAGTAAAAATTATCTTCATCCTAATAAAAATTCTTTGATCATATGGGATGATTTTTCCTCAGTTGGATCCCTCAGATTGAAAATTAAGAACGAAATAGAATCCTACCTTAAAGGGCAATGTGATAAAAATGAATGTCCTTTCCTGTGGTGGAAAAACAACGAACATTTATATCCAAAACTCACTTGTTTGGCCAAAAAAATGTTGACGATTCCTACAACTTCTGCTGATAGTCAGCGCGCATTTAACATAACTGGGGATTCTGTCACTCCTAAGAGAAGTCGTCTGAAGTCACAAAAAGTTGAAAAGTTTTTGAACAAGTGCCTTTTTTAAATACTGCTTTATTACATAATGCAAATAGTATTATTTCTTTTGATTCATTCAAGTTGAACGCATCAAACACGGGAGAAAAGTGTTTTTCTGTGATACAGTTTAAGAAATTTCCAAAAATATAAAAAATTCTCAAAATAAATAGTTTTACATATCTAGTCTACTACATATACTCAGATTCAAGTTATAAGCTGTGAGTTATTATCAAAATAAAGTTACTGTTTTTCAACCTATATTTTAGCATCAATTTTCTTATTTATTGTTATTATTGATATCGGTTAATTTATCGGTATCGGTTTAATCGAAGGATCGGGTAAAATATCGGTATCGGTAGGTAGCGGTTCCCCAAGTATCGGATTATATCGGTATCGGTTTAAACTGGTATCGGCCCATATTTTCATACTCAATCTTCATTACTTGTTCTTAACTTTGACTAAAGAAGTTTCCCGTAGCAGAGGTGAAATTCTTATACAATTTAAATATAATAATTAATATTAATTTTTTCCATCGACTGTTACTAAAACAAATTGTAGTTTTAATTTAACGTGTAAATTATCGTTTTTAAAAATTTCGGTAGTTTCATATCTCATAGGGGTAGTTTATCTAGTGAAATAAGTTGTCGACATTATGGCAATTGCTTAAATTAGTATTCTAGGTTATGACAGTTGAAGAAATTCGATGTCGAGCTTACACGATTTTTATAGAAAATCGATTAGAGGAATGGGAAATACCCTTTGTATCTACTAGATTATCGGCCAACATGAATATCAAATATTTATGTTTGTAATTAACACCACCTTTAGCTGGGCTTTGTCTTTTCCTATACCTTATAAACAACATTTTTCACTTACTGGCTTCTGAGCCTTTGGCTATTCCACAGGGACGCCAATCTATGATCATTGGATTCTAACACCACCATCAACCGGTCTTTGTCTACCCCACGTAGACCACAAATTCAACAATCCGAACCCCTTTCTTTACCAATAAGTTTGAATATTGTTTTTCGTGTACCCTATGAAGACTACGAAGAGACATTAACTGTTCAGAGTTGGCCGAAAGTTAAAACCACATTGATATGAAAAACTATTAGGTCCTTTAATAGAACCGACTGTCATGACGACAACAATTTCGCGGTAATTAAAGGTCTAATCGTAAAAGGGTTTAAATATTGAATCCAATTAGAAGAATTAGTTATCGTAACGATATCCAATTTAGTTGTTCTCACAGAAGACTTTGGTATCGTAAAGATACCAATATAGTGGTTCACACAGAACACTTTGGAATCACAAAGGTATCCAATAGTGGTTCACACAGAACACTTTGGAATTACAAAGATATCCAATAGAGTGGATCACGTAGAACACTTTGTATCTGTAAAAGGTACAAAATAAATAGGTAGAAGCTTCACACGCAGAACAATGAATCCAATGTACATTCAGATTTATATGATATACCAGGAGTTCATAATAACCCGAAGTACGAAACTGGTTAAAAACCCCGTAACAACAAAGTTTCGCCGTAAAGCTCAGCGGATTCATACACCGCTTAACTCCCAAAGAAATAGTTACCCCATTTTTTAGCGCCCACGCACATTAACTTACACACTTCCGGTTTAGCACTATTTTTATCTTGCGATTTTGGGAGCGAAAATGGCTCACGTGTGCTTTTGTCGGAAC
Organism: Phalangium opilio; assembly: GCF_054372755.1. NCBI lineage: Eukaryota > Metazoa > Arthropoda > Arachnida > Opiliones > Phalangiidae > Phalangium > Phalangium opilio. The sequence goes on along the minus strand of NW_028324200.1, from coordinate 513,466 downwards.
GGTGTAAATTAAGCCTTGGCTAAGAAGTTGGCTTTTAGTCGGAGTTTCTAGTTTTCTACAAAACATTTAAACGATCGTCAATGATGTTTTGTTGTGATATGTGTGAGTGAGAATTCCGTGGTTAAATTAAAACGGTTTGGACAAATTTACTCCCAGTATCTTTAATATAAGAATTGCAACGTGTTTCTCCGTCCACCATATCGCCATTTTCGTTTTCGACGGAAATCCCATCCAACGGAAGTTTTGGAACGAAAACCAAGGAGCATAGATACCACTACGATATACTTTAAGGTTGTATGTCCATAAACAGGCTCATCCTTTCTATGCGCAACGACAGAATCTTTTTGTTCGCGATTTTTACCATTAGCTCTATGGCCAGTTTCATACTTCCCCCCGAAGGGGGGTTATTATGAACTCCTGGATATACTACAAAACAAAACCAAAATTACGTTTTAATATGGTAATTCAATTTATTACATATACATAAAAATCCTGATAAATACAATGCACTCGAGCGCAATGATAAACACTCTAATTATATACTCAAATGGATGAATAACACTTGAGTGAAAGTCAATATAATTAGTACAATTAATGAACCAAAAAAAAGGATAGTCAAAGCCTTAATACGTTTCTTAAAATTAAACAAAAGTTTATTTAAACTTATACTAGAGGTTGCCTTTTAGCAACGCAAATCCCTTGACGAAACGAGCAGCTCAAAATTAGGCTTAAAAGTTAATTTCATGGGTGAACCACGTGGCCACGTGAATTTGCCCCAAATCTTGTCTCGCGCAATTTTTTCTGCAGTATTTGGTTTTACTGACTTGGATCGTTTACGAAAGGGGAAAATCTGAACTGAACTAATTCGCTATCGGCACTGAATATAGGGGCGCTGTAATGTTTTCAAAATGGCCGTTTCAACGGGGTATATAATGTGTTTATCGACATAGCGCAATTAAAGAATTAAGAATTTTAAATGTTGACAAGTTTAAGGTAACATTATTTTAAATTTATACATACGCGAATTACAACGGAGGGATTGAAAACGATGTCAAAAAGAAGCAGAACAGATACATAAGTGCAAACACGTCGTATTATGTGGCAGTGGCATACAAACTTGTAGAGAAGACCAAGTCTTGACAATCGTAAAGCTTTACTTAAAATGTTTGATAATAACTAGTTATCTTAAATAAATTTAAAAATAACGGTTTTTCAATTGCAAAAGAAATTGGATTTTAATTTATTTAAATTATCTTGCGCAAAGTGCTTCTATTTTTTTCATTCTAACTAGTTATCTTCAAGGGCTTACCAGTAGTAGAATCACATGGGGTGACCGCATGTTTGTTGGCGACAGGGGTGCTGCTGTTTGCGCTAGAGGGCCGTAGAGGTTCAATTATAGCTAGCGCAGGTAAAGGGTTAGCGTTGGCTAAAGGGTACGCCGTGGGTTCATTCCCAAAATGAAACGTGCCTGAATGAGGTTTAGCGTGGATTAACGTAAATTCGGAAAAATCCCAACCTAGAACGACATCGCTATCAACGGAGTTGGATACGGCGAACACGTACATCCAAGACCGTCCGGCGATGGTAACGTTTAACGCGGCTTCACCAGTAACGTGAAACGGGGTTAAATCGGCGTTATTCATTTTTGTTCCTGACCACGGGCGTAAAGTATCTGACTTACCGCGTGCTTTACCCCATAGAGTAGTGGATATAGCGGAAATTTCTGCCCCACTGTCTAACACTGCTAAGCCTTGATATTGACCTAACGTTATTTCTACTTGAGGTCGGTGGGCAGCCACTCGTACCTTCGTTTTGAGATTTTTCTCAGGAATGACTTTCTTGTCATCGGGCCCTTCAGGGTACTCTAGGGGGAGGTTCTGCCAGCTGGGGTTATCAATGACAGAAGAACCTATTGGCGAAAAGGCATGTGACGTTTGTGGTGAAATGGGTTCATTGAGAGCGGCCTGAATCACGCCTGAAATTTGATTTGGGGAAGATTCATCTTCGCTAGCTGCCGTGGCTATGCTAGAAACTGTCACGGGAGGGTTAGACGCGTGGTGTTCGCTTGCCCTATTGCCATTTTGACGCCTAGCGCGGCATTGAAACGACTTGTGTCCCATTCTGTGGCATTCTGTGGCATTTCTTACATTGCACTTGCTTAGGTTCCCTGACTACATTACTGGCGGTATTATTTACATGTGGCGATGAATTGTGGCTATTCTTAGGAAGCCCTGTACCCTGAATGGAGTCCCTAAAAGTTTGAGGTGGGTTTAAATTTTGGACAGGCCGAGGCCTATTTTGAAAGGTAGGACGTTGGCTTCGCGGATTTTTACCATCGAAAGCCTGACAACGCTTCCACAGATTCTCTGCCTTTTGAGCGCTTTCTAGAACATCTATTAGCCTTGGGTTGTCTGGTAACCTCATAAAGGGAATTAGATGTGGATTAAGGCTGTCGAGAATGTGAGTAACTACAGCTTGAGGAGTCATGCAAGGGTCATACTGTAGTGCTAAACGTTCCATCTCTAGAATAAAACCTAAGACTGGTTCGTCTTCGCGTTGCTTACGCCTATTCAGCTTGTTTTGCAGCTGCTCTTTAAAATCTACACCGATAAATGCTCTTCAAAAGTGTTCTTTAAACTCCGACCACGTGGGAATACTTCGCGCCATACGGTCAAACCAGTATAAAGTGTCGCCCTCTAACATTCTTTCTACTAAATCCCTTAACTGTGGGTCAGTTAAATTACATATTCTTTGGAAACGCTCAGCCTCCGACAGGAAAATCAAAGGGTCTTTTCCCGCGCGAAATTTAGGAATTTGCGGTGGGTCTGGTCTAGCGTATATACTAGGATTTGTAAAATTTGGAGGGGGAATGGACAAATTAGGGAAGCTATAAGAGTTCAACATTTGACCATTTCCACTGGTTGACGGTACATTAACATTAGAATTACTTTGATTACTATTAGCATTTAAAACACTAGGAGAAGCGCCTGATGGCGGCATATTCGTGTTAGACGAATTAATAAAACTACTAGGACTAATAGGACTAGTAGCAGTAGGAGTGGTCCCTGGAAAACCCAAGTTAAATTGACCATTGGTCAAGGAAGTTATTAGACTCAACTGTTGTTGGTTTTGTTGGGCTACTAGATTAGCTAGTAAAGCACCCATACGATTTGCAATATCGTCAGCCAAAGAAGATTGGCTAGTAGTCGGGGTAGTGTTTGTGGTACCCGAAGTAAGACTACTGGTTATAGGGGTGGCTGTATTTGAATTGGGATTTCCAGAACCATTTGGATCACCTTTTGAAGACATTGTGTCTACTAATTTAGAGGAATCCTGATTTTGATAATTTGAACAGTTTGTGTTTATATCTAAATCTACGTTATCTGATAACACAGGATTATCCTCGTTTTCGTTTAAAAATTCCTGTGAGGGGGAATAAATTTCTGTTTCTTCACCAGAAGAAATAATATCTAAGTTACGGGCCTGAGATCGCGTATAACGTTTTTCCTTATCCATAAATTATACACTCTTAATGTAAACAATAATGATAATAAAATAGTGTCCCGTACTAGTAGTAGGTCGATAATTTAAAAAAAAAATTATTTGTGTCCAACCTTATTGTGTTCGGCGTAGAGTGCCGCTCCGGAGTCCCGCGGTCCTTCCGGAAATGATGGGCGACGATCCGCGATGAAAATGTTTTATTATTATTATTATTGTTGATGAGGCGGGGCTCACGCCCTAGCACCGATGCCAAGGGCATATTGTGCAACCTCAAAATCAGGCCTTGAATAGGCCCGTAGCCGCAGCGTAGCGAAGAATTCGCTCCACCGTAAAAGAGGAGACCCGCGAGGGCTCCACAGTGTGTGAATCAAAATGTTCTAGTCTAAGCGAGGCGAAGAAGTCGCACTCGCAAAGTACGTGAGCGGATGTTTCTTCCTTCTCCTGGCACTACCTGCAGAGGGGGTCGTCAGCAAGACCCATCAGATGGAGGTGCCTATTTAGCCGACAGTGTCCGGTCAGAATACCGGTGGCCAGCCTAATATCCCATCTGCTGAGCGAAATTAGGTCTCTAGCACGAGACCTGCAGGGACCATTGACTAACTGTTTTGTCTGTCTCTGGCCATCCATGTCATGCCAGAGCTGGTTTTGTATGACAGTCATCCTGTCATGCAGGCTCCGTTTGACATGCCCGTAGGGGATGGGGACGGCCGGCTCCGGCCCCAAGAGCTTGGCCTCCGCGCCCCTTTTCGCAAATCTATCGGCTTGCTCATTGCCATAATAACCGCTATGCCCTGGCACCCAGTACAACAGAACCCTGTTGCAGGACGCCAGTTGCGCTAGCAGATCAAGGCAGCTACGCACCAGTTGAGAGGTAATCTGACACTGGTCCAGCGCATTCAGGGCGGCCTGACTGTCAGAATAGATCCTCACAGTCCGTCCGTTATACCCTTTGTTAATGCAGTAGTCTGCGCAATAACAGATCGCGGCAATTTCCGCTTGGAACACACTAGCAAAGGTGCCCAGGCAAGCAGAAAAACCGACCCTTGTAGTTTGGCAGTAATAGCCGGCGCCAGCGCCGGAATCAGTCTTGGAACCATCGGTGAACCAAATAGTTTCACCCCCAGTGCCAAGAGGCAGCAGGTTAGTCCACTCGGCCCGACTGGGAAAGTGGATGCTGAATGGCTTAGTGAAATCAAAGCTGGTAACGGTTTTGTCAGAGCACATCGTTAACGACGGCTCAAGTGCAGCGTACTCCCGAAAGAGCTTCGTATGGCTGTAATCCCAAAGTCTTGGAACCCAACAGCCATTAATGTGGAGCCTGTAGGCCCCCATGACAGCCTCCTCCTCAATGAAAAGATGAAGAGGTAGCATGTCAAGAAGCACCTCCAGGGAAGCAGTTGGGGTCGATCTCATGGCCCCTGTAACACCAATGCAGGCAAGCCTTTGAAGCTTGCGCAGGGCAGCCTGCACCGTCTTCAGCCGGACCCTTGTCCACCAGACAAGTGCCCCGTAAGATAGTATGGGTCTGATGATCCCAGTATAGAGCCAGTGTACAGCCTTGGGGTTGAGGCCCCAAGTCTGGCCGACTGAGCTCCTGGTCCTCCAGAAAAGCATCTTGGCCTTCTTGATACACCGATCAAGATGCGGCTTCCATGTGAGTCTGCAGTCAAAGGTCACCCCCAGGTATTTTACCTCGGAGGACTTTGTCAGGACCTGGCCAAAGAAGGAGATATCATTGAACAGATCCTTAGTATTCTTCCTCGTAAACGGAACAAGGACAGTTTTATCAGGATTAACGGAAAGGTTAACCGCCTGACACCATTGCTCCACGCTAGAGAGAGCAGATCTCATAAGTGTGGTGACAGTATCCGGGAACTTCCCGGTAAAGACTATTGCTACATCGTCCGCATACCCGAAGCAGCTACAGCCCCCAGCACCCCCGAGTCTCTCCAAGAGTTCGTCCACCACCAGGCACCACAACAGGGGGGAGAGCACTCCACCCTGAGGGCAGCCCCGGCTGGTAGTCACCCCTAGAGAGTCCCCAAGGAGGGACGCCGACACCTCGCGGTCGGTAAGCATGGACTTGATCCAACGGCCAAGAGTGTCGATGATGCCAAATCTCTTAACAGCTTCAGTAATAACCGAGCTAGAGACCTTGTCAAAGGCCCCCTCAATATCGAGGAAGACGGCCAGTGAAATTTCCTGAAACTCGAATGCCCTGTCCAGGCAATTCGTGAGGCCGTGAAGGGCCGTCTCAGCTGATTTACCTTTCTGGTAAGCAAATTGTGAAGAAGAGAGAGGAGTTACCGAAAGTACCTCGTCTCTAATGTACCTGTCCACCAGCTTCTCCAGGATTTTGAGGAAGAAGGAGGTCAGGCATATGGGCCTAAATGCCTTCGCCTCGAGGTAGGAAACCTTCCCGGGCTTGGGAATAAAGATGACCCTAGATCGCTTCCAATCACAAGGTATGTGACCGAGAGCAATGCAAAGTCTATAGATTTTGCATAACGGAGAGGCGATGTGGTCTAAGCCCTCCTGCAAAAGCCGAGGGAAGACCTCATCGGGTCCCGGAGACTTGTAGGGCTCAAAACAGTTGACAGCCCAACGAAGCTTGGGAATCGTAACAACCTGCCTGGCTACAAGCCAGTCCTCTCTCTTCGCCCTGTGCAGAACAGGGTATAGAGAGTCAGGGTTTGTTGGATTGATTGGAGTGGAGTCAGGGAAGTGGACCTCCAGCATATGCTTGAGAGTCTCAGCCCCAGACTTAGTGTACACACCCTCCTGCAACTTAATAGTGTTAAGACGATGTGTGTTGTCGTGCGCTAGGATCTTCATGACCCTAGCCGTGGCAGGGACATTGGAGACTTGCTCACAGAAGGTCCGCCAAGAGTCCTTCTTAGCAGCTCTAATGGCCCTGTTGTAGGTATTAAGGGACTGCCTGTATCCAGTCCAGTCTCCCGTGCGCTTGGCTTTGTTGAAGTGCCTGCGCGTGTATTTCCGAAGCCGGCTGAGATCCGCATTCCACCAAGGGACAAGCCTCGAGCGGTTAACGGTCTTGAGTGGGCAGTTCCGGTGAAACGACTCAATGATAGAGCTCTCTAAGTCACCAGCAGCCCTATCAAGTTCGTAAGGTGAAGTGAGTTTAGGGGTGTGACCATCTCCGTAGCGTAGGATAAGGTCTTCCTTATAGCCGGTCCAATTGGTCCGTTTTGGATTGCGTACCTCCGTCCCCGCCGGGACAGAGGTAGTCGCGACAGTAAAGCAGATGTGCCTATGATCCGACAGAGACGGCTCAGTAGACACATGCCAGTTAGACACGGAAGATGCGAGGTTTTCCGTGGCTAGCGTGAGGTCAATGACCTCCCTTCTATTAGAAGTAACAAAAGTGGGTTCATTGTTTTGATTAAGAATATGGAGTTTACAACCAACTAAATATTCTAGTAAATCATCACCTCTCCTGTTGCAGTCAGAACTGCCCCACGTGATGTGGTGAGCGTTGGCGTCGCAGCCAATGATTAGTTTGTCCCCTCTCCTTTCACATTGATCGACCAAATTGATCACCTCAATTGTCGGGAGAGAGTCCGCGTCGTGGGCAAAGTAAGCAGAGGCGGCCGTGATAGTCAACTTGGCATTCCCAGTGGCCAGGACTAGCTTCACGGCCGCCGTGTCCTGGGACGTGTACAGCGGTAGAGAGATACAGCAAAGATCCCTCCGAACCAGAATACACGCCCTAGGTCTAGCAGCAGTATGGTCATAAAATAGTGACCCTGCCGCGTCAAGACCGAGGATTTTGCCATGGCATATCCACGGTTCTTGTATGAGGGCCAGATCAAGACCCTCTATAGCAAACCTCCTGCAGAGTACCGCAGAGGCCGCCTTACTATGGTGCAGATTGATTTGAATCGCACGTAGCGTCCCCATGGTCCCTAAGAGAGGGGTTCAGAAGGGACCTAGCTACACCTCATCAGTCCCGAGAGGGCCAGTGGCACCTCCCCCCCTGACAGGCAAGCTCCCAGTCCCAAGATCCTCCCCCTCACCAGGACCACTAGAACGCTCATCGGCTGAACCCCGAAGGGTCCCATCCGATTCTTCCAGTAGGGTGGACTCATCCATGGAAGAACAAACTTCCGAATGAGCCCCCCCCCTCCCCCTCTGTGCCTAGAGCGACGCCAGAGAGCTCCACAGCGAGATCCCCCATCTCGCTATTCCCACCCCCTGCCGCAGACTCGGCTACAGTGGTTTTAGTGGCTTCCGTGTTCTGAAGGAGTTTGAAGGAACCCTTGTCCACTCCAGTGTAGCCCACGAAGCCAGCATTCTTAATGGCGTCCAGCGAGGAGCCATCAATGGACAGTACCCAGTATCGCACTGCCCTGTCCACGTATGTCCGAATGCACTTCCAGTATTCGGTAGCAAAGCCATCGTTAAGGGCCTTTAGGCGCCGGAACAGCACCGCCGGCTCTTTAGTGATCTGGTCTCTGGTGCGGAACATTACCTTAAACGGCTTAGGGAGTTCGCTAGCCCTCATTACTGAGAGCACCGCATCCCCCACCACCGAGTCGGCTATGTTTTCCTTCAACCATTGACCAGTGAACGTATCCTCACAGGAGTATACCAGGGCCCCGGCCGTCAGGCTAAAATTCGCAAGGCGCGGTAGACGGCTCCCCGAAGGTATCCCATCCAGCGCCCCTAGAATCGCCTTCTGAATAGGGCCCACGTCCTCCTCCGTGATGGCCGCCTTCGGATAGCCTTTTTTAATAATGGCCATCTTCTCGGCGCTGGCAACGGCACTATAGGACTTAGCCTTTTTAGCCGCCGCCTGCGAGGTACTGGGCGAGGGAGTCGAATCCTCCGTTCTAGGCCTCTTCAAATGGGTGTCACGTGTCGCCGCACCCCCAGCGGGGGTGGAGACCGTTCCAGACCCAGATTTGGCCTTTTCCCGAGCAATCTGTCGTTTACGGCGACGTTGCACGGTGCGTTTCGAAGCCTGACCAGTCACACGCACCGATAAATCGGCACGAGTATCGCTGGATACAGGCCCTAGCGTAGTGGTATCAGTGTGGGTTCTGCCCTGAGCAGACCCCTGCACCGTAGGTTTAGTAGTTTTGGAGTTTTTTTTGTTTGAGGTTTCCATAAGAATCCCACGAGTAAGGGGGCAAGTAAACGGTCACCACCCGGTAGTCCCCCACCCGGGTGGAAGGCTAGATACAACGGGGTGTCGCCTGGTGCCCCGAGGGGACCGTTAGCGTTACCGCAGTTTTACTTCCCCGGTACCATGCAGCCCTCGGCACGATGCCTCAACACCTTGGCTTGGGAAGGACGCGTATCCGCTCAGCCCACACATCGCAGTGGTTAACAGCTCTCACCACCGAGGAGGTGTGATACATCGCATTGATGAGGACCCAAGCTAGCGTGTGTGAAGTTAAGAACGCGAGCGGGAAGCCAAAGCAAGGGGGGGAAAGAGAACACCCCATCTAGCTTGCGTCCCCAACTTGTTTTATAAGCACGTTGTCCCGCAGTCCAACGGTAGATTTTCGAAGCGTGATGCGTCTTGTAGCGTGCCTTCCCGCAGTCCGGCAGCTGAGTAAATCCTTACGAAGTTGATGAGTGACGAGGGTTTGTGAGGGTCACCTCGAGGCACGTTGTCCCGCAGTCCAACGGCAGAAATTCTTGTTATTTGTCGTTCGTTCGGCATCGTACCGTCCCGCAGTCCGGCAGTGAAGAATAATTGACGGTGAGCAGCCACGTCGGAGTCGACTCGAGTGATCTTTGGTGCAGCTGAAGAGTCCAGCAGTAGTATAGAGCCGCACTTCGTACCTCCGTAGGTGTAGAATGTAGGTGTAGAGTGTAGGTGTAGAATGTCAAGGTCACAGTGTCAATACCCTCTGCCACGCCCCCTTGGGAAACTCCCGCGCGCCCCCTGGAAAACTCGCGCGCGCCCCCTGGCGGCAGCGCGCCCCCTCGCGGGAAAACTCGCGCGCACCCCCTGGCGGCTGCGCCCCTCGCGGGAAAACATTGCGCGGGAATCTGGCAGTCCTGTCTCTTCTACAACTGTATCTGTGACGTCATTGGCGGGAAAATCTACAACTGTATCTGTGACGTCATTGATAAGAGACGAATGGAAGCTTTAGTACATTGCCAAGGGTTAATGATAGGTCTCTGCTGGAAGTTGCGCAATCCATTGTAATTTTTAGTTTGACTCAAAATTTCAACGTTTTTTCAAGGAGTTTATTTTGATTATGGTATTGTTTTAATGGTAATTAAAAGGTACACGTAAAAGCGTAATTAATATATAAGAAATTCATCTTAGACGTAATAGTAGAAAGCGTAATTAGCCTCTGAAAATCAAAGTGTTACTGGTGTGTTATCGTCTATTTGTAAGCCTTGGCTAAATTCTGCCTATAATAATCCAACAATTGTGACGTCATTCGAAGAGTTGTTGTATCGCGTAACGTATATTAAGGGGTGGCGGTAAAGTTTTATCATTGCTAAATGAAAATGTGTCAGGTTCATAACGATACAGTAGAGCTTTTGGTCGGTAATGTCTTACTGGAAAAGGACTGATACGGGTGTAGAGTTATACTTACAAAAGGAACAAAGATTTGACAGCTCAAACGGAATCAAATACCAGTACTTAGTTTCAAAATACAATCACAGAAAAGTAAGCGTGTGTAAATACTCTCCTTTCAAATCATTCGTATTCAAAACAATTCACATCTAATTTTTCTATTAGTATCGTACTAAAGCCAACGTTAGAGGCAGAGGCTACCCCGTTTACAGGCCAACACCAAATGTCAGGACTCGTCCTAACGTGTCTAAACCTAACCTACCTCCAAGTTATAACGTTATTACGTAAGGTGGCGAGAAGAAATTCCACCACAGAGTTTGTATTAGTCTTAGACGTCGATATGATGTCCAACTATAACCTCCACGAAATGTTCCTGGAGTATGCCTGAGATAATAGACTCTTTCTCGAATCTCGAAAAGATGATAAAACTGTTTACGTTGTACCCGCATTCGAAATGAAAGAAATAGCCCAAATACCCAAGGATAAAACGGACAACGTTTGGAAATGATGGGCGCCCACCTCTTTTACATCGAGCTGTGTTGGAAATGTCAGAAACATATTGACTACGAAGCCTGGTATAGAGAACCAATGACTAATAAGTTAGCTGTCATTTTTGAAGTCTTGTGGAGAGATCCTTGGGAACCTTCTTCTTCAGCAGAAATTCAGCGCCTAAGTCAAGTAAGACCAAGATACCACCGTGTGTAGAAAGAAGAAACCATCGATAACTAACCCATTGATTGATATCTTTGTAGGTTTGCGAAGTACACGTTGTAGGATACTAATTTTCAGTTTTAAAAAAACGCTTTTGTCATCCATAATGGCCTGAAAATGGCCAACTCATTCCATAAAGAAAAGGATACCGATCAAGAAAAGAACCGTATCTTATTTCGACAGTTCAAAACTGTACTAAAGGAAAAAACTGTCTTCATTGAGGAACTCTATTTAGATAATATAGGAGTTTAATGGTGTATATTCGTACAAGTTATTCTTATAATTACGTTATTTAATGTAAAGATTTGTATTTTAAAATAGGGATTTTGCTCATAAACTTGCATTGGTTTTGATAGGTGGAGGCAGAGGCTACCCCGTTTACAGGCCAACACCAAATGTCAGGACTCGTCCCAACGTGTCTAAACCTAACCTACCTCCAAGTTATAACGAAGTTATCACTGATTCAAAATAAATCACCGATAGTTTAGTAGTGGTTTGAAAGCAATTACCTATACTAAACCGGACTATTTTGGTAAAGATGTTGCACTTGCAATGGTTTAATAGTCGCAAAATTTCTTCCAACATATAAATGTTTAAGCTAAATCGGCATCGAAATCTGAAACGACTCGACTTTAATTTGAGCTGTTAGATTGTCAGACCTTTTGAAATAACTAGTTTTTCAGGGATTTTCCTCCTGTCGTATGTTTATATTTATTACCAACGTTCCAATCAAGGTACTAGAACCTATTTTGTTATTCCCTATTGAAATTGAATTCATAGTTTGTTTATTTAAAAATGGATAGAGCACACATTCCACTATTTAGATATTCAGGGTGTAGAAAGTAAATTATTTTTAATTGATTTTAACATAAAGAACAAACTATTTAGCTGTGCCAGATTATTGAAAATAGAGTCTTCAACTTTAAAGCAATTAACACCGAGATTGGAGTTATTAATCATATGAGCATTCAGTTAGGAACTGCGCTCAAAACTATATTTCCTCTAGTGTCTTTAGAGTAAATTACGAATGGTTATTTCAGCTGTTTATGTTAAAATAGTTAGTTGTACGTTAAACAGTTATATAATAAGAAAATTTGAAGTGGAACCTCCCAGCCGACTTCAAACCATGTTGGAATACAATCAAAGTTTAGAATCAAAAGCTCTTGTCAAAACAGAAAATAAATGTTACCATTAAACATTGTGGTGAAATGTTGTATTATTAATCTTATTTTTTTAACCGATCAAATCTTTTTATAATTTTTTCGTATGGTGCTAAAGAAGGATAATATGTTTTGTTCTGATGTTTGAATTTAAAATTAAAAAAGACTAAGAGTTAGGGTTAGGGGTTTGAGGTTCGACTACAGTATGAGAGTTAGGAGTCGTGTCCGTTGTGGATGTAGAGGCCGCTTCAGGTGGTAAGGGCAACCCCTGACTTTGATGCTGTGATATTATCCATTGACGGTGTTGCTCTTCCAATATGAAGGGTATTTCCTCAATCGGGTCAGGTGCTCCTTCACGACTTCTCGGTCTGACCCGCGCTATCTGTAAATTTCTCCATGACGGGTGTTTTTCGTACAATTCCTCATTTTCTGCTTTTATTTTCATATTATATAATTTTCTTAAAATTTCCTAAAGTAATATTTAATTATTAAATTCTAAGACACAATTAAATCAAAATTTCTTTATTTCGGGCAATTTAGGAAACTATCGAAAATTGGTTTTAAAAGTTTTTCAGTTTCTTTAATACGCTGTTTAAACCTCATGTTATTATATAGTTCGCTGTTATATCGATCTTCCAACGGTATTATATGTACAGTTATTATATGTGAAAAACTAACAAACAATTTTTTATTTTTTTTTTTGTTATTTACACAAAGATGATTTTCTCTCATCAGGTAAAGTTCTTGCGAATAGCTCTTTGTTGGTGTTTAGGTTATTGGGAGAACTAATATTATCTAAAAGAACTAATTAACCGACTGAAAATTAACTAGTCTTAATATACTTTTGTTGGTTATTTTGTAAATGAATAAACTTTGAGACTTTATTTGCAAGAAATAGTTTATTTTAGCAAGGTTAAAATTAAATGAACTTCTCGCGTTGGAGGTAATTTCGAGAGTGATTCTAAAAAAGTCCACTAGCAAGACACGCGGGACCCCATAGGCCACGTGTCCGTTTTTTATCTTAGAACAGCAGAGTTTTTTAAGCTGTTATCTTATTTACATATATTCTTTTTTACATTAATCTATTTTGTTAATTTTAGACTATACATTATTAATTATTATGATTATTTGATTTTTAATTCTAAAATAATTTTCATGGGTCCGCTTTAAAACCAAATGGCAAAGTGTCCCAACCTTTAATGACACGTTTGTTAAACGTAAATCCAAAGCTTTTTTCTAGTTTTCGACTTAAAAGAGTGGCCGACGTTTTATTTCGAATGACGTTGAAAGGAACGTCCACTTTTAGACGTTTGGATTTATTTTTTATAGAGTCCACTATAGCTTCAAAGTTTATAATTTCCTCGTTAACACGATTAAGGCAAATTCCTTTAACCTCACGACAGATTGACCGTCCGTAGTTCTGTAACCGTAACTCTTGGGCCCATTTGAAACAAACTCTGTAATGGTAGCGTCCCCTAGTTCGTTAACCCAACACCCTAAATTGTTACCCGTGGGGGGCTTAAAATCGTTTTCCCCCGCCACAAATAAAACGCTATCGGTATCTGTATATAAGGCTCTTCTACCCAATTTATGCAAAGTCTCGAATAAGGTTAATCTTCCGTAACACGAAACGAAACAAGCCACATACGGATTTCCTTTGAAATATGTTGGTACAAAATCATCTTTGTTTTTGTACGATAATAAGCACATTTCTTCATTAATTGGTCTTAAATCTACCAATTCCTTTGTGTCATCAGATAAGATACGCACAAGTTCTGTGCACTCGTTAACAATTAGTGTTTTGGTTTTGTTTGTATTCATACCAAAACGACCCCAAAGACTGTTGAGACAAATCTTTGAAATAGCTCTCAGCGCGGGGTTATGAACTACTTCATCTATCTTGACACTAATACCTTCAGATTCATAAATCGATTCAATATATTTTTGTTTTTGCTCGTCAGTTTTAACGGAAGACGGATAGCCGGGATTAGCTTGTTTTATCTTCAAAAAATTGTTAACATAACCGCCAAATAGTCCATCGTTAACATGTTTTTCATACTGAAATGTCTCGTCGAAATGATGTACTTCGTATATTTTTATAATTTTATAACCCATTTCTACGGCTTTGTAAATTTCAGGCGAGGGCCAAATACCCGAAATAATTCGTTCCTTGTCAGAATGTTGACACGCTTCATTATTTGATTCAAGGGCACATGACTTACACAGGGGAAAACAATTTTCCATTAAACCTGTATGGTAAAACTGGGATGTATAGATCAGTCGGGGGCAAGAGTTCACACGATATTATACCAAAATAGGCATTTTGTTCATAGTTAAAGTTACTATTTAAAATTTTGGGATGTTCTTTTGGGTAGATTCCGTATTTATTGACAGCGGGATAGAGTGACATGAGGTCGTAATAATAAATTTTTTCGTTTTTTGCTTCATCCGGTTTATGATATAATTTGAAGACTTCTGTCCTTCCACCGTATAAAGCCGACCTGGCTAATATTGGCGGAGGTACCTCTACAGTCTCGCAAAAGGTACTACAAGCGATATTTGTCTTTAAGAAATTTTCAAACTCGCATTCCCACATTATTATATACTTTGCATTGGGGTGTAACTTTTTTATAAATTCTATTCTATCCAGGCCCTTTTCGTAAAAGTTTTTATTTGTATCATTTACTAAACTGTTCCATTCACTACCTTTTAAACATTTCGGACAACCGTGATACGCGCAACCATTAAACTCTAGGATAATTTCAGGATCCTTTGAGTAACCATCAACTAAATAAGGTCCAATTCTTTTTTCTCCTTCAGGAGATAGGGCTGTCTGTATTTCTACCTTCATTTCTTTACTAACCCAAGCCAACCACTTGATAGCTTTACTACTTTGGTTGTATGATCCACGGTAACCCGGACTAGGTACTACACCCAATGAATTTTTTTCTAAATATTTGTGTAAAAACACGTTAGTACAGGCCCCCGATATTGTAATAGCTCCGCAATTAAGAGGATCTAGACCCGATGCCTTTTTGTAAAGTTCTCTAAATTTTGTAATTCCTTTTTGTAAAACTACCACATCTTGTACAGCGTATTCCTCTAATTCGGTCATTATTTTGTACGTGGATTTTTTACCTTTTTCACTGTCCCATAAATCAAAGGCCTGTCGGTCCTTTTCATTCATAAATTCAGGTTGAAATACGGCTTTTTCAGGTAACGGACCTTCATAGTTTAAAGTGTCCTCTTTTAAGAAAATATAAGGAAAAAACTGTTTTTTGTAACTACCCAATTGAAAAGTTTCTGTAAAGGCTCTCAAAGGAAGCGCCACGAAGGAATAACTACAAATAAACCTAAAATTTTGACTTTTAATAAAGAGAGCTAGAATTTTAGAGCCGTCGAATATGACGTCTGGTTTTACATGGTTATTAATTAACCAATTTAATATAAAATACGAATCAAAACCTTTAAAGTTGTGGGCCACTATAGTGAAATTTTCAAATTTAGTGTTACTTATTTTCATTCGTTTATTGTTCCTTGTATAAGATGTCTCATCTTCTGTTTGGGTCAGATATTTCATAAACTTATCAACACAATCAAAACCTCTAAAAATTTGATAATCGTATTCGGTATCATTAATTTGCATGGCCGAAACTAATAGAACTGGGGTATGTTTAGAGTTCATATCAATAGTTTCACAGTCAAAATAACAAAATCTAGTTTCTTCAAAAGTATCATCAAGGGGTTGAACGTAACACATTTTGGGAGGGTGCTCAATTTTACATCTAGAACAAGTTGTAAGACAATTATGTTTGTCATCGCGAATTTCTTTGCAACATTTTAAGCACCGTTTAATTTTTAAACAAGTTCCATTTTCTATGTGAAATTGGAAACATTCAGGCCCTTTAAAGTATCTATTACAGTTTTGGCAGCGAGATATTTCAATCTGAGGGTCTTCGTGAAAGGTCTCAGAGTAACAACGCCAACATTTGGTTTTTTGATTAAAACATTTGTGTTTTTTTGCGTTCTTTGAATTAGTAAACGTTGTTAAACACGTATTGCAATACGACATGGCCCCAAACATACTGGCTAAACGTTTAATGACGTGCATGTGTTGATCTATTTGTAATAAAAAAAAATTTTTCTCCGAAAACATTTCACCTTGATAAACCTTTTTGAAATTATCATTAGCACTGAAAATAACTATTTGATACTCGGGTTGCAATACTTTTTGAAACATTGAAATTTTGTCTAAACTAACGGGACCAATAGGCACATTAGCCTTGGCATGAAGCTTTAACGCTTCTTCTTTTTGCAAAGGTCTATGACCTAGTTGTATACGTCTATAACGATTAAAATCAAAAGTCAAAGTACTAAGCTTTTGTTTCTTTAAATATGTTAAATCAGCAACCATCATCCCGCAAACGATTGCTCTTGATACGCATAGTTCATCATCGTTTATTATAGGCAAAAATGTCCTTCCTTTCTGAATATATTTGTCGAGAGCTATCATCGATCTATTTTTAACAGATCGACGACCTGATATTGGTACATTAACATTTAAAAATATAGCGTCGAGCCTGACATCACCCTCGAGAAAAAAATTTCGCCGGCTTTGACTTACTTGACTAATGGCAGTCATTAATCTTTCAGCCGTTAACTCATTTAGGGCCATAAAATTTAAATTTATAGCATTTTCCAGTAAGTCAGACCTAACACAAAATCTAACGCTATTGTAACCTTGAGAAGATTCTAAAATTGTATCTATAATGGATTGAAAGATTTTTATCAATTGTTCATATACTTCTGTCAATTTGAGCATATGAAGGTCTTTAAAAATAATTTTATATTCAGAGGCTAAACAGTTGAACTTTCGAGAGACAGTTTGGTTAACTTTTGATAATTCGTAAAACCTTTTAGGATTAAAATAGGAAAGATCCAAAGGCTCTTCTTCGGATGATGACATGTTTTCTATTTGATCTTAGGCTCGACTCGAGATAAAACTCTTGACGTATACCTAGGAAACAAACTAAAATATCTAAAATAATACACACTATAAAGTTCTAAAATAAAAAGTACTAATTTTCTAAAAATACGTTTTAAAAATTCTTTATTGTTTAAATTTACAAATTTCTTACTCAGTTACAGGTATTTTCTTTAAAACTTTATCTATAAGACTGACAACCTCTGGTATTTCATCAAACTTTAAATTTAATTGTTTTTCGCGCATTTCCCCCCTATATTTTGTCAATAAATAACCCGTATCTTCAAAATTATCCAGTTCCAGCATTCCTGGGAAGCATAGGGTCTGTTTTATGATACCGCATGGTTTGCTTAAATTTTTTTTAACTTCTTCTATCACGTCTATCGAAATACATATTCCATATATAAGGGGTTTTTTAAAAGCGTATCTTCTAATATCTACATATAATTTATTGTTTAATTTAACTAATTTTACACCGATATTGTCGCTCTCGTTAAATTTAATTTCGATAGTTTCCCACGTTTGATTTGCCGTCTAAAGACAATAATGATACATTTCGACATGCAGTTTTAAAAACGTGGAAAATTAAAAAAATCTTACCATGTCTAAAGGCATCGAGAGAATTTAGTTTATGGTCGAGAGATATTGGCTCAAGTGATTGTACACTGCGACTTGCGGGGTTATATACTATATCTAAAACGGTCGACGTATCACGTTAAAATAAGTATATTTTGAACTATCATAGATATAAATCAATCTTGTTACCGTTTTACAAAAACATCTGTTAGTTATAAGAGAGAAAAATATATTATAACCTTGACGTCATACGTATATTTCGAATTATATTTGACGCCAACCTTGTTTTCGCTGTGTAAAACAACTGTTAGTTATAAGAGAGAAAAATATAACACGGTATAGGCGCTATATTATTCACCTTCAGGTATAACGAATCCTTGGGTCCTATAATAAAACTCACCAAAACACAGTAAAACACAATAAACCACTCTAAAACTACACTATACCACTATAAAATATACTAAAAGTACAATAAAACTATAATAAAACACTCTAAAACTACATTATATAACACTATAAAATATACTAAAAGTACAATAAAACTATAATAAAACACTCTAAAACTTCACTATATCACGATAAAATACACTAAAAGTACAATAAAACTATAATAAAACACAGTAAAACACAATAAAACACTCTAAAACTACACTATACCACTATAAAATACACTAAAAGTACAATAAAACATTTAAATTGCAATAAAACTGCAATAAAACAGTCTAAAATTCACTTAAATTAAAACAAAACACAC
Organism: Phalangium opilio; assembly: GCF_054372755.1. NCBI lineage: Eukaryota > Metazoa > Arthropoda > Arachnida > Opiliones > Phalangiidae > Phalangium > Phalangium opilio. Next base: position 495,215 of record NW_028324200.1, on the reverse strand, counting down.
TAAACTACAGTAAAACATGTTAACAAATAGACCGTCATATATATTTCAAGAAGAAAAACATTGAATTTTTTGAAAGTTATTTATTTGCCTTAGTTTTCCCAGGTTTGTACGAACCATGAATTAAACCTCGTTCAGATAGAAAGTTGTTTAAATGGTAAAAAGATAAGGTTTTAAAATAGGCTTATATTAAAGAAAGTCTGCGAAATACTTATTCGCGTAATAATTATTCGCGTCATTGGATCTCATGTGATAATGAACTTCATGAAACATTAAACTGTGAGTGTTATCACACAAACACTCGGCTAACCTGCAAATCTGCATGGCCTTGAATATATAATGCGTAGCTGTGTCGTTTTCATCACTATAATTTTTCCTTATGGTTTTGTTAGTTTTATATACCATAAACATACACATATGAAGAGCTAAGTTAAGAACTCTTAAGTACTGGTATGGGCAATGAAATTCGAATCCACCGTAATAAAAGGTACGAAATTTACATCCCTCCTCATTGCGAGGATGGCAACTACCTAACTGACAAATATTTGGGGTTCCATACATTTTGTTCGGTGTCAGGTGTACGTTAAATTCGTGGATACTATCCCCAGTGAATTCTTTCAATTTGAATTGATGAACCTTGTTATTTATGATACATGGAAACTGTCTAGCAAACATGTCAATTAATGACCCTGCGGGCAATTTCTCTGTACAAGTTAGTAATCTGTACATCGCTAAGTGTTTCAATCCAAAATTTATATTAGGACCATTAACGTATTGCCATATATAACCTTCACCATCGGCTATATTATAGACTTCATTCGGTGTGGGGTTTATTAGTAAATACCCCGTTTCGGGATCTGTAGTCCTTTCGGATTTTCCGTAATCTTTATCCCATCCGATAGCACCAAATTTTTCAATTCGTCTTAAGTTGTTTCGTCTAACGACGGCTTCTAAAGTAATGGGTGATTTCATTCTACAATCCTCACTACAGCAGATAGGTTAGGAAGGGGTGTCCGGTGTATTGTCAGTTTCGGAGAACGCTTTTGATTCGTCCCTGATGGTGTAAAAATTAACCGAATACTCTAACTGTTAGTTATAAGAGAGCAAAATATATTTTCTATACGTATATTTCGAGTTATCTTTGACGTCAACCAACCTTGTCTTTGCTTTATAAAAGCAACTGTTTGTTATAAGAGAGAAAAATATATTTCCAATTATCTTTGACGTCAACCAACCTTGTTTTCGCTTTATAAAAGCAACTGTTAGTTATAAGAGAGAAAAATATATTTCCAATTATCTTTGACGTCAACCAACCTTGTTTTCGCTTTATAAAAGCAACTGTTAGTTATAAGAGATAAAAATATATCCTTTACAAAAGTAACCTTGGTTCGCTTGTTAAGGACTCTCTATAAGGGATTCGAACTCGTGATACATAGAACAACGAGTTTAAAGGCAGAAACGTTAACGAGCGAACCAATGATACTTGAGGTTATATTCTGTTGATGACTATAGTATCGTGGATTTATTAATATAATATGATTCTTTCCCCCCGTGACGAAAAGTATATCTGCTGGATAACCAATGTAGTTTTTGCTAACGCATTAGTCGAAAAAATCGTTTAGTTCTAGTTCTTGATAATATGTCTACTGATAAAATGAAACCTTATCCGACTGGATGTTATCAATGCGGCGGAAGCCTTATTGAGTTTCCAGCTCACGCCGGACAAACGTTTTATTGCGATGGTGATCTCGATTGTCCTTTAAAACATCACACTGTTTTTGTAACAAAAAATAATCACATACACCCGATAGAAGAAAAATTTCAACCTTTGAGTCCGGATAGAGTGTGTTTAGTATGCGGTACGTATTCGTCAGCGAAGGACGCTCGTAACGCCGAATGTTCCGAAGAAGGCGCAACTTGTCGGTTTACGGCTAAATCCGTTATAAAAGCGAGAGGCACCACGACCGTACACTGTAAAATTTGTTTTTTTTGGCATTTAAAAACCACCAAATGCGACACGAAAAACCGTTGCTTCAAATGCGACAAACTTTACCTGATGAGAGAAAATCATCTTTGTGTAAAAAATTAAAAATAATAATAAAATGTTGCTTAGTTTTTCTCATATAATAACTGTACATTCCCAATAGCAATCCAATATTATAACGATATTTTTCGTTTGAATCAACTAATCATTCCACGAACATCTGTCAGACAAAACGGAAACAGTAGGTGTACCATTTTTGAACATTTTTCTCCCAATGTTAGTTCAATATAAACCAACTAGTTTTTCTACCTTTGGCTGCATAGTGATAATTTATCTTTGCGTATGAATTTACGATTGTAGGTTTGTTGTTTGTACATATTTTTATTTAAATGAGAAAGTATACGATTGTAGGTTTGTTGTTTGTACATTTTTTATTTAAATGAGAAAGTATACAGATCATATACAAATAACATTGAGATTACTTGAATATCAAGTATAGATTAACTTAGTTTTGAAGCTGTTGTTTGTACATTTTATATTTAAATCAACATTTATACAGATGAGATTACTTGAATATCAAGTATAGATTAACTTAGTTTTGAAAAAGTCAATATCGTTTATGATACATTTATAAGACATTTTCTCAGTTTTTTACTCTCCTCAAATGCACCAAAAACATTTCCAGAAAAAGCTCTAATTTTGGGTAATGCTTTCAGTCTCTCCTTCAACTTGGACCGCGGCAGTTTGAAATAAAACCAAGGTAGTATCCAGAGAAACTTGTCTCATTAGTTCATCAATCTTGGATTTCTTTTCTTATACTTCCTTTTTCAATTCAACAGCTTGTTCATAAAGGTTTAATAGTTGCTGACGTGACTCGACAATGGACGGAATGGTCAAAGACTTGAGACAAGTGTTGAATTAGTTCTATGGCCGCTGAACATTCCGGGTGCAAGTCTTGCATATAATATGGCATCTTGATCTTGATGATTGTTGACTATCTTTTATAACTCTTTTTTATAGGCAGAATTTAACCAAGGCTTACAAATAGACGCTAACACACCAGTAACACTTTGATTTTCAGAGGCTAATTACGCTTTCTACTATTACGTCTAAGATGAATTTCTTATATATTAATTACGCTTTTACGTGTACCTTTTAATTACCATTAAAACAATACCATAATCAAAATAAACTCCTTGAAAAAAGGTTGAAATTTTGAGTCAAACTAAAAATTACAATGGATTGCGCAACTTCCAGCAGAGACCTATCATTAACCCTTGGCAATGTACTAAAGCTTCCATTCGTCTCTTATCAATGACGTCACAGATACAGTTGTAGATTTTCCCGCCAATGACGTCACAGAGACAGTTGTAGAAGAGACAGGACTGCCAGATTCCCGCGCAATGTTTTCCCGCGAGGGGCGCAGCCGCCAGGGGGCGCGCGCGAGTTTTCCCGCGAGGGGGCGCAGGTGGCGCGCGAGTTTTCACGCGAGGGGGCGCGCGCGAGTTTTCCTGGGGGCGCGCGGGAGTTTCCCAAGGGGGCGTGGCAGAGGGCATTGACACTGTGACCTTGACATTCTACACCTACGGAGGTACGAAGTGCGGCTCTATACTACTCACATTGCACGCGACTTGTCACATAGAATCCAAAACTGTTTTCAAATTGTCAATCGGTTCAGAAAATCAAAAGTTATGACAAAAAACGTGATGATCAAAACATTGGCAAGTGGGCCTAACGAATATTTATTTCATGTATATCAACTTAGCTCAGTAGTAAAACATTACGATCAGAACAAGTTGGGAAAACCAAAATTTTACCTCTCCGTGTCGAGATGATTATATAAACTTAAGTGTCCAATGAAAACGTCGACCTTTTTGCCCTCATCCTTTCCCGCGCTTTGCGCTTCCGCATTTCATCCTTACTCAATACTCTCAACATTATCTTCCTCCATTTTACATACAAAAATCGAATACTCACTAAAAGAAGCGGCAAAAACCTGCTGGCTCTTTACAACCACTTAATTTGACTTAATATCCAACTTCCAAACACAAATATTTTCTGGTAGATAAATTAACAACTTACAAGCAAAGAAAAATTCTCAAGAATGGCTCCCGCAAATTTAATAGGTCTATTTTCAACTAGGTGGGCGTATCTGATTAGATTTAAAATATATATTTTTGAAATTTTGGGTCTGGCTGTTATCTACACCTAGATGGTTTTCAGTGAAACAAACAAGGAGCATAAACACAATAGTGGAAGCTTCAGTCTTATTTAAAACATGTAAAACAATTATCATGTCTGCAAATAGCTTACACATGTCTTTTTTACCAATGCCTAACCGTTTGGATATTTCTAAAGCAATCTCAGCACCAAAAAATATTTTTTGGTTTTATATTCTTATTAAGAATAAAACAAGAGGATAAAAAGGTCTGTCCTCTCGTAATTTTTTAAGCTTTTATCATGATTACTCTATACAACAGTAACAAGGAGTATAAACCCATTAGTGGAAGCAGTATTTTTTTAGAAACAATCTCGCTTATGTTTATCCTCTCTAGACTTCGCTAAAAACGTATTACTCCTACGTAAAATATTAATAGACAGGCAAGGATTCATACCATTAAAGAAGGAGCGTAATATTATCCATATTTTCATTTCATATACAGAGATAATAAATTATTGTTTCTGAGAGGAGCTTCCCATTTTGGTTGTTGTTTTGAAAAGTATATCGAAATGCACGGGCCTTGATAGATATAGGAGGCAATGAAGGAAATATATCCCATGCACGGGCCTTGGTAGATATAGGAGGCGATGATAATCTCTCTCTTTGCACGAGAGGTTTATCTTTAATATTTAAATAAATATAATTATTTTTAATTATTTTAATCTTCAATTATTAACATTAATAATAGTTAAATCGTTTAAAATAAAGTTATACCTATTATCATCTCAAACTTAGCTAGTAATGACGTTTGAAGTGAAGGGTACCCCTCTTGCCCGCTTTCCTCAAATTTTGGGGTATATATACGATTCGTTTCCTTTATAATAGTAAGGAAAAAGCGCAATTGCGAAAACCTTTGGTGGCGATCCCACCTTAGGGAGGCTAGACGTTTCTTGTAACCCTAGCTGATCGCCGCGTATATCCTAAAACCAAACGATGATAATGGAGTAGAAGCCAATGATACAGATTGGTGTCAATGTAGAATAGACGGAAGACCAGTGGATGGTGGTGTTAGAAGCCAGTAAGAACAGACTGGTGTCCGTGTGGGATTGACAAAGAACAGAAGATGGTGGTGATTAGAAGCCGGTAAGAAAAGACTGGTGTCCGTGTGGGATGGACAAAGACCAGAAGATGGTGGTGTGAAAACTCAAGTAGAGGAGCTATTTCCGTGACTGTGAAAGCAGTTCGGAAATGGCGAACACGTTTGCTCCGATTCGCAAACTGCGAACGCGGTCACGTGGGTGTAACAACGGAGAGACACCCACACACACACGAAATCGGATAGAGAGAGCATCAGATGTTAGCAATTCCCCAATGAGGATTTGTTCCAACAACGAACCAGTTAGTCGAAGAAACATCAAAGGTGTATCTCCTTCAGACCGTAACTCTTCCCTCGTAGGAATACGCAGCTTATTTTTCAGGGGAAAATCTTATTACCATTTGATTCAACGGTATGGAAGTTCACTACTTGAAGTGACAAGGACCTATATCATTTTATACCAAGAATATATCTAACAATGATAAAATGCAAGGAGCTCACTTTTTCATTTTAATATTAAATTTTTAATCATGAAATGATAAGATTATTAGATAAGATAATAGTTTTCTGTCGAATATAGTTCATGTGCTGGAAGTAACTTAGCATGAACTAATTTTGGTTATGCGATGAGATTGTTTTAGCTGAAATCGAAAGAATAAACATACTCAATCCCCAGATGCGTTGTTTACGTTTAATTCTTGAACGTGGAAATGTACTTCCTGCAACTAAAATTTAAGATCGTTACTCAAAAATGAACAAACAAAATCTTGTTAGCCCATCATGCTAACACTTTGTATTTTAACCTTACAACAACCAAACTAATCTTACATGAGAATGCTTAATATATAAAAATACGTTTATTAAGGTAACTAATCATATTTTGTAAGATATACGCTATGAAAGCGTTGCTAACAGACAGACATACAAGCTGGGTGTCTTTTTTTATTTTAAAATCAGGTTTCATATTCACCCTTTCTTAACTACATGATTTTCACTCCACCGGCATGACTTTTCTGAAGGTGAGGCGATGTAGGACCGAAGTTCGCCCTTCAGAAGCTTGTATTCCCACAGCTTTGTTAAGTTTTTTCGCTTACACTGAATTATACCACTATAGATTCCGTATGTTATGGACTTCTGGTCTTGCTGAATTTTCTTCCGATGTATAACTGATTGAATCGTGTAAACCGGGTCGTTAACGAAGAGGCGTCCCCGGTGGCTCAAACCAAAACTACACCACTGAAAAACTTTTATCTAACTAGGTGGCTACACCCTGGTTTCGCCAGATCACTCATGCCCGAGATTCCATTATAGGGAACCAGGCGAGGGGTACAGGTATACAACGGAATATATTTTTGTATCTACGCTAGGGTTACAATTTTTGTGCAATAATATTTCAAGATCATGCCATATTATAATCAACAACTTGAAGGTATAAGACCTCAGTTTTTACTCCGTGTGGTTATGTAAACACGTTAATCTAATCAGTAATACACGTTCTACAAAACACGATACGGAACATTAACGTAATTTTTTACAAACTAATCACATTTGGAAATACCGTGTTTTAAGATGTTGCGCAATGTGTGAAAGGCACGTTTATTCAACATTATATTAAAACTTTGTGTCAACGTGATTTTGCTACCTGGATTGAAACACCAATACAATCTTGTCTATCACTTTAGAAACACTAATTTGAAAAATATATTTTTAAAATGAAACGTGGCTTTTCACTCAAAGTTTACAGAGCCTTGTTCATTTCTAGCTTGTTTTTTAAAATATTCAGTCCATTCTGTAGGTCCCCAGTTCAAGACCTCTGAGTCTTGGTTAAATAACTGGCCAAACTTTACCAAAAGGGAAATCGTCATTTAGATGTCCTAAATTACCAGAAACTTTTACCATATCTTTTACATCGCTATAAACTGGTAAATCTCTTGCATTACTTGAAACTTGTTTAAAATCTCCTACGTGTCTAGAAACGTGTTTAAAATTTCATACGTCACTTTGAACACTTTGAAAAACAAAATATTTTAAATTCTAACACGCGTTTTTCATTCAAAATTGATAGTATTGTCCGTTTCTTGCGTGAGGTACGGTTCCAGATGGATGTTTTTGTAATATTTAGTGCAAGCTGTAGGTTCGCAGTTCAAGATCTCTGAGTCTTTGTTCCTTGTTTCTATTTTTGAAAGCGTGTCGTAAGGGGCCAAGCATTAACAAAAAGGACATCATCAATGAAAAGATGTACACGAGAAATATTGCGCCAACATCACCGAGCGATGTCTTCGAGAACTCCAACTTTTGTTTTACGTTCAGATATTTTGAACACGCGTTCCTGTTCAACAGATAATTGCTTCTGATATCATGTCCAGTTTCCCAAAAGTTCATAAGTCTGGCCCGTAGAGAAAATGTTACCAAACGATATTGCTTATAAAAATGCCTATTACCTTTTATTCACCGCGTCTTTCACTGAAGTCGAAGCCGCCTTGGACAATTGAAAAGCGTGTGCAACGGAAAGGAAATTATCGCTACCGTAATGTAAAGCTTTTTGAGCTCGGTAGTTGTGAAGACAAAAGTACTCAAAATGACGAATTCTGCCAATGAAGATGGCGTTCCCTTCATTGAAGACGTCGTCGTTGTCTCCCTCCTTTCTGGAGAATTGTACGTATCTATGTGCGATTTCCCTCATAACACCCGTGCGCATATCCTATACCATAAACATGTATGTCAATAATACAATCGGAATATACACTAGGTTCCTTATCCATTTCATCGAAACACGAAGAAAATAACTTCGGCGGTTTCGCAAACAATAAATATCGTTCAAGTCATTTGAAGGATTGCGGTGCAAGTGCATGAACAAAGTACCCCTCAGTTATTCACTTAAACTGAGAAGTAAAGTTAAATAAAAACCGAGAAAATTTAATACTTGAAGAAATTTGTATAGAGAAACTACAAGAAGTGTTTCCCGACATACTAAAAGAGATGTTACTCTGTTAGTTTTGAACCAAACTGTATAAATTACTTTTAGGATTGGAATATCATTAACTATAATCGAAGAAATGTTTTAACTTCATTCAATTAAATGAGCCTTGGTCTATTATAGCTTTTTCTTCGTGCGCCGTTATTTAGGACACTCTTTGTACCTCCAAGGAAAAAATTAGGTTTGCGTCACTGTCCACTACAATCCGTTTGTTGGGGTAGTTGAAAATATCGTCAAAATTGTTTATGTTACGGTCAATATCAACCGTCAATTTCGTAGACAGGTTGGCTTTGAAGATTTCCATCAATATGAAACTACCTACGAAATAGGTGGACATTAAAACTTTCTTGGCAGTCTGGTATTTGTTCTTGAAAATGGCGGAGAAACCAAAAAAATCCCTGCGTGCTCCCGTTACAATTCGATTGGCAATCGCGAAGAAATTGAATAAGACGAGAAAGAGAACGATAATCATCCACACCTAAGAAAGCGTGAAAGGTTTTGGTAGAAGTCTACCAAAGATGAATATATATACACACCTTTGGAAGAAAGACCTGAAATACTCCACTCAGTGATATATGGTATTCGGCTTCTTGGAAATATGACAATATGTTATATTCGGTAATCAAATTTATGTGTGTTAGAGTTCGATTAAATCCACTTAAATAAGTCAGAGTCTCAGAGTCAACCGTTGTCACACGCCGAAAAACATCTCCATCCTAAACGGAATTTAAATATAATTGAAATTTTTCAAGCTCAAGTGATTCCACCCGCTTTAATCCGATGCCAGTCCTTACCGTGTAAAATATGTTATCTGTGGGAATAAACGTTACGTTCATTCTAACATAAATATTGAACATTTTTAATAAGCTAAATTGAGCTGGCAACCCATTCTAAATTTACCCATCTTTCGTAAAGCATAGGAATTCGAGAATTGGTAAATCTCCTGGATGGAATTTTGTAATGTAAAGAGTTTTTCGCACATCGTCATAAAATTGCTTAAGACGGCAAGAAAAATATTGTCGTAGTTTTAGCGTTAGATCATAATTATCGACAAGTAAAACACAATATATGATTTCCCCTATAGAGCTAACAAGGAACGTATTAGGTAAGGTTTTGCAGATAGCGTAAGTTTATAAGATATGTTCCATAAGTATGACAATACCTATACTTCGCAATGATAGAGACTTATATAGAGCTAGTTCGAGAACGACAAGCGAGAATTGACTACACTCGGTTTCGCAGTCCATCTTCCTGTGTAGTTTGTACTTGGCCTATGATGTCTCACCTACGTCACTTCACGACAACCTCTCAGTAACCAGTGATAAACTTATAGAATATATCTTATGAACTTCAATTAATTTCCCTCTTTGTCAGGAAAAGACATTAAAGGAGAGATATCAGTAGAACGACGTGGTTTTAAGTGCGCTGAAGATTATGGCACTGTTGCGTAACATTGCCCCAAGCTGGATCAAGTAAATAATACTCACTCTATCGATGACAATTTTAATGGACATATTTGAGTCGTAGCGAAGTTCCTTCTTCGTGCTCTTTTGAAAAATGAAATTCACAACAACGGAATACAACAGAATCTAGATATCAGCAATATGGCGACCGAACTATAAGGTACACCGATTTTCATAACTTTTGAGGAAGAGTGTGGAATACATTGTAACTGGCATTCCCGACGGTTATTTTCGAAGATGGTGGCGAAAGCTCACGCTTTACAGCAGGGGACTTTCAGTATATTTTTCTAGGGTCATAAACAACCCATGTACCAATTTTCATCTTTATGTTCAAAAATGTTCTAGGTCAAACCCCAAAAGTCCTGTTCTATAGGCCTTATAAAAATATCCAACTATTAACTTTTACATTACTTTTAAATTCTCACTAATGAACACAACGTTTCAGAAATTAGGTTTTGTTTCCTTCAAAGTTACAACCCGAAATTGGAAAAAAAATCTATGCTTTCATGAAAATCATTGCACCAGAAAAATTACACGATAAAATTGTACCAGAAAAATGATAAACTAGCAAATTTACGCATAAACATAAGGGTTAGGCTTGTGAAACAAATCGATCTCGCAAATTGATGTTAAAAAATGGTAATGATCATAATGCAAAGCTGTGTTTTAGTAACTATAGAAACGTAATAACACCGAAACCTTTGTTTTCATATACAAAAATATAACTGAGCCACTCCCTTATCCACAGGACTCGATGACAAAACTTAATTTGTATAAAGTATGGTTTTCACTTGACCGAGAAACACTACTTTGCAGCTGGACGTCAAACGTCAGATTTGTTTTTTACGTTGTCGTCCAGCGTTATAGCGTTTTCACTTAGCGTAGTTCATGCAAATAATGGAACCAAGGCTTAACAGATAAACTGAACACTGCACTAATTGCGGCCCATCTATTGTCTTTCTTCGTTGCAATCTTTGTTTCTAATATCATACATATTTGTATCGTTCCTAACCTTTTCAATAAACCTTTCAGCATTTAATTTCGGCATTCTCAGGAATTTGTACTAGTTATTGACTCGATCAGGTACGAAATAAATAAAAAGATGGCGGACCGCGGCCGGCCTCTTCCGAACACGCGTGGTCGAAAATGACGTCACGACTCTAGCTTATTGCTCATTGGCTCGCGCAGAGCGTTAACGTTGAACGCGGCCGAAAAAATAGAAAGCTAATATCGCCACACTCAACGTAATTTCTGTCCAGCGTAGCTAGGTTTTTTTTCGGTTGTCGCTTGACGTCGGGAGAAAAGTCGTGATTTACGCCAAGTGAGAACCATGCTTTAGATACAACAATAATCATACAACCTCGTAATAATTTTTCACAAAATGATGAGAAGGTTCTTACATAGATATTAGGAAATTTATAAAAGCTGTCCTTATAGTTAAATCGAGAGGTCCAACATTTACACCAAATCCCGTACGCTTCTTGCAAAATCGCGAAACTTTGGGTATCTCTTACATTCTACTTTTTCAAGTCTTTGTCTACAAAGGCAGTTTTCATTAATGCCCCTTCGGTATTAATTATGAGAACACATTGGCTCCGATTTTGCAAACTGCGAACGCGGTCCCCTGGGGATTAACAACAGACAGTCACACACACAGACAGACAAAAACGTCAAAAATAGACCCTCTACGTGATGTACGTCACTCGTTCCATGACTCGCTTCGCGGCTATTCTTCTATTGGTTCCCCCTTCTTGTGTTGGAAATTCAAAATGACTTATAAATCGTTCATTCAAATTTGGATAAAAGAGATGATTAAGTTGTATTTTAAACGAATAGTAGATGAAATTAAACGCAATTATCCCTTTTAATCAGCAATATTTCCTTTCAAGAACTATACATTGGACATGCTTGAGGCAAATTTTAACGATGTCGCATTTGTTTGTTACATAGTAAAGCTTCGATGCGAGCTCTTTTGAAAATATTGCAAAATTTCATAATATAATATTTTGGGCAACAGAATTTTGGTGAAGAGAACTGAAGATAAGCATTTTTTCCAAATAATTTATGTTTTATAAGCATGCCTCTAAACTGAAAAACTTCAATATCTGGTACTTCAGTCATTCCATTTTGTTCACTTAATTTTTTACGTTTTCTATTCTTTGTTGTAACGTGTAATTTCAAATTATTCAAAATTTAAAACTATTCACAATCAATTATTAACTTATTCAAGGCAAAACCTAAAAGTCCTCGTTACACTTCAATTCTAAATTTTAAAAACTTACCCTTGACCGTCTTTGTGGAGGCGCTGACCATTCACTCTATTGTGTTGAGCGTTCAGGGAACCAAAGTACAAAGTGTTGTAGGTGTTGGCCGTCCGAACCGCTAAGCTTACATTGTTATGAATTTAAAAATAAACAGTAACTGTCCCTTCCCCTCATGAAATTTCAACCATTTCGGGGAAAAGCCAGAAAGGCTATGATTTTTAAAGTCATCATTTTACAGATAAACAAGTCTTTTGTTATGTGTTTATGAAATCATCCATGCTTAGCCGCCTATATTATTAAAGCCCGTGCTTCGTCGGATTTGTTTTTTTTAAACTGGCAATATAAGGATGAGAAGCAATTTTTTACAAAAAACGAACCGGTACCGATACCATATCGGTATTGGTACCGATACTCGGGGTTTCCCGATAGTATCGGATCGGTTGCTTTAATATGATACTAAACCGATACTCGTTTAAAATGCCTTAGATGGCGCTACATGACTTTTTAGGTCTTTCAGTAACGTATTGATGGTGATAACATCTCAATTCTATGTTAACCGTGATGATTTCTCATTTATATAAAAAGTACCTGAATTTAGTTTATCTAATAACTTATAAGCGAAAATTGCTATAAAACTGTTGATAAAAATAAAAATTAATATTTTGAAATGACAAAAAAAAACTAAAAGTTAGTTTCGCAAATATTTTTCAAGTTTCGAATTAATTTAACTTTTTGCTTTCGATAACTGAATGATAAATCACTAACAATTACTTGAATTATAAGGATAAAAGAGCCTCTTAGCATATACTAGTTAAAAAAGACAAGTCGTCATTTTATTTTGGAAATATTTTGTACTTTCGAGTTTCCAGTTTTTGTTATTTATTATATATCAAAGTATAATGTAAATATGATCCAAAGATAATAATATTTATATTAATTATATTACGATTACACTTTGATATATTTAACCATTATCACTAAACCCGCCTTGAGATGCGCTCCGTTAATCGACAAAAGGGGTCGGGGTGATGACAAGCGTTGGCCAGCCAATGATGGATGTTCCTCTTTTAATAAAGCGAAACAATTATGGCTAATTTACATAGTTTTTAATGCGGAAAGTAATTAACGGAAAATCTTCCACAAAAATGGAAAAGAGAATTTCCCCCTTTTTGAATTTTTCTCGGGTTTTTTCTTTCATAGTTTCATAAATTTGCATTGGTGGGACGTGAATGAGGAAGAAAGCAGATTTCAGGATAAGATAAGGGTAAAAATTCGCCCAAGTCCGCCCACCCTAAGATGCTTTATCTCACAAATTTAAAGGGACAATCTGTGAACATCAGTTTCCCAAAATATGATTTTTTTGCATGACAGAGGAAAACCACCCTAGTTTCATTTGTATGAATCGGAACTAATTTTAAGAAAGATTAATAGCATGCATTTAATAAACGCATTTGGATAATTCAGATGGCGTGTTAAATAAGAAGTATAGTTATATAAAAAGTATGCTTTTGTGATTAAATTTTTCAAGTATTCATTCAAGTTTCCCGGCATTCTTTATATCTGAAAACATTATGGTGCCGAAACCCGGATTATTCTGGAGATATGGAGGAATGCTAGACCAAACTCTACCGGATCAAGTTATTCCATGGAGAACGTTTGAGTAGTATCAGCTCTCCTGATTTCGTAAGAAAATTGGAGCCATGAATGTATAGTATTGTCATGTTTTAAGATTTGCAAGAGCAGGCTTGAAAATAATTAACGACCATTCGTAAAATATAGAAACTTGTAGACCGGTGATAGTATGTGCTTCAATATTCGGCATTTTCACAAAACGGGGGTGAAAGGGTTATAGTTGATACTTCAGTGCATGAATTTCTTTTTGCGCTATCGTTAACCAAAGTCTTCTTTTACTCGTTAAATCGAAAAACGTACGTTCGTGCGACTTTTCCTTGAAGGAGGATTTTAACGTTGGCTCTATTCTTATCGTCGGATGCAATGTGTAGCCCAGAAGGGAAGGTGAAAGGGGGGAGGGTTTCTCTAAGAAAAGTAGCTCGTTTATCATGGCTGTCAGTGTCTAGACTTTAGAACCGCGTATCACTATTAACTACTAGTCTATTATAGAAGCGCAAAATGCGAACTCGCGTTAACCGATTTTTTTTTCATCAGAGTGGAGATTCATATCAATTTGTACATACAATCGAAATATTAGTGCTTTTAGAATATTTAAAATTAAGTACGGTAACATAATATGCTTGCGACATTATGCGTATAATCAATCAATAGCCATATATTTTGAGGACAATAGTTTCCATGTTAATAACCACTAAATGAGCTATTACTATCTCTTGTCAGGTGTGGGATTACATCTGTCTCATTAAGTCCTCTAAAATTAGGGCTATAATTAACACAACACACACTGTCATGACAAGAGGCTAATTTTCTTGAAATCTTCCCTTTATATGCTTCTTACGATGAAAAACTAATGAAGGGCATGGAATTCGTTACTTTTGTTTCATTAGCCATATGGTTTAAAAGAAACAAATACGGGACCATCCTCCCCGATCTTACATTAATAATTATTTGATGTTTTTGAAGGCTTTCAGTTATTATTATAAAATAATAATGTTAAATTTTGAGTGAGCATGTAATTTTCTTGGAATTCAAAATAACCATAGGAATTGCGAATATATTTCTTGGCACAACCAAGGGTTAACATTTTTCTCCTAAAACAACTACATTTTTAAATATTGTTATTTTAAATAGAAGATGAGAAGTCGCTCACCAGATGGCACCTCCTTGAAACTACTAAGAATTGAACATAGGTTTACCCTTATAAAACGCTTATACGAATAGTGCTCTCGAAAATAGTTTTTAAATAGTGGTCGTTAAGTCGTTGCACTTCGGTGAGATTTAACATGATTACCGTTTGCTTTATTAGAAAGAGTAAGGGTGGGGTTTTCTTTTTCGCTTAGATGTCTGCTGTGTGTAGGGATGGGTGATGGGGTCTAGATGACACTGACAGATGACAGGGTGACAAAAGGGGAGTTCGCCCCAAGATGGATGGCTTCATCCCTTCCCGATTCATAAACGCTGTTTTGCAATTGAGGTCCCTCCAAGCACAATCTTCTACAAGTTCTCTTGTTTCATCGGACGGGAACAACCCCGACATCGGAGCTCTAGAACTTCTAGGCATTTTTTCTTTCCCAGTGAATGTCTTGTCTGAGTCTTTCTTTGGCGTTTCTCTGAGCTAGAAGCTCAGCGACGACGTCTCTTGTCTCTTATTTTCAGATAAATGACGCTAACGGTCGCGGGGGCGTTCGCAAAAAGTCGCCTGGTTTTCAACAATCATTTTTCATCCGCTCGATTTCAGGCTGATGAATTTGTCTACCTAAAATAGGTTGAGCTTTAAAGGCAAGGGAAAGATAAAATCAAGAGATTTCTGATCGATTTTTGAACAAATTATAAGACCTATCTGCATAGCGAAATAGTCAAGAAATATGCCTCATTTAATTCAAAAATAGATACAGATTACAGCGGTAAATTAAAAGTTGTATCAACCGCGTTCGTCTTGCCTTTGTTGACGTTTGAATTCAAGCTTATGCCTCTTTTACAATTTTAAGAAAAACCGAGTGATTTGTCTTGTGGCTTTGTCGGAATGACATCAGAATCGTTACTTTCTAGAAAGGTTTTATTGGCAGAATAGATACTTAATTAAAATGTTCTAATAATTTTCGCACATTACATAACTTCACTAAAATCCTGATTTATAACACTGCCGCACCAGTTATTTTAATCGTTAGTAGCGTCTACAATAGAAAGGGAGAACATAATGTTACAACGACGAAGGGTCGACGAGGGTGCTTGTCTTTTTCTAAAGGGAACTATCTCGGTTTGTCTTCTTCACTCTTTTATAGTCCATATATTTTCGCAAGAAAGGCTTACCCTCCGAGAACCGTGATAAATCTCCGCTCATTAGTAGGGAATTGCTGGAACCCCCAACCTAAAGGATAGGATGCGCGGAAACCCCAAACCTTTCATGCATTTCACTGCCGCTAGATCACGAGAACTTCTTATCGAATAGAGCCGAGCCAGCTGTTTTCATAAACGTAATTTTTTGGGTTTTTTTAAAAAAGTCATTCATCGATCTGTATGAGATCGAATTAATAAATTACATGATTTCACCGATTGTAGTAACGGGAAATCAGTGTAAGGATTATGGAAATCACCTAAAATAACCGTAATCACGGAAATTAAGAAATTCATTCCGTAATCATTGGAATGCTCATAAAAATTTAGAAATCAGAAATCAGGTGTACAAAATTTTCGCGAATGACTAGATCCTCTCAGAAATGGTAAGGATCCAGCAATTGAAATGTTAAAATGAAACCGAAGTCATAAATCCACACCTGACTTTACATTCAATCCTGAAAAACTTACGAAAACATTCTTGCCCGTTTTCCAAAGGGCCAAACAGTAAAACAGCACATCGTAGAGTTCTAGGGAATCATCTTATGCCAAAAAATTCCTCTGCACTTCATCCACTACATCCATGACCCCTGAAAAGGAGATGAGCAAAATTCAGTATTGACCACTGACCACCACCGCGATATAAATGAACCCCTCGGAAGTGAAATGACGACGAAGATGGCGTGTTGAACGGTCAATCTTTTATTTTTTTTTTCAATCGCAACTACTATTCCTGTACGCCGATCGCATAAGGCAAGTGCTTCCATAAATTTCTTTACTCCAGGGGAGAGTAACAAGACACAAAAGTGTTACATTCCGGTGTGGATAGTTGTTAGACTACTATTTTTTCTTCAAAATATATCATTCCTGTAATGCCATAGGAAAGGTAGTCAGCAAGGCTAGTTCCCAAGAAACACCGCAAGCGGCAGTGTGAGTTGACTAGCCTCCCCCGTGTAGCGAGGGCGAGCTCCATCTGGCGTTGCCTCTTAGCGCTAGGGAACTCTCCTAACATGGCGGTCCCGCCCTTCTCGCGATTGGTGCTTAATCTATAATCATTTTGTGTCATGAGTATGCTCAGATTCGGGGGATCCCTCGGATGTCTCGATACCGAGGGTATAGTCTACCTTTTTTATCGTGAAAATGGTCTTTTGATGTTTTCAGTGAATGTTTATTGAACACAACAACAGCATATGAATACGATATCGTGGTAATGTACAAACTGCTGGCCCTTAATTCTTCCTTCCTTATATGTGTCTTGGTTATATTAGAAGAGTATTGGCGTTGCTGGATTTGGTTCAATGAACATCATACAACACAGCAACTGACAATCCGAACATGAACCATGTAGTTGCTCATGTGGCATAGGAACGTATGCCCTAAAAATACGTGTATAGGCATAGTAGGCGGAGAGTGGCTTGGACTTGGATATCGAGCGGTTTAGTCGTTGAGTCGGTCGTCGGTCTTAATGCGCTCCCGGAGCGAGAAACGATCTCATCACTCATCCTTTCGGGAGGAAGGTGGGCAGGGATGGGAGAATGGGTGACAGTCGCGCCCTCTAACGTTCGAGGTCATTAATAAAAACCTTGACGCATGAGTTCCGAGCTCAGCTCAGCCGCGGTGAATAAAAAATTGCTCTAGACGAATTTTTTGGGGAAAATTTAAGATTATGATGGATTAGAAGTAGGGCTAGCGTTTTTCCACAGAGACTAAAATGGATGGATGATTCCACAAATTCACTTTCTCATCCTTAAAGGACTAATAAAGAAAAGGGAAAGTTCAGACGAAAATACATAGTAGAAATCCTATCAGATATGCTACAAGATAGTGAAATAGTTTACCCAGGATTCTCACCAATTTATAATTTCTGCTCTCTTTTCTCTTCAGAAACGTTTTAGTTCGGAATTTTTTTAATTGAGACAATATGAGTCAAGCCCCTTGCAGAAAGGAGTTATGGGTCCAAAAATAAAAATACCGGGGAATAATAGTAAAGAAGACTCTACTTCTCTGGATGTACTAAAATCTACATGTAGCTGAGTCTGCCTAAGCTACGCTTCACGAGCAGATACCTCCCTTCCATGTTTAACCTTTCACTAGGTTGAGAAAAAACGGTCAGCCAGCCAACATGGTTCAGAACAATAATTTTCCTGCTCTGAAGAGCGCAAAACGAAAAAGGATATATTTAGTGTAATTTTATAAAATATTTTTACAATATAATCATAATTTCCTACCTGCTATTATTAAAAACTAGTACTACAAGGTGCCTCTGACTCATTGCATAGGTAATTAGATAATAAGGATATCTGATCGTTGCAGTCTCATTAACTCATTCTAAACAAAAGACAGATACAATACGTATCTGGCATATTTAAGTGAGACACCATGATAATGCATTGATAAGTTCAGAGGTCAACTGTTTGCCCATCACTTCAAGAAACCGTGTTCCCAGCATAATACTTTCAGAGGTGAACTACTCAGTCTTCAAGGAACCGTTGGCTTACGTTAATACTTTCCGATGGAAATCTTCCCCTTTACAATTCAAGGAACCGTGATAGTACGTTAATACGTTTTGAAAGTAACGCACATCGTTGTCCTTTAATTTTAGTTTGACCGTGATGATTCTAAGCCTAGTAGGTGATGGTTGAGAAACAATGAAAAATCAGGTTGGGTACGGAATGGTCTCTTCGCTGCAGCGTTGCTGATAATGATTGATGGTCGGTCGGGCCAAGTGGGTATGGTAGAAGTACTTGCCGGGTAAAAGCTTTTCACCCATTAGGCACAAATGCCGACGATATCTGGCTGACGACTGACGTGATGCATCGACGACGGAGCCACCCAAATTAGCCCCACCATTTTTCACCGGAGTCTCCTTACTCCCACTCCTATGCATGCTGGCAGAGAAAAGTAGGAAACGAAAGAGCGATCTTAAGGTTAGGTGGCGCTTTTACGTTTCAGTCCTTATAAGCCGTTACTTTTTTACTTACCCTCTCAACAATTCCTTCCCACCTTTTGGGATACTTTAAAGAGTAGGGACTACGGGGTCGACCCTAAATGTGCCTCTACGTTAATATCATCTAATTGGTGACACTATAAATTAGTTCAGAATGAGATCATGTGTAAACAAACGGGAAGGGGAAATTGCCCAATCAACGTTGTTCTAGCTTAGAAAGTTACTTTAAAACGGCCATTAAGGCACGGTGTCATCCAATGGACTACATTGGTGTTTTCCAAAGCTGAGTTTCAGAGTTGAAACACATTTTCCCGAAATGACTAATCTTTGCATGTGCATTTGTTTTTAATTGCAGAGAACTTGAGACCGGTAAATATATTTTTTCATTGGCGCTGAGGCAACGTGAATGACACGTCGGTTCTCCTACTGCCTCAAATTCTTTTATTTCTTTTTGCCTTTGAAATATGGTGTAAAATGTCGATAGTGCGAAGTGAAAGCCCAGTTGTCGTTCCCCATTCTGAGCTGCGATGGAAGATTGATGAGGACCAGATTTGGGGCAAAGCCTCTTTCGTGTTGCTTAAGCCAGCCATTCTATACTGACCTGGAGAGAATCTATCTTTTATAGTCATTACGAGGCCGGTGCGTTCAGCGAAAAGAGACATCTATCTGACCAGATGATGAGATTTTCACGTTACTATTTTAAGCCTGTTGAAAGCGCTAACTTCCCTGCCGTTTCACTTGCTCTTTTATACAGTGTAATTCAAAATTTTGATTCCTTAGTTTCGTGGCTCATACTGCTCTAACGCCGGTTTTAGTTTTCTCTGATAAATGATTAGTGATATAAAAATACCGTATCCGAAAAAAACGGCAATTTACCGGGTAACAAACATTTAAAAAGGGCAGTAACATGCAGAATGGAAACTTTAAGTTATACGCTTATGAAACTCAGTAAACTGGCCTTTTCAAGATTATCGCTGAAAGAAAACGGTTCGAACCTTTAAAGAATGGTTGGTGAAGGGTACTTAACGCCTTGACATATGACACCCATTAAGCCCGTAGAGGGTTTTACGGGTCAAATCGGAAGGAGATTCCGTGGGCTGGAGGACGATTGAGCGCCACTATTAGTACGGTTGATAAGCTATATCCGTTCTTAGTGTTAACCGTCATCGAATGAATAGATATAGCAGAAGAGACGAAACCTTTGTCAACGCTGACCAGAGATACCGGTGGGCGATTGTTGTCCTCTCATTCTGGTAATTCTAGGACTTTGTCATTGGCACCATTAGGATTTAAAATCCTCCGTCTTTAGCGAAAAGACTTATTGTCCCACTACGTTTGAAAGAGACATCGTAACATTTTTCAAGTGCGCGAAAAACCGAGGGAGAAGCAACTTATGAAATCAGGTTTAGAAAACTTTGTAAATCACTTGAATTAAAATATAGACGATGCGGACTTAATGCATGGGTAGTTAAGTCGGGTGTATTATCTCTGATCTGATTTCACGATTGTAGCGTTATACTTTCTCAGTCCATTAAGACACACGGCTTACAAATATTTTCCCGAATAATAAACCATTTCTCTATAGATACGTGAAATAAATTTGTTCTAGTGTTGGCTTTCCATGGACGAGTACAGTTTGAAGTTACAATCTTTGTTTAAATTTCTGGGTTGTGAGTCGGACTGAAGTAAATACTAACCATTGTCCATCCCTACTTCTAAAATTAAATCTATCCCTGATGCTTAGCTATCGATATTACAAAATGGACATTTTTCCATTCATGATATTTAACTTAATTGGAATGACAACAGAGGTGTGTTATTTGCAGTACTATTGTATTTGAAGAGAGCTAGCTAGCGTGCTTATAAATTAGGCGTATAATCGGCCGCGAGTAAACTTAATTCAACGATTTCACGCGCCTTGTTTATGAAACGTTTAATGAAGCGCGCTCTAATTCGATAATTTATCCAGTTAACTCCGCGCAAAGTCCTCTCCGATGGGACACTCCGAATAATACCATACCGGAGATCATCGACTCGCTCACTTTGCTGCTTAGATATAACTACCTGCCAAGAACCAAAGTACAAACGTACCTTCTATTATAAAGCCGATGTCACACATGAAACTCGTCCGTAAAAAAGAGGTAAATTTGTTCAAATTCGGCTACCTATGAAGAAATTACATTTGGCCTCTCGTTGTGCTTCAACATTTTAATGAACACTTTACGTAGATTTTCCAAGATATTCTGACAAACTAGAAAAATCAACCCTATAAGTTGGGCACTTGATGCTCTTGTTATTTCCTTGTGGTGAAAACAGAATTAAGTGCAGCTACTTCCTTTAATTCGGACATTAACTAAGCCTCTCATTACCACTTCTGATAGTTAGAACGTGTGATGTTATGGTGCTGCAAGTATGTTTCTAGTTTGGTAAAGTGTCATTGGCTTGACATATTCGCTCTTAAGTCCCTCGTGTTGAATAACATTTTGGCCATCCGGATTTAATATTACTCCAACCCCCAGCCCCGTACTTTTAGAAGACGTTGTAGTTGCTCGAGCAGATCGCGAAGGGGAAATCTCCAACTAGCTGCGGAGGCTTATCGTCTTCCCAGGATCGCTGACAGCCTACTGTTGCTAATTTATCATTGTCATTATGAGCGAGCTTTTCTGCCACCTTTCAGAATTAACAAGAAACCTTTTGCAACTAATAACACGAGCTACTGAAGAAAGTAACTCAACTATACCATAAGTGAATAATCACACCAAATAAGTTAAAGCAATGCCTTTGAAATTATTGATTTCTATGTAACGAACGATTTTTAATATGTTTTTTAAAATACTCTGTCTCATTTTACTCTATTAATCAATATTTGAGCTAATCTCCACTTGCAAGGACGAAAACTACATTCGGATCTAGCAGTTCCTAGTGCTTTAATTTTCATTGCGGAATAATGTCTACAATGAAGTGAATTTTTTAAAATTTTAAAATAACTGGTTTTTTCCGTTTCATTTAAAACCATTCTACAACAACATGATCGGGTTTTATTTTACTATTGAAATTATTTCAGGTAGTATGTCTTTACTAGGTAAGAGTAACGAAGACTTTAGAATTCCTTTAAATTAGTAGGTGTAGCCATCAACCAGTTGTTTATGAATCTGGCGATAATTTTGTCGATCGGAAGGGAAATTTCAATTTAGTACGGCTCGTCCATCTCACTAGAACCATTATACTTTGGCATTCCCTTTTCATAAAGGACCCAAATTAATGTTTTAATACTGATAACGCAGCGCCCGACGCATTCGTCTATTTTCAAGGGATGCTGACACTTCATCGAACTACTTCGATTAAATACGAACGCGGTAACAGACACGCAGAAGCGTCCAGTCTAATACCCCTCCGTGTCATCATCGTCACTGGGAGTGGTTAAAATCGTTCTCTAGCGTAAGCCTTAATCCACGACCAATTTTTGAAATTAAATATATGGTTTCAAAATAAAAACAAAATCAGTATTGTTTTCTTTTGAATACCGCGATATCAAACTAAATTAATTGGATTTCACAATTAGCTCTAATTTGCACTTGGTTTCAGGCTCCCTTAGTACTACGAAGTATATTGAAAGAAAGAGTCAATTTGTACGATGATCGGTCGTCCGTAAAGCTTATTGGATGTTTCCGATTGAAATACTCTTCCGTTATAGTTAAGAGTAGGACGCGATGGGTTTGGAGGTCCGCCTGTCAGTCGGCATAATTAGTAGGAAGGGTGCGTGATGATTAAACGATTCGTTTATGAAGAGAATGCACCATCTCTAAGGCTGCAGCTTCCCTTTTCGATATGGCACCGTAAAAGATTCATAATGCTGTTATAATATAGCATTTATGTAAATGTAAACCTCCCGCAACGAGAGGTAAAGTAAAAAATTCTACAGGGCCGGTAAGCCCTTGTAGATATGACATGACACCCTTCCGTAATGTTAAAGAAAAAGTCACACCTTTTAGGGTTAGCGTCCCATAGAATAAGCATTAAAAATTTTTCGTTTTTTTAACGAAATGGTCATAGGCCATACGGAAAAAGTATAGCGAAGTAAGTTTTCGGAATACTTCTAAATTAACAAGCATTTATTTAATGGGAAACTTACCTGTTTCGATTTTTATTAATGAATTCTAATTTTTGTAATTTAACTAATTAAGACAGTACGTCAAAAAATTACTTTTGGGTCAGAGGTCAGCCTAACCTTATAGCGCGCTTAAACCTATTTTCTTCATTTCGTTCTCGTTGACAACTAGAAGGTCCTAAGTTTGTGGGTGCTAACAAAATACGTTGACAAATTTCAAATGTTGGGTTTCTTGCTGATTTTAATAATTTCTTAGCAGAAGACGCTAACAAATTACTTTGGTATTTCATCCGAGCTTGAGCACCTTTATATGTATTTTCTAATTAACTGTAGCACCCTTAATAAGAAATACGTCGTTATCAGGTCGAATTTTCGTCTAGAAAAGTAATTCAGGTAAATAATTACAGTTAATAGAGGTTTTTATATCACTTAAAGTAAGCTTTTCGACGTTCTTTACGGCCAAGGCTTAAGTTTTAATTTGTCTATGTAATATAGTGTTTATAGTGTCTTTCCTTTTAAATATTATAAGAAAGCTTATTTCCAGCACTGTTTTGGATTGGAATTACAAAAATACGCAGTCTGCTTCGATTCATGCTGCAAATCCTAACCCTAGGGCCTAGGTTTTACGCGTAACTTAATACTGTATTCATCATGACCGTTTGTTGGTAAAAAATGGCATATATATCCAAGTTATTATGGTTTAGAAATCAACGGTAGTGTTTTCACCCTGTGAAAAATTCAACTTCGAAATATTACAGGAAAGATGACCAAATGTTCAATGTGTTTTCCCTACGGCGGTTAAAAGAGTAGTGTTTACCTTAGCTCAGTTAATTCAACATTCTCATTTGAGGACAGGTATAAACGGTTTCATTATTTGTTAATCTCACTAAAATGCTACTAATTGTGAAGTCGTGTGATATAATTCCTGAAACTAAACCAATGTAGAGGACCAGATTATTCGTTAAAACAATTTTGATCCTATTGAATCAGTCATACTGTGATGTTTCGTTATCATTTTATAAACTATTTGTTACCAACAGTGGATTGTTTAATTCATAAGTAATAGTGGTCCTGGTCAATGCAGGAGGACAGTGTTGTTATATAATTTAATTAGTGAAATAATTTTCAGGTTTACATCACAGATTCTCTCAACGTAACCACGTTAGAAACGGAGGGTTACGTTGTTTCCTATTTCCACAGTCCATATTGCCGTTTGTTTATTGGTTTAAATTGCTATGAATTGTATAAGTATTTGATTTAATTACTGGTATTCAAGCTAAACTATAGAATAACATCATTCATTAAAATATTGTATAGATAATCTTTACCACAAACCTAGCACAGGATATGATAAAAATTGAACGCAATGTGTTGGAAATAATCAAAAACTCCTATAAACATTAGAATTAAGGTGAATTAATTGTTGAAAGTCATTTTAAAAGCTTAATGAGCACTGACGACAAGTTAATTTCAACGTAATTAAGTATAATTAACGTGAAATTAAACCCCAAATATACATTTTTTGGATGAAAACTCAGATAACTCTTAAATGATGTTCTTGATTAAGATTGTATCTACCCAAGCCGTGTGTAAAGCCCCATGTTTTCTCTTTCATACTTAACCTAATTTAAATTATCTCCAAAGTACCTTAATAGGCGCGAAATTCAAAAGTTTAGCGTAAAATGAGAATCGAAAACTCCACTAAAAATTGCAATTAAGGTGATGCATACATTTAAACTCATTTTATAACCAAAACACAATCCTACGTTAATTTTAACTCAATTTAATATAATTAACGTGATATTAAACCAAAATATACATTTTTGGATAAAAGCTCAAACAACTATTAAATAAACTGTTTAATTATGATTAAAATTACCCAAGCCAATGGTAAAGCCCAATATTTTCTATTTCACACTTAAGTTAATTTAAACTATCTTTAAAGTACATTAATTTAAAAAAGTTTAGGGTACCATAATGATGAGTATATGGCAAAAATAAAATATTAAAGTGCACTAAACATTGCAATTAGGGTAAAAAATTCAAATAAATAAAGCTTAATCCACTCTCACGAACCACGCTCAAATTAAGATTAAAACATCACAAGTTTTTCGTACAGCCACAGTAGTTTCCTATTTCACTTTCAAATTAATTTAAATGATCAGTAAAATATATCAAAAGCGCATACCTTAAAATTTCAAGGTAATTGCAATTAAAGCTAATATTTTATTGAAACTTGTATTATAAACTAAATCCACACTAGATAAACAAGATAAGCCGTTAAATTAAACTCAATCAAGTATAATTAATGTGAAAGATTCGTGTTTTGGGTAAATTCATGGATATCTTATAATTAAACTAACAAATTAAAATTAAAACTACACCTATCTTTCACCCAGCCTCCACTTTCCTGTTTAATTCTTACGATTAATTAAATTGTCATTTAAAAGTATTTTTCCCCATTTTGAAATGAGCCATTGAAAAGGAGCGATATTTAAAAGTTTTGGGGCAAAATAGTAATTGGAAAGTTCCGCAAGAGTCAAACAGTCACGCCTCTAAAGTTTGCAATTAGGGACAATTTCTTGTTCAAACTCGTATAATAAACTGAAATAACACTAGTAAAAGAAGATATGCCGTTAATTTCAACTTAATAACCATATTTAACGTGAAATTAATCAAAAACAATAGGTTTTTTGGGTAACTATAGATAACCCTTAACTGAAATAAGAAAATAAGATTAAACTACGCGAGTTGTTCTTTCAGCCTAAATGTTTTCCTATTTAACGCTAAAATTAATTACATTATCACTATAATGCATTAATAGGCTCCAAATACAAAATTTTAGGGTAAATGTAACTTCTCCATTTAAATTTTAATATATAATTAACATAGATCACCAGCAACAATTTAATCTGGCAACATTCAATGTAATAATGTTGCCAATAAAACAAGGGCGTCTAGCCCATAACTAAGCCACATCGCTAGCCATCTCTTGCTATCCCTAATTCAATAAATTTTCTGCTTCTGAAATATCACCTAGCATTATTATTATTATTGTTGTTGAGGAGGGTACGCACCCTAGCACCGATGCCAAAGGCATCTTGTGCATCCTCGTATTCAGGCCTTGAAAAGGCCCGTAGCAGCAGCGTAGCGAAGAATTCGCTCCACCGTAATAGAGGAGACAAGCAAGGGTTCCAAAGTGTGTGAATCAAAATATTCTAGTCTAAGCGAGGCGAAGCAGTCGCACTCGCAAAGTACGTGAGCGGATGTTTCTTCCTTCTCCTGACACGACCTACAGAGAGGGTCGTCGGCAAAACCCATCAGATGGAGGTGCCTATTAAGCCGACAGTGCCCGGTCAGAAGACCAGTGGCCAGCCTAATATCCCATCTGCTGAGCGAAATTAGGTCTCTAGCACGAGACCTACAGGGACCATTGACTAACAGTTTTGTCTGTCTCTGGCCCTCCATGTTATGCCAGAGTTGGTTTTGTATGACAGTCAACCTGTCATGCAGACACCGTTCGACGTGCCTCTAGGGGATGGGGACGGCCGGCTCCGGCCCCAAGAGCTTGGCCTCCGCACCCCTTTTCGCAAATCTATCGGCTTGCTCATTGCCATGATATCCGCTATGCCCTGGCACCCAGTACAACAGAACCCTGTTGCAGGATGCCAGTCGCGCTAGCAGATCAGGGCAGCTGCGCACCAGTTGAGAGGTAATCTGACACTGGTTCAGCGCGTTCAGGGCGGCCTGACTGTCAGAATAAATTCGCACAGTCCGTCCGGTATACCCTTTGTTAATACAGTAATCTGCGCAATAACAGATCGCGGAAATTTCCGCCTGGAACACACTAGCGAAGGTGCCCAGGCAAGCAGAAAAGCCGACCCTTGTGGTTTGGCAGTAATAGCCGGCGCAAGCGCCGGAATCAGTCTTGGAACCATCGGTGAACCAAATAGTTTCACCCTCAGTGCCAAGAGGCAGCAGGTTAGTCCACTCTGCCCGACTGGGGAAGTGGATGCTGAATGGCTTAGTGAAATCAAAACTGGTAACGGTTTTGTCAGAGCACATCGTTAGCGACGGCTCAAGTGCGGCGTACTCCCGAAAGAGCTTCGTATGGCTGTAATCCCAAAGTCTTGGAACCCAGCAGCCACTAATGTTCAGCCTGTAGGCCCCCATGACAGCCTCCTCCTCAATGAAGAGATGAAGAGGAAGCATGTCAAGGAGCACCTCCGGGGAAGCAGTTGGGGTCGATCTCATGGCCCCCGTAACTCCAATGCAGGCAAGCCTTTGAAGCTTGCGCTTAAGCCGGACCCTTGTCCACCAGACAAGTGCCCCGTAAGATAGTATGGGTCTGATGATCCCAGTATAGAGCCAGTGTAGAGCCTTGGGGTTGAGGCCCCAAGTCTTGCCGACAGAGCTCCTGGTCCCCCAGAAGAGCATCTTGGCCTTCTTAATACACCGATCAAGATGCGGCTTCCATGAGAGTCTGCAATCAAAGGTCACCCCCAGGTATTTCACCTCGGAGGACTTTGTCAGGATCTGGCCAAAGAAAGAGATATCATTGAACAGATCCTTAGTATTTTTCCTCGTAAACGGAACAAGGACAGTTTTATCAGGATTAACGGTGAGGTTAACCGCCTGACACCATTGCTCCACGCTAGAGAGAGCAGAGCTCATAAGCGCGGTGACAGTAGCTGGGAACTTCCCGGTCAAAACGATGGCCACATCGTCCGCATACCCGAAGCAGTGGCAGCCCCCAACACCCGCGAGCCTCCCCAAGAGCTCGGCCACCACAAGACACCACAACAGGGGGGAGAGCACTCCACCCTGAGGGCAGCCCCTGCTGGTAGTCACCCCTAGAGGGTCCCCAAGGAGGGACGCCGACTCTTCGCGGTCGGTAAGCATGGACTTGATCCAGCGGCCAAGAGTGTCGCTGATACCAAATCTCTTAACAGCATCAGTAATAACCGAGCTAAAGACATTATCAAAGGCCCCCTCAATATCGAGGAAGATAGCCAGTGAAATTTCCTGAAACTCGAATGCTATATCCAGGCAATTCGTCAGGCCGTGAATGGCCGTCTCAGTGGATTTGCCTTTTTGATAGGCAAATCGTGACGAAGAGAGAGGAGTTACCGAGAGTACCTCGTCTCTAATGTACCTGTCCATCAGCTTCTCCAAAATTTTGAGGAAGAAGGAGGTCAGGCATATGTGTTTAGAGTATTAATCAGTCTTACCGTGTCGATGGTTCCAAAAAATAAAACCATTTAGGCGTACTGGGTTTTTGAATCGATTAATCGATTCAACGTAGTAAAATCGAATATTGTTTCGATTTTTCCATATTTTTTCTAATATTTAATAAAAAATATTCCATTTTTCGATTATTCGAATCGGCTTTTGTTGTGTATTAAGGGAAGAACTACTACAGAGTTCGAGATAGAGTGCCCTGTGGCATACAAGTTAGATTTATTTTATACAGTTTAATTATCACCAGAATGGGCCAAATTGTTTTATACAGAACAGGTTTCAAAAACAGGTTCACTTTTTTCCTATGGTACACAATAAACAATTATGTTCAATGTAAGGACAGTGTCTTTAATTATATGAAGCGTTGTGTTTTACAATCAAACAAATTGACACAAAGTTGGTACAAAATTCACGATGCGGGTTAAATGTTGTAGAAATATTGTTGTAGGAAATGTAAACATTGTAAAATTATAAGCTCATAGGAATAAGTTAAAATTACGCGAGAAATGATTGATAGTAAACATAAACATAAAGATCAAAGTGTAAGTGAAATAAAATAGGTTCAATTGAAAAAATAGATCTCGACCGGTCTTTGGAACTATTATTTTGTTTTGATAGGCATACTGAACTGTGAAGATGGCATCGGCGGGCGGCTAAATATTATTTGAAATGCGGCACTGGCACTTCGTGGCAACAAGATGGAAAGACTCTACACAGAGTGGGACTAGACACCTAGTGTTAGTTTTTCTCGAGATTCCAGCGCCAATTCGCGGAAGCGCTAGTATTCGAATTAAAACGAACTAAGCTTCTTTGAACCACGTTTTTCCTCTGTCACGTGCCTCTGACGTATTTCAGATAATTATTACCCACCCGCCGATGCCTTCTTTACAGTTTCTTTAAGTAACATTTAGCAACAATAAGTATGAGACTAAATAAATTTTATTTCCTTGAAAAACATGATTTTCGTTAGGCGGCAATTTGGTCTCGCCGAAAAATTAAATAATCATGATGACGTTTTTATTCATTTGTTTAAGGTGTTGGTACGTTCTCTCCACATTGGATTCGTCATCTGATTTGATCTAAGACAGGAGATTTCGTCTATCGACGTGTTCGTGTCGTACTACCCCAATATGGATCGGCTCCTAAGGAAAATAGGAGGGGAAAAGAGCATCATCCAGGTATGTTTCTCTCTCTCTCTCTCTAGCTTAATTATATCATTAATCCATGTTTCCATTATTTCTTCACTTGGTGAGGAAACTGGAAACTTTCATCCAGGAGCACGAAAGATCCAGGACTCTATTTTTAAAGATTTTTTCGAGAATCAAGGAAATCAAATGTAATCGTAAAAAGGAATTAAAAAGTGAGAACATGTGATAAGTTCTAAAATAAATGAGCATTTCTTTATTAAACAAACAATAAATTGTCTCTATTTTTTACAACATTTTATTTTTAAAAATCTTCATAGTCCCAATCAATTAAAATTGGAGGTGAAGATATTACAACTTTTTTCCGGTTTTCTTATTAAACATAGTCGGGGGTTTCTTCTTCTTTTCCAATAACTCCGTCTGGCTTCTAGTTATAATCGCTACTTGACCGGTATTTATGTTCACTTTACCCGAGACGTTATAATTCCGTGATTTTTTTTACGATTGGTTTTGCGTTTGAGGGAGTTAAAGTCGAAGCTGTGGGGGTTTGAACTGTGTTAGTTTCAAATGTTGGGGTTTGAAGGGAAGGAGGAGGAGTTGGGGGAGGTGTATAGGTGGAAGGGTTAGAATGAATAATTATAGGTGGAAGGGTTAGAATGAATAATTATAGGTGGCGATTGTATATTCGATGGGGTTGATGGTAGATTGCTAACGCTAACCGTTTTCGGAACAATGTGTTTTTCAGAAAATTGATACTTTTGAAGCAATTCTTGATACCGTCGAGTTTTTTTTCTCGATGTAAGACCTTTTGTTCGAATTACCGCGAACATTTCCCGGTCAAGGTCCGTCATTTCATTGTTAATTAGAGCTTGGTTTGATCGAATTTGATCATATGGGACGAGAATTAATTTTTGAAGAGTATTCATTGCCCGAGTAATGTTGAAATACCACTGATAATGCTAGGTAAAAGCTTCGAAATTAATGGGAAAAACCCCCGTAATTTTTCAATTTCAGAAGAGACTTCTTTCTTTTTAACGAAATATTTTTATCAGCTAGTTTGCATATCAAATTCCTGTACTTGACTAATTTCCTCCTTGTTAGCCACATCATAGTATACATGTACATTGGTACATGAGTTGTTTTTGACCCAACAAAATATACTAAAAGTCCCCTGCTGTAGAGCGCGAGCTTTCGCCGCCATCTTGGAAAATGGCCGCCGGGAATGCCAGCTACAATGTATTCTACGCTCATCTTCAAATATTATGAAAACTGGTGCACATTATAACTGGAATCACATGAGCATCAGAGAAAAATTTTACAGCTCTGTGTTCGACAGTTTGGTCGCTATATCGGAAAATGGCCGCGGTGAACGCTAGGTATAGTATATTTCACCATGTAGTTGGAAAATTATGAAACTTGATAGATAATAATTTGAGAGCTGTGTGAACCTCATAGTAAAATATTGAAGCCATTGATCAGATAATTTGGCCCCTATGTTGGAAAATGGCGGCCGGTATTGTCATTTAAATACTGCGTATTCTTCAAAAGTTATGAAAAATGGTAAATATGATGTTTAAGTCCTTTTGAACATCATACTAAAATATTGAAGTCGTGCTACTGATAGTTGGGCGCCATCTTGGAAAATGAATGCGGAAAATTCCAAATATATTTCAAATATAAATCTTTTCGAAAAACAGCATAAAATCTAAGCATGGGCGAATACCAGTTTTTGACTGTCGAGACGAATATCGAATAGTGAAAAATTTTCTTATCGAATACCGAGACGAATAGTTGTTTGGGAACCGAATATCGAATAATTAGGCTTAACTTAAAATTGCCCTTATCGAATAGTTATCGAATAGTCCTAGAAATAGAAGGATTAAAATCAATTTAAATTATATTAAGAATTTAGATGCAATTAGAATTAGTACCGAGATGACAAGTATTTCTAACTTTCGTTTATTAATGTTAGTATTTACTCCAAAAATGTCTAAGTGGCCAATAAAAAGCGTGGGAAAAAAGAAGAAAAGAAAAAACGGTCCACAGACAAACTTTCACACGCTATAGAGTAGTAGCACTTCAGGCCTATTTTCCCATAGAAACTTATACATTAAATAGTGTAACTGCCATTACTTTTATAAAACATTTTTAGGGTTAATATTTTTGTTTTCTCGAATAGTTAATCGAATATTTAACGAATAGTTAGTCGAATATTTGACGAATAGTAGGCCCGAATAGTAAAATTCACTATTCGATATTCGTTCGAATACCCGAAATGGGGCTTATCGAATATCGAGACGGTTATTCGTCTCGATATTCGATCGAGTTATTCGTGTTACTCGAGTATTCGCCCATGCTTAATAAAATCGTTCGTGTTTCGGATGCACTCACCGATCCTACGGTCGTCTTATGAACAAAATGATCCACCCTGTATTCCCGTTGGCCCCCGGCTTTTTTCACACCGCAACTCACCACGCTTCAGGTCCGAATCGTGCCTAACATCGCAAAGCAAATAGCTGCAATGTCAAAGCCAAAATTGACACAGGAGTGTGGAGATATGAAAGGGAGGAAAAAGCCTAACTAGATACCAAGATATATCTAATCCAACACCTAATCCGTAAGAGTCATCAAACCTTGAGCCTCCTTCATACTGTTAATCCCTGGACGATCTTAAACAAAAGCTTATTAGAAAAGTGATTCCCGAAGCAAACCGTTCGAATCACGTCGAAGAAAGTCGAAAACAGGTAGCAAAACAAATAGTCGCCTACTTCCTGCACCAATTTGGAGACGCCAGAGCCAGCAACTAAAAGAGCCAAACTTGAATAGTAGCGAGACAAAGTACCCATTTATTGACAACAGAGAAAATATTGTTTTATTTGATTCGTTTGTTCCGAATAATTTTTGGATTCTCGAAGTCAAAATTGGGTGCAAAGATGGATATGAATTGGAACGATCAGTAGTCAACAACGAAGGTATTATTGAAAAATCTCCCTCCAGTGTATTCGAAACGTTAACTCAATAATTGTTGAAAGAAGTTGACCAAGAAGTAACTCGTGTACTAAAAGAATATGGCAAGACTTGAATTCTAATTCAATTAATCTTCAAATAAGACTAAAGTCTCGTTTTCATAGGCGCGAGTTGCGTGAATGTTTCGAGCAAAAGCGGAAACGCTCGAAAAATTACGCTTCATCTATATCTATCGCTCGCGAAGCGTGAGCGTTTTCGTATTTTCTAGCTTCTATGAAATTGAACTTTTACAGCTAATTATTTTCACGAAAATTTAATATTAAAATGACATAACGTGAAATACCACCCTTACAGGAAAACCTTTAAATTTCATTACAAAGAAGACAAAGCCATGTTAACATATTATTAGTATCGAGAATGAATTCTAGGCTCTGAATTTATTTGGAATTATACATTTCTTTCGAGCATTCCTAGTAGCCTATTCTAGCCCCAAAAACTCATCCGCATTCGGGATAAGAGTAACGCTGAGAAAGATTTCAATGATTGCGGATATTGCGAAAAACATAAAAAGAAGACCAATGAAGTCACGCTTAGTTACTTGATAGTGCCGAGTGTTTGTAGAACATGCAGGAATTTAATCATGTAGCCAGTTTTCTCTCCTTGTTTATTCAAATCAAGTAGTGGCGAAAACTGGTAAAAATGTGACAGCATTATTCGGATTGTAATCTTTAACTATAGCCATCTTGACAGTGCTGACGACGTCGCAGTAGAATTAGTCTTCTTTGGCAACGTGGCAGTAAGACTTAGTCTTCTTTGGCGCCGCCGCTTGTGAGCTAGGCGAGGGATCAGGGTCCTCAGTCCTAGATCTCTTTCCAGTAAAGGTGGTAGCTTCTCTTGCACCAGGCGTAGAGTTCGTACCCGGAACGTTACTCCCAGCACCCGCAGGTACCGGAGTCCCATCTCGGCCCGTATCTCCTGCACCCAGTGCAGAGTTCTGGCCACCTTTTGGGATTGTTTTCTTCGACGGTTGATTTTCGCCTCCTATTAGCCTCACGAACCCCCCCGTCGTTAATGTAAACTCCTTCGATAAATTTTCTTTTAAATAGATCGGATTCTTTATATAAAATTTTTGGTTCCTCAAAATTAATAATACAGTTTTTTGTATTAATATCCAAGATATGATTGGCCATGCCATTTTTTAAATCGCCTGTCTTTAGACAATATTTATGTTCAGAAATTCTTTCTTTCAGAGGAGGTTTTGTTTACCCTACGTATTTTTTGTTACAACTACAATTAAACTGATATACTACACAACGCTCAATTTTTATGTTGCTGTTACATGACTTCTTTGGCTATTTTTACCTTTCCGAGTGGCGTATGTCACGGAGAGGTTCTAATTTCGACGTGTCGGCGTGTACAATGACAGGTTTTATTAATATGACAATGTGTTTATTCATAATAAGGAGAGCCTCAGGACAATTTTTAGAAATGTCAGAATGTCTGCTTTTAATTTTTGGGTTAATTTATATTTTATCTAAGGAACTTATTTAATTTTCATGTTAACATGGTATACTTAAAAAACATTAAAGTCTATTTTAAATAAGTTTTATTTACAATAAAATGTATACTATCAAAGATAACATTTTTCAAGGATCCCATTTGGGCTCTATAAATTTCACCCCTAATTAAATTCTAAATTTAACTCAATCAATCTGACAAAATGGAGACTAAAAAAGAGTAAAACTTTGTTAGCTTTATCATAGCCACCCTTTATTTTTATAAGGTACTTTTTTTACTATAAAATTTTTTTAAAATAATTTTGATTAATAAATCCTTTCGTACTAATTTAATCCATGAATAATTAACTAAAGATAGAAACCAACCTGGCTTACACCGGTTTGAACTCAAATCATGTAAAATATTACTAGTCGAACAGACTATCTTTTAAAGCTCCTGCACCCTAAAGAAATTTTAATTCAACATCGAGGTCATAATCCCATTCTTCGATTTGAACTCCCTAAACGGATTATGCTGTTATCCCTAAAGTAACTTAATCTTCTTCTCAATAAAATTGGGTCAAAAATTTTAAAATATATTAGTTTTTAACTTTAACATACCACCCCAGTAAAATTTTTAGTAAAAAATAATATGCCTAAAACTAGATTTTACTTAAAATAAAGCTTTATAGGGTCTTATCGTCCCTTAAATAAATTTTTGCATTATTACAAAAAATTAAAATTCAAAGTATTTTTTTAAGACAGCTAATTTTCGTTAACCCCTTCATACAAGATCCCAATTAAGGACCAAATGATTATGCTACCTTTGCACAGTCAGTATACTGCGGCTATTTAATAAATAATAATATCATACCGTCCATAAACTACGTCACACTCTTATGGGGGGAGGGGGTTTCTAAATTTGTGACGGTCCGTGACAAGGGGGAGGGAGGGGTTCTTCGATGCGTGACGTCACAATTATCATTGATTTTGTTACGAAGTCAGTAAGAGGCCGATTGGCTCTCTTATGTTATAGAAGAAGAAACAGAACATTCCAAAGTCCACCGTTACAATAATTTACCAAAATTGTTATTCCATCATCGCTTAAATAGTAGAAAGTTTATGCTATTATCAACTATTTACACTTTTATATAGCCAATTTAAATAGCGCATTTAAAATAAACAGCGTAAACTCTCTTATGTCTTTGTTTATTCGCTCCTATTATTTGTGAGGATGAATCAAATTCCCCTGCCGATTGAAATGGTTTCGTTTCTTTGGCAAATTTTCTAAATCTCAAGCTCGATTAGTCTGTTTTCGGTGACAGTGTCGAAACCTCAAAAGTGTGCCCCTTTAACTAAGCTTTATGGAACTTTTTTGAAGCATATAAAAACCACATCCAGACATTAAAATTCTAAAGGTCAATCAGAGGGAAAAAGCTTGAAACGGAGAAGAACTTCGAATTTTCAGCCGAGCAAAATATTTCTGAGGGGGCGGCATATCACTCAAAAAATTAATCAAATTAAATTTGAAAATGAAGACGAATCATAGTGCGAAGTCGGAGGTTAAAGAAATGTGACGTGGTTTTTAAGGGAGGGGTCTGAGAAAAGCGTGACGAAGCGTGATCTGGGGGGACGGGGGGTCAGAAAATGCTTTTTTTCGCGTGACGTAGTTTATGGACGGTCCCTATCCGACCCCACAGATAAAAATTCAAAAGTATCCGATCCCACAGATTAAGAGGTACCCCACCCCACATCACCCCGACATTTTAGAGATAAAAATAAATGATAAAAAACTCGGGGTTTCTTTCAAGTCTCTATAGTTCAGTGGTAGAATGTTTGTCTACTACGCCAGCGACCCGGGTTCGATTCCCGGGTCTGACATGAAAAAATTTTAATTAAAATTAAATCTCTAACCGAGCCCAGTAACTCCTATGGGTGAGTTGTGGTAATATAAAGTTCCTTTTAAGCTAAAATCTGACGATAACGAAGCGACAACCCCGGCCACTACTGCTACTACGGACGGCTCGGGTCAAACTAAGAGCCTACCGTATACTACGATATGGCTAAAAAGTACGCGGCGTTCGTCTAGGGTTACGAGAAACGTCTAGCCACCCAGTGCCAGGGCTTCCACCAAAGGTTCACGGTATTGCGGGTTTCCTTATCATTTATCGTGAAGCAATTGCCTTATATACCCTAAATTTGCAAACTTTGTTCGAGGCATTGGCTTGAATTTTAACGTCAGCAATAGCTATGGTTAAAATGATTTTAGAAATAGTGTCTCTCAAAACGGTTTAAGTAAAATTTATGTAAATTAATGACGATTAAAACAATTAAAATAAATTATATTTCTTTAAATATTTAAGAAAAGCTTTTTTATTGCATCTCGAATCGAAGAGGTTTATTTTGGTTTTCCAACTTTTAAATAAACTAAACGACGTGTTGATACTTACTAATAAAAGAGTAAATAAAAAGAAAATGCTCGTTTTACGCATGGCATAAATTATGGTGAATTTAGGGCGTACATGACGTCCTTATACTAACCTAAATGACTAAAAATTTAAGGAAATAAGGTATTTGAACAAACCTTCATAGAACCCGAAAAACGACGCTTTTAAACATAACGTCAATATAAAATTTAAAATAATAGGTTTTGTCACATATATTCTGTGACGTCACTTTCCTGTCTTGGTTACTTGGTTCCAAATGAAACAAATGAATAATCTTTGATGGAATCTTTTTCGCAGAACAAAAGCAATACCGTTCCAAGTTCAGCAATTCTAGTTTACGGCGAAATTTGTTTTATTGAAATTGAACGGCGTACTTTGAACGATTCTAGTCAATGACGTCATTTCTTGTTTTGGTTCTAAATTGAACGACATACTTTGAGCAATTCTAGTTTATGACGTACTTTATTGTTTTGGTTCTACATTGAACGAGCAATTAGCACGATTATAGTCTTTGACGCCATTTTCTGGTTTTGGTTCTAAATTCAACAAGCTCATAGTCATTGAACAAACCACTGAGCGCACTGAACAAATTTTGAGTTTTGTTCAATCTAGAACGCGACTATCTAGTTTGAACGGGTTGTGAACGCCTTTTTTAACAGTGTAGCAGGCGCGTAATGCAACGCTACGCCACTGACGAAGCTTCGGCCCATTCTCTCGCTCGACCAATATTTGTTATTGCTATGACCGACCTCGCCATTCAAATGATTGCTTCAGACGATGCTAGTAAAAACTGTCTCAAAGCGTATCAAGAAAATGTACCCCGAAGCACTAAATCCTAATGATCTCCCACTATCGTCCTCCACCTCCGTCTCACACTTCCAATGAATAATTACATACTCAGTTTAAACGCACGGGGCATCGGCTCTGACATTACTTCCATCCGACGCCGTGACTTTACCCGTCATTTTACCCAATCCATATTTTGCATACAGGAAACCAATATCTCTTATACTTTTGACCGCTCGTTTATCTGGAACTTTTGGACGTACATTTTTCATCCACGCTACCGATCCCCTTTACCGCGGGTCTGGTGTGTCCCTTGGTCTTACGCCAACCTTCACTCCGCCATTGCCGCCATTTAAACTTTTCAAGGACATTGCATTTATGTTCACTTCCGCGCCGGTGCTGTAGACTCTGTGTCTCCAGTCCACTTGTTTAACGTATATTTATCCTCTAATAGCGACGCTTTAGCCTTAGATACTCTATCCTACGTCACCTCCGAACTCGATAACATAGACCCGCATCACCCTGTCATTCTGGTTGGCGATATTAACTGCTGTTTGCATCCTGCCACTGGTCGACGTAACTGTCGAAAAACTCGTTTTGCGCTAAGTGGTGCCCTACGCACCCTTTTAAATCGTTTTAATTTATTTGACGTTTTTTCCACGTTATATCCGTTGAAGGCAAGTTTCAAATGGCACAATCGTCACTTGGGTACGCTTCTCTACGCGCGACTCGACCGTGTTTATGTGCGCGAACCGCTCCGCCCTAAGACCATACGACACATCCCCAGTTTTTTCTCTGACCATGACGCCGTTATCTGCAACTTTCTCACCTCTTTTCCTATCCCTTATTCCCCCCGTTCTGGCGACTCAAACCCGACGTGCTCTTAGACAATGTTTTTATTTCAACCCTACGTGACCATCTCCAAAATGTTATAGCCGCAAAACCACTGCTCATACCTGTGGTACCCTGGTGGTTTGACACTTTCAAACCGGAAATAAAACGTTTTTGTACCTTATTTTGGCATAAGCAAAGAGTTTCCTCTTCCCGGACTTTACTCACTTTGGAATCCACGGTGGCTGCCTCCGATCCCTTCACGCAGAGAAACTTAACGACTTCCTACTACAGGAAGTAGTGCGGACATTTATACTTCTCGGGTTAAACCTTCGGTGGCGGGGGGTGGAGGGTTAACGCGATTACGAAA
The DNA here is from genome assembly GCF_054372755.1 of Phalangium opilio. NCBI lineage: Eukaryota > Metazoa > Arthropoda > Arachnida > Opiliones > Phalangiidae > Phalangium > Phalangium opilio. The sequence continues at coordinate 456,969 of NW_028324200.1, read as the reverse complement.
CATAATTAGCCTTACTTAAGTCCGTATTATAAATTTAAATATAACGTTTTAAAACTTTAGCCGAGTTTAATTCAATTTTAAAGGTACTTTCGTTCTCGATCCGAGAAATTACTCTATAGATTAAATTCTGACGGAAAACGGCGTAACTTTTTCGAACTTGGAATTTCATAAAGCGCGCGCGCACGGAATGTTACCACGGAGCCATAAAAAGTAGAGACGTAATAGAGTCGAAGAGAGCGAAAGCGACGCCGACTGGGCCGTGTTAGCGCAGTCTGCTTCGCAAATGGGATATGAGACGCTGCTGGCCCATTCGACCGAATCCCATTGGACCGAAAGTCCCATTTGACCGATTCCCATTCGACAGAATATAGCCAAAATGTGCGATTTTATAATCATGAAGTATTCATGTAATTTAACGATAAATATACTGCAGTTTTTTACAAACGGATTTAAAAAATGCATCTTTTATTATATTTTTTTAACAATCAAACCCCTTTTTTTAATGCTTACATCTATCAATTCACTCTCCTATATAAAGACAGACATTGAATTATTGCAATGATCAAATTTCAATGCAAGTCAGATATGGAGCGAATCGCAAATAAGAGCGGTTTTTTGTACATTCACAATGGTTATTTATTTAACTTAAATAAGCGTTAAGATCAGTCTTGCTACTATATCTGCAGAAAAAAGGGGTTTTTTGTCGTGTGAAGATAACTACTTTAGACGGTGTTATTCTAGGCCCGGTACCTGACCACGATACTCACGAGCAGGATTGGAAAATCATTACACAATTAAGAGCTAAGGCTAGAATGATAACGGAAGTAGACGGCGCTGCTGACAATAGAAAACGAATTCGAGATGTTTATGCGGATGCTTGCTCAGAAGAAAAGAAAAGAGCCATGTCATCAGGGGTTTCAGAATTTGAAGCACACGCCTTATTACCAGAATTCAAGGCAGTTCGATCATTGTTATACCGTTGCCGTAGCAAACATTTGCCACCAAATCCAAAAAATAAGAAAGATATCAAAAGTGAAGGGAAGTGGGAAAATGTCGGTGATTCCGAAAAAAAGTTTTTACTTTTTAATGATGGTACTGATGAAAAAATTATTGCTTTCGCCACAAATGAGTTCTTCACTCTCCTATGTCAAGCGCAATCCGTGTCGAAAGAAATTTATCGTGAGGTTCGATAAAATTTGTGACAATCGTGGCTCAGGAAAAGTTTAATTCGATGGGCCAAGCGCTACATTCCTTGGGAAAGCAACGGTGAAATTTAAATTGGGACCAGCAGAAATTCAACACAGTTTCTACTTGGCAAAAGACGGATCCCTAAACCTGCTGGGAGTGGAAACCCTGTATTTTTCGGTCTTCTGAATAGCTTACGACAATGTTCCCGACCCGGTGCTCAAGCCATTAACCTCTGTACTGCCTTACCTGGAGAAGCAGAATGCCTTGCGACGCCGTCGATCACACTGATTGGGCAGCACCGCTCGTAAGCGTAAGAAAACCTAACGGCACCACCCGTCTTTGCGAAGATTTTTCCACCGGCGTGAATGAGACCATAAAACTCAACCAACACCCATTGCCGTTGCCGGAAGACATTTGCGACGCTCAACGGGGGAAATTTTCTACCAGTTGGATCTATCTGAAGAATACTTACAAGTAGAACTAGGCGACGATTCTAAACCACTTTGTACCATATCCACTCATATTGGAAACTATCAATATCAGAGACTTCCGTTTGGCGTGAAATCAGCCCCGGAAATTTTCCAAACAATAATGGACCAGTTACTTGCTGGACTTGAATTCGCAACAGCTTACCTCGATGATATAATCATTGTCTGCCGTAACTTCGAAGATCACCAGCAACACCCGAAGGAAGTACTCTCTCGCATTAAAGAAAACGGCCTCTGCCTTCTTCCCGAGAAATGTAAGCTGTTCCTGACACAAATAAAATATATATGATTTCTTATTGATAGCGCTGGTCGACGACCTGACCCGTAGAAAATCAAAGCTATTGCCCACATGCCAGCACCAGTTGACCTGCCAACGTTACGTTCATTTTTAGGAATAGTAAACTATAACCAGGTCTTCGTTAATAATATGCATTTCATGAGACAACCACTGGACGAATTATTGGAGGCCAAACGGTTTTGGTCTTGGACATTAAAATGTCAGGACGCCTTTGCGAAACTAAAGATGATGCTTCAATCAGACCTCTTTTATCGCATTATGATCCCACACTGGACATCATTGTTCCTGCTGATGCCTCCGATTATGGACTTGGGCGGTCTTCCAACATCGCATGCAAGATGGGTCAATTAAACTGGTAGCTCATGTATCACCGGCAATGACCCCCGCCGAAACAACTAAAGTCAAATCGAGAAGGAAGGTCTCGCGCGATGACCTTGTACTCGCCAGTCTCCAAGTCACAGACGCTGTGAAGGCCATAGTCCGACAGCTTCCAGTCACTTTCCCTGAAATTCAATCCTCTGCTCGTGCGGATCCAGTCTTACAGAAGGTCGTCGGGCATATTCAAAATGGTTGGCCGACATTAAACGATCTCCGAGCGACAACAGAGGCAACCGTGCTCGAGCAATTTCAAAGAAGGAAGGACCTGCTTACTGTCGAGCAGGGTTGCGTGCTTCTAAAAAATAGTCGTAATACCTTACCTATTACCAGCAACAGTTCTGAATCTACTTCACCGAGGACATCCGGGAATCAGAAGGATGAAATCTTTGGCTCGTGCCCATGCCTACTGGCCACTTCAAGACACTCTAATTGACGACTTCGTCAAGAAATGTTCCAAATGTCGCTTTGCAGCAAAGTTACCCGTCAAGACTCTGTTGCATTCCGGGTCGAAAGAAGTGAAGGCCTGACAGAGTATACACATCGACTACGCAGGTCCCCATAACGGACACCAGTAACTTATAGTCGTGGATGCCTATAGTCAGTATCCCGATATTTTCGACATGAAAACACCACGTCATCCACCACCATATTTGTCCTGAATAGCCTATTTCAACGTTATGGTTATCCGGAAGTATTGGTGAGCGATATCGGAACTCAGTTTACTTCACAAGGCCTCGTTCTGTTCCCGCAAAAGAATGCAGCATATCTCCTGCTCGCTCTACCATCCGCAATCCAATGGGCTGGCAGAAGGTTTCGTGGACCGGTCCGCGACAATTTGGTCTCGCCGTTATGGTCTTGCCGATTTGGTCTCGCCGTTTTGGTCTCGGGACAAATGGGTCTAGGAACAAATGGGTCTCGGTACAATTGGGTCTCGGTACAATTGGGTCCCGGAACAATTGGGTCTCGGGACAAATGGGTCTCGGGACCTAACCCAACCCAACCCAACCTTGTTTGGAGGTAAGAAGATTATTTGAGTATTAAAAGCCCGCCTCTTACCACGAACAATTTATTAGCAATAATAGAAATATTTTGGAAAAGGTGTCAGATAATTAATAGGGAGAATATATTGGAAAAGGTGGTGTCGATGTGGGATGAACAAAAGACCGAATGATGGTGGTGTTTAGAAGCCAGTGAATACAGCCTAGTGTCTATGTGGAATGAACAACAGACCGGAAAATGGTTGTGTTAGACAGACAATGGAGTAACCGCCAGTGTAAATGGAATAAAACTTTCCAAATTTCCGTGAACTGTCCGGAAATTGAGAACACGTTAGCTCCGATTTGCAAACTGCGAATGCGGTCCCCTGAGGTGTAACAACAGACAGACACACACTGACACGTCGAAATTAGAGCCTCTATGTGACTTACGCCACTCGTAGAGGTAAAACGTTGTTGTTATCAACGTGGCTTTATTGTACAGTATCGACGCAAATTTCAGGGTTAGCTAAGAACCATTTTTAAATGTGTTAAAAACTTTATTGTCCTGATCAAAAAGGGTTATTTAACATTTTGCATAAAAGAGTTTTCATTATTGGCAAAACGTAAGTGCTAAGGCAAAATAGAAAAAATCAATCTAAAATAATTCACACACTTGATTTAAACTAAATCTATGGATCTTAAATTAACGTTGTTGTTATTATTTTGTATAGAAGTGTTATCAACATTGAGAAACAAAAACATTGAAGTAATTTTAATACCGAAAATAAACGTTGTTCCTACGTGCGAAGATCTTGCGAAACATTTTCAAAACATTGGTAACAAAAATTTACTTTTAATCAACGTTAGTATGATACACGGTGATGTCCAAAACAAAACCTATTTATTTAGTTGTGTAAAACATCGGTAAAATTAAACGCAATTGAAACAATCATAATGTGGCAAAAAGTTGTATCGACGCTAGCAGGTCCTGTTCTGAGACGTTCGTTACGCTACCGAAAAATTTCCCAACGATCGGGCTAACGAAAACCCCGTAACGAATATTTTCTGCCACCCGAAAAAGGAGCAATTCTAAACACATTTTTTATCGCTTTCGTTACCTCGTCCTTCGGTGATAGAAGCATCGCGGTTTTCGGTATAGGATGATAGAAGGTTTTTTTTTCCTCCTACACAAGTACCAATCATATAATAGAAACTTTGTAGTAGACGACGTGTCCTCTTTATCTACGCAGTGATCTACGCTGCAGCGCCGCGGCTGCATTCGTGAGAGAACTTAAGAAGAGAGCTGCTTTTAATACAAACAACATTTTTAGATTTTGAAATTGAGCTATTTTGCTAAATCTTTCGATACGAAACATTTAATTAACAAAATAGAAAATTAGGAAATCTGGAATTATAGGATATACCCTATTTTATTAGTCTTAATTTTATCATCAGAGACTGGAAATCTTATTTGCTCCGGGGCTAAAACATCAAAAATAGCCTTGCTGACAGCGGCCACACACCGACTTACATTTGACTGGCTCACAGCGAGAAAAAGATCTTGACCTATTGCTAATTGGTAAGAGCCAACTGCGAAAAACCAAATGGCCGTTAAATCTAAATGACATTAAAATAGTTAAACAGTATTTGTTAGACTAAGTAAGAGAAATCTTTACCTTAATATTTGGAGGAATGGCCAAAACTTTTTGCCCCGTAAGTATCTCGCCAAGCCTATCACAAATATAAAAACTATCTCTTTCCTAATTCTAAATAACCTTCGAAACCTATAATCATCTAGTTCAAAAGCTTCAAGCCTATCTCTAAATATTCTTTGACGTCTTAAATCACGTCGAGGCAATTATTGCTAACCTTAAAACTTCACGTCGCAAAATATCCGCCATTTTAAAATTGTCTTTTTGAAGAAAACATCTTCGGTACTAGCCGTAACGAAAGCAAATCCCTATCATTATCGTACCGATCATTTCACGTCATTCCTACCGAACAAAATCTCTACCGAACGCCTCAGAATCGCTACTTTGCCCTCTAACGACAAATTTCGTTCGGTAGACGTCCTACCGAACGTCTCAGAATAGGACCCTGCCAGGTGCCGCCAGTCGTGGATAGCATGTGTGTAGTATCGACCATAACTGAGGTAAATTAAAGCCGCAGTGGGCGGGGATGGCCCTGGCGGTAAGTTGCCCACACGATCTATACGGAATTTCTAGCAATGCAAATGGAAGAAGTCTATATCTTGGGAGTCATCACTAAAATAGTTAAAAACCGGAACATGAAATAGTCGAGCATTATATTTCCTGGTATGAATATCAGTGGGGTACACATTAGAGAACCTCGCAGGACCTCACCCCGTTTGGGGATGGGCGAGAGACACTAGTAGGCAAGGAGGAATGAGCCACAGGGGTAACAAATGAAGGCCAGGCGGTATTGTGGCTGAAAGGCGGAAAATTATTCGTGTAGTCATCGTTGAGATTAAGTAGAGATACTGAAGGCGGCGGGAGCACAGGAAAGGCATATAATTGTCTTTGTAGGGAGGCAATACTCGCCATTTTCCCAAGTTTGCGTTCTGAGAGAGGTGGTGGTAGTGTGTAAGGCAGCCGTTTCTGAGAGTCACAGTTGCAGCTGAGCAACACACTGCTTAAGGTCACAAATGTCTGTCAAGAACAAGCTGGAAGGCGGCGAGATTGAATTTAAAGCTCTATTTGAAGAAATGTGCTTTCGCAGCTCCGCCACTTGATCAGTGAGGGATTTGAGACAGTGCGAGGAGACAGATAACTGTTTCACCTCGGCTTCAAGAGAGGAGGAATTTTCCTGGAGAAGCGTTAGCATGCCGACTAGATCGGAGAGGCCAGGAAGATATGATGAGAGAGAAAGCGTATTCATTTCAGCTTTGAGGGACGAGAAATTTGTTTCAAGATTTGCCACAGCGGTAGGCAAGGGCGTTAACAAGTCTTTAATGTATTAATAAAACTGTCATTGTAGACAAAGACGGGAAAGTGTAAATGATAAGTGTAGAAAATGAACTACCAGAAGTAACAGATATTAAAATTTTTACTTTTGAATACATGTTTTATGATCATGTCTTCAAAAGTAAAAATTTTAATATCTATTACTTCTGGCAATTCATTTTCTACACTTATCTTTTACACTTTCCCGTCTTTGTCTACAATGACAGTTTTTATTAATATCTGTTACTTCAGTCTTAATATTAATTCAAATTCAGAAACCTTAGGAGAGTAAAAGTATTAAGGCATTATGCATACATTAGTTAACGCGTTTGAACTAACTAACCAACCATCTATTATAAAACTGTCATTCCTGACTGCTTGACTTGACAATGAACGTCCGATCAAACTCAAATTGCTTTCCCGTCATTTTCACATGCAAATACAGAGGAAGCTGTACATATTTATGCCACAAAAAGATTCCGTACACCTGAGCACCAACACATGTCTTATACTTATCAAGTTCAATTACCATTCATCTGTAATCTGGCTTAATTACCAGTCGTCGGTAATCTAGCTTAATTGCCAGTCGTCGGTAATCTGGCTTAATTACCAGTCGTCGGTAATCTGGCTTAATTACCAGTCGTCGGTAATCTAGCTTAAGTACCAGTCGTCGGTAATCTGGCTTAATTAACAGTCGTCGGTAATCTAGCTTAATTACCAGTCGTCGGTAATATAGCTTAATTACCAGTCGTCGGTAATCTAGCTTATTTACCAGTCGTCTCTGATCTAGCTTAATTACCAGTCGTTGGTAATCTAGCTTATTTACCAGTCGTCTCTGATCTAGCTTAATTACCAGTCGTCGGTAATCTAGCTTATTTACCAGTCGTCTCTGATCTAGCTTAATTACCAGTCGTCGGTAATCTAGCTCAATTACCAGCCGTCGGTCATCTAGCTCAATTACCAGCCGTCGGTAATCTAGCTTAATTACCAGCCGTCGGTAATCTAGCTTAATTACCAGTCGTCGGTAATCTAGCTTAATTAACAGTCGTCGGTAATCTAGCTTAATTACCAGTCGTCGGTAATCTAGCTTATTTACCAGTCGTCTCTGATCTAGCTTAATTACCAGTCGTCGGTAATCTAGCTTATTTACCAGTCGTCTCTGATCTAGCTTAATTACCAGTCATCGGTAATCTAGCTCAATTACCAGCCGTCGGTCATCTAGCTCAATTACCAGCCGTCGGTAATCTAGCTTAATTACCAGTCGTCGGTAATCTAGCTTAATTAACAGTCGTCGGTAATCTAGCTTAATTACCAGTCGTCGGTAATCTAGCTTAATTACCAGTCGTCGGTTATCTAGCTTAATTACCAGTCGTCGGTTATCTAGCTTAATTACCAGTCGTCGTTAATCTTGCTTAATTACCAGTCGTCGGTAATCTTGCTTATTTACCAGTCGTCGCTAATCTAGCTTATTTACCAGTCGTCGCTAATCTAGCTTAATTACCAGTCGTCGCTAATCTAGCTTAATTACCAGTCGTCGCTAATCTAGTTTAATTAACAGTCGTCGGTAATCTAGCTTAATTACCAGTCGTCGGTAATCTAACTTAATTACCATTCGTCGGTTATCTAGCTTAATTACCAGTCGTCACTAATCTAGCTTAATTACCAGTATAGTAAGGATATAAACTAGAATTGACTTTGTTTCTTGTCCTCGTTTAAGAGGTCTTAACGGTTCAGAATGAGCCAAAAGTTAAATCCACATTTAAGTGAAAAACATTAGGTCCTCATTCGAATTATTGAGGATACATAGAAAATATTAAACGCTTTGACCTTTACAAATGCCCTTGGCAATATCTCGCCCAATTTGAACTAATTGTTTCCGGTTTTTCCAATGGACCTCTGTTTAGAAAGTAAATTTTTGTTTGAAAATATAGGCCCTCGTCTCGACTCGGAGAGGTTTGATTGGCGTTTCGTAAGACATTGAAAACTGTCGCAAATGCAAGAGACCCTCATCTTCATCTACGATACGTGAGTGCGATGGTGTACCTCAAGGTACCCAGCACAGAATAGACCCAATCGTTTCAACACTTAAAGAGAGATGAAGTAGTAGCATCCATATTTTCTAATGAAGTTAAAATTAACGTTTACACTATATAAAAGTTGTAAAGTTGAATTAAAAAGTAAACAGTAAATTTGAAATGTTAATATCAAAAGATGTTCTTGGAATATTGAGATGAAACAGAGCTACTAAAATAAGTTGTAGCTCGAAGTTGGGGACGCAAGCTAGATGGGGTGTTTTCTCTTCCCCCTCTTGCTTTGGCTTCCCTCTCGTGTTCTTAACTTCACACACGCAAGCTTGGGTCCTCATCAATGCGTTTTATTACACATCCCTGGTGGTGAGAGCTGGTAACCACTACGTTGTGTGGGCTAAGTGAATACGCGTCCTTCTCAAGCCAAGGTGTTGAGGCATCGTGCCGAGGGCTGCATGGTACTGGGGTAGTAAAACTAGGGGCATCGTGCCGAGGGCTGCATGGTACTGGGGTAGTAAAACTAGGGTATCGCTAACGATCCCCTCGGGGCACCAGGCGACACCCCGTTGTATTTAGACTTCCACCCGGGTGGGGGACTACCGGGTGGCGACCTTTTACTTACCCCCTTACTCGTGGGATTCTTATGGATTCTGAACTAATTACCAATTTAAATAGTACTAAAATTAAAGTGCAGGGGCCTGCTCCTGGTAGAACCCTCACTGATACCACAAAGCTAGGGCCTGATTTATCGGTGCGTGTGACTGGCTCCACCCAGCCCCCAAGGTTTCGAAACGTAACCAGCGACGTTGGCTTAAACGGCAGATTGCTCGGGAAAAGGCTAAACCGGGTTCTGAAGCGGTCTCCACCCCTGTCGGGGGTGCGGCGACACGCGACAACCCAACGAAGAGACCGAGAGTGGAGGACTCTACTCATTCGCCCGGCAATTCGCAGCGGGAAAGCGAAAATGACTAAGACCTATAGGGATACCGCCAGCTCAGAAAAGATGGCCTTTGTCAAAAATGGATATCCGACTGCGGTCATCACGAAGGAAGATGTGGGCCCAATCCAGAAGGTGATTCTAGGGGCGCTGGATGGGATACATTTGGGGAGCCGTCTATCGCGCCCTGGGAATTTCAGCCTGATGGCCGGGGCCCTAACGTACTCCTGTGAAGATGCGTTTACTGGGCAGTGGTTAAAGGAAAACATATCCTTCTCGGTGGTGGGGAATGCGGTGCTCTCAGTGATGAGAGCTAGCGAACTTTCTAAGCCGTTTAAGGTGATGTTCCGAACCAGGGACCAGATTAAAAAGAAGTCGGCGGTGCTGTTCCGGCGCCTGAAGATCCTAAACAGTGGCTTTTACTATCTCTTCAGGTTCACTGCCCAGCCAGTGGCCATTGTTAAAAACCAATCTCGAAACCACGTCAGACCCCAAACAACCGTCAAAGCATCGCCAGGCGACCTGTTCCATCAACTAACTCTGTTAAACCAAAGATTTCTGTTGCTGAACCGTCTACTGCAAAACGTCAGGTTGTTAAACCAAATACATACAATGTCAAAGCCGAAATCGACACGGGACTGAAGAAAAAGGAAAAAGAGGAAGATATATTTTGTCCAGGATTTGATGCCCGCCTGATCAAAAGATATATTTTGTCCAGGATTTAAATAATCCAACACCAGGTACCTCTAAGGGTGACACCCTCAATCCGTTGGTTCAATACTACATATTCAAGTCACGCGGTTTTGAACATCCTTCGTACTGTTACTCCCTGGATGATCTGAAACAAGAAGCTTACGAGAGAGATCAAGAGAGAAAAAAAGCCGCCCGGCGACGTAATAATAAAACATTTGGATCACGCAGAAATAAGCCAAATACAGGTGACAAAAAGTCACCAACTACTACTTCAGCTGATTTTGAAACACCAACAGAACCACCACTCAAAAAAGCCAAAGTCGAAAGTGAAAAAAAGTTGAAAGATGATGTAAAGAAAATTATATTGTTCTGTGAGAAGTTTGAAGGTTTGGCTGCAAGCTCAGAAGATCCAAGTCACTAATCTAATGATGAAAAACTTGAAGATAATGTTGTAATCGCGCGTTTTCAACTGATAAACCGAAAATACACGATTACGTAGATAATGCAATCAAACTTATTTATTTCTCATAATACTTGAATAAACTATTTACATTGTAACCGGTTACTGAACATAACTGCGATCCATTCAAACATAACATATAACTGGTAATTTATGATGAAATGAACTCCCATCCGGTACTCCTCCAACTGCCTTGATTCCCGGGCTACGTTTCATTATATCCCCTCGGGCCTCCGGAGATCAGCCAATCCCGGCTCTCGAGCAGACGACAGGTCTAACGTTAAGCTTCCTGGGCCGTCTAGCGGGGATCCCTGGTATCTAGTAGGTCGCTCCACCTAGTGGTGAACTCTTGTAACGGGCTCTCCGTTACATCCTCCCCCTCTGCAAGGAACAAGCAGAGGCCCCGGGTAAGGAGAAAACAGCAGTGTAGCGCCGTTGGGAGTATCTGCAAAAATAGAACGGGGAAACCCAACCCAGAGCCTGGGAACCGAATACAAAACTCGGATGGATCGCAAAGAAGGAGTTAAAGAGGATACATGTTTCATTAAGTCCCGACGGGTACGAGGGGAAATGCCCAATTTGGGGAAGGGTTCAAAAATATCCATATTTCTATCGAAAAACAAAGAGAAGAAAAAACAAAAAAAAATTTTTTTTGGAAAGAACCTGAAAAAAAAACGCCCCCGTATTATGGAAATCCAACAAAACAGATTGTTATTAACAGGGAAGTCTATATATAAAAGAAACGAAATAATTATCGTAGGTTTGTTGTTCATCAAAAGAAACTTGTCGGGAAGGACCCAGGGAAATGGTGGTGTTCGGAAAGTAAGTGTCACATAAAGGGGAACTGTAGAACGACTGGACGTGCATCACCATAGTGCATGGCGGACGATTTCAAATGGGGGATACGCAATCGGTTGGGGCTTCATACTAAAATTCTGCATTCCCAACCGGCGGGCTTGGTCGCGATGCGTTCCGAGAAAGGCTGAAATGTGTTTGTAGGATCGCAGCTTTTCCTTAACTGGTTCTGGGGTGTAATAGTACTCGTCCCCAATTCGACCTCCGGTATCCTTTCTCAAAACTAGTTCCCTTTTTCACCCATACCGAAAAGGAGCCAGTAACAATTCGTCCTGAGTATTCTGACTTATCCCCGTGGAAGTCACCGCCTTAGCTGTGCCCAACACCGGGTCCCTCTGAACACCACGATTCCGCCTTCCCTCCCCGGAAGGACCTGCCACCGCTAGGTCTACCCCTTGCTCTTCCTGTTTCTTAACTCGAACTCGGCGTCGGAGATTATATTCCCGCCGTTGTATCGGGGTGGGAACTGAGTCGTTTTCTACCGGATCGCTATGATTCGGATCGGGTATATCCGGTTCTACATCTATCGAGGTCGACGGCCTATCAACGACCCCTTCTGCCTGGCTTTGTCGAGGCCGGAAGTCATACACTCTAACGGGCACCGCATACCAGACATTCTCCTGACCGTTTCGGGAATCTGCCTCAGTAAACGACCTTTCGTCCTGCGTTACAACCCGCTCATGTCCCTGCCCATCATCTGGGTCCGCAACGTTCTCCAGCTCCTGTATTACCGGCGGGATTTCAAGTTCCGTGGTTTCCTGAGTTTCGAGGACCACAGAGTTCATCAGTAGTTTCAACTGATTTATATGCCAAGTACCGGCCAAAGCCCCTGACTCCAAATCCATGATAACATAGGAAACTGGTGATATATTTTCTACTACCCGGTAGGAACCCTCCCAAGCTGGAGCTAACATAGCCGAGAACTTAGCTGCAGGTTTTTTATGTATCTTTTCGGTACATTGTTAGATTGAATTGTTCTATAGAATATTTCATAACATGTAGGATTAGTAATAGGTTTCGTTCTTCGAACTGCATCGTACATCCAATCTACAACGTTAGATCCCGAGATGACATTTCCATCAATTTGCATTTCACGTAAATCAGACCAAGTAATTCTCGGCCTCCTCGAGATCCAATTGTATAGACCAATAGCGTCGTTTACGAGGGAAGAGGGTACTCCATCTGCCATTTCACTCATCCACGATGTTTTTTCCTAACTCTTGAATCTGTGATTAATTTCTCTGCCTCGGATTTTCCCATCACTTTTCGAGTGGAATTGATGTGTCGTTGTAAGATTTGGTTGTATAGTGTTAATTTATCCGACTGTGATAAATTGGGATCATCCAAAATATTTTTCATTTCTTTATCGAGTGTAGGTATGGAATCCCCTGAAGGCTTAATATCAGGGGTGTGCGTTTTTAACCTTTTAAACACATCTTCTGAAACTAGTACCATATTTCGCGCCATTTTTTTAAAAGGCTCGACTAATCGCTGCTCCAGTAACAGAAGCTAACACTGAGAGTAACGGAGCAAGAAGAAGCGGTAAAAACCCCCAACGTTGAACTAAGAGCTTCTTTTTTAGTGTGAGTGGGATTTTTCCTGAGACGCCTCGAATAGTTTTAGAGTGCTTCTTCAAGCGCTTCCGTTCGTAGAGTGTCAGTTCAATGTTTCCTTCCAGCAAATTTATACAAACTTCTGTAAGGCTTAAAATCTCGTCTTTCGTTGACAATTTCAAAATGGCCTTCCTCTGTTTAACGTTACAACTACTGAGAAATTTCAAGAAATATATGTTCCTGTTTATTTTTTGGAGGTATGCATATTAGATACGGGATTTTATTTGGGTAAATATACGACTGCTTCCTCTCCAGGTATTATACCCGTTCACAGTCTTCGATCGTCTGATGTATTGGGTTTTAAGTCTAAATAAATAGCCAAATTTCTGGGAGATGGCCTGCCGATAAGCGTCAACAACGTATTTAGTGTTTGAAGGAGATATCTGTTTCACGAGGTTCAGGATTGAAGTTCGGTCACGTGGTTTGTCAAACAAAAATAAATAACACGAGTTTAAGTTTATAGTTCTTATCTCCTTTCCAGGATAATAAAGATTCTGCATCAAAACTATAACTGACGTATTTCTATGGTGGGAACCTCGAATGAACAAGTTGGTTGTTGTTTTTATTATTTAATATCTCTGTTAAAAGGTCGTCCAAAATAAGAAGATTTCGGACTCGAGAGTCGAGGATGCTATCATCTAATAAACCCTCGATGAATTCCACGAAACGTACAGCTTCCAACACCGAAGAAAACAACTTTTCTTGATATTCGGTATAACACCAAATAATTCGTTCAGGGGGTGGGGATATACATTCCACATTATGTTTAATAAGATTGGCTACGAAGTAGGATTTACCAACTTGAGTGACACCTACCACGATCGACGTGAAAACGTGCTTTAACTTCAAATCCATCATACGGAATGAGTAAAACCGAGGGTGTCTCGTTTCTTTTATTCTAACTGAGAAATGTACCCTTACAATATAGGAATGATAAAAACTCATTCAATGATTTTTTTATTGAATATACAATCTATACGATCTACGAGGTCTCCTCTGCCCTAAATAACATCGCAATGTGTGAAAGTAAATGTACACAGATGTGTACGCCTAGAAATGAATTGGGAAATATTTCAGCGTGTATTTCAGAGTAGTTCAGCAGTCCATGACCGAGAGAAAAGAGACCGTACTTATAGAATCCGAAGCGCTAATAAATAGTCGACCTATCACCTATAATAACAATGACCAAAATGAACCAATTCCCCTCACGCCCGCTGAATTCCTTGTTGGGCTTCGATTAAATTCACTGTCACCGTTAACTTTTAAATTTAATGAAAGTGTACCAACCTCGCGACAAAAACTGACAAAAGATTCAAATATCGTGAAATAACGATTGAGAAAATATGGAAGCACTGGCGCCTTGAGTATATCATGGAGCTTAGATCAGCCCACCAATCTAAAACCGTTAAGAATTAAACACATGAAGTTTTCATAATGATGTCAACTAAACACGAACATTTCTTTTTCGTAAATCCTTTCAATACTGTGGCAAAAACTAACTCTAACTAACTATAACTCGCCTCAAACATTAGTCATGATTGAACTAAAGTTTATGCAAGGTTTAAGAATATAATAAATTTGATCTTAGGAATTACATGAATATTAAACTATTCGTAACCCAGCTCTCTTGAAATTAAAATTCTTTGGCTACAAAAGTTTGATTTCTAGTCATCTTTGATTTCCTTAAAAAATGTTACAAAGGCGATGTGTTAATTCAAGTGTACTTTACTCTGTTTTTTCAGCATTATGATGACATAACTAATGACTTGATGAAAAAGTTTCAAGATAGGGATACTTTTATCCAAAATAAAATTGAGACCATTGTCTTCCTGCTTTGTAATGATAATCATCAAAGGCTCGAGGTAAGTTTCGAATCGTAATCTTGATTGAAATTTTTCGATAATCGTAATTGGCGATCGATTTTTTCCGATAATCGTAATTGGCGATCGATTTTTTGCGATGATTGTAATTGCGACCAAAATTTGGCGATAATGGTAAATCGCCATCGAAATTGGCCATAATAGTAACAAATAGCAGTTTACAAAAACGGACAATTGAATTATAATGCTCCTTCAAACTTGCCTATCTTATAATAATTAAATTTAAATGTAAATGATCCTGATTAGGAACTGAAAGCTCATTCGCATACTGAGAAAACCATTCGGAAACTGTTAGAAACCTTTTCCCGCAAATCCTCATTCAAATTGAAAGCCTGTAAAGGGATAATGGACGACCACACAGGCTGCTCATGCGCAGAAAAGAAAACCAAAATGAGACGAAGAAGATCCAAAATGAGACGAAGAAGATCCATAATGAGTCAAATTCACCGACCAGAGCCCTATTGTAGCTCTACAACATTTGGTCAACTTGTTATAGTTTCTTTAAATTGCCTTTAGTTTGTTTTTAATTTCAATTTTTTCAAAAAAATAAAATTTGATTGTTCGTGATATTTTTATATAAAACGCTACCATATTAAATTGAAGATTTTGCTACAACAGTTGTCTTATTTATTTTGTCATATGAACTTTCAGTTTTAAACCCCAAAAGGGTTGGGAAGTTTGGCAGTCTGGAGATGCACCCAAAATACTCCTCAAGGGCAAGCTCAAATTCTTCACAACCGGGCACTGGACAAATTTGTTCTGGCTTGTATTTCTCAAACGCTGGCATTTGCGTAAATTCGTGACCCTTTATCATCCCTAAAGAAGTACAGGGCCATTAAACAGAGTTGGACTGGATTGGAGATACGACGCGTGGTTTTTTTATGGCAGAACCTCTAGCGCCACGGCGCGACAAATATTTAAACTTTTTTGACTCGCGTTTCCACGTATCTTACCTGCTGCGAGAACCTTCAAGTCAATGGGTTCTTTTAAATAATTGGATTGAATTACTGGAGGGTGCCGAGGATTATTTGATTGCAGCGTAATGGTGCCTCTTGATTTAACGTGCAAATTGGCCGGTATAATTGAAAAGCAAGGAACGTCACGAAATTGTTCGAAATAGTCGCTGGCCTATGGGGGTGGAAATATGGATAAAGTGAAATCCTATTGGTTAAAACAGGAATACATCATGTCCCCATGCATCGTATGTTAATTTTGTGGGTATACCGGGCTTGAGAACTTAGTACACGTCATGTGACGCCTCCTAATTCTGATTGCATCTTTCTAACTGTGATTTCATTGGTTGGTATCAAGGTCAGGGGGCAAGGTATAACACGCACCGAGATATATTATTCAAGAGGTAAAATTCGTCGTACATAATGATTAGTCTAGAGATAGATCCTCCCACAAAGTCCGCCTAGATGCGTTGAGTGAAAATGGAGTCAGCTAAAACATTTGGAGTGCACAAAGCTACTAAACCGAAACACATACGTGATAAAAAGTTCCTAGCTCATCATAGGTCTATTAGCGCTGCTTAACTATTTGCCAAGGCGTATGCGCTGGTGGATTTTGTCCCACGTCAAGACAATCAAGGTTTCTGGCTTGATTGCTTATACTTAACAGTTATAGAATTGACCCTACCACGGTGCGATTCCCATCTGAAGTTTGATGAGCGGGAGAGCAAACAGAAATGGTGTCATGATGCCGGGAAGAATCATGTTTCATGACTAAAGTATAAAGAGTATACAAAGTGTCATTTTTCTTCTATTATCCCCTTCTGATGACACCAATTCTTTGGGAATAGTATCTAGACTGACAAAGGTTTCCACCCTGTATATTAGATTTTAAAGAAATTATCCTACATCTTTATCCAACGTCATTAAGTCCATCAAATTATTCACGGGAGAGAAGAAATATTGCATATCTTTGTCATCTCCGGGTAGAGTTTCGTGCCGGGTTTTATTGTAGCCATTTACTTCGATCAGTCCAGGCGTTGACGTTGGGCCCTTCAAGACTGCGGTGTCCTGGTTACACTGCATACTTTGCCCATGATGCGGACTCACTCCCGACAATTGAGGTGATCAATTTGGTCAATCAATGCGAGAAAAGAGGGGACAAACTAATCATTGGCTGGGACGCCAATGCTCATCACATCACGTGGGACAGTTCTGACTGCAACAGGAGAGGTGATGATCTACTTGAATATTTAGTTGGTTGTAAACTCTATATTCTCAATCAAAACAATGAACCTTCTTTTGTTACTTCTAATAGATGGGAGGTAATTGACCTCACGCTAGTCACAGAAAACCTCGCGTCTTCCGTGTCTAACTGGCATGTGTCTAATGAGCCGTCTCTTTCGGATCATAGGCACATCTGCTTCAATGTCGCGACTACTTCTGTCCCGTTGGGGACGGAGATACGCAATCCAAAACGGACCATTTGGGCCGGCTATAGGAAAGACCTAATCCTACGCTACGGAGATGGTCACACCCCTAAACTTACTTCACCTAAGGGTCTTGATAGGGCTGCTGGTGACTTACAGTGCTCCATCATTGAGTCGTTTCACCGTAACTGCCCACTTAAGACCGTTAACCGCTCGAGGCTTGTCCCTTGGTGGAACGCGGATCTCAGCCGGCTTCGGAAATACACGCGCAGGCTCTTTAACAAAGCCAAGGGCACGGGTGACTGGACTGGATATAGGCAGTCCCTTAATACCTACAACAGGGCTTTTAGAGCTGCTAAGAAGGACTCCTGGCGGACCTTCTGTGAGCAAGTCTCCAATGTCCCTGCCTGCTTTTGCAGGCGGGCTTAGACTACATCATCTCTCCGTTATGCAAGATCTATAGACTTTGTATGCCTTGTGAATGGAAAAGCTCTAAGGTCATCTTTATTCATAACCCTGGGAAATGTTGCTATCTCGAGTCGAAGGCATTCAGACCCATATGCCTGATCTCCTCTATCAAAATTCTAGAGAGGGTGCTGGCTATCCAGTGGCAGGCGGGGTGGATGTTGGCGGTCCGGTGGCAGGCGAAACGGGTGGTGGCTATCCGGTGGCAGGCAGAGAGGGTGTTGGCGATCCGGTGGCAGGCGGAGTGGGTGTTGGCGATCCGGTGGCAGGCGCATAGGGTGCTGGCAATCCGGTGGCAGACGAAGAGGGTGCTGGTTATCCGGTGGCAGGCGCATAGGGTGCTGGCTATCCGGTGGCAGGCGCATAGGGAGCTTGCTATCCGGTGGCAGGCGCATAGGGTGCTGGCTATCCGGTGGCAGGCGCATAGGGTGCTTGCTATCCGGTGGCAGGCGTGGTGGGTGTTGGCGACCGGTGGCAGTCGGAGTGGGTGTTGGCAATCCGGTGGCAGGCGGAGTGGGTGTTGGCGATCCGGTGGCAGGCGCATAGGATGCTGGCTATCCGGTGGCAGACGAAGAGGGTGGTGGCTATCCGGTGGCAGACGAAGAGGGTGCTGGCTATCCGGTGGCAGACGAAGAGGGTGCTGGCTATCCGGTGGCAGGCGCATAGGGTGCTGGCTATCCGGTGGCAGGCGTGGTGGGTGTTGGCGACCGGTGGCAGTCGGAGTGGGTGTTGGCAATCCGGTGGCAGGCGGAGTGGGTGTTGGCGATCCGGTGGCAGGCGCATAGGATGCTGGCTATCCGGTGGCAGACGAAGAGGGTGGTGGCTATCCGGTGGCAGACGAAGAGGGTGCTGGCTATCCGGTGGCAGACGAAGAGGGTGCTGGCTATCCGGTGGCAGGCGCATAGGGTGCTGGCTATCCGGTGGCAGGCGTAGTGGGTGTTGGCGATCCGGTGGCAGGCTTAGTGGGTGTTGGCGATCCGGTGGCAGTCGGAGTGGGTGTTGGCGATCCGGTGGCAGGCGGAGTGGGTGTTGGCGATCCGGTGGCAGGCGCATAGGGTGCTGGCTATCCGGTGGCAGACGAAGAGGGTGGTGGCTATCCGGTGGCAGACAGAAGAGGGTGCTGGCTATCCGGTGGCAGTCAGAAGAGAGTGCTGGCGATCCGGTGGCAGGCGAAGAGAGGGTGCTGGCGATTATCAGAAATATATTACTTTATAAGAAGTTCACTTCTCCCTACCTCGCGCCGGCCATCATCTATGAAGTATTTTTACAGGCTAGAAACGGTACCGTTCCTCCCGAACAGCGAGGCAGAGAGGTGAAAATAAAAACACTAGCGTCGTGTAGTGAGAAAAATGTGCTTTTCTTACAATCGTATCATGGTTGTATCTTATGCAGCGGTTTCTCACTTGCGCGAAATACAGTTGAATCCCGCCGTTTCTAGGAAACGTCAGATTATCTTGGCAGTGGCCATTTATCACAGTTCTCTCTCGAGAGGAAAAATGTTTCTCTTCGCGACTAGCGCGCGTCGGGAGGGGGAAAAATTCACACCTCCTCACTCTTGCATAGTTTTTTTTCCGATTTCTCTTCATAGATGATGCCCACGGTACTAACCATTATTGAAGTGAACTTCGTGTAAGGTAATATATTTCTGCTTTAAGTTTACTGAGTAAACCTTGCTTTTAAGTCGCCAAGGTGATTTCCCCTTTTTTGGGTAGGTCGGAAAGTTTTTGGGGGTAAGCCCCATCCTACTAATATTTTTCCCAAGCGACTCTAGTTCTTCATTTGGAAGCTTGTATTTTCATCTTTGGTGGTTTTTACCAATAGTACCTTTCCATTCACTTCCATACACTTTTACTTTCCCCTTACGGCATTGGTATTTTTGGAGGATGGAAAGGCACTAAAGGGGTTTTTGAAATGCTCCAAATGAAAAACTTTAAGCCTGGGTTTTTACATTTTTAACAGAAAATAATTCCACCAATACTTATACACTTTTGATATTAAAATATTTAACACCATCTCACCTCCCTTATCTCTGATCAAACTATCATATTTGGCGAAACTATCAATTCTTCTAGCTATATTTTAGACTGGCATTAAGTTATTAGATAGATTTTTTCCCTCTCAACAAAACATAGATGGTCAAACTATCAAATCTTCCTTCAATATGTTAGATTGGCTCTCATTGTTAGATAGATTTTTTGCCAATCAAATCAAACTGAAATCTTTAGAAACGACTAAATTAATCGATTATTTAATTTCCGGACTTTAAATTTGATTGTTTTCCATCAAATTCATTTGGTCTCTACCTAATTTTACTCTGTTTAATCGATTCCTGATATTTCCTGATTTTGTAGAATTTCTATATATTCATATAATTTGCATAGTCTCATTTCTCAAGTTTGACTTTTAACCGTCTATAGTTCACAAGCTGCTATCCAAACTTTTTCAAATTATTCGCCCTTGATTTAATTTAAACCATCTACTATAAACGGTTAACTAATAATAATTAAAGGCAAAAATTGCAATTAAAAACTCTGGGTAATAAAAATCAGAAAATCTACACTTTAATTTATCTACATCGTGGAATCGTTCTTCCTCCTCGAGTAGTCGTTCACATCAGTGACAGCACGGAGCTTCTATATACAAGAAGCTCCGTCTTCACAGTTTCAACTGTTGAACCATCGTTTATTTTATTTTTAGCCACATCGTATGATGAACATCTACGATGTGTGGTAGCCTGTTGTTGGCGGTGAAGGTGGAGGTGGTGGCGGCGTCGTCGTCGTCGTGAAAGAGAACTGCCTTAGACAGTATAAAAATTTTCGATCGTCATTGAAGGGAGAATGAATGGGAGAGAATTGTGGTGAGGTGACATTTTTCGTTCGTGTATTTTATAAGGAAGGAAATTATGATAGTTAGGTTATGCCACATACTCTCCCTTAAAAATTCCTCTCACCCGTCGACAATAAGAGTTTCAGGCTCCCCTATGAAGAAATCGAGGGAAATTTTGAAAGCAAAAGCAATTATTCACTGACGTTCTTTTTAGAATGGTCTTAAGGCACCGGGATAGTACAATTATTTTGTTTTCTCGAATTTTTTCTCTTTCAAACTCTTCTGACCATAAGTTCATGTTAGAAATTTATAAGAAGCAATAAGTGTGCATCGGTATAAGTCTATGTTGTAAACTCATCGAGGGGATAGTCACTAAAACTATCTGTTCTTCGATTCGCCGGAATATCACAATTACGGCATAAGTAAGTTTATACGGGTAATAATTCTATCACCGTTTAGGGTAACTAGGGCATCGAGGGGCTATTCACTCTGATTTTATGCACGGTCAATTATTTAAGCATTGTAAAAGATAGCGCTATTCACTCATTAGGGTAGGGTATAGAGGGGCTATTCACTCGTACGTTGTGGCTACTATTACGAGCCCTTGGGTCGCCTTGTTATTTATTTATTTGAGAGGGTTATAACGACCACCAATTACAGAATCTTCTTATAGAATAAACCTACGCTTGCTAACGTTCAAATATATTAAAAACTTCGATATCATTCAAAAAACGACTTATCCTTCTAGAAATTTTCATAACTATCAAAATTGCCTATCAAAGATTAGTTCATAATCTTTTTAAAATGAAATCAGAAAACAGATGTCGCCAAATAAAATCACTCAAAAAATCAATATATTTCTCAAGGAATAATGCCGGTAGGATTTTACTTTACTACCAACACTTGATTCTGACTAATTAGGCCACGGGGAGTTCGGAAAAAATAGTGAAAAAATTCTTAACCCCCCGCAAATTGGTCAAAAAAATTTTTGAAAATTTGAAAATTGCATGTACTTACCGCCATTAAGACCGCTACGCGCCTAAACATTCTGCCCTCGATCTTGAAAAACTACCCGGGGGGGTAAATATAATAATGACTCGCGACGGAAATCAAGGAGCACATACTGCGGATAGAAAAATATTTGAAGCGAGCTCCAATTTTAAAAATAAACAACGATATTTTGCTAAATTGCGTAGATTATTTCGGAAGTAAATAAAGATAAACAATAATATTTTGGAAAAGGTGTAACACTATTTGGGAAGTAAATGAAGATAAACCACAATATTTTGGAAAAGGCGTAACATTATTTGGGAAGTAAATGAAGATAAACCACAATATTTTTGAAAAGGTGTAACATTATTTGGGAAATAAATGAAGATAAACAACAATATTTTGGAAAAGGCGTAACATTATTTTGGAAATAAATGAAGATAAACAACAATATTTTGGAAAAGGCGTAACATTATTTTGGAAATAAATGAAGATAAACCACAATATTTTGGAAAAGGCGTAACATTATTTGGGATGATAAACAACATATTTTGGAAAGGCGGTCACTTATTTGGAAAATTATATAAAATTTGCTTAAAATGTGGCACTTAGCGTTACCCGAGAAACACCACATGGAGGTGGCCACACGTCGTTTCTCATGGGGAGTTTTGTTTAGGCAGGTCCCCTTGCCTACTGCCGTATATATTTACTGAAATTCCAGCAAATCTCGTAAAAATCGGTAACTAATAAATTAATTAAGATGACTCAATTCGAGAACCAAAATATCTAGTAGCCCCATCCAAATATTTTATAAGTCCTGAATGAATATCATATGAATAAAATCTACCCTGATTTTACGGTTTTTTCATGTAAATGAAAAGATCTGCAACCTTACGTTCGTCCTGCCTTGAACAATCTTTCCAACGAATGATTCGCCAAAAATTGTATTCCGATATTCCATTCAATATGCAGAATGCTACAACTTGCATTCTTTTTACATATGTGCATTCGTCAAAAAATGCACACACAATATGTTCAGGAACGCTGCTAAAATCAGATACATCCTTTCCATTTAGCAACCTTCGCATCGCTGCAACGCGATTACTTTTGAAAGCCATAATTATCAACTTTATCTCAATAATTTTTATTTTTACAAACCGTTAATCCTTTTCAATAAATGGTTTAAAAAAAAAGATCTAGATCTACCTTCTATTGTGGGCAGAAGCAGGTTCGGTTAGGTTTTTGGTTTGGATAGCTTAGGATTTCACTTCACGTGGAGAAAATGAATTTTTGTTCTAGATTTAAAACATCCAAACCCACCGCCGGCACAATGGTTGTCATGGTAACGTGGCAACCTTCTTCTTTGCCATGGCAACGGTTCGCGCATGCGCGAACCGTTTTTAAGTAACAGGTGACCTTTTAAGACAATTCTTTATTACTCATCAGACGCGTTTGAGCGAGCTAAGCGAGAGGTTTAATAAAACTCAATTTTGTGGCATTATTTTGTTGGGAAGAGATATTTCTGGTGGGAAGAAACACATTTTTGGTGGGAAGCATTTGGTTTTGTGGCTGGCCTATTTTCAAAAATGGAAAATCCAACTTTTGAAAACCCTAATTTTGAAACTGCGGAACAGTTTTTTCACAGTATTTCGTTAAAAAATTGGGGTGGATTTTTTCCATGTACGAACGAAGAGTTAAGGGCCAAATCTGAAAGGGACCCTAAAACTCTGGTGATTTCATTGGACTTGGTTCCAAGCGTTACTTCTTTCAATGAAAGAAAGATCGCTTGTACTTGCGGAAATAAATCTGACGATGGAATTATCGATGGATTTCTTGTGGGGGTGTTTAACAACCAAAGTCGGTTTGGATACGTAATCCGATGTTCCACTGGGCAATCTCGAGCCAACAAGCGAAAGGCTTTAAGGGCATCGAGGAAAAAGGTTCCCGATCATTTGGTTTCCGAGTGTGTGAAGGCTTTCGTCCCCTCCAAAAACACATGGTTCTATAATCAAAATTTGTCGGTTACCGACAATCTTTTCCTCGTTTTCCTTTGGGTTTGTAAAATGAGCGTCACTGACGCTACAACCCATAGTGAATGTTCCTCACGAACAGTTGTGGATTATTTTTCCATGTGTCGTGAGGTAACGGAAATTGTCATTTCTAATAGGGCCGAGAAAGTCCAGATTGGAGGACCAGGACTGTTTGTGGAGGTGGACGAAACCTACCTTCATACTCGCAAATACAACCGAGGGGCGGAGTTAGCCGGAGAAACCATTTGTATCTTTGGAATTTATTGCCGGGATACAAAAGATGGTCTATTTTTGAAAGTCAAAAATAAGTCCCGTGCTGTTCTGTGGACGCAAATGGCAAAATATATAGCCCCTGGGTCCATCATCGTGTCTGACGGAGCCCCTATGTACATGAATTGTACGTTAATGGGCTTTCGGGAGCACCTTACCGTGCTTCATAAGTACGAGTTTATCAACTCGGAAGATTCTCGCGCCCATACGAACAACATCGAGAACCGAAATAGACACGTGAAGGATGCCATTAAGTCCCACAGAACAGACAGGTCATTAAGTAGCTATATGGCTTCTTATTGGTACCGATGCCTATTTTTCAAGGACCAGGATGGAAACTGGCTTCCTCCTGGAACCAATTTTGCTCGGTTCTTGGAAGACGTAAAGTCTTGCTACCCTGGACCGGGCAAAAAAGGCCTTGAATTAATTGAAATCGGGGTCCCGGAGGAAGAGCTGGCTACTCTCGATCCCGAGGCAGAACCAGCATTTTTAATTGCTGGCCAAAACGAAGAAAACACTGCCGAATTCACTGACGAATAAGGCAACGTTTTCTTAGTTTTTGGCAGTAGGCAAGGGGGCCTGCCTTATCAAAACTCCCCGGTTGGGTTATAGCGGCAGTAGGCAAGGGGGCCTGCCTTATCAAAACTCCCCGGTTGGATTATAGCGGCAGTAGGCAAGGGGCCTGCCTTATCAAAACTCCCGGTTGGATTGTAGCGGCAGTAGGCAAGGGGGCCTGCCTTATCAAAACTCCTCATGAGAAACGACGTGTGGCCACCTCCAAGTGGTGTTTCTCGGGTAACGCTAAGTGCCACACTTTACTGCATAGCCATCGGTATAAACAGTTTTGCAGTTAATAGTGTATAATTTTTTAATATACACTTCCTTCCAACATATTGAAGCCTTTTTAAAATATTGTTGTTCGCCTGCATTTGCTTCTCAATAATTGGCCGCCTTTTCAAAAATATTGCTAATTATCTTCATTTACTTAACAAACAATATTATGCCTTTTCCAAAATATTGTGCTTTATCTTCATTTACTTCCCAAATAATGTTACGCCTTTTCCAAAATATTATTGTTTATCTTCATTTACTTCCCAAATAATGTTACGCCTTTTCCAAAATATTATTGTTTATCTTCATTTACTTCCCAAATAATGTTACGCCTTTTCCAAAATATCATTGTTTATCTTCATTTACTTCCCAAATAATGTTACGCCTTTTCCAAAATATCATTGTTTATCTTCATTTACTTCCCAAATAATGTTACGCCTTTTCCAAAATATCATTGTTTATCTTCATTTACTTCCCAAATAATGTTACGCCTTTTCCAAAATATTATTGTTTATCTTCATTTACTTCCCAAATAATATTACGCCTTTTCCAAAATATTGTGGTTTATCTTCATTTACTTCCCAAATAATGTTACGCCTTTTCCAAAATATTATTGGTTATCTTCATTTACTTCCCAAATAATATTACGCCTTTTCCAAAATATTGTGGTTTATCTTCATTTACTTCCCAAATAATGTTACGCCTTTTCCAAAATATTGTGGTTTATCTTCATTTACTTCCGAAATAATCTACGCAATTTAGCAAAATATCGCTGTTTATTTTTAAAATTGGAGCTTCCTTGAAATATTTTTCTACCCTGGTATGAGAATTGTAAATGTTTCAGCGGGTGTTTAAAATTTCATAGCTATATTTCCGCAGTATGTGCTCCTTGATTTCGGTCGCGAGTCCTTGTTATTATATTTACCCCCCGAGTAGTTTTTCAAGATCGAGGGCAGAATGGGTTTAGGCGCGTAGCGGTCTTAATGGCGGTAAGTACATGCAATTTTAAAGTTTTCAAAAATTTTTTTTGACCAACTTGCGGCGGGTTTAGAATTTTTTCACTATTTTTTTCGAACTCCCCGTGGCCTATTTAATCAGAATCAAGTGTTGGTTGGGTTAGGTAGGTAAAGTAAAATCCTACCCAAAATTATTACTTTAAACCATAAGCGTGATTCACACGAAAGTGAAATAGAATTATGGGCAAGAGAAACCCAAAAAGACTAGTGATAAAACTTTTTATTTGAAGGGTTAGTATTTCAATATGAAACAAAACATTTCTAATTAAATTTTTGTACAGAGTTATGACACACATTTACAGTTCACAAAACAAAATAGGGTTAATAATCAAAATCAGTTTAGTTATTTAGTAATTTCTTTAGTTAAAGTTAAGGTCAACAAAAATAATTTAACACTTACTAATCGGAAACAATATACTCATTTCGCAACACGTTTTATTTTATTACCGAATGCTTCACATAATATATCAAAATGATGCCAAACACTGATGCGGGTACGCGGAATCTCCAACATGATGGCAACGGATAATGAAACGAAAATGGATCGCAACTAAGTTATGAAACCATAAACGAGTAGCCAAAACGAAGGATTTAAAAACATGAAGATTTTAAACTGTCAATGAGGTCTGCAGATATTTTTTCAAAATATAACATATTGTTGATTTATAATTTCTATTAGTTGAAAAAATTCTTATGAGTATTAAAAAGATGTGTAATAAGTTGCAATTTTTTAATGGATTATAAAATATATGACGAAGTTATTTTCTTTCATCTATAAAAAACGCTATATACGAATGAACGCCGACATTTATTTGTTGATACGCCTTGTTAATATTTTGTTGGTTCTTAACAAGTCTAAAGTTACGATAATTAAACTGATAAAGTATTTCGATTATCACTGTTTATAACAGTAAATTGAATAAATATATACTTCTTTCGTTTGTTTATGGATATTTGTATATGAAGAAATTCATCGTCTACTTCAGTTACAATCCATTAATGCATATCGTATTATGTATAATGACATGATTGTCATCATTATTCAAATGGCTTATATTATAAAAACTCCGAGCCCTACATAGGCATCCAGCTCACTTCGTTGACAAAATCTAAACTTATTTATAACTTAAACTAACGTTAGGGTTGTTCTAATTAGGGAAACGAGGAAGGATTTCGGTTATAATTAACTAAGTATTACGGAACATTTCTTATTTTTACATTCACTCATCAATTCTAATTTAATTAATTCAAAGGAACAAAGGATTATTAGTCAATATGCAAAATGGTTAATTATTAAAACGGTTATTATACGAAATGATGTTACAAAAGGTGCAAAGCTCTTATTGTTTTACGGTTTGTTCTTATTCCATCGTTATACCATGGTATAGGTTTTCACTTACGTTAGGTTAACTTATTGTTTTCTTATGTTAAACTGACTTCTGATTTTCTTACGTGCCGTAACTTCACGCGCGGCGGAAAAACGCCGACGTCGTTATCTTCTAAATGCTCCTGGTTTTCATGACAAATCCTATTTCAAGTCCTGGTCGAGCTTTGCTTGGACGTTCAGAGGAAAAATGGTCGAGAATACATTTCAGGCAACATAAAAGCGTTAAAAAAGCAAAGCATGATTTTTCATTAACCTTTTTATTTCACTGTGTAATTTTAAAGCTGTTGAGTTCAAACATAAGAAAATAATATATATAGTTCCCTATAAGTATGAAACGTAGTACATTTTCATACTACAGCATTTGCTCCCAAATTTGGCGCGCTCACGCTTTTACGCCCCGTGGGAGAAGTTTCGGTACTACGAGTAAAAGGGGGGTGAAACCATCGCCGCCACCTAAGGTGTCCGCGAAAGGCACGATGGGCCGGGAAAATATGGCCGCACCCGTAGAGACACAAGATACTCCTTACCTCAGTACCAATGTAGGCGCTAGCCTCGTTCGTCAAAATATCGCGCCATCTATTAATTTATTATGATAATTTTGACATGTACTTAATCAGTTAAATTTATCATAATAAAAACTTCTAGACCTTTTAACTATTTAATTACGATATAAAATTTGAAAATTTTCTAAACAAATATTTCAACTTTTTAATGCCAAAAACTCTTAATAGGTGGCATTAGAAACTTTTTACAAATTTCAATGGAAGAAAATGCCGTTTACATGGCTTAAATGGAGAGTTTCATACTTATAGGGAGCTATATATTATTTTCTTATGGTTCAAATTGTTTCAACCTTTCATGCTCCCACTGGAGGCAATTCTTTAACTTTTAAAGCGAGTTATGGCAAGTGCTACGTATCGTTCAAAGGGTTGGTGCCAACCTCGTTCCGCGGTCTATGAGAGCTCGATATCTAAATAGGCGATTAACCATACACAGAAAAAACAACGTGTAGGTTTTGAGCACATCGATTTGATTTAAACATGTTGAAAATCTAAATCCCTAGATTTGACGTGCAAAAACTAAACACCAACTAGTACCAATGGGTTGAATACCTAAACATATAAAAACTAAACACAACAGCGCAATGAAAGCCTTTGAAAACACGTTTAAAATCTAAACTTGTAGTAAAGTGGGCATAAACAGAAACGCCAGGGTTTAACGTGTTCAAAACAGTCTCTAGGTGTAAATGGTATAAACATATTGACGTGATGTGGTTAACTCGAGCACTAAGGAATAACAATTAATATTTTATTTGGTGAATCGGTTTTAACCCCTTCTCATGCCAAGAGGCCAAGGTTCAGAAATTTGGGAACGGGGTACATTCATTCTCTGGTGTTTGACGCGTCAAAAGAAAGAATTTACTCACAAAAGAGTCATATTAGCACTTCGGCCATATTTGGTAAGTAAATAAAATTTTATTATTATATTAGTTAGGTTTATAATATAACAGGACTTAAATTTGAGTTATGAATTCTAATTTTAGAAAAATGTTGCTCATTAAACTGTTTGACTCACGTTAAAATTGCCATCAAAATGTTTCAGTGTTATTTTTGTTTTGAACTGTAAGTTTAGATCAGAGGTTTATTATTTATAACCGATCAAAATATATTACTAGTTATCTTGGTGTACCATCGTACAAACATCAAAATGGGGTTTTCTATAAAAAATCAAGATGATGCTAAATTTGCAAATGGGTGTATAAAATAGGTTTAAAGTTTTTCTTAAGCCTTTGTAGGCTTCTAGATAATTTAAATGGGACCGGTCAGTTCCAAGGTTTTGTTAAGGGACGACCACGTAAACTGTTTTACCATTACCAAGGTTATTACATTTGTATATTGATAAAAGGCGAGAAAAATACAGAATGGAGACTGTTTTACTTTCCATTCCTAAAGATATTTCTTTAATTTCACTGTCTTTTATTGACCGAAACTGTACAAAGGCAAGAATGAGTGAAGGTCGGAGTCTCTCTAATTGATGCTAATTCACCTAAAATGACTCCAACAATTTGAATATCTATTAAACACAACCCTTTTAAACAAGTTGGGAAAACCAAAATTTTACCTCTCTGAGTCGAGAGGATTACTTACAAACTTACACAACTAGACACGGTATTATTTCTCTTTTTTAATGAGCAATTGCATAAGTTAAAATTTGTAAATTGTTAAAGCCGTATTCAAAGCTTTGCGAATATACATTAAAGCAGACGATATTATAAAGCAGATAACATTTTACATCCAATAAGGATATGTCTTGTACACAATGAAATTAGTCAATGGGGAAAAACAGGAAATGAAGAGTATAAATTTTGGAAAGATATTACCTTTATGTGTTAGTAAGGGCCCCAATTGTCTACGCCTCAACTGTAAACCCTTTATGACCAAAGCTACATCTGAATTGCCGGGTAAATACCATCCTCTCGTTTCACCTCAACAATATTCTTAGTACCTATAAACCGTTTACGACCATACTTTTCACTGATCTGAAGACCACCGTGATTCTTTCTTCTATTAAGAAATCTAAACCCAATTATTTAAATTTGTATTTAACTTTCGGCTCTCTCTGAACCGTTAGTAGTAAGTTACCACACTTTTAGGCATGCAAATTAGCCGAAAATGATCCAAATTTGCATAATTCAGAAATCCCACTTTTAACCATGCCTGAAATGATCAAAATTTGCATATGCGCTCAGAATTTGTATTAGCACACCTGTCAATCAAAAATGTTAATAAAAGCAATTAGTAAATTGATGAATACGTCATTAGCAATAAATAACTCGACAAGTAAACATGGCGATGTTAGCACCCGCTTACGATTCCTTTTACATTACTTTACCTAGTAATGCCTCCATGCAATTATATCCTGAAAATACTAAAACAAGTTATAGAACGGAACTACCTACAACGTATAATTTATCGGATGGAAATTGGGAGGTTGGATTGTCGGAAATAAATATGCCTTCAAAGTGGGACAACATCACTGATTGTTTTGATGAATTTGTCGTTAGATCGGTGGATCTTGATTATGAGTATGAAATTGGGGAAGGGGGTTGTGGTAAATTGGGTAATATAGTTAGGGGACCGAACGACGAACCTACAAGTATTTACCAAAAATTATTCGAAACGTTTAAACAGTCAATAACAACAAAAGCTAGGGATGATATAAATTTTGAACTAATGATGAAAGAGGGAATGACATTTATGCAAATTAAAATTAACGGAGACAAACAAACGGCTATTAAGTTTCCTAAAGAATATGGAAAAGCACTTGGAATAGCGGAATTAGATTGGGATCGATGGATTGTTCGGGAAACATATATAGCTAGTAATCCTTTAGACACTGCACGGGATCAATTAGATACCAGAAATTTGGGTAAATTCCAAGTCAAACAATTTGTTCCAAGGGACCGAAATAGACCCGTTGATGTAAATAAAGATGTTAATAAAGCATCAATCGAAACGAAAGCTTATACGATACCTCACGGTACGTATGAAAGTATAGATACCGTACTCGAAGCAATGAAAATGGTTTTACCCGAATCGAAACGAAAATATTTCGATTTTGTGTATAATAAAACAGGAACAGTAACAATCAAATGCGGGGTTGGAATTGTTAAAGAGAACACCCCATGGCATAAAATTACCGTAAATGAGGCAAAATATATGGATTATTTTTCAATTACATTTCCAAAAGATAATCCCGGATTAGGTTACATGTTGGGATTTGATAAGAGTCAAGTAGACACTCCGTTGAGGAACAATACGGAAAGTAAACATCTCGGAGATATAAATAGAGGTGTACAAACTTTATTCATTTATACGAGTCTCATATACCCCCAGGTAATAGGTGACTCTTGGGGTGGGCTTTTACGTACAATTCCAAGACCTGAAAACAGTCGAGATAATAAACCTCACGTGTTAACATTCAATCCAATTAATTATTATCCAGTACGTACACCCAATTTTAATTTAGTTGAGATAGATATAACGACAGATTCGGGAACGAAAATTCCATTTAAACTCGGAAAAACTGTTACGACTTTACATTTTAGAAGGATCCGTAATCACTAATAATGTCTGTACGGAATAGATATTATAATTATTATTTACAACAATCGGGCGGGGCGTTTGTTGGACCAGTATTTCAAAGAGGAAACGGTTTGGGATCTATATTTAAGAGTTTAGTTCGGTTCATAACCCCCATACTCAAACCAGCAGCAAAAGCTGTTGGACGAGAAGCGATAGGTGTCGGAAGTAGATGGTTCGGCGACATATCAACGGGAGCAGATCCTAAAAGCTCTTTCAAAAAGAATATTAAAATTGCGGGGTCTAATTTATTACATAAAGCGGGTGATAAAATAGGGGAAGCGCAATTTGGGAGTGGAAGACGTAAAAGAAGAAGAAGAACCAGTAAGCTAGGAAAGAGAAAAGTGAGAAGAATAAGGAAGAAGACTGATTTTTTAGCTTAAAGAAGTACCCTTAAAAATCAAAGGGGGGTATAAAAGTAGGGAATTTACACGAGTAGTAAATAGTTTACGTTTAAACAGTGACAAATAAAGTTATTCAAAAATGGAAGGAATGATGTCGGAATTAGATTTTTTCGCTAAACCCGTCACTAATTTGAATATTGTGGCCAGTAACGACATACAACTACAAACTGTTAATGCTATAACGGATGGTGGTCCATTGGAATTTTTTATTCCCGGAACTCCCGATAGTTATATAGACACTTCAAAAATTAAACTGTACGTTAAGGCTCAAATATTAGGATTTAACACAACTGATAATAAATGGGTAGAAATCGCGGGCAACGATAAACTCGGACCGGTTAATTTAACCTTATGGAGTTTATTTGATCAAATAGAAGTTATGTTTAACGATACTCAGGTTCAAGTCGTGAATAATTTAGCCCCATATATCGCTTATTTCGAAACAATGTTAAATTATGGGAAAGAAGCTAAAGACACGCAATTGGCATTAGAAATGTTTTACAAAGATACAAAACTAACAAATGCCGATTCACACCATGCCGAGAATAGCGGAATGAAATCTAGAAGAACCAGAACCGGAGCATCTAAAATATTTGAAATGATAGGGAGATTACACGTTGATGTATGTAAGATGAACAAGTTCTTATTGAACAACGTTGATATAAAGTTTAAATTTATTAGATCAGCGGATACTTTTCCAATAATTTATCAACCTGGCGCTGCTGCTGCTGATCCAATTACTAATTATAAAATCGTTATTAAATCAGCTTCTTTATTTGTACGGAAAATAAAACCAAACTCTGAAATTATGCTAGCGCATGCTATGGTTTTGGAAAAAACACCGTGTGTGTATCCCATTAATCAAACTGTAGCAAAGTATTTTAGTATCGAAGCAGGGAACAGTGACACGATTAAAGAAAACCTATTTTTAGGTAGAATTCCTAATCGAATGATTATCGGATTCGTTAAAACATCAGCCTTCAATGGGCGTATATCTCAAAATCCATTTTATTTCGAACACTTAGATTTGAACTTTTTATCAGTTACAGTAGGGAATAAAAATTATCCAGATCAACCTTTCACACCGGATTTTACTCACGATCAATACTGTAGGGAATACGCTTCCTTATTTACGGCTCTAGATATGTATGGGAAAAATAAAGGAAACTACATTAGTCTTTTTGATTATCCTAGAGGTAACACTTTATACGCTGTTGATTTTACTCCGGAAGAGCAGGCTAGTGCCGAGCATTGTTCTTTAGAAAAACACGGTAGTTTAAGGTTGACTATACGTTTTAACAAAGCACTCACGTTTGCGGTAACAGCCATAGTATACGCCGAGTTCGAAAACGAGTTATTAATAACGAGGGATCGTAACGTTTTGTACAAACTAGAGTGAGAGTATGGACGAGTACGTTTATTTACCAACTCGAAAAGATAATAATCTTCTCGTAACAGTTAGAAATAACAAAAGACACGTAACTATCGTCGGTAATTGTTGGGATTTTAAGGAAATTAAAAAGGTGTTGAAAGAAATATAAAATTAAACGTCTTCAACGAATTAGCGTCAAATGATCGCGTGAAAATCATGAAACAACAACAGTACAATCTCTCCGATAAACAAACTATCGAGATAGCCGAAGCTGGTGATGATCTAATTATTTCCATTTCCGATAATGCGAGAACGGAGTATATGGTTACAATTAGTAACAAAGTATATCAAAACTTATGGTTGCTGGTGGATTATATAAACTTGTTTTTCCAAGACGTCTTACCCCGCTTCCACAGTACCCTACCGGAAAATTTTCAAGTTGAAGGTTACGTATCTGGAACCGGAACAAAGTATATCGACATTCGACAATACGTATGCGAAAATTCGAATATTCATCGCTACGATTTACTGTGGATGGCTACGTGTAAAGGATTTTGTTTAAATAAAACCACGTGGAGTCGATTGAAACAAATAAAACCGGAATTGGACCGGCAATTGGAAATAAAAGCCAATACCAAGGAATTATTCAGAACAATGATTTTGCGAGACATTACCGAAAATTTACTGGAAAAGACCAACTGCTGCGGTAATCTAAATTGCCAAGGCGAAATCGAACACCACGTATCCTGCACCTCAAATTCGAATACTGACTTGAATATCCTACAAGCGATATCGATGTTAAATAAGACGAACCTGAAGAATGAGTTTGAAAAACGATTTGGAGAGAAGAACGAAAATTTGGATCAATTATTTCTTATTATTACTGACAATGTAACGGAATTGAAAAGAGATGTTTTTTACAATTACGTTTGATAAATAAAAAGCTTATTCACAGATGGTTTCTTTCTTTATTTCCCAAATACCTTCAAAGATGGTTAGTAAACGAATAGCGCGTAAAATCGAAAATATATATTACGATCCGCAAAATCCCGCGAGTTTAGGATCGGTGAGAAAATTACAAAAAGCTCTACCAAATATATCAAAGGAAGATATCGAACAATGGTTGATTTCCCAACCCGCGTATACGAAACATAAACCCAGAAGAAAAATATATCCTAGAAACCAAACGTACGTCACTAGTATGAATGAGGTTTTCCAATGCGATTTAATCGATCTACCCCAATTGTCCAAATACAATAACAAATATCGTTACATTCTAACCGTCATTGACGTCTTGTCGAGATACGCGTGGGCTTTACCGTTAAAAACGAAGGGGGCGAAAGAAATCATAAAAGCTCTCGGCACAATCTTTAAGCAACGTACACCTTCGAGGTTAAATTCTGACGAAGGAAGCGAATTTAAAAACAAAAAAGTGCAAGCCTATCTTAAAAGTAAGGATATCCATTGGTACGCTAGTTACGGAAATTTAAAATGCGCCATGATAGAAAGATGGAATAGAACATTGAAAACGCGAATGTTTCGATTAATGACGAGAAATAACAATTATAATTACACGAAACATTTACAAAAAATTGTAAATGGATATAACGCCACTGTTCATTCAACAATCGGTATAGCTCCGAAAAACGTAAATATAAATAACGAACATTTAATATGGAAACGATTATACTACAAGAAGAAACGTACAAGCAACAAGCCAAAATTACGAAAGGGTGATTTGGTGAGAATTACGTCCGACAAAGGCGCTTTTGGTAAAGGATACACTGGATATTGGACGAATGAAATTTTTGTCGTGCATAAAGTACTACTACGTACTCCAACTGCTTACATAATAAAAGACGAAAACGACGAAATAATAAAAGGATCATTCTACGAGCCGGAATTACAAAAAGTTGCTAAATGAACACGGAAGAATTAAACCTTTTTTTAAGCACAGATCCTCGAACGAGACCCTACTTCATAGGAGTGTTCCCGAAAGATATTTTACCCGACCCACCAGAACGGAAACCCTATTGTTTCGTGGTCAATTCGGAACCATCCTCAAACGAAGGATTGCATTGGTTAGGAGTCTATATCGATACTAACGATAACGGTTATTTCTTTTGCTCGTACGGTAAAGACCCTAGTTATTACGGTTTTAATCTATCAAGCTACGCTTCCAATTGGTATTACAATAATTGTCAAATACAGCCGAATAGTTCATTTACATGCGGGGGACACGTTATTTTTGTTTTAACAAGTTTGTGTCACGGATTTTCTTTTAATGAAATAATACGAGAATTGTACGACGTGAAAGATAAACCTTACAACGACGTGATTATTATGTTAAATATGTGTATACATTTATTGAATCAAGAGAAAAAATGAAATAAAATATTTTTTATTTTAAAAAAATTGGTACATTTTCATTTAGACCATTTTATCGGTGTTTTGACTTTTCGCAATTTCATACCAGTAAGGAGACGTCTCGGGCGATAAGGATGACCGTCACCATCATCACCATCATCACCCTCCTCCGCCTCCGGTACACCTCTGGTATATCGTCGATGTCTCTTCGTTTTCGGAGTCGACGTGAGTTTAGGTCGTGGGAATGACTTCTTAATCGTCGAGGGCACCCTCGAGGGTGACCTCGGCGTTGACCTTGAGAGGGCCAGGGGGGTCCCTTGAGGTGATTGTTGTTGCGAAGGAGGCTGTTGCAATACTGAAAACGGATTAGGTGTTAGAAATTGCGGTGGTTGAACGGGTTGTTGTTGTTGTTGAACTTGGAAAACTGGTGGAATATTTGCAACGTTGACGTTAGGAGGTTCTATCAGGCTCTTCATAGTCAAATACTTTTGTAAAGTTAATAAATAATGTCGAAGTTTATCCTCCGAAGAGGTGTTTTGTTTTAAAATCCGACTCATTTCACGATCCAACTCTGTCGCTTCTTTTTCAGCTCCCGATAAAACAGCGGATTCGGGTAGTAATACCATTCGTTTCATCTCGCTAATGAAGTGATGGTAGATATCAATGTCGGTACCAAAGCAGCTATTAACCCGGGTAAAAATCCTCCCGCCTGTTTTATAAGAAGTTTCCGTTTGTTTTTAGCCAGACCTCTTTTATTAGCGATTTTTCTTATATATACTCGATGTTTTTTAATATAAATTCTATCCTTTTCGGGTAAAGGAATATTTCCCTTTAACAAATTATAAAACGTGTTGTGAACGGCTTTGATTTGACTTTGCTTGGCTTTTTTCAGTACCTTGGTTAATTTTCCTCCGCCACTTTGACTGGCGCGTACCAATCCACGAAAAAATGGTAAATGTCTGTGTAACGGATGACGTCCTCTCTTTCGAATTTTTCGTTTAAAATTTCTTTTTAATACTTTTTTTAACAAACTCGATTTACGCTTTCTCTTAACCATTCCAACTCCTCGAACGTTCCAACGCGAAATAAAAGACATACGGAAACGATAAATAGTTTTATATACAAATTTTATTTGTCATCACATACAATAATCATATTTCCTTCATGCGGAAAAATATTTGTTCTTAAACGCAAATCATCGTGAATGTTTTGTTTTAAATCGATACACAAGTAAGAATAGGGAGTACCCTTGGTAACAAAATCATACGCTCTAGTTACGAGGTTTTTATTATTCGGAAATATTTGTCTGCTCAAGTAAGTTATTTGAGACCCGTCTCGCGGATTTTTAAAAACAATTATGTACGAAGAGTTAAGACTAATGGTTCGACTCTCTTTACCTTGACCAAAAAGATTTTGAGTTAAAAGAGCGACGGATAAATTTTTATGATGAGAGCCGACGCAAAATATATTAGCGATATGGGAACTATTATAACAAGAGAATGCCAGATCATCTATTATTAGAAAATTATTAATACTTTCATCCCAAAAGGAAGAATCATCCGGGGGGAGTCCTTCCATAAATTCAATGTTTTTAATTTCTTTTTTCGCAATGTCAAATTTCGGTTGATATTCTTTATAACAGTACACTATCCTGTCCGGAGGTGGTTCGATCAAACAATGGGCGTGTTTCAAAAGGTTAAATATCCACGTCGTTTTACCAGCCATAGTACTACCGGCCAGTAAAATTTGCATGGGGGCTTGGAATTTTATTCTACAAGCATCAAACATTTCTCAAAAAGTTTATTAAAATCGTCAATCCGTTTTTGAAATTGGAGTTTGTTTATTTCTCTCCAATTAACGCGATCTTCGTACGGAATAATAAAAACCACGGGGATATCGTCGAAAGTCACTTTTTTTCTTTTAGAGTTGAAATTCCGTGTTGAAAGCATCTATCGACGATTCGAGAATTAAATCGACGAAACTAGACGTAAACGTTTTGATGGATTCGTCAAAATATTCCACGATTTCTTCCTTTAATCTTCTCTTTTCCCCTTCTTCATCAGCCAGACTCACGTTAGTAATATCGAGTCCGAGAATATAATTACAAAATGGAGCTTGTTTTTGATGCACTTCGTGAGGATTAGTCTCATTCGATCCTCCCCAATCGAATAAGTTATGACAGCTGAAACACATGGTTTTTAAGCCGTCGTTTAAGTAAAAGAGACCCGACGCTGCTAGTTCCGCGGGGATAACTTCCAACTCCGACGAATTGGAAGTCCAATGACCATTGAATGATTTTAAACGTAGACTTTCACGATGCATCTTGCTTTAACGAGTATCCAAACGGATATGTTAAAAAATTGTCCGCGATTATTCTCTTATTAAAAGTCACGCCGAAACTTTTTTTCAGATTTCCTAAAAGTAGTTTCGCGCGAGCTTTGTCACGCACAACGTTAAAGGGGATTTCCAAAGTGTAACTAGTTCCCGGAGTGTCTAAAGCCGATTTGATCGAATCAAAGTTAATTATCTGTTCGTTTTTCCTGTTTAACGAAATTCCTTTCATTTTCGTAACGCAATGCCCGGTATTTGTTTTGTAACTGTACGATTTCGGACCCGAAGTAACGAATTCCGATATATACCCATTTGGAACTTCGTCGGTCCAATCACCCATAAATTGTCCGACGGGTGGAAGAAATTCGTCACTTTCTTTGTGAATAAATATAATACTATCCGTATCGCAGTACAAAACCCTTTCTTTTAATTTATTCAGAGTTCGAAATAATTCGATCCGACCGTACGAACTAACGAAACTCCCCAACACTGCCGATCCTTTGTAATATGTCGGGCAAAAATCTTTTTTGAATTTGTAGGTCATTAAACAAACGTCATCGTCGTTAATTGGCCGCATATCCGTTAATTCCAATGTCGGATCCATTATAATTTTAATGAAATCTTGATAATCCTTGACGAAAACCGATTTTGGTTTATCGTTGTTTAAGCAATGTCGACCCCATAACGAGTTTAAAGCTAATTTCGCCAACGCGCGTAGAGCTGAATTGTTTGTTACATCTTCGGGTCTAATCTCGATATCTTCTCGTTCTTTAATTAGTCTTAAATATTCCGTTTTTTCCTCGTCGGTGGTAACGTTGCGAGGCCAGCCAGAGTTTTGGATTTTTAGTTTCAAAAATGTATTAATGTAACTGCCGAAAAAACCAGGATCTTTATCCTTGATATAGGTGTACCTTTCGGGGTAATGGTGAACCTCGAAGATTTCCAATATAACGTAACCGGTTTCGACCGCCATGTATATTTCTGGGGTGGGCCAAATCCCTTCGAAAGCTCGCTCGGAGTCGTTATGCGCGCAGGCTGTTTGTATATCGTTTTCCACGCAAGTACGACACAAAGCGAAAAATAGTTTTTTTCTGGTTCGAATTGGTAATGCCGGTATGTAAGCGTCTTTCGGAGCTAATATTTTACAAGACATTACCCCAAAGTAATGATTCAAATCGAATGAAAAATCTCTCGTAATAATCTCCGGGTGATTTTTAGGATAGTCTCTGTTTTTACATACAAAGGGGTACAAACTACAAACATCGTAATATAGAATTTTTTCGTTTGGTTTGGTTTTATGATACAGCCTGAAGCATTCAGTACGACCACCGTATAATGCCGATCTTGGTCCTATCGGATCTCGAAAGTGTAACGAATCGCAAAACTTTCTTACCTCGATTCTGTTTTTCAACATTTCGTCAAACTCGCAACTCCATATTCTAACATATTCAGCGTTCGGCGCGTTACACATGATATCATCATCTCGATCCAGAGTTCTCTCGTATAAATTTTTAAACGTATCTTGCAATAACGGATTCCATTCGCCTCCTTTCGTATGTTTCGGACATCCGTGAATAAAATCTCCGTCAAATTGAAATATTATTTCGGGTTGAGAAGAATAACCATCTACCGGGTATCGTCCAATCTTTTTTTCCCCTTCCAACGAGAGAACCGATTGAATTTTTATTCCGCGTTCTTTTTCTTCCCACGCCAACCATTTTAAAGCGGATTTGCTTTGATTGTAGTTATTCCTGTAGCCGTTACACGGTACTACTCCGAGCGTAAATTCTTCCAAGTATTTATGAAGGAAAATATTCGTGCAGGCCCCCGCTATGGTTAAAGCGTTCATATTTAAAACATCGAAACCAGTTTCCTTCTCGAACAATTGTCTAAATTTATCCATACCCTGTTGTAAAACCTTAACATCCATGATAGTATAATATTCCAGTTCTTCGCGTAAATTATAGACCGATTGTCTCGATTTCGTCGCGTACCATTCGAGAAAATCTTTATAATCTTTTTCTTTCATATGTTCCGGTTGAAAATACTCTTTCGGCGGTAGTGGACCGACATAATCCAAAGTTTCTTCGGTGTGGAATATGTAAGGGAAAAATTCTTTTCTATTTTCGCCCAAAGAAAACGTCGCGGGGAACGATCTTAATGGTTGCGAGACGAAATTGAAAGAGTCGATAAATTTCATTTTTTGATTTTTCAAAAAAATGGCCAACATTTTGCTTCCGTCAAAAACAATATCCGGTATGATGTTCAATTTTAATAACCCACGAAGAATAAAGAACGAATCGAACCCTTTACTGTTATGAGCTAACAACGTAATATTTTCAAAAACCGGTTTAGTTGCTTTAAGCCGTTTTGTCGCGTGTTGGAAAACCATTTCTTTCGTCCGGAATAAATAATTTAGAAATTTATCGACGCAGTCGAACCCCCGAAATATCTCGTACTCGTAATTGTTCCCTTCATTTTCTTGCATAGCGCTTACGAGTAAGACAGGGACGTGTTCGTTATTTTTAACGATCGATTCGGTATCGAAATAACAATATCTGGTTTTTTCGTACGTTCTCGAAAGAGGCATAACGTAACAACGGTTCCTCTCGTGTACGCGTAAACAGTTTTTACATGGTTTCGAGCAAGAGTGTTTTTCTTTCAGTTCTAGTCCGCATTTTAAACACCTTTTAAAGTTATCGCACGTTCCGTTAGATATATGAAAATTCAAACATTCTTCTCCTTTAAAATAACGATGGCATTTTCGACATTTAACAGGTTTAATTAGTTTATCTTCGTGGAATACATTTAAAGTTCTACATCTACTACATTTAACTCGAGTTTCGCAAAAGTGATTATTCTTTTGATTAGTTCCGTGAAATACTTTTAAACATTTAGAACAATAAGATATACCGCCAAACATTGTATGCAATTCCTTAACTACATGCACGTGATCATTAACTAACAATAGAAAAATTTGTTTTTCCTTGAAAGGTCCGACAAAATATTTTTCTAAATTATCAGCTCTGAATATAATAATTTGATATTCGTTTAAGTAAGTTTGAAAATTTTGAATATCTAATAAATTAACGGTATCCGGAGAAATATTAGCGTTTTTATATAATTGCTCCGCTTTTTCTTTTTGGAGGGGGTGATTACATTTTTTTATCTTTCTAAAATAATTAATTGACTCGTTCGTTGGTTGATACTTTTCATTCGTATTCTTTTCGAATCTCTTATCAGCCAAATAAATTCCTATCACCAAAGCTCTTCCAAAACATAAGTTGTCGGTATTGTCAATGTAAATATAATTTGGACTCGTTTTTATAAACGTATCCAAAATTACTATATTTCTATTTTTTAATGATTTTGATCGATGTCCAACGGGTACGTCGCAATGTAAAAAAATAACGTCAAAAACTAAAGAGCTTTGTAAATGGAAATTTCGATTTGATTGCGCAACTTGACTTATAGCTCCTATTACTCTTTCAGCCGTTAATTCATTAATATTCATAAACCTTAAATTTATCGGACTATCCAACTCATCCGAACGAATACAAAATCTAACTCTATTATATCCTTGCTGGTTGCGTAATAATTCAAAGAGTATGGAATTAATTATACTAACAAACGTTTCGTTTACTTCGGTTAATTTAATATGTTCTAAATTTTTAAATTTAATTTTACATTCTACTTGATTACATTTGTATTTTCTTGATTTTTTATCTAATATTTTTTCGCAAGTATAAAATTGTTTAGGATTAGCTTTAACGCTTAAATTTAGCGGTTCTTCATTTTCGGAATCGCTCGAACTACTCATCTTTAAATGAGTAAGTTTATCAAATTGTTTAGAGTTTTATATATTTTTTTTCGTTTTTCTTCTTTTTCTTTTAAATCGATTTCGACTCTGTGTTGTAACATGTGTGGGCAAGGTGCTAGTTGTTTTCTGGTGGGATGATTTTCCGGTCCCGAGTAGTCCCTTTCAATTTCCTCGGAAAAATTACGACCAGCGATGGGAACGTTTCCACACCTCATTCCTGACCGAAAAACAAATCTGCATAACGGTTGTTCGTAGCCATGAACAGCCATTGGATGATTGTCGGCTCTCCATCCAGTCAAGGTGGTAAGGCAAGAAAAAAACAACGAACGGTTTTAGGACTAATGCAATAAAAACCGCTAGCTGTCATGTCATCCACGCTAATACCTTCGACAGACCATATCTTGAACGTAGATAATCTATTAACTTCGAGTCTCATATCTATCCCATCCACCATGTAATAATTGTCTTCTTTTTTTTATGTTAAATAGTAGTAGTAATTGATATATTGGGTATATAGTATATATAGATACGTTAATAGATATACGAGTAATAGATATTGGGATTCCATATTGATTAATTATTCGTTTTTGTTAAAAAACGAATAATTTTTCGTGATCTTGTCGGGATTATCGATGATATGCTTGGCGATCTTGTTCACGATAGATCGAATTTGTTTACATTCGACGCTATCTTTAGACGCGACAAATCTTAATCTTCTTCCATCGCATTGCCAAATATCTTTATTATCTCTATCTTTTATATCCTCGTACTTGTATATTTGAATATCGAAATAAAAATCGTCATGCGACGCTGGTAATGAAGTCACGTAACTAGCTAAACCTCGTTTAATATCGTATCGAGGGACAATGCCGGTTTTTTCGATAGTATTTTCCTCTTTAACGTTTTTAATTTGCTCAAAAATATCTATCTCCTCTTCATCATCAGATATATTAAGTTTTCGCTTACCGAGTGAAGATGAAGATGCCATAACGAACGTCGAGTGAAGAACGAATGAAATATCCGAAAATCCCGAGAGTTTATATACACCGTCCCCTGCCGCCCCCGGGGGAGGGGGGTGACACACGGCGTCCCCGCGCGCTAGCGCGCGGGGAACGCTTAATTATACGGTTAAAAATATTTTTTTCCCAGTAATAATTACGATAGGAATTCTCGTAGATAATTATAGCCTCTATAAAATTTTTTAAAAGTTGGAATTCTCGTGGATAATTATACGATACCTCTTGGTTATAAAAATATATTTTGAATTCTCGTCGTTAATGATACTTAATGATACCTCTTGGTTATAAAATATATTTTGAATTCTCGTCGTTAATGATACTTAATGATACCTCTTGGTTATAAAATATATTTTGAATTCTCGTCGTTAATGATACTTAATGATACCCTAGGTATATACAATGTAACAAAAATAATTGCTGGCTGTGGGTATACTTTTTAATGATGGGTATACGATTTCAAACACCTGGATACCCCTAGGTTATCAAATATATTTTTTAAAAGTAATTTACCGAGAATTCTAGTCGTTAATTATACTTAATGATACTTTTAGGTTGTAAAATATATTTTTTGTATTACAATGTATCAAAAATAATTGCCTTTTTTATCTGGCTGCGGGTATACTTTTTAATGATATTAGATATACGATTGGAACACCTGAATTCCCCTAGGTTACAAAATATATTTTTTAAATTACATTGTATCAAAAAAATAATTGCTTTTTTATACGATACACCTGGGTGTAATTACCGAGAAGTATTTTTTGCTTCGATTTGGGTGGAGTTTATGTAGAAGGCTAAAAGACGCTTTCCAATACACGTCCTACACAGATGGAAAGCTTTAATTGGTATTTAATGGTTTTATAAAAAACGAAAAAGTGTGGGAATTTAAACAGGGATTTTTCGGGGGAAAGGTGCTCCGATCTTAAAATGGATGATATTTTTTGGAAAAAGGTCGAAGGGTCAAAATTATACTTTCAAAAATCACGTGTGAATTCTCCCAAGGTTTTTATTTTCTCGTAATTATCAGGTATAAGAATTTCTATCGCTTAAGGGTAATATTATGTAATTTTTAAGTGGAGATATTTTACTATAAAAAGACCCCGAGTTTTTGTTAGGAAAGTCAATCGAAAGTAAATGTTTGAAACTGCACTGCTCGTTCCTGAATAAAAATACCCGTGATGTGTTGTGAGTAATACTATTTTTATAAAAATATGGCTATGTTTCGCGATTTGAACTTACACTTAACAAAAAGCGGTGTAACGGTAACTGTTTGTCCGCGGGGAAGAGACGTAGAACCAACAGTTATTGTTGAAAGTGGAAACTTTATTTTAATACCGTATAAAATATGGTACATCTTGAACAAACGTAAATCTGAATTCGCGGCCTGTATGCAGAAATCGTCAATTAAATTTTTACGTTGTCAAAACATCTATATATCTATTACGAATTTGGGTCTTGTCTTTACGTATGACGAAAGCGTTCCAGTAACAATTAAACCCGAAGTATTTGCGCTTATTATGCAAGACCCCATGAACGGGTTTATTTCAACCCATATTAACTTTATTATTAATCAAAGAATTTTCATAAAAAATATGCTACTCACCTTTCGAATTCTTTTGGGTGATTTTGAAAAAAAACTATTGGATGTTAAACGCGAGTATAAAACTACCTTACACGCATTTTGCAGCACGTTAAATTTAACCGATCTGTTAAAATCTTACGAAAATAATTTACGTAATCCTCAAAATATTCAATGTGTTTTAAGCATTCAACAAATGATTTCGTACTGTTTAATTGAATTTTAAAAAATCTTTTAATAACATGTAAAATTAAAATACAACAATAATAAATGGTATATATTTGGAAAAAGTTAATATTTTTTAGAAAAAGAGTTAAACATTTAAAGGATAATCAAAAATTTCCATAAATGCCGTATTAATATCATCGGGATGGCCGCGACAGGGGTAATGAATATTAACCATAAAAACGGGGAAGCAAATACCCACTATCTTATTATAGCGGGGACAGGATAGAGTTCTACAATAGAAAGCCTTTGAAATATTTCTATCGATTTCAGACACCTCTCTTCCTTTACAAACGCAGCACGGTACGAATACGTATGAATGAGTTTCGAAGATTCTAAAATACATAGCTACTTTTACTTAACTATAGTTTTTAATGGTACAAATATCACTTACCCTGCAGATGCCCTTTCTACCGCTAAAGCTGCGGTAATTTCTAACGGTACTTGGGTTCTATAAAAAAACACTCTTAAGAAACTAGAAGCTTAAAAACAACTAGTAAACTTTTAGCTTACAGAGAGTCCATCTCCTGTAACTGCGGCTGAGGATTATCTTCTGGGATACCCATGTTTTTTAAGACTTTCTCGGATGAAGCGTTAAAAGAAAATGATAAAGTTTTCCCCTAGATTTCTACTATTTAAAGAATTATTATAAGGCGTTGTCAAGGATAACAACTTTCCTAGCTTTAATTTTTGATATTCGAGAGGCTCTTGAAAAACATT
This sequence comes from Phalangium opilio, assembly GCF_054372755.1. Classification (NCBI taxonomy): domain Eukaryota; kingdom Metazoa; phylum Arthropoda; class Arachnida; order Opiliones; family Phalangiidae; genus Phalangium; species Phalangium opilio. The sequence continues at coordinate 412,038 of NW_028324200.1, read as the reverse complement.
GGTTACAGTGTTCGTATTTTAGTGGGGATTTTTAATAGAATGTTTAAGCTTCATATAAATGACGAGACATTTTTTCTTAAAAACTTATATATATATTTTATTCATTTATTTGATAGACATAATTAGGAATATTTCTAAGATAGAGAGGTGAAGCGAATCTAGAATTGAGAAGAAGGTCAATAGGCAAGTAATATTCATAGTAGTTGAGACAGATAATTGATTGATAGAGAGGACAGTCTTCGTGGTTGCAGAAGTAGAGCTTGTAGTGCGTAGTTTGAAGTTGATATTGGATTGACAGAGAATAGTTCGTTGGAGAGTAGTTTTTACAGCGAGGACAGGGGGTGATTCGAGAGTACATGTAGCTATAATAAAAAAATATATAAGTAAAATCGGTTTTTTAAAACAAAAAAGGTTTTTTAACTTACTTTAGATCAATTTCGTCATCCGTGGCGTGTAGGTCTTCTTGTAGAAAGTAATTGTAGGATTTAGGAAGATGGGCGTTGTTAATGTAGTAAGAGTTAGTGGATGTTTGATAGATATTAACTGGATGGAATTGTCCTTCCATCCAGCTGAGACAAATTAATGTATGGTAGAGAATACAGTTGTGGTTCATGCAGTAAAATAATTTAAAGGATATAGTATTAGTATTTATTATTCCGGAAAAGGTACGAAAATTATATTGGAAGTGGTTACAGGATGAACAGGGAGTAATATAAGAATACATGGCGCTGTAAAAATCTATATTAATTTCGATTAAAATTAACAAAATAGTTTTTTAGCTTACTCTAAATTAATTTCTACATCTTCGGTATCTGAATAAAATGCATTTTCATTCTCGTCATCACTTTCGGATGCGCTATATAAAACAGTATTAGTATATATCTTGCTAGATATAAGACAAAAAAACTTACGTTTCTTCAGATGATTCCGTAGAGACCACATCCGGGTCGTCCGCTTCGGCGAACATATCAAAATTCGCGATTAATTCGTTTATTTCCTCCTCCACTCCATCTGGGATATCATCTTCCTCGAGGATGATGATTGGATCAACTTCCAATTCATCATCGATATCCCAGAGTTGGGGTAGAGCGCTATATATAAAATAGATCCGGTATTAAAAAATAATTTTAACTTGTTAGCTAAAATAACTTACAATTCCTCAGCCGGTTGAACAGCGTTTGAGTCAAAAGATTTTGCTGGACACATTTTTTCTAGTAGTACTCTAGACTTTGAAGATATTTTCAAACTTAAAGTTTTTTTGCGTTATGATGTGAAACTTTGAAATCCGTTCAGTTTATATATGAAATTTTCAAGGTTGTTAGCTTAAGAAGTCTAGTTAGGAATTTGTAATGAGCGTCGAGGTCATCCCTGGTTTTCTTAGAAAAATATTTAACTGTTGGTTTTTTATGTATTAACGACTTTAAAGAAGGGTCCATATTAATGAGCGTCCCTATCGAAAAATATTTATCAGTCGTTTTAAGAAGGGTGCATATTATAAATGTATAATTTTAAAAGAGGCCCTCACAACGTGCGTGTTTCTTATAAGATATTATTACTTTTCAGACTTGAATGAAAAACAATTTTCGGAATTAAATACCACAGGCCAAACTGAGTTACAGAGTGGTCAGGATCTAAACTGTCTTTTTTGTGAAAAAGACGATATTGCTAGTTTCTCATCTATTGGTGGTGAAATTCATTACTGTGTGAATACCGAGTGCGTTAAATTTAAACGGGCTATATACAAACAGTACGGTAAAGTGTTAATTAGCAATATTGAAAACGCTTACGCGATTTTGGACAATAGTTTTTTTTGTATAAACTGTAATCAGTTTTGTTACAAAAACCAACGTCAAGAAAAAGAGTGTTCATATTGGGATAGTGAAGAGGAACCAAATTACTATCTCTGCTCTTTCCGTAAACACAAATGAAGGAAATTTGTTCGTTCAACCTATCAAACATTTTAAAAGTCGATAACGATTGCAAAACTATTGTTCCTCGGTTGGGTACATTATGTTTAATCGAAATTGAAGACAATCGTCAGAAATTTGCGCAAAAGTATAAAATAACCCATACCGTGATTAGAAAACTCGTTTGCGAAGAAATTTTGAAAAACAAGTTTGAGTGTTATGTTGTAGAACTATCTTGGTATTCTTATAGATATGCTTGGACATTTCTAAAACCAATTGATACAGTAAATTGTGGTCAGCACGTACCGACTACTACATGTAAATTAGGTCGGATTCACAAGTACTATAAAAAACAAAACTGGCGTTGTCAACATCGTGAAGAGGCGGCCTACGTTCTGGGATACGTTTGTCACGACAGCGACGCTGTTCAAGCAGTGCTTAACACGGCTATTGTTAAAATCACTTACGAATTCAACTCTACGCTGACGTATAAAAACCCATTTCGTAGGAATTACGCAACATCTAACAGCTTCACCACAAATTTCATGAAGCTGTTATATATAAAAGTTGTAATCAATTCTTTACGGTTCGGCAATTACTCATTATCATCCTTATCAGATAACTTGTCTACATTTAAGAGGAAATTTTATTTGACTCGATACTGTATTTTTATAAACGATGAATTTTGTGACGAAGAAACACTTGATAACGTGTCTGAAGTGATTTTTTCAAAGAATGCCAGCAATAAATCTTACGAAGATTTTCAAAATGCCAATCCATCTTTCCTAGAACTTGAAGGTGAAGATTGGGATTGGTAAGGATTTGCAAGATAGTGAACCATCATTTACCTTTTAGTGAAATAAAAATTCAAAAATGGATTCCGGGGTTGGAGAATGCATGCATCACATGGTTTTTGGTTCAAGTAACAATATAAATTATCGATTTTCGAGTTACGCGTGTGGCGAAGCTTTTTGTATTAAATCACAAGCTGCGAACGCGATACCTCGGTTAGGTACGTTATGCCTGATCGAAATTGAGGACAATCGTAAAAAGTTTGAAGGAAACAATCTAATATCGAAGTATGCTATTGCTCAACTTGTACACAGTGAAATGTTAAAAAACTTGTGGACCAACAACATTGTTAAAGTATCTCGTAACCGATATGATTTTTGGAGAGATGTAGTCTCGATCGATACCAGGGATTGCGGACGTTACATCTTGACTACGGAGTGTAAACTAGGACGTTTACATAAATACTACCCTCATGAACTTGATCAATGTCAACATTCGAGTCAAGCAGCGTACGTTTTAGGGTATGTGTGTCACGATCAAGCGAGTGTTGAATCGGTATTAAACACAGCAATTATAAAACTTTTGTATGAATTTAACACTCGTTTGATCATAAAGGATAAAAATGGCAATTCTGATTACTTCTATTATATTAATGGTGATCCCCGTATTAGTTATACTGTTAATGTGATAAAGTTATTATATATTAACGTAGTTATTGAAGAATTGCATAACTTTAATCATTCGTTAATGGATTTAACTTTCACTTTCGAAAAAATGAAAATAAAATTTAATCTCTTTACAGAATCTAAAAATATTCCAAGAATTTTGAGAGATAAAATCGGTTTAATATATGACCCCACTTTTAAAGTATTTTCAAAAGACGCTATTGATTATGCACGCCTAGAGTTGCAAAAAATAGAACAAAAACTGTTATATTCATTTCCAAGTTTTTGGAATTATTTTCACAGAATTTAACCCCAGAAAGAACGCTGTCAATTATACTTTACAAGATAGTGAACCTTTTGGTGAAATAAAAATTCAAAATGGACGTACCGAACGTTTTTGCTGTTGAATCACGTAAAAATGTAAATCATCGGTTTTCGAGTTACGTGTGTTACAAACCTATTAGTATTAAATCAGAAGGTGCAAACGCGATACCTCGATTAGGTACATTATGTTTGATCGAAATTGAGAACAATCGTATAAAGTTTGAAGGAAACAATCAAATATCAAAGCATGTTATTAATCAACTTGTACGTCGCGAAATGTTTAAAAACTTGTGGACTATCAACACCGTTAAAGTATCTTACTACCGAAGTGTATATTATCGCACACGAAATGATGGTGGTGAATGGGCGGAATTGGCCTCTATCGACACCAGAAATTGTGGACGCTACGTTTTTAGTACGGAATGTAAACTAGGAAGTATACATAAATACGACCCTAATGAACTTGATCAATGTCAAGATTCGAATGCAGCAGCGCACGTTCTAGGATACGTTTGTCACGATCAAGCTAGTGTTGAATCGGTATTAAATACTGCAATTATAAAACTTTTGTATGAATTCAACACTAGTTTGATCATAAAGAACAGACAACACAATGACACCCCCTGGAATATATATATTATTACACCTATTAGTTATACTATTAATTTGTTAAAGTTATTATATATTAACGTAGTTATTGAAGAATTGCATAGATATAGGTATTCTTTAATGTTTTTAACTTTCACTTTCGAAAAATTTAAAAATAAATTTACTCTCATTACAAGATCTCCATATCTTCCAGATATTTTGGAAGATAGAGATAGAGATGGACACCTAATATTAGCGTATGACCCCACTTTTAATGTGTTTTCAAAAGACGCTGTTGATTATTATCATCGTCAAGACTTGGAACAGATGGAAACACGCTTTTTAAATTTATTTCCAAATTTTTGGAATGTTTATCGCAGAATTTAATCGTGATGTAATCAATACAAATAAACATTGTTTTTTAAAAAATTTATTTCATCCTTTGATTTCTTTTTTACACCATTGACACAATCCTTTTTTAAAAATTAATCTTGTTGATTTGTTTTTTACAATATAGACACAATCCTGATCTTATTAAAAATAAATCCGGTAGTATATATGGTAACATTAAAGGGTATAAACCTAATATCGCATAGCTGTCATTCCTTGTCCACAATGCTGTAATTAACCCAATAGGTATAGTTATAGGTAAAAAAACAAGAAATGTACCAACTCTAAAAGAATATGAAATTGCAACCTCAAAACCACGTAATATACAACATCTATTATTACAATATTCTTCAGTCTTGGGTTTGCTTGTAGTTGAAACGTATTTCTCCGTTGGTGGTACATCTCTACCTACCTCATCGATAGAACAATGTATAGGTATGTTGCATGTCGAAAACCCTTTCACAATTGGGCATTCCGGGGAATATTTCCGATGCTCCTCATTTACTTTATCATTAGCTTTCCAACTATGTAATGTTATATCGCAATAAAAACATTTAACGGCGTCGCCTTTCTTTAAATAATAAAAACCATGTTTCGCAAACTCTGACGGTCTTATATTACTAACGGGGTAATCTTTAAAAGTTTCGAGCCGTAGTTTTTCCCAGTTCATTATAGCTTTACGTTTTGTCCCGAACTAATATAATTTCAAACCCTGTTGCTGATATATCTTACAAATTTTACCTACGTCACAACACCACACGTGACTCTCACGTGACTCGCATTTGATTGACAGGCGTGGGATTCTGAATTATGCAAATTATAATCATTTTCGCTTCATTTGCATGGTTTAAGGTCGGATCTCTGAATTATACAAATTTAGATCCTAATTTGCATAGTCAAAAGTGGGATTTCTGAATTATGCAAATTTGGATCATTTTCGGCTAATTTGCATGCCTAAAAGTGTGGTAACTTACTACTACCGTTACTGTTTCTTTAACGCAGAAAAATAAAACAAAACCCATATTTCATTTAACCTCGGGCCTCAATTGTTTACTCTTTGGTTCACTAGGCCTATTACGGATAATACTCCATTTAACCGACAGAGTCTAAGCCTTGGCGTTCTTTTCGTAATCTCTGAAGCAAGGGTTTTCCTATATGCAGATGTAGTAGAGCTTAAGTAATATATTAACAGCCATTTCAAATAAAAATATAAAAAATGTCCTTGGAATATCAAAATTATACAGAGCTGTAAAACTATAAAAATGTAAAAAAATGTCCTTGGAATATCAAAATTATACAGAGCTGTAAAACTACAAAACTACTAAAGGCATCGCACTTTATATTATGGCAAAAGGAAATATAAAGCTTTTGTAGGATTTCTTTACACATCAACACAAGGCAAACTGCTAGCGCGATGCACTTGTGTAACCACGGACGGACAAACATAGACTGCTGTATAACTTTTTCTGTCTCACTTTTGAGTTGAGAAACGAGATTATCTTAAATACTGAAATAAATATAATTAATATTAAACATTTTCTTCGTTAGTTATTCTTATTGAGCGTTGTATTTTTTTAAAAAAGAATAATTAGACATTCTTGAGAGAATTGACTAAGTTTAACGTTTGAAATGAAGGATACGCCTGTTGTTTCGCTCTACTCAAATCGGTAGTATATAAAGGTTTCGAATATTAGCTATGGATAAGAACAGCGCAATTACGTGAACTTTTGGTGCAAGACCGACCATTTGGGGGGGCTAGACATTTTTCGTAACCATAGACGATCGCCGCGTATACCTTAACCTTAACAATGATGATGGAGATAGAAGACAATATGTACAGACTGGTGTCCATGTGGAATGCAAAAAAGACCAGAAGATGGTGGTGATTAGAAGTCAGTATTTACAGACTTGTGGGAAGGACAAAAGACCAGATGATGATGGTGTTTAGAAGCCAATAAGTACCGACTGGTGTCCAAGTGGGATGGATAAAAGACCAGAGGATGGTGGTAACTACAGACTGGTGTTTATGTGCGACGGAAATATGAGTTGAGGATGGTGGTGTTAGACAGACAAATGATTAATGGCCAGTATAAGTGGAATACAATTTTCCAAATATCCGGGAACTGTAAATGCGGTCCGGAAACTTAGAACACATTTTCTCCGATTTTCCAACTGCGAACGCTGTCCTCTGGTGTGTAACTACTGACAGAAACGTCGATATTAGAACCTCTTCGTGAGATACATCAGGTAAAACTAAGCAGCGATCTTACAATTTCGTGGAAGTTGAAATAAGGAACGTGAGGTGAAAAAAAACGCTTAGCAGTGTAATAAACAGAAACTTGGGTTTCATTTTGAGAGGTTTAAACAACACAAATTAGAATTCTATTTTCAGAGGTTTTAAGCAACACCAATTAGTGTTTCTTTCAACCCAAAATTATGTAAGAATTTAACCCAATTTGTGACTACCTTTAATCCCAATGATCCTTCAAAATTACAATTAACCCTTACTAGGGTTGTTTTTTACCCAAATATGATTTTAAAATATAAGCAGTAATGGGGTTACTGTTTAGTCCAAATCTGAGTTATCGTTTACGTTGACTCAATATTGTTTTAAATAAACAACCAATTCTAGCTCCAAGGAAGAACAACTTAAATAATGGGTCGGTTAAATACTGGCCCAGCAAAGAGTTGATAAATAGCCCATTTTGGGTCAAAAACAACCCAACATATTTAGAATGTACACTCGCGGTGACCCATTATTTTTAAAACTGACGTAGTTATATCTCGCGTGTAACAGCATATTATATGCATAGTGGCACAATGTTAGGGAAACTAACCTACAATTCACATTATGTACTCGTGCAAGTTGACCTAGGATATAAGCCTTGGCAAGAATAAGCTAAGAAAAAACATTCGCACCCCATAATTATGTGAAAATTTCGAATATATTTTTGGGAAAGAATAATTGCGTAAGAAGTGTCACATATGGCAGCGAGAAATCGAAATATGAATGTAAATACGTGGAAAGGCAGAAAAATATCTCCGCGAAAACTAATGGTATTTATTTTGCGTTTAGATGTATTATTTTAGAGTGAACATTTACACAAGAAATTTTGAAGTCATGTTGAAAGAAATAAAATAAACCTTGGAGGTATATTACTTCAAAGGAAGCTATATGACGTTGTCCTCTATCCTTTTTTTTGGCTACGAAAACTAGGTCTATTGCGCAAAAGTAAGCGAAAAACGAAATGGGTAAAAACACATAATGAAGCAAGTTCTCTAGAAAACATTTCTTACCGAAATCATGTTTTAGGGTAATTGGCAATATTGCTGTAAACATTAGCGACTGAATTACGGTAAGCAACCGCATTCATTTGGCGTTTAGTTTGGAAGAAGACCAAATAAAGCCATATCACTTTGGAAATGGATTTTGGCAAAATTTGATAACTACAGCTATAATTCACTTTTTAAAAGCGTACAATTTTAACCTCCTTAAACAGATCAATATGAACAATTAGGGAAACGTATTTGTTTCTTTTTGCGTAAAGTCTCGCGAGTAGAGGTACAATGGGCGTCCGAGATCATTGCGCGGAGGTTGTGGAGGTTGGGACAAAATGGCGTTGAAAAGCGTTGATAAATACAGAGAAGTGGTACAAATACAGAGAAGTGGTAATGTTAGTTTAATGAAAGATAAGAGATAAGAAAATTATCGTAAGTAAACGTCCTCGATGGAGTTAAAAGAGGGTGAATAAGAAAATCAAGTGATTTTTAAAAGGGAGGGTGGAGAGGGGTTTCTTCAACGAAACTGCACCAACACAAATTGTAAATAAAAAGGTTTGATGTAACAAATATGGGTCATTATTTAAAATGGACTTCAGCTTACAACACCCATTTAATGGTCTCATAGCCGGGGCGACACAATAGGGGAAATCTTTCTTTGTGGCTAAACTTATGAAGCATAGGAATATATGTATATCACCCCCTCCAGAATGGATATTATGGTGTTACACTGAATATCAACCGAAACTATTTAATTCGGTGTTAGATCATACACCCACCGTAGAATTTCACAAGGGGATATTAAATGCGAATATATTAGACCCCAATATCAAGAATTTCGTTATACTTGATGATTTGCTTTGTGAAATATCCAATAATAAAGAAGTGACTAATCTGTTTATACGGGGATCGCATCATAAAAACACCTCAGCCTTTATATTCATGCAAAATTTATATTATCCCGGGAAGGAAATTAGACTTTTTTTCGGGCTTTTGACGTTTCATGCGAAATTTGTGTTGTCTTATTCCTAAGCTGTATAGACATATTTTTCAGGGGCGGAATTTTCGGGCTTGAAATAGCATTGTTCGCCCGCCACTCACTATTTAGGCCTGTTTTTCGGGCGTTGATTTCGTTTAGGCTAATATAGTCATGGCCGCGCGGGATGGTCTTTTACAGCCTGTTTTCTAATCTTAGGACCCAGTGATTTAGAATTTAATTAAAAATGGAAAAATAGTGACATTTTCAATCACATGACTTTTGCCTTCCATTATGCAATCGATTTAAGGGAATACTCGTAAAATTGCGAGTAATTTCATTGGACATTTTGCAACCTAAAAAGAAGGTTAGTAAGTAGCGGCAAATTTGCCTAGGTAGCGTGACTCTCCTTATAGTATACCATTTGCTTGATGGCTAGGGTGCGTAAATATAGTCGCTTAATTTGGAGTTTCTTTCGTTAGGTCAGGTGAGGTAAAGGTTTGCGTTTGGTTTGGTTTTTTCAACCTCTACAATCTTAGATCAGGTAATGTTAGATTACTATTGCATTGGTTATTTGAACCCTAATAGTATTAGGTCACGTTGAGGATAGTATGAGTCTCTATGGACTGCCATCGGTCCTTCAGTATTGCTTCAGCCGATTCTTTACTCGAACAATATACTCAGCGGGTGAAATAAAAATAACGTTGTGCCCTTTAATGTGGCCTGCCAGGCCATTTTGTTTTAATGACCTTTCCGAGATGTTTTGTTTAAGTGGAGTCCATTATTTTTTTTCCCAAAAACACTTAGGATTAGATGCCAACACAAAGTAAATTTATTGATTGAAATTTAATGTCAAATGGTTTTCAAGGTAGTTTCTTGGCATTCGTGCTGTAGATACTTAATGTTTGAGTCAACATTTTGAGAGTACGGTTGCCACGCCTCTGCATCCACAGTCACACCTCATTTATCATAGATTTTTTCCAAAAATACACAATTGGCAGGTTAAACACGCAGACTGAAACCGAGCCAGTACAATATAAACTCATTCTTCTGACATTCTGTTAAACTTGTAAGTTTTTTGCATTCGTAAGTAAAACTTTATCATTTGAAACAAAGAGACAACTCAAAACTAGTATGTTTATTAAACAAAAACAGAAATGTTTTTTAATTTGCTCACTTTAACTTTTAAGAATTGTATTTCTTCTCAAACGGTTAAATGTCAATCACAAACAGGAAATAGTTTTCGTTATTTTTTAACGTTTAAATAAATCGAAACATAACTACTTAGATGCTGTTGCAAATTACGAAATTTACTATTGTTGATTTGCTACGGAATAGTAAGATGCGTCTGCTTAAAAAATAAGCCTAAAAATGATAGCCATATTTTCCATAGCTAAGTGTAATAAGATAATTATTTGTGACCTTAATTATTATTTTGATCATTGATTTCTTCTCCTTTAAACTAAGTCAGTTTCTTTTGTTATACCAGAGTTTTTGGCAATGGAGACCGTTAGATACTGTGCTACTGAGGTAAGAATAATTTTCTGTTAGTCCAAAAACCTCGGAAGAAAGAAGAGCATGGAGATGCTAAGCCGCTTGTTTTGTTTAAAATAAATATTGAAATATGGCTCGTTCATGGAAATTTTGTGTTGAAACAAGCCTTCTATGACTCGTTATAGAGTCCTGCACGGACCGGGCTGAGCTTGGTCCGGCCCGAGGCCTTACCCGATGGGGTTGTACGGAGCTGGGCTTTCACCATTTTATTCATTTTCAAAATATTTGCTGGGCCGAACTTGATTCTCTTTTAATCCCTAATTCAAACGAATGATTATTTAAATGAGTATTAGCTTTTAAGAACAAATGTGACGTTGCGTTGTGACGAGCAATTATCAAAAGATATGAACAATACTTGACGCTAAAGCAAAAATGAGTTCATTGCATTGCTGTTATAAAAAAAATTTATAGAAATTTCAACTGCACTACGTGTAACGGGCCAGACCTGTTGAATTCACGCAATGTGTCGGGCTGGGCCGGGCCGGGTTTGGTTAATGCATGTAGCGGTCCGGAAAACCAGCTATATACTCGGTGCAGGTCTCGAAAATCGTACATGTTAGCGATTTGTTATTAGCGAATAAAGGTGGTAAATAATTGGTTTTTATTAAAGATTGTAATTTCAGATTCCGTTGTATGGTTTGTACTACAACTTAAATCCTTTGGAAATTGAAGGTCACTACGCCGTCATCGCCAAAGAAACTTTGAAGAAAATGAAGTCAAAGTGACACATAGTTTTAAAATATTTATAAATATGCCTAATGATGAATTTCGAAACACTGTCTAAACCTCATCTAAATTCTTTTATATTACTTTTAGTTATACAGGTAAATTAACAGAAAATATAGTGGATTTTGGTACAATATACGGTCCAGGAAATGGTACTGGTCTTCTCGGAATGTTGGTGAAAAATGTGAGTTTAAGAACAACAATTCTCAACTAAAAATTTTCTAACGTAAAACAACTGTGTGTATTAAGGGGTGGAATAGATAATAGTCCTTGACAATACGCAATACTTCTTAACTATAGAAATCAAAGATAAACATTAATAAAAACTGTCTTGTAGACAAATTTAAGACTAGAAAAAGTAAAAGATAGGAAAATCAATTTAATGACTGAAGTCCGAGATATTAAACTTTTCAATAAAGAGGCAAGATTATAAAATAGCAATTATTTTAAAAAAATTGCTTACCTTTTATTTCACCGAAACTCCACTTGCCTAAATTATTATATCATAAAAATTTGAATCATTTTCGAAAAAAAAACGTGAAACGACTGAATATTCATCTGAAGTTCACTTCTCCATATTAATAGATCTAGCATTAGCATTCAAAATATAATTAAATAACGCTCTACTTTTGTTCCATGACTGGCTTATACGGATATGGTTTCATTAATTCCCACTTTTTGTGTCGACAATTCAAAATGACTTAAAAAACTTTTTTCAAAAAGATATATTTAAAAAAGTTGCGGTTTAATTAATTTTGGCGTCAATTTGAACAATTCGACAACGGTTATATTTTTATTTGCTAATTTGTGATGAACACAATAAAGAGCGAACGTCAGTAACGAAACACATTAAGTGGAAAAGAATAAACGGCATGTTGTATATCTATTTCATTATTCGACTTAATTTCAATTATCACGCCTATTTAAAACAAATGGTAGATAAAATTAACGTCTTTAATTCCTTATTATATCCATAATCAGCAAAGTTTTCTACCAAGAACTACAATCGATATGCTGGTGGTAAATGTGAACGATGTCACTTTTGTTTGTTATATAGCAATGCTTCGACAATAATGCAAAATTTCATGTAATATTAATTTGGGAAAAGGGAATTTTGGTGAAAAAATCTAAGATACACAAATTTTCAAATAATTGATGTTTCTTAAAACACGCACGTAAGCCTTGGCGCCCAATTTGGTCTGTAGAATATTATAAACTACCCCAATTTTACGTCTATTAATTGAATTCGATAAAATTTCATCTAGGAAGTTCAATTTATACTTTTACAACAATTAATACATCACTGTTTTATAAAAATAAACTCAAATGCCTAACTAGTAAGGTAAAAGCAATGGTTACATAAATACGACTGGCAACGAACATTCTTTCTGCGCATGCTCACCTCTCGAGAATTTTACCCCCTTTTCACCCTCGCTCTAAGTGTGAAAAGGTCTATACCTCGCGCCTATAGGATTCAGGCTTTTTTTCCTCACGTCATAGTGATGCCATAAAACAGGCAAACAAGCTCGACAATCTTGTTGATATATCGAAACTGAGTTTTCGTGATATTTCAATGGATTTTAATAATAGAAACTTGATATTTTGAGAGTAGAGAATTGAAAATGTAACTTAATACCACTTTCGTGGTAAAATATGATTTGAAATTGTAAATTCGCATACCCTTTAAGATTGTATTGCACTTTAAAACCTGCACTTACTAAAATCGGGGGAAATAGGAGCGCTCAGTGGCAATGTTGGGAAAGGCTTGTGATTATTGTATAATGATCATACCATACCAAATCGATGAATTTTTAAACGACGTAGACCATTAAGTTTTTATACATGACTTTACCCATGATAAAAAGTCGTAAGTCCAAGTCAAAGTATGAAACTATGCAAAGGCTTTACCCGGACGTTGGATCTTTAAGTTCGTTCCTAGACGTAACGAACGAATATTTTTATTTATTAAAGCAAAGCGCGGCTCCGTTGGTTCCCCTTAAAGATGGCATTTCTACTACACAGTGGCTAAGCTTGCTAAAGGCTGGTTAAGTCAAAGGCAGGAACCAATGGGAACTAGTGCATTAGGTCTGATTGGTTCCTGCCTTTGGCAAGGTTAAATTCGTGTCCAGAAGATTAGCCAGAATGCTAGGGGTGATAATGGAGCCGCGCTTTCCTTTAACGTTTCTTTTTCCCTCACTTTGAAAAAAATAATGTACGTTATCTGTTCGAGAAAATTTAGTCTCTTTCACCAAAAGGTCGAATTTATTGTATAAATTCTAAAACCACCCTTAGAAAACTTTCTTTTATACATCAAGATGAAAATATCTCCATGAAATTTAACCACGCATTAGGAGTCCGGAATTTAGTTTTGTGGAATTTTTTCAAAGCACCAAACACAGTATGATAAACGTTACATGCAATCAAAAAACCATCCTAATTTACTAAAGCCAGTATAGAGTCTTATCTATGAGAGGTACCTTTCCCTTAGAATAAGCAGAAGGCAAAGGCAGACGACCATAGATTTGTTAGAAATACAATTTATCAATTTATAAAACTAGGAATCGGATTTTGCTTTTAACCTGCAACCCATCATGTACGAAAATTTTAAGTATCTCGACTTCACTCCTGTCGTTACTGAAGATAATTGGATATATTTAAGTTCCGGGAAGCCAATTTCTTCTCACGCATACCTCGTCGCCACGATTTCAATATTTGATTTCACGGTAAGTAAAAAATAATCACTTCGAGTACGAAATATTATACGTGCGTTGGCTTGACTCTACAATTCATTAGTGCGGATTGCATACTTAAATAAAAGAAGTTGAGAAAACTAAAATATTAACTCTCCGATTCGAGAGAAAGACTAATTATATAATCACTGACTCCTGTCGAAATACTTAAGCATTAATAGTCTATATACTATAATGGTCTAACGAAGCTTAAATCGTTGAATCGTTCTCTCTACTTTCTCTAATTCCTTGGACTTATGATTTAATAAATATATTTATATTCATGATATAAAATGGAAGGAAACGGTTTCTAACTTAAATTGTTAGTGTTTAGGATGGTTCTCTCCTTTCGACGACGAGTTGTCACATATATTTTCACTCAGGGTTTACCCTTCTACAAATCGATTTCCAGATAAACAACAAGCTGACTAACTTTCGTAATCTGGTTCTCAAAATAAAGGATTCTACGTACTCCTTAGTGTATAATTTGGTCATTAGACTTCCAAATTTCTAGTCATAAACATTTTATTTAATCACTTGCTTCCCTAACCCAAACAATAATAACGAGAATCATTTCACCTTTGACATCACGATATGTTGGCATTTTCACGGAATCAACTTTATTTGTTACTCTTATCTGGAGTCTGAAACACCGAACTAAGATAAAATACTTACCATTCCTTTTTAAATCAAATTAATTGTTTGACAAACTTATTTTCGTAAGACGAAACACGTGGTATTAAGATCCAAAGATGTAGAATGTGCCTCAACTAAACGAACTTTGATGGACTGGTAAACTAAAATCCTATCTAACGTTTTTGGATCTACATACCGATATAATTCCACCTTAACCCTATTAAAAGCGGGTGATACTCCCTTCAAAATGGGTCCGTTTAATTTGTGATGTTTTCCTTGCAGGGTTATAACTTTCAGAGGAATAGCGCCTATTTTATACTTTTTCTAAATTTTTCTGAATCTGTACCTCTAACTTTAGTAACGTCCCTACAAAAGTGCAGTTTTTGGGGTAAAGCTATTTGGGCTGGACGTTGCTTGTAACTCAGCTTAGATTTGTGATAATAAGTAAATTCAAACGTTGCTTTCGTTTTTGATTTCATATGTTAAAAAAACTAACCTTCTCTAATTAAAACACAAAAAACAGAATTGGGCATTTCTCCTAAATCAACTACTCTACTGTTTTTATTAACAAACGATAAAATTACTCATACCATACAAACTTTGGAAAGAATACACGTGATTTGTAATACAATACGGTAAATGTTACTGGTTCCATAGTAAATTTAAAATTCAAATGCTGTATGGGCGTAATATTGTCGCACCCTACCGACAGACATCAAGCCAAATATAAATTAGCTCCCCAAAAACCCTGAGTCTCAGCCGAGCGAGCCCTATAAAAGGCGCCTCGTCCCGTGCTAACGCGCGCTTCTCTCCCCGAAGGCCGATCGAAGAGGATAAAGCTGGAAAAGCTCAGCCCTTCGTTACGGCCAAGGCATGGGAAGCAGCCCCCCTCCCTAGTTCGCGGGTAGGCTTAACAAAGCACCGTTCCCTCGCACTTTTATATTGAATAAAATTATATTAACTACTTAACCTAAACACCGTACTCCGCCTCTTATTTACTACCGTGACAATATTCATAATTCATGATAAGTTGCATTAGCTTCTAACGGATTATGCAAAACCCATTTTTCCGAAATGGCGAAGACGTTTGCACCAAACTGCAAACGCCGTCCCCTGGTTTCACACCGACAGATACGTCCAGAAAATAACCTTTTCATGACTTTCCTCACTCACAAAATTAAAATTTGGCACCGCGCCAAAATTAAACACCGACAAAATAAATATTTTTCTTTTATCGATGAGCGGATTTACCTACTCTTAATCTGTTCGTGAATTATCAAAACAAATCCAAAATGCAAAAGGCTTTTTTATAATGAGATACGCCTTTTGAACAATATTATTATGATCCTATTTCAGTATTCGATCTGGCAGTTAAGGAGATAAGGATTAGCCAGGATCAGAACGACGACACCAAATCTTTAGTGAAAGCTAAAAATTTTCGAACTTTTTTTTTCAAAATACGAGCTTGAAACTAGAGCTCATCTATTATTGTTCATTTGATTAAGACGTAGTTTCTTCAGCATTAATGAAATTTCACTAATTCTACTTTTAGGTTTGGATATTTTTATTTGTCACTTTTTTATTCTTCTTCCTGGCTCGTACAGTGTTGGAGAAATGTAGTGGTAAAAATTACTGGGGTCGACTCTGCATGAAAAATATCTTCGAAAATATTCAAGCTCTCTTATTTCAGGGTAAGTACAAATAAGGCCCTGCTTCTATAAAACTAATTATTATACATTAAATATAAAATGGCAGGTATAAACGTATCGGTAAACAGAGATAGTGAGAGGATTATGATAGTTGGATGGTTGCTTTTTTCATTTTGGATCGCATCTTCGTATACTGGATGTCTTCTCGCCAAATTGACATTATCAGAGAAACCATGTCAAATACAAACAGTGAAAGATATGCTGGAATTTCCAACACGGCGGGTCATTGTGCACAAGAGCACATCCCTCGAAACGTACCTTGAGGTAAATGAATATATTTTTGTTTTTTGTTGCACCACGTTCGTTTCATCATATGTTAAAACGAACCTATCTATCTCTCCCATGTAAACGTTTGGAAATGATTAATAAGAAACCGTAACGTGAAAAAACAAAACGGGAATTAGCAACATCTGAAATTTTAGATAGCATGATATACTAAAGATTATTATTAGCGATATTTTTATATAAAATAGGTAGAGAAAAAGAATATGTTTTTATTTATTTTATGTAAGCAAATTGAATATTTCTTTGTTTAAAGCCAGAAAATTGAATATTACTCAATTTCAAGTAAGCAAATTATGCATTACTATAAGTCAAAGCTAATAATTTCGCATAACTACACGGTACCTTAATTCTCACTTCCTAACAGAGATAATTTGAGGCTAACCTCTCAAAAAATACAGGTTGACGCTAAGACCCTCTAGCCAAAGAAACTCTGGTTTGTAGTTGAACATCTTTGATTGTTAAGCTGACCGAACACGTATCAACCATTTTGGCCAATGTCAATCACATCGGTAGTTGACGTTGATATCACGCGCGAACACGCAGTCCTCAATCTTATCAATATTGAAGCTGCTTGTTGAGATGACCATACGATAATATTAATCTTTATATGTCATGCATACTAGTTTAAACATTTGTGGTACCTGTATACGGCTGACCCTTGGCATCTAGCCCTAGCAATGGAACTAAGTTTCTTAAAGAAGTCTGTCTTAAAACTTTATTAAAATGACCTTCAGACTTTCTATCCAAAAGTGGCCTGTGATTTAAATATTAATGTGATATTAATTACACGCATATGTAACGAAAAAGTATAGCTTATAATATTTTATAGAGCACAAGATCTAACACAAAGCAAACAAAAACATGAGAACAGATCTTTTTTATGTTACTATCTAACAGCGGCCGGGTTCAATTCCCGGGTGCAATGTGAAAAACATTTAATTCAAATAAAATCTCTAACAGAGCTCAGCTACTCCTATTGGTGGGTTGAGGTACTATCGAGTTCCTTTTAAGCTAAAATCTAACGATAACGAAAGCGACAACCCCGGTCGCTACTACGACTACGGCTCGGTTGAACCTAAGAGCCTCATCGTAGACTACGATGTGGCTAAAAAACCAGCCCAAAAAAACCGCGGGTTTAATTGGGTTTTACACACTATAAAAAAAACTTAATAAAACCATCACTAAGATCTTCAATTATGATAAATTTGAATGCTAGAATATTTTCATTTTAAACAGATTTGAAGTTTCAACTTCAAAAGTACCATTCAATATTATTTATTATTTTTTATGAAACATTTTAAGACTTTTATTAAGCAATTACTTTTGAATGAAATTCAACCATGCACGCAGCTGCTAAAGATAAAAACCCTAGTACCCAGTAAAACACAGAAAAACCCAATAAAACCCGGTGGACTGGGAGTTTTAAAAAAGGCCGGTTTTTTAACCCTATTATCAACCGCTTCAGTTTATCTTATAATCCGCTTGTATAATTAGTTTTAACTGATGTATAGTAAACTTTATATTTATAGAAATAAAAATGAAATCAGAAAAACTATTTAGAGTTTTCGATTTATATTTTTCGTCCACATAGGGAACGACTGATTCTGATACTCGAAAGCTGTGGGAACTATCTGTGAAGAGCAAAGGAATTATCCCATTTAGTGATTTGGACATCCAAAAGGCTTTAGAAGAAGTCTATAATGAAAATCAGTTCCTTTTCATGCCCGAACTCTTAATTAAAGATGGTTTTGAGCAGCTAAGTTCTTGCACTGAGAATCCAGGAAGATACTGTTTATCAAAGTCCGTATATAAGACAAAGTTGGCTTTTCCCATCCGAAGAGGATTCAACTCTTCCTATGCTAATACCCAGTAAAACACAGAAAAACCCAATAAAACCCGGTGGACTGGGAGTTTTAAAAAAGGCCGGTTTTTTAACCCTATTATCAACCGCTTCAGTTTATCTTATAATCCGCTTGTATAATTAGTTTTAACTGATGTATAGTAAACTTTATATTTATAGAAATAAAAATGAAATCAGAAAAACTATTTAGAGTTTTCGATTTATATTTTTCGTCCACATAGGGAACGACTGATTCTGATACTCGAAAGCTGTGGGAACTATCTGTGAAGAGCAAAGGAATTATCCCATTTAGTGATTTGGACATCCAAAAGGCTTTAGAAGAAGTCTATAATGAAAATCAGTTCCTTTTCATGCCCGAACTCTTAATTAAAGATGGTTTTGAGCAGCTAAGTTCTTGCACTGAGAATCCAGGAAGATACTGTTTATCAAAGTCCGTATATAAGACAAAGTTGGCTTTTCCCATCCGAAGAGGATTCAACTCTTCCTATGCTAATATATTTAAAAAATGGTAAAAGTTTCTTTTAAATTTTTAAGAACCTGGTTCGTTCTACCTCGTATTATTACACTTCATTTGAAAACAATAATGCAGATTTCTCTATTCACAGTTGTTACCAGCTTTTTGAAAGTGGAGTAACCTTTAAATCCTTGAAAGAGGCGACCTGGACAGGAGAGAGATGTTTTTTGAAGATTACAGAAAATGAAGTTGTTCAACTACACTTGAAGAGTTTTTTCGTTCCACTATGCATATTGGGACTTGGGTTCACATTTGCTTTGATTTCTATTTGTATCGAAGGTTTACACTTAATTGGTAACAAAAAGTAACTTTAGAGGGTTAACAAAGAAAATATTACAAACACACAAATAATATACATAAGTAATCGTTCTAAACACAAGTTCAAATAAAAATGCATTTGTACACGTTCCAATATTGTTTACGGGGCAATTTAAACTCTGCAAATTTTCTTCCACCGCTACTAGAGATAAATTTTCAATTCTTCGATAAGTATGAATTAGCTGGGTGTTAAGAAAGTATTTGCGCGTTTCAGTTTGCCCACATATTTTATGATATGTAGGATACTATGTAAGTTCCCTTACAAAAACATTCTAAAACAAAACTCTATGAAGTCCTATAGAGCTCTAAAGAGTGCCTATGGTGCTCTAAAGAAAATAGAGTGTGCTAAATAAAAATCTTTTCTTTTTAAATTTCTAAAAAGCACTCTAAACAATGTTTTTCAAATTAAATTTGTTTAAAATGCTGAAAAAGATTCTTTATTTTTAACACTCTTAAGAATCAAAATTTATTTTTCTCAAGAGCAATTAACAAATAAATGTTAAATATTTATTTTCATCAATAGTATTTGAGTTGAAAAGATAACTTTTAAAACTTAAATGGCTATATTACATATTTTTACATCAATTAGTCACATTCATAAAAGTTGGGCATTTCCATTACATAAATATAACCAGCAAATTTTGGAGAGTTTGTGCCAAGGACCAAAACTTTTCCTTTTATATCCAATACTGTGTAAGCCAATATTTAATGGTAAATTTGCGCTTAAGAGAAATACTCTTAAAGGCCGACTTCCATCGAAAAGGGTTCTTACGAACTGAAAACCGTGCATCGAGAGTAACAATGGAGCGACCGTGCCGATTTTCGAATCCCCGCTGGACAAAATTTTGAGGGGTTCTTACGAACTGAAAACCTTGATACGGGGGTTCTTACGAACTGAAGATAAACAATAGATATTTTCCTTCAGAGGGTCGTAAAAATCGGGAATAAAATATTTAAGAGACTTTCTATTGTTTATCTTCAGTTCGTAAGAACCCGCATAGCAAGGTTTTCAGTAAAAGCGACGAAAGACCTTTTGGGAAAATAACAGAAACTGACTACCGCCTTTCTCGTCTCTTGAACGTAAATGCAATGTTTTGGCGAGATTATTCGTATCTGTTCCATTTGTACCAAGAATGCGCGATGAAAGCGATAAACAGTAGTATAAATTTTGTTTTGCGCGTCAAAAAACACATCAATGTATCAGTCGAGAACTTGATGAATCAAGTCGAATCACTCGATAAAGAGCTCGAAAGCAATTTGGCGACTTTCATGGGCCACATACGAGGAACAAAGGATTAATGGTACAAGGTTCAAAAACGTGTTCTAGCTATGGTTAGAGAGTATGGACCCCAACATGGTTGCTAACGTTAAATCCCGCCGAATACGATGATATCAAACTTCACGAGCACCTAAGAAAAGTGAATGCCGACGTACCAACAATAAAATTAATGGCCGTAACTGTACTATTAAACATTGATCCTGTTACCGTCAGCCAGCATTTTCACAAAAAAGTGAGATCGCTTCTCAACAACTTTGTGTTCTGTAAGGATAGCCCACCATTTTGTGCCCGTTGAATACCAGTCTCGAGGTTTAGCCCACTACCATTGCTTGCTTTGGGCCAAGGGAGCTCCCATAATTGGTTCTTCCTCGCCGAAAGACATTTCGGAGTACTTACAAAAGCATGTCTCGTGTTCAATTCTTAACTCAGCTGAAAGTCAGGAACTTTATCGGTTAGTCAAAAAATTTCAAGCACATAAATGCTGTACCAGTTGTTACCGAAAAATAAAGAGTGGAAACAAGGAAGTGAAAGTGTGTCGTTACGGTTTTCCCCGGAACGTTACAATCGTTGCGACTTATAATTCCACTGAATCTGTAACTCGCCACCGGAAAATGAAAAAACGTCAAAAACGCTTGTACGATTTGCCTAGAAAAGAAAACGAAGTTTTCAAAAATGACTACAATCCGGCATTGCTCTTTGCTTCGAAAGCCAACATAGATATGGAATTTATCGCGGATGAGACTGAGATAGTGGCGAGATACGTCACGGGGTACGTAACAAAAGGGGACTGGGCTGAAATGGATGAATCCTTCGCCATTGAGAGAAAATGATTTCACGAGCAAGGAAACTTGCCAAAAGGGTTTCGTGGACGACAAATATCCCAATCGACCAGATAGTCTAGAAAATGTGAGCTTGTACGAGTTTGGATGATTTTATGATTTCATCAAGAGTGTGCGAAAAAAATGAAAATGTGATCAAGTTGAAAAATGGACAGTAGATAGAAAGTACCGATTTGGGGACATGGCGTCAGACAGTGCCAGCATCGTGCCAGATGGCACCTGCAAATATGGCGTCAATGAATCAAACATGGCGCCCACACCATTTTTTTTCTTATGGTGCCAGTGAATCAAACATTTTTCCCCCAATCTTGCTGTGACGTCAGTGAAACGTACATGACGTGTCTTCCTATGGCGTCAGTGAATCAATCATGGCGTCAATGTTTTAGGCTTAAGCGTCATATTCGACAACGTGGTAAATAACCCTTGTCATACACATGGTTTAAACGTCATGTCCACTATAATAACATGATTGGTCTAAAAGAGCGCCATGTTTACATGGTCAGAAAGTCACGTGACATTAAAGTATAAAAGACGAGGACGGTTTAAAGATAAGACATTCTACATCCTTCCTTGAAGTACCGATCCAGATCCGAAAAATGTAAGTATAATTTCCCATAAAATCTTAGTGCTATAACCTTGGTTTGCACCAAATTTAATTTGAATATTTAGGGATAACTCCAACGTGTTCGAGATTTCCTCAACTAAATCAGTCAGCGTAACCGCGGACTGTAGGATAAGACTAGGAATGACCGATGGCTCAACTGGGATCGTATTAAGCGAGGAGGAATATATGCAACTTTACGGAATGAAGGACTCCATAAATGGATTTTTCGAGAAGGACGACGCTCCACCCACCACGTGCTTTTTCGAGGGATCGATGGACAAGCGAATTCAACTTGTAACTTATCAGGAAAGGAAGATGTTAAATATCCGCCAAGTGATCCAGGGTCAAGGAGCGAACTACGGAATACAATACCCAACTAGGAATGGATTTGCCATAGGACCATTCCTATGGGGGAAGTTATTGGAAAAACACATTCAGGTGACGACATTCATTACCGAAGCGAAACGTGTGGAGAGTGCAATTAGGGACATAGTAATACAGCAACTAACTGAGGGAATAAAGAATTCGTGCAACGGCTGCATTATCGACCATCCTTCACAATTACAGCATGACTGTATAATGATGGAATGGAGTGAACGTGTAGATGAACATTATTCTAATGCCGTGTCTAATTTAAATATCGAGATGATAGTTAATATTTTTAATAATTCCACCTTCTTAAGTTTTCAAGTCTGTAAGCAAATGGTTTCTCTAAGTGTATGTAACTCTAAAAAATTCTTGTAATACATTGAAATGAATTTAAATAATAAATATTCAAATTTAATACTTTTTTCATTTACCTAAATATAAGCCTACTTCAAATTTTAGGAGTTATTTATATTCAAATTTAATACTATATAACTAAATATATAGGCATATTCCAAATTTTAGGAGTTATTTCAACTTAATATTCAAATTTAATACTTCTAAATATAAACTTTAGAAATTATTTCAACTTAAACCAATTAATCTTTATTGATAGGCCTATTTCAAGGATAAGAAATGTAAACAACGAGGTCGGTGAACGTGAATAGAGAAACTCGGAGGGTAAATAAACGGCCTATGTCAATAATTCGAAATCATGATAAGCGCTTGTAGAAAGCGGTTAGTGTCAACATGGGATGATAGTTGGGGTTGCAATGTTTGTTTATGCTAGGAAACTAGTAAGTAATCAAACTAGATTGAAACTTGACGCGAATTTCGAAACGTGGCGTGGTTTTCGAAACATGGCGCGCCCCTCATCGTGACGTCAATGGGAAAACCCGTATGATAGTTCGGGCAGAGATTAAACGGACGACGCCAAGAGGCAAGATTATAAAAGCCTGGCACGTGTCCAAACTCAATCACTTTTGTTCCTGACTTCAGACGAGTTCCAGCCTGCTCCCTAGTTGCTTTATAGTATTTTTTAATACTTGGTAACATTTGCTATTGCAAGTTATTTTGCGGAGGGTAAGAAAAAGTTTACGGGCTAGTACCGAGATTACTTGTGATTTTTACAAGTACTTGCGATTTTTCCGAGATTAAGATTGTCTTTATCATTCTTTGAGAATGTTTAAGTGTAATATTTGTGAGCGTTCCTACCAAGGGAACAGGGAACTTTTGAGACATAAAAGGGAGAAACACGAGGATGTTAAATACCCATGCTCGCAATGTCCGGCCGTTTATACCAGACTTGCGAATTTAACGTTACACGCGGCTGCCCGACACCCTACCTTTAAGGTTCCACTCCCCCTCATGAACAATGCAGGTCCATCAACTTCTACCTTTGTCCCATTCTTGGGCCCATCAACCTCTACCTTTGTTCCTCCTGTTATCCCATTCTCGGGCCCCTCAACCTCTACCTTTATCCCTCCTGGGACGCAGAGGCCGAAACGGTCCACGTCCGACCCATCCACTCCTAAGACGAAGCGGCCGAAACGGTCCACGTCCAACCCTATCCCTTCCTCTGTTTTCGACCCCCTTTCCGGCGTCACCCGTAGGGTGTCGTCGGACCTTTCTTTCGAGAATCTAGATGAACTGTCCGACGATGAGAATCGTGCCCTGAACGCGTTCATGAACCGAGAGGAGGGTGTCATCAATGGATCTCTACTGGGAACTCCTCCACCTGCCGTTTGCGAAAATCTGGATGAGCTGTCCGACGATGGAAATCGTGCCCTGAACGAGTTCATGGACCAGGAGGATGAATTCCCAGCCCTTTCCAGCCAGGAGAACCGCGACATCCATCGCTTTATGGATCAGCAGGAGGGTGGTGGAGGTCAAGAGCAGGAGGAGGAACCCATCGTTGCGTCACCGGAAGTTCCTCTTTACGACGACCTAGAGGAACTGGAAGTACTCGGTAGGGCTATTTTTGTGCACGTTTCACACCCGTAGCGACTGAGACAGACGTAGAGCTGTACGTAGGTAGACATAGGGTAGCGATTGAAAATTACTTGCGCAATAAACTGGCTAGGGATAGGGGATTAAGTGGTATTTAACTGTCAGGGCTCGCTACACCCGTCAGTTAGCCGACACTGACGAGGAAGTAGAAAATTTAATTTATCATAGAACCCGAAACCTCGCTATTTTGAACCCCGACGTTATCCCCGGACAGATAGATTTTAGTATTAGGACTCTGAAACGTTTAATGGAGGAGTACGAAGCGCAAGGTAGCGGGTGGGTTCTAGATAAAATTCTCTTCCTGCAAATTAGTATCATAACGTACCTCCCGCTTCACGGGGGCACGTACTTTGAAACCCCTAAAAATCTTTTAGCTAAGAGAGCCCTTTTAAATGTGCGAAATACAGACAATAAGTGTTTCTTATGGTCAATTTTGGCACATTTACACCCTGTTAACCATGGAAATGCCCCTCATCGTGTAGAAAAGTACCTAGAGTATAGTAACGAATTAGACATGGCCGGTATTACGTTCCCCGTGGAAGTAAATACCGGTAAATTTGAGAATTTCGAACGGGTGAATAACCTTTCGATTAATGTTTTCGGATACGAGAAAGAGGTCTTCCCCCTTTACGTGAGTTCCAACAGAGTTGAGGAACCACGCCAAGTAGATTTATTACTATTAACCGAGGGAGAGAAGAAGCATTTTTGCTTAATCCGAAGCATGAGTCGACTTCTAGCGAAGTCATTCACCGCATACGGACACAGGGACTATTACTGTCGTTATTGCCTGCATCGATTCTCCGGTGTAAACTCGGAGAAGAACTACAGGGAACACATCAAGGAGTGCAGTATACACGGACCCCAGAAGATTGAGATGCCGGTAAAGGAACCTATTCTGGAATTCAAAAGCGTCGCATGGCAACAGGAGTAAACTAAAACTTTTGTTATTTATCAGGGTATTTTGAATAACGCGCCAAAATAGTTTACTGAGGCTAACGTCAGACGGCGCCCATAGCAAGATAAATAAAGCAGACGATAAGATGCATGGGGCTCTGGGACTGGGAGAGAGAGAATGTTTTGTTTTTTATCTAATATACTTTTATTTCTATTTTCACAGGTTAAATACGTCATCTATGCCGATTTCGAGTCTATTCTCCGTAAAGTTCACCGATGCGATCCCGATGCCGGCCTCTCTTCAACCACGAAAACTTCACAGCATATCTCCTGTGGGTTTAGTTATGTCATCGTTAGTCACGACGGTACAGTCTCTAAACCAGTTACTTATCGAGGGATAGATGCCACGGAAAGGTTTTTAGAAAACCTTTTGCGTGAAGACGCAATCATTCACCGTAAGATTAAAGATAACGCCCCCATGAATCTATCAAACTTAGAAAAGGCGCAATTCGCCTCGGCCCAATCCTGTTACTTATGTAACAGGCCTTTCACTGTAAATGACTGTAAAGTTCTTGACCACGACCACACTAACGGAGCCTACAGGGGAGCTGCTCATAATTCGTGCAACCTGAAACTGAAGACCCGGAATTTCGTTCCGGTCTTCATGCATAACTTATCTCGTTACGATGCTCATCTTATTATGGACAAAATTGCATTGGTCAGATATCACAAGATTACGTGTATCCCCACGAATTCCGAAACGTACATTTCGTTTTCTCTGGGTAATTTACGATTCTTAGACTCAATTAGGTTCATCGCTAGAGACACTCGTATCGAATTTGGCTCGAGGAGGAGCCGATAAGTTCAAGTGTTTAAACTCTGCCTTCAGCGCTGACGAAGTACCGCATCTGCTGAGGAAACAGGTTTACCCCTATGACTACTTCGACTGCGAGACGAAATTCGACGAGACCGAGTTGCCACCCAAGGATGCGTTCTTCAATTCCTTAACTGACGAAGAGGTTAGTGAGGAAGATTATTCTCAAGCTCAAAAGGTTTGGGAAAAATTCCAACTCACTAACCTCGGTGAGTACCATAATTTATTCGTTAAGACCGACGTTCTGCGCCTAGCGGATGTTTTTGAAAGTTTCAGGGCTGTGTCTAGAATATTACAAGTTAGATTGCGCGCATGCATATACAGGTCCCGGTTTCGCTTGGCAAAGCGCACTTCACATGACCCAAGTGAAATTGGAACTACTCCAGGATCCAGATATGCTTCTCTTTATTAAGAAGGGTATAAGAGGGGGTGTTTCTTTAATTACGCATAGACTAGCCATAGCCAATAATAAGGATCTCCCCGAAACATTCAACCCGGCAGAACGTAGCTCTTACATTACCTACCTAGACTGTAATAACCTTTACGGCACCGTAATGTGTCATCACCTGCCGATGAGAGGATTTCGATGGATTCAACCATGTCAAGATTTCACTCGTGAAATTATCTTGAATCACCCAGACGATGATCCCCAGGGTTTTATCCTGGAGGTAGATCTTGAGTACCCGGAAAGTTTGCACGAAGAACATAACTGTCTACCCTTAGCACCCGAACGTAGAGTTATTAACGCGGATGAGCTTTCACCGTATTCGATTGAACAGTTGAACAAACTGAAAATTAACGTACAGGATAGCCTCCCAAAGTTAGTTCCCACGCTCTACAATAGGGAGAAATATGTTCTCCACTACGGGAATCTCAAGTTTTACATCGCTAAGGGGATGGAATTGGGGAAAATCTATCGAATACTCACATTCGAGCAGGGTGCGTGGTTAAAACCATTTATCGAGTTCAACACGGAGAAGAGGAAGCAGGCAGTGAACGACTTTGAGAAGGATTTTTTCAAGTTGGCCAACAATAGGTACGCATCTACGCTACACTAAGTTATTATTTCACACGTAAATTAATCAAAATTTTTTATCTATTAACAGTGTTTTCGGGAAGACGATGGAAAACCTCTGCAACAGGATCAACTTCGATCTTGTCCAGACCCGGGAGATGGCAATCAAGAAGGCCAGTTCGCCGACATTCCAGAGGTTCACCATCTTTAAGAACGAGCTGGTCGGGATCCATCGTCTGAAGAAATCCCTCAAGTTGGACCGACCCATTTACACCGGTTTCGCCATCTTGGACCTCTAAAAGTTGGTCATGTACGACTTCCATTACAACACTATGAAGGCTAATTATGGCGACGACCTCCAACTTCTTTTTACCGACACAGGTATGATTTTTTAAAAACGTTTACTAGATTTAAATCCTTTTTTTTCTTTAAATTTTTAAAAACTAATTAAATGTTTTTACGTATAATTGCAGACAGCCTGGACTATCAGATTTTCACCGACGATTTGCCCCGGGACTTTGCTCAGATGAAGGAGATGTTTGACTTTTCCGCCTACCCCAAGGAACATCCGCTCTTCAGCGAGGAGAACAAGAAGGCCCTCGGAAAGTTCAAGGACGAACTCAACAGCGTCCAGATTCAAGAGTTCTGCGGCTTGCGACCGAAAATGTACAGCATCCTGTCGGCAAAAGGTGAAAAGAAGACGGCGAAGGGAATCTGTCGTCGCGTAGACAAAAAGAAGATACGTCACGCCCAATACAAGGAATGCCTGCTTCAACGTAAACTCACCACTGAGGAGATGAAGAGGATAGTCAGTGTTAAACACGAACTATTTTCCATCACCCAGAAGAAACTCGCTCTTAACCCTTGCGATGATAAGAGATTCATCATCGATGGGGTGTCTACATACGCGCATGGTCATTTTAAAATTAAGGAATAAAATTTCAAATGTATAATTATTTTCTGTAACCCTATCCCCTCCCATACCCTTTTGGTGCGAAGTGGCCGAAACGGTCCACGCCCAACCCTTTCCCTTTAAAATTTCATAGTTTAATGTATAGTTTATAAGTTTAATTTAATGTATATATATTTTCAATGTTTAATTGTATAGTTTTAAGTTGTTTTTTCTCGAATGAGTTTTACTCCGTGATTCTACGGTTTCTCGTTCAAAATAAAAATTTTTAAATACAAATTTCTTCCCTCTTATTTCATACAACTTAGGCAAACATTTTTTTTCAGGTTAAGGGGAGGGGGTCGACCGCGTGGGCCAGCCGCGTGCGCGTGTTTAAATTTCCCGCGTGTAGGAATAAGTTCGCGCGCGATTTAAAGAAAACATACAATTCAGTCAAAAAAACTTTATTATAAATCTCTTATACATAAATTCCGATATCATTTTATCGTTCAAACTCTTATTTTTAACAAATTTTAAGCAAATATCATACATTTTAATACCTCTGCATCTATACAGAGAAAAATATACGCAAAATCCGCCACATGTCTGACTGGAATTTCCTTGAAGTTGTTTAGAATTAAAAGTTACGGTAACGCTGTTTCTTTCTATAAAATCGTTGAATTGAAACATGTCCGGTGGGTTTCCGAAACTATCGAAGAACTCTGTATTTTTGTTACTAGAAAAGTAAATAACAGTCCGATGTTCTCCGTTAGTATCCGACATTCCCGTATTCACGATAAACAGGGAAGGGAAAGATTCACAGTTTTAGGTAACATATCCGCGGCGAAAACACCTCGAAACAGATCCTTGGTGAATTTATCCCTTTCCATAATTCTAGTTATTTGCATAGTGTCCATAATCTTTTAGTTGTAATCGTATATGACATTTCTATTCTTTTCAATCTCAACCAAATTCTGAAACTCAGAGTAATATAAAACTGTGATAGTCTTGGGCAAGTCCTTGGCGAATTTTAATTCCAATCGCAAGTTACCATTCCATATCAATTGAAATTGAGAAGTTGAACTACTGAGGTCGGCACTTAAATCGAAAGCAAATATGCAATTCCCATTGGGAAATTCCTCCCGTGAAATTTAGTTTCCCTCGTCCAATAACCATTGAGAGGTTTGAGTAAAAAGATTTGTATAAGATCTCATATATTGACCACCAGAAAAGTTAGGGGTAAGAGGTTTATGAGGAACGCTAGCTCCGTCAAGGTACAAGGCGATATGATTTAAATCAAAATGTTGAAAATTGAAGGGGGACTTTTCGTAATCACCCAAATACGCATTTTGATCTACAAGAGCGAAAAGAACTTTTTTGGGTAGTTGACCCATGAATAAGTTATCTCTAACACATATTTTTGTACCACAGTTAATTGAGAATGAGTTACATTCCGTGCGAATAATCGGGTATTTCATGGTTGCCAGTTCCAGACATTTAGCGTGGGCGATTAACACTTCCGATGGTAATTTTACTTTACGAATGTACAGGGATGCTAACTCGTAAACCACTTTCCATTTAACTGCACCGGCCGCCTGCACGCAAAATTCGTTTGGACTTTTAACAAACTTGAATTTGAGATCCGTTAAATTTGGGAAGTATCGAGGTTGTTGACAAAGATCCAAGTGTACAGTTCCTACCATATCTATTGTTCCTTTTCTAGCAAATTCCGCTCGTGTTTTAAACCCATCGTTATCGTCCAAAACGTCAAATTTTCCGGCCGTGTCTTTGTAAAACATGGAACAAGTAAGAAAACTAGTTTTGGCAGGTCCTCCGAACGTCACCGCCGTTTGAAACATGGCCTTGTAAGAGTAGTTTTGCGGTGAAGGTGTGACCGATCTCTCTTGAGCCGAAAGGTGTACTTCGCTGAAAAGACTATGCAGGAAATTATTTACCGGTCCAACTTTATCAGCAGCGGCCGGAATTGTTTTTCCATCGGCCGGTATGACAATCCTGACTTGGAGATGTAGTAAAGTCTTGGACAAGTCCAAATACGCGTCGGAACTACCAGCCACGGTAAACGTGATTGTCGAATTTTCGTTAATGTTAGAGATGGGACTGTATTCGACCCATTCTTCACTCAGAATACTGGTATTGGTAAGGGGTATGTCGAAAAGTTCAACTTCGGAGCCGACCGACCCATGCGAACCGGGATGGATTCGCGTCATTATTATATATATTATGAAAAAATATCAGGTCGTTTAAAGGACGTTGCCTTCCTCTTTCTTGCCGAGACTGAACTGACGAGTGATCTAGACCTGCGTCTCCTTTTATTACCATTTCCGGTCATTTTTCGGATTTCTTCCGCCGCACTAAGGGCGACGTCTTTAGCTGCGGCTTTTCCGTGAGACTTGACCGATGTTTTCACGTTTACCCCGTTTGCCACGTCGGCCACGACCTTTGCACCCGTGTTCATAATTTTTTTCCCGAGGTATGAAGCACCCCTTTTCAGTAATGGCATAGCCCGGCGGAAGGCCGATGAAATGAAGTTTCCCAATCCGTACCCGTGTTGCACCGGAAGTCCCCTGTATACCGCTAAGGTATTACCAATTTGGAAATGAAAGTGCTTATTATAATCAACTCCTCTTCCATGTCCGATCTGGTTTAAAAAGTGATAATCGTAGTCGGATTGATTAAAGGACATATTTGATTTGGCGACGTTCTTCATCTAACACTTCAAGTGTAAATGATAAGCGAATCTGTCTTACCTTCTAATTTATAATGGCGACCACATTCTACGGGGTCTAAAGTGTAGAGTAACGTGAACTCTTCCTCTCACGAAATCAATGGGTGTGCTAAGCTCACTCATAATGTTAACTTCAATTGACTGGAAAGTATTGCAGGCGAGGGGGAGGTAGTGGGGTCTAGGAAAATCCCTGTCTACCGTTTCTCCGTCATTACCCTGCACGCTAACGATTCTTAGTAGAGGTATATGTGCATCTCCCACTGGTCTAGACTCGACCACGTCGCTATAAACAAAGAGTGAATGAAGTCCCGCGTCGAGGTCAACGGGGTACGTGGCTATGGTAGACTGGGAAAAAGTCGTGGATTCCGCGGAATCTTTCGAAAATCCGAGAATAACAGCTAACTCCCCCGGTATAGTTAACAAATAATCCTCTTTGAGAGAAATTTGTACTCGTCGTATGCGTTTTATGTAACTAAAAGAATACTTGAGCTGGGCGGGAATTGAAGGTTCACGCGTAATAACGCCCGCCACGTCATCCTCGACGTAGTTAAGTTGCTCGATAAGATCCTGAATATTACTATAATATCCAGCGGGTAACTCTATAATTGTAGAATATACTGCTCTACCATTACTCACGAGTATAAGCGAGCATGTCTTACTCAAATTATCCCAAGTGTGCGGGTAGCTAATTTCCGCTAAGCCTACTTCGTAAAATCCCTGTAATTTTACGGGTTCGGGGAGGTATGTCCTGAATTTTTTTCTCGTATTGTCGGGGAAATACCTCATCGACGAGTCCGAAGGTAAAGTGATGTAAAAGCTCATACTATATCTATTTCCTGAACCCAACTGTCAAAAGACGGAGAGTATCCTTTCCAACGTACTAACTTCTCTAGCGTCCCGTCGGGTCTGCGACGTTTCCTCAAGATCTTTTCTATTTTAAACACACTAGAATTTAGGTCTTTACCCACTTTCTGTAATTGTTCCTTGTAAAAAATACCAGTAATCGGTTCCGAATTCAAATCCTGGATCCTATACACCGGTGGACTACGAGGTAATCTCTCCACCACTTTGAAAAGTTCTTCCGACCACGTGGGCAAGTAGCCCTTTTCGAAAATATTCTTATGTTTACTTATCCGGACTACGTCACCAATATCGAAAGGATACTTTAATGGTGGGGAGAAGTCTATATCGCCGTAAAGGTTTTCCCATACCCGTCTCGATGTTTCGGGTGTGACTTCAACAGGTTTACACTTTATGGATCGATGATAATTGTTATTATAAGCTTGAACCATGTCTTTAAGAACGTCAATGTACTTATAGGTATTGTTTTCCGTGAAATACCGATACATGCGACTTTTTAGAGTTCTGTTGAACCTTTCAACTATCGTAGCTTTCTGTTCGGAATCCGGGGCAAAGAACTCAATCCCCCTTCTTTTCAGCTCTCTCTGAACATCCCTGCATTTGAACACATTACCGTGGTCACTTTGCACTCGCTTCGGTGAGCGACCAGACTCGAGAATAGCCCTAAAAGCCCTAAGGATGGTTGGCCCTTTCTTGTCCTTGGTAGCCACCACAAAGGCGTATTTACTGAAAACGTCAATGCAGCACAGGAGGTATCTGAACCCTTTATTGTGACGAGTTAGGTTCTTCAAATCAGCTAAATCAATCTGCCACTGTTCATCGATCCCATAAACTATTGTCCTATTTCTCTTAAAGTTTTTTCTAGCATTCCTGTGTAATGTATACGTATCTTGGGTTTTTAAAAATGTATCCACGTCTTTTACCGTAACCTTTAACCCGTCCTCTTTAGCCGCTCGGTATAATCCGAGAACACTTCCATATGAACCCGGGTCGGAAACATTAGAATAAATCTCTTTTAGTCTATCCATTAAGGGTGCAGTTGGTTACACTATGATAATGCCTGAAGAGAAAATCGCTAACCTCTATAATTAGGAATATGG
Organism: Phalangium opilio; assembly: GCF_054372755.1. Taxonomy (NCBI): domain Eukaryota; kingdom Metazoa; phylum Arthropoda; class Arachnida; order Opiliones; family Phalangiidae; genus Phalangium; species Phalangium opilio. The sequence goes on along the minus strand of NW_028324200.1, from coordinate 379,308 downwards.
CAATTATTAAAACCGCAGTTAAAATTTAAGGAGATTTAAAAAATGTGTGTACTAGGTTGGCTAACACCACAAAAGTACCCACCTGATTATCACAACCTTCCATATCGGAATACTTAAAATGAATGAAACGTGGAATGTAAATGAATCGTATTTTATTAAAAACAAGTGCTACAAGTTTATCCAATTTGCGAAACCTTGACCAGTCTGAGCGGGGAAATAATCCTCCTTCACTTCTTCTTTCACCACTTTTTCTTTCTTCGTTTCACTTTATTCAGGCGGGGGTAGGTCTGTTTTTCTAATTTTAATTAATGTTCTTGGTACATTAACCGTATACAAAAGTTGGTAAGACTGTGGGGCGCCAATGACGGACGACTGTTTTTTAGAACTCTTCGCGGTATAAGCTAATAAATCAATTATATTTGAACCGATGATTTTACGGTTCTCATATATTAACTCTCCGGCGTGTGTCCATCTTATTTTTGATATACGGTCAATCCATTTGTACAAGTTCAAACAATCAACTGCGCTATAGGAAGGAACCGAAGAGACGATTTCAGGACTCCAATTCCGGTTTTTCGCTGGTTTTACTTTCGCCCTTTTCACCGTTTTACTAATTTCCCTCGAAAGTACGTGGTTATATCTTAATAGTTTATCAGTATCGTTTAATTTAGTATCGTTTATGATGGATTTCAACTTATCCTCCTTATCCAACTCCATTGAAGTGTCGACTTTTAAACCACTATTTGAATTTAACCTATTATATGTTTCTTCGGAAATTAATAACATTTTTCGCGCCATTTTTACTTTATAGCTCGACTTATAGCCGCACCTGCTACTGAACTAATGATAGATAGTAAAGGTCCGAGAAGTAAAGGGATGAAACCTCCGTTTTGAATTAATAGTTTCCTTTTCTTTGAAGGGAGGATGTTAGACGTAACTTTTCTTATAACGTGTCGATGTTTCTTCAACCGCTCCTTCTCCTCCTCTGAAAGAGGGACATTGCCCCGTAGGATATTTATACAACATTCGACAATAGATTTAATCGCTTCTTTATTGGCAAATTTTATTGCAGCATTTCTTTGACAGGAGTTACAATTTGCAATATATTTTAAAAAATTTAAATTATCGCCGACTCGTTTTGATGGAGCCATTTCGCTAGCTTGGACGCCTTCACCAAGGTACAGTTGTTGCTGTCCCTATGGAATGTACAAGCCCTGGGGGTTTCACACTCGATACTTGATAATCTTGGGCAACCTTGGTCTTCGGCGTTGATAACTTTGCACCCCAAGAACCTTGATAGGGTTTCGGCCTTCTCCGCTCCTTTCGTCACGTATGACGATGCTCTAGCTCGAATATAGTCGGCGGCCTCTTGTGTCGTCTCGTATGGGTAATCTCCCTCCTCGAATGCTAGATTGCAAGTGTTCCTTGAGAGCCACCTGCACTGTCTTTTATCCTTGACGGATAACTCCGAGAACTTGCATGGGGATTGGAAGATCCAGACCTCGTACGCGTCGGTCTCCTTCAAGTACATCGTCAGCTCCTTGATTACCCATCGCCCTTTAATCCGGAAAAAATTCGCTTCCAGGATGGCCGTCATTTCGGTATGAATACTGCTGCTTGTTGACCTGGAAGTATACCTGTTCTTAGACGGTGGTTATCTAGGCCCCAGTAGCAAAATCGACGTTGGGCCAACGGAGTCGGTTCGAGGTCCAACCAACACTGACGTAAAAGCGTCGGTAAACTTTCATTTCGACCGTCGAAATGTCCTATCCGTTTAAGCGTTGGCCCGACTTCCGGCCGTAGAAATTTGGCCAGCACTTTAACCGACTCTAAAAAGTAAGCGTGTCCAGCTCTTACATTATCAAACAAGAAGTCGGCTTTGTTATCTGGATATGGTCGGATTATTAATCTAATTGCGGTCGGCTTTATCGACTGTTATTTGTCGGATTGATGGCTTGTTTGTGGTCGGCTTTATGGCTTGTTTGTGGTCGGCTTTATGGATTGTTTATGGTCGGCTTTGTGGATTGTTTATGGTCGGCTTTACGGATTATTTATGGTAGGCTTTACGGATTGTTTATGGTCGGCTTTACGGATTGTTTATGGTCGGCTTTATGGCTTGTTTAGGGTCGGCTTTAAGACTTGATTATGGTAGGCTTTACGACTTGTTTATGGTCGGCTTTATGGATTGTTTATGGTCGGTTTTGTGGATTGTTTATGGTTGGCTTTATGGATTGTTTATGGTCGGTTTTGTGGACTTTTTATGGTTAGCTTTATGGATTGTTTATGGTCGGCTTTATGGATTGTTTATGGTCGGTTTTGTGGATTGTTTATGGTTGGCTTTAGGATTGTTTATGGTCGGCTTTTGGCTTGTTTATGGTCGGCTTTAAGGGTTGTAGTTACTGTCTTCTAAACACCACTTTCATCTGGTCATTTTTCCATCCCACATGGACACCAGTGTGTACTTACTGGCTTCTACTCCTTCATCATCGTTAAGGTTAGAGATCGGCTAGGGTTACAAGAAACTTCTAGTTTCCCAATGGTGCATTTACCACCAAAGGTTCACGCAATTGTGCTGTTATTATCCATTACTAAGATTCGAAAACTTATGTACCGATTGGAGTAAGACAACAATGGGCGTATACTTCATTTCAAACGTCAATATTAGTCTAGTCTCTCAAGAATGTTCAATAGTTATTTTTTAAACGATGTAACGCGCAATAAGGTTAATAATTATCAAAGAAAATATATAATATTATTAATTATATTTATATTAATGTTTAAGATAATCTTAAACCGTTGTTACACTAGTGCACTTTGATAAAAACGCATTTTAGTTGGTAAGGAGTCGAGAAGCCAACATAATCCTTCATTACATTAACCGACTTAAAATGTAACTATCAGACTACTCTATTCTATTGTTGTCAAGGCCGACTGCAAAAGCGGAGTTAGCAACTGAAGTTGGATAAAAGTCGGATTTCCGTTGTAAGTGCCAACTAGACCATAAACCGACAAATCTACCTCGAACCGACTCAACGCGGAAGAAGCTTCATTATAACGAAATCTGACATGTTTAGTATTGATCGGTAGGTAGTCGGATATGCCAACCTCTCTACCCTTGTTGTTATTTGATAAGAAACCCATGTAAGTTGGTAAGGAGTTGAGCAGCCGACCAAATCCTTTCTTACAACAACCGAAAAAAAATGTAACTGTCAGCCAACTCTATTTGTTTGTTCTCATGTCCGACTTCAAAGCGGAGCTAGTAACTGAAGTTGGATAAGCGTCGGACTTTAGATGTAAGTGCCGACTAGACCATAAACCGACGAATCTACCTCGAACCAACTCAAACGCGGAAGAAGCTTCATTGTAACTAAATCTGAAGTCTTTAGTATGATCGGTAGGTAGTCGGATATGCAGACCTCTTGTCCCTTGTTGTTATTTTGATAAAAAAAACCATGTTAGTTGGTAAGGAGTTGAGCAGCCGACCTAATCCTTTCTTACACCAACCGAAAAAAAAATGTAACTATCAGCCAACTCTATTTGTTTGTTCTCACGGCCGACTTTAAAGCGGAGCTGGTATCTGAAGTTGGATAAGAGTCGGACTTTAGTTGTAAGTGCCGACTAGACCATAAACCGACGAATCTACCTCGAACCAACTCAAAGGCGGAAGACGCTTCATTATAACTAAATCTGAAATCTTTACTATGATCGGTAGGAAGTCGGATATGCCGACCTCTTGTCCCTTGTTGTTATTTTGATAAAAACCCATGTTAGTTGGTAAGGAGTTGAGCAGCCGACCTAATCCTTTCTTACACCAACCGACATAAAATGTAACTATCAGCCAACTCATTTTGTTTGTTCTCACGGCCGACTTCAAAGCGGAGCTAGTATCTGAAGTTGGATAAGAGTCGGACTTCAGTTGTAAGTGCCGACTAGACCATAAACCGACGAATCTACCTCGAACCGACTCAAACGCGGAAGAAGCTTCATTATAACTAAATCTGAAATCTTTAGTATGATCGGTAGGTAGTCGGATATGCAGACCTCTTGTCCCTTGTTGTTATTTTGATAAAAAAAACCATGTTAGTTGGTAAGGAGTTGAGCAGCCGACCTAATCCTTTCTTACACCAACCGAAAAAAAAATGTAACTATCAGCCAACTCTATTTGTTTGTTCTCACGGCCGACTTTAAAGCGGAGCTGGTATCTGAAGTTGGATAAGAGTCGGACTTTAGTTGTAAGTGCCGACTAGACCATAAACCGACGAATCTACCTCGAACCAACTCAAAGGCGGAAGACGCTTCATTATAACTAAATCTGAAATCTTTACTATGATCGGTAGGAAGTCGGATATGCCGACCTCTTGTCCCTTGTTGTTATTTTGATAAAAACCCATGTTAGTTGGTAAGGAGTTGAGCAGCCGACCTAATCCTTTCTTACACCAACCGACATAAAATGTAACTATCAGCCAACTCATTTTGTTTGTTCTCACGGCCGACTTCAAAGCGGAGCTAGTATCTGAAGTTGGATAAGAGTCGGACTTCAGTTGTAAGTGCCGACTAGACCATAAACCGACGAATCTACCTCGAACCGACTCAAACGCGGAAGAAGCTTCATTATAACTAAATCTGAAATCTTTAGTATGATCGGTAGGTAGTCGGATATGCCGACCTCTTGTCCCTTAATTGTTGTTATTTTGATAAAAACCCATGTTAGTTGGTAAGGAGTTGAGCAGCCGACCTAATCCTTCATTACATTAACCGACTTAAAGACAACTATCAGCCAACTCTATTTTATTGTTCTCACGGCCGACTGCAAAGCGGAGTTGGCAACTGAAGTTGGATAAGAGTCGGATTTTAGTCGTAACTACCGACTGGACCATAAACCGACGAATCTACCTCGAACCGACTCGAACGCGGAACACTCGTGCTACTGGGGGGGTGTTAGCCTTAAGGTCTACAAAGAGATAGCCGTAAGGTTCCAACGTCGCCTGTCTAAAAGAGTCTACCACGTATTTACTATTTCCCGGCAAAATTTGCTTCGCCAGATGGATAATGGCAGACTGATCACGTGGTGTTTTAAATATAACCAAGTAATGGGCATTTAAGTTTAAGGTACGAATTTCCTTCCCGGGATAATAAAGATTCTGCATTAAAATTAAAACTGAGGTATTCCTATGGTGCGAACCCCTAATGAAAAGATTCGTCACGTCCTTATTATTCGCTATTTCACATAGTAAGTCGTCTAATATAACGAAGTTCCTCACACTAGCATCTAGGGTGCTAACATCTAATAAACCCTCGTGAAATTCTACACTCGGAGTATGGGATAGTATAGCGCCGTATAGTTTCGACTGATACTCCGTGTAACACAAAATTATTCTTTCGGGAGTGGGTGAATTACATATATCCTTATGCTTAATTAATTCTCCCACGAAAACACTTTTCCCACAGCCGGTGACTCCTGCCACTAGTCCGGTAAAGGGGTGTTGCATACTTAAATCCATATCGATAAATGCGGGAGGAATTAACTACCGTAAACTTATATTTAAAGAAATTTATACTTACATTTTTCGGATCTGGATCGATACTTCAAGGAAGGATGTAGAATGTCTTATCTTTAAACCGTCCTCGTCTTTTATACTTTAATGTCACGTGACTTTCTGACCATGTAAACATGGCGCACTTTTTAGACCAATCACGTTCTTATAGTCGACATGACGTTTAAACCGCGTGTATGACAAGGGTTATTTACCATGTTGCCGGATATGACGCTTAAGCCTAACATTGACGCCATGATTGATTCACTGACGCCATGCACGTGTCACTGACGTTACAACAAGATTGGGTGAAAAATGTTTGATTCACTGGCGCCATAAGAAAAAAAATGGTGTGGGCGCCCATTGGCGCCATATTTACTGGTGCCATCTGGCACGATGCTGGCACTGTCTGACGCCATGTCCCCAAATCGGTACTTTCTATCTACTATGGACTGGGTTTGATGAGACGGAGAATAAAACCCTATATCATAGAGCACTACATTCACGAGCCGAAGGAAGAAGAAGAGCAGTATTGTCACGCCTTACTCATTCTGTTTAAACCATGGAGAAATGAAGCCGAATTATTAGGCGACTTTCAAACGTACGCCGAAGCTTTCAAAACCTTTCTGCCTGTGATTCAAACTTTGAGAGAGTACAATGAAAAGTTCCCGGTTCAAAAGAAACATAAAGCTTTTGAAAAAAGTAAAGAGAATATCTCGGAGGCAGAAAGTGATGACGATGAAAATACTTTCCAAGGCATAGAAATTGTCATAGAAACTGAAAATGCTATGTTAAATGTCGAGGTTGCCATGGAAATAAATTTCGATGATGTTGTCTCTGACAATGTGGCGTTACTGAACTCCGACGAAAAGAGGGTTTATGATAAAGTCATGAATCACTTCGCCCAAGGAGGAGATAAAAATGGTAACTTCTGCCACTTTGTTTCTGGTCCAGGAGACACTGGGAAGTCCTTTCTCATGGAAACTATTTCAAACGCCGTAAGACGTCACTTTAAAAATGCCGGTAGTGTCGCTGTCGCCGCTCCAACAGGTTTAGCGGCGATAAATATTAACGGCGTTACTTTGCATAGATTACTTATATGGATGAGGTTTCTATGGTGTCATCAGTGATGTTAGCCTACGTTCGTTTAAGGCTTAACGAATTTTGGGAAATGAACAAACCATTTGGCAGCGTTGTCTCTCTTTTGGTTTTTGGTGACTTCTTACAGTTGCCGCCTGTACAAGGTAACCCCGCTTTTTCAAAAATCACTTCAGCGGAAGCTAAAGTAGATTGAATAGCGTTGGCGGAACTGATCTCTGGAAATTTTTCGAATACGATGAACTAACGCTGAACGTTAGGCAGGCCGACGACCGAAGTTACGCCGATCTACTGAACAGAATTAGAATCGGAAATGTTACGAAACCTGATATTTCTACTAGAGATGGCCGATACCAGGCTTAACCCGATACCGATCGATACCGGTAAAAAATGAACCGATACCGATCGATACCGATATGGTATCGGTTCATCCCTACAGGCGCGTACTAAGAAAGATTTTCGCTTATTAGTTGTTAGATAAACTGAATTCAGGTACTTTTTATATAAATAAGAAAGCGTCACGATTGTAATTCATAGAAATGAGATATTATCACCATCATTACGTTACGAAAAGACCTAAAAATGTCATGTAGCGTCATATAACGCATTTTAAACGAGTATCGGTTTAGTATCGGTATCGAACCAACCGATCCGATACTATCGGGAAACCCTGAGAATCGGTGCCGATACCGATATGGTATCGGTACCGGTTCATCCCTAATTTCTACATTAGAGAGTAGACTAGTTCCGAGAGGAAACAAAATCGAGGTGGCAAAGAATCTGTACCTTAAGCTGGTGAATGAAGGATTTGGCCCAATATGTTTGATGCCGAGATTAGCAATGTGCGAAAAGTTCAACTTCGAAATGTTGCGGCAAAGTGGACAAAAAGTTCAATGTATTGAATGCGTTGATACCGTAGTTGATCACAACAAAAATAAAATCAAAAACGTTGTAAGGAGACTAAAAATGTTGGAAGACCATCCGTCTAAAACCGGGGGCCTAGAAAGCAAGCTCTATCTATGCGTTGGAGCCCGAGTAATGGTCGGAAGAAACATCAGTTTTGAAGAAGGAAGGTGTTATCAACGGAACCATGGCCGTTATACCAGGATTCAAGTTAGACGATCAAACATATACATCAAACGGACGCAATTTCCCGTTATCTTGGCTTACGCCATTACTATACATAAAAGCCAAGATATGAGTTTGAAGTGCGCAATTATGGATCTGGGACCAAATTTATTTGAGACAGGGATGGCTTACGTTGCGTTATCGAGAGTCACTTCCTTAGCCGGTCTCCATCTCTTGCGATTAGACCCAAATAAAGTTATAGCAGACGGACATGTCATTACGGAGTACAACAGGTTACGTCAAAAATTCAGACCAGATTTGCCTGTTTTAGAAATAATTGCGTCGGATGTAAAAGCAACTAGCAAGAGGCCGTCATCTACTATGCCTAAAAAAACTGTAGAGGTTGAAGAAGAAATATTTGGTAAAACGGTATAAAGAAATCCGAAAAAAAAGTTAAAAGACCTTCAGAGTATGGACACTTTTCCCTTGAAAGGATTTGAAAATAAATACAGTTTTGCAATTGCTGTTACTGATTCCAGAATTAAGAGACATTATTAAAGGGCACAATGGACCACCCAGCGATAAGCCTATTTTAACGTGCCTTACCAACACTATTGAGCATGTTGAATGCTCCGATAGAAATTCCTGGGACGATGGTTTGATTTTGCGAAAGGCTATTGGCCTGCATTTTAACCACAACCAACAACAAGATGCTAGTGAATTTTTGTTGTTTCTCTTGACAAAACTAAGCGAAGAAATGGAAACTTGCGACTCTGACGCTCTGAGGGAACTATTATGGACAAAGTCGCAAAACGTTACCAAATTCCCCATATGTCTTGTTGAAAAAAGTTCTCAAAACATAACGCCAAGTTTTATCTTCTCTCTTCCTTTGCTAAACCAAGAAAGAATTGAATGGAAAGTACTGCAAAAATGGATGAGACCAACGATGTCGCTGTGCGAAACATGTAATAACACAGAAATTCACGAACGCGATGTATTGATTTCGGCCGGTAAGTACGTATTTATATGGTTTCCCAGAGCTACCGTGGAACATGGTCAACCAATTAAGATTTTCACCAAAATATCTGGGTTCGAAAATCAGAATGTCATTTTGAACCAGAGCGTTTACAGAACTAGAGGCGTGATAATTCATAAAGGTCAATCAGTGAACGTCGGTCATTATATAAACATGGTTCGAAAAGAGAACAGTTGGTATGAGGTTAATGACAGAACAATCACGAAACGACACAGATTCGTCAGAAACTTGACTGATGTCTCTCTTATGCTCTTGGAAAAAGCATAAACATGGTTCGAAAAGCAATGGGCTTCATGACAAAACAATGACGATGCGAGGCACATTCGTGAGTAAATCGACTCCCCAATATTACAGAAAGATCCTTTTTTAAAAAAGAGAACTAAATGTAGCTGGCTTTATTTCGTGGATTAACACTGAAGTTTTTTTTAAAGGAAATGCGTGAAATTTGTCATTGAAATAAAGGAAGATAATTACGCAGAATATACAAACAGACGAAATTCATGACAAACGTACGAAGATATTTGAAAGATATTTTTTTTTAAATAAAATTGTTATTCAATTATACCATGGGTAAGAATTTTATGTAAGGGTTACAGTCTGAACCAGTAAAAATCCTCCAATAATAGAATGTAGTAATGTAAAACGATTCGAGTTCAATAGAGAAATGTTTATGAAATTATACACTACTGTTACTAGCGACTTTGATAGGATCGGAGTAGTACTTTGAATACATAAAATACCGAAATTTGAAACAGAAAATAAGGAAAGTAATTACGTCAGAGAGTAAGCCTTTAACTTTTCTGGTCTAAGACAGAACTCGAAGAATTTTTTCGCCCAGTGAATTATCTAATCTAACCTTAATAAATTTCTAGGTAATAAATATATATATATATATTCATTCTTTGGAATTTTTATTAATATGTAAATATTGCATGAAATAAATAAACACTATTATTATAGATAATAAATTGTTTCTTACATTGATTTATTGTTTTCATAAAATATTACAACCATAGAAAAAAAGAAACTCATTTTGAGATTCTTAGAAAAAAATACCTATTTTATGTTTATGAGTATCAACGAAATGTTTTCTTCGCTCTAGAGCCATAACCCCCGTTGCTACAAGTTTAATATAAAAACATCAACAATCAAGCAAGCTAATTATAAAATGTTTTAACGTGACAATTTTGTTACAATTTTCATGTGCGAAATCATTTAAACTTTCCCATAAAATAATGAGAGGCACTCGGTGCGAGCCAATATGCCCACGAACGTCTTACTGGAACCCCAAATGAATGACGTTTGACAAGCAGAAAATTATTTTCATAATAAATTAATGTAAATTAATACAAATTAAGACTGAAGGAACAGATATTATATAATAAAGACTTGGTTTGCCCAAGCCTAAAAAACAAACCGATAAGAGTTTTTCCAGTTGACTGAAGCGTGGATATTTTTTTTTATATTGAACTTTAAAGACGATCTGTATTTTACTACTCTTTAGAATTTAATTCAATCACCTGATTTTACTGGTAATGGATTTGTTTCCTATAAATTAATTGAAATAAAAAGTTACTTATCTCAGATTTTTCAACAACAATCCCATTTTCCTAAAACATTCTATCATGAAATTTATTTTTTTCAACGGATATCGTGTAAAATTAAATATAATTGTCACTTCCTTGTCCAATATCTAAGAATTTTTCTTTGAGAAGGTTTTAACCACACGAAGGCTTCGTAATGTTGTCAACTAAAGACGAACGTGTCTTTTCTGTATATCCTTGCAGTTCTGTGGTAAAAATAGGATACAAAAAGGTTTTTCCTATGTTAAAGAACATAATAAATTTTATTTTATGGACCTCATAAATATTCAAATTGACTTAACCAAGCTCTTCGAAATTAAAAATCTTTAGCTACTAAAGTTTCATTTTAAGTCATTTTTCACCCTAAAATAACGCTTTCAATGTAAGAATCATAACGGTACTATATTTATCCTTGTTTGCTTTACTCTCTTTGATTCAACATCATAATGAAATAACTTAGCTACTCTGAGTTGCTCTGGGACCAAAAAGCAGGGAGTCTTTTCTGTCTGTTTGTCTCACTTTTTACAGCTTCCAAATACCCCAAACACAACCTAGAGCAAATCAACCAAACCAGTTGAAAAACATACTCCTAGTGTTACTATAAGTTTATACGATTTCTTCCATAAGTATGTCGCTACCAATAATTCGGGAAAATAAGATAACTAATCGTGACAAACACAAACAAAGGAATTACTTAAGCATACATAAGTTAAAATTCGATAAAACGATGTTTACTTAGGGATTAATAATAAAACTAAAATGTTGCGGATCTTAATAATAACGTGATTTACAGGGTTAATGGCTAGGGGTTCGCAGAACAGATTTATGCAACTAGACCAACACTAAAATCTTCCGTCGAAGTACTGATATACACCATTCAACAATTGTGACCACGTTGTGACTAGGAATAAAGCCGATACAATCCCTTTTATAATATATTTAAGGTGATAAAAGTCGGTCTTTTGTATTCGAATGCTTCAATAGTATAGACCGCTTGTAACATGCATTTAATTACAAAAATATTTGAAAATTAAGACACGTTCTCCCTTGAAAAAAATAAATTTCATGATAAAATGTTTTAGGAAAATGGGATTGTTGTTGAAAAATCTAACATAAGTAACTTTTTATTTCTATTAATTTGTAGGAAACAAATCCATTACCAGTAAAATCAGGTGATTGAATTAAATTCTAAAGAGTAGTAAAATACGGATTGTCTTTAAAGTTCAATATAAGAAAAAAAATATCCACGCTTCAGTCAACACGTATCGTTTTGTTTTTTAGGCTTGGGCAAACCAAGTCTTTTTTATATAATTTAATGATGGTAATACTAATCCTATTACAAACATTAGCATGTACAAAAATGGGCCAAGCCTCGCCTCGTGCCCTTTCTGCCGTAAAACGTTATGAGTTCCCATGTAGAGCCAAGTCTGCCTTTTTGTTCTTATTCAATCGCCAATTGAACAATTATGTTATAAATTAAGTCAGGAGCAGATGACAAAGGAGTCTCGGACGCTAGCTTCCATAATGTAGAGGGCAATGGGATCCGCGAACGTCACGGTTATTAACCAAAATCATTACGCCAGTGCCCCCTCTCGTAGAAAATTTGAGCTTTATTTTCCAACCAATAGCGTGGCTGCAAAGTCTCGAAAGGAGATCTGGGAAATCGCGTCTGGAGCCTCTCTTTAAAAATACGTATCGTCTGCTTATAATTAGCCTAGGCTTAACGAGTATTAGAGTTAAAAATGGATTTCAACGGCTTTTTAATCTTTTTTTTAGACTGAAATTGATAATGAAAAGCCCAGCGAGTAACGTATGTACACTATTAAAAAACTAAAATGTGTTTCAGTGCCAATTTTTTCTTAATTTCGTCTTGAATTAAATGATAGCTACAAGAGGTTGGGAAAAGAAATCACTCACGATCTTTTAAAACCCAAAAAGTAAGAGACAGTGATTTCGTTTCCAACCTCTTGTAGCAGTCAATTAATTCAAAAACATACGGAATATTTTGGCCCTAAAACACATATATAAGATTGTGTTTCGGCATCTTTTAAAACCTTGCTTTATAATTTGAAAACCCGAGCCCAATCATTCCAGTGGGCACAAATTGTTAATTAAGCCTTGGCTTACCTGGGTTTCTCTGCTAGTTTGGACTTAATTTACTATTTAGTAGGGTTAAAGTCACAAAATGTAGGCCTAGTCTTATCTTTTATCTTAATACCAACGGTTACAGCTGTTTGAATAAAGTATAATTACATTGTGTATATTTATGTCGCGATCGGATAAGACGAACTTCAGTAGCCACCATTAGTCCGTTATTACAAAACAAATTCCCAGCAGACTTTGGTGCCAGATATAATCCACCAAAAGCATCGTCTGCTATAATGTCTGATAGCGCGTCTATGACAAACGATACCGCTACAGCTGTGACGTACGCGGGTGCCATTGCCCTCTATATAGTGGAAGCTAGCGTCCGAGACTCCTTTGTCATCTGCTCCTGGTAATATTAAAAGTGAGTCGAGGGGATATTCACTAAATCGTCGCCGATTTTAAAATAATCGAAGGGATGTTCACTAAATCGTTTATGGCCGAGTGGATATGTAGAAGTTTATAAGATGAGTCAAGCATAACCCTATGTACAAGTTTATAAGGTAATTACATGCGATTGCCAAGTCACGATATTTTTGATACGAACAAAGATGTATAATAATGATAGAGTCAAAGAATATTGGTTATTAATTAGGAAAATGACTTAATTTATAACATAATTGTTCAATTGGCGATTGAATAAGAACAAAATGGCAGACTTGGCTCTACATGGGATCTCAGAACGTTTTACGGCGGAAAGGGCACGAGGCGAGGCTTGGCCCATTTTTGTACATGTTAATGTTTTTCATAGGATCTCACTTCTTTTTGTAGACCCTCTCGTTATACTTCGGTAGTTACAATAAAACAAGACCCTCTCGCTGTACTCCGTTTGCCAATATAATTGCTAACGCTTGTCCATATTTACGCTGAATTACCCCTTTCAACCCCTAGAGAATATACAAAAAAGATAGAACGCTATATTCTAATATAAGAATATAGCATCAGTTATGACCTTTACGTCGTTTTAACAAGAACGCACACTATTTCTGTTGTAAAGACGACAGCGCCATCTAGTTTTAAAATAAAGAACTAAAGAACAGTTTTATAAAAATTTCGGGATGTTTTAATTTTTCTGTGCTTTATAAAATAAATGAAAACCAAATCCTGAATTTTAAGTATCTATCTCCTCTAGAAGTACCTTAGAATTTTGATGATCGGTGAGTGAGTGAGTGACAAAATAAGGTAAATTTCACCTTCGATATTTCGAAAAGTATATAGGGTAGGAACTTGAAATTTGGAAACTATAGCCACGATTGACAGTCCTTACGGCAAGCAAAATTTCAGACTTCTAGAAGTTACAGTGGTCTTAAAAGTGCCGTGAGTTGCTTCGAGAAAAGGATGTCAGTGCTCGACTTGGCTGGGAGCACTGCCGTGCTCCCAGAAATGAACGCCTCTCATATTAGTCCGGTCTGAGTATCTTGAATCACTTTTACATTTTGGGTAATCACAGTGTTTAACGCCCATTATGTACCTACTTTTTTAATTAAATAGTTTTCTTCAACTTAAATTTCTGTTCATCTAGCCCAATCCTTCGAAATCCGATAATCCGTTAGTCGTTGAAACCGCCCGTTTACAAATCTAACTCAGGAACAGTCCTGATTGGTTAAAAAGTCGCGCATGCGCCGTATAAACCGGATGTGTAACAAGTTTACCGGAAAGGAGGGAAAAAAGACTTTTTGCTCCTCCCTTTATCAATGGCTTTTGTGAGCCAAACCGGATTGCCTTACCAAAGGCTAGAGAGTCTAGTCCCGGTAAGGCATTACTTAGTCCAAGATGGCAGTCTTCTTGGGCGGACAACACGGGGTGGCATGCCGCGTGCAGTTATTGGGAATTATTCTATTGTAAGCAAAGGCTTAGTCTCTAAGTTAAAGGAATTCTATCAATGTTTTCCGACTGGTACAAGATGAGGGCAGTTTTAAAAAAATGTGCCTTAAATTATGTGTATAAAAAAATCAAATTAAAACGTTTAAAATTAAGAAAAGTACGTTAGATATTTTGAAATTCAAAGCAGCCGCGAAATACCGCCCAACTTGTTTTCCCCGTAGTGACTTCACTAAGGGGATTCATTGGTTGTTTGGAAATGGGAGAATGTAGGGAGCCATAGACATTAGGGAGCTTTAGACCACTGGGGAAGTGGCGCATGTTTGAGAAGACCTGGTATTTTTTTATACTAAATTGCCCTATTTTTGACCGCTTTTAACTGGCAAATGCACTGAAGAATAAATGGATAGTACAGTTAATTACTATTAAATATTGAATAATTGTGAAAATTATAACAAACATTTTTTTATTTTTATTTTATATTCCCAATATACGATTAATAATAATATAATTACGATTTTGTTATAGGTCTAATAATGTCCAGAAAAAAGAACAATTCTAATTACGTATTAGTAAATTGGCTAAATCAGGCTATATGGGATGTGATAAAAGTAAAACTAGCATTTCAACATGACGCTGACCTGGGCGAAAATATTTGTGACTCTCCGGAATCCTACTTTTGACAAGAATTAGAGTTTAGTTGGATTGTATCAGAAGGACCTTCCCCAGGGGTATTACTTGGAATTGGTTAGTACTTATTAAACACTTTGATATAATTTGCTTTTAACAAGTAGAACGTTGTCATATATTTTAATTTAGGAACATCCAAGGAGATGGAGGATAAAAGAAGTAATTTAATTGAGAAGCACTATGACCAGATTGGGGAGAAAATTCCAGATAATACTCTAAATAATAGTGGAATTAGTATTGTTTCCGGGCCAAGTGACGTAAGTGGTCGCAGAGCCAAACTATTTTCAATGTTGTAGTGTTTATTAGATTTACCAATTTTAGCTTAGAAGCTATAAAAGCCAGCAACAAAACTCATTATTGAATTTGATTAACAATGCCAATAGTAAGGAACAGTTCATTTCTGAATCTTCTTCAGAGTTAGCTAGTGGAATTAGCAAAGAAAAATATACTCGTTTAAGAGAAAAATATGATAAACTCAAATCTGAAATGAAAAAAACTAAAGCTGAAAATGAAAATCTCAAGGGTATGATTGTTATTGTTATTGTTGAAGGGGGTGACGCGTCGCCGCGTCGAGCACCGATACCAAGGGTATATTGTGCGCCCCGAACTGGTTAGACTGCGAAGAGTCCTGTCGCCTCGATGAATCGGAGAATCCGATTGACCGAGACAGTAGAGAACTGGTGAGGTTCCATAGTATGCATATCGAAATGCTCAAACCTCATGGCCGCGAGATAGTCGCAGCAACACAGGATATGGGAGGAGGTTTCCTCTTCCTCCCGGCAGAACCTACAGAGTGGGTCATCAACGATGCCCAGTAGGTGCAGGTGTCTATTCAGCCGGCAGTGTCCAGTGAGGAGACTGGTGACCAGCCTAATTTTGCTTTTGGTAAGGGCAAGCAGTTCCTTTGCCCTAGTAATAGAAGGACCCGGGACAAACTCCTTGGCTTGTCTCTGCCCATCCATGTCAAGCCAGAGTTGCAGTTGAAGTGCAGACATCCGGCAGTGAATCCTATGGCGAATGATGCCATGGGGGATGGGAACCGCAGGCTCAGGTCCGAAGAACTTCGCCTCAGCCCCCCTTTTGGCATACATATCAGCCCTCTCATTGCCCAGGTATCCGCAGTGCCCTGGCACCCACAGCAATTGAACCTTGTTGCGGGCAGCCAAAGAACTCAGCAGATCCAGGCAGCTGAGCACCAGTCTAGAATCGACAAGGCACTGATTTAGCGCCTTGAGGGCGGCCTGACTATCCGAATAAATCTGAATCGTCCGTCCGCGGTAGTTTTTCTTGTTGCAGAAATCCGCACATAAACAAATGGCCATGATTTCCGCCTGAAAAACGCTGGCAAAGTTGCCAAGGCTCTCGTAAAAACCAAACTTCTTGGTCAAGCAGTAGACCCCGGCACCAACTCCAGAGTCCGTTTTAGAGCCGTCCGTGAACCAGACGGACTCCCCCCCAGTTCCAAGGACTGGGGTGGTCTCCCAAACAGCGCGACTGGGAAAGTGCAAGCTGAAGGGCTTGTCGAAGTGGTGTGATATAACAGACTTATCTGAGACCATCACAAGTGATGGCTCAGTACTGCTGTACTCACTGAAAAGCTTGGTGTGACTGAAGTCCCAGTGCTTGGGCTTCCACCAGCCGAGGTTGTTGAGCCTACAGGCTCCCATAATAGCTTCTTCCTCAATAAAGAGGTGAAGGGGAAGCATATTGAGAAGGATTTCCAGAGAGGCTGTGGGGGCTGTCCTCATGGACCCCGTGATACCGATGCACGCCAGCCTTTGAAGCTTGCGTAGTTCATCTTGGGCTGTCTTAAGGCGAACCCTGGGCCACCAGACAAGGGCTCCATAGGAGACCACTGGCCTGATGATCCTAGTATAAATCCAGTTTACAGCGCCAGGGCTTAAACCCCAGGACTTGCTGACTGAACTCCTTAAACGCCAAAATAGAATTTTGGCTTTCTTGATGCTCAGATCAAGATGGGATTTCCAAGTAAGCTTGGCATCAAGAGTCACGCCAAGGTACTTGACCTCGGAGGACTTCTTTAAAACCTGTCCAAAGAAGGAAATATCATTGAAGAGGTCATTAGTCCTTTTCCGGGTAAACGGTATAAGGACAGTCTTATTGGGATTGACGGTGAGGTTAACTTCCCTACACCATTCCTCAACATCATGTAAGACAGATTTCATCAGTGCAGCGATAGTTGCAGGGAACCTCCCTGTAACAATCACTGCGATGTCATCCGCATAGCCAAAGCAGTGACACCCCCCCTCCCCGAGTCGGCCCAGCAGCTCATCCACCACCAGGCACCAAAGAAGAGGGGAAAGAACCCCTCCCTGAGGACAGCCACGGTCGGTGGAGATCTCCAAGGATTCCCCGAGAAGAGACGCCGTCACCCTACGGTACGTGAGCATGGATTTTATCCAACGACACAAAGTGTCGTCAATACCAAACCGCTCCGCAGCGCGAAGGATAACTTCACTAGAGACCCTATCAAAGGCCCCCTCAATATCAAGGAAGATGGCCAAAGACATCTCCTTGAACTCGATGGCCCTGTCAAGGCAGTTCAAGATGCCATGGAGCGCCGTCTCTGTAGATTTGCCTTTCTGATAGGCAAACTGAAAAGTGGACAGGGGTGTGTGGGAAAGAACACCATCCCGCAAATACCTGTCCACCAATTTCTCTAAAGTCTTTAGGAAGAAAGAGGTAAGACAGATAGGTCTAAATGCCTTAGCCTCAAGATAGCTCGTCTTCCCAGGTTTGGGAATAAAGATAACCTTCGAGCGCTTCCAGATATCTGGAATATGCGCCAGAGCAATGCAGGCTCTAAATATCCTGCACAGATAGGGGCCAATGGCGTCTATGCCTTCCTGAAGGAGGGCGGGAAAGACACCATCTGGGCCAGGGGACTTATAGGGCTGAAACGAATTTACAGCCCACTTAAGTCTAGAGTATGTAACTATCTTATTGGCGATGCCCCAGTCCGCCCTGTGTGCTCTTCGAAAGTGCACGGGGGGAGTGTCGGTGCTTGTGGGGTCAAAAGCCTCGGAGTCCGGAAAGTGTACCTTAAGCATATGCTTAAGGGTGTCAGTCCCTGACTTGGTAAACTCACCTTCTGCCACCTTGATGGTGCTGAGCTGGTGAGTGTTATCGTGAGCCAGGATCCTCATGATCTTGGCAGTAGCGGGGGCATCAGAGATGCTACCGCAGAAGTCCCTCCAGGAGTTCCTTTTGGCCTCCCGGATGGCTTTATTATACTTGTTAAGGGTCTGTCTATAAATAGTCCAGTCCCCAGTCCTCCTAGCCCTATTAAAGAGTTTACGAGTGAGCTTGCGAAGCTTGCCAAGTTCCGTATTCCACCAAGGAACGAGCCCCGGCCGGCTGGCAGGCTTCGCCGGACAGTTGTGGTGGTAGGAATTGATAATGGCTTGTTGCATGAGATCAACTGCCAAATCAAATTCCAGCACCGAGGAAAGCTTTGGAGCATTACCTCTGAGTAGGATGCAAAGTTCCTCCCTGTAGCCGGACCAGTCGGTCCGACGGGGATTACGCAGTTCCGTCTTAACCGAAGTTGACTTGACCGCGACCGAGAAGCAGATGTGCCTATGATCCGAAAGAGACGGTTCATTAGACACATGCCAGTTAGAAACCGACAGACTGATATTGCCTGTGGCCAGGGTGACATCAATGACCTCCTTTCTGTTAGAAGTAACGAAGGTAGGCTCATTGTGCCTGTTGAGAATATGCAGGTTCGTACCGACCAGATATTCTAGCAGTTCATCACCACGTCTGTTGCAGTCACTACTGCCCCACGTGACATGGTGGGCATTGGCATCGCAACCCAGAATGAGCCTGTCCCCCTGCCTCTCACAGCGGTCGACAAGAGTGACAACCTCCTGTGGTGGAGGGGAGCCAGTGGCATCATGGGGAAAGTAAGCAGACGCCATGATAAGGCCAGTTGCCTCTCCAGAAGAGGAGGGCATTACCTTAATCACAGCAGTATCCCTAGTGAGGTAGTTCGGAAGCGGAAGGATGTCAAGACCCTTCCTGGTCAGAACACACGCCCTGGGGTTGGGTGAGGTAAAGTCATAAGAGATATTACCTGCATTCTTTAAACCAAGGATTTTGCCATTATGAATCCAAGGTTTCTGAATGAGGGCCACATCCAGGCCCTCTAAGGCAAACCTCCGGCAGAGAACTGCCGAGGCTGCTTTGCAGTGATGCAGGTTGATCTGGATCACCTTGATGCTCATGACTTAGGGAGAGAGGCGGCCCCGGCTACCGCTTGGCGGTAGCGTGGTCCCGATCCAGGACCGGTATCTCCTTCGCCACCACCAGCAGCACCCTCGGCCCCCAGCTCCATCCCAGTAACAGGAGCGCAGGTCCACTCGGTATCAGAGTCCTTCAAGAAGTCGGACTCTGTCCCGAGGTCAATGTCTGAGCTATCTGGAAGGGATGGCTCTAAATTAATACTAGCAATATTTGCTGCCAGCTCCCCACTCACGCTGGCTGCAGTATTACCCTCTTCTTCAGAAGCCTCAGAGGCATTCTGGAGAGGGTCCTTTGGCGCATTCAGGACTTTAAATGTCCCGACATCTACACCAGTAAGACCCTCGAAGCCGGCTTCCTTGATGGCCTCCATGGAGGAGCCATCAATTAGGAAGATCCAGCGTCTGGTGCTCTTCTCATCGAACGACTTCAGGCACCGCCAACAGTCGGTCAGAAACCTTCCGTTGTAGGCCTTCAATCGCCGGAGAAGAGCCGCCGGATCAGTGGTGCGACGGTCCTTGGTCCGGAAGGACACCTTGAACGGCTTCGGGAGTTCACTGGCCTTCATCACTGAAAGCCGTGTTCCCCCTATGGCACGCTCATTATGGTGTAGCACCTTGACGAGCCATTCACTGGTCGCAGAATCCCCACATGAATAGATCATGGCCCCAGCCATGATGTGGAAATTGAGAGGACGTGGCAGCGAGCTTCCCGAAGAAAGCTCAGCGTCCAATGCGTCAAGTATAGCGGCCTGGATAGGAACGACGTCCTCCTCCGTGACCGCATTAGTCGGATAGCCATCTTTAACGATGGCCATCTTGACAATACTGGCGACGTCGCAGTAAGACTTGGTCTTCTTTGACGCCTCAGCTTGTAAGCTAGGCGAGGGATCAGGGTCCTCTGTCCTAGCTCTCTTGCCAGAAAGGGTGGTAGCTTCTCTTGCACCAGGCGTAGAGTCCGTACCCGGGACGTTTCTCCCAGCACCCGAAGGTACAGGAGTCACATCTCGGCCCGTATCTCCTGCACCCAGTGCAGAGTTCTGGCCACCTTTTTGGGGTTGTTTTCTTCGGCGGTTGGCCCTGCGCCTCCTATTTGCTTCACTCAACCTGGTGGAACCCGATTGAGGAGCAGGAGGCGACTTTTGGCCTTCCGCCGATTGCGGGTGGGTGCTGCCAGAGGCAGCATCTCGCCCAGAAGCAGGTTGGGAGTTGCCTCCTTCCCTGAGAGAAGGCTGGTTACCGGTAGAACCGGCTCCATGCCCAGGTTTGGTTTTGGTTTTTGTTTTTAAAGAATCCATAGAGATCCCACGAGTAATGAGGCAAATAAAAGGTCGCCACCCGGTAGTCCTCAACCCGGGTGGAAGGCTAGTTACAACGGGGTTTCGCCTGGTGCCCCGAGGGGATCGTTCGAGATACCGTAGATTAACTTCCCCGGTACCACACAGCCCTCAGCACGATACCTGCACACCTTGGCTTGGGAAGGGCGCGTATCAGCTCAGCCCACAAAACGCAGTGGGTATGATATAATACATAAACATAGGTACCCAATATTTTTAATCGCTATTATAATATTGTTTTTATGCAGATGAAAAATCCGTGATGAGTCAACTGAGGGACTTGGTAGGAGAGTTAGAGCGATCAAAACGAAGGTGGGTTATTTTCAATAGTGACGTGTCTCCCTCAACTAACAGTGGCTCCAGTTCAGAAGAGCCTCAATTAGCAAAAGAACAAGTAAGAAATATAATTTTATATCAACCGATACTTTTAGACAAGTGTGCATGAGTGAGCTGCTTTGTGCTGATGAAACATCATTACATAAAAGTAATAGATGATTTATATATAATAATTGCTCACCAATGGTTTGCGCGTCATTTTTAATCTTTTCTTCGATAGTTAAGAATTTCAAAGAATTTGACAGCATAGGTTAATCTTTCAAATCTTTACTCAACTACATAAGTGTACTAATATATGCCAACACTCAATCCACAACCATAGAAATATGAGATAGCTCCTGAAGTGTTTATTGATAAAGGGACTCTAGCCACTATGCTACGAATTTCCCCTACAGGTACGAAATTTGCTCGAGCCTTATTGGTATCGGTTTTCAGCACCGAAGAGCTGATTGGATCTTCCCTAACTGGAAGATCCAGTAATGCACACAAAACTTCAACACCAAAGCGTTGTTTAGATAGCTCCCGTGTGAATGCAGTAATCGGTATGTTATTACTAACTATATTCAAAACTGATATTAAAATTGTTTGACGATGATTAATGTACTACTTTCAGCATACACGTTGAAAAAATTTAAAACTTCTACAAAAAGGGAAGTACATGACTCTCTGGCGAACAAAATAAAAGAAATTAATATGCAATACAGAAAAACTGTTGAACCATGAATATGTAAATTTTAGTGTAATAAATATAAATTTTAATAGCTACTAGCTGGAACATATCTCTCGCTCTCAGAGCTCAGGCCTATGATAGATTAGAAAACTGCAAATATTATTTTATAAAATCTCCAAAGATATTTTACAAACCCTTTAAAGATATTTTACAAACCCTTTAAAGATATTTTACAAACCCTTTAAAGATATTTTACAAACCCTTTAAAGATATTTTACAAAACCTCTAAAGATATTTTAAAAAACCTCTAAAGATATTTTAAAAAACCTCTAAAGATATTTTAAAAAACCTCTAAAGATATTTTAAAAAACCTCTAAAGATATTTTAAAAAACCTCTAAAGATATTTTAAAAAACCTCTAAAGATATTTTACAAAACCTCTAAAGATATTTTACAAAACCTCTAACGATACTTTACAAAACCTCTAAAGATATTTTACAAAACCTCTAAAGATATTCTACAAAACCTCTAAAGATATTCTAAAAAACCTCTAAAGATATTCCAAAAAACCTCCAAAGATATTCTTTTATTTTCTAGAGCTATTTTATGACATCTTTAAAGGTATTCTACAAAATCTCTAGCGATTTTTTGTAGAAACCTAAACGATTTCTAAAGACAGTCTATAAAAAGTAAACCTTGTTTTTCTGAAAACATCCTGTAAAGTTTCTAAAGAATATATACAGAGTAACCTCTACAAAATTTCGATTAAAATTCCTCAGAAATCGCTTTAGAAAAACCTAAAGGAAAATGACCCAAGACCAGACTTGTAAATAGTGATAATTTCATCGGGAGCCAGCAGGGCTCCCGACCCCCCCAAGGCCCAATTTTCTTAGGTGCTTGTGAGTGCTTGTAGGTACTTGCCCCGAGTGCTTGTAGGTACTTTGCCTCCTCCATAGGATTAACATTACACTAAATTTTGGAAGCTCGTAACTCTGGTTATATTAGAGATACGGGGATATCCTTTGATTATGTAATAGTCCTATTTGCCCCTAAGGATATTTTTTTCTATTGCATTAACTATTTTGAAAAAATTCCACAGAACTACAATTCTGGCCCACAATATGTGGTTAAAATTTCAAAGAGATCCATTAATTAGTTAATTTTATAAAAAATAAAGTTGCTAAGGGTGGTTTTCATTTCCATAAAATTTTTCACACCTTTTTATGAAAAAAAGGAATTTTTTCCCATAGAAATAACATGGGAAGTTTTAAGAAAAAAACATTCCGGTTAATCCGATTTTAGAAAAACTATACGTTTGTTAGACTTGAAAACGGTTTTAAATGGAAGGTACAACACCTAACATTCCGCTAAGCAATTTTCATTGACTATAATTAAGTCTAAGTATGTTTAAATTTAAATTTTCAAAACTATTCCAATCTGCGATATTTAAGCAGTGTAAAGAGTCAGTTTATGATGTTAGCACTTTTAAAGCTATTTGGTTCATATTTCTTGGTGGTTGAAAAACAAGGGGACCTAGCTTTGTGTGAGCTAACAAGTTAAGTTGGAAAAGGTCCCCCACACAAATAAATGATGACCTAGTCCCACTTTCATAATACAAGGGGGGATGTAAAAGGAGGCCGGGCTATTTCGCCTCTCCTCAGTCGGAAAATACGTAGTTTTCGTCATTCGCGTCGCGTTTACGTGAGTTTTAGGCCAGCGACTTTCCTGACTTGGAAGAGGTAAACTGGTCCGTGATAATTGACCAGAGCACGTCGTCTGCTAAACCAAAGAAGTGGATAATTAAAATATTAGAATTTTAATGTGTGAAGTCTGGTTTCCCTTGAACTTTCTTAGTAGTCTCGTGGACCACTGACCCCCTCCGATTTAATTTTTGAACTGGACCAGGCAATTTTTAAACTAGTCATTTGCCCTGTGTCAGCGCCCTATTTCCCACGCTGGCTCGAGTTGCTTTGCGTTGTCGAGTGCGTGATGGAGTTGGCTATGCCTGGAGTCCCAACCTTGAAGGAGAGAAGAATGGAGTGGAAACCCCCATACCTATAGCGTTGCCTGTGTACCCCCACCTACGGCACCATAGTCCTCCCAGCATCCTCAGCGGTTAGGTAGGGTCGTACTGGACGAAATTGTAAAAGGGCGCTCCCTCAAAATAGAAGCTAGTTCTCATACAAATAAAATGGCGCTACGCGGCAGCACTTAGCAATCGCCTACCGAAGGGTAGGGGCGTGCGCGAGGTACATTGGGAGAGATACGGTGCCGCAGGTCGCCCATCATCACTTTCAATCCATCTCAACTCGCTTATCCCTGTCCCAACCCCCGCGACTTCCAACCACTAGGTTCTCTTTTCCCCGGCTACATATTTTGAAGATGGCACTTTTTAGGCGTATTAACAATCTTGGATCATCTTTGTGAACTTTTAGGGTAGCCCTGACTATATTTTGGTTAAGGTTTTAAGCTTAATATCAAACAGACGTTAGTTTTTGCTACATAAATGTTTGAAATTGACAATCTCGGATCGTCTTTATGAAGTTTTAAGGATATCCGAATTACATATTTTGCTTATGACAATTGTGAGCTAAATATTAAACGGGAAAAAATCAGCATTTTTAAAAATTTTGTAAATTTGTCAATTTGGTCCTATTTCTGGAATTTTTAGGGGGGCGCCTCGCGTTTCAATAAATGATTGTAAAAAAATGTATTATGTTAATTACTACAAGAATACAAACCTTTATTGATTTACGTTTTTTTTTGAAGTATCATTATAAATAAATGTCTGATTGAGCTAAAGTTATGGTCCCCTTTATATATGTTTCTGCTTAGTGCAGATTTTGAAAATGTAAAACAGTTTCTTAACATTCTTAATTAAAATAAGTCTTCTGAAGGAACAGATATTAATCAAAAATGTCTTGATTAGAATCAAGACCTAAAAAGTATCGATAAGACTGAGGTTATCACTTGTGTGAAGGATCAGATATTAGTTTTTCTTTTTAATTGAAACTGAAATGCATGGTTAAGAAAAAACAACGTTCCATTACCGTTTTCCGTTGAAATAAATTATTTTACTGGTAACCAATTTCAAAAATTTACTTATCTCGGCTTTTCGACCACAATTCCATTCCCCGAAAACATTTTATCATTACATTAATTACTTTTGGGAGATAAATCCTTCTGTATATGCGAAATTGACTAATGGAAGCTATTAGCGTCTGAAGACTTACTTTATGTTTGTTGCCTGTAAGAAAATTGCTGTCACAAATTCGTAGATATTTGAAATTGATTTAATCAACAGGGTTTCCTGTGAAAAATGCTTCCTGTGTTTATTTCATTATCAAAAGGTAGACATCTCATATTGAAATTTAATTGATGTCGACCAAAACCGCGTGAAATATTAACAATAACTTAAGTTCTTACTTGCGGAACACCGAAACTGCGAGTTGTAACATTTACATACCTGAAAACGTAACTCGTGAATTAATATTTTTTAAATTAATATATCTCAACAATTTGTTTATATTTCTGTTCACTATACGTTATTACCGCGATTTAGCAATTAAGAACGTATTATAAATTCATACCGTCAATGCATCGTCAAAAAGAAAAGAAAATGCTACCGATATTGTAAGTGGTTGTGCTTCTACGATCTACCGCGCAGTACATAAGATTATAAGCAAGTAATGTGGTTCTGGTTAATCTTACTTGAATTTTCAAAATCCTGTCGAGGGAACGACTGGTATATCTAAGCTATTTGCCATTTTTTTCCTACGTACTACTTCTATGTGATTCGCTTTGTACTTACGAGATAAACACTCATTTGCTAGCCCTAATAAATAACCTATATTGTACTATGAAAATCGTGTTTTGGAAGTTAAAGAATATCGAAGCTTTCAATAGATAAAAAAGTTTTTCGTTCCTTAAAATTTGAAAAATATAAAAAATAATGTACACAGAAATCAGTAGAGATCTTAGAGAAAGTGTAACCGACGAGTTAGAAAAAAAACCTTTAATAAAAAGAACCATAACGAACACTTTCAATGTATTAATTCCAATGTTGGGTTTGTTTTGCCTAAATTCATTAGGTTTCCTTGACAATACAGTAAACACAAATTATAATGAAAACCAAACACAATTCAGAGAAGTGTTAGATAAGACACTGTTTCGTAGTTCTGTAGCCCATTTTCGTGTTGTGAACTGCTGTAGCTATCGTCTACCTTTGAAATAAATCTATCTGTTGCACTTCAAATAAATTGCGAAATGGATTTAAACTCCGGGTAAACTCTAAATTAAAACTCTGCTAATATCTGCTGTGCATATACTCCGAATTCTAAAATCTGATAATTTTGGGTCACACCATTTATATGCTTTGTAGCCACTGATAATAAATACCTTTAAAAAATGCACATAAATCCGAATATGGTACTAGAGAAACAAATACGCCCAAATTAAGGAGCATAAATATATGCGGTTCAAAAAAGATTAATTTAAACGTAGGAGTAATTAAAGGGCGCTGTCGGTTAGCTGTGGCATAGTGGCTAGCCACCACCCCTCTATGCATTGTAAAGGCGTTAGATAAGTGGCAATAAGTCGCAAGATGACTTGGTCCAATTAGCTAGCTGAACTGTTTACTAATGCATCCCCAGTAACACCCCTATTGGTGTTTAAAAGCACTCTTCCAGAGGATCTCATTACGCACCTTTGAAAATGGTGCGAAATAATACCTTCTCTAGAGGCACTTTTTAAACCCTGTTAGGTGTTAAAATCACTTTGAATAGAGGTGTATATTAATAGCAGAAAAAGTGTTTATAAACCCTTTAAAAAAAGGTCTTTTTGAGACTAGTTTGGTGTTTTTAAATTCCATTGACGTTGTTGCTTTTTATTCCTGTTAAGTGTTAAACATCACCCTTAATAGATTTGTATAATTATACCACAAAAGTGTCTATAGACTCTGTGTAAAAGGTGTTCTTTTTAAATTATTTTTTTCGAAAAACATGAGTTACCGTAGATTTGTCTATCAAAATATCGGCTGGAAGTCTGCTTCTCAAATCCAGTAGATTAAGTGTATATCATCAATAATTCTATTTAAGGATCTGATTTATATCATTCAGATGTGTATTTAATTTTCGGCTCACTCTTAACCGTTTAGACCTCAAAGAGGACACGAATGAAGGCCAATTCTGATTTAACCCTAAGGTAAGGAACAACACTTACTGGAACGTTTAGTTTTAACATCCATTGAAACTAGAAAAGTTTAATTACACGTTTTTACTCTATAAAAATGTAGTAAAGCTGAATTAAAAAGTAAACACCTAATTTGAAATATTAATATATAAGATGTTCTTGGAATTTTGAAATGAAACCGAGCTTTATAGCTAAAAAACTACTAATAGAATCGTATTGCCGAAAAATATTTAACATATTTTCCTTTAATAAGAAAATCTTTTGCATTTGTAAGAGATCATTTCAACCTACTCGCTTTATATTAACTTTGATTTGAGTATAGTGTTTCTATTCAGATGCAATCTTCATTACTCGTTCTATATAACCTTTCACTTGTGTCGTTCCGAAGAAAGAAGATTATCTTAAATAATTATTACTGATATTAATTTTTATAATCTGCAGTATTTTACCTTAATTCTAATTAAGTCGTTATTCTTAAAATGATTATAACATAGCTATTGTTGACGTTTAACTTCTAGCGTACACCGTTTTCACAATTTTTGGAAATTTAGGGTACATAGGGCGATTCATTCACAAATGATAAGAATAAGCGCAATAGACCAAGAAAAAAATTCGCCTTTAAGTTGTTTTTCCCTCAGTAGCAGTCTGGGAAATAACACACTTCCTCTGGTCCAAAACCAGTTTATTAATTGCTTGGACTAGTTTTTTAATTCAAGAAGTGGGGCTTACTGGTCCTCAGGACCAGTTTATTAATTGCAAATCTATATGAGAACAAAGGCTGGGACCAGTCCGGAGACCAGTTAATTATTTCGGGGACTAGGGGGGTCACTGGTCCCAAGGACTAGTTTAAAAAATATCCTTATTTCCCAGACTGCTCAGTAGTACTGGATTTTGGTATTGAAATCAGTTCGGTTCATATTATTCTCGATTCTACTTGAAAACCTTCAACTACGAAGTTTTCATTTTATAATATTTAGTTGTCGTCTGCTTAGAGTCCTCGTTGTTATCCGCAACGAATTTAAGGGTTAGCACCTTTTATATTGTTATTTAAGTTGTTTAATTACCAGTTTAAAATAAGAGGCTAAGCCTCGGTCACACCGGCCTACAGCTCTACACGACTCACGAGTATATTATATTACTACGAGAAGAGCCGTGACCCTTCTGCTTTATCCAGAAAAATACCTAAAACCTTATTTTTCTGCCTGGTCGGAAAATACTTTCGTTACTTTTGCACATTTTTGACATCTTAATCCCAAGTTCTAATAGACTATGGGTTTCGTGTGACAATGTCGAAACCTAAAAAGTGTGCCTCTTTAACGAAGCTTTCTGGAATGTTTTAAATGTTATATTGATAAAACACATCCAGACATTCCATTAAAGTTTTAAAGCACAATAAGATGCTATCGAAATTTGCAATGGTTACGGAAGAAAATTTTAAATTTCAAGCCGAGCAAAATATTTCTGAATGGAACCCCGTATCCCTCAATAACAAAGGGTCTCTACTTAAATTCATAAGATTAAGTTTGTAAATTAAGACAAATCATAGTGCGTTGGGGGGGGGGTTAAATAAATGTGACGAGGTTGTTAGGGAAAGGGTCTGAGAAAACTCTATGGCCAACATCTGATTATTTTTTTGCCGTATTATCTGATAAATCAGCGAAGTAATGTTTTGTTGGGTGGTGATGTAAGGGGTGTGGGGCTCAGACACGGGTAAATCGGCATCAATAGAGTAGAATGTCCGTGCACGGTTGTATTCCCTCTAACTTTGTCGCCCAGAAGCTTAGCTGTCAATTGACCGTCAAGATGCAAAAGGTTTTCAGACATTTTTTAAACTATTTCTTCCCACTAGGATGGGAAATAAAAATTTTAGGAAGTTTTTAAACACTACTAAGTCGACAGTAACTGTTTAAGCGTTTTATTTCATGTTTTTTTATTTTGAAATTATTAGATAACAAAAACAGAACTTAAAATATTTTCTAATCTTTATTTCAGCATTATATAAAGCGAGTATTCCATTTGTCGTTGCTATTCTTTTAAATGTCAAACATTACTACGCGAAGTACTTTCTTGCGGTTCAGCGTTACGTTTTGATTCCGAATGTAGTAACACCAGAAAATGGCTTCGAACAGGATTGTGATGGTGACGATAGCGTTTGCCGTTAAGTAAAAGAGCAGGGGTAAATAGCCATCCTCTAGACTCATGAAATGGTCATCCTCGGACTTGGGCATTTCCCACGTCCGAGCATCTAAAAAACTTTCACATCGTTGCTGCACTCGCTCCAGAGATTTTTGCTCGAACATTCTACCTAATCTGACAAAATGAATATTTATTATTAAATTCATTTGCCTCAACATTTAAAAAAATTATTTGCCAGCCAATCAGACGCACGCTGAATTTGAAATAACTCGTGAAGCAACAGATATTTAACTTGAGCTGGGGAGATTTAGAAAAATGTTTTACACCATTTTTAAAGCATAATTTTGGTCGGCTGAAATTAATTAAGCAGCCAGAAAGTAGCCTTTGAGCCAGCTTAATATACTTAAAAAATTAAACACCACTGGTATGAGAAACCGCTATTTTACAAATGCTGAAATACAACACACCACTTTAACAGCCAAAATTTATATTGAATAAATAATTACAATATTTCAATTATAAATTTGTTACCCTCGGTTGATTTGTTCCATGGTCTGTTTGGAGACGTTACTGTTGATGATAAGTCCTTGAATGATTTGAGTGAGTGGGGGTGACACGTGATACTTCAGGCCCTCGTCTTCCTCCATGACGAGAGACGCCAGCGATAGCAATAAGAGTGTATTAATCATAATGACCTGACGCTGACAACTGATGTTCTTACGGAACTCAAAGTCAACAACCAAATCCAAAAACCTGTAGTAACTGTTCGATTCTTTAATCGAAGTCATCAGATTGCTAGCCACTGAGTCTGATTTTGCCTAGAGACATAAACCGAACTATTATTTTAACAAACCACAGTAACTTCTATTCTCTTCCCAAGCATTCTGGTTGACATTATTATATACACACGTTCTTCAGCATAAAAGGAGATTTTAAGTAGCGCCAAAGGAGCCTCGCTTCGCTTAAATGAAAGACATCGTCTACGTTTCTTACCAAATTAGCGAGGTACATTTCCTCAAAGGTTTTCTTGGGTACTTTGAGTATACTGTCCTTGTAGTGCTTCAAGTCGGCGAAAGTGTCGATGCGAAAGTAAACAGGAATAGATAGATTGGTGGTGAAGTGACTGTTCTGTTGCGCGCCTATAACGAACGCTGCCAGCAACCACCCGAACATCAAGATGCGGTATGAAAGTGAGTAGTGATTGTCAGAAATAGCTAAAAACAAATAACTATCATCGTTTTAGCAAGCCTGACCTAAATGTAACAGTGTGATAAATGACCCTTAAACTGCCTGGTCAAAGAAAGACCCTTTTAGATACGGCGTCCTTAAAAGTGTCTAGCCATGTGTCAGTTAGGTCTAAGGTTAAGTGAGAATGAACTTACGAACTCGGAACATGCTAAGAGAAAACGTGTAAAGACTGGAGGCAAAATGTCGGAGAAAGTGTCTCGCCTTGTGAACGGCGACTTTCATTAGTGATGCAAGGATGGAGACCAGAATGACGCAATTGACCAATCCAACCGTCACCTGTGAGGTTAAATGGTTTTGCATATAAAAACTTTTGATGTCCATGGTATTTTAAACAATAAGACTAATTTTAAAAATAAAGAGAATCAACATGGATATAAATCAAAACTATTTATTTGGGTGTAAATAATCCCAGAACAAATACAGAGAGCTTTCGGCTCGTGAGCCTTTATCAATCTGAGGAGTTAATTTCTAAATTTTAATTTTACCAAAGTAAGTTATTTTTTAGGCGCAAAATGTTTTTTGTTGATAACACCCCATAATCCGGATTCTTCACATCCTTCGTCTAGGTTTAAAACACCCTGTTTTTTTATGAATAGTCCTTCGACAAACTTCCGTTTGTAATACCCACCTTTGTGTAAGATTTTTACACTGTCAAGGTTAATGCTATGAGTTTTCTCTTCCAGCATGTGCTTGGCTAAACCTGGAAGTTCTACCCCTCCTTGGAAGGGAAAATTGAACCAATTTCTCAAATGATGTCTGGGAGTTAAAGGGAGATGGGCCAAACAAAGTATTAAAAACCTCATTTATCGCGTCATAATTAGTTTCTATGTGCATAGCTTATTTTTCCTCCTACAGCAGGAGCCTTACTATTGCAAGTTTCGCTCCTTCGGGAGAGTAGTGTGTTGATTGAAAACGGAACGGTTAAAATACAAAATGGAAAACCAAAATAAACCTCGCCGAGTCTAGACTTAATAAGAGGTTTTTCTTAAATAATTAAATAAGTATAATTGAAAATAATTATTTTAATCGTCATTAATTTACCTTAATTCTAGATAAATCGTTTTAAGTAACTTAATTCCTAAAATCATATTAAAAATAGATATTGTTGACATTTGAATTCAAGAGTATGCCTCTTTAACAGTTATTGGAAATTTAGGGTTTTAAAGGCGAATGATTCACTATAGATGATAAGAAAATCCACAATTGCGTGAACCTTTCGTGGAAGGCCTGCCATTATTAGGGTTTCATGTAACCCTAGCCGATCGCCGTGGAACCCAAAAATTACGTTTGCTCCAATTTGTCAACTGCGAATGCGGTGACAGACACACAGGCACGTCCTTTGTAAAACTTCTTCGTGAGGTCATCGTCACTTGGAGCGGTTAAAATACTAGCGTTGATATCGCTTTAACTTTCACGAAGAAACTGCTGAAGGAGTTTTTATAACCCAATCGGATGACTGTAAAATATGTAACGTCCTATCATCTATAGTTGTCCGAGTAGAGCGAAATTATGCGCTGACCCTCTTTCACCCCTCATCACAGCATAGAGAGTATAGCTTTTTGGCCATTCCGTGAAGAGGTATATATTCTTGGTAAAACCAATAGCTGTGTACATGGTAATAATATTGTAAAAATCGACATCCGGAGCCTTTTTCAGATATTTTGTCGCACAAAATGAAAAAACAATTGAAGGAGCTGAGAGAATAACTTGTGCTTTCTACGTGAATTTACTCTCCCGGTAATTGGCTTAGCATCGTTCAATATTTTAATCGCGCTTTTCTGTGGCGTCAGTACCAAAACAGATTTTTCTCTAACTTATTTTATTAAGCACACGGGTATTATAACTTACAGCAAAATAAAATAAAAATCTCTTCAAATTTACTTAAAATGTTCGTAAAAAGCTTTTATTTGCATATAGTCTTACGGCGTCTGAGAAGATGAAGAGACTGTTAAGGGAAGTCTCAGTTTTTCTGGTGGGAACTCCTGAGAAGAGGATAACTTCGCTGGACCAGGTGGGCACCGAAAAAGCGTAAAAGTCGTAATAAAACCCGCCGTTCAGCGAGAACGGCATGCAGAACAAATCCATTCCCTATTAATGATATTAAGGGAAAATAAAAAATGACAAGGTTGACATTAAAATTGTGGATACCTCTTTCAGGATGTCTCGCGGTCGGTAGAAGGTATCCACTTCTTCGACCGTCACTTCATGAAACTCGTACCTGTTGCGTAGGTGAATTTTTAATTTAGTTAAACTGAGAGCTGCTGAGTGACGCGCGCTTTTTCACGCATAAGCCTGAAACCTTACGTCGCGTTTAGAGTCTTGTGAAAATATCTGGCTATATCTTGACAAATGATTCCAAAAGGAGTATCCAAAGAGCCCTAAAATTAAACATACAAGATGCGTATATTAACTTGGGTTTTGATAAAAAAAATTAGACCATACGATGGAGTTATTTATAATCAATTATAAGCACTAACAACCGTTGTTACTCATGCTATTAACAACTACGCTTTAATCATGCGAGTTGATAGTAAAGTGATTGTTGGTTTTATTTTTATTTTTCGTTGTTAGTGAGTGATAGTTGTATCATGAATTTTATCATATTTCCTTAAATGGACGTTAACTCTTGCGTAACGCTCTTTATCTTCCACCATTCACTTCAAGCAGAACGTTCTAATTTAACCAACTTCTAGGGCTCGAGCATCAAATACTTGATTAATTTGTTTCGAGTAGCTATCCAGTAATTGGGAATTGTTTTTTTAGTATTTCCACACTTTGCGTTAATTTATCGCTCTCATAAAAGATATTTAGAATAATTTGGATCATCAATAACTACTTGAAACAATTTCCGGACGGTATTAGTTTTGCTCCCTTTAAATTTTAAAAACGTTAGTATCTCATTCCTCACCAAAATAACTGCTAGCCATTGTTATACTTCGCGCAAAGTCGCTAACGAAAATTAATAAAAAAGAAAATAAATAATAGTCATAACTGTATTTTACTCCTTTTTCTTCCACTATTAAACCAGCTAAGAGCAACTACCGAACTATATAACACTGGCATTATGAATTAAACTACCCAATCAGCACTATCTTCCGTCTGTTAATCAATAAGAATGACTTTCTAGTAGCCTTTTTATAACTACTACATCTCATTTTCAGAGTTAAAAGCCTTCCAAAAGCAGGTTCGCGTATTTATCGTGCCTTGGTTTGATACTCGAGTACTGGGCTCAATACTCGATAGAGTACTCGCACAGCACTACGAGTTTTTCCTATATTATGTCACACTTTGTTCAGTTACATTGTTTTATAACAATTATTCAAAAAGCCAGTACTGGTCTCTTGGACATTAGGTTTAAAAAAATATTCATATTGTCAAGAGAAACGCTTGTATCAGGAATTTATTATACCTTTAGCACTTGGAATGGTAAACAACGGCTTTTCACAACTCACCCGATCACACTTTGGCTACACGAGTTATAAAAGCCCATCGAAACAAATTTTTGCTACGTAATAGCTTGTATCGTGAATTTTCGAAAAATCAAAAGAATCAGCTTTTAACATGGCTGTCTATGGGAAGAACACCAGTTTTTTGCTAAAATTTTGAAGATATTGGTTGAAATCACTTGAAATTTAAATGATATGTGTAAAATAAGGTTTTTTATTTTTAAGCAAAGTTTTTCTTTCTTAGTTTTTTTTCTTAAAAATATTGAAACGTAAGTAGTCATAATTAAAGAACTTAGTCTTCAAACGGTTTAAATATGTTTTCTTCAGTTTCAATTGTTCGAATCTCTAGAAATTTTAGTCCGGTTGAAGGTTTTTTAATTTTTGTGAAAAGTTTTAGAACTAATGGTTTTTTCCCAAAATTGCAAACGACCTGTTTAGCCACTTAGGGAACATTTAGAAAAAACTATTAATTTTATACTTGAAACTACAAGATGATTTGAAACCCTTCACTATGCGACTCTCGATGGAGTTTGAAGAAATTCGAACCCGTGAAACCGAAGAAAACACATTTCCACCGTTTGAAGAATTTGCTCTTTAATTATGATTAATCTGTGTTTTAATTTTTTACCAAAAATGTAAAAGAGTAACTTTTTAAACTTTGCACAATCACAGCTCAATTTACTTCGCAGATCTCATTAAAATTTCGAGAGATTTGAACCAGTATTTTTTTAACCATTGAATTTTTTCTGTAAGCGCTGATGAGTCCTTTTCTTTTCACTGCTCGCCATACTGCCTGAGTAAAATGGAACAAACACCCTTTGGTTGTTGTTTTTATGGTTGATATCATAGGGCTTTCAAAATCTATTTGGAACTTCACAAGCCTAAAAGTTAGTCCGAGCTTTTTGGTAACATCAACGATGACATTAAAAAGACGAGTATAAACGACTTTGAAATGTCCTGGTGCGTAAATCAATGGTGGCATCATGGCAGGTGAGTGAATTACATAAAGTTGAGAGAACTGTTTCGGACATGAGAAATGGGTGCCATCCATGAATAAGCACTCGGCTTCGTAAAGTAATTTCAAAAATTCTTCAAAGGCAAAAATAAAAATATTTTCTTCAGAAGCATCCTCTGCTAGTAGAAAGTTTCCGCCAGCATTTCCAAATTTGCGCCATTCACCTTCTAGATTAATGTCTTGACGATGCGGGGGATTGGAAGGAAAGCTCTTTTAGCGATGTCGGAATAGAGTTGATTTTACAGATTTGAATTCTGGTAATATGGCGTGGCTTTGAAGCAATCTCTAGACGTTTTGTTTCTGTGTTTGCATCTTTGAAGATGTCGAAAATGCGTTTTCTTTTATTACTAGGCGTTGTAGAATCAACTTTTTCTATCATCTTTGGTTTGGATTTCAGCTGCAAGATAGCTGTAGTGTCCGGTTCGTGGATTGGATAGGTTTCTGGTGCCGGGCTAGTAATTAAACCATCTAAAGTAACGATTCTAATTCGACAAGACTGAGTTCTTCGTAATAGGAGCACGATTTATCCTTCTTGTTAAGACGAACAAGTAACCATTATTAATATACAATTCCGCCCTTGTTAGCTAAACGCTTCATTTTAATTAGTCTTCTGATTAATTAATTTAAACTCCGAGTAGCTTTAATATTTATACAGAGTGAAAATGAAGTAAAAGAGTCATGTTAAAAAATAGTAAAAAATATTAAAAAGCATTGATAAGGATAAAAATATATTTATTGCAAAACCACATACTAGGTCTTCTTCCAGTTGAATATAATTTCGGTCCAATGGGACTATATCATTATGAAAATATCTCTTTTTAGCTACGTTCGGTCGAATGGGACACCACAATAAAACCCTTTTGATGAATGGGAATTCGTTTGAATGAGACCAAAGCGATTAATTGGCCTTTGTACAAAGGCATCTTTAAGTTAGATTTATTTCGTTTCATATTTTATATTCTAAATAAAAACACGTTAATAAATTTAATGCAAAACCACACACTAGGTCTTCTTCCAGTTGAATAGAATTTCGGTCCAATTGGACTATATTATAATAAAATCGTGCTTTTTAGCTACGCTCGGTCGAATGGGACACCACAATAAAAACCCTTCTGACGAATGGGAATTCGGTTGAATGGGACCAAAGCGATTAATTGAGCTTTGTACAAAGGTATCTTTAGGTCAGTTATTATTTCGTTTCATATTTCATATTCGAAATAAAAACACGTTAATAAATTTCATTTCACTACGTAACAAAAAGTGGTTATTTTATTTTTCCATTTATTTTTAGGTTAAAATCCAAAGAATTGCATTTAGATTTCTTGCAGAAATAACTTTCCTATCGGGAGCCTTGTAATTGTTTATTTTACTCAATTCTGATCACTCGTCCGTGCTAGAATATCTAGGCATTGATTACGTGGTATATAAATCAAATTTTTCGGCTAGTTAACAAAAAACTTATCAGCGAGTGACTTTCCGAATAAAATCAGTACCTACATGTAATGGGTTTGAACTTGCTTTAAGACCGCACCATTTTTCTCCTACACTCTTAGAAAATGTTGTGCAAAATTGGATGGAAATGGATCCAAACGGCTGACTCTGAGACAGCACAGTTTTTAATCCATTTTTGGATAACGTAACTAGTGTCCAAAATGGGACTCTCGAATAATAAGCCAGATTTGGAGTTTCGTACGAAGCTGGATCGAAAGTCATCTATTATGGGATCAATTATTATCCAGTAATGGTCAGGCTATTATCCATATTTTACGGAAGTGGGCAAAAATTAACTGGTATCCTCCCAATATTGCATTAATATCAAGCCCATATTGGATTAATATCAAGCCCATATTGAATTAATATCAAGCCCATAGTGGATTAATATCAAGCCCATATTGGATTAATATCAAGCCGATAGTGGATTAATATCAAGCCCATAGTGGATTAATATCAAGCCCATATTGGATTAATATCAAGCCCATATTGGATTAATATCAAGCCCATATTGAATTAATATCAAGCCCATAGTGGATTAATATCAAGCCCATATTGGATTCATATCAAGCCCATATTGGACTAATATCAAGCCCATATTTGACTAATATCAAGCCCATATTGGATTAATATCAAGACCATATTGGACTAATATCAAGCCCATATTTGACTAATATCAAGCCCACATTTGACTAATATCAAGCCCATACTGGACTAATATCTAACAGATATTGGACTAAAATCAAGCCCACATTGGACCTGTTTCTAACCGATATTGGACTAAAATCTAGCCGAGATTGGACTAATATCGCGTCCATATTGATTTAAAATCGAGTACTTATTCGTCTAATGTATTACTGATCTTGGACTAACATCTAACGCGTATTGGACTAATATCTAACCCACATTGGACTCATAACAAGCCAATATAGCAACTAATCCGAGTGACCTTTGTCATTGAGATGTTCTGTTCTCGATTATCTGTCTTTGTGTGTTTGTGCCTATCTATTGTTAACCCCAATGGAACGCATTCGCAGTTTTCAAATCTGAACCAAAGTGTTCACAATTTCCTGACCGCATTCACAGTTCACGGAAATTTGGAAAACGATATGCCACTTAGGGCTACTGACGCACATTCACTGACTAATATTATATTATCTGTTATCACCTAAATGTCTAACAACATCACCTTATGGTCTTTCAGACAATCTTGAAAGAGGCATACTCTAGACCGCAAACGTCAATAATAGCTAGGTTCAAATCAAGTTAGGAAAATCTTTTCTTAAAACGGTATAACTAGAAGTATAATAAGTAACTCTCGATAAAAATAATTGATATCTAATAAAATTATTAAATTACATTATGTGGGTCAAATTGTAAAAAAAATTACATCCCTTGCTACCTTACACTGTGTTCAACAATGCGCAAAGAATTGCTCAACCTAGCACATGGTTTTGGTGTTCAATTTCGGTACCTGAATTTACTGTTCTAAAATTAACGCAAAAGTGTGTGTTTGAGTCTTTGCACAATTATATGTTCAGTTTGGTACAAATATTTTTAGAGTGCAAGTAGTACAGGTAAAAATTCCTTGTAGTGCTTATTACTGCGTTGACAAAATGAGAGAGACTAACATTTTTTATATCTTATGGCACTCTTATGACAGATGTAGTATATTCATAACAAGTTAAATAAGAGATAATAAATTCACAAGCGCGATATTAGCAGATGATAACTGGTTTGGAGTCAGTACACAGAGTTCATAGCCAAATAATTATTTCAACCAAAATAATACTCACTTCGTAAATTCCGTATTTGAAAAGCATTTTGACTGGCAGTTCCGGTGGAGAGATTTATACGAAGAGTGCATGGAGGCATTACTTACAGGCTTTGTATTCAGGTTTTATATCGAACTGTTTTGCTAATGTCATAAAAGCAGATGTTCCGTGCGTGCGCGGAAAAACAATGATGTTTGGTTTTTATTGAACTATACCCTTAAACATAAAACCCTAAGTCAGGAACGACCGTCGTCAAATATATTGATTGAAACAACCAGCGGTTAACTTCTTCCAATTCCAAAAATAAGTGGTGTGACTATTTCCTGAACCTAACCCAAATGTTAGTTTACGAAATGAATCGAAAACGTTTGCGTCTACTTGTAGCCTTATTTTAAAAACACGCGCTTTTTTCTCGTGTACCTTAGGTGATATGGAGCGCCCTATTCCGCGAGCGCTAAACGGTCAATTAATGTCCATTATTTCAACGAGCCTAGTTTACTTATTCGGTACCATTACTTACTTATGTTAATAGGCGTTATATTGCTAGGATACCAGAGTCAGGCACAGTTACGCAGTAATCTTATCCAAAAATAGATTTAAGAATGATTTACGAATGTGAAAGTGTTTGTATGTAACGCTCAGTATACATGTCTTGAACCTTGTTTTTTTAAACTTAAGATTTAGAGCAGCCATTAATATTTAGGTAATAATACCGTCTTTCTGAAAAAAGGAAAATTTGAGGGGTTACTCACTCATAAATGAGATGACTGGATTACATTTTACACGGCATTACAATACATTTTAAGAGTACACCGAAATCGGCTGATTTCCTCATATATTTTATCGAATAATAAAAGTGAGATTATGAATTATCTTAATGCGTTCGACGTATAGGAGGTAATGTTAAGAGCACATGATTTTCCCCAATTCTTCCTTTTTCAGAGATGCAAAATACTTTTGGCTACATACTTCAGGGCTTGATAATGAAAACGATAGTTTTAGACTTAATGGGTCACGCTGTGTTATATAATATTGTAGTTGAGTGGCCAAGGAGAGCCGTTTTATATCCATTATTTTTAAAAAATGACGCGATATTGGAAATCGTTTTTACCTGGCGTGCGCTTTCAACCCATTAGCGTCCCAATAGTAAAACTTGTTTATCCCAAAATCGGAAAATCCATTACGGCTGCTATATTTTATATCATAATGTATTAATCAAAACTATATCATTGTGTACACAGACTGTAAAAAATGTGAAAGACAAGAGAACGGAATGGAATGACTGAGCCCATAAGTAGATAAGAACCCCATTCGGGGGGAAGTATGAAACGAGGTACACTCTCAGTACAAAAAAGTACGAACAACAAGTTTTCATCGCGTACCATACATAGGACTATCCTTAGGCTGGACTTGAAACTAGTAAACTGTCATTGTAGAAAACAAGTCGGCCGTAACGTCTTTACAGCTTCCGGTAACCGGGTCTCTAGAAAAATGGCGTCCTTCGTGCAGCGCAAAGCCGACTTCTCTTCTCAAGTTAACTTTTATTTAAAAGATACAAGTTCAAAATCAGTCCAAACTGTTTTGAAATTGCAAAGAAACAATAAAAGAAGCCACGGATGTGTTCAGAGCCCAAATGTGGAAAATTTGAAATCGGGAGAAAGGCTAAAACTGGAGAACGAAACACAATCTTCTGGCCCTTGCTTTTATATAGCGGACTCTCAAAGAAACTGGCGACAAATATTTCAGCTTATGAGTTGATGTTGGAGATCTTTTACTTTTAGAATTAGGTGATAAAGTACTTTGTAATTTTTTATTTTTTCAGCGCTTAGAGTTTTGCAATAACGGGACACTTGGCTACAATTAAAGCAAGAATAGTTCCCAGACTTCAACTCAGCAAAAGGGGCATTGCTTGGTGGTTTAAACCAAACTAAACAATCCGAAGCAGAATAATGTTCAACTGGATACGAAAAAGTTTGCACCTTTTTTGGTTTAAATGCAATAGTGCTCAGACAGGAAATCGCGTCTTCTCTTAGTCCAGGGCAAATCACAGAACAGTCGTCACTTCTGCTGAAACTAACATGATTATACACCGCCAAATTCTAGATTACGGGAATTGTTCCGAGTTGTTAAACCTAATTTCCTTCAATTTCGTCTAATTAGACAAATTTTAATCAATAAATAATAATTACATTACCAGTTACCATTCACGCTTAAGGCGATCGGTACAGTTCTTCCCACGCTGCTTCTTCCAAGGATGATAGGGAGTGGATACAAATTCTGAGAGAAATACGCGCCGTAACTTCGGAAGCGATTGGGTCTGGTGGGACGCTAAAAACGGGGGAGGAATATTCGGGACGAAAGGCAGGTGGGCTACTTCAAAACTACACAATTTTTAGCGCCATCGTGTCGGCCTAATTTTGCTTATACTGTATAAGCCAAAGTTATTTTAAACTGTTTCAATCACAAATAAAATTTGCAATTGAAACACTAAATTTCATATAGAGTTAATATTTAATAATTATTGCTTCGAAATTGTTGGAAAAATAATATTGTACGTAGATGACGCAGCAATAGGGAAACGCCGGTGTCTCTTTGGGAGTTTGGGGGCTCGAGTTGGCAATTTGTATTTTTCCAGTTCTTATTATGGAATTAACTTTATTATAATACTATTTAATTATCACGATGATCGAACCATCTATCATTTGGGCCTTTTATTCAGTTTTCGTAAGTGCAACGTTTGTTTGTTAAAAAGCCTGGCGCGACTTTCGAACGCGCCTCGGTCATTTCACTCGCAGTCCATAAGCCTTGGCTTAAAGTTGACGCGTCAAATATAACTGTATTTCATTTAGATTTCGGTAATAAACCGGAAGTGTTTAGCCGTTGGTTTAAAGTGTTTTTGCCATAATTTTCGTCATCCGCAAACTTAAAAGGCTTGAAAAATCTAGTTTATTGTGATATGTTAACGGTAACAGTTATTATAGAGCGCTGTCAGTTAGCTGTGGCATAGGGGCTAGGCACCACCCCTCTATGCATTGTAAAGGCGTTAGATAAGTGGCAATAAGTCTCAAGATGACTTGGTCCAATTAGCTACCTGAACTTATGTTTACTTATGTATTTGGTTTCGTAGCAATTTATAAAATTGCAATCAAATTATTGTATAGTTTGGAAAAGGCCTAGTTCAAATTTTGTTTCGCTTCATGACGTAGTACGGAGAAATTTTCTCTCTTGATGTCGTTCACGTGACGCCTGTTTGTGTCTCAGCGCCGGGTTAAGACTATTTTATTCAGATTCGCGCCGCGGCATTAGTAAACTAGGGCGCTTGGCTTTTCCGCGAGATGCCGTGAGTGACGTAGCAAGGAGAAAAACCCGCCAAATATCTCTGCAAATTTGCTTTTTTCCCCCAAAATTTCAAGTTTTCAAAGTGTTTTTTCTGTGTTTTCCCTCATATTTAAATATTTATTAAGCATATATTTGGAATCAGAAGAGTTTAAACTCTCAAAAAAGTAAGGTTTTCTTTAGATTTGAGATAATTTTTAAATGAGGTCGCTATTCCTTTAAGCGAAACAACGTGATTAATAAATATTTCAGAATGTGACTATAGTCAGAAGTAAGATAAGGGACTAGAAGTAAAGAGCTCTAGTATTGGTGGTAATAGATCCTGCAGGCACTAGTGAACAAATTTGAGGATTTTATTCGCCGTTTCCATCCCTGCGCCTACACTAGACTGAGAAACAAAATTGGTCGAGTTCCAAAAACATTTCCTACCCCCATTCCCCTCAACCTAAAGCCGGGGGTGTACACGGACGAAGCGGGTGCTTGAATCTAGCCAAGTGAAGTATTTGAGTAAACTCGACACTTCTAGTCCCCTATCTTACTTCTGTTATAGTTTATTCGCATTTAAGTTTCAATGTTTCTTTCTCCTTAAGCACTGACACTGTAATTTTTTACCGGATTTAAATAAATCTTATATTGATGTATTTAATTTCGTTGGTACGGAAGCCAACTCCTCCTAACCCTTAATTCAAGTACTCAACTCTTATTAAGGACCTAAACGTCTCGTTTCAATTTTGTGTTGTTTCTAAAATTGTTCTTGGTCTTGTTGAATCGTGGTTTCGTATCTTTCTACTCCCGTTGCTTGTTAAAGTGTACAGCCTCCACGCTTCATATGACGTAAGGTTTTACAAATTTTAAAGCAACGAATAATTAAAGACGGTAAAATATGCAGGGTTCTAACGAGCCTGGAAAAACTCTGGAAATTTCGAATTTTTAGTAAAATGAAGAGAAATCAGTGAAATTTGCTGACAGGGTTGAGTAAGTTTGCTCTGAAGCGGTTGCTTCAACTATAGAAAACCACTGCCGTTGTACGTGAAGAAAAAGAAACCTGGAAAATTCGAAAAAATAGGTTTTTGAAAGTTTTACGAACCCTGTATCGTTTCCAAATAAAAATTAGTCAAACGATCAGGTTCACGGGTAGTTGAGCGGTTTTCAAAAGAGCGTTTTGGAATAAAGCGGTGCCCAAAACAGCGGTTTGCAAAACCGCGTGGAAGCAAAACTGCGGTTGCTGTTTCCGCGTTTCTCAATACAGCGCTATTTCTCAAAACAGCGGTTGCTGTTTCCGCGTTTCTCAATATAGTGCTATTTTCCCAACCAGCGGTTTAGCACTAC
Organism: Phalangium opilio; assembly: GCF_054372755.1. Lineage (NCBI taxonomy): Eukaryota > Metazoa > Arthropoda > Arachnida > Opiliones > Phalangiidae > Phalangium > Phalangium opilio. The sequence continues at coordinate 336,760 of NW_028324200.1, read as the reverse complement.
TGCGTTTCATAACCGTTTGTGATCCTCTGGTTATGGACTGGTTCGCGGAATATATTTTGGAAAAGGTGGCAGAAAATTAATAAGAGTATATTTTGGAAAAGGTGGCAGCAAATTAATAAGAGTATATTTTGGAAAAGGTGGCAGCTAATTAATAGGAAAATATTTTGGAAAAGGTGGCAGCTAATTAATTGGAGAATATTTTGGAAAAGGTGGCAACTAACTATTAGGAGAATATTTTGGAAAAGGTGGCAGCTGATTATTAGGAGAAAATTTTGGAAAAGGTGGCAGCTAACTATTAGGAGAATATTTTGGAAAAGTTGCCAGCTAATTAGTAGGAGAAAATTTTGGAAAAGGTGGCAACTAACTATTAGGAGAATATTTTGGAAAAGGTGGCAGCTAATTAGTAGGAGAAAATTTTGGAAAAGGTGGCAGCTAATTAGTAGGAGAATATTTTGGAAAAGGTGGCAGCTAATTAATAGGAGAATATTTACAAAAGGTGTCATCTTATTAAAAGCAGAATATTTTGGAAAAGGTGTCATCTTATTAAAAGCAGAATATTTTGGAAAAGGTGGCAGGTAATTAATTGGAGAATATTTTGGAAAAGGGGGCAGCTAACTATTAGGAGAATATTTTGGAAATAGTGGCAGGTAATTAGTAGGGGAATGTTTTGGAAAAGGTGGCAGCTAATTAATAGTAGAATATTTTGGAAAAGGTGGCAGCTAATTAATAGCAGAATATTATGGAAAAGGTGGCAGCTAACTAATAGAAGAATATTTTGGAAAAGGTGGCAGCTAATTAATAGGAGAATATTTAGGAAAAGGTGGCAACCTAAACTAAGGTAACCTAACCAAACCAAACCTCACCGAACCTAACCTACCCGAAACCAAAATATTAATATTTTAATTAAAAACTTAAAGACATTGCTGAAACTACCATTAGGACTATCATTGTAAGCACAATATCCTTTTTATTTCTAAATATCCCTTGCCTTGAAAGGAATGAAAGTGAGCGTTTTAATTAGTATCACGAAACATTTATTTCTAATATTATTAACACACCTTTCGAACCAACAATCTATCTCTTCGCAGTCCAACACCATATCCACTACACCACCGAATAGCTGACGGCATGAGTGTTTCAAGTTATATTGATTTATTTTTACGGGCATATGCGGACGAATGGGATTTCGGTCCATCGGGAATTCGGTTGAAAGGGATCAAACCCTAAGGCCCAAAGAGAGAAAATTTTGAAATTTCTGTCGCGGTGCAGCCACCAAGCGGTCGAGACGATTACTAAATTGGTCACATGAAAAAAATTCATCCAAAGGAATAAAGGAGATTTTCACGTTTCGAATAGGCAGGCATTGAGGGGGAACGAATTTTACTTAAGCAACCCCAAATTCCTCTCTCTCTAGTGAGATAGAGGCGGTTTCAGTCCTGAAACATTCTAAAAGGGATAAAAGAAACGCTAGGCTAGGCGGTACAATTTTGAATTGAAGTTGAGGTGATAAATGATAAGGAGAGAGTATAGGGTTTAATTAAAGGGAGCCTGACAAACACTATTGCCATAGGAGTAGCAAGCCATTTCTCTACTTAAAAGCATGATAAACTTATGCCAAAAGTCATGACCGAAATTCGGTCGCCACGGTTAAAGGTCTGATCGTGCAAGCCTAAGTGTCGGCGCCCAAATGTCCTGTTCCGCAAACATTTAGATATAATTTCAAGATCATTCCATTTGCCTATTCCATTAATTCCAGACGAGAATCAAATACCACAGGGCTAGATCGCCATCTTAGATTATTCGAATCGCTCGAAGAAGCCTGCTAGATTCAAAGAGTCAACTAGCTTCCCACGTACGTGTAGTGAACTCGGGCTCCGTCTGGCGTATGCCTCTTGCCTCATGGTAAATAACCTAATACGGTGGCTTCCAGCCTGTGATTTTTTCTCTGCAAATATTTAATGGAATGGTCAAGTTTAAGACCGTCAATTAAATATAATTGACGGTCTTAAACTTGAAAACGTAATGCCTTAACGACTCTCCTCAACGTTAGCGAGACGTAAGTTTCGATTCTTTGTGAGGGTCATTTTGAGGTTAAAAGAGAAATGCTTTAGATGAAAATAAAATTAACAAATACAGAATTCTTTGAAATTGCCAAAGTATAATAGTGGCACCATATTTAGTAATAGGGTAGAAATGCAGAGAAATTATGGTTATTTTTAAATTATTTCCAGTTTTTTTTCATTGTATTCCCATTTTAAGAATGATGTCCTTCATGATTTTATCTCGTTTTTGCGTAGAAAATTGACCAAGCCCTTTTTTAATTCTATCATTAATTATAAGATCTAGTTTATATTTTTTTTAACTAAGTGTCTTTTCAGATCTTTAAAAATGATTACTTCAAAAGTTCAAACCTGTTTTCAAAAATGTGGCGTTACGCGTTTAGCGATGAAAATTCATGCTGCTTTATACTATCGCTATCGAAATTATATATTCTAAAGAAATTTGTAAAATTATATAACTACTGAAATGCGGGGAACCTCGAGCTACTTGTTGTGAAATCCCGAATAATGCGGTAGAGTTTCTCAATTCAAGGCTAACAAACATCTTCGGTGCCCGCCATTTCCCGTTCTGATAGTTTTCCAGAGTGATTTAATAACATCCCCCATCAAACGTCAGGCCCTGCTTAGCCAATAACCTTATACTTTGTAAAGTTCTCCGCCATTTTAGAGGAAGGGGAGGAGCCATTTTAAGAACTCATAAATGAGGGCGGAGCTAAAACTAGCCTTTGCTAAGCTTAGAGGGCAAGTCAACTCCACCCTTCGATTATGGGAGCATCTAGTGGCATTTGTTTTAGTCAAATCACAGCCGAGACTTGCTTTATTGTGACATTCCAATATTTGTTTTTAAGTTGGCAGTTACAGCGGAGAAGTACTAAAATAAAAATCGAACGGAAACACTTGATGGGAAATTCGAAATAAGGTTTTTTTTTCTTCTTTACTCGAAAGAGCCCGCTAGATTTTCTCACTGAAAGGAAAATTGCGTTCAAGATTTAAGATTTTTCTTTTTCAAAGAGCGTTATCGTGAACATTTTGAATTTCAAACATAGTGCATAATATTAAAGTAGATGCTGGCAATTAAGTCTTTTTAACGGCCTCACAGCGTTAGACCTCCTAGTGAAGAGACACCACGTAACGCCATTTTATTTCTAATTGCTTCTATTTTTAGACACAAGGGACATCGTCGACGTTCTCATACCGTACGACCCTACCAAAACCCAGATGATGCTGCGTTATTTTGAGGAATAGAGAGTAGTGCTAGAGAAAGCATTTAGCATTTCTTTCACACACAAGGTAAAGAAGTTTTATCAATGTAATTAAGATATTTTTTTAGCACCAGCTAAAAAAAGCCAGAGCCTTTTCATTTTAATTTGAAGGTCGACAACTAATGGTAGTTATCTGAAAACTGGAGCTAAAATAGAACCGACGTTTCAGATTTACGTTTAGTCGGACAAACCCTAGCACTGGGGTCAGGCAATCACAATGATGATAAAGTTGATGTTAAGGCTCGTTTACATGTGAGCGAGAATTAAGGCGCGTTTATAAGCGAGCGAGAAAAGGTGCTTTCGCTTGTGTATGAAGCCGAAACTTCATCGTCGTGATCGGAAAAAGCTTGCGACGTCAGCGTACTCTAGGTAGTTCATGTTTATAAAGGCGCTGGGACTCGCGACTCGAGAACTGATATTTTTAGAACGAGAGAGTAGTTAAAATGGCGACGATGATTGAGCAACGCATAATCGTTTTAACAGCAATGGAAGGTATATTACTAACCAAAAAGAAACTATTGCTGTTAAAAAAGAAAAAACAGTTGGAAAAGAAAAAGGAAAGAAAAGCACGTAGGTGGGGAACTTATCCCATTTGGTTGAAGAGGAGGGATATTTTTATACGTTCATTGATTAACATTTCTTTAACTTCATGGTCTTTTTTCCTTTCTATTTCTTTTCTCGCTTTATTGCTTAAGCGACATTTTATAAAAAAAACACAACCACCTCGATCGCAGCAATCTCGCAATGTCTGAAACTGTAGCAGAATAGCAGACGACAAATTTATTTGGCGTTTTAGTGGATAAAATTAAACACGTGACCCCAATCGAGAGCTGAAACCTAAAATACACGGGCGAGAAGATCAAAGTTTCTTTGAAGCGCTCAGCTTGCGCCATAAGTTAGCGCCGTTTGCGTCTGCTTATAGAAAATCAGCTCTCGCATGTTTATAAACGGTCGCGCGGAAGCCGACGCCGAGTAAAAATTTGAAGCTTCAACTATCAGCTTCAGGTTTTCGCTCGCTTATAAACGCGCCTTTAAGCTTAAAGCGGAGAGTAGAAGTTGAAAGTCGAATCTTTTTCTCGCGCCTAAAAAAATCGCGTCTGAAAAAAGCGTTTTTTCCCGCTGCTCCACCTGCTCCTTCGTTTACATACGAGCTGGGCAGTAGCATGAGCCTAGATTGCAGAGTTGTCTTTCAGTCGGAAGTAAACAACTAAAATGGCGTCGACTGTCGTTAGTTTACTTCTGCTTGAAAAGAAACTGTTGCTTTTGAAAAACATTCGACATTTATAACAAAAAAACAACAGAAAATTAGAACTGAACGTCGTTGGTGGGCACATCCTATATGGAGAAATAGAAACAAAGAAGGCTATTTTCGCCTTTTGAAAGGTTACTTGATATAATTTGTCAAGATGCGTATATTTTCTCTACTTGAGCTTGAGAATAATTTTGATTTAATTGTCGAGCTTGAAAGAATGAGGCAAATTAATGTGATTACACGTATTTAAAAAATTTTATCTTGTTCTTTTAAAGACATTCTCAATGGTGGTGCCTAGGCCTATTTCGCGAGATAAACAAACGCCAAAATATCAAACGATATTCGGTCCTTGGATATTATTGGCTTGGAAAATCTCGTGACTCTTTGCGAGAAGCAAACACGAGCTGAAGATTCTACTCCGGCAGATCGGAGCTTATCCCGAACACCCGCTTCATCTATGAGCAACAAGCGCGACTTAAAAAGCTTTCGCTTGTTTGTAAACGGTATGCCTTGGGAACGCAAACCCCAATACGCCTCATCTCTCAGCTTTACACTTCGACTTTTTCCATTTCTCGCGCACATGTAAACGAGCCTTTAGAGCTGTATATTAAGAACCTAAGTTTTGTCGTTATTGTTCGGTATTATCAGAAGCCCATAATAATAAAGTAAAAAAGAAATGTCTAACTAAAAACCAACTAGGAAAAGAACGAGCGTATATATGCTTTGGTAATGGTGGTGCGTTGCAATTTCTTAGGATTATGTACCGAGCCGTGAATCTTGAGTTTAGCCCGAAGATTTGAAGTTGTTTATTACAAACTTCTGGCATTATTATGAAAATGGATATATAATTGCATTGCATTGTTTCTCCTAGAAAACTCACACACCGTGAAGAAAAGGAAAGCTTATACTTTTTGTTTATGTCGCTAAAACCTTCATTATACATGGAACCATGGATTTTTCTGAAACCTTTTAAGAATTTAAATTTTTGGCCAGTTAAAGGCGCCGAAAGGACGCCGACTCGGAAGTACCGCTGTACCTTATTCGACTTGAGTTTCAGTTATAAGAGTGCTCTAGATACGAAATAGTGAAAAAGGGTAAACTGTGATGAAAATTGGTTCGAAATATTCGGGTTTACATTTAAGAAATTCGCCTTATAATAAGAACAATTAAACCTTTCGGTTTAAAGTATTGTTTTGAATAAAAATTTATTTGTATATAAGTATATTTCAACACCCTTGATTACAGAGTCTCTTAAGTTCAGAAAATTGGAAGTGAAATGACAATGACAAACACGACTGAGAACGTCCTGCGCTTCTCTATCAGGTCGGATTCATTATTTTTTGATCTTGAAGATGCTGAGCGCTAAGTTTACGGGCTATTGGGGCCCTATGTTTGGCTCCGTCTTACTTCGAATGAGAAATTTGTAAGTATCCCTGTAAATTTGGACGATTAGTAAGTCTCTTAAGGTTCGCTCGATCTTCAGGCGCCTCAACCTAACACTGACGACAGGAGCGGACGCCTTTTCCGAACATTTCTCGGATATGGAAAACAACGTCAGTAAAAAAGGGGGCAACCATTCTTCCTCAAAAGACCATAACTGATTTGTTTTTTAGAAAACTGATTTCACAATCTCGTTTATTCCGCAACAACTCGAGAAGTCTCCTCTGGTGGAATGGGGCGGAGCGACATTTTTCGATGATGTCCATATTGTGTCTGGGGGTCCCACCGGGGCCAGCTACGGACCTTTCCTTATTCTGAAGATATTTGAAACTAACGTAAAGACCTAATGATACTATACCTCCGTGGATATTAACTCTTCATGTATTCCAGGTGTGGTTGAGCATTATGGGCTACGTCATCGGGGCATCGTTCATGATGGGTCTATCACGATACATCTACCGTTCGCTATCAGTACGGACCTCCGTGACCAATGAAATGCTCAATTCCTCCTTAATCGTATTCGGTCTTGTCGTTAACCAGGGTAAGATACAATTAGAAAAGGCTGCGTTCAGGATTGATTACCTTTTATAAGCGCAGGAACGGAATGGACGCCTTCGGTTGTATCCCATCGCATTCTACTAAGTACTTGCATCTTCGCATCAACAACGATTATTTTTATGGCAACCTGCAACATGTTTTCATTCCTCTCATCGGCTGACCATCCCAAGTACATTGATAACCTGGAGGACTTGCTCTCTCAACCCAAATTACGTATTTTTCAACATCATTGGTTGCTGGCCTCGAAGCTTTTTAATGTAAGTTTGCCTCGTTGTAAATTAAAGTGACGAAATTATTGACCAAATTTACTAGGACTCTCCAAGAGCAATGGAGCGAGCCACGTACGAACAAGCCGTTAGAACTGAAGGAATTATTGAATCTTTTGATATGATTGAAACGATGTTGGACGAACTTCTAGATGGAGAAGCGGTTATGAACAATAGGATTTCTGTGTTTCTTAACTTCATTCCTATTATGTTCGACTTGTTAGAAGAAGATATAGCGAGTAAATCTTTCTTTCACCTTTCTGAGGAACCAATGATGACGGAGTGGTGGGGTCTCGTCTGCCAGGAAAGTTTGTCTAAACCCGTCAAAGAACAGTACTACCAAAGGTGACTGGGAAGAAAAAACGCTCAAAACGTTCAGCAACCAGTTACGAATTGAAATCAATTTAATTTTCAGCACTTTGCGATACACCGAAGGAGGAACTTTCTATCGCGACTCCACCATTGCCAAGGATTATACGTATTACCTGTTGCAAGTCGGTCACGAAATGAACATAGCCCCCAAACAAGGCATGACGATGGATAACGTGTTTGTACCACTGATAATTCTGGCGTCTGGCATTCTACTAGCACTAACGCAATGGCGGTGGCCCAAATGGCGCAAAAGCCGCAAGGTCAACCCTTAAAACCATTTCCTATTTGAGAACAACACCATGACACAATATCAGCAATATCAATTATCACTTTTGTCACGGAACTACTTAATGTACAGACTTAAAACAAACATAATGGCTTAAATTATTGACGCGAAGCTACTTAAGTCCCGTCATTACTGACCTCGAAAATCTCAATTCTCCCCATTTGCAACATTTTCCGGCAGAAAGGCAGCTGAAAGTCAAACGACTAGTTATAACCAGTGCACTGTGGCGTGTAATGAAATTAAATGGCGTAACATGGGACTAAATCAACATTGTTGAATTAAGACCTGTATTTTTGTTTGGTATTATCAGAAGCCCGTAAAAATCAAGTACAAATGAAATGTCACTAACACTAAAAGCTAACCCGCAAAAGAACGAAAGGATGATTTGGGATTGGTGTTACATGGCAATATAAAGTTGTACTTTCATACACTTAAAGTTAAAATATACTAGAGATACAAAGTGTTTCTTGTCTCCCTTTCTAATGTAAATACTGACTCAAATTGAAGTGTCTAGAAACCCTAGCTTCAGATTGAACTATGAACTCAAAACTATACTTTCTATCACTACAAAGACGATGTAACTGTCATTATAATTGCTAATCCATGTGTCGAAAACACTTGTGACTTCAATATTAATGATAAGGGAGGTTATTATAGACTTCTGGTATTTATGAAAATTAGGGATGAACCGGTACCGATACCATATCGGTATCGGCACCGATACTCGGGGTTTCCCGATAGTATCGGATCGGTTGGTTCGATACCGATACTAAACCGATACTCGTTTAAAATGCGTTATATGGCGCTACATGACATTTTTAGGTCTTTTAGTAACGTAATGATGGTGATAATATCTCATTTCTATGAATTTCAATCGTAACGAGTTTTCATTTATATAAAAAGTACCTGAATTCAACAACTAATAATAATCTAACAACTAATAAGCGCCTACTACTCTAGGGATGAAAAGATATTATATCGGCATCGGTTGAAGTATCGGGTTTCGGATCATAGTGAGTAAATATCGGTATCGATCGGTATCGGTTCATCTTTGTACCGGTATCGATCGGTATCGGCCCCAGTAGCACATACGCTCCACAGTACAGTCTTTTAACAGTCCGTGCGTTCGCTAGGTGTCCTAAAAACTCGGGACTGATAATACACGTAAACACAAGCCGAAAAGCAATAATGTAAACAGTCCATTATTTTTACTAATTTTATAAGTCGGTTGACAGTCTTCCGAATGCTCTAAATTTAGCCTGTTTTTCTTACTCTAGATTATATTAAATCAGGCGCGACCAAGTTTTGTCTTGTTTTGAAACATTCCGCCGGCTTGACTATACTAAGTCTCGGATTTTCAGTTTTAGTCTGGTTATGAGACAGTCCGCTGGTTTTACTGTATCAAATCTAGCCTTTTCCGTTTAAGTTTGGTTATGAGACAGTCCGCCGGCTTGACTATGTTAAGTCTCGGATTTTCGAAGTTTAATCTTGATATGGGACAGTCCGCCGGCTTGACTATATTATGTCTCGCATTTTCAGGTTTATTCTAGTTATGAGACAGTCCGCTGGCTTCTCTGTATTAAGAGTCGCATTTTCATTTTTAGTCTGGTTATGAGACAGTCCGCTGGTTTCTCCATTTTAACTCTGGAACGATCAAGTTTTAATCTTGTTATGTGACAGTCAGCCGACTTGACTATATTAAGCCTCGGATTTTCAGTTTTAGTCTTGTTATGAGACAGTCCGCCGGCTTCTCTAAGTTAAGCCTCGCATTTTCAGTTTTAGTCTGTTTATGAGACAATCCGCTGGTTTTACTGTATCAAATCTCGCCTTTTCAGTTTAAGTTTGGTTATGAGACAGTCCGCCGGCTTGACTATGTTAAGTCTCGCATTTTCAGTTTTAGTCTGGTTATGAGACAGTCCGCCGGCTTCTCTATATTAAGCCTTGCATTTTCAGTTTTAGTCTGTTTATGAGACTCCGCTGGTTTTACTATATCAAGTCTCGCATTTTCGGTTTTAGTCTGGTTATGAGACAGTCTGCAGGCTTCTCTGTATTAAGAGTGGCGCGTTCAAGTTATACTCATGTTTTGGGACTGTGCGCCAGCTTTTCTATATTAAGTCTCGCTTATTCAAGTATTAGTCTTGTTATGAGACAGTCCGTCGGCTTCTCTAAGTCTCGCACGTTTAACTAAGCAAGAGTATAACTTGAACGCGCCACACTTAATACAAAGTAGCCGGCGGACTGTCACATAACCAGACTAAAACTGAAAGTTCGAGACTTGATATAGAGAAGCCGGTGAACTGTCTCATAACCAAACAAACTGAAAATGCGAGACTTAAAATAGAGAAGCCGGCGGACTGTCTCATAACCAGACTGAAACTGAAAATGCGAGACTTAAAATAGAGAAGCCGGCGGACTGTCTCATAACCAGACTGAATCTGAAAATGCAATACTTAATATAGAGAAGCCGGCGGACTGTCTCATGACGATTGTCATGAGACAGTCCGCCCTTATTTCAGTCCCTGACTTTCTTGGTTTTATCTTGTAATGAGACATTCCCCTGGCTCTCTCATAATAAGTCTATGACTTCCTTATTTCAGAAATCTAATCAGACAGTCCAATAGTTACGATATATTAAGCTTCGCGCGTGCTAAATTTAGACTTGTAATGGAACAATCTGCCGGCTGCTCTATTTTTGAGTTTCCAACGTCGTCAAGCTTGTTGGAATTTATCTGACTTGTATCTATATCATGTCAACGTTTGACTTCTTTAATTTGTTCCGTTTTTCATTCTAAACTTCTGTTATTTTATTTAAATGATAAAATTTTATGGAAATGTGTGGTTTCCTTTAATGCCAATGGATAGCGGCATGCTCGTCAAGTGATCACGACTCCCACACTCTATGTGAACGGCCTAAAGTGTAGGATTTCGGTTGAAATAAAGGTTTAGAAAATCCAAAATAACGAAACCTATTCTCCACTAAAGTTCCACGATTCTGCTGATGTAAATTTGAACTACAAGCAAAACTTTATTTAAAAATCCATTATATCTCAACAACTAAATCTAACATGTTAATTTACCCAGATTTTAAATATAAATTTATCTTTATAATCATGATTTTACAATAATATCAAAGAAAATGTTACGGATTATGGCTTATTTTATCTTTCCCTTATATTTAGACTAGCTTTTATTACCGTGGCGTCGTTCGCGTGTAATAAGAACTTCCATCAAAATATATACAGAATGGGTAGATTTTACTCATTCGACTAATATTTTTGTAGCACCCTAGGAGCGAAGGCACACGGCGTTGCCCGTCAGCCCCTAGGGATGCATTTTTTATTACTTTTCACGAGGACATTATTGCATGAAGAAAGGTTTATAAATTTCTTAAAAAGATGGCAACAAATCGAACCCGAAAGACCATTCAGCCCGTCTTAAGGTTAAAGCAAACCAGTGTACTAAATATTTGAGAAATCGGTGAAACGAGCGGACTTTGTTGCACAGAGAAGATTTTTTACATTTTTGGGCGCCATTTATTAAGATGGCGGTGGATTGCAAAAATCTTTCTTAGTACGCGCCTACTACTTATGCGCAATGTTCCTGCAAATTTTTAGCCTTCTAGGGCAAGGGGTTTGGGCTGGGCGTTGATTATCAGTCAGTCTGTCAGTCAGTCAGTCAATCAGTCAGTCAGGACTTTGATTTATATAGAAATAGATAAGCCTTCAAATCGTTCTAAAACATATCTCTTTGCTCCTCTGTTATTATCGGAGATTAAATGGCAATGAACACTTTCGTTAAGTGCAGTCATTTGAAGCTATTTACCACTTTACGAAAGTTGCCATAACTGCGAGAGTTCGGTCGAATGGGGCCTCCGAATTAATTTTTGATCGAATGGTTTGGAACCGTCCAATTTCGAGCCGATATCGTGTCCATTCGCCAGCCGATATCGTGTCTATTTTGCCATACAATATCGTACCCATTTCCCCAGCCGATATCGTGTCTATTTCCCCAGCCGATATCGTACCCATTTCCCCAGCCGATATCGTGCCCATTTCCCCAGCCGACATCGTGCCCATTTCCCCAGCCGATATCGTGTCCATTTCGCCAGCCGATATCGTGTCCATTCGCCAGCCGATATCGTGTCCATTCGCCAGCCGATTTTGCGTCTATTCACCTTGCGATTTCATAGCCGTTAACCAGTTGATTTCGTGTCCATCCGCTTGCCGATTTTCTGACCATTTGCTTGCAAATTTCGTGTCCATCCGCTTGCCGATTTTCTGACCTTTTGCTTGCAAATTGCGTGTCCATCCGCTTGCCGATTTTCTGACCTTTTGCTTGCAAATTGCGTGTCCTCTAGAATACCAATTTCGTGTCCACTAGACTACCAATTTCGAGTCCATTCGCCAGCTGATATTCTGACCGTTTGATTGCAAATTTCTTGTCCATTCGCTTACCGATTTTCTATCCATTAAGTGCATTTTGCAATCAACCGTAGTAAACGTTGGGATAGCAAGACACTAATCTGGGCGGACATTTCGCACTATAGGGTAGGGTCTAAAGACACAAATCAGGCGATCCAAAAAACCGTCCAGCTAGTTAAAATTCGTACTGTCCCCGCAGTTGATTTTCGTTGCAGGGGTAACTTCATAAATAATTTTTTGAGCCACTGTCCACAGACGCTATGCGACGCTTCAAAACTGCCTCTCTATTCTGAGGGAAATATTGTTGTCTACTCTTCTCGTGCAAAACCTTGAGGAAGTGATACTTGTATTTTTTAAATCGTCTGCTTAGAATTTTGGCGCGCTTTTCTTGCAGACTGAGACTTGAGATTCGGGAGGCGTTTAACAAGAGTTCTGCGCACTGAAATAGGTAAATTATTTACCATTTTTTCCTGTTACTTTTTTTGCTGAGCTATATAATTAGGTAATTTATTTAATTTATTCATGTTGAAATTTTTTAAACTAAAAGAAGATGCCTGGTGGACTGTCGAAGTTCAAAGATTCCTGGCTGAAAGAAAGGGACAAAAATGGCCATTGCCTGGAAAAGTGGTGTAGAAAGGGAAGTACGGAACACACAGTTACATGTATAGCATGTAGAAAAACCATATCGTGTGCAAACGCTGGTATAGATCAAGTTCTTCAACATGCTAAAGGGAAAGGACATATACTAGCAATGAAAGATCTTCAATCCCAAGAAACCATACGGTTTTCGACGGGTAATGATGGCAAACCACAGCTTGATTTATATGTGCACGATGATGCTGTGATCAAAGCGGAAACATATTGGGCACTAAACTTATCGTACACCAACATGACCTTCCGTTCTTGTGATCATGTTTCTGACCTCTTTAAGGTTATGTTTATGGATAGTCAAATAGCCAAAGATTTTTCAATGGGTCGTACAAAGTGTACCTACTTAATAAGCGATGGGATTGCACCATACTTTTTGTCAGAGATGGTCAAAGAAATAAATTCGTCAAATTGTCCATTTACCATTCACTATGACGAAACAACACAATGTCAAATTAAGAAACAAATGGATATGCATATCCGTTATTGGAGTTTAGTAGGAAACGAGGTTGTTTGTCATTTTTATAAATCAATTATTTTTGGTCACGCTAAAGGAGCGGACGTTGCTGAGGCCATAATTTCTAGTCTTGAGGTCGATGGATTTAACCTTCGGTTGCTCATAGCTTTGGGGAGTGATGGCCCCAATGTGAACAAAACGATATGGCGATCTGTGCAAGCAAAGCTGAAGGATTGTGGACACCCTGGTCTTTTGGATATTGGAGTGTATTTCCGCGTTAAACGGAGTAATACGCTTCCCATCTTACACCCTCAGAAAGACTTTATTACAGAGTGGCTTCTCCCTCGGCAATTGTCCCGTATAGAGACTAACATTTTTGCTACGCCACTAGATGGCGTGTGCAAAAATAAAAACTCGGGATGAAGATGAGGATTCAACGAAATTGGTTGAGCAGCCCACTAATGTCGAAGTCGGAGGAGAGAAAGCAAATGCTGACGATCATGAGCTAAATAGAAATAATTCTATCCAATTAGAAGTAAACGAAGAAGAAAACGAGGAAGAAGTTTTTAAAGTGCTGAATAATAAAAAATATAAAAAGGCGAATTTAAAATTTTGTGGTCATGTTTATTTTCACCTTCAAAAAATCGGTGAGGCGTGTAAGAGAATCAAACACCAGAGGGGAGAGACCGCCATCGGAACTTATTTCCCTCACGCCCTTGTATAAGTATTTAATGTAATGGTTTAAAAAGCAGTTAATCCTGGATATGAATTCGCGTATTTTAAATCTAGGAGCAATGATTACCAATTTTCATTAGTCATATAAACAGTATTGTACAACGAAAGCAAAATTTTTTGTTATTTTGCGCGAATAACGTATTAATCGATTTCTTCATTTTTTCTGCAGTATGCCTCTGAGGCATAAAGCAGGCATATTTAGCAAAACAGTGAACTGCTTGAGGTAAACCAATTAATGAATTTTTCTTGCAACCTTTGATCTTGTGGATATTGATGCCTCATAATATTTCTTTCCGGAAATTAATTGAAGATGACTATAACTTACGTTAGTTTTCTGGGATAGTGTTATTACCTCTCCGAGTGACAATGACGTCACGGAAATGTATTGCACTGGACGTATGTGTTTCTGTAACCGCGTTCGCAGTAGGCAAAATAGTATCATTTATATTTATTTAATTATTTAAAGAAAACGTCTTAATAATAAAAATATTTATTCTAAAAAATAATTCGCTGGCAACCACAGAGGCAAGCCTATAAGTGGTGATTGATTGCGTCTCGACTCGGAGAGGTTTATTTTGGTTTCCCAACTTGTCTTTTACTATTATATTAATTATAGTTTTCAGTAGTTAGTTGTACCCAATTTTGATAGACATTTGCTCTTCCTCCTTAATGGGAAATTTAATTACTTCATTCATAAAAACATCCGCTATAGCTTGACTAACACTGCGTACGCAACGGCTTACGGTAGGCTGATTAACTGCTATAAAAAGATCTTGTCCAATGTCACCTTGATAGCAACCAACAGCGTAAAATCTTAAGGAAATTAAAATCTAAATATGTAAAACAAAACATAGATATTTACATAAATATATACTTATATTTAAGACAAACGTACCTTAATATCAACGGGAATTGATAAAGCACTATTTCCGGATAGGCGACCATTTAGCCTATCCCATAGTAGGTATGCAATTTCCCTTTTAACCCTAAATAACCTTTTAAAAAGATAATCATCTAATTCGAAAGCCCTCGCACGGTCCCTAATGACCCTTTGGCGTCTTAAATCGCGTCTTATAATTTCTTCCTCATCCATTTGTGCAGCTAGTCGTAAAATTTTCTTTTCTACCATAGCGGCCATCGCAAAACAACAAGAAACGACTATCAAAATGTAATCTTTAAGTTCGTAAGGTGAGCTAAACCCTTCACCTTATCAGAAGGATTAACTTTTATCCCTAGTAAGGATATTTTTCATTAAGGATTGAAGTAGATACCGAATTTGAAGGAGAAACCCGAGTTTAAGATTTTAAATTTTATCCTTACGTCCATAAGGGTAATTCCAGAATCGGACTTCAGATTCCAGAATGACAATAAAGGGAAACCTCAAAATCTAGTTTTCTCCATAAATAACGTCAACAACAACAACCACAACAGCAGGGTTCCTAATGTGTTCTTATGTGCCTACACATTACTAGTGACTAAGACTATGAGGTTGATATTGGTAAAAGTATTTAATGGTATATACAATGGATACGAGTCATAGTTGGTATAAAGCCTGCATGGAACTGCATTTAGAGTTATCGTAGCCGGGGTTTATATACTAGCCGTTATCGCATAGATTGATAAGGTCAGTAAGTTTTTTATATTTCAACATAACATCACTTTTTCTTATTAACAAACATATATTTTATTGGCCTAATCTATCTACTGGTTTGCGAGATCGTGTTGAGCGTCTAATGGTTGAAGCTTCTGCGTTGTCGTGATTAGTCCTTTCTTGGTTTGTCGTTGCTGAGGTTCTATCCGCGTTCGTCGGTGGTGTTACTGAGGCAGATGATGACCGTGTGTTGTTGGTGTTGTTAGTTGTAGGTGTAGGAATCCATATAGATTCGATCGATGTCGCAGATGAATGATCAAGTGTCGCCGAGTCAGTTTTAGTGTTGACCAATCTCCTCCTTATTTGATTTTGGTGTCTTCGTGGCGACTGATGTCGAAACTTTATCTCGTACATCATTTTCCCGATGTTCTTGCTAACAAGACCTGGAATCCATTTAGGTCCTCTGACGATGTCTTGGTGTGTGTCGTTGAGCTGTTCCAGCATACGTGATCTGAGGCTCTCGGGAACGATTACTCTTTGTCCCAGCATCAGTATCCCTCGCATGATTGTTGATAGTTCGTTACGCCGATTGAAGTATGGTTTCGTTTCTTCGTCTGCATGGTTCCATCCTCCGTTTATGGTTTTCAACAAGACTCTTGATAAGATCTGGTCTTTCTCAGTTTCGCGCCGAATATCATCCGTGGTTTTCGGACTGTGGTCGATCTTTTCAATGGGAAGAACCTAATCTTTGGGCAATGGTGGTTCTTGAGGTTGTACCGGAAGTGGGAGTGTGCTCAGGAAATCGGCGTTTGAGTGCGTGCTGCCTTTCTTGTATTCTATCTGGTAGTCGTACGCAGATAGTGCCAGTGAATATCTTTGTAACCTCGCGGCCGCCATTTGTGGAGTTGGTTTGTTTTCAGACAGGAGACTGATCAAAGGTTGATGGTCCGTGATCAGTTTGAATCGACGTCCAAGCAGGTAGTCTCGGAACTTTGTGACGCCGTAGATGAGAGATTGAGCTTCTTTTTCGATTTGGGAGTAATTCTTTCCCGCTTGAGATATTGTCCGGGATGCAAAGGCTATAGGTCGTTCTTCTCCGTTTGTCAAGTGTGAGATTACAGCTCCTATACCGGCTGGTGACGTATCACAGGCTACACTGATTTCAAGTTCTGGATCGAAATGCACCAATAGGTTAGATGTGGTGAGGAACTCCTTGGCTCTTTGAAACGTTTCCTTCTCCATTTTGCTCCATTTCCAATCTGTCGTCTTCTTGAGAAGCTCGAAAATTAACAATTAAATAATTTAAATTAAATACTTTTACTCCTCTTGGGAGATTAGTTAGGTTGAACTTGAACACCACCCAAACACCTTAGTTCTTTTCTTAACTGAATATAGATCATAACAATACCTAAAAATAAGAAACCAACGCCCCAACAAAAGTGTTGGCATAATTGAGTTTAAGGCCTTTCTTGAAGAAAATGGTTCAAATAATTTGAAACAAACTAACATCACGCATTTGGAAGCTTGCACTCGCTAATCACTATTCAATAGTTATTCAAAGTTTTAATTGTTCCTAACGCACAATTTTGACTCTTCAAAACAAAATTAGACTTATGAATGAATCGAAATCATTACGATGTTTTGATAATGTAAAAGATATAGTGGGCGTCCTGATTATTAACAACATCTGTAGTCCCGTCTAAGAAATTCGTAATATGGTCAGTGACTTGTTTAAAACGGTCATGAACCAGTTGAATGACTACAACTAGGCTTTAACATCAGCCTTAACAAGTCCTTTATGCGTTAGTTAACTATATTCTAGTAGGCTTCTACTATTATATGATGAAACTAAATAAAACGATTTTGTCCTAAGGGATAATAGAGAAACTATGGTAGAAATGTGCAAAACTCGGCAACTTTACTATGTATTTAAACATTAAATGGTTATTTTAACTAAATTAGACTCGGTGAGGTTATTTGCGCAGTCATGTTTTGACCAGAGAGATTTTAAGTTAATATAAATTGTTTGTGATCAATCTAGGCTCTTAACAAAAATCAATTTCAAGATCTTTAGAACTCCCTTCTGATGGTTTTGGAAAAATCATTCGAAGTGAATATCCCCGATTGTCAAACTGCTTGTTATAAAACTTGGCAAGGTTTGATTGACCATTTCGCGGGCGATAAAACTGTCCTAGTTTCTGCCAATCGGGTGAAACTATTAATGCGACCATTATTCAGTGGTAAAAGATACAGTGACGATACTAATGTCGCTCGATTTGAAGCTTGGTGTCACGTCGCCTATAGAATGGAGGAAAAACATGATTCTGAGTTGTTTTCTGTAATAAGAATTTGTAATTTAAGTAATATACCTATGAAAGTTTTAAATAATTTCCAATCATTCTACAACAGTTTATATTACCACTTTTAAATTTCACGCTCAACGATCAAACAGACGGAACTGGCCATTTTATTTCAAATTTTTAATTATTTAATTTTTATTACGTTTTACATTAATTTAAGGTCTTAATTTTACTACGTTTTACATTAATTTAAGGTTTTATTATATTTATAAATTTAATTTTTATTACGTGTTACACTAAATTAAGACTTTAATTTAATTTTAATAATTTAATTTTTTTGGCATTTTACCACTGTATTTTAATTTTATTCTTTAATTTAAATATTTTTGCTTTTTACCACAGTAGTTTACTATTTTAAATTTATTCTTTAATTTAAATATTTTTGCTTTTTACCACAGTATTTTACTACTTTAATTATATTCTTACGAGCCTTAACTGGTATGAAAAAAAACTTCCTCTGATGTGAAAAAGGCGCGTGAAACCCCTACAACTAGTAGTTCCGACACTGGGAAACCTTGCACTAGGTTTGACCTGAATTTTTCAGCCGGATCACGCGGTACGTTTTCCACTTTCTACGCCAATGATGTTTTAATGTTTCCGAAGAAACCATGGGGTAAAAGTTACACAGGTTTTTAAGCGAACACGCTCTAGTAAAGACTATTCGGGATCAGATAAATACATATCTAACTCCATAATTGACGAGTTTTAGTCTATAAATAGATTATCACTTGACCAAAAACGCGACAGAAACCCGACGGAACTTAAGTCGAGCGAAATCTTTAACGCTAAGCACGACAGAGTTGTCTTTCCTATCACGTGTTGAATTTTTACGGTCATACCCGGTGTAAATTGAATGCGTGAGCCAATGAAAACGGGCGTTTTAGTGACATATCCATCGTCTGTCACAGGAAATTCCAACAATTTTCGCAATACGCGGGCGGTGGATATTTTAAGTTTTGGCGACGCAATTTAACGATTCGAAATGCCTCCCAAATAGAGGAATGTTATTAGAGGAGCGTACTAGCACTCTCGTGATAGCGTTTGTACTCAAAGTACGGAAAAATTCTGTAATAATATATACCTTATATATATATGATTTCATAGGGATACTCGGAATCACTCTTTTGTTTGTTTACCTTTGAGTACTTCCCTTTAGGCCTAGCGCTCTCTATGTTTAAGTTGAATTGGAATTAATCGTATTATACTTAGATTTGTTATAAATGTTTAAGGTTAAATTTAATAGATTATGCGTGTAAATATAATAATTTTTTATAGGCCATCATGAAAATGTAGGATTTGATAAGACACTATGATGATTGACTTCAATTTTTTTATATTTTATTCTTTCCAAAAACAATTTTTTTATCTTAGTATGGGTAAAACCCGTAATGGCCCCTTCGGCCCATCCCCCCACTCCCTCTTGGAGTTTGTGGCCCTTTCTTGAAGGAATTCATATATTGGCTATCGTCCAATAGTCGGAGAGTGGACATTCACTGAGGCCCAAAAAGTAAACTGGATTTCTGCCAGGTTACGTTTCGTAGGGCCTCAGTGGCAGCATCCTCAGAGTTTATGTTGTTAATGATGTTGTCTCTCCTCATTGCTTCAACGGATTCGATTATTTGGAGGATGCCATCTATTTCTCCGGCTAGAAAGGTTTCGAGTGTTTTGTCGCCCTCTTGCTTATTTGGCAAGGCCTGGTTAATTGAAAATAAAATAAAACTTATTAATAATTCAATTCAATCTTTATTTATTATTATTAATGATATTAATAACGCTAATAACAGTAATAATATTAATAACGTTAATAATATTAATAATGTAAATCAATAATATCTAAAATGTATAGTAATTATATTAATAATGTATAATAATAATATTAATAATGAAATGAAATGAGGATTTATTGTGTATAAAAATAACTACAACACACAGGTAAATAAAAAATACAAGAAAATAAATATAGAAAATAACCCTTACGTCTAAAGTTTTTTAGTCTGCGGCACAATTTGAGCTGTAATTGAAACAGCTGTGATTCGAGCGTTTTTACCTGTCCCTTGATATCCGGTATGATCACCGGGTCAATCTCAGGGATAACATATCCCGCAACTGTCTTTTTCTGGCTCTCTTCTGACTATAATAGCATAAAACAACATTCATAGATAATAGAATTAATGAATGTTCATCTAATCACACTTTACCCCAGACTGTTCTAAAAATTATGACACTGTCTACTCAACCTATGTTCCTATCTTATAACTATTTTGTATCTATTCCAAGTTAATATGATGTATTATGTTCCTCTTCAATCAATCTAAACTAAGTTATATTTAACTTCTAGTCGTAATAATTCGATAACTTTATGCTCGAACCTTTCTCATTTACTAGGCGGTCACCAAGACCAATGCTAACAATAAATTAATAAATATCACGAGACTAGTCTATTTTCTTCTTTGCAACTAAGACTGTTATTATACAGTGTAGAAAAGAAATTAGTCATTCACATTTAGTCAAAAACGAAAAATTACTATTTTTATAGCTGACCGGTCTAAATTGTGTTCGACGGAAAACAAAAAATATTTCGCTGTTGATATGATATTGAATTTTTCATTGCCAGGAATGCTTGCATATGTTTCCTTCGTCTCGGTTTTCGTCGATGGACATGAATTAAAACTAGTTGTGGTTGACGCGAAAAATTCAACCAACGTCTATTTATACACTGGGCAATTTCACCTTGAAATGTGACGAGGAGATTGTTTTAAAGTTAATAACTCTCGATTTTGGAGGTAGATACTGTCTAGTGACGCTTGAAGTAACGATTTAATCTAATTAATCAGAATCAAGTGTTGCTTTGGTTAGTTAGATAAAGTAAAATACTACCAAAACTTGTGGTAATATCAATGAAATCAGTTGATACCTTTCTAGACGGTCGCCACTTTTCAAGATGGAGACAGACGGACCGCGAGTAGATTTTTCCATATTAGGCTCTTCGCAACAGAACACGAAAAACATACTGTTCAAATACCGGAAAATATTTCGCTTTTGCAATGTTTGCAATGAAAATTGAGCAGTCATTGAACCATCTACGTTGTCCATATTTATTAATAGACTACTCGAATGAGTCACTGAGCAGCACGCTGTTTCGCCCATTGTGAAAAAGTGACTAAAACGAAACTAAACGACCCCCTCCGCAACCCTCCTTTACTCTCGTCTGTGATTGGTGCAGCAGTGCTTTTCTCGCGAAGGCACGAAATTTTTGGCCTAGCCGCGAGAAATTTGTATCTTCGCGAGGTGTTGATGCGAAGTAACGAAAACCCAATGCGGACAGTAGCGCCCGATCTTGCAAGCTAGCAAAGCGAAGACGTGCAAGTCTAGACAGTCCTATAAAGAATAAATTACCATCCATACTAAAAGAGATTCCGCACGATGTGTTAATCACCAGATTAACAGGTTTATATTTTGCTGTATGTAGGGCCTATACACCCTCGTTATAGCCGAGCTGGGCATCGGAAATAAAGAATAGATACAATAAATAGAACAAAAAGGCACCACTATATTTTGTTACAATATTTATAATATTTTATTTAAAATTTGTATTATCACTTTATACAGAAAAAGAAACAAAACAAAAACCAAAAAATAAAAAAAATTAACTGGGCTTCACTCCGTCGGTGTTGACGCAATGTGATTTCTGCCCAGTGCTCTGAATGTCAAAGCGAAGAAATTCAACCAAGCGCGGGTAAACGGTGGGAGTAACTATGACTATCTTAAGTCTAATACTCTTTAAGAACCATGGGGTATTTACCTGGGCCAAGGCATCCGTGCGGCGGCTTGTCATTTTTAAAGGTGTCCTGTGGGAATTGAAGTAGGCATTAGGCATGCGACTTTGTACACGATTTAACCACGTGAGAGTCGGTCACTGCGGCATTGAGCTGCAGGCCAATGAACAAGATTTGTCCTAACTCACTTTAGCACTCATTAAAGTCCAAGCCATGGGGTGTAAAAATTATTCTCTCTGGCCCAAACCCAAACTTAATTAACGTACAAAATACTAGTAATTTAGTGTTATTCTCGCTATTTCTGTGACAAACTTTCATATCCTGCTACACAGAATAAATGGCGAGGTCTAAAAAATGCGCAGCAGCGCAAGCACTTTTTGTATACGGTGTAGAAGGAGGACATCGATGTCCTCAATGCAAGGGAACGGTCTTCGCGGACCACGTTACTTGGCGAAATCATATCTTGAAGCATGGCTTAACTGCAACATATAAATGCGGACTATGCAATGACACTTCACCTTATATAGGAAGTGTTTCCACTCACTTTACACACTGTAAAAAGAACGCAAGTCTACCTTCTAGTACGTTTTTATTGTCTGACTCTACCTTACCATCGACCAACAACTTTCCGTGCTGCTGGTGCGACCAGTTTCCGTTCCTTCGCAGGAACGAGAAAACATGAGTAGTTTGCTCATCGCACGGAAAACGAAGCCAGTCTTCCGCCACCGAAGAAAGCCCGTTGGAGTGAAGAAGAGAATCTCGTTCTTGCTACTCTTGATGCTAGATTTGATGTGGACGAACCTGAGATTAATAAGAAGCTATCAGTTACACCCATTCAGAGGCTACGAAGCCATAAAATCACGCCGAAAACAGCCAGCGTACCGAGCATTAGTAGAGAACCCACAGGTGGCTTTAATCTGCAATGGAATTCTAGATGGCTCGTTTACACGAGAGTGTCAAAAATCTCCTGCCTCACCACATGGTGCATGATCAAAATCAACGTTTTAGGCGACCTCGTGTTTTTGCCAATAGACGTACTGAACTTCGTGCTCGGTACTGCTATTTGCAAAAACTGTACAAGATCAATCGTAAACGGCTCTCTGCAGAGATTCTTGACAATATCGATGAAGTAAACTTCAAGCCCACACTAGAAGATATTAGCGATGCGTTTGGAAAATTATTTTCTAAACGATCGCAAGACGACCATGAACCGATTATGCGCCGACCTCGTAAAGTTGATGCGTATTATCCGGTAGAGCTTAATGAGACAGTTGAAGCCCTCATAAAGTGTGGATCTGCAACTCCTTCTGAGACGTTCGTTACGTTACCGAAAATTTCCTAACGTTCGAGCTAGCGAAAAGCTCGTAACGAATATTTTCTGCCACCCGAAAAAGGAGCAATTCTAAACACATTTCTTATCGCTTTCGTTACCTCGTCCTTCGGTGATAGAAGCATCGCGGATTTCGTTATAGGATGATAGAAGGTTTTTTTTCCTCCTACACAAGTACCAATCATATTAAAAAAAACTTTGTAGTAGACGACGTTTACTCTTTATCTACGCTGCAGCGCCGCGGTTGCATTCGTGAGAGAACTTAAGAAAAGAGCTGCGTTTAATAACAAAAAACATTTTTAGATTTTGAAATTGAGCCATTTTGCCAAATCTTTCGATACGAAACATTTAATTAACAAAAAAGAAAATTGGGAAATGTGGAATTAATCGATACCCTACTTTATTAGTCTTAATTTTATCATCAGAGACTGGAAACCTTATATGCTCCGGGGCTAAAATATCAACAATAGCCTTGCTGACAGCGGCCACACACCGACTTACAGTTGACTGGCTCATAGCGAGAAAATGATCTTGACCTATTGCTAATTAGTAAGAGCCAACTGCGAAAAACCTAATGGCCGTTAAAATCTAAATGACATTAAAATGCTTAAACAGTATTTGTTAGACTAAGTAAGAGAAATCTTTACCTTAATATTTGGAGGAATGGCCAAAACGTTTTGCCCCGTAAGTATCTCGCTAAGCCTATCACAAATATGAAAACTATCTCTTTCCTAATTCTAAATAACCTTCGAAACCTATGATCGTCTAGTTCGAAAGCTTGAAGCCTATCTCTTAATATTCTTTGACGTCTTAAATCACGACGAGGCAATTATTGCTAACCTTAAAACTTCACGTCGCAAAATATCCGCCATTTTAAAATTGTCTTTTCGAAAAAAACATCTTCGGTACAAGCCGTAACGAAAGCAAATCCCTATCGTTATCGTACCGATCATTTCACGTCATTCCTACCGAACAAAATCTCTACCGAACGCCTCAGAATCGCTACTTTGCCCTCTAACGAAATTTTCGGCCGCTAACGACAAATTTCGTTCGGTTGACGTCCTACCGAACGTCTCAGAATAGGACCCCTGCTGGGGTCCTATTCTGAGGCGTTCGGTACGGATACCGGAAAATATTTAACGAACGCTCAAAAGACGGTCGTCTAAAGGAAATTCTCAACCGGCTAGCAGGTATTCTAAGCGGTTCTCTCTCTCCGTTCGTTATCCGTTCGTATGAAATCTTCCTCTTGAACTTGGAGTGATAGTATTATTTTTTCCTCCTATTATTTTGGGTCACGTGAAAGACCTCGAAACCAATAGGGATAAAGAAGCTAGTGTAGCAGACGCTTCTGTTATTTCTTCTCATAGATTTTAGACGGGGAGTGTAATTCTTTGATTTTTACTTAAAAAAAACAAATAATACTTTATCTTCAAGCTTTTAAAGGTACGTATGTTATTGTAGTTAACCTAATTGATATATTTCCACGTTTTCATTAATGTTTTTTATGTTTTTAAACACTAGATTGACTTATTTAGAAACTTTTCCGCGGATTTTCAATAAGCCTTGGCCAACAACTTTTTACAAATCCTGTATTTTTGCTATATACATTGTTACAATGCCTCCTCGTGGGCCAAAAGTAACTAGAAATCAGCGGCTAATTATGCTCGACTTTATGGAGGTTCATCCACAATTAGTGTCGGGTAGGTTAGATGGAGATTTTACAAGAGCGGTGCAAGAAAGGTTATGGATGCAATTGACAGACAGTTTAAATGCGGACGGTATGGTTCCTACAAGAGACCTTAAAAAATGGAAAAAAGTGATTATATTCTTAAGAGATGATTATCTAAGTGGTTGTTTATCCTAATTTGTTTTAAATATTGTAGTCTTGGGCTGACTGGAAATCCGAGACAAAAGGGAAAGCAGCTGCTATTAAAAGATCTCAGGGTGGCACTGGAGGTGGGCAAAAAACACCATTGGAATTGACTGACCTAGAACAAAGATTGCTAGACATAATTGGTCCATTGTGTGTGGAGGGAGATCCTCAAATACCCGAATTAGGGTAAATTTGCCATAACTACCTTATTCAACTAATTTTTACGAGTGAATTATAATATGATATTTAAAATCACAGGTAGCTATTGATTCCTCAAACGCGAATGAAGTAAATTTAAACGCTAAATCGGGTGAAATCGAAATTGATTGTGGACATATGAATGAGGATGTTATTCAGTATGAGGAAGCGGCTAATGGGAGTATTAGTTTTGAGTTGGTTACACCATCTGCTGAAGTTCATAAAGGCTCTTGCGATCCTATCCCTACTGTCGAAGACGATAAAAATTTAGGCAATAGTTCTATGACTCAGAAACCTATTGCAGAGCAGGCTGACCCGAAAGAAATGGAGGAAGACGGACCGCGTAGAAAAAAAAGTAAGTTTAAGAAAACTAATTTATTTAAATCATTGATAAATGTTCTTACTAGGAAGACACGTACGTACTGAAAATAATGAAAACTACGAAAGGGCGACGGAAACTCTAAAAAAAATAGAAGATGAGAAAAACAGCATATTCAAAGGCATTCAGTCTGCGTTGGAGGAAAGAAATATAATTGAGCGGGAAAAAAATACGATTAAAAGGGAGAAGTTGCAGGTTCTAGAAAATTTAGCTGTTGCAATTTTGGAAATTAGCAAGAGTATTGGGAGTCACTCGAACAAATAATACTTGAAAGAAATGAGAATGCAAATGTACTGAAATATTTGTAGCTTTTTTAATTAAAATTTGTTTTAACAATTATTATTGAATTCACTCTATTTTAACATTGTTTAATTTTTTTACCGCCTTTAATGTTTCGTTTTTATACCCCCTTAAATTTCAACTTAATTATTCAAAACGCCTAATTAGGTGTTCCCGAACTCCCTGTCCTCATCTAAGCCAATTTTCATTTGGCCCGGGTACATATTCTGGGGCATCAATTACTAACGCTCTTCGTTCGTGTCTCAATTGCCTTCGCCTAACTCTCAGTCGTCTTCTCATTCTTCTCCTTGCATCTATATCTTCATCTTCTGTTTCACTTTCACTAGATGATTCTGCATCTGTGAAAACATCATCTTCCGGGCGATGCTCCGCATTTCTGCGCATGTTGTGCAATGTGCAACATGCATATACAATTCTGGCAGCTGCTGTTGGATGGTAATGGAGGGTTCGATGCATAAGCAAGCAACGAAAAACTTGCTTTAGTAGTCCAATAGTACATTCAACAAGTTGACGCGTTTTAGTGAGGGCCTTGTCAAACCTATATTCTGGAGAGCCTTCCACCGTGTGAGTTATTGGTGTTAATAACCATGGTCTAAGAGGATACCCGCTATCACCTTTGAATCGAAAATTTGTGTATAAGATTATTGAATCGAATTTGAGAAGATTTGAAAAATATATACCAATGAGCCAACAATCTTTCCTTCCATCAATGTAGGCCCTTTCTAAATGTGCCGATACTTGCGACATCCTGAATACATGCGAGTCATGGGCGGAGCCAGGGAACTTTGCATTGCAATTAATTATTCTCATATTGTGGTCACATATCTTTAAATATATTTATTTTATTTATGCACAATACTTGTATCAAGGTCATTAATTAACTTACAATTTGAGTATTTAGGGAGTGGAATCCTTTGCGGTTCACATAGAGGTATTCTCTATGTTCTTCATCGTTAATTGACGGAGCTACAATTGAAGTTTGAGTACCGTCGATTGCTCCAATTATTCCAGGAAATCTTGCTACGTTGCTGAAACTTTGGAAAATAAAGAGCATCTTGACTTTCGATTCTAATTTACGTAAATTAATAAATTATAAAAAAATGTCATAATTACCCAATCTTATTAGCCAAAATTTCTTCATCAGTCACTGGGAATTTAATTACTTCAGGCGCATAAACCTCAATAATAGCTTGACTAACTCTTGAGACACATCGACTGACGGTAGATTGGCTAACAGCAAGAAATAGATCTTGACCTACGGCTAATTGGTACGATCCTACGGCAAAAAACCGCAAGGAAATTAATATCTGAAATGTAATTAGAAATTTAGTAAAATGAATTCAAAAATTATTAAAATAGTAATTTTACTTTAATGTTTGGAGGAATTCCCAATGCATTTTGACCCGCTAGACGATCTCCGAGGCGGTCACACATATTTAATGCTACGGTTTTTGAAATCCGAAAAAGTCTTTTAAACCTAAAGTCGTCAAGTTCGAAAGATTGCGATCTATCTCTAAAAATCCTTTGACGTCTTAAGTCTCGAGGTGCAGCTTCATCAAGTTCATCGGCAATTATGGCCAGTCGCAAAATTTCGCGACGCATTATTTCCGCCGCCATTTTAAAATTAAGGAAATTTTACTCGAAAAGGGTCGTACCGACAATTTTGACCGTTAGTTTCCGAAAAAAATACCTTCCGAACACCTCAGAATCACTACTATTGACCGTAAAGAAAACTTTGGACCTTAACGAACATTTTCGTTCGGTAGAGGGCCTAACGAACGCCTCAGAATAGGACCCCTGGTCCCGATGGGCTAACACTTCAATGTCTCTAAACATCAAAGTGTTGACTTGTATTTTTAATACGTTTCTTATCTTTGAAGACTTACCGGTGCACCTAAAGAAATCAAGGACTGTACTGCTACCGAAAAAAGGTGATCTTTCGAAGGCTGCTAATTGGAGACGTGCAATTGACTTCCATTATGCCCAACAAGCGTTCCTACCTTGTGATGGAATTAGCTAAAAAGAAAATGAAGGAGATCAATGCGATATCAATCGATCTAGCGAAAGCCTTCGATAGTGTCTCGCACAATTCAATATTCCGGTCCTTGAGGGCAGCGGGAATAGAGGGCGACTTAATCGAGTACGTTGCAAACTCGTACCGAGAATGTTCCACTGCCATCTCGTGTGGTGATGTGCGAACGGATAACATTTTATTCTCAAATGACTTGAAGCAAGGTGATCCCCTATCTCCCCTGCTCTTTAACTGTGTAATGGACGAATTGGTGCGGTCACTACCCAATCATTTTGGGTTCAAATTTGAAGATGTGTCGTGCAACATAATCTGCTTTGCCGATGATATAATTTTACTATCAAGTAAAGCCATAAGTGGATCATATTACAGCTCCCTATAAGTACTGGACGTAGGTTGTGCTTTTGTAAACAGCGTTTTCTTCCAAGACATCCAAGCCCGCCATCTATAGCTCAGTTTTACAAGTTTAGTGTGCCCGTTAACCCGGATCTGGAGTTACGTTATCCTACGGAAGTTCCGGTTGATAGTAATGGCTGTCAGAACGCCGTCAGTGTCGTGATTAGTGTGAAGCTTGTTATCGCGGTATAATTTTGATTGGAATGACTTATGTTTCTTTGCTAATTAGGAAAAACGCCTAGGATCAATATAACTAAATACAATCGTCGCATGCTCAAATAAAAGACATCTGAACACGATTTGTGTGATATTAAAAGCAACTAAAACGTTTTGTAAAAGTGAAAAATATTGGCCAGCATCTTTCACAAACTGAAAACATTAAAGCATTGAAAAAATTTGTAAGACTTTAAAAGGAAAACAAATTTCTATGTCGACGCACATAACCTATTATTAGTAACAAATCGGTCCAACTATCCCCGCTAAAAACCTTTAAATCGGTGGAAACTCAGTGCTGTATTAGGGATGCATTAAAAATGTTCGAGCATGATGAAGGCTATTTTGAACATTTGAATTCATATTAATTTCCTTTTGAACACAAGCGTTTAAAAATTGCGCGAAGTACCTATAGACCGAAAGTTATTCTATAAAATCGGAAAAATAAAGTGGACTTCTACTATTACATTCACAACCCAACACTATGTATGGAACAACTTGTTCCCTTCCGCGCTCTTCTCTCTCAAACTTTTCCTCATTGGCTTCTACTTACTTCCGTTTGATTGCCCGCTTTTTAAAAATTTCTTTCGCGCCAAAATCATTCCTCTGGTTTAGTTCACAAATTCGCCGCTGCGTTTCGCATATACCCTTTTCCCTTCAGTGCTGGGAGACAATGCTGATGCACAGTCATGTTATACCGTCCTGTACTTCTAGGGAGCTGTAATATGACCCACTTCTGGTAAAGCTGGTATGAACTCTCTTCTTAAGATTCTCGAAGAGATCTTACCTAAACGTGGATTGGCTCAAAATATTCAGAAATGCAAAGCATTAGTGCTTACGAAACTTGGGAAACGGAAGAAACTCATAACTGATTCTAAATTTCTATTCAAATTATCTGACCAAATGATCGATAACATAACGAGGGATAATCTTCTATCGTACCTTGGAATTTAATTCTCTCTTTCTGGGAAGAATAAACCCGATCGTACCTCATGTCTCGATCAAATGTGCAAATTGAAAAATTCTTCACCCTCCCTTTAAGAAATGAAACGTATTGACCGAGTAGCTCATCACATGTGGAACACACCTACATTCCCAAAACATTTAAGGGGCGTAATTCTTTCAAGGAGACTCAGCTTTCCGTGACAGACTTTAGTTTGGGCCCCGAAAATATGTTACGAGAAAAAACTTTGGGTGTTCAACTCTACAGTAAATACGTTCGGCCTCGCCTTGGGATGTTAACTTTTATGAACACTCGTTCGTCAGCGAAAACCTGACACACAATACCCTCATTTTTTAGCTGGTGAAATAGCTCCTTGATGTTGATTATCTCCTTGTGGTGACGCACATGAATGGATTAACGAGATTACCATTGTCCGTATCTACTTGGTAATCTTTTTTTACCAAGCCTTTGCATTCACTATCGTTCCTCCCTTGAGTCCCTTCCCCAGAAAAGATTCCTTCGGCCACTAAGCGGCCTTTACAAGCTCAATGTTTTGCACAAATTAAGGGGGGGCATTTATAAAATTCATCATCTTATAAATTATTCTTTAAATTTTATTGGACAAAGATATGGATCATATTGCACACGATGTATTCAATTATATTGAATATATTTAATCACAGTGAAAAAGTTGATGTTGAGTCCATGGACCGTGTGAAATTTCATTGACCAAACAAAACGTATAAATCGTTAAATACACAGACTATAGTTTTAATCGAGTGTGAAATATTGTAGCATTATATTTGAACTTAGACAAATATTAGTCTGGACAAAGTTTTATTTATACTTTGTAACTTAAATAACGGGACCCACGTTTTCTGCACAAATTATTGAGCGTGTAGGGTGCCTTCTACCGACGAGATCTCGTTGGTATTGCTTCGACCATTCCATTCACTATCGTTCTTCCCTTCGTAACATTATTTGAGAAGTACAGTCCCGGACAAAAGTTGTACGCACCAGGAATGGAAGCTCGGGACTTTTTTGTCTGGACCTTAGGTTGACCAAACTACTTCCGGCTTAAGAACTTTGGAGTTTGGGAACGAAACGGAAATTGATATTTTATTTTCTTTCGGCTGCTTCGGCTCAGCTGTTCGGCTTTGCTTCGGCGCAAAACTAAGGCTTAGGGCTAAGATTTCTTCGCTTTCGTTTTTGAGCACGGATAACATGAAAGGAAATTTGGACTCAAAAATGATATCTAAAGGTAAACATAATTTTGGATTTAGTTCGTGTTAATTACTACATAATATATGTTACTCTAATAGATTCGGTTTTGTCTGCATTGAAAAGCAGCTTAGCCACCATGGCTCAGCACATAAGTGATTATTCATATTTAGATGTTTGTCCCTTTCTAAAAGACCTGTATCATTTAAATGAGGAGCAATTCACTGTTGTTAGTCAAAATCTTTATGAGATTATTTCTGAAGATATTAAGAAGAGTAAAAGCCGTGAAGATTATTGTTTTAAAACACACAAATTATGCTTAGATGTAATGGTCAACTAAAGGTTTAAAGGAATATTTGAATCATTTGATTCGTTCAAGCAGCTGCCTTGCACGTTACAGAAGTATTCAATGAGCTTATTTTTCCAAGATTTTTTCCAAAAGTTAATGTTGGTACTAAGAATTGGTGTCGAAGAGTCTGTTTTAAAAGAAATTAAAAAGAAAGAAAAGGAATTAAAACAAAGGAAAGAACTCAATTTGCCGTTGAACCACCTATTTTTTAATTAATGAGAATCTGCAGCCGAAGAAACGTCTGGATACATTACATTATATTGCAGGATTTATTATGCGAAGGCTAAATCAGAAGAAATGTCCTGCAATTATTGTTAATGCTTTATTAAAGAATAAAACTTCTGCTTCTGAATGTGATAAAGAAAATGCTAGTGAAGATTATGAAGCCTGGACGCGTGCTTTTTAAATGATGAACCAGACGCAGATTTGTTCCTACAATATATTTAATGTTTGAAAATAAAATGGTTACATGTTCCTCAGTTGAAAAAATTAGTAATTCATGAATCAAGTTTAGTATTTCCGCCAATTGCATCTAGGACTAGCCCTTTCAATGATTTAAGTTTATCGATATTGCATTGATATTGCCACACTGAGGGATTATTATTTCTTCCACCAGCAGCCCGGTGCCGTCCAAACTCCTGTTCCAGAAT
The DNA here is from genome assembly GCF_054372755.1 of Phalangium opilio. Classification (NCBI taxonomy): domain Eukaryota; kingdom Metazoa; phylum Arthropoda; class Arachnida; order Opiliones; family Phalangiidae; genus Phalangium; species Phalangium opilio. Next base: position 305,395 of record NW_028324200.1, on the reverse strand, counting down.
GTCTTGATTCAGGTGCTGAGTTAGTATATATGGTGCTCCTTTTTTCAGTAAGAACTTTACAATTGCTGATGTTGATAGTGCTACAAATTTAAATACAAATAACGAATATAATTATTTTCTTAGGTATTAATCATCAAAGCTACATACCAGTCATTTTAAGTCCCTCTATCGTTTCTCGTGTGAGCAACATATTTAATCTCTCTGATTTTGAATATTTTCCGGGTCTGTTCATGACCTCTTTTTCCCAGTTGTTTAAATAAGTTATTAAGTCGACTTCCAACCACTACGAGAATTAAGTAAAAAATAAATAAGCGATTAAATGTTAGTAAATGGGTCCTTCGGAAAGCTGGTGGTGAATTTCTGACCACCATATTCGAAGTCAGTTGTATAAAACATCACCACCAGGTCTCCAAAGAATCCCTTTAAGTACGTTAATTTGAAAAAGACCTTTAATCGTTCATCATCTACTGAACGATAGGGAGCTTTGTTTGGTTTAATATATCGAGATGCTTCGCTGCAATTCTTCACATTGCAAAGATCAAAAAATTTGTTGAATACCCGGATAAATGTTACAGTTTCCTTATACTTCGCCATTTCGTCTTTAAACAATAATTCTATTGCGGCAGCAACAGTTTCACTTAGAACTTGCGTCGCATAGGATACCTAAGGAAAAGTGCAACAGTAACATTAATTTCAGCCAAGTATTACTATTATTAAATTAGCATTACCTTCATTTTGGCCTGACTAGTCAAGAAAACATAGGAGTATGTCAATTTCGCTACATGTTGAAATTCGCCTTTGTCTCTAAGTAGTTTATAGTACAATTTAAAAATTATTTTTGCGTTAATAGACTCTCCGTTTTTCCACATCGTTCTCGTAAAAGAAAACAAAGCATTTCTTATAGTCTTCATTAGATGAGGAGCATCAGATATGAAAAAAATTAATCGTTCTTCATCAAGCGAATAGAGATTTTTAGTAAAATAAGGCACATCCTTATTTTCTTCCCCAAAATTTGTGTGGCACATACGAAAACATTTTCTGTTAGTTGAAGCACCATCACTAACCACTCCAAGAATTCGAAAACCATGAGCCTCTAGTCTCCTAATGGCTTCCCAGATTATGGTATACAACGCGCTGGATGTAGCGGTAGTCGTGGGGAAGTGAGCAAATGGAATTTTAAAACTAGTAGTTATGCCTCTAAGCATTAATTGCAGAATATGTGTTGCTAGTGGGGTGTAGAAGATCAATTCTCTTCTTCAATAATATCGTCTAGTTTGTTGTGTTCCATTGATATGTCTTTGAGCCCTGTCAGTAATCCAGTATTTTTGTGGCTGACCAAATCTGGTTTAACATCAAGTTCATCTAAAAGCAACACGAAATATTTCTGGTGTTCCTCCAGTGCATGTACATTTGTCTCCTTAACCATTTGAATGAGTTTGCTGTTGTTAAATCCACTGGAATATTCTAAAACGTGACTATTGTTATATAACGTTCTGGTTGTGGGCAGTGGTATGATCTTGGACTTTCGTAAGATTTCATATGATGCTTTTGATTTGTTCTTCATATAGCAACACCAATTTAGAAAAACACGATCCCACCTCATTCCATATTTCGATGTTGTCATGGTTTTGATTTGTTCTCGGAGAACTATGGAAGTAAACGAATCATTATTTCCCTCTTCTTTAAGTTTGGCTTTGCATAACTTTTCTATCGCCTGTCTTCTTTTTCTTGCACGTCTAAATTCTATTATTCTCTTGGTAGAACGCTTTACAGTAATAATAGCTCTTTGCTTAGCGGAAGCAGCTTTTAGTTTCATTTTCAATAAGGTTACTCGGTAAACTTTACAGTGTGAGCAGCGTTTTTGGAGAGTCTTCAATTTCATAAACCGCACACACCTTATACTATGTACAGATTTAAGTCTATCATTGTAGTAGCCTTTCTTTCTGCAAACTAGATTACCCACCCTTTGAATTACGTCTTTTAAACAATTCTATCAAATAGTTTTCCGTATTTCGGATTTCCAGTGCATAACTGAAATTCATCGATCTTGTTTAATAGTTTCATAATATCATCATTGCATTCTATATTCAATTCTGAGCATATATTTTCAAAGGGAAACGTTTCACCCAAAATCTTCAGGCTATATTTCAAGCTTGCTTCAAAATCAACGATGCATTCTATAACTTTAAAATCATTTTGATGCTTGGAAAAGACCACAGCAGTTTTCTCTATTTGCATTGTCCAACCGAGAGGAGGTAATAACTTGGAAGGTGTCACGCCAGCTGGTACCTTTAAATTTAAAAGACCAGTTAAATATTTATTGAAACTACGGAAATATACTTAATCTTACAGTGTCTACTACCACTGCTGTTGGAAACATCACATCCAGGAAAGGAATTGGATCAGGAAATTCAGGGGTTGGACCTCGAAAGCCATGAAAATGTTTTGAGCAGATGTGACTCCAATGATTTATTTTAGCAATAGATAGATCTTCTCTACCACAGGCCAAAACCCACCGTTCACACTTTTCCCTGTCAGTTTTAGGTGAAGGAAATTTAAAAAACAAAATTCCTGGTGCTCCATTTACGCTTTTAGTTTTGGGATTCTGCCTAGAGTTGCATGTGAAGAGAATTCATAAAAAATAAGTTTCTGTTTGAATATGTTTAAAAAATGAACTAGTCGAAAAAGAGCTAAAAAATAATTGTCTTTAATTTCGGATTTTTTACTCTTTTAAATATTAATTTTAGTCGCTTTAAAAAACGATACGAATTTACCTTTGACCGCTGGATTTAAGTTGAAATCAGTTAGCCTTAAGTTTTTAAAGATTGTACCACGCGAAACTTATCGCGCAGAAATAAAGTATTGTTTTCCGATCACGTTAATAAATGTGCGAGTACATATATTTCTTCAACTAAATATTATCCTAGACCTTTAGATAAATTTCAGTAGATTTCGACGAAGTATAGTCGGGATTAATTTCATGGTGCCGAAACCCGGGAGGGATAGTTTAGTTGCGTAAAGAAATATTGTAGACTGTTAACGGACGATTAACATAGTTGTGTCGCGTGAAAATTACAAGAAGAGGACGTACACTCCAAGACATCAAACGACATCATGGATAATTTTGCGAAGATAAAAAGGAAGCGAGGTACTGTAAGAAGCTCACTTACAAGGTTAATTCACAAGATTGAAAACGAACTTGGAGCATCAGCGACGGCTTTGTCAAGGACCAGTATAACAAGTTACTTATTACAACTTGAAGACAAAGAATTGAATCTGAAGGAACTGGATGCTCTAGTTGAAGACGAAATCACCATAACTGAAGATTATGATGATGAACTTATAGAGTGTGAAGAATACGTAGAGAAGATTATCAATTGTAAAGCTCTCTGTAAGATTTCTCTTCAAGACTTAAAAGTAAATAAAGGTCAAGAAACCTCATCAAGGTTAAGAGTGCCGGTTAATCGATATGACCTACCTCAATTCAACGAAGATGCGGAGACCGAACTAACACACGTTCCATGAATCCAAATGCCGACAGTCAAATTACCACAAATCAACATAGAAAGATTCTCGGGAGACATCAACAAATGGCAAGAATTTTGGTCGCAGTTTGAAGTGACTATTCATAATAATCGTCATCTAGCGAACGAAGGAAAGTTCACTTATTTGAGGAGTTACTTAAATGGAACTGCACGAGCCAGTATCTCCGGGTTGTCATTGACGGGCCAAAACTACTCACTAGCCATTGAAACTTTGACTGAACGTTTCGGAAACGAGGAAGATCTTGTTCGAGAGTACACGTCTAAATTACGATGTATCGAGCCAGTCAGAAAGTCGTCGGACATAAAAGGATTACGGAGGTTCTTCGATACATTGTATATCAACATAAAGAGTCTAGAGTCCCTGAAGGAAAACACCGAATCCTACGCAGTGTTTCTAATACCAATGGTAACCGAACTCTTACCAGAAGACATTGTGTTGAGTTACTCACTACAAAGCCGAAAAATTAAAGGACCGAAGCTTAAAGGACTTATCGAATTTTTACGGGACGAAGTAGAAAGTAGAGAACAAGCAGTCAAACTAAAAGGAGCACCATCTGTAAATCAAAATCATAGAGACTACAGGAACCAAGTAGAAACAACTTATCGTAAAGACAACTCTAATTACAAAACGAGGTCACAACAACCTTCATCAACTATGTCATTCAACACCACTACAAGGCCAACGAGGACGGAATCAACTTGTATCTTCTGTAAGGAATTAACATCGAATAGAAGACTGCAATTCTCTCACATCAACGGATAGAAAAGTCATTATCAGGTCTCTTGGAAGATGTTTTGTCTGCCTGGAACCAGATCACATAGCAAGATTCTGTAGAGGAAGAAAGGTCACCTGTAAATATTGCAATCGACGTCATCATCAAACCGTTTGCGAACAACAGTTCCCTGACAAGGAAGATACAGGGAATGAGAAGCCAGAATCCAGTGCCAACCTGATGGGAACTATCTCGCTAAGAGAAGCGTTCGAGAAAAAACCAGAAATATACCTACAAACCGGATGGGCACGAGTTTCAAATGGAAAGAAAGATTTGATCATACGTTACTTCATAGACAATGGAAGTCATCGCACCTACTTGTTGGACAAGATTTCCAAGAAGTTGAATTTACCAGAAGTAGGAAGAGAGTGCATGAACATGCATAGTTTTGAAGCCGGGAGTCGTAAGATTGAAAGACGAAGAGTCAAGATAACACTTGGACACCTCAACGGTTCTCGATCCATATCAATAGAAGCTGTAGAATCACCACACATCAGTACAGCTATATTGGGATTCCCCCGAGAAGATATAATTGCGATAGCGGAAGCGAAGGGTATACAACTAGCCGACGTTTATAAAAATCCGAACGGAAAACCAGAAGAAGAAATCGGGCTTCTGGTGGGAGCCGACTACTATTGGAAGATCGTGACGTGTAATATAGAAAGGATTCAAGATTCTTTAATGGCCGTAGAGACTCTTTTCGGATGGTCCCTGTTGGGTCCAGCACATAACACATATATCGAAACCAGAGAGAGTGGAGTACATACGTATGCGTTTTAAACGCCTGTTCTGAGACTGAAGAAGACCGCTGTATTTCAAGAGAATTAAGAGCATTCTGGGATCTTGACTCCTTGGGCATCATAGATAAACCTTCTGAAAAGTCTGCTACTGAAGAAACCATACAACGTGACTTCGACTCCAAGATAAAATACGATGGACATAGGTATACAGTGGTTCTGACGTGGAAAAGCAATGCAGTACTTATGAACAACAACCTAGCCGTAGCCGAGAGACGATTTGAGCATCTACTGAAGAAATTCCGAAGAGATCCTAACCTATTTCGAGACTATTCAGAAGTCATTCGAACGTATCTGGATAATGGATTTGCTGAAATGGTTCAAGGAGATGGAATACCCGGATGCACATTCTATTTGCCTCATCGTGAAGTTGTAAAGCAGGATCGAGTAACGACTAAGACGAGAGTTGTGTTTGATGCTTCGTCTCACGCTATTGGCTCACCATCGTTAAACGATTGCCTTCATCCTGGTTCGACACTCAATGTTGACCTTTTGGGACTCTTTTCAAGTTCCGGAAACATAAAGTAGTTTTCACTGGTGACATCGAGAAGGCATTTTTACAAGTTGCACTAACCGAAGAAGACCGTGATGTTACTCGATTCTTGTGGCTTAAAGATGGCAAATTGGGTTCCGGAACTACTGAGAAGATTGTTCTGCGGATGACAAGAGTCCTTTTTGGGATAAACGCAAGTCCATACCTTCTGGCGGCTACTATTCACCATCACCTAGACAAGTACAAGAAAGATTACCCAGAGGCGTTCGAACTGTTGAAGAATTCGCTTTATGTAGACGATCTCTTGGGTGGAGCTCACGACGAAGATGCCGCGCTAAAATTAGCCCTTGAAGCTAAATTAATCCTTCAAGAAGCAGGGATGCCACTGAGAAAGTTTCAGTCCAATTCAAGAGGGCTTCAAAATCAACTTGGGAACCTTGAAGAAACCGAAATCAAGATGCTAAAACCCGATGGAGTGTCCTTAAAAGTATTGGGCCTAACCTGGCAACCTGGCAATGATGAATTTAGATTTGATGTCACAAACCTTTTGGAGTTTCTCCGTAGCCGAGAAGATACGAAGCGCTTTATACTTCAATCGTCATCAAGAATATTCGATCCAATTGGATTCGTTACTCCATTCACGATTCGAGTCAAATGTCTATTTCAAGAAATATGGCAGAGAGGTAAACAATGGGATGAAACTTTTCCCGAAGATTTGAAGCAACAATGGCGAACCTGGTGTTTGGAGTTACGTTACCTAGAAGAAATAAAAATCCCTCGATTTTACGGAGCAACTCAAGGAGACAAACTTCAGTTACACTGCTTCACCGATGCCAGCGAAAGAGCGTACGGCGCAACGATTTATTTCCGGATCGAGAACTCTAATGGAGATGTAGATGTGAACATAGTAATAGCCAAGTCAAGGGTCGCTCCACTCAAGAAGTTAACAATTCCCAGATTGGAACTTATGGGAGCCGTTATTGGGACAAAACTAATGACCACTGTTCGGTCATATTTTGCTAAAGAAAATCCAACGATACATTTTTGGAGTGACTCTACGATAACTCTTTCATGGATCAAGGGCACCACAAAACAATGGAAACCATTTATCAGTAACCGTACAAGCGAAATCCAAAACTCTTACGACCCGATTTTATGGAGACACGTCAAAGGAAGCCTTAATCCAGCAGATCTTTTGACTAGAGGGTTAAATGTCACGGAGCTTATATCGAATGACTTGTGGTGGAAAGGTCCAAAATTTCTAAGAGAACCGGAGGGTGAATGGCCAGACCAACCTAGAGATAACGGTTTCACAGAAGAAGACGAAATAAAAATCGAAATCGAACGAAGACCCAATTCAAGGGATGTTGAAAGTCTAACGGCTATGACTCTTAAAACGCTGGAGACAGAACCACTCCTGAAATTGATAGATTATTCGAACTATGAGAGAGTAGTACGAATAATAGCTTGGATTAAACGATTCCTGACCAATTCAAAACGGCAACAAGGAAACCGACTGAGGGGAACTCTCACCACCGAAGAAATACTGGATGCAGAAAGATACTGGATTAAGAAGGTTCAACACGAATCATATCAAAGGGAAATCATGGCTATCAAGAACAACACACCAATAGCAAAAGATTCGGAAGTATCTGACTTAAAGGGTTTCATAGACGACGACGACCTTATACGGCTTGGTGAGAGACTTCAGTTCTCGAATTTGGACTACGACGAAAAACATCCAATAATTCTACCAGGAGACCATCCGTTTACTCACTTGCTAATCATGAAACATCACGTCGACCAGAAACATATGGGTGTTAGCGTCACGTTAGCTAATCTGCGATCAAGATTCTGGGTTCCAAGAGGTCGGCAAATAATTAAGAGCGTCCTCTCAAAATGCCAAAAATGTAGGATCTGGAAATCGAAACCTCTCAATAACGACACCGCACCGTTACCACCAGAGAGAGTTGTTGCAAACGTTCCATTTGAAGCGACTGGAGTGGATTTTGCCGGTCCAGTTATCACCAAGCATTATGACGCGGAATCCAAGTCCTGGACGCAGCAATCAAAAAGCTACATCGCTCTTTTCACCTGTTCAACTACCAGAGCCGTGCATCTAGAACTAGTTTCCAGTATCAACGCGGAACATTTTATATTGGCGCTAAAGAGATTCATCGGGAGAAGAGGAGTTAGTTGATTATTCTTGTCCGATAATGCTTTGACCTTCAAGAAAACCGATCGGGAGATATCCAAACTTTGACGAACGAAATGAAGGAGTATTTTGGCACTAAACGGATCGAATGGCGATTTATTGTTGACAGAGCTCTCTGGTGGGGTGGCATGTGGGAACGTATGGTTCGGACAATGAAAGAATGTATTAAGAAGACACTGGGTAAAGCGCTTTTGTCATATGAAGAAATGGAAACAGTTGTAATTGAAGTGGAGTCGGTCATAAACTCTCGACCTATCACGTATATCAGCAATGATCATGAGGAACCGATCCCGCTAACTCCATCTCACTTTCTGGTTGGTAAAAGACTGGACGCATTGCCACCACGAATCTTCTAGATGAATGAAATTAAATCCACAAGAGATGGCCTCACCAAGAGGTGGAAATATAGACAGGAGTTGCTTAACCGATTTTGGACAAGATGGCGACAGGAGTATTTACTGGAACTTCGGACTGCTCAAAGGGTCATTCGAACCAAAGTTAATCAGCCGGAACTTAAAATTGATGACGTTGTTATAATACAAGACGACCGACTGCCACGACATCTTTGGAAGATTGGACGTATCACTGATCTACATCCTGGACGAGATGGAATTACACGAGCTTGCTCTGTTAGAAACGTCAACGGCCATATCATAAAAAGACCTTTAAAGTTGATATATCCGATAGAAATAAGATAGAATTAAATAATTTATTAGTCTAATGTTAAAAATAAGTTAAACTCATTTTGGTGGGAGAATGAAGAGAATTCATAAAAAATAAGTTTCTGTTTGAATATGTTTAAAAAATGAACTAGTCGAAAAAGAGCTAAAAAATAATTGTCTTTAATTTCGGATTTTTTACTCTTTTAAATATTAATTTTAGTCGCTTTAAAAAACGATACGAATTTACCTTTGACCGCTGGATTTAAGTTGAAATCAGTTAGCCTTTAGTTTTTAAAGATTGTACCACGCGAAACTTATCGCGCAGAAATAAAATATTGTTTTCCGATCACGTTAATAATTGTGCGAGTACATATATTTCTTCAACTAAATATTATCCTATACCTTTAGATAAATTTCAGTATATTTCGACGATGTATAGTCGGGATTAATTTCAGCATGGCCCATAATAGCACGTTTTCACCATAATTTCTATATGTAAACAACATAGATTACGTTTCACTACAAAAAGAGAGTTTATTAGAACGAGTAATGAAGATTGCATCTGAATCGAGACACAACACGCATATCAAAGTTAATATAAAGCGAGTAGGATGAAAAGATCTCTTCCAAAAGGATAACATTTTCTTTTTGCAGAATATTAAATGGAACTATTTTAAATATTTTTCGGTATTATGATTCTTTTAGTAGTTGTGTAGCTATAAAGTTCTGTTTCGTCTCAGACACACAGATACGCCCAATGTAATAACTCTGCGTGACGTCATCGTCACTCGGAGAGATAAAAACCTGTGTCAAGGGGAAATTAAAGTCATTTTTTACGAATTACTCTAATTCCAAGACATTCCAGAATATCGTACTCTTCAAGAATTATTTTTCAATGATTGAAAAATCAAAATAAGTATGAATTCCTTCATATATTTGGTATAAGGTAGTCGTAAAAATTTTTTAAAATATTTGGGATATTTTTAGGATGCTTCACTATGCAGGTAGAATTAATAGGTCATTTCCCTCTAAGGTCATATCAAAAACCTTTCAATTAAAAACACCATATCAGGTAAAAAGTGTTTAGTAAAGCCCAAAGATGTTTATTCGCACCATTCAAACAGATTTACATTAAAAACACTATTTCCGTTTTAAAAAAATTGATAAGGGTCAATTAACGCCTAAAGGTGTTTATTTGTACCAGTGAATCACCTTTATCTTAAAAATACCTTTAAAGAGTCAACTAGCACTTTTTTACGGAAAAACACCATCCCAGTTAAAAACACTCTAAAAAGAGTATACTGTATAAACGCCTCAAGGTATTTCCGAACACCCATGAAACACCTTTTTTTCTAACAGTGTTTAATAAAGGGTTTATCAAAGTGCTAAGCAAGTATTAGATAAATAAGTAATGTGTGCCAATTTGGTAGCTATGCTTTGTATATGCTAAAGCTTTTATTTCCCACAAACGTTATAAGTCGAAATGTGAATTTTGAGATTAAGATCATACGAGTGGTATTTGGCGAGCCACTTGCATGAGCAACAGGCGCGGAAATGGACGACGAGTACAGCGCAATTGATCTGAATATTTCTTACACAACGACTCCCAGATCAAACTTCTATAAATGGAAGTAAGATAATTTTATTTCATATATATAATATTGCTACATTTGCTAAATGTTGGTTAAACATGAGACATTGTTTCTTAAGAAAAGCTTCGAACCTATTGGTCATTATCACACCTCGTATTTCATTAGTTACCATAGAGAAAAGATAAGTTATGGTATCTTTCACGTCTTCACCAAAATTATTATAACAAACCTGAGTACTCCGGGTTGCGAGTCCAGTCTTATTTCGGCACTACGGATGTCGCTTTTGAAAACCTGTAGCGAATTTTGTTAGTCTCCTTAAAACTAAACAAACAGACGTTGTTTTAACTAACAGCTACAAGTTAAATGGCCGGAAACTCGCGTCAATTTCACTATTGGGTTGAGCGAGAAAAATATTATAAAATGTTGTCTAGGGGTTTTGTGTGTAGGCTTAAACTAGTAAAAGGGTCCGAGTTGAATTGCCAATGAACCATAATATTTAATACCGACAAATAACATAAAACAATGCAAGCACACAAATAATGTTAAGCGCGTGAAACTTCCATGGAAGAAACCATTAAAAATATATTCATGCGTTTCAATCCAAATAAGGATTTTAAATATTTTGTTTCAATAGATTTACTGATTAGCCCCAATACGGGTGTAACGGTTTAATTTTAGAACAAAGCCGTGCTTCAGATAGAGATAAATGTCGCTAAATGTGTATGGCGGCGACTACCTGTCCAGCAGGTCATCCCCTCTCAGTACACAAGTAAAAGCTTAGTTATCGAGCATGGATCCTAGTGCCCGAAAACTTGGTGACCAATATATCATGTTTGACAGCTGAAGCCCGAATTTACAATAAACATGTGAGATCTGGAGCTGGTTCAAAACTTAGTATCTCTTATATTTTCTCAAAATAATTATATACTCGACTATTTTTATATATTTTAACAAAAGAACCTTACAAACCTCTATTCTCTAAATTTCCAGCGAATTTTTAAACCCAGCAAAACTTTGAAATTGAGGGATTAGGTTATAAAATTGATAATCTGGAATTTTTTCGAATCTTAGAGAATCGTTTGTACTTCTAAATTTAAAATATAAAATAAAGTTTTTTTAATGACATAGGAATGTCACAACATGAAATATTTTACACAGAAATATTACAACTTGAAATATTTTACACAGAAATATTACAACGTGAAATATTTTATCACAAAAAATTTATAATTATAAATAAAATAGTGCGACATTTTAAAATGGCAATATAATTGTGTTACATTTGAAATATATAAGTAAAATAGTGTCATATTTTGAAAATATGGATAAATTAGTTTTAATGTGCACTATTTTATTCCTAGATTTAAAATGTTATAAAAAAATCTGAGTCAGTTTTGTTTGAAGTAAGTAAGAAAATCCTTGTTCTGTTGTAACATTCCTATTTTGAAATGTGATAAAAAGCTTACTAGAAAAATTAAAAAAATTAAAAAGGTTTCATTCATAAAATCGTCATTTTATATTTTAAATTTAGAAGCTCAAACAATTTCCCCCAAAAAAACTAATCATTCTTGATTTTCTATTATCTACAGGGCCGTCGAGAGACTTTGCGGGCCCCGGGAATGGTTATGGGTGGGTGGGGCCCCTAGAAAAATATATGGAGGGGCTATATAGGTGCACAGCTGTGGGTCCAAAAAATAAGCACTCCGTGCACTCGCCAAAAGCACTCCAAACACGCTTTTCCCGAAGCAACTCGGGCACTTTTAAGCCCTGGTATATTAGTTTTGGTTAAAGGTAAAAATTCTGAAATTTCATGAACTTATAGAACTTACTGGGCCAAATTACAACTTTGTACGTAATATAGTTTACGAAATAACTTAAGTCAAATTTTATTTGCTTTGACTGACCGATCATGAAAATTCTAAGGTACATGTGCATAGTTCCTAATTATTATTTTCTAAAGAAAGTTCCAAATTTTTAAGGACCCAAATTTGCGAGTCAGGAGACAATGACCGACTGAATCTGGTATTTGGGCACGTCTTTCAGTTTCTAGCAGAACACTCAAATATTGCGCTAACGTACGCAAGCTGCTCGCGCTATATTTTTCCCGAGCGTCTGATAGCGCATTATTAGAGTGGGCTATGGTACCACTAAATAGGCTCCGTCCATCGCCGAGTAAGAGGTGACCTAGGGTAAGCTAGAAGGAAGGTATACCTGCAAAAATAAGTGAGACTCTCTGTTATGACTTAATGATTGTCGGCATTAACGAAAGGGCCTTTTGAATATACTAAATGACTTTTATCTCCAGAATTGGAAAAATAACTCATTTATCTAAAGAAAACGGGTGACCTGAAAGTTGTCATAAATTTATAACACGCGAAAAAGTATTTACCATAAATATTGAAATATTTTCCTCTAATAAAGTCTATTAAAACATGAAATGCTTAGGTTTAAGACAAACATTATAACCTTTAGCTGTAACAAATCGATGCTAATTAAATTAGAACAAATATTGAAAGTAGCTCTGACCTTTTTAAACAGACGCTCTCGAGCAATGTAACAGTTTATCACGTACCCCGAACGCGTTGGAAGTATCCCAAAGATTTGCTCGAGCTCTGGAATCAACGCTACCGGTTAAGTAACGTCAAATAAAATCCAACGGTAAGTTCATCAATTTCTGGCAATGTATGGCAAACCCGCTTCACTTCGTGTATAGCTGAAAATCCCACAAGTGTCTTCTAATGCGCGCGATTAACATTAAGTGATAAGAAAAGGCCGGAATTGCGTGAACCTTTGGTGGAAGTCCTACCATTTAGAGGTCAGATGTTCCTCGTAAGCCTAGTCGACCGCCGCGTAAATCTTATCCCTATCGATGATAATGGATTGGAAGCAAACGACATTTTCAGGCACACTTGATCAACGTTACCATGAGATTTTTCAAAGAGTTTTAAAACAGCTCCTCTTATCCTTTTTGAACTGCTTTTTATTGATCTTCAAAGCGAAAGAGCCACAAATTCCGAGAATGTCAGGCCTGATAGATTTTATGATTTTCAAGGGACCAAAACTCGCGTACTACGCATCGTAGCTTCATCTCGATCCGTTTTTCCTAATTTAGAATGACTTTGCTAGTGTATCACGGAGTTCAAACCGTATTAGCTATATCATTCTATTTTCAATATGATGCCAAAGCGAAAACAAGGTAAGGGCAGACACTTGTCATTCGCTGAGGGTTGGGCTCTAAATCAAACAGCCCAAACGTTTCGATTTACATTATCCAATTTTTAGCTAGGTGTAGTTGCGATGGTGTTTTATCTGTGGGTGTGTGTTTGTAGCTAGGGGTAAACGAAACAAAACAGTGGATAGAACCGATTAAGGAAAGATCCGCTACCACGTTGGAACTCGTAATGTGAAAAAATTGCGAAAGAAAGTACATTAGAGGTATGATATGAGTTTAAAGCAGTTTTCCTGACTTCGGATGAACGGAAAACATGTTAAGAAAAATCCTCTTCAGGCTCTTAGAAGAATTGGGAAAGAAACAATACTGGTATCGTCAAAGCATTCTCCCTGTTATATTGCGACAACCCTCAAATTTTAGTTTAATTTGATGGACAGCTGTATTGAATTCGATAGATTTGAGAGCTTTTCAAACTAAAATACTATCTTTTTCTCTAGTTTTTGGGGTTAGCGAGGGGGAATTGGGAGTACTGGCAAGATACCTAGAATGAGAGGTTTCAGGCGGAAAGATCACCATTTATAAAGGCTGGGTTGGTTGGCCAATTGCGAAGCCTTGTCCACTCGACTCTATTCATTACTCTAAAAGATCTGTCACTCTTTCACGCCTACGCAACGAACATAACATGCAAATATTATTGTAGGAAATATACATAGTTGGTGATTATTTACTACGTGCTCACTCACTTGTATTTTTCGAAAGATGTTCTAACTTCGCAATTTGACTTACGACGAATAACCGATTTCTTTAAAATTAAACAAATTTATATTCCAGTGTATTAAGAATGAAAAACATAATTTCCTTAATTCTAAAACTATTTATTATGCAAATGCTGAGGATAGCATTGTTTCTTATTTGGTTGCTAAGAGCAACGAAAACTTGTTAAAATAAGTCCATTAAGCAAAATTTTACCAAACACTGTCACAATATTTTAATCAAGTCATTGGAGCGTTCATTTTAATCGAAAATGCTTTTAAAAGAGTTCATTAGTGAATAGCGAATAATCTTGGAGGAGGAAAGTTTGATTCTGGAGCAGCAGAGTGGGCAGCCTTTTGTAGCTGCTTAAAAATACGAGAATATTTTTCGCGGTTAGGACGCAACCTCTCGATGGAAATATGAAAGTAAATTAGTCCTGAATTATAGAAGTTCTTTTTGATACAACCAAGTCGCTCCTTAAACGTATGCTCAAAATAAAATCAGCGCTTTCAGAGTTGATTTTACGTCCACGCATATGAAGGGCTCTCGTGTTAGCCATATAGTGTATACTTCTCCAGAATCAAACTTTCCTCCTCTAAGGGAGAATGATTTTAACAGGAAATAAATGATAATTTAACCTCAAAAGCAAAGCAACTGGACGTAAACAGACGCGTCCATAATAATAACGAGCTCCAAAAGATAGAGGCAAACGCATTCTAAAATTGAAGGCATTTCGTGCAAACATTATTATCGACTCGCATTGATTCCACTAAGAGTGAAAAATATTGCTCGAGAATATTTGTTCATTTAGCATTGACTCTAATAGCGGACTGTAGGTTTGATTTGAAGCTACTCTAGAACTGTCTATGTCCCATTAGCGTTGCGAACTTTAAGAATAGAGTGTTTTATATATTTTAATTTAAAATACTTCAGGGAATTACAAAGGGGCGTTTTAAACCAGAACAGTTAACGAAATACGGACCAAATACTTTTAAGGAGTTAGGGAAATAGACAAGAATTGCTCCATTACTACAGGATTGCTTCGTGGTAATGCAACACGCTCAGTATAGGACTCAGAACTGAAGATAGAATCATGGATTTCAGATTCTCGTTGTTATCTGTAGGAAATTAAAAATTTTAACTGACCAAGGGGTGAATTTAGGCAATTTCTATATATATATTTATTTTTTCGGCTCAGTATGACAATTTCTCGAACTTGTTATTGACGAAAGGAGATATGTCTGTGCAGTATCCTCTATTGACCATTTTCCGATTTCATTATATTCTATGTAACTTGCGAAACGTAACGTACGTCCAGTTTTATATATAATAAATACATATATTATATCAGAGATAGATTTAATATTAGAAATAGGAATGGAGATTAGAAAAATCTGGGCTCGTGTCAAAGTCCCGGACCCCCTACCACGGGACGGAGGAGGGTATGAAAGAAAAGGCGGGAGCGCCATAGCGACAGACGTGAAAGGTATACTCCTATTGGATAGAATCCCGTTGGACCGAATTCAGATTTCTTCAAATGTAGCCAAATTTAAAACAATTTATAGCCCAAGAAGCGATTTTCTGCTGAATGGGAATATTTATATGGAAGAGCTTTCGACTGAATGGGATGGGTTTACACATATAAAATCATAGCGTTTTCCTTGAGTTGCCAAGCTCCAGTAGCGCAATGGATTAAGTGATTTGGATGATCGAAGAAGTTAAGCAGCATCGAGTGCCGTCAGTACTTGGGAGGGAGATCTTGTTACGTTAGGTAAGGTTAGGTTAGGGTTAGACAATTTCAAAAATGAAAGTTATTTACTGAAATTAATTGAAGAATGTGATTTGTGAACATACATATTATTTGCTGCAATATAGAAGTTTAATAAGAATATCAATATTATTGTCTAGTTAGGTTAGGTTAGTAATATTTTATAATTCATTTACGCCTTTTCCAAATAATTTGCCTTTTCCAAAACATTACTGTTATGTTATGTAATGTTAGGTTAGGTAAGGTTTGGTTAGGTTATTTTAGGTGAGGTTAGGGTTAGTAATATTTTATAATTCATTTAATCATGTTACGCCTTTTCCAAAATATTAATGTTTAGCTTCATTGACTTCTTAAATAATTTGCCTTTTCCGAAACATTACTGTTATGTTACGTTTGGTTAGGTTAGGTTAGGTTAGTAATATTTTATAATTCATTTAACAATGCTACGCCTTTGTCAAAATATTGATGTTTAGCTTCATTGACTTCTCAAATCATTTGCCTTTTCCAAAACATTACTGTTATGTTATGTAATGTTAGGTTTGGTTTGGTTAGGTTAGGTTAGTTATATTTTATAATTCATTTAATAATGTTACGCCTTTTCCAAAATATTAATGTTTAGCTTCATTGACTTCTCAAATAATTTTCCTTTTCCAAGACATTACTGTTATGTTAGGTTAGGTTTGGTTTGGTTAAGTTAGGTTTGGTTAGGTTAGGTTAGACAATTTCCAACAATGAAAATTAATTACTAAAATTTATTGAAGAATGTTATTGGTGAACATAAATATTATTTGCTGCAATATCAAGAAGTTTAATTAAAAAATCAATTGAAAAATAGGAATGAAAGGAAAATTCATGATTGGAAAACCGCCCAAATTGTGGTATTCGGTCTAATGGGATTCGGTCGAACAAGACATTCGATCCAATGGGATTCGACCCAATGGTAGACAATCACGTGAAAAGCAATTACGCATTTTCGCTGTCCTCGTCAGGAACGTCATCTAAATGTAGTTTAAACGAGCCAATAAGAAAGTTTAAACATTTCGTTACGTGTTGGAGGGAGGGGCTCTATACTGGGCTATGAGTCGGACTGAAGGAAATACTAACCGTTCTCTATTCCTACTTCTAATATTAAATCTAACCCTGATTATTTATATTAAATATATATTATATAATTTTTGAGATAAGTTAAATGTCGTTATTAATCAGAAGTAAGATGTGTTTCAACAATTTCCCATAATCTTAAAACAATAATCTTAAGCTTTGTAAATAACTTTATCTATCTAAACTATATCATATCATCAAAATGATAAACATACTTTTCTCGGGAAAGAAGATTCGGTGAAAATTGTTATGAATATCGATTTATGGCAATGGTTCTTCATTTAAACAGGTTGAAATGGGTGGATAATAACAAAGCACGTAACGACCTGATTTAACTTAATGAAACAATTTTGAGTGATGAGAAGCACTCATGGGAGAAAGCTATAGTACATGGGGTATGAATACTGAACGAGGAAGATTTAAATTCAATCCAAGTTAAAATATAAAATACTTTCACGATACATGTGTGTAACGTAATTTTCTTTTAATAGATTACAGACGCGGTTGCTATAACTTATTTCCCAAATTTTGGAGTATTGTATCGAAGTCACGTGTCACCAGCTTTGCAAACTGTGTCCTATTGTATCTTAACGTGTGTCAATGATAAAGGAAATCAGGCTGAAAGTCGTCTGGCGATAAAAGGCTTCAACGGAACTATCTGGTTGACGATGATTTCCTGTTTGATCCTAATGGTGCTAGCAACATCCTTTCTCAAATATATCAAATCAACTAGGACACCTTCTCTACGCCGCATCATCTATGAAAATGTTTGGAAATACGTCACTGGTCTCCTCGAAAACTGTTAAGTTCATTAGCATTTGTTTAAGTTGCGCACAAGGATTTCCAGATTAGAAAAATTTAGGCGCTCATATTTTTTCCCAGCGTAAACAGGTCTTTTCATTTGAATTCAGATTCTGATGATGTTGGTGATGGAACTGCCGCGAGAATTCTATTGCTGGGCTGGTTACTTGGCGCAATGTTTTTTGTCAAATGTTATTCGGGATTATTGAGCGGCGAACTACTAATTTCTAAGGACCAACACATCGACAGTATCGACGACATCCTTGGACAACCTCGATTGACACCAATTATGTTGACAAACACACGAATTTATGAGATAATAACAGATGGAGTAATACTTTGAGCTCTCTATTTGCCATTGTAATAGTTAAGGGTTTAAAAATGACAAGCTCAAAATTTAGGCAATAAGTTGATGCTTAAAACATCAAAGACCGATAGTAAACCATTATCTAATTAACTATTGTAGTATTTTGCCGTTTAAATTTAAGTTTTGTCGCCGTATTCTGATATTAGAAGTAAATAACATAAAACACGATTACGTGCCAACTTGGTGTAAGCGAAGAACGAGCTTTCCCCAGAGAATAATTAAATACGTTGGTTATGATTGTGAACATTATTATTACAGAAAACTGAAAATGGCGAATATTCTCGTTTTATGAAGAGAGTCCGGTCGGATAGTCAATACTTGAAAAAAATTAGGCAGTTGTATTTTTTCCCCGACCACTTGTTTGCCAGTGGCGCGGGTGCATTTTTTTACGAAAGGGACAGTACACCATTCTTTCTGTATTTAATGCGACATGAACTCAAAAAATATGATAATGAGTTTTACATCGGGAAAAACAATTACGAAGCCATTGCTATACACTACTTGTTCAACAAGAGAATGCCAAAAAGCATTCTCAACCAACTTGATTATTTGTAAGATACTAAAAACCCCAAATATTTAATGATTATCATTTATGATGGCAGTTTCGCTTCTTATTTCTACAGGTGTTTGCGATTTGTAGAGACGCGACAAGCTACACCTAACAAACGGATTTACACTACGAAAACTGCAGGCAATGTGTTGCTTGAGTCATCGCAGATTGAGGATTTTTCGCCCTTGTCATTGGACTTTCTGTTACGGGCCTTCATTGTCTACTTAAGCGGCATTTCGATCGCCACAGTTGCCATTTGCGAAGCCTCGAACACGATATTCTATTTATTACGCAAACAGATCTGACTCTCTTTCACGTCTATGTAATAAACATAGCATACAAATAATATTACTTTATTAAACTTACATAGTTGCTAATTATTATTTTCTAAAGAAGTTTCAAAATTTTTAAAGACACAGATACGCTATTCAGAAGACAATGACCGATTGAGTCTGAATGAAGTAATCCCTAACCCACTAAAATACTTGTTGTTTTCGAATGATGCAGCTTGATGCTTTAACTTTGATATTTTACCTACGCAGAATAACCCTTTTCTTGAAAATAAAAACTAATTTATATTTCAGTGTATTGTGAATGAAATAAATAATTCTCTATTAATTTTCGCATTAGTTTGTATCTGTAACTTCGAGGCTGAAAATAGTGGATTTGGAAATGTTATGGGTAGCATTTGTTTTATTTTTGGTTGTTAAGAGCAATGAAAACTTGATAGAAATCTCCATTATTCAAACTTTTGCCAAACATTGCCACAATATTTTAATCAAGTCATTGGAGCGTTCATTTTAATCTAAAATGTTTTTAAAAGAGTTCATTAGTGTATAGCGAATAATCTTGGTGGAGTAAAGTTTGATTCCGGAGTAGAATAGTTGGTAGCCTTTTGTAGCTGTTTAAAAATCCGAGAATTCTTTTCGGGGTTGGGCAGCAGTGAGTACTGCCACCTCTCGATTTAAATATGAAAGTAGATGAGTCCCGTATAATAGAAGCTATTTTTGATATAAAAAAGTGGCGCCTAAAACTTATGCTCAACCAGAAATCGCCGCTCTACGAGTAAATATTACGTCCACGAATGGGAAGTGGCTCTGGTGTTAGCCCTAAAGGGTTAACTTCTCCGGAATCAAATTTTACTCCTCTAAAGAATAATGATTTTGTCGGAAAATAAATGACGGTTTAAGCCGAAAAGAAAAGCAAATAGAAGTAAACAGACGCGTCCATAATAATAACGAGCTTCTCAGTGACCAACTGACCATTTACCCAAAAGATAGAGGCGTACTTCATTATGTCAGCTTTCTCAAATCGTAGGCACTTCGTGTAAACATTATTATCGATTCACATTAATCTCATTAGAGTTATTCCACGAACTTCATAAAATTAAGAGTGTTTGTTGATGCTTAAAAATAATTGTTCATTTTGTATCGACTGTAATAGCGGACTGTTTGATTTGAAGTTAGTCTGGAATTGTCTAGAGCCCATTAGCGTTGCGAATAGTGTGTTTTTTGTTAGTTAATAATTTTTCTGAATTTAAAATATTTCAGGAAAAAAATAATGGATGTTTATAACCAGAGAGATTAACCAAATAATTTTAGGGAGTTGGAGAAAATAACAAGAATTCCTCGGAACCTCGAGGTAATGCAACAAGTTCTGGTAAACTGAAGATAAAATCATGGATTTCTGATTCTCGTTCGTATCTGTAAGAAAATAAAATTATTCACTGACCAAGGGGTCCATTAACGCTTTTTCAATATTTTTTTTGGTTTTGGCTCAGCGTGACAATTTCTCCGCCCCGTTAATGACGAAAGGAGATGTTTCTGCGCAGCATCCGGTATTGACCACTATCATATTTCATTACATTCTATGTAACTTGCGAAACGTAACGTAAGTCAAGTTTTATATTAATCAAAACGCGTCTTGGATTTAACCAAGACCTAAAAAGTATCGATAAGAACAAGGTTAATCACTTGACTGAATGCGCAGATATTGAAACTTTTTTTTTAATTAAAACTTACATGCTTAAGAAAGTATGTTCCATCACCCTATTCCATTGAATAAACTTACTTTACTGGTAGTAAATTTTTTCCCTCTCAATAATTTTAAAAATTTACTTATCTCGGGTTTTCGAGCACAATTCCATTCCCCGAAAACATTTTATAACTACATTTATTATCACTTTTAAGAGAGTACGTGTATGACATTGTGTCGTTAATAGGTTGCTAACATATCCCCGTTCATGCCCTGAACGCTCCATAGTGAAACCTTTTGTTAATTTTAGTGCAAATTTCAACAATGGCAGCACATTCAACATGGACGTTATGATTTTTACTCTTGGTTAAACTGACTTATGTTAGTAGACCACTTCGATATGGAAAGACACGGGGGTAAAACTTTGCCTTCCATCTCGCTCGAGTGAGTCGAGTCGATGGAAAGATCATAAATAGAGCAGAGACGGCGAGGGGTCAAACCCCCCCCCTCCCATATGTCCCGATACTAAGGATTGACATCTCTTTTTTACGTAAAAAGGGTCTATAGCAACGGTACGACAGACAATGGTCAAACGGTTCTGCCATGGCGTTTCTATGGTTCGCAAGCAGTAGGGGCGTGCATGATATGCGTAATTTTTTGATTTTCTTTGTTGTAATTGTTAACTTAAGCGTGGTCGTAGCCTGAAAATTATGACTTGGTTATTTTGAAAAATAGCCCGCGTTCACCGAGTCGCGTGATCTACGACGCTGTGGCTCGACTCTGCCACTTAGTCTGTATATCTTCAGGAACAAGGATAATGCATTACCGGTTTTTAAAGGAATATGGGATTTTTAAACTTGTCGCTGCGAATCTTCCTATAGTAAATGTTGTATTTCTAGTAGCCCCAGAGACTTCTGGTAGCACTTTTTATGCATTTGGTAGAACAGTTTTATAGAAATTGAAATGGTAGAAGATATTTATAAAATAAGATTTGTTCGAATATTTAAACTTCAATTTGGTCGAATTATTTCGTAGTTGTCCTATTTCAAGGCGAGGAATGCTCTCAAAAACAATTACTATTTGCTGACGAATACCTTAAAAAGTAATTCACACAGAATTCTCGAGCAGCTTAACGCGTAATTGAGTGGGCTATTGCCTTGGTGACGAGGCCAGCGAAAGACAAGGCATGAGAATGGCACAAGGCGTACTTCAATCAAGGGGGTATACAACTATACATCCTCCTTGTTCGTATCGGGCGCAGCAGAAGCTAAAGCAGACTACCCTAAATCGTTTTGTCATTGTTACGTGTAGTTACTAGTTATAAGGTATTTTTCCACACGAAAACTCTTAAAAGTGATAATAAATGTAGTTATAAAATGTTTTCGGGGAATGGAATTGTGCTCGAAAACCCGAGATAAGTAAATTTTTAAAATTATTGAGAGGGAAAAAATTTACTACCAGTAAAGTAAGTTTATTCAATGGAATAGGGTGATGGAACATACTTTCTTAAGCATGTAAGTTTTAATTAAAAAAAAAGTTTCAATATCTGCGCATTCAGTCAAGTGATTAACCTTGTTCTTATCGATACTTTTTAGGTCTTGGTTAAATCCAAGACGCGTTTTGATTAATATCTGTTACTTCGGTCTTAATTTTTATTAATTTTGCGTACATGTGGTGGTAAATTTATTTCAGTGCTCATTCCCGCATGCTGCAGAAAAGGAAATAGTTTGTCATTCAATAGACTGAGAGCTAGTAGCTAAGGGGACGTCACATCAATATTTTTAATCTTAATTTGAGCTGATGAAGTAAGATATACGAGGGTGTGATGTCATGACAACGATTTTAGTTTGACTATTTCTGATGAACCCAGACCAGAATATACTAGTTGCTTTCAGGCTAATTTTGAACCCCATTTCCAATGTCATTGTGTCAACAACATCTTATTCAGAACGGATATTTCTCTTAACCTTTACACAAGATTCAACATATAGAATACCATCTTTTGTGGTGCTCTAACTTTAACCTAATTTAAGAAAATAAAATGGTAAATTTTTTGTTAAAAATGACATGATTAAATAAGACAACTAGCAATAATTTGGCAATATAATATTTTGTAGTATTTTGGAAAAGATGGCAATTTCATAATAATTTGATATACAATAACAGGAATACATTTAGCCATTCAGTTTTAATGCAAAGGGCCCCTCCTTTGGCGTGTCTTAAAAAGAATTTCTCTTCCGTATAGTGTGGTAGTTTGGCATATTTTATTTTTAGCTCTGTTCTTAAGTACAATCTTAATTGGATTTAGCCATTGGGATAGATGATAAATGATTAGCCAGCATACTAGGGGAGTCTGGCAATGGAACTGTGCTTAGATTTATCATTGAATATAGGAAATACCAGGACCAACAAATTATTTACTAGTATTTATGAAACTAATGGCAACTATTTTACCTTTGATAAATAAAGTCAAATGAGAGTTACAGTAGTTTATTGATGTCAAATAATAGTATTATTTATTTTATAAAATATAAATTGTAACTTTTTAAGGTTATGGCTGTTCAATAATTACTTTCAAATCATTAAAACAATAAATTGGTTTAAGAATATTTTGGTTAAACGCATGATTATTTTATTGGAATGTGCTAAAGATTTATTTTAAAAACACATTTGGTTTGATAATTGCTACGTTTATTTATAGCACACAATTTGGAATTATATTTCCCTGGTTGATATTTATTTATGGTATTCATTATAATTATTTTCCAGTAAATAAAAATTTTGTTTTTCACGTTTAAAGCTAATAGTTGCGTATTTTTTAAAGGGTTTCATTCATAACTTTATAAGGAAAATTATTTTGGACACCAGAAAGGCTTTTGAGAATAATTAGTGATTGCGTCCAAACTGGCAAAAAATAGACCCTAACAGGGAAAAGCTATGAATAACTATAATTAATTTTAACTGAATCTAAAATGTAAGTTTCACTATGAATACATGAGAGGGATTAAAAAAATGTTCAAAGACAGTCATACGTGAAGGTTGGACTTAAAAAAGTGTGAAAAGTTCAACATTAATGTTAGAGCACCAATAATCATTTTGTTAATCTCTCAAGTGAATAATTCAATGATCCAAAAATATTTATACACATTTAATCCTAGGACTGTAAAATTGAGAATATATAATAGCCAGAAAAATAGTAAGCATGGGTTTTAATGTTAAATTATTTGAGGTATAAAAAAGGGAAGGGGGAGTTTGTTAAAATACTGCTAATATACTTAAAGATGCTTTTTAAAAAGGGTAGTGATTTGTTGGTGTAGAATCTGCAGTTTAGCTCAGAGAGTTAATGAAGCGCCTTGTATTTCGTTAGTGACATCTTCAATCCAGTTGATTTTTTCTTTTTTTCTATATTTAATACTATTGAACTAAGATGGCGTTAGTGGTTAATGTCATTAATTGGTAGCTTTTTTTACTGGTTCCATCGCGCTTGGTTTTGTTTTATTGATGTAGAGTCTGCAGTTTAGTTCACAGTTAATGAGGAGCCTTGTGTTTCACTATTGAACTAAGATGGCGTTAGTGGTTAATGTCATTAATTGGTAGCTTTTTTTACTGGTTCCATCGCGCTTGGTTTTGTTTTATTGATGTAGAGTCTGCAGTTTAGTTCACAGTTAATGAGGAGCCTTGTGTTTCACTATTGAACTAAGATGGCGTTAATGGTTAATTTCAGTAATCGGTAGCTTTTTTACTAGCTCCATCGCGCGTGATTTTGTTATGTTAATGTAGAATCTGCAATTTAGTTCAGAGAGTTAATGATGTGCCTTGTGTTTGTTAGCGACATCTCCGGTCCATTTTATTTTGTTTTGATATTTATTACTTTTGAACTCAAATAGCATTACTGCTTAACGTCATTAATTGGCAGCTTTATTTTACTAATTCCATCGAGCTTGTTTTGTTTGGCAAACGTCCGTAAAATAACGTTCATAAGGCGTTTCAATGGAAATTTAAATTGAAGTCCAAGGTGATTAGGCGGTTAATCACAGTTGGGTTTTTTAGAGTTACGAGTGAAGTACTTGAGGTTTAATCGGGTGGTGAAGGAGGGGGATTTGGGGTATTTCACCACCCGCGGACACGGGGTAGTCAGTTCCTGTAGGGTAGGCATGCTGACAAGTCCCTTATTCCCTCAAAACTTTGTCGCCCAGAAGCTTGGCTTACAGGAGTGCGCCCAAACTCCCAACATAGTAAAGTACATAATTTTACTAACAAACCATTGCTTTTCTAAATTTTAATAACGTTGAAGCAACTTTTGTTCAAAAAAGTTTTTTTTAGCAAAATCATATCTGTTATGAACTTCTATTGTGTTGATGAACTTGAAGGCAAGGCTTGCCAAGCCGTTATATAACTATGCAGGGAAATTAAATAATTGACACGTATTATTTGGCCTTGGTACAGCTTGACGTTCTATAGACACTCACTCAACAAATACGAGGGTTATTTCTTTGAATATCTTTGCTGTTTTTAATCCAAAGTCGCTCTCATTCTTTGCATACGCCATACGTCTATAAAGTGTCTGTTATTTCGGCATAGAAGTTGAATATTTATATTTCTTGATCTGTCTATCGAAGTCTTGTGGTGTTGTTTTTTATAATGATGATGTTCATACTTTTTGGCTGTGTAGTTTTAATCTTTTATTATACTGGTAAAGGCTATGATGAATTATCTTTCTGTTGAAGCTTAGCAGCTGGCACGTGTTGATACAATACGCTTGTAGTTGTACGAAAATAGTCTTTAAATTGCATGTTTCAAAGTTGAACATATGAACTGCTCGTAGCATTTTTGTCGAAATAATTTTGTTCTTCGTTATATTAGTTATGTAAAGGGGCGGAGGGGGAGGAGGCGAAAGAAAACTTTACCATTTACTGGCTATTATATGTTCATTTAAATATGAGATTTTGAGGGTCAATTTTTATAAATTATGTCAGGCAACTCTTAGCTTTAAGTTTGAAAACAGTGCTGCTAGAACATGACAATTATTGTTTTGCGCGTGGGTTACCAAAGGGACAATGAAAAGGTTATAAAATTTTGAAGAAAAAAAATTATTCCAAAAGGCTTTGCAAATGCTACCCCTGTTGGTTTTAATCAATGGCACCCGTCACTCAGACTACTCCAGCTGGTGAGAAACACAAAGAGAATATGCAAAACTTCCTGGAATATTAATTGAAAAAAAAAATGTTTTAGTTATTTTATTTACACGGGTAATGTAATATATATATATATTTTTTGGTAACCGCAATTGGGGAAATAATTCTCAAACTTTATAAAAACAAATTATACAACAATAGTAGGATATTAGTTAGTGGGACAAATTAATAAGTTCATATGGCTATTAAATACTTTAAAATAAATTTTTGAAAGTGGTATTAGATTGGGTCGGGTACACATTATTGGTAAGTTATACAAAGAAAAGGTTATATTAATAAATAATATTTAAACACAAAATCTTCGCTACAGGGGTTGAAATTAAAACAGTATGATATTAGATTAAATTAATTTAGTTTATAAAACCTCGTGGACTTATTTTGGAACGGTTTGAAATTGTTAATGCAAAAAAAAATTATGAGCGTCTTAATGTAAAAAAAAATATAGCGTGCTTAAAAGAGAAAAATGGTAGTTGCGAAACTGATATTTAGAGAACTCTTCGAATATATTAATTTTAATCAGTATTTATTTAAAATTTGTGTACGAGTGTCTAAATCTCAGTTCCAAAAATCTGTTCAATGTTAACTAATAATATGAGTTTGTCTCAATAGTAACACCAGCTTATTAAAGAATTATATTTAATCACATAGCATTACCAACAGGGGCTACGTTTTTAACTTGTTTTTATATAAAATACCATTGGGGCAAGGCAAAACCCTTCACTAGAAAATTTAAAAATTAATTCAAGAATCATCGCCTTTTTTCGAAACAATAGCATGGCCCTACAATCCTCCTTCCTCTCCCATTCACGGTTATTATAGTCTGGGCAACATCAAAATTTATCTCGAACCATTGTAAACCTTTAACTTGCTCGAGAATTAACAATTTTACCCAATCATAAATTACTTTAAAGGGAATATGAAACTATTAGTATATCTTTGACAGATATGATGCTCCTTTCTGGTACGAATATTGAAATTTTAAGCTTTACCCGGGGTAAATTTGATATGGATTCTTCAATCACGTTAGATCCTTTAATGTGTCTGGACTCTTTCCAAGAGCAGAACAGTGACGTCAGTCAAGTTACTGATGAATCTCTCCCTTTTTCTGATTATTGCATCACTGACCTCGTACCAGCCGTTGTCTTTTCTCACAAAGTTCACATAATGTCCCTCGGCCAACGATTGACCTTTATGAATAATCACCCCTTTAGTTTTAAAAAGCATCTTGCTCAAAGTGACATTTTGATTTTCAAAACTTGATATTTTGGTCGAAATCTTAACGGGACGACCATCTTTGTAATCGCCACGGAGAAGACACAAAAATACGTACTTCCCGCTGGATATCAATACATCACGCTCTTGTATTTTCGGGTTGTTACAAAATACGCATGGCACATCTGTTAATCTCATCCTTTTTTCTAGAGATTTCCAATCAATTTTATCTCGGTTTTCTAGTGGAAGATTGAAAATGTTGCTTTCAACAATATTCTCCGAATTTTGTTCAACTTGACATTGGGGGCATTTGGTAACGTTTCGCGACTTTGACCAAAAAAGATCTTTTAGAGCCTTGGAGTAATTGGCTTCCATTTCTTGACTTAGTGTCGTCAAGAGCACCATCAAAAATTCACTGGCGTCTTGTTGAACGTTTTGCGTAAAATGATTTCCGACAGCCATTCTCAGTTCCAACCCTTTACGACTGAAACTTCCTTGAGAACTCTCGATGTCGTTTATCGTGTCATGGAGGCAACGTAAAACTGGTTTTTCAACGAATGATCCATTGTAAGATTTAACCAATTCTCTTAATTCCGGCACTAATAAGAGTAGTTGCAAAACGCTATTAGAATAGCACGTTACTTGATCATCGTTAGCTAAACCTTTCAAGGGAAAACTATCCAAACTCTGTTGGGCTTTCCTTTTCTTCTACGGTGTTTCTTCACATCTCACTTCCTCGCCTTCTAAAAGGCTTTTAGATAGTGTAGGCGCACTTCTTTTCCCACCTCTACTTTCTTTCGACTCCGTTATTTCCAAAAAAGGCAGATCTGGCCTATATTTTTTGCGAAGCCTGTTATATTCCATTATGGCTCGTCCATCCGCCTTAATTTTAGTCGGATCGAACTGTAATAGATGGAGTCCGGCTAAGGACGTCACTCTCGATAAAGCGACGTACGCCATGCCCGTTCCAAATAAATTCGGACCCAAATCCATAATGGCGCATTTTAAACTCATGCCTTGGCTTTTGTGTATCGTAATTGCGTATGCCAGGATGACGGGAAACTGGGAGCGCTTAACGTAAATGTTTGTCATGAGCAAAAATTTGACGCAAATTTTCTCAACTAAAAAGTCAGTGTTAGCGTTGTCGTTGTCGTTATTCGGTTCGCGATCTACTCTGAGAAAAATACCAACAACGTTTCCTTGTTCGTCCTTCTTGAATCCAGTTACGAAACCCATCGTACCATTTACAACGCCTTTTTCAAAACTGATATTCCTTCTGACCATTATACGGCAGCCAACGCAAAGAATTAACTCGCTCTCCAAACCGCCCGTTTTGGACGGTTCGTTTTTTAGACTTTGAAGTCTCCTCAAAATGTTTTTATTCATTTTTTTGCCATAGTCAGCGAGTCTATCCTGGCAAGGAATGACTTCAACTTTCTCGCCGTTTTTTCGCAGCATTTCGCCGTTGAATTTTTCGCACATGGCTAATTTAGGCATCAAACAAATTGGGCGAAACCCTTCATTGGACAGTTTAATGAAAAGGTCCATAGCCACCTCGATGTTTTTTCCTCGAGCAACCAATCTACTTTCTAAGGTTGCAACATCAGCTTTAGAAATATTTCCAATTCTAACTCTGCTTAAAATGTCGCCGTAACTTTGGTCGTTGGCTTGTCTAACATTTTGCGTTAGTTCATCGTATTTAAAAAACTTCCAAAGATCACTTCCTCAGATGCAATTGAATCTAAGTCTGGCTTCTTCGGAAGTGATTTTGATGAACGCGGGATTTCCTTGAACCGGAGGCAATTGGAAAAAGTCACCCAAAACAAGGATAAATACAACTCCACCAAATGGTTGGTTCATTTCCCAAAATTCGTTCAGCCTCAAGTGAACGTGAGTCAGTAACACCGACGAGACCATGGAAATTTCATCAATAATTAAGAGTTTTAAATTTCCCAAAGTTTCTTTCATAATGCTCATATTGTCAGAACTTAGGGAATGGTATTCGGCAATACGCCCATGATCTACCGGCAACATTAGTAATCTGTGTAATGTTACGCCATTAACATTCAACGCTGCCAAACCCGTTGGCGCGGCAATTGCCACGCTAGCAGGATTTTGAAAGCGTCGCCTTACTGCGTTGGCGAGAGTGTCGATAAGAAACGATTTGCCAGTGCCACCAGGTCCCGACACAAAAAGGCACTTGTTTCCAGATTTTTCTCCCTCTTGGGAGAAGTGATCCATGATGTGATCATATATTCGCCTTTGATCCGAGTTTAGTAACGCCACATTGTCATCATCAGTCTCGAAATTGATTTCCATGGCAGCTTCCACATCAGCCATCGCGTGTTCAGTTTCGATAACAATTTCTTTCCCTTGTAGCGCATTTTCATCGTCTTCACTTTCGGCCTCCGATACTATGGTTTCTAGCTCTTTCGCCTTTTTAGAAGCCTTCCGTTTCTTTTCAACTTCTTTGGAAACCGACAGCTTCTCGTGATATTCTCTCATGTCTTTTAACACCGAAAGCGAGTTTTCGAAAGCATCGGCGTATGTTTCAAAATCGCCCAATAGCTCAGTTTCGTCACGCCACGGTTTGAAGAGGATCAGTAGAGCGTGACAATACTGTTCTTTCTCCTCCATCGGGTCGTGAATAAAGTGCTCTATTATGTACGGCTTAATTCTCTTTCTCATGAAACCCAGATTGTTTTTCAACTGGATGACATTCGCATTTTTCTCGACACCCTCGGAGCGCATGGCATAATCGTAAAACTGACCAAATTCCCGCAAACTAAGATTTTCCAAGCTGTCAGGACGATTCGGATACTTGTCGTCGACGAACCCTTTTTGGCAAGTGTCCTTGCTTTCGGGGTCAGTTTCCCTCAAACGAGCGAGTTCCTTGTAACCTTTCAAAATTCTCGATCGGTTTTCTTTCAAGTTAGTGTTTATAAATTTAGTGCTGTCAGACTTGTTGAAAAGGTCTTGGCCCAGCATCATATCGAGAGCTTCATAAATTCCTATTTGCTTGCACGTCAAAGATTTCAATCTATAGGCAAATAATTTTTTGGACAAACTTTCGTTGCCTAACTCGGCAAAAGTTTGGTCCATGTCAGCCCGGTCTCCCTTTGTCACGTAAGCCGTAACATAGTTTGCCACTATTTCCGATTTGTCAGCGACAAATTGCAAATCCATGTTGGCTTTGGAAGCCAATAGTAGCGTTGGATTATAATCATTTATTAATTCTTCGTGCTGTTTTCTCGGCAAGTCGTACAACCGTTTCTGCACCTTTTTCATCTTACGGTGACGAGTAACTGATTTAACGGAATTCATAGTCGCTACGTTTGTTACGTTACGAGGGAAACCGTAACGACACACTCTCGATCCTTTTTTAGAATTTTTCACCTTCTTGTAACAACTGGAGGTGCATTTGTGAAATTGAAATTTTTTTACCAGCCGGTGCAATTCTGGACTTATCGATGCGCTTGGCATCGAACACGTGACGTGTTTTTGCACGTAATCCAAAATAGTCTCGGGCGAAGAAGTTCCAATCTTTGGAGCGTCCTTGGCCCACAAAAGCATGTGGTAGTGAGGTAAACCACGAGATTGGTATTCAACCCGCCAAAAATGATGTTCTATCATGCCAAGAACTGGATTTTGCTTACACAAGACAAAGTTGTTTAGCAGCGACCTCACTTTGTTGTGAAAGTGCAAATTTACGCTAAGCGGATCCAAATTCAACAATTCAGCCACCGTCATAGACTCTATTCCTGGAACGTCTGAATTCACTTTTCTCAAGTGATCGTGCAGTTCCATATCATCGTACTCGGCTGGATTAAAAGTTAAAAGCCAGGTGGGAGGACCAAATTCCCGAATCATCGCTAAAACGTTTCTAAGAACTTTATACCAGTAGTCCTTAGTTCCTCGAATATGACCCAAGAAAGTAGCTAAATTACTCTCAAGTTCTTTATCGCCAGATTCAACGCGACTGAGCAAATTTTCAACCCCAATAGGCATGGGTTTTTTTACACGAAGAACGTAGTTCAAACTGCTAGAAATCGCTTTCATTTCGCATTCTTGATAAGAATGGAACAGATAGGCGTAATCTCGTCTAAAAATTGGACTCTTGTTCAAAAAACGGGATAAACGATACTCGGTTTCCGTTATTTTCCCAAATGGTCTATCATCGTGCTTGCCAAAGCGACCCTTAGGGAACAAATGAACAAAGCTCATGTATTCCAAGTTTTTGTCCCAAGTGCTAACTGGCTCGGCTTCGACGCGCTTCATTTGGTAAGCGCCCAGTAAATCTTTCGGTGGTTGAACGTTCACTGGATGAATAGAGTAATGATCGTACAGATCATTGGCTTCACCCTCAGATAGTTTTCGCAACAAAGCCTCGGGCTGTGTTAAAATTTTGTAGGCGTTGCCTGGTGCAAGCCTAGACTGATTTTCATCCTGCTCCTGTATGTTCGAAGCGTTTTGGTCACCTTGGACGTCGTGACTACTATCCGCTGGCCCTTCTGTTTGAAGCGCAGCGGAAGCGCGTGTCAAGGCATCAGATCCATCATTAATTAACGCAAGTGGATCTGTTAGGCTCAGTAATTCTTCGGGAGTCAATGAATTTCCATTTCCATCAATTTCTTGCGTGCCACAAATATATCCCTCATTCATTGTCGAAATATCAATGTCTTTGTAAAAAGGGTTTATCTTTTTCAGCACACTGAATGCTTTCAACACTTTTTCGAGGCAAACAACCTGCTGCCAAACCTTTTTGTCCGCAGTGGGAACGCCGTTCACCAAGATATGCAGTTCGTGATTTTTGGGCAACGTCTTGGGAATCATCTTCAAATTTTTTTCCACTGGAATTGGAAGATAAATTACTCTTCCCTTTAAAGCTTTAACCGTACCAAACTTAACGTTGGAATTGGTTTTAGTGCCTAACCGCACCACAGTGTGGAAGGCCTTCACAAGTTGAATTAAAACTTTCTCGAACATGTTTAAATTGGTGACATCTGGCGGAGGATTGTCAACTGCCAAGTTGTTCAGAAAACATCTAATGGGAACTTTACCCTTTCCCAAATCCGTAGCGCAGTAACGACATAGAAGCATGTCCGCTTCTCTAGCGTCCGAATTATTCATTATCCAGCCAGCTCTTAAAATCAGATAGGCCTCGTTCTCAAAAACAGCACTGTTTACCAATTTTTCTACTGCTCTTAAATCAGATTTTTTCAATAATCTTAAACAGCAGTCGCAGGGCGTGTCGTGAAACTCGTTGGTGTTTAGCATTGCCCGAGCGAATTGATTCTCGTAAAGACTCAAGATTTCACTTTCATCGAGACTCGGCCGAGGAGCGTTAACGCTTCCTTCAGGAGCATCGTTTTGTTCCTTATTTAAATTTTTCCCACGTGTAGCAAGGGTTTTCCTTAATTCCGCCATGACATTCGTCACAGACTCGTAATCACCACTTTCAATTTCAGTTGAGATTTTAGTTAACGCGTTGAGTAACGCTTTGATGTGATAAATATTATTCAGAATATTTCTAATTCCCGAATAGTGAGGAGCCAGTTCAGCGAAAGCACGCAAATAACTTTGGCACTCTTCGCTATCAGCGCAGTAAGCAGTGTGTCCTAGGAACGGAACTATTCTCACCACTATTTCGTCTCCATCTGGCGGTATAGACACGTTTGATTTTTTGCAAAATTCTTTTCTTAATTCGCAAAGGTCCAAATCAGAGTCAAAAATTTTAGTCAAAGATTTTTCATTCGCATTTGCAACTGTGTTTACGAAAGCTAGTACTTTTGCAATGGCTCGAGGTCGAACATTACAAATATCACTGCATTCCCAATATACAGTTTTGTTTTTGGTTTCAATAAACCCACCTTCATTGATCACAAAATTTGCTTTTGGATTCTTCTCTTCAGTTTCAACAATGTTGAAAAGATTCGTAACAACACCCGACTCATTAACTTGTAAAACTAGTTCAACATTACTAGTTGCGTTATTGTTTTTCATGTCAACGATATTTCCCATTTCGTCAACAAACAATTCTTTAGTCGAACTGGTAGCACGGTCTCTCAGAACTTTTCGTACACGACCATCAGAATCCAATTGAAAAATTTTGCCGTAATGTGACTCATCGTCATTTTTCGATATTTTACCATTATTTCCAATCGGATAATAGGTAGTTTCATGGAAATAGGCCTCTTTCATGCTGCTGTGAAGCCTTTTCCCACCCACAACTTCCGTCAAATTGTCACAAGTGACTGACCCTATTTCTTTGATTTTTTTGACAAAATCCTTAAAGTTGCTAACCATCCCTGATAGTTGGGCGTGGTAAGCCGAATATAATTGCCTTTTGAAATGCAATATTCTACCAGCTAGCACTTGGCATTTTAGCTTGTGAGAGATAGACTTCGTGCGTTGTTTTTTAGTCTCACCGTTGAAAGACTCTGACGCCGCCAGTCTTTCAGTTAGACGTTTGACTAGAAACCTTTTATAGCTTTCAGCTATAATTTTTTTGTTTTTCGTTTTGAAAATTCCCGCATTGAGAAGCTTTTTCGCAAAACCAAACTTATCTTGTTTAGTGGGTTTCATATATTTTTTTTTATTTTTTGAGTGGGAACCCACATTAGTAGTGCCACCACGTGGTTTAGTCCAATTTGTTTTTTGCGTAATACCAAGGCCAGATTTACGCGCAACTTGATTATTTGCGTTTTTTTCCTTGAAGTACTCCTTGTTTTTCAAGTAGTACTTTTTAAAGAGAAGTTGTTTATTTTGCTTCTTTTGCAAAGCTTTCCTCTCAGTTTCCAATTTTGACTTAGCTTCTGTTCTAATTTTTCGCATTACAAGGATTTTTTTTTTCGCTTAGCCTCTTCTCGAGTAACCATTTTAAATCGTTAAGAACTGCTGTCACAATAATGTATTTAATAATATATTGCAACGGGTTTTGCAAATATGTTTGTTAAACCCAGCAGTTCACCACGAACCCTTTTAATTTGCAAAGGTACACAAAGAACCCTTTGAATTTGCAAAGGTACACAAAGAACCCTTTGAATTTGCAAAGGTACACAAAGAACCCTTTGAATTTGCAAAGGTACACAAAGAACCCTTTGAATTTGCAAAGGTACACAAAGAACCCTTTGAATTTGCAAAGGTACACAAAGAACCCTTTGAATTTGCAAAGGTACACAAAGAATCCTATGAATTCAAAAGTACACAAAGAATCCCTTGAATTTGCAAAGGTACACAAAGAATCCTTTGAATTTGCAAAGGTACACAAAGAATCCTTTGAATTTGCAAAGGTACACAAAGAATCCTTTGAATTCAAAAGTACACAAAGAACCCTTTGCAAAACACTCAGATGATGTAGGAAATAAAAAATGACAATAATAAAAAATAGGCTTATCATTAATATGATAAGCAAGAAAACTGGAA
This sequence comes from Phalangium opilio, assembly GCF_054372755.1. Lineage (NCBI taxonomy): Eukaryota > Metazoa > Arthropoda > Arachnida > Opiliones > Phalangiidae > Phalangium > Phalangium opilio. The sequence goes on along the minus strand of NW_028324200.1, from coordinate 271,000 downwards.
AGAAAAAATATAATTAAGCAGAAACTTTGTAAGAAGTTAGTTTAAATAAAACCTATTAACCCTTAAAATACTTCTAAATATATAATATATAATTTGAAGTAATATAAATAAGAATATACTGGTTTTTTAAGAAGATAATACGAACCTTAAGCCTGCATCGGAAAGTTGCCGCCTAAAAGTGAACTTTAATAAGGGCAAAGTTCGAAATTGTAAAAAGTGAACTTTAAAGAGGGCAAAGTGCGAGGAGGCGGGGCCTCATTAAAAATCAAGATGGCGGCTGTATCACTTTACTTGTTAGAGTTGGTAGCAGTCATATAAGAAATTTTATAAGTTTTTAACCTACAAATTACATTTAAATCATGGATTTCGAAGTTCGTAAAGTAAAGTTTATTCAACATTTGTAATTCTGTGAAATTTTAGAGTATGCAGAGTTTGTAGAAAGTGATTGAAAGAGATGTTTAGTGGAAGGTGACCAAGTCTTAAAATGTAAGCAAAATACTGTAATGTCAATAAAAGGGCAGAAAACGTTTGAAAAAAAAAATGTATTTGAAAATAAGTTACTTAAAAGAAGAACCACACGAGCTGACATATTTGATGAATGTATCTGTAAGTTTCAAAATATCATGGTCCTGGAAATCTAGACTTTTGGAAAAATGTAAACACTGTATTGGATTGCTTTTTCCTTTTGTTCCTAAACCAAATAATATCTTAGGACTAGATGATTTAAGTTGTACTAAAGTGACTCAACAATGCAAAAAAATAAAGTTGATGGAAATTTTGCCAAAGAAATGTATGTTCCTGTGCCATGATGATGTAAGAGGTGTCAATTGTACACAGAGAACTGTCAATTGAAGAGGTGTGTAATTTTACATTGAAACAGATAGCTAGCGCCTGAAATTCTGCTCTTAATTGCTTTAAACAAGAAAGGTAGATTAAAAGTTGCTCTTAATCTTAATATTTACACAAGTGATGTTTTATCACAGAGTGACTGTAATTAGTCATCAACTAGGGATGAACAAATTCTACAGGATAATGTTAGGTTAGTCCTAAACAATGCTTTTCATCAATGTATTGATGTGATATATAGTATTAATTTGTACACAACCATGCAATGGAAAAACACTTAAGCATTCACAAGAAACTACATCAAATGGGCATAAAAGATATATTTAGAATTTATCAAGCCAAAATTGAAGTTTCAAAGGAAAGAACAATTTTAATATGCATCACTATTGCCATAAGTTTATCATGCCTGTAAGTACACAAATACAGGTTACAACAGGGCATTGCAGGCACATGTGACGTCAGAACTCTTTATAGCGCTAAGATCCGAAGAGAAAAAATTTTGAAATTTCTGTCGTGGTACAGCCACCAAGCGGTCAGGCGATTACTAAATGGTCACATGATAAAAAATCATCCAATGGAATAAAGGAGATTTTTTACGTTTCGTATAGGCAGGCATTTTGGGGGGGGGAATGAATACTAAAGCAACCCCAAAATCTCTCTCTCTCTCTCTCTTTCGTGAGATAGAGGCGGTTTCAGTCCTGAAACATTCTAAAAGGGATAAAAGAAACGCTAGGCTAGGCAGTACAAATTTGTGTTGAAGTAGGCCTTTACATAAAATCCGTATGTTGCCGGGGGAAAAAGCAGAGACGAAGGCTATTCTTCCCTCCCGCGAAAAGAAAATGTTGCCGGGGGAAAAAGCAGAGATGAAGGGCGTTCGTACCCTCCCGCGAAATAATTTATAGAAAGGCCTGTTGAGCTGATAAATGATACGGAGAGAGTATAGGGTTTCATTAAAGGGAGCCAGACAAACTCTATTGCCATAGGAGGAGCAGCCATTTCTCTACTTAGAGGTATGATAAACTTATGCCACCACCCAGCAAAAATTTATAAAAAAAAAATGAACTGATTTGGGTAGATATACATCTAAAAGGTTTTCAATCCCAATTTTAACCCTTTCCCAATACCCGCTGAGTCTGACAAAATCTCCATGGGTCCAGTTGATGACGTTACTGCATATGCACAACAGCACTATCCTATCCGAGCCCAGCGAGGCGCCACGTTCGCCATCTAGCGTATTTTAGAAGAACAATTTGTTGGGGTAAAATTTTATATTCCCTGAAGTTTCCATAACACCCAAAAATCTGGAACCCACACAGCCCTGAAAAACACATGCCTTATAGGGAAAAAAACCAATTTTTGTTTTAAATGTTCTTATTTTTAATTTTGTATGATTTATTAAAAATGTGATGTGAACAGAACAGCACAAAGAACAGAATTTTATATGTATATAATGGAAAAAGTACACTTATTTTAACAAAAACAAATACATTATTGTAAGCATTTCTTAGTTTTGTTACTATATCAGGTTTGACAAATAACAACAAAGAATGTAAATTTTTTCCAGCATAGGTGACAAGGTCCTGGGTATATGTCCCTTTAAAATTTGGAATTTTTTGACCTTCCCAATACCCTGTTGCTTTAGAAAGTCAGGAATAATAATAAGTTTAACATTTCTACATGCTAGTTCTTTAGCAACATCAAAATTACAGTTGGACATTATAGCGTCACCTTTATCTAGTGTTTCTAAAACACCACACTGTAAAAACAGCTTCTTTTGAGAAATATCTCCCGCATAGAGGTTAGAACAGAAATTTATGTGTCCAGAGGGCGTTATTCCAATAAGAGCTTTCATTTTATTAGTCTGTTTATAATTTACTTGCGCTTCTGGTCCTGACAGCTTTTCCAGTTCAAATTCTGCACTATCAATAATTAGTCTCAAGCCAGAGTGCTTTGGTTTCATTTTCTTAACTTTCAGTCCATTAGGTAATTTTGATGTTTGGCATCTTGGTAAATTTGGGATGCACTCAAAAAGAAACAAAATCCATGTACTTAGGATTATAGACACATAGTCTTGTGATAAATTGTATAAATAGGCTAAATATTGTTCCTCAGTTCCCCGCCTGAGTCGTACAAGCGTCATGAAAAATTCTTCCATTGGATTCAGTTTTCCTGGTCCCGCAAATTTCACAACTTTATCAAAACCTTCATCTGTACAATTAGTCACTTGAGAAGAATCTTCTCGAACATAATTTAGTTTAGTACACTCTGGTAGCAAAAGTTGATAATATGCCCAAAACATTTTGAAAGAAGGAAAGCCAGTAAAATATTTGATACTGTTATTGTCATTTATAAATCTCTCAAATGTAAATTTTTTTTTACTTTTAACTGATATGAGGTCAATTTCTTTTCTCATAAGTTCAATTTCATGTAGTGTATTTGAATTATGGAAACATTTTGGAGATATATCACTAAAACTGGCTTCACCTTGGGGTTGCTTATCAACAACAGATAATAGTGGATCTTTCAAATTACAGTCACTTAATGGTTGCATTTCTTCCAAAAAATTTATTTGTTCTTTGATAATTCTATGTGAAAAGGCACATTTTTGTTGAGTTTGACTGGCGTCAGCTAACTTTAATGCATCGGACATTTTCGTGTTTTCAAAAATAGAAGGAACTGCAAATTTTTTAAGGTGTTTGCGACGTAAAGCCCCAGTGGGTAAATAATCGGTTTTCAAAAAATGTTTTGAGCACAGAAGTGAGACTTTAAAATCAGCTGGTTTGGTTCCTAATGCCACAGTTATGGCATGAAACCATTTCTGTTTCATATTCTTATCTTTAGGTAATGTGTGATAAGTGAGCGATGAATCATTGTTTTGGCAATTCTGTATAATACAAGTACCTTTTCCCATGTTCTAAACACCGTGATTATAACACTAACCCAAAAATAACAGTAACAATCTTGATTTACATCTCCTATATTCGTACACAAGCCACTCTGCTGGCTTCACGAACAGTGTCTTTAAATTCATAAATAAACAGTAACAGACCACAGACGTTCACACCAAAGCACCAGCCATAAACAAACGTAAACCAAGGCTTAAGGAATAAATATTTTAAGTTTTCAAAAAGGCACAAAAAATTACTGTTTCCTTTTGAAAATTGTTGAATAACGTTCAGAAAACGTTGTTAACACTATCTAATCCGATATCATGAACAAATTAAATAAACAATTTAGTTATACGAGCGTTTCTGTCAAAAAAAACTAAAAATTTATAGCGTTTTCCTTTGGGTCCTCGCGGAGCCGAGCGCTCCCAAGGAGCAATAAAAATGGTAGTAGTAGTTTCCAGCTTCGTTAAAGACTGTTTTTGAAGAATAGGATCTCCTAGTTTTATTCCTCCATGGGAGCGCTCCGCGAGGACCCAAAGGGAAACGCTATTAATGTAAAGCAGCAAAAACAATCTGATTGGTCGGTTACGAAAGTTCAAGAATCCACCGCTAACTCAGTCGGCGCTAATGACGAATTATTGGCAGCACTGTAAAGCGTCCATTTTTAAAAAATTCACAACGGTCAAAAAACTTGAACGAACCTCATCTAAAGTAAGTTGTATGCAAAAATTATTTAATTTTTTTATACATTTTGAAGGATAGACTTATTTTTAAGAATTTGAATGTTTAATAACATAAGCTAGTTAAAAATGTACTGTGAGCAAAATAATCAATGTTAAAATATAAAATTTGTGAATTTTTTGGTAGATAATCAAAATGTCAGGAATGACTTTCAATGGTGCGGTGAATGGATTGACATTAAATGTCAATTACGAAAACGGAGGTCGCCGAGGAAGAGGTGGTCGTAGAGGTAGAGGGGGTCGCCAAGGTGACAACAAAAACCCTTATGGGCGTGGTGGCAAGCCGCGCACCTGCTATAAATGCAGAAAACCTGGGCATTTCATAAAGAATTGCCCAGAAATGAAGGGTGAAACATTTTTCTAATTATCTGTCCCAGCATCCTTTTTGTAACATCGTGTATTTTTAAGATGGAAACGAACAAACAAAAATGGATGTAGCAACTTTGGCCACAGATGTGGCCAATGTTTTAACTGTCAATGGGGCTCTGGCCATGGAAGAATCGGCTCAGGCAGCAAATAAAACTGTTCCGCCTACAGGTGGAACAGTTTTAGAGGAAAATAAATTACCAAATGAAGGGGAGACAAGCGTTTAAAAATGGAAAAAAAATTTATTTAAAAAAAACTTAAAATGTTTTATTCCGGTGCGGGGGGGGGGGAAGAATTGAAAAATAAAAGGCAATTAGCTCATTGTAATGAAGAAAGTTCCTGTTTCATATAAAGACTTTTTTGTCTTACTTAAACTTTTACTATATTGATAAATTTTTATTTAGCTTGAAAAATAATTAAAATTTTAAAAAATAAACAAAAAAATATTTAAATTGAAATAAAATAAACCAAAAATATTTAAAATGTAATGAAATATATAAATATTTGTAAAATGTAATGAAATATATAAATATTTGTAAAATGTAATGAAATATATAAATATTTGTAAAATGTAATGAAATATATAAATATTTGTAAAATGTAATGAAATATATAAAAATTTGTAAAATGTAATGAAATATATAAAAATTTGTAAAATGTAATGAAATATATAAAAAATGTAAAATGTTATAAAATAAATAAAAAATGTAAAATGTTATAAAATATATAAAAAATGTAAAATGTAAAATGCAATACATAAAAAAAAACTAAAATGTAATAAATGAAACTAAAATGTAACAATAAAAATAAACAAAAAAAAACATTTCGAATGTAATAAAGTAAAAAATATGTAATAGCAATAATAAAATAATATGTTGTGAATACTTTTTCTGTGAACTTCATTTATAACAATTAATCCTTGAAAAACATCAAAAAATTATATTAAAAAAATCAAATTCTATGAAAAATTCAGGAAAATTTCTTCAATTTTTTTATAGAACTTCTTGATGAACCCATATTTAAGAATCAATTAATGAACTGGTCCCGAGGATCAGTAACCCCATGCACTTCTTAAATTTAAAAACTACTCCATGCAATTAATAAATAGGTTTTGAACCAGAGGGATTGTGGTATTTTCATATAATTATAATTATATATAAAGTGTATTATATTTAAGTTATTATAAGGGAACTAAACCCTAATAAAGGCTAGTTTTGATCGCGATGACATTTTTCAGTAAATTAATTTATGCCTAGTATAATATCGCAAATCAAGGTATGTCGTAAAAATTACCAAAATGATACTTAGACTTAATTTTTATCTATGAAAATCGCTTAGCGCCTAGAAAGATGTTTTACCTTTCATTTAAAACCACTTTTAAGTCTAATAAACGTATATTTAATTCTAAAACTGCCTGGACAAAATGGTTGTTTTCAAAAAAAGTTTTTCGTCAAAAGGGCTGATTAATTTTATGGAAATGAAAACCACCCTTAGCAACTTTATTTTTTATAAAATAAAGTAATTAATAAATCTCTTTGAAATTTTAACCACATATTAAGGGCTTGGATTGTAGAATATTTTCAAAACACTTAATACAAATTTACTGCTCTGCTAACCTTAGCAAATTAAACTGTATTTCTGCAAAACAATAATTTCACAACAATAGGATCATAGATTTTTTTAAACTGAGTTATGGACACAAATAATTTATTTATGAATAAATTTTTACCTAATAACAAATGATTGGCATTAAATACAAACTTACGCAAGTATTTTATTTTGGAAAAAAAATTTACTTGCAACAATTAGGGTGGTGACGTCTAATTCGGAACACGTCTAATTCAGAACACTTTTTTAAAAATCGGCTTAAATTTGTTTTGGGGGCTTCAATTCGGAGAAAACGAGGCCTAAAATATCAATGATTCATCGCGAATCCATTAAAAATCATCCCGAGATTGTAGGAAAACATCCCGAGAAGATACGACAATAATTAGCAGAGTACCCAAATTAAGCATATTAAATTAATGGAAATTTTAGGGAATGTCACTGCCATGGCCTCAGCAAATAAGGTTTCGAGAACGACTGAGGAAAGGTACGCTCAGTCACCTGATTTCAAACGAAAGTACCACTCCTTAGCTACAATTTATGACCCTTGGGAATATGGTAGAAAATATATTTCACTCACAATTCCTAATCAAAAAAATATGTCCATTACGTCTAATTCGGAACGATGAAAAATACACCACTTGCCCTCTTGATTACTTGTACTAAACTCATCCTAACCTATAATTATGGTAATCGTGAACCTCGTTAAGTAAAAGATCAAACTTTTAAAGACTGTATAACACCAATGGCAGACTATTCTTTCGCTTCGCGCCAAAACACGGTATTTCCACCGCTTTTTCGCGGCCTCTAAATATTTATATTTATTAACCTCTTTGAAAGTGAGTTTTCTGTTTTCTTAGCCTGTTTACCGAATTAAAACAACCCTGCTCGGATTTGAAACCACCCTTTACCATTTAAAACCACCCTTTACCATTTAAAACCACCCTTTACCATTTAAAACCACCCTTTACCAATTAAAACCCCCCTGTTCCGAATTAAAACCCCCTGTTCCGAATTAAAACCACCCTAGTTCCAAATTAGATACAATTGTTCTGAATACGACGTAACTACAAAGTTTGGGAAAAACCTATTTTCTCACTTAATAATTACATTAAAAAGATGAAAAGGGGCTTAAAATATGCGCAAAGGTTCGATCTACAAGTCTACAAACACAAATAATATCTGCAATTGCCAAAAATACGCTATATTATGTAATTTTAAAAAAGTGTTCTGAATTGGACGTCACTACCCTAACTAATAACAAATGTTTGGCATTAACGAAATAAATAAAGCATAAATTTATAGCATAATACAAAGCAGACTTCGAAGACAGGATTAATGAAATAATATGAGGAAACCAGGATGGGAAATAAGACTGACGGGCACCAGGCGTGGAGTCCGGCTGCTCCGAGCCTCCGGCATGCTATATATAAATTGTTTTGACCAAGGCTTAGAGAAATTAATTCACAATGATTTAGAAATTTAATGATAATACCTACCTTAAAAGCGTTTTGTATTAAAAATAATATTAAGTTTTCGCAACTATATATACAAAAATTGTAACTAATTACTTTCCTATACTTTCGCAAAGTTCATAAACGCTATTTAAGGCGACGATTTAGACTCGACTGTTTTAATGGCGTCAACGTCACAGCGGCATTTAATAAAGCCGGCTTATAGCGCCCTCTATAGGGCATTTCATCCAAAAGGCCTCATGAAGAAACTCTCTATTGTTACGAGGCAACTAAACGCAAAAAAAACGCCAATTTTGGTCTCGCTGATATTTTCTACTAAATCAGTCTGTCCATGCTAAAATATCGCAGATTAGGGTAGTTTTGAAAATTTAAAATTAAACATACTTAAACTTAAATTTAATCAATGAAAACTGGAAAGCGGAAAAACTAAATATGAGGCTTTCGTTTAACACCGTTTTCAAATCAAACAAACGTATAGTTATTGCATTACGGCTACCACCAGATGGTTATCTGTAAAATATTTTCCCATGTTATTTCTATGGGAAAATTTCGAGGTTTTCGTCAAAATGTCTGATTATTTTTATGGAAATGAAAACCACCCTTAGCAACTTTATTTTTTATAAAATAAACTATTAAATGTATCTCTTTGAAATTTTACCCACATATTCAGGGTCCGAATTGTAGTTCTGTGGAATATTTTCAAAACGGTTAATACGGTACAAAAAAAGTTATAACCAATCAAAAAACCATCCTTATACATTAAAGTAGGTATGAGGTCTTATCTAAGAGAGCTATCGCTCTCCTAGAATTAAAGATTTCATATACTTTTGGAGATAAGTTGAAAGTCGTTATTTATCTGAAATAAACAGAGGTTCAACAATTTCCTATGATTTAATCTTTGTTTATTATTTTACATTATACTCGGTCTTCAAAATGAAAAACATACGATTCGCGGGAAAGACGATTCGGTGACAATCTTATTGAATATCGAATTCTCGTAATGGTTTATTATTTACACAGGCTGAAATGGGTGGACTTTGTAAAGGCACGTGACGACATGATTCAACTTAATGAAACATTTTTACAAAATGAACTCCATTTGTGGAACAAAGCCATAATACATGGGATATGAATACTGAACGTTGCAGATTTAAATTCAACCCGAGATAAAATATAGAATTACTTTCACAGTAATTTTCTTTTAATAGATTACAGACGCGGCTTCTATAACCTATAATCCAATCTCATCCGCATTCGAGAGTTTCCACGAGTCACCAGCTTTTCAAACTGTGTCCTATTGTATCTTAACGTGCGTCAAAGATAAAGAAAATCCAGCTAAAAGTCGTCTGTAGATAAAAGGCTTCAACGGAACAATCTGGTTGACGATGATTTCCTGTTTCATCTTAATGGCGCTTGCAACGTCCTTTCTCAAATACATCAAGTCAACTAGAACGCATTCTCTACTTCGCCTTATCTTTGAAAATGTTTTGAAATACATCTCGAGTCTCCTCGAAAACTATTAAGTTCACTCGTATTTGTTTTCATTAGAAATTAGCGTGAATGTTTTCGTTTGGGCACAATAATTTCCAGATTGCAAAAAGGTTTAACACTTTAGTTTTTTTTCTAGCATAAGTATGTTTTCTAATTTGGATTCAGATTCTGGTGATTCTGTTGATAGAAGTACGGAGAGAATTCTATTGCTGGGCTGGTTAATTGGCGCAGTGTTTTTCGTCAAATGTTATTCGGGAACTATTAATTTCCAAGAATCAACACATCGACAATATCGACGATCTCCTAGGACATCCTCGAGTAACACCAATTGTGTATACATTCTCAAGAATTCATCGGATAATAAATATTGGAGTAATACTACGACAGAAATAACTGCCAATTTGCAATTGTAATAGTTTAGGGTTTAAAAATGACGCGCTCAAAATTTGGGCTTAATTGATCCTTAAAATAGTAATCATCTTGACTATTAGCTAGGGTAGTCGTTTCTGTTTAACGTTTTAGTTTTATCACCGATTTCTTTTGATGCAAAGAAAAAACACCAAAAATATGACCCTAAAACCTAGTGTATACATTGAACTAACTACTTTTCTTCTAGAGAGTGAATACTTTGGTAATGAATGAGAACATCAATTTTGCAGAACAATGAAAATGGGGAGTATGCTCGTCCTCAGAAGCGTGCCAGATCGGATAGCCGATACTTGAAGAGAGTTACTGAAGTAGGATTATTCCCGGAGGACGTGTTTCTCAGTACCGCAGTTGCAATTTTTTACGAGAAGAACCTTACTCAGTTCTTTCTGTATGCATTGCGAAATAAACTCAAAAGATATGATAATAAATATTACATCGGGGAAAAAAGGATTATCAAGTTGGTAGTACACACTACAAATTAAACAAAAGTGACTGCCAAGCAGCATTCTCAACCAACTTGACTATTTGTAAGAAATTAAAAACCCCAAATATTTAGTGATTATCATTTATGATAGAAGGTCCGCCTCATATTTGTACAGGTGTTTGCGATTTGTGGAGACGCGACAAGCTACACCTCACAAACGGGTTTACGCCGTGAAAACTGCAGCCCTTATGCTGCCTGACTCATAGCAGATTAAAGATTTTTCGCCTTTGTCAATGGACTTTCTTTTACGGGCCTTCATCGTCTACTTTAGCGGCATTTCGATTGCAATAGTTGTCGACATTTGCGAAGCTTCGACCACTTTTCACGTCAGACGAATGTGTTTGAAGAACAAAACATGTAAGTAACCTCACACGATATATTTGCAATTTTCGATTTTCATTTTGTTAGATTACTTGTCCCTAATCCGCTTGACGGAGACAATGGTTATACGAAAATATGTTTAGTTAATCACGGAATTACACGCTCACAGCGTGGATATGTATAAAAACTAACGTATTATGGTTTATTTATTAATCCATAATTTGGTAGTATCTAAACATATCAACGCTAACACCCTTGCAGTTTTTTAAATCTTTGCCAGCATTATTAATAATGCCGGTGAAGTCCAAATAAATTGTAACTTCGCAACCAAGTCAAACTCACAGAACGTTCGTGTCGTCTCAAGTGTAAAAATATTCTTAGATCGATTGAAGATTTTAGTTTTAAACCAATTTTACTACAATGTAAATAAAGGATCCCGCACATGCCCAACGGAAAAGTGGTTTCGGCCAAAATTCCTAGTAGCAAAAACGTTGCCTATTTAACTCCTTATGGGCATATCCACGTACGATGAAATTCTTTGTTGCTAAGAGCCCTCAAATTTGGACATGAACCCTTTTTCATATACATTTTCAAAGTGCTAAAATAGTAAACGCAGTACAAATTAAATCCTTTTTGGGGTTGTGTATTTCAAGGTGTTAAAACACGTAAATGTTTCTTTGTTGATTTATTGATATAAGTCATTTCTCACTGAGCACATTGCACGTTTCGGCATCATGAGAACTTTGGTCACAGACAACGCTACATATTTCTCAAATCAAGATTTCAAAATGTTCATCGCTCAAAATGGCATCAGTCATAAACTCACTTCTCCCTACCATCCACCCCAATTGGTCAGGTTCGTACAATTAAAGGCGGATTACGGAAAATCGATGGCAGCTCTACTAAAATTACAGACATCTTTAATTCAGGCTTTGACACCTGCACGTCGGGCGTTCTCGAAAGTCGATTGGCTCAAATACTCACGAATCATCGCCGCACACCAGCCGTCAATGACAAATCTCCATATGACATCATGTTCGGCGGTCGCACGATCATCACCAAATTGGACACTGTGTCATCCACGTCTAATTAACGCAGACGCAGAACCGCGCTCTCCAGTCCATCACCAGTTCCCCTCTCCTAAATTCAAACCAAGCGACGCGGTATACGCGAGAAATTTTGGAAAAGGACCCAAACTGTTATAAATGCATAAACTGTAAAAAAATGTGGTGTCTAAATAGCGCCATAATGGTGTTAAAACAATGATCACTATTTGTACACCTTGACAAGTTGCTGAAATAGTACGAAAATAGTGCGATATTTTCAAAACACCATTAGCTTAAACCAATGGTGTAGAAATGGGTTTATAAAATATAATTCTTCAAAAGGTTTGCAAATGTTACCTTAATTATATAAATAACCCTATCGAATACCCCATTAAATGGCGCTCAAATGGCATAGAATTAGTGCGAAATTTTTAAACGCCATTTGCTTAAATAAACGGTGTAAAAATGGGTTGAAAAAGCCTCATTCATAAAAAGGCGCACAAATGATACCGAAACGATATAAAATAACACCTTCGCAAGGCCCATATAAAGGTGTTGAAATAATGCTAAAATAGAGTTATGTTTAGAACACCATTCGCTTAAATAGAAGGTGCAAAAAAGGGCTGAATAAAACCTCATCCTCGAAAAGGTGCGCAATTGATTTAAAATAACACCTTCGCAACTCCCATATAAAAGATGGTGAAATAATGTGAAAATGGAGCTATGCTCTCTAAATTATGGTACCTAAATGGTGTTGTAGTGGTGTAAAATTTATTCTGCACTATTTGTACACCTTGATAAGGTATTGGAATGGTATGAAAATAGTGCGAAATTTTATTAACACCATTAGCGAAAATGAATGGTACAAAAAAGGTCTCAAAAACATCGTTCGATAAAAGGTGCTCAAATTATACCTAAATGGATTAAAATAACACCGTCGATTATACCATTAAATGGTGTTAAAATAATATGAAAATGGAACTAATATTTTAAAAAACTTACACCATTGCAAACCCCTATTTACCCCATTTTAAGTGCTTAATTACCCCATTTCAAGTCCATATTTACACCATTTCAAGTATATATTTACCCATATAAAGTCCCTATATACACTATTTAAAGTCCATATTTACCCCATTTAAAGTCCCTATTTACCCCATTTCAAGCCCTATTTACCCCATTGCAAAACCCCTATTTACATCATTTCAAACCTCTATTTGCACCATTGCAAACCCCTATTTACCCCATTTCAAGTCCTTGTTGACCCCATATCACCCCATTTACTGGAATCATTGTCGAGTTCAGTGGGACTTCACTATCTTTCCTATTGTGCTTTGAAGGCTTTTCTATCATATCAAGCTCGATACATGATTTCAGTTATTGCTCATTCGTAAATATTACATGGCATAATCATTGTTATTTTAATGCTACAGACCGAGATTAATAATAGGTCATAGGATAATAAATGCGGGCCTTTTCGCAAAAAGTTTCTCTATTTTTTTAGGTCCTTGAACAATAACGCTATATTTTTAAGGTTTTGAAGAATAAGCATCTTCCTTTTTCCAAAATATTGCTTGTTTTATAGATCAGGTTAGGGTTAGGAAAGGCATAGGTTAGTTTTGCTTATGTGCCTTTGAGACCTACGGTTCCAAATTTTAAGCATTTAACCTCTTGATAGTAAGCGCATGCATATACTCATATCCCATAATTGCAAAAATTTAAAACAATATCAATAATTCAATTCAATAATGTGTTTATTAACTCTGCATCACAACATACAAAAGTACTTTTTATAGTGGTACAGAGGATTACATTAACAAACTTATTATCGGTGAAAGCGTTTAAAAATGAAAGTTTTGCATATGTCGTTTCTTATAGGCACTATATTACGTTAGAAAATTGATTTTGGGTATATCATTCTATGTTCAAACTTCATAATAACTTAAAAATAACAATTTGCGAATCGCTTTATCAAGGTACATTTTTCCGATTTGAAAACATTTCGTTCTTCTAAACTCTAAATTTTGCTTAATATTTAAAAAAACACAAGGAAGTATTGCTCATTTTACCTAACCACTCAATCTTCATTAGATAATCAGATTTACGCGGGAATCTTCGTGTTCCCGAGAATTGCTATATTTCCATAGGGAACTTTTAATCGTGATAACACGAATCCAAAAATCCGCCAAATTGCGGGGTTTTTAGCCGAATGGAAGACACTCTGTTAATTACCGTAGTTAAATCCACTGGAAATTGGGTCAGCAGGGGCTTGAAATGGCTTAAATGGGGACTTGAAATGGAGTAAATAGGGGGTTTCAAATGGAGTTAATAGGGGTTTCAAATGGGGTAAATAGGGGTTTCAAATGGAGTAAATAGGGGTTTCAAATGGAGTAAATAGGGGTTTCAAATGGAGTAAATAGGGGTTTCAAATGGAGTAAATAGGGGTTTCAAATGGAGTAAATAGGGGTTTCAAATGAAGTAAATAGGGGTTTCAAATGGAGTTAATAGGGGTTAGAAATGGGGTAAGTAGGGGTTTGAAATAGGGGTTAGAAATGGGGTAAGTAGGGGTTTGAAATAGTGGTTTGAAATTGAGTAAATAGGGGTTTCAAAAGGAGTAAATAGGGGTTTCAAAAGGAGTAAATAGGGGTTTCAAAAGGAGTAAATAGGGGTTTGAAATGGCACGTTGAAATGGAGTAAATATGGCTTTGAAATGGAGTAAATATGGCTTTGAAATGGAGTAAATATGGCTTTGAAATGGAGTAAATAGGGCTTTGAAATGGAGTAAATAGGGCTTTGAAATGGAGTAAATAGGGCTTTGAAATGGAGTAAATAGGGCTTTGAAATGGAGTAAATATGGCTTTGAAATGGAGTAAATAGGGCTTTGAAATGGAGTAAATAGGGCTTTGAAATGGAGTAAATAGGTCTTTGAAATGGAGTAAATAGGTCTTTGAAATGAAGTAAATAAGGATTTGAAATGAAGTAAATAAGGGTTTGAAATGGAGTAAATAGGAATTTGAAATGGAGTAGGGCTTTGAAATGCAGTAAATAGGTCTTTGACATGGAGTAAATAGGCCTTTGACATGGAGTAAATATGGACTTGAAATGGTGTAAAAATGAGTTTGTTTTACCCCATAAATGTGGTGCTAACTATATAAAAAATATTTAACACCTTTTTCTTTTCATTTGGTATAGTTATGTGACACACGTGGCGTAATTTTGCCTACGTTTAAGACCATTAATCTAAGTAGGAATATTAGAGTCCAACAGATTTCCCGAGAAAGATGTTAAAAAGCATTATAAATGGTGCATATATGCCTAATATTTCCTTAAATGGCGTGAATTTATCATAAAAAAAGTAATGAATTACACCATAAATGGTGTCATTTTTGGTACCGAAAAAATAGAGCATATATGGTGTAAGAATGCACCATTATTTTTTACAGTTATAGTTTGTAAAATTTTCTTGCAGAACGATGCGTTAAGAAAATGGGATACAAAAGCGCCTTCAGGTTCAGTAGTCGTAAATTCATCGAATTTAAAATCTTCATGTTTTTTGTAAAGGTTGACAGTAGTCCGCAATAAAGGCACATTATGAAAATGTCGAGTTTTGATAGAGCCTTCTGAAAGACCAAAGGTCACTTGAGTAGGTTGAACTATTCACATTTCTGTCATACTCACAGTTTTAATCTTATGTGCGGAATTTAAACTCTCGAATCGTCAAAAATATTATCTTTGCACTCATTTTCGTCCCAGTTTTCATCACCGTTAAATATTTTTTGGCTTTATCAGTTAATAATTCTTGAAAAAAATTAGCAAAAGCAAATCATTGGTTAAATCCTTAATTACTGAATGCGCCAAACAGTGTTGCTCGCTGTATTTTAGTAAAATCAAAAGGATGGCTCGTTTCAATCAATTGAAAGTGAAACTGCATTTACATTGTTGGAGTTTTCATCCATGTCCATTAAATGGCTATTCTAGATTATTTTCTTCTTGAATGTCATTATCATGGGTGATGGCATCATCAGCGTCATCTAAATTCTACTAAAGCGCCGGAGAATTATTTTTCTTTAGAAGCCGTCTAAAACACACCACTTTCTTGAAAACGTGACCACATGAATCAATACTTATAATAATAATAATGACAGTTTGGTTTCAATTTCGTTTCTATGCCTATAGATCCGTCGCCTACTTAAGTTACTATTGATTAGCTCTGGGCAAGCTTATTGCTGTTCACTTAAAGGGACGACAGATGTATTAATCAAAACGCGTCTTGGATTTAACCAAGACCTAAAAAGTATCGATAAGAAGAAGGTTAATCACTTGACTGAATGAGCAGATATTGAAACTTTTTTAATTAAATCTTACATGCTTAAGAAAGTAATGTTCCATCACCCTATTCCATTGAATAAACTTACTTTACTGGTACTAAATTTTTTCCCTCTCAACAATTTGAAAAATTTACTTATCTCGGGTTTTCGAGCACAATTCCATTCCCCGAAAACACTTTATAACTACATTTATTATCACTTTTAAGAGAGTACGTGTATGACATTGTGTCGTTAATAGGTTGCTAACATATCCCCCCGTTCATGCCCTGTACGCTCCATAGTGAAAACTTTTGTTAATTTTAGTGCAAATTTCAATAATGGCAGCACATTCAATGGGGACGTTAAGATTTTTGCTCTTGGTTAAACTGCATTATGTAATAGACCACTTCGACATATCTTAGAGGGAAAGACTTAGCCTTCCAACTCGCTCGATCGAAAGATCATAAATAGAGCAGAGACGGCGAGGGGTGAACCCCCCTATATGTCCCGATACTGACAATTGACATCTCTTTTTTTTACGTAGGTAATTTGGTGGCTACCACAGTTAGGATGTCCTCGATAACTGATTCTAGCGCCACGGAGGCTTCTGTGTTTAAGCGTTGCAGAATCCTTGTTCGGATAGTTTCGTCCTCAGGCCGAGATAACCCAGAGAGAGTAATCAGAATCCCAAACTATTCTTCCGTGAGGTCGCCGAAATTAAAACGTTTAAGCTGCTAATACTTGACTCGGTTGAAATAGCGCGCGTAGTCTTCGTCCAAGCTTCGTTGAATACGCATGGTGTTAAACCGTTCGATGAATAGCGTATGCGTTTTACCGAAGAGCTTGCGCAGGTGTGTAATTGTTTGGTCGAGGTCGAAATCTGTCGGTTCCTTGGGAGAGCAGAACTTGTCATACTCATTGAATGCTTCCATCGACAGCTTGGCAAGGAGACACTTGACTTTAGTTTCGTCATCCAAAGTCGGGGCATTGACATCCAAAGAGTACTGGAACCGCTTAAGCCATTGATCCAAATTGGAACCATCGTCCTCCGGACTGAAAAGAGGAACGTCGATGGCATTGAAACGCGGTGGGCCGACCATAGAATCCTTATCCTGCAAGCCCGTAGTGCGAGGAAGCAGAGCATCCAGTAGCTCGTCGTGACGCTTCCCCGATTCCGCATTCTGCTTGATAAGTATGCGCAAGAGGTCTTCCAGAGTAGACATTACTAGAAGAAGGTAATGTAGAGTTCACGCCCAAGGCCTATATCTCATCTCCGTCGCCACTGTTGAGTTTGTCGGTTACCCAAAACGTTAAACACTTTTACCTCGACAACTCATTATGTAATAAAACAACTTTATTATTAAAAGAGAACAAACATACAACTATCAGTGATCGTGACCCCCGGAACAAGACCCCGATTCTTTAGGGAGTATTAGTTTAAATAGTATAGAATAGGCCAACAAAAAACTATTATTAGATTAACAAAGCTTAAGAGTTACATTCATAAACAAGTTGGGAAAACCAAAATATTACCTCTCCGAGTCAAGAGGACTACTTACAAACTTATTTACCCAAATATGGAAAAGTTTCTTTTTTTTTATGAACAAATACTGAAGTTAAAATTTATGAAATATTAAAGCAGTATACAAAGCATAGCAAATATACTGTAAATCAGACGACATTTTTCATCCAATAAGGATATACTTGTACACATTAAAATCATCCGATGGGGGAAAACGGGATTTTCCTAGTTTGTCAACATGACTGTTAAGGTTACATAACACCAAAGCTTATTTGTGGCTACACGCACTGAATTTAAATGCGCACCATTAAAAGCATGAAAACACGAAGCTATAACCCGATTACGATCAGAGCTTTCACTGATCAGGGCTGCGTTCAGCAGAGCTCACCAAAAAAGACAGCGGGTTTTTGAAAACCTTTATCGGGGAGCTAAACGCTTTTCTCCGGTCATCAGTGTTTCAAAAATGACGCTAGCGCAATAAAGCGTGCAAGATACCAAGGCTTAACAAAAATTGTATGATAACATATTTATAGAGATAGATAAGAACAACTTTTATAATTAGAAAGACTAAGACTAACCTGTCTCTTAAAATCCTCGCGTGATTAACTGGTTTCACGCCAATTAAATAGGAAATAAGAATCAGCAAGAGGTATTTGTAATAATTCCTCCAAGTTCTTTTTCGCCAATCTGAGAACTATGCGTTTTACACGTTATCCAAAACCCGACTATTTTCTTTGGTGACTGCGCTGGCTCAGAGCTGAGCACCGTAACGTCAGAATTCAAAAACAAAATCCCGTTCTGTAGGACACTGCTAACAGCGCTGAGCTCTGCTGAACGCGGCCCAGATTTCCACCATCAACTATGAAATCTAAGCCTGATTATTTAATAGTGTATTTAACTTTCTCACTCTGAACCGTTAATGTCTCTGCATCACAGAAACGAAAACCAAGCGTTTGCTTTTTGGTTTACTATAAAATATTACTAACCTAGCTTAACCAAATATGGGATTTCCAAGTCAGTAAAAATAGTTCGTATTAATAATTTTAATCGTCACTAATTTACCTTTTGAGTATGAACCAAAGAGTAGAAACTGTAAGCTTTTCAATAATCATAAAATGTTTTCGCTTAGGCTTATGCTTTTCATGTCAACAGTTCTTTAAATAAGCTCTAAGTGTATCCTACTATTTCTTTCGTGTGTCTATGCGCATGAACCATCAATCTCGAAGGACCAGAGACTGGGAGATTTTTTCTTATTACAACGTCTGTGCGCAGTGACCCGCCTTTTCGCATGATACACGCACTGCGGTACAACGTAGACAAACGTGATGGTTTTGGGAAGGGTACAAAAAAACGGTTTTACATTTTAATTTCCTTGAATCACTTTCACAATTGCCAAACGAGCAAATCTTAATTTTTCCTATTTTTAATTACATTATTAAACTTTAATTTTAAATAGATTAACATTTAACTCAAGGCTTAACGAAATGAGACCAAGCTGCCATTTTACTTGTTTACACTGTAGTGACTATACCATCTGTCTCCAAGACCTCCTCGTCTGCTAGCTTTATCATTTAAAGTGTTAGTTCCCTAACCACAAACTTAAAATGCCAAAAAAATCCTTTAAATATCGGAGACTTTCGTAATAGAATTTTTTTGTTGTTGTTTAGTGTCGTGTTTTAGGGAAATTCAAGAAGAAACGCTCAACTCGGTTAAAACGATCTACTGAATGTAAAAGGGGTCTGCAACGTCGCGTTAGAAAGGGCAACGAAGAAAATCGATTCAAATGTGATTATGGAAGCACTCGCAAGTCAAATTTAATCGTTCATCAACGCATTCACAGTGGTGAAAAACCATTCAAATGGCATGAATGCAACTACGCATGTGTGAAGAGTTCTTTGATCGTTCATCAACGCATTCACAGTGGTGAAAAGAAAAACCCGTGAACATTGCGAATCTGCCATGTACATTGATTGAAGAGGTGATTGAAGTGATTAACGGAATTAAAAATAAGAAACTGCTAATTTAAATAAGGCATCATCAGTAAAGCATTTCAATCATAACTGGTTTAAGTTGGCCCTTAGGGTAAAATGTCCTAGGACATTTGTGACTCAAAAATCGTCCATAGAACCCATTTAACTTCGGTCATACCATCCTTTCTTTGAACACCCTGTATAATTAGTGAACACAATAGAATTGTAAAATTTGTAGGCTTTCACATCTAATTTGAAATTATAAACACATACCTAATAGCAAAGGTATAAAGAAACTACTGAAAAACAAGGGCTCGTATTAGTAGCCACATCGTACGAGTGAATAGCTCCTCTGTACCCTACCCAAATGAGTGGATAACCACTCCATACCTTACCCTAATGAGTCCAATGCTGATATGATTTACCGTGCATAAAATAAGAGTGAATAGCCCCTTGATAAAATTATTACGCGTATAAATTCACTTGTGCTGTAATTGTAATATTCCGGCGAAAAAGTTTAGAGATTAGTAATGGTTATTTTAAGAATTAAATTCGCCACTTTTATATTTTAACTAATGAAGTCATGTGGAGTATACGACCCTAAAGATACGATGTGGCTAAAAACCCCAAACATACAAATTCAGAAGTATCCGACCCAACAGATAAAAATTCAAAAGTATCCGACCCCACAGATTAGTTCTTTCCGATTATAACGTTGTAGCAAAAAATTACATAAGCGAAATATTTAAAGACCTATGTAAATATAATGGAAAGGTGAAATACGCAATAATCCGTAACATTTCCATTGATATTATTGTATAATGATGTTTATACAGACAAATAAATATTCAATTCACGGTAAATAAGCAAGTTCTAGAAAATTGTTGAGAAGAGTTTTATATTTTTAATGAAAGCTTTGTTTGCAGTACAGATTTACAGCAGCGGTATCAAGTAATTTTAGGGCAGAATTCGTTTTGTTTTGCACACCTTTTGCAATTGAACAATTTCGTTCACGTTTGGATACCCTTTAAACGCTTTTTTTCTTAGAGTGTTGTTTTAAAGCCAAAAACACTTTCGTTTGAATGCCCATATCGCATTCGTTTGAACGTCAAAAACGATCTCGTTAGAAAGCCAAAAAGTTCTTATTTGAACGCCTAAAACGCTCTTGTTTCAATACTAATATTAATACAATCCTATTAGAACACCAAAACCACCATATCTGAACGCTTCATTAGCGCAAGGCGGTTATTCAAAATTGAAATTGAATGGGATAAAGATTCATTTTTGAATGGTAATATATAAGCTGTTAAAAATGAATGCTAGAGTTAAGTTTTGATCGATATGACGGTAGTTTGTTCAACAATGAATGCTCATAGTTGGTTATCAACGCCTAAAACACCTCTTGTTCAAAATTGAATGTCTCTGGTTAAATATGAAAGCGTCAATGGAGGCTTGTTCAAAATTGAACGTTCACTATCATTTTTGAATGCCAAAAGAACGCTTATTTTTACAGTGCACACACTGACACGGCCGAAGCAGAACCTCTCCGTAACATACGTCAATCGGTGAAATAAAAAGCTGGATATTTAGTGAATGGCTATATTTGTAGAGATAAACGAAAAGCGTTTAACTATCTTCTTCGATTTATATTCTAATTTTTAAAATACGAGAGAAAATAAAAAACGGATCGAAGAAAATTCTTTACGGATTTTGAACCTTGGCATTCTTGACTATGATTCATTACTAACTAAACGTAACGTCTATATTAAAAACATAATATTTATACCTGCAAATATTTCAGGAAGAAGTTGTTATTCTGAAAAACAATGGGCATGTTGGGGTATTTGAAGATATCATCGAAGATATTTATGTTGCAATCAATGTCACCGTCAATTTTGTCGACAGGTTCGCTTTGAAGACTTCCATCAAAATGAAAGAGTCGACGAAGGAGGTGGCCAAAATAAACATCTTGCTAGTTTCATACGTGTTCCCCAATAGTCTAGAGGATTAGGAAAACCATCATACACTTCGTGAGGAAGGCATAGAACTTCATGCACAATGAAAAATAACAGAAAACCATAACCCCCTCAACGACATGAGACACTTTATTTTTTGGACTGCAAATATTTCCTATAGAGGCGGTCCCTATGAAAATACCACTAGGGGTTCCTGACGTGAAACCTTTTGGCTATGCAACAAAGATTAGGGAACGTCAAAAAATTACAATTTTAAGTATATATTTCATTATAACACTTTTTGCAGGCTAGTCGGAAATGATTTGGAGTTGCGATCATATCTTAAATTAATTATAATACTCTAATTTATCATTGTGCAAAGTTTCAAGCTTTATCGAAAAAGTGCATGATTTCGTATAAAAATGTCATTTATTCCCTAGCCTACAAGTTGTTGGAGACCCCGACAAGAAAACGGTGTACTCTCGGTACGAGTCGCTTGGTAATCGTCAAGAAATTGAACAAGAAGAGAAAGAGAATGATAATCGTCCACACCTACGGAACAGTAATTTTGGTATAAGAAGACTTCTGAAAATGAAAATATCTACGCACCTCCGGAAGAAATACTTCAATGATTCCACTGAGTGATATTTGGTACTCGGGTTTTTATACGGGGCTTCAACCTCTTGCATGCATGATAATCTAACAGCGGAGCAAATAGAAGCACATGAATGGTTAACTCCTAATTCTGAAGAATTTGTAGCTGTACGCAATATTATTACGAGTTCAACCATTCTTAATAATCTCAGCTATTTTGTTAATTTTCGGTATGAAATAAAATAAAATCTATCATATATGAGAGATTTCTTCTCAAAGGTATAAGTTGTAAGTTTCTAAAATGAAGTATTTTATGTTCAATAGTCACAACGGCCTCCTCGAAAATTTCCATAGCATGGTACTAAAATATGCTAGTAAGCGTTTTGCGTTCAGGAGAGTTGGTAAAGAAACATTATGTAGAATTAGAGTAATGTATTTGCACCTTTTAAATAATTAGCTACGTTTTCTATGACATGAGAGTAAAGTTGCCTGCCATTGATCATAACCACCATACTGGACGAAAGGAAATGAAAACGAAAGATGGGAAAACACGGTATGCTATTTTATATCACAAACCAACTACGAAGTTAATTGTTAACTGTCCATCAAAATCAGAATTGATAGAGAGACACGAAAGCCGTTTCATTAATAAAAGTACTGCGTATTTAGAAGATACTATGAATGTGTAAGACTGATATTAAATTGCATCAATCTGAATAAAATAAATTTGCCATAAAATGTTTTAGTGGTTTTTTTTAATGTTCAAAATACCCAAATCCGGGCAATATATAGTGAACTGAAAATCGTTTCAATAGTATCATGTTGCTTGAGATGCACAAAGTGAGTCTACAATTTGACTCACTTAAATACTTCCTATATCTTTATATAGGTGGCAGCAATATCGTAAGAGAAAACGAAATTCCCACCAAATAATTTAAATAAATAAAACGATATGAATAGGCGCTAGGGGGCAGCACTTCTTCGGACCTTTTTTTCGTGTATTACCGGAAAGCATCAGGGGCAAGTGAGTTTAATGTTGTAGTCAGTTGGTATCGTATACATATTGGGGTTGAAATTATGAATGGACATAAATTGGAAGGAAGTAATGATGATAATATTACTATGTTGTATCGTTGTTGGGATATTGTATACGTGCCTTATTAAATTTAATTAACTTGTTAAATATTAGATTAGATATATAATAATTAATAATGGTATAATTGAATTTTTTTTTGGAATTTTAATTGAATTCCTGAATAGGGAATTTTGATATTATTATTGGAAGACTCCTCTCTTCTTTTATAGTTCATATTTGAAAGAACAAATACAGGGTGTTTCTAGTAAGTCTGCCATAAATTAAGGGGATGTTCTTTGGGAATTCCCTTTAGAGTTGAAAATATAACTCCATTTTGCCACTAAGGACACTGATTTCGAGTTAAGATTGGATGGTGTATTTTATGGATGACCCCTTAAATTTAATTGAGAAACTGATTTAGACAAGGGTTTCTAATTTAATTAAGGGGTTATCCCTAAAACTCTCAAATCTTAACTCATAAACAGTGTCCCTTATGGTCAAAATGGAGATAGAAGTTACATTTTCGACCCGAAATTTATTTCCCAATGAACGTACCCCTAAATTTATACATACATACTTATCAGAAACACCCTGTATAAATACACAACTAAATAAAATTAAAATAGAAAACTTAGATTGCAGAACTAAATTGTTCGTCGTATAGCTTATAGAATAGCTTAGTTAATTTTCAAATCAGATACGGATTCCTTCTCGCCTCTTGAGTCTTGACCAACCACACATGCATAATTATATAAAGACTCCTTATTGAAAACAGTAATCAGCGCTGATAGATTAAGAAAAATATTTAAGAAGACTGATAATATCCATTTTGACGCTAATGTTCTTGAACACGTCTCATTTTCTAATACGGCCCAACCAAGCAACCTCTTTCCCAAATTTCCAACCCCTTTAGGGTCCAATAATACGCAATCATTTCGACTTGATAATTTCTCTAACGAGTCGATTTTACCTAACCCTCTCTTTCACCCCCCACCCTCATCGCTCCTTCCCATAATTTACGGGGTAAAGTCAATTTCTATCCGCACATTCGGCATTTGTAAAGATATTCATTGTTATACGACGTCGCTTAGTTGAAATGTGAAGGTAATAATACCAGTACATGTACTATTAGAACCGTCTTTTATTCCTTTGGTAAAAAGCATATCTTCATACAACTTTGTTATTCCTTCCTTAAAAACATGGCTTGCACTTTGTTTTAAATAAAAAAGCGTTTTATCGGGACGTTGACCTGAGGCAGACACCACTAGCAAAACGATTTTAATAAAAACCTAGTACCAGCCCTGACCTCTGATAACAATGAATCTTCACAAATGCCGAATTTGGGGATATGCACCTTATGTATGGACTAGCCGAGGGGAATGCTGTGGCAGCTGTACGTTTCTATCAGGAAAGATTTCCGCAAAGACGCTTACCAAACCGACTGACGTTAGAGGCTGTGGACAGACGCATACGACAGGACGGACGAATCCAACCGGCTGGACCTCAACCTAGAGGGCAAGAAGTCCCAGAGGCCGTAGAAGTCAAAGTCCTTCCTATTTTCGAGGACGAACCAGGAGCAAGTACCATATTTTCTACAGCCCAGGTTAAACGATGAGGCGTACCTACAATTCTTACAAGACGTTTTACCGGAATTACTTGACGACGTGCCCTTAGGTTTAGTACGATGAATGTGGTTCATGCATGACGGTGCGCCACCACATTTCAGGCTCGCTGTAGGGGCTCACCTTAACGCGACGTTCCCTTTTCGGTGGATAGGTCGAGGTGGACCCGTGGAATGGCCTGCTGGATCACCCGAACTTAACCCGTGCGATTTCTTCCTTTGGGGCCACTTGAAGGATTTAGTTTATCAGAGTGAAGTACCTGATGTGGAAGAGCTTCGTCAACGAATCGTTAAAGCCTGTCAAACTATTCGCGATACTCCAGGCATTTTGCAACGTGTTAGGGAAACGTTTGTTAAGCTAGATTCCCACTCGACCGAAAAAACCCGGCGGAAATCACGCAGCCGACGGTAGAAATTTTAACTTACGCCGGCGTCCAGCGGTAGACCGTTCACACTACGGCTGAATTTTTAGTTTGGCGGTAGATATTTTTGGGTCACGTGGCAGATTTGAGTGGTTTCCACAACATCTCTTTCGCACTCTGAATTTTTATCTTTGTCCCCTTGTCGCTTCGATCGTACAAGAAGGGATATTTTCTAGCCTCCTCACTAAATTCTTTCCAATTAACATCTAATCTCCTTTAACTTAGTTTCATTTTTCTTTCTTGGTGGCATGTTAAAGCTAAGCCTTGGTCAACCACAAAAAATGGCGGCTATAAAATCTATCTCGCGTATGCGTGCGCACTTGAAATTTATGACGTAGTCAGTGAGATAATTTCATTGGCTGAGACACCGGCGTAACGCCGAACACGACCGAAAAAATAGAACCGCGATTCTGTCCGACGAAACCGAAGTTCCGTCGGGGTCGACGCCAAATTTTTTACGTCGAGTCCTAAACGCCGAGTTTCCGTCGTGTTTTCTGCCGAGTGGGAATCCAGCTTAAGGCGTGTTCAAGTTTGCCTTAACGCGGGTGGTAAACACTTTGAACAATTCTTGTAGTAGTTATTTGTTACAGATTAAGAATTAAGAACTAATAAAAAATACATTTACATTGAGATCGTATCATGGCGTTTTCTGTGACACATCAAACACTAACGTAGTGAACAAACTCAACCTTCAATCGCAACCATTTTACTGGGTGCTGAGAAATCTTAAAACACTATGACACTTGGTATTAGCTTTACATTACCTCTAACGCGTAACCCTTCTACTATCTAAAGTTACAGTAGTGTTTCTCAAATTCAAGGCTATAGAAATTGTCTATGACTTCGAAACAAGTTGGGTAATGGCAATAACCCTAACTCCACATTTTGGGATATTTTATCGTTTTCGGGGCAAATGTTTGGGCGGGGGGCATATCTCCGAAACTAAATGTTGTAGACCCCATGTTCGTTGTTACGTTTCACTCAGTTTGGTCCAATAAACACGCTCCTTAATTTGTGATGGACCTTTCAAAAACACCCTGTATATCTAGGTTAATACGTTTGTATTAGTAGTCCTCTTGACTCGGAGGGGTAATATTTTGGTTTTTCCAACTTGTTTCAAGGTAAAAATAAAAATAAACATGACCACAAAATTTGAAATTTACTTTTTTATTCAGGGCTTAAAAAATTTCTTCCTCGTTCAATTCTGATTCGACAGAATTATTTTTGTTGAGCTCACCATTATCTGCTTTCTCTTTTTCTACGTTTTCGTCATTAGCGGACTGCTCAAGAAATTTCTTTAAACCATCATCTTCATCCTGACTTATTTTAGCTTTTCCGAGAAGTTTAGATGTATCTGAATGACAATGTAAAAAGATTGAGAAACATTAATTCGAATTTTTAATACTTGAAACGGACGAAATGTTTAAAAATGGCTTGAATATTTTATGCTATCTCAAATAAAGCTATTCCACTCGTAAAAAACGTTACTTATATTTACGACTTACAGTAATTCTGATGCATTTTGAGTCTGATATTTTGCAAACAAGCAAAATGTTACCCATAAGATCAGAAATCCATTTAATGGCCAAAAACTCAATATGGAGATTATTACGTACTTTTCAAAGAACTGCGGTAACTCCTTTTCGACAGCTCTGTCAATGTCCGACGACTCCACTGGTGGTGACGAAACCTTCCTAAAAGTTTATTTGTTTAAAAAAAACATTATCATGCAATTTATAAACACTGAAATTAATTTATAACTACTCATAAGTAGTAGATCAAGGAGCACGAATAAGGAGAGTCGGAGTAATCAAATTCTCCGACAGCCCCCTTTCAAAATCGGTACCAGTGCAGTGGCTCTCTAAATGAGTGCCGCACATTTCGGCGCAAGAGAGAGGGGGGAGGAAAATCAGAGAAGAGTGTTTTGTTCGTGCTGACTGTGTAAATTAAGCCAGGGTTTACTAGACAGTGTAGTTAAAGTTTACAGTACATTGGACCAGTGCTCTATAGAAGGAAATGTAACCAAAGAGGATATAACGAGGGGAAGATAAGCAAGTCATTTTGGAGTTCTCGCTTTTCTGTTTTATTCACTTCATATATTTTTTTTCTAATATCCGGTTTACGACATTTCAACCATTAAAAGGGCAGAGAAGGATTCGCGTGCACATCGGAAGCTTAGGGGTACACTTTCAAAGATTACTGAGACAAGCCTTCTACTCCCCATTTTCATAACCTCTTTGGTGTAACCAGCTGGTTGACTTTTCTACTTTTATTTCCTTATATTCTTGTCGTTCAACACATTTAAAAAAACTCAACCGTTCTTTTCACCGTTTTTGGGGTGTGCTACGGGTTCTAGTGGTAGAAACGGGCAACCATGATAATTACAATTTGTTTAAAACCATTATCGCAAGCATTACTGTAAAAGTAATTATATCATAAGATTATAGGATATTTTCCATAAG
Source organism: Phalangium opilio (assembly GCF_054372755.1). Classification (NCBI taxonomy): domain Eukaryota; kingdom Metazoa; phylum Arthropoda; class Arachnida; order Opiliones; family Phalangiidae; genus Phalangium; species Phalangium opilio. The sequence goes on along the minus strand of NW_028324200.1, from coordinate 243,381 downwards.
TATGACACTACCTGTACTTCGTAATGCTAGAGACTTACTGAGAGCTAGTTTGAGAACCACGCGAAAATTGACTGCACGCGGTTTTGAAGTCCATCATCTTACTTAATCTGAAAGCACCTCAGCAGGCGTTGCTTTACAAGAATCTATGATGTTTCATCTACGTCACTTCATGACAAGCTCTCAGTAATCAGTGACAAACTTATGGAACATGTCTTATGAACTTATACTATACAAAGATAATGTAAAAACATATTTTTGTTATAAATACCAATTATATATCTTCTACGAAAATTCCCAATAAATTTCCTTTTCGACCCAACACATTTTCTGGAATTCTATTATTTTGAAAACCATTTTAAATTTAGCATCTTATTTGAAAATATAACACCAATAACCTGCTTCCGTCCAAATAGCAATAAGCCCTTTTCGGTACGGAATAACTGCCAATCGACATTTTTATGTCCGTGCATGTTACTCACAAATTGTATAGAAGAGTTACCGATTTCAAAGGGTTTTCGTAAATGTGGTCTACTTTGTTATACGATAACGCATCAATCAAAATTTGGGCCGGAATACCATGTAAATAGCCGAAGCCAGCAATCATAGGTAATTAATGTGGGCAAATTACAGTTTTATTAAAAAGTCTCGAAATATTTGGTGGCCAACCACTAGCAAAATAACCAGCTAATATTTTTACAATATTCCATGGATTGTACTTAGCGAAAAATGAAGCCTTTCCGCTATCCATCTTAAATTCTAATAAATTTAAGATATTCAATTGACGAAAATTGGTGGTATTTTTAATGCTGAGCCTTCGAAATGAACTAGGCCCATCCGTGTAAGGGAACGAGAATATTTTTTTAACTAATAAATTTCGCCGTGTTTTCCCGCTTGGGGGCGCTTTTAGTACCGTAAAATAAACATAAGTTCAGCCTCATGACTCCGTCGACTGTTAGAATATTAGGGCAAGGTATAGACGTAGAGCGGTGAAGCCGAGGTCGCGGATAGTAAAAAAATGTTTTCGAAAATTTCCGAAGACCTTTATTAAACAATCATTCCAAAGTAGTAAAGGATAAAAAAGTTAAGGTTAAAAAATGAAAGGCTATGAACGGGTAAATAATTCTCTAATGGTATATAAAAAGTGTGAATTAGCAACTTCAAGAAGTTTTTTTACTAAAAAAACAACGAGTAAGTCGCACTTATTTTAGCTCCCGTTAAGCCTCGGCTTGACTGTAAAACGTTTCTAAACTGACTAAGGCTTAGTAAGTCGATAATAAATTTTAAAACTTTAAAAGCAATTCTATTTTAAATGAGTTTCAACATGGTTTCGTTTCAATAATTAATTGCCAACGGACATAGTTTCAAGTGAAGAAATAAATGGTTTTGAAATAGTGAAATAAATCTCGCGACGTGGTAAGTAGGCTTAACAATTGGCAAATCGTCTTCAACACTCAGATTACTGAATTGAAGTATACTGAATTCGCGTTGCTGTATCGGAACAACTTAAGACGATCATGGCACCATATGGTTTCCCCTGTCCCAAGTGTAAAGGTAATGTGCATGGTAAGCAAGGAACTTATCAATGTGCGTACTGCCCAAACAAGGTGCACAAAACTTGTCTTGATATTACGAGCGACACGGACCAGGATTCAAACGCATTTAGTTGCGGGGAATGTCAAGCTATAGCTAGTCATGTAAAACCAGCTACTCCCTCAAGCAATAATTGCGGCCGCATCTCAGAAGGCAAGTTAAAACTTTCACTTTCACAGCCATTACCAAACGACAATAAAAGCAAAATCACAACTGTAAAATGTAACAATATAAAGAAGATTACGGAAAACACTGCAAAACCAGCTGGAAAGGCCATAACTGATCATCTAACAAGTATGCTACCAGGACTTATCCGTGAAGCACTAAAGGAATACATATTCACGGCATCGACCATAACAAAAGAAATTCAGTCTATGAAAGTTGAACAAGGACAAATTATAAATGAAATATGTTGCCTCAAGAATATAATAGGACACAAGTCAGACAATACAGATAATAATACCCAATATCAATACTGTATGGACATAATTGGGGCGCTCAGGAAAGAAATCGCTGTGGTAACCGAACAGAACATAGAGATTGAGCAAGATGTTGAAGTCACCAAAGCACTCTGTTCAAAGATTGATGCCATCTGCGAGGTCCAAAGCAACATTAAAGATAATATTGGAAATATGTTTCACACGGAATTACCAAAGGTGGGAAAAAAAGTGCAAGAAGTCTTTACATTGGCCGAAACAAATCAAACCACTGTAGAAAAGGTTGAAAGGCAGCAATTATCAATAAGGAATTTCTTGAAGGAATTACATACTGGGATCGTAACTCGAAGGACTTCTGAAATCACTGATCAAGAGAAAATGCCAGATGACAACAGAAAACTAGATGATATCCATAAAGGGCTAGGGACCGTCCATAAACTACGTCACACTCTTATGGGGGAGGGGGTTTGTAAGTTTGTGACGGCAATAGTGGGCACCTTCTGAAGACCCTTCCTTGGGAGTGCGCCACCACGTCTTCTTTACCCATAATTTCCTTGGAGGGGAGAATGAATGTTTGTAGGACAATATAGCCTTCATTAAAAACAAGACTTGTCATTGGAAGATGCTCATACTCTTCATATTAGCGTACCTTCCATAAAACTGTTAACGGCCCTGGAAATAAACTTGCTTTGGAGTACCTTCCCGCTCTAAGAAATGGAAGGTACTTCTATGTTAGACAAAATGAGTCTCCTTTTTTCGGGAAAAAGTTCCTCTTTCCTTATTAAAGAATGCAACAAGCTAAGGATGTAGGGTCACCTTTTTTGATTTTGAATACAGTGGTGGGGGCGGAATATTCATTGCCAAAGAAGGGAAATTTTTTAGTGAGTGTGGGAGTATTCATTGCCGAAGAATGGATCTTCACGGTGAGTGTGTGAATAGGCAATGCCAAAAAGGGTAATTTTTTAAGGGGGGGGGGTGAATTCGCATTGGTCAAGAAGAGACCTTTTTATTGTTGTTGTGAAGTCAATGTCAAGGAAATAGGTTACGGCCTTAAAAACTTATAAATCAAAAACGGATAACGTACAATAGGGGTCTTGGTGGGGTTTCCATTTGATTGTAATTTAGAACTTAACGGAGCTATCAGCGATAAGAGTTTGGAAAACTTCAAGTCGCCCAAAAAAGTAATAGAATTTCTGACAATGAACAACAGGCGGCTTTCACGGTGAACTAGTCTTACATAATATAGTGAATACACAAGACATGAGTACACGTACGTTTCCATTAAACTTTATTCATCTGAGATTCGACATTTTTGTGTGTTAATCAAAGAATAATTATATTATTCCATCAATGTCTCAAGACTCACAGGATTGTCAAAACCAGTAAGTTTAATCGGTTTTTCGTATTATCAGGATATTATATGTAATAGTCCGATTGTAAAAATGCATCCAGAGAAAGAAAGGCATAAGGTCACGCCGCCAAGAGGCACCGCTAGAGGTGGCCTGATTTGATAGCCTCCCACATCATACCTATAGTGATCTCGGGTTCTGTTTTGCGTTGCCTCTTAGGGTGAGGGAATTCTACCGACTTGTTAAATTAGATCTCCTTACCGGTGTTACCTGGTGTTCCTTTTCAATTGCAACTTGCTGAAGGTACTCTGTAGCATAGGGCTAACCACCAGCCATCTGTGCATTGAAAAGGGACCCTCCTGTAAAACTACAAGTGTTGCACGATGATAGTGATTCCAAAAACCTTCCATCTATACGTAACGTTTATGGTTTTATGAAACCGAATTCTAGCGCTGCGTGTTGTAGTGAAACGAAATTCGTCAAGTGTCGTAGATGTTATGTTAAATATGCCTTATTCCACTTAAATGTGTCTATACCGAGTCGGAACTGAGGGACATTAAGTTGATTCCTGCGATGTGTTACTTTATGGCATACGCCTCAGCGTGTCCGGTTCTCTCAATAAGCCATATGGCGATATCATTAAATTTATGTCTTGAGTGAAACCGGGTATACCGCTGTTTAACATTTAAACACCTAATATTTGATTTCATGCCTATCTTAACAGATTCCTTGCTATCAGCGGACTGTAGTTGTGACGTAATTCACGCGACACCTTGTTCGTCGCAAAGGAGCGAAAGACCATCTAATTACAATGCTGAGCTTAATGACGACGATTTTCTAAACAAATTTCTGTCAGGAAAGTTTGTTAAAAAGAACATAAGGATCACTTTGTTTATAAGCACAGTTTACCAAAACCTTCAAAGAAAGTGGTGCTCAGTTGCAAGTACTGTGCGAAATGTCTTCAGTCGGATTCTGCCAACAATTTTGAGCGGCATATTTTGGTATATATAACTAATTACTAGTCTAATCAGGTCTCATCCTATGGCATATTGTATCGTGGTTCTCATACATACTAGAAAATAAGGCATAAGTAACAAAATTACACCGGTTCAAGGCCTACGAGATATCTTTAGAGGATGTCTGAATATGTCCCTCAAAACGGGAGAATTTAAAGTTAAAATCGAGTAACATAGTCCACCTCTTTTGGTTTTGGAAGAAAGTACCAACGGCCGTGTTTTGCTTATCAGGGGTAATTTTGGTACTTGTGTAAAGGGGATGTAAATTGAGGTGGCGATTTGTGGTAAAGAGAATAATCATGCTAATTTGAGGTCCACAGGCTTACGCTGTCTCGTCCGTTCTAGTCTTTCCACGTACACACTAGGTAGTGCAAAACGTTTTCGTACAGTGGAAGGCAGATGTTTACATTTGTTTGTATTTTACTTTCTATGGCTGCATGGTGAGAAAATGTCTCGTTTATGCCAAGGTCCCAATTCCATGCAAATCCGCCCGTTCATTCGGTGGAACTTTTTCTAGCAAACTGTACCAGACCTCGCTGGTCAATGTCCCTGACGGTGCGAACGTAACGCCTCGACGATCAACGGTTCAAGAGAGCAATCACGGGCGAATGTGGAAGGAAACATTTGGACGTGGCCTTGTCGTACCGCATGGCGTATACGTTCGTGCTCGATGGTTGGTTGTTTTATCAACGTCACAGACATTCACCCAGTCCCCCAGAATATGCCGTTTAATAATGGATAGTCTTATTGCTGCCTCAATGATGCTAGATTTACCACGGGCGGGAGGGTATGCAACGGGTGCACGAATCCTCCGGAATTCACCTTTAACCACCTGATTTAGTTCAAATTCAATTATTTATCAGGAAAAACATCCGGACAAATTTTTAAAACCCATTCCTAAGAAGAGACCTCAAGACGATTTGCTACCTGATTTTGGAAGGAAGAAAACTAAGAAAGTTAAATTAAGTGACACCGCGCAAACTTCCTACAAAATGGGCATTGTGGACCTTATTTGCAGTGCCGCTCTGCCATTTAGCCTTGTCGACAGTGATGGATTGCGCCGGTTTATGGGCACTGTTGCACCGCACATTAATGTCCAGTGTCGTCGTACGGTCGTACGTGATTTGGGAGATATTGTAAATGAATTTAAGCCCAAAATTAAAGTCAACATTATTTGAGGCCTTTGAATTTGCAATCCATTTCTAACATTAGGTTAATGTTTAGTCTCTTCTTTCTGGGATTCAAGAAAAAACCCTACACATAACACTAGATGTATGGAGTAGCCGACAACGCCAATCGGTTTTGGGCATCAGATGCCAATACATATGTAACAAATGGCAAATGAACAATATTTTGGATGCGTCTCACACTTTCCTGGTAAGCACTCTGGTGAAGCTATCTACGCCAAGATACTAGAAGAGTTGGCTGAAGTTGGAATTGAACCATCTCAAGTATAACTAATACAACAATGTGTAGTTGTTTATTGGAACTAACAATGAAAGTTTTAGGTTTCGTGTATCTGTGTAGACAATGCAGCGTCTATCACAAAAGCCCTAAACATGTTCGAGGTTTTCCACGAACCTTGGCTTATACGTGAAGATGATATGGATTCTCAGGATTCATCAGAAAACGTAGTACTTGACGAAGGTAAAGTTAATTACTTGAGTTGTGCCGCTCAATAAATAATTTGAAATACGATTAATGTCAGCAGCTTCGTGTCTTCTACAATAAATTGTAGTTGTCTTTTATTTATCTTGTAGCTTGGGGTGAGATGGCAGCACGTTTTGATTTCACAAAATTATCCGAGAAATCGCCAGATAAACATTTCATTGCTGAAAACATTGACGATTTAAAGGACTTTGAGCTATATTCAGAACGACTGCTTGGGAACGTAAATACTGTGTTGCTCATACACTACAGCTAGCCATTAACGATTCAATCAAAACCGATGAAGTAGCCAAACCCTTGTTAAGTCGCTTGCAAGCATGGATTAACTTCTTCCGGCGTTCTGCGAAGTGGACTGATGAACTTAAGTCCAAAACCAATGGCATAGACCTTAAACAAGCCGGAGGAGTTGATGGTCCGCTTTATTTTTCGCTCTAGAACGATTTACAATGGTTAGTTAAAACAACCATAGCAGAGAAAAGGACATACTCTTCCTAGAATATGTATACTTTGTAGCCATTAAGTGATAATGAAGCACAAGACAATCATTTCGACTGATCCTAAAAACTTGTAAATCATTATCATTACACAATAATTATACATATGCAGGGTGACCCGGTACCCTAGGTCATACATTTGGGGCGTTATCTATGCTTGTCATAAATGTCCAATGACATAATTACATATCTGGATCGGGTTCCGAGGTATGAGCTCATTAAGTTCAAGAAACATTTGAGCTCCATTCTTGCTGCGATAGTTTGTTATTTAAACGTAATTTTATTTTTGGAAATTCCCGTCTTTGTAGTTCAAACGGTAAAGAGTTTAAGTAATTGACCGATAAACGTGTAGCACTCTAAACGTGAACTATAACTCGGCTTGCTTATTTTCAAGAAGTCTGTCTGAATAATTGAATCATAATGTAGTACTACTGCTCAATGGCACTATCTCATCTGTTCCGTAACTCGGAAACAGGTACAGATAAGTAATTAAGTCCTCAGGCCTTTTGAACAAGTTGAACAAGTACCACACGTAGATTACCCCCCCCCCCCCCAAATTGACAACCTAGCGTATCGGGTCACCCTGTATTCAGGGTGTTTTTCAAAGGTACATGGTAAATTATGTACCGTGTTCTTTCGGTCCAATTGAGTGGAAATTGTCAAAGAATATTGGGTCTACGGAGTTATGGAACTCAAAAACAGGTGAAATTGCCAGGAATGAGGAGAAATAAGGATTTGTCTTAAAAGTATCTTGTTAGAATTATTCGACAATAACAGAAACCTTCGATCTAAGAATGTTTTAGAACATTTCTAGAAGAAATGCATTAAATGGAATTTGCATTAGCTTTTCTCGGCTAATGTTTGGGGTTCCATATCTCCGTAACGAAACGTTGTAGACCCCATGTTCTTTCACAATTTCCACTCAGTTTGAGCTAACGAACACACCAATTACTTTGTGTCGGACTGTTTCCAAAACACCCTCAATTGTTTTAAAAGTTCTCCCATTTCATTATCACTTTCAACGTAGTTTATGTAAATGTATTTTCAGGATAATATGTTTGAGAGCAAGTTGAATGCTTTTTCTAAAGCAAGGAAAGATAAAGTCAAAATAACCTTTGACTTGCCTACGCATGAAGATGTAGAAGACGCTAAGGAAGTAGTAGAACTTTTGCGACCTCTTAAAACCGGAACTGATTTCTTCTAAAAATCTGGGATAATTTCTTCAAGAGTTATTGGGGAGTTGATAACCATTTTTAAGAAAACATACGAAGTTAAGAGCAAAAAATTTGCGAAGTAGCAAAGCGACTTGTTGAGAAATTTAGAAACAAGATTCTACAAAACACTAGATGATCCCACCTATGTACTTGCTTCCCTGCTTGACCCAAACATACCCCTGTAACAAAATCGACGTTGGACCGACGTAGTCGGTTCGAGGTCCAACCAACACTGACGTAAAAGCGTCGGTAAACTTTCATTTCGACCGTCGAAATGTCCTATCCGTTTAAGCGTCGGCCCGACTTCCGGCCATAGAAATTTTGCCAGCACTTTAACCGACTCTAAAAAGTAAGCGTGTCCAGCTCTTACCTTATCAAACAAGAAGTCGGCTTTGTTATCTGGTTATGGTTGGATTATTAATCTAATTGCGGACGGCTTTATCGACTGTTATTTGTCGGATTTATGGCTTGTTTGTGGTTGGCTTTATGGCTTGTTTGTGGTTGGCTTTTTGGCTTGTTTTTGGTCGACTTTACGACTTGATTATAGTAGGCTTTACGACTTGTTTATGGTCGGCTTTATGGCTTGTTTATGGTTGGCTTTATAGCTTGTTTATGGTTGGCTTTATGGCTTGTTTATGGTTGGCTTTATGGATTGTTTATGGTTGGCTTTATGGTCGGCTTTTGGCTTGTTTATGGTCGGATTTAAAGCTTATTTATGGTCGGCTTTAAAGGTTGTAGTTACTGTCTTCTAAACACCACTTTCATCTGGTCTTTTGTCCATCCCACATGGACACCAGTGTGTACTTACTGGCTTCTACTCCTTCATCATCGTTAGGTTTAAGATGTACGCAGCGATCGGCTAGGGTTACAAGAAACTTCCAGCCTCTCAATGGTGCAGTTTCCACCAAAGGTTCACGCAATTGTGATGTTCTTATCCATTACTAAGATTCGAAACATTATGTACCGATTTGAGTAAGACAACAATAGGCGTATGCTTCATTTCAAACGTCAATATTGGTCTAGTCTCTCAAGAATGTTCAATAGTTATTTTTTAAACGATGTAATGCGCAATAAGGTCAATAATTATCGAAGAAAATATATAATATTAATTATATTTATTTTAATGTTTAAGATAATCTTAAACCGTTGATACACTAGTGCACTTTGATAAAAACGCATTTTAGTTGGTAAGGAGTCGAGCAGCCAATATAATCCTTCATTACATTAACCGACTTAAAATGTTGGATAAGAACCGGATTTCCGTTGTAAGGGCCAACTAGACCATAAACCGACGAATCTACTTCGAACCGACTCAAACGCGGAAGCTTCATCATAACGAAATTTGAAATGTTTAGTATTAATCGGTAGGTAGTCGGATATGCCGACCTCTCGACCCTTGTTGTTAATTTGATAAAAACCCATGTTAGTTGGTAAGGAGTTGAGCAGCCAACCTAATCCTTCCTTACACCAACCGACTTAAAATGTAACTATCAGCCAACTCTATTTGTTTGTTCTCACGTCCGACTTCAAAACGGAGCTAGTAACAGAAGTTGGATAAGAGTCGGACTTCAGTTGTAAGTGCCGACTAGACCATAAACCGACGAATCTACCTCGAACCGACTCAAACGCGGAAGAACCTTCATTATAACTATTCTTTTGTATGATCGGTAGGTAGTCGGATATGCCGACCTCTCGTCCCTAGTTGTTATTTTGATAGAAACCCATGTTAGTTGGTAAGGAGTTGAGCAGCCGACCTAATCCTTTCTTACACCAACCGACATAAAATGTAACTATCAGCCAACTCTATTTGTTTGTTCTCACGGCCGACTTCAAAGCAGAGCTGGTATCTGAAGTTGGATAAGAGGCGGACTTTAGTCGTAAGTGCTGACTAGGCCATAAAGCGAAGAATCTACCTCGAACCAACTCAAACGCGGAAGAAGCTTCATTACAAAGAAATCTGAAATGTTCAGTGTGATCGGTAGGCCGTCGGATATGTCGACCTCTAGACCCATATTGTTATCTTTTATTTGATAGAAACGCGTGTTAGTTGGTAAGGAGTCGAGCAGCCGACCTAATCCTTCATTACATTAACCGACTTAAAATACAACTATCAGCCAACTCTATTTTATTTTTCTCACGGCCGACTGCAAAGCGGAGTTGGCAACTGAATTTGGATAAGAGTCGGATTTTAGTCGTAACTACCGACTAGACCATAAACCGACGAATCTATCTCAAACCGACTCGAACGCGGAACACTCGTGTTACTGGGGTAAAGTTAGTAGTAGGAAGTACCTAGATTCGCAGAGATCCAAGATGGAAGCCAGACCCTCATCCATCAGACTCAAACCAAACTTCCAACCAAAGATTGGGCTAAATGCCTACCTGACCAACCCTGCCTTCCACCATGCTCTGCCTCTTTAGGGGTTTTTTACCCATTGTTCCACAAACAAGCTCGGCTTAACCCTCAAAGGCCTACAGAAAGCTGGTTCGACCTGGTTAAAAGGTGACGTCAAGGTTGAATATAGCTTTTAGTTTTGGTTTAAGTTAAGAAGATGATGTCATGGGGGGTTGAAACTAACAGGCAGGAGCTCGGGCTAGTCCGGACTTGTCTGGGAAGTTTGATTTGAGTTTGCTGGATGAGGGCCTGGCGGCCATCTTGGGGTGGTGGCCATCTTGGATCTCTGCGAATCTAGGAAGTTCGTGCTGTTTGACAGTAAGTTCCATGTAATAAACTAAACCAAGGTTATAATTACAAGAATCTTCAACAAATCGAATTCCAACATTTAGTTGATTCGGTTTTGGGCGTTCTTGTGTATTTGTCAGCTGTAATTTAACTTATTTCATAAATTGGTAACAGAGATGCGTGCGCTTTAGGGAAAATTAACCTCTAATGACCAGCATGCGCCTATGGGCATGTTTCTCTGTCTGTTGTTTATGGACTTGTCTATGGTTTAATTTCAGTTAAATATGTGTCATTTGTTTTTAATGTTTCAGGTGAATATACTGTTCCAAAATGGGTGGAAAAGTATCCAAAAAATATAAATGTCCCTCGAGAATAAGGGCGGAAACAGTCTTCAAAGAAGCTGTTTTAAAAGAAAGAATCCGAGAACCCGAAATCAACATATCAGGTTCTTCAATTCCCGATGAACCCTATTGCCCGTTCAGCTCTTTAGGCTTGCCCATTGGTACTGACGCTCCGAGGTCCCCATTAAATGAAACCCACTTGTACAAGATGGAACCCAGGTCGAATCAGCCTGATGTGGCTCTGATTTATTGGAGAACCAAAGAACCCGAGTTCCCCATACTTGCTTCGCTCGCCAAACGATACTTGGCTGTTCCTGCTACATCGGCAGATGTTGAAAGATTATTTTCAATTGCTGGATTTATATTGAGGGCATGAAGAAGTTCACTTTCACTAAAGCACGTTGCGCAAATCCTTATTTATAGAGAGTATAAGGACATCAATGATAAATAAGCCCAAATGTATATTTATAATCTTGCTTCTCATTTCCTTCGTTTGTATAATTTGAACCAATAATAATAACATGTATTTCTGACATTGGAAATGTATTGCGTTAGTTAGTTTTGGATTAAACATTAGACAATGAACCATTGAATTAAAGTGTTTCTAATCTTGTAATCTTGTTACATTTCCTGATGTGGAAAACATAGACAAGCTATATGATTTGACGGAGCTTAGGTTAGGGTTCCGCAGATGTCCTATTAATCTTAATAAAGTTGTCCTGGTCATATGTTTTGTGATATTTATGTAAGTGGGAAAACGGGTCGGGTAAAGTTGACAATACCTAAATTGCAAATTACAACACGCAAACCGTGTTATCAGGAAGAATGAGAACATGGAAGATTTAAATTGCGGAACTAGAGAAACTAAATGGGAGGGGCATGACAAGATTGCACCGAATAAAGAAAGAATATTCACCTGCATTTAGCGTATACTGTCTATCGAGCTAGATTTATACAAGGTGATTCAAAACGCCATGGCCACAGTAATAGGCTATGCAGTTCAGGCTACGCTGGATCCTACATAATCTTTGAGCTCAAGTATCGTTGTCTTATCTCATGTAATTGGAAGGAAATCGACATTAATCACAATCACAAATCATTTCAATTAAGTACCAAACTTTCGTCCCGTTAAAGTAACTTTGGCTGCCATGGAAGGAAGCATAAGCAACATTCTTTAGCCTCTACAAATCCCTTTAATAATTTTTGAAAACGAGTGTCAATTAATTGCTGGTAAAACAGAGATAAGATCCAGTTATGTGCCTGAGGAAAGCAAATGTGTATACGTTAAATTGAGGCTAATTGAAATAAATGAAAATGCAGACTGTGCGTTACGTTCATCTTTAGTAGCTTATTTACAAAGCTCGCCCTTCTTATGCCGTTTTAAATTGGTCGATAATGGGCCCTGGCATGAAGCAACGACATTGTGAAACCCTTAATCCAAACAAACCGTTCTTCTGGAATTATTGCTCCATACTAGCCCTCCATGAGCGACCAATGGTTAAATGCCCGTTTTTCTGGAACATGATGTAAGATCTTCTCTCGTCAACCTTCTATAACTTTAAACCATTTAAACTGAGATAACATTAACATAACCTAACCAGGTTGTCTCAGTTTTAAAAAGAAGGTAGTTAATTGAAGGTACTATTTAATCTACAAAACTTCCCGCCAAGTATTGTCGTGTTTCCTTCTAAAGAAAGTAAGCTCTCCACCAGAAGCAAGCACCTTCTATTTCGTAGAAAGAAATCGTTTCTTCTAAGGAGTAAAAACCTATACTAGTGACGAGGAGCTAACCACCCACTGGTTCCTTTAATACCTATTACGAGCTGAGTGTAATCGTTTTAGCGCTTTCAAGGATAGTGCTTTGAAAGATTATGTGCAATCTATTAGTATTATCAGAGGTTCAATGTGGTCACCGACTACGCTGAATGTCAGGCTCCTCGAGAACTGAAGAACGAAGACACCTTCCAACCCTAGAAATTCTGCCTCTCCGAATTATTCTACCTATTGTTTTCTCGTAACTCTGTAACTCTTATATTCTGAGAGAGCGGTAGCTCTCTTAGATAAGACTTCATACTGCTCTTAATGTATAAGGAGGGTTTTTTGTTTGGATGTAGTTTTTTTTTTGTATTGCATTAACTGTTTTGAAAAAATTCCACAGAACTACAATTCCGGCCCTCAATATGTGGTTAAAATTTCAAAGAGATCCATTAATTAGTTAATTTTATAAAAAATAAAGTAGCTAAGGGTGGTTTTCATTTCCATAAAATTAATCACACCTTTTGATGCAAAACAGAAGTTTTTCCCATAGAAATAACATGGGAAATTTTTTGAAACAAACAAATCGGTTACTCGTGATTTAGAAAAACTATACGTTGGTTAGTTTTAGGAACGGTCTTAAATGAAACTTTACACTATAATCTAGGATCATTTTTCTTGTTATTAAGAAAAATTAATTTTAAGTATGTTTAACTTAAATTTTAAAAACTACCCCAATCTGCGATATTTTAGCATGGATACACTGTTTTATTAGTAAATATCAGCCCGACCAATATTGGCCTTTTTCTACGTATAGTTGCATCATAATAATCCGATTGTTTTTTCTTAATGCCCTTTGGTTGAAATGGCCTATCGATAGTGAGATAAGACTGCTTTAATATTGCCGCCGTGACAATATTACCGTGTTTGTGGCCGCCATTTTTTTAAGGGGGAAAAAATTGAGAGAGGGTCCTTTTTCGTTGTCATTTTCATATTTTTTGAGGATTTGCTGATGGGTGGATTTTAAATATAATTCTAGAGGGCCGGTAGGCCCTTCTAGATAAGATCCCACACCCTCCCGTAATGTTAAATGAAAATTCACAGATTTTCGCCGATTTTCCCATAGGAATAACATGGGGTTTTTGGTGCTCCTGTACATCGAATCATTTAAAAACTAAAGCGAAGTTACGTTTCGGAATACTTTCAAATTAACAAGTAACTATTCAAGGTGTGCCTTTTTCAAGTTTCATCAAAATTAATTAAGTCTAAGTATGTTAATTTAATTAAAAATGTAAGTACCTCAAAAGATTATTCTACAGCAGACGACGCTAATTGTTCATTACTCTACAGTAGACGACGCTAATTTGCCCTTTCACCGCCTTGAAACTTTAACTTGATATTTTTCAATAAATATAACACTATATTTATTAAAAATTTCTTTGGCGGGTCTATTTTTCGTTTAATTATGTGTCTCGGTTGAAATTATATACTTAAGATACCTTTTTAATTTATATTTTAGATGTTAGTTTCGACCAAGGCTTAAGTTGCCTTACTTAGGCCATGGATTTATAATAGAAGCTTACGCTTCATGGATATTTCACTGTAGCCTTCAGTAAGGCATAAGGATAGATGGATCAGTGTTGGAAATAAGGATTTTTTTTAAACTGGACCTGTGGCCTAGGTATTTTTATTAAAACAACTGGCCACGGTGCCACTCACTGTAAACGTACAAGGGCAGTGAACGCAATGTCATGGATAATTGTAATCGTAGAGTGGACTGTAAAAGATACGGATTTGATAGTTTAAAAATCGTGGCAGGATGTTGGTTTTGAAGTTGACTATTAAGCTCGGGTTCTAAAACGAATTGTGAGCCCTATCTTATAAGAATTAGTAGAAGTGTAGAACCATTTTTAACCTCGTCCTAGAAGTGAAAAATTTCGCATTTCAGGCAAAAAATTGTTTTATAATAGATTAATACAAATGCAGACTGAAGGAACAGATATTATATAAAAAAGGACTTGGTTTGCCCAAGCCTGAAAAACAAAACGATAAGAGTTTTTTCCAGTTGACTGAAGCGCGGATATTTTATTTTTCTATATAATTTTAAAGACAATCCGTATTTTACTACTCTTTAGAATTTAATTCAATCTCCTGATTTTACTGGTAATGGATTTATTTCCTATAAATTAATTGAAATAAAAAATTACTTATCTCAGATTTTTCAACAATTCCATTTTCGTAAAATTTTATCCTGAAAAATCTGAGATAAGTAATTTTTTATTTCAATTAATTTATAGGAAATAAATCCATTACCAGTAAAATCAGGAGATTGAATTAAATTCTAAAGAGTAGTAAAATACGGATTGTCTTTAAAATTATATAGAAAAATAAAATATCCGCGCTTCAGTCAACTGGAAAAAACTCTTATCGTTTTGTTTTTCAGGCTTGGGCAAACCAAGTCCTCTTTTATATAATATAAAGTAGGTTTCAAGCTTTAATATAAGCCTAGTTTTCTAATTTTCTACCTTTTTATTGTCCCACAATCTATTCCTAAACTTGCCACTCTTTTTAAGGCGGTGAAACCCGTGAAATTGCGCTAAGCCTTGGTCGCTTCAGCCCCGAAAACAGCTGAAGTGAGAAATGGTGTTTACTAAAAATGTATGCGGTCAGTGTGTTGTTTTTGCCTTTTAATGCTTCTAATCGTGGTGCGCGTCGAGGTTTACGAATCCAATGTGTGTTGCGAAATGAAAATCAAGGGTGGATACTATATGATCTATGCTTTAAAAGGAATTTGACGGCGCCAGTTAAGCAAAATGGTATTAGGCCTTGCCAAAAGTTGACAGATTATCACATGTCAATGATATAAGAAATTGACCCTCGTATATCCTGTGACTAGGAGATGCTTACAAAGTTACTAACCCTCGATTTTGGAAGTAGATACTGTCTAGTGACACTTATAGTAACGATTTAATATTATAAACAGACTACCATCATAAGCCCATATCGTAAATTAAACGATGTTGATATCTAAGCTTAATTGAAATACCAATACCAATTTTTTTATCTACTGAAAGAGATATCTACTTATATTCCAATCAAATTTCTCGCAACATTTCAAATTAACGAATAGAAATGTGCAAATGACCTTTAAACCGATTAATTGGGAAAATTGCTATATTGGTCTCCGTTACCGATCACAGATAGATTTGCGTCCTTCAGTAGTGTTTATTATGCTTGTAAAATGGTAAGCGAAATCTGTGATTAAAGTTTAAAATAGACATGAGCAAAAACGGCTTTATTCATATCAACTCGATTACCGAATATCTAAATTTGACCAAAATTAACAAAATATTCTCTTCATGGTTAAAAATCTTGTTTGAAGCTGCAAGCCATCTAATCCTTATTTACCTTCTTTTGAAAAAAAATAATAGGTTGATACCTCTTTCAGTAGATTATTCATTGATATTTCAGTTTCATTGAGTTTAAAAAAAATTAGTTCCACCATTGGTTAATTTTCAATATTGACCAATCGATAATCACAAATTTTAATAACTAAATTATTAAAACCGGTTCAAAACCATATTAGTTTTGAAACGATTAAATTATAATTTTAAACATATATACTAGTTAATTCCTCGTAGTCGTAGGTAATTAGTTTATTTCCTTAGTGAAATTAATGCTGAATATTATATACACAAAGTAAATAATAAATTAACTTCTAAAATTTAAATGTAAAGTGTGTGCATTATTTCCCAATTAATAAAAGATATCCACCTATTTTCATTCAAATTAATTACTAATTTGTGGATAATGGATAGAAAATGTCGAGCTCTAATTGCGATATAGCTAAAATCAATCCCACTGGCTATTTATAATACAATATAACCTTTACCCTATGTTTACTGTTTTGAATTTTATTTGTAAAATTTAAAACATAAAATAGTATTACAATTTTTTTAATTAAATAATTATTAATAAATTTCAATAAAATAGATACTGGTTAAATACATAACACTACTTTTTATTAAGTTTCAGAGCTAAATAAGATCAAAGACACATATTTAATTGCTCTCATTTCGACACAACTGCAACCGTATAGATTTATTCATTTTATAACATTTCTCATTTCTAATTATTTAAATTCAAAGGGCTGTATTAACTTTTAAAGGTGAAAACCAAGCTGACTTAGAAGTAAAAAAATACCAGGCTGCCAGGCTGTCTCTAAGACTCTAACACAAAAGAGTTGGCCATTCTCGCTTATGAGAAATGAATCCTTGTCATATGCATCTCTGGATTTTAGGAGCTCCAGGACCAGGGTGGGAAATAAGGATATTTTTAAAACTGGACATTGGGCCAGCGATCACCCTGGTCTGGAATAAATAAACTGGTCCATGACCATTGACCAGGGCGCGTCGTCTTCTAAACTAAAGAAGTGGATAATTAAAATAGCTGAGATAATTTCTGGACTCTGGCTACCCTTGAATTTTATTAGTGGTCAACTGGTCCAGGCAATTTTTAAACTGGTCATTTGCCCTGTGCCACCGTTTTATTTCCCACGCTGTCCAGGACTCCCAACTGAAGCAGGGTGGGAAATAGGGATTTTTTTAAAACTAGACATTGGGCCAGCGACCCCCTGCCCAGGAATAAATGAACTGGTCCATGACCATTGACCAGGGCGCGGCGTCTGCTAAACTAAAGAAGTGGGTAATTAAAATAGTTGAGATAATGTCTGGACCAGGGTTGGAAATAAGGTGAATTTTTTTAGTGGTCCTCGGGGACCAGCGACCCCTCATGTTGGAATTATTAAACTGGTCCTTGGGACCAGTGACCCTCGCACTAATTATTATTTTACCGGTCCCACTATAAATTAAATTTCTAAAATGGTGAGAATTAAAAGCACGTAAAGACACAAAAGTAAAGAAGCTGAAAATCCTAATTGATTTTGAATTATTTACTGTAGGAAAAAGTAGCGTATCAAAATTAAAAACAGTTAACTTTTATTTCTTATCACAATTTTTCAACTAGTTGCCACTAAATATCAAATCAACATGTCTAATGATATTTAAAGTTCTTAATCCTTTTCTGAACTATCCTTATTCCTTATTGCATTTTACATAAATTCGGTGGCAATATATCTTCTCTCGCTATCAGTAAGCCAGATCAAAATCCTGTAATGTGACCATGCACTACTGCCATGAATTTATTTATTAATAATAATTTATTTGTTAATAAATAAATTCATGCTACTGCCTAATACGACTACTGACAACTAGTACTGGCTATGGTCTAGACTGTCGACTACAAGAGACTCATTCTAGAGTATAGAGTATAGACGCTAGTCAAGATCAATAGTCAATAGACTACAAAACTTTTGTAGGGAAGTTGTAGCCAAGGAGTACTAACTATCTAGGAGTAGAATTGGTAGAAAATATGTTGAGATAGAAAAATTCTAATAAGGAACCCTGAATTTATAAACTGGTCCCACCGTCTATTTTTTCCAAAAACCATAATTAATAAAGTGGTCCCTGGGACCACTGACCCCAGGTTTTGGAATAAATAAACTGGTCCGAGCAATTAATAAACTGGTTTTGGACTTGTAAACCTGTCTTATTTCCAACCCTGGTCTGGACCCAGGTTACCCTAGAATTTCCTTAGTGGTCCTGTGGACCACTGCTCCCCCTCCGATTTAATTTTTAAACTGGTCATTTTCCCTGTGCCACCGCCTTATTTACAACGCTGAACTGAAGATTTCTTTAGACCGGACCATAGCCTACTCGATCACTCGCAACACGTCGCAAGCTGCTTGCGCTATAGCGCGAGTCAGGGTGGGAAATAAGGGGTACGTTCAGTAACGAAAATCTCAAGGAATTCGCTGTTTTATTGATGTGTGGTTGATGGGCTCGAGACGTCACAGTGACGTAAAATTTAATTTTTAAATCCCGCGCCAACTTTTCGTCTGCCAAGTGTTCAACAGTCAAGCGCTACGTCACGCCATCAAAAAAACCATATCTGATTAGATGGTTTTTTTGATGGGCAAGCGCTGCGCATCATGACGTCAAAACCGGAAACGCGAAAAAGCGTACAGTAGGAAAAATCTCACATCGCTTAGTAAGCGCTGCCATCAAAGAGGGTTACTGAACGTACCCAAGGATTTTTTTAAACTGGACATTAGGCCAGAGACCCTCCTGACTTGGAATAAATAAACTGGTCCGTGACCATTGGCCAGAGCACGTCGTCTGCTAAGCTAAGGAAGTGGATAATTAAAATATTAGAATTTTAATGTGTGGACTCTGGTTACCCTTGAATTTTTTAGTAGTCTCGTGGACCACTGACCCCCCTCCGATTTAATTTTGGAACTGTAACAGGGAATTTTTAAACTCGTCATTTGCCCTGTGTTACCGCCTTATTTCCCACGCTGGCGCGAGTTGCTTTGTGTTGTCGAGTGCGTGATGTACAGTGTGGGAAATAAGGCACTTTCACAGGCCAATAGCCAGTTTAAAAATTAAACGCTTTGGGGTCTACTGGCCCTGGTGGCCACTTAATTAATTCAAAGTTTTCCCCCTCAAGATTTTGGATCATTAAATAAATACTATTTTAATCCCTAAGATTGTCTCGTCTTTGCTTTTATGCTGTTTGCTTGCTTGGCCTGAATTGTGTATGTGGGAGTGGGATTATGGGTGGGTTTCGAATGTCTGTCTACGCTCTACACAGTGTAGAATCTGTAGATGAAGTGATTTTTGCAGTTAGCTAAAGCATGGCTAAAGGGAAGAAAATCTCTCGGTAGTCTTGTTTGGGTCTGGTCTCTAGGGAAAGGCAGCCTGCTGCCTTTGATTGTATTAGAGTCTATGGGAAGATAGCAATGGAGTGTTAACTCCCTCCCTACGGGCCGAATTTTTTAATTTTAGCATTACTCAATAAATACTTATAGTTCTTAATTTAAGACTCCAATATTTTTAAATACCCATAACTATAAAAACTAACCTACTAAGCCTATGCCCTAGCAAATATTGTCCAGAATAGATAATTTGGCCCTAAATTACGAAAGCCTGATTTTTTAGGCTAAAAGTGGTAGGTGGCACCGTGGCCAGTTTTTTAATTAAAATACCTAGGCTCTACTGGCCACAGGTCCAGTTTTCAAAAAATCCTTATTTCCCACACTGGTGATGGAGCGGGCTATGCCTGGAGTCCCAACCCCCGTTACTTACTACCAAAATACCCACTAGCATAGCCCACTCGATCACGCTCTTTTCCCCGGCTACATATTTTGAAGAGGGCACTTTTTAGGCGTATTTATTAACAATCTTGGATGACCTTTGTGGACTTTTAGGGTAGCCCTTATAAATTGAGTCGGCATTGCCCTGACTATATTGTGTTTAAGGTTTATATGCTTAATATCAAACAGACGTTAGTTAATGCTACAAAAAAGTTCGAAATTGATAATCTCGGATCGTCTTTGAGAAGTTTAAAGGATATCCGAATTTCATATTGGGCTTATGAAAAGTTTGAGCTAAAGGTTAAACAGACATAGGCTTAATCAGCGTTTTAAAAAATTGTGTAAAACTGTCAATTTGGTCCTATTTGTGGAATTTTTAGGGGAGCGCCTCGCGTTTCAATAAAGGGTTGTAAAAAATTGTATTATGTTAATTACAATAAGAATACAAACTTTCAATGAGTTAGGTTTTTATTTTTTGGAGTATCATTATAAATAAATGACTGATTGAGCTAAAGTTACGGTCCCCTTTTTATATGTTTCTGCTTAGTGTAGATTTTGAAAATGTAAAACAGTTTCTTAACAATTTTAATTAAAATGAAGACTGAAGGAGCAGATATTAGTCAAAAATGTCTTGATTAGAATCAAGTCCTAAAAAGTATCGATAAGACTGAGGTTATCACTTGACTGAAGGATCAGATATTAACTTTTCTTTTTAATTGAAACTTAAAAGGCATGCTTAAGAAAAAACAACGTTCCATTACCGTTTTCCGTTGAAATAACTTATTTTACAGGTAATCAATTTCAAAAATTTACTTATCTCGGGTTTTCGAGCACAATTCCATTCCCCCAAAACATTTTATCATTACATTACTTTTGAGAGATAACGTGTCAAAATTAGCTTTAAAACAATAGAAAACTGAATGAGCGGTCTGTTTAGCCATGACCAAAACCTTCAAATCAGCGTTGCTAATGTTAGAAAGTGGATTTTCCCACTTCCATTTTAAAAATTTGCCGCATTTCCCACACCCCCTTTTTTACAGTCATATTTATCTGGACTATTTTATCATACTAAGTTTAATATGGAATATCACTCCGCATGGCTTTGACAATATGTACAAATGATATAAAGCTTTAAAATTCTCAAAATATGCTTTCTTTTTTTTCAGTGCCAAACTTAAAATCACCGAATTTATTTCAAAATGTCGCTTGAAATTATTAAACCGGATAAAATTTTCGAAAATGCACTAATTTTAACTGTGCAGTTAAAATTAGTGCATTTATGAAAATTTTGCACTATTAACCCTTTAACAGGAAAATTCCGACGTTTGATTGATTTCGGAAAAATATTACTTTTTCCCCACAGAGCCTAAAACCAAACCTAAATCTCCCACGATGTGGGAAACTACCCACACACTGGCAACACTGCTTTAAAAACTTACAACAAGCACACTTTCGAGACATGTTCTGAACAAATTAGTGCTTAACCCGCTAATAGTACGACCACAGAGAATTGATGTAAACTGTGGTTGAAATATATTCATGTGCGACCTGCGGCACTGTATGGTCTCTAACCATTGTTTGAAACTAGAGAGAGAAATAGTGAGCAGCATTAATCATGTCCTGAGCTATGAGAATGAACAGTATGACTGTTGACTGAAGTACACTAGACATTACATCATTTTTCATAACCACGAGTAAAAATCTAACTGCCCCTACTTAATTTTCCGCCATTGTTTTAAAACGTATCCATTGCGAAGCATGCCGGGCACAAATGAGGGAATGTCATACACGTACTCTCTCAAAAGTGATTAATGTAATGATAAAATGTTTTGGGGGAATGGATTTGTGCCCGAAAACCCGAGATAAGTAAATTTTTGAAATTGATTACCTGTAAAATAAGTTATTTCAATGGAAAACGGTAATGGAACGTTGTTTTTTCTTAAGCATGCCTTTAAGTTTCAATTAAAATGAAAAGTTAATATCTGATCCTTCAGTCAAGTGATAACCTCAGTCTTATCGATACTTTTTAGGACTTGATTCTAATCAAGACATTTTTGATTAATAGTTTCTTGATAATCTGACGTATACAGTTGTAGTGAAATACTTTATTCAAAATGTAAGTATTATTTCTTTTGATATAATAATATTCGTATGTATTTTGTTGCAAAATTTTCGGTAAATAACTTAGGGCCTGTAACGTGAGTTTTCCGTCGAGCCTGAAGCAGCTCCATTGCCCTCACTGTGACGGTCCGCAAAAAGACGTACCTGCCCTTGGACAACTAAATTATTTATGTACTACGCGCAGCTGCGACCGTTTTAGGAGGTGCGTTTCAGTACAATCTAAAAATATTGTCGGATTGTCCACCCATAGGGAACGTCGGTATTTGCTTCCTTGTGTCCCATTCGACCGAACGCGTTTCCCATTCAACCGAAAACAGCCCAAATGTGCGGTTTTGGGAAAATATATATCAAAATTTAAAAAGCAAACGTTTTCACTTTTTTTAAGGATTTTTTTCCCTACAGTTTTCGTTGTATATATATATTGATGTTTGAAATGCAAAATTTCATTTTAAGAGTAATAGGCCTTTCCGAAAAAAAACGAAAAGAATCCTGGGTAAAAGGCCCGACAGCAGTTCAATCGAGTCAGTTCAGTTCAAGTAGCAGCCGATTAAAACCAATTTTCTTGCGCAGTCGTTCTGAATCTCGTACTTGTAATGGCCGCTTTCTGTTTAAGATTTAACGTGATAATAGTATTTTTGTTTGTAGTTACTAGTTCGATCGTTTCCAATTTTTTTAGTTGTTATTTAGACTTAATTTCGTAAAATATAAATTAACATTATATACAGGTACTTTTCTTATAACAATTATAATCTATACCTTGCATACATTGTATTTTTAACGTCGGTTTTAGCTAAGCCTTGGCTAGATGCGGAAAACTTGGACTTAGTCACTTAGGATTAATAATAGTACTATTAACATTGTGTTTAGTTGAAGAAGAATTGACAATATGACAGGGTTGGCAACTACCTATCCAGTCCAATTTAAACCACCTGGTTTAATCCGGATTAATCCACTTAAAAATCCACCTAAAATATCCGGCTTAATTATGAATGGGGAAAAATCAATTTTGTGCCATAAAAATTATTAAAATACAACCAGAAACAAGGCGAAAATATATGAAGCGATAACTAATGATTACTTATTATAAATTATAAAACTAATAGTTGTTAGCAGTTACTTTCCAGTTACAGCTTACAATATATTACCAATATTACCCGAACTTAAAGCATAGCGTGGTTCCAGTGGATCCCCTACAAGTTGACTTTCCTTACGAACTCCAGTTTTGGCTTGGGTAAGCTAGAAACATTTGTGGGCGGGATTTATACGTGCATGTATAAATCCCGCCCACTAGCCTTTGCCAAGCCAAACCCGGAGTTTAGAAGGAAAGTCCCCTTTGTAAGGGATCCACTGGAGCCGCGCTAATGATAGGCTCGTGCACTCAGGAAAGAAAGAGATTTCATGAAAACATTTTAGCAGTTAAACTAAAAGACGATTTTGTATCGGAACCGGGGCTAGGGGTCGGGGAGTGCCCTTAAACTCAAATAAGAGCTAAACAGAAGTACTTTGCCTTCAAAAAACCTAAAATGACTCGTTTTTTAAAAAAATCCGGATAAATCCAATAAAATCCGGTTTAATCCAATAAAAAACACTGGTCTGGATTTTATTCAAATTATCCGGATTTTTGCCAACCCTTCAATATGAGCGGGCGACGCTGTTGCATACCAGCGCTTAGGAATCGTAATGTGACGTTTAGTCCATTTCCGAAAGACCCGTTACTACGAAGTAAATGGGTAGACGTTATTGAGCTTAATATCTCAGATTCTATCAACTTGTCTGATAAACGGCCATGAGTTACCCCTGTGAGAAAGAAGTTTGGCTTAAAACATCAAGCTATTTGTGGCTTTCATTTCAATAAGTCAGGCAGGAAGCTATACGATGATAAAATACCAAAGTATTTCCATCAACTTCATGACGCAGTTTTACCAGCTGTGTCACATGAAATTGAAATCGGGGAAGAAAGTCAAAACAGCCTAGTGATTCAAGTTGATTGTAGCCAAAAATTGGCCATGTGAAGAACCTGAGTGTTCCTCATCAAGTCTCAAACAAAACCCTCACTCAAATGGTATTTGTTTTCTCATTTTCCTTTATTTTGAAAGTTCTATTAAATAGAAGTATTTTAAATAATAGGCCACGACTATTCCCTTCAAGAGGATTCCATTTCTCTAGCTAAGGTTATTAGTAAACTACGTCAGGAAAATTTTAAATTGCAATGCAAGGTGGAGGAACAGATTTCAGAACTGTTTAACCTAAATTCCTTAGTGGCGAGTTTGAAACAGGAAAATGCTAAACTCAATGAAGATGTTTCAAAGCTAAAAGCTGATGTGTCAAAATTTGAAAATATGGAAATCCAAATTAATAACTTAAAAAAAGAAAATTTGTCTTTGGAAGAAACTATATCAGCTCTAACAACTAAAAACAAGGATTACAACGTCGAAGTAACTAATTTGCGAAAAGAAGTCAAAGAAAAGCAGTGTTTTTCATTAAAAAAAGGTTTCATCTTCACCATCGATGCTAAAGT
Source organism: Phalangium opilio (assembly GCF_054372755.1). NCBI lineage: Eukaryota > Metazoa > Arthropoda > Arachnida > Opiliones > Phalangiidae > Phalangium > Phalangium opilio. The sequence continues at coordinate 218,982 of NW_028324200.1, read as the reverse complement.
TGTATACTGGTTGCGACTCCTTAGAAGTTTTTAAAGACTTATTTAACAATGCATTATGGTACAATGGGATACAAACGAAAGAATGAGAGACTTTCCAATAAGCGTCTTCGTGGTCGCCCTATGAGCTTATCGTTCCAGGATCAGTTGTTTTTAACACTTTGCCGTTTAAGAGTTGGTCGATTAGAGCAAGACCTTGCGTATCGGTTTCACGTTTCGGTTTCTACTGTGTCAAGTATTTGTTCTACTTGGTTTAACTTACTGGAAAAGCGCTTGACCGACTACAGATTTTGGCCTTCACGAAGCACTATAGATAAATATATGCCTACTGAGTTCATGGAAAATTCCCAAAAACACGTGTCATTATTGACGCGACCGAGTTATTTATCCAAAAACCAAGTGACTACAGCACCCAGAGTGATACGTGGTCATCATACAAGACTCATAATACAGCCAAAGTCCTTATTGGAAATGGATTTATTAGTTTTGTGACAGATTTGGTTCCTGGCCGAATGTCTGACGTGGAATTAACTCAACAAAGCGGAATACTTTCTCTTTTAGAGCCTGGAGATTCTGTAATGGCAGACAGAGAGTTTTTGGTAAAAGATTTGCTAAATAAACAAGGAGTGTCTTTAAATATACTACCCTTCTTGAACGGCAAAGTCCAACTAACTAAAGAGGAAGAGATTTACACAAGAGATATTGCGAGTGTGCGCATACACGTAGAAATAGTTATAAGGAGTGTTAAAGAATATAACATTTTGAGTACAATATTCCCAAATTCAATGACAACCCAGCTAAATAAAGTATGGAAAATTTGTACTTATTTAGTGAATTTTTGTAATGAGCCCCTGCTTGATAGAAAACCAGCCATACAAATGTCTGAGGCATCAGAGCTCCATCAGTAAAATAAAAATGAGTTTTATTTAAAAAGCATTTGTTGACTGACTTTTTTAAATATGAGATCAAATAAGATAAATTGCACAGTTTAAATAACTTAAATTCCACAGTTTAAAGTGAGATCACAATTTTTAGGCTTTTTCTTGTTGTTCTAAGTATTGCACTCCATACTCTACGTAGAACGTCAGAAGCTTAGGAACTATTTGTTTTTTAAAAAGTTGCTCATCAAAAACTATGCGTTCACAGAATGGCTTATTATCTCCACAATCTACTAAGAAATCACACCATTTCAAACCTGTTATACCCATTTGCGTTTGAACTTGATAATAGTCATTGTGGTTTTGATCCAAATGTAGCTCCCCATTTTCATTTTTCTTAAGAAACTTGCTGGTAGTTTCTTTGGTTTCGATAGCGTCCATTAGATTTAGACCTTTCTCTTTGCACTTGGCTAAGGTTTTTATTTCCAGGAGGCCGTAACCAACCTCTTTCTCAAAAACTAAACGATCGGGAGAAGCACCCAACATCGGCAAAGGGGGATTTACGCAAAGTCCAGTTGCAAAGGTGACCGTATCACAGCGAATAGCTTTATATTTTTCAGCAGCAAATATTTCATTTTTCAATTCTTCCTGTACATATTTATTTTTGGACAAATCAGTTCCTTTAAAAATAGTTTTAAGGAAAGATTCGTTAACTGCTTTCCGTCGTTTGCATATAGGGCCTGTGTTCCGTTCGGAAAAAATACTATTACATAAAAAACCATACCAATTTTGTAAACCTAGTTTAATTTCGTTTGTTAGTTTAAATTTTTAGAATTAATTTTTTTGTATGAACTATATATTCAGATAACTTAATATCAAAGTTTGTTTTTGGTTTGGAAGTCGCCGTTCGGGTACTTCGCTCAGTTTTATCATTAGTCAATAAAATTGTTTACGTTTACTTAAACAAGTTCGGTTTCTTGTCGTCAGACATCACCGTCGCGTACATGCCAATTATAACCTTTTACCGTATCAAGTCGTCCGCGCTAGTTGTCGGGTAGGCCTATTCGACTAGCTCACGAACATTTATGGTCCGTCGAGCTGGATCGTCAGAGTCGGCTTAATTACGTGGATAGCTGGTCGTTGGGTTGATCAACACTGCGGACGTTCACAATGCCTGTAACAGCTCTGGCGGAAGCCACTGCGGAACGGAATAAAGGCGAATTGGGTCTTAACAACATCAGCAACAGAGTTAAAAAACATGCCAAGACTCCTCTTAATCAACAGCAATTGGAATTTTTTCTGGAAGAAGTGGACAAGTCGTGGCAAGTCATAGATGAGGCGCATGTCAAGGTGGTCTCGTTGGACGCTGAAAATGCTAGCCTGCATGAACAGAAATGGGATGACTTATTCACGTTGTATACGAATTTGAAATGCGCATTTAAGTCTATGCGAGCCACTATGGTTCCAATCTCGACACGTCAGTTGTCTGTAGAATCACATTCGGAGATCAAGTTACCTAAAATCAACCTCCCAACGTTCGCGGGAGAAATACATAATTGGATATCGTTCCGGGACATGTACCTCACTGCCATCCACAACAATCAAGAATGATCAGATTCCATGAAATTTACCTATCTCAAGTCAAGTTTAACCGGAAACGCCGTAAATCTAATCAAATCACTCACCATTTCTGATGCCAATTACACCATTGCTTGGGATACGGTCACCAGGAGGTTCGCAAACAACAGAGAACTCTACTTTGCCATTATGAGACGATTCTTCTCGCTGCCTATGATACCAACAAGCAACTCAAATGCCTTACGATCGATCGTGGATGCGGCGATGGAATGTAACAGAGCTCTCGACACACTTCCGATAGCGAATAAATGGGATGCGGTTCTGGTGTTCCTTCTAACCCAGAAGTTAGATCCGTCTTCTAAGGAGCAATGGGAACTTAGTCTCAAGAACACAGAGATACCAAAGTCAAGCGATCTGCTGGAGTTTATTGAACAAAGAGCGCGCTCCTTGGCGGCATCATCATCCGGTCGCAATCCTCACGTCACGAGGAACCCAGTGACCTTGCACACCAGAACTGGAGCATCGTACTCAGATGGTAAATGTACGTTCTGTTCCGCCAATCATTTCAATTTCCGATGCCCAAGACTGTCCGCTATGAAGGTCCACGAAAGACGATCATTAGTACAGAAATCGAACCTTTGTTTCAACTGCCTTCTGTCAGGACATAGAGTGAAAGACTGTCCACTGGAAAAATACTGCAAGACCTGCGATTAAAAGCATCACTCCCTTCTTCACGTGGAAGATGAGAAACCAGATTCAAGTCAACCATCCAATACTAAAGATTCCGATAGACAACAAACAAGCCAGGCGCAGAATTTTCATGTCCAGGACGTCGCCTGTGCAAGGGATGATTCCATACTAGCTACAGCTGTAATCAAAGTAAAAACTGCGCAGGAGACAGCCCTTCAAGTTCGAGCTCTATTGGATGGCGGATCGACCGTATCATGCATCTCCGAAGCGTGCATGGCGAGACTGGGCCTCGCACGAAAGAAAGTCCAGACGGAAGTAGTAGGACTAGGTGCGACGCAACTCGGTCGAGCTAGAGGACTTACTCAGGTTCACTTCAAACCATTCTTCGAGGACGCAACTTCAGAAAGGTTTTGCGTCAACGCTTATGTATTGAAGAAAATCACATGTCAGCTGCCTTTACGAAAATATGATACAAGCAACTGGCCTCATCTCCGGAAGCTGCGACAAGCGGATCCCGAGTTTAACATCCCTGGTGACATTGATGTACTGTTGGGTGCTGACGTATTTTTCAAACTCCTTTTAAGTGGGAAACGAACCAAGGATGCCTTTTCTCCAGATGCGATCAATTCCAAGCTAGGATGGCTGGTTTCCGGGCCGACGAGCATTGAACAACCTAGAGTACATATACACCTTCATCATACTCTCACACTCGAAGAAACCCTGAATAAATTTTGGGCGATTGAACAAGTACCAAAGAAACAAATCATGACGCCGGAAGAAAAAGCTTGCGAGGAGGATTTTCTAAAGTCCCATTACCGAGATCCAGCCGGAAGATTCGTGGTACGCATATCAATGAAAGAGCCAACGATTCCTCTTGGATCTTCGCGCGAGTTAGCCCTGAGAAGATTCTACCAAATTGAAAGGAAGATCGACGCGCGCCCGGAGTTGAAAGCCTTATACGATGGATTCATGGAACAATACGAAGAGTTGGGACATATGTCGAAGATCTTACCAGAGAACCAAAAGAAGTCTTCAGCTGTTGCAAGTTGTTTCAATACGAAGTTTCAAATTTCTTACGTCGTCTTCAGTTCCAAATTTTTGCAAGGACGAATAGCTTCTTTGACCTTCTTGTCTTTTTTTCTGTATTTCGCTAGAGTTCCCAGGCATGTGCTTGATGAAGTCCAGCTCTGAAAATTTTGGGCTTGAAAGCTTTTTTTGGGTATTAGGTAGTCCCCACGCTCTGGATTTAGCTGTGCAGGAAATAGTATCAGGGACATAAACCCTTCCATCTCGCTTGCAATCGAGCAAGTACCACAAAGAGGCTCCAACGTGTTTGCAAACCCCCCCCCTTTCACCAGCTTTGCAACCACACCAAGAACTCTCGACTAGACCATTATCACAATTTAATTTGATGGCTATTTCATAGTGTGAATGCACAGTAAATGATGCTTCAACCTTGCCCTTGATAAAAACGTACGACGTTGCCGTTTGTTTGTTCTCCAAAGGTTTAAACACATCATTTTGGAAATGAGAACTTGCGCTTAAGAAAATCTCTGATACCTTTTCAACTTTAAACATCCTATAGCCCTGAGGAAGATGTTTCTAAGCTTTGGAATTATGGTGAAGTTTTAAAATAGTGCTTTCGTCAAATCTTCCTGGAAGCACTTTTAGAAGTTTGGTCCAGTTACCTTTCGGTAATGGTACAACTTTGTTTACTGCTTTTCTAGCGTTCTTGAGACTCTGCCTTATTAATAAAAAATAAAGCTAGGTTACATACTATTTTCCTCTAGTAAAACTATTTACGTTATAAAGATTTAATTAATTGAGTAACTTACTTTTTCATTTTCTTCGCAGCTTGTTGAGTGGCTTCCGCATCCATCCTTGACGTTTAAAAATTTCTATTTAGTAACGGTTTAAAAAAAGCGCCAAGCCTAACTTTCTCTCAATAATTCAGCGCCGGACGGCGCCCACTGACGTACCAGTTACGTTTTTCTGGTTGATATGCGCGTGCGCGGGACCTTTTAAACAAGCTGCCCCGGGCTCAGAAACTTTTTCGGAAAGGCCTATTGATAATGGAGAGAATTTCTAATAAAGGCTGTTTTCTTTACATTAATAATGGCTACTTGTTTCAATTGAATAAGAAAAAGGATAAAACTAATTACTATAAATGTAGAAATCCCTCCTGCAAGGTTCGAATAATAGGAGTGAATGGCGAAATAAAAGGTGCAGCCCCGTTAAATCACCCATCTCACGATGCTGATTCCAACATTATAGTAAAGATGCAAGCCAAAGCTGAAATGATAAAACAGGTAAATTCTCCAAGAAATAAACGAAAACAGGTTCGTGATATTTTCAGCGATGCGAACCAACAAACGAAGCGTCAAACGACTGCTAGCGGGAGCAGAGAGATTGAAACCCATGCTATTTTGCCGGAATTCAAGTCGGTGCGGTCAGTGCTATACAGACGTCGTTCAGCTCACTTACCTTCGAACCCATTACATCGCCGTGACATACATTTAGAAAGTGAATGGAAGACATTCGGAGAGTCTGGGGAAAGGTTCCTAGTTGCGGATAATGGTACAGATGACAAGATCCTGGTTTTTGCCTCTGAGAAATTTTTAAGAATTCTTTGTCAAGCGGACTGCTTATTCATGGATGGAACCCATTATGCCTGTCCAAGTCACTCTACGGTATCCATGCTTCCTACAACCAAGTTATGCTTCCTTTGGTTTATGCCCTTCTACCTGGACACACCAAAAACGTGTATAATCGACTATTTGATATTATATCACAAGAAACAACTAAACGTGGCCTTACATTCAACCCAAAGAAATTCCAGATAGACTTCGAAAGCGCCATGATTGGAAGTGTTACCGAAAAATTCGCCGGTGCTACTATCAAAGGTTGTTATTTCCATTTCACTCAGGCCGTGTGGCGAGCTATTAATTCTAAAGGCCTATCCACCCTTTACAAGAGCGATGAGGACGTACGAAGAATGGTAAAACGGTTGATGGCATTTGCACTAGTTCCACTAGACGACCAGGATGATCTCTGGCTACTTATGCAAAATGATTTTCCAACAAAGAAGCCGAACGTGGAAAGGTTCCTCAATTATTTCGTGGAAACGTGGTTGGATAGCAAACAGCATACCCGAAATATGTGGAATCACTTTTCCAATTTCCAATTAAGAACAAACAATCATCTGGAAGGATTTCATCACAAGCTTAATCAGAAATTCAACTCCAAGCCTTCGCTTTACCCATTTCTTCAAGCAATTCAGGATCTACAAGTTGAATATTATGGATGCAAATTGGATCGAGACGTAGGAAAGCCTTTAAAACCACCAATGAAAAAATATGCAGAATTCAATTTGAGATATTCAAATTCCATTATAATCTACAACGAATCCTTGAAAAACGCACATTTATCAAAAGTTGAAATCGCTCTGGCTCGCTCAGAACGTTTTACGGCGGAAAGGGCACGAGGCGAGGCTTGGCCCATTTTTGTACATGTAAATGTTTTTCGTAGGATCTCACTTCTTTTTGTAGAGCCTCTCGTTATACTTCGGTAGTTATATTAAAACAAGAACCTCTCGTTGTACTTCGTATGCCAATATAATTGTTAACGCTTGTCCATATTTACGCTGAATTACCCCTTTCGACCCCTAGAGAATATACATAAAAGATAGTACGCTATATCCTAAAATAAGAAAGTTGCATCAGTTACGACCTTTACGTCCTTTCAACAAGAACACACACTATTTCTAGTTTTAAATTAAAGAACTAAAGAACAATTTTATAAAAATTTCGAGATGTTTTAATTTTTCTGTGCTTTATATAATAAATGAAAACTAAATCCTGAATTTTAAGTTTCTATCTACCCTAGAAGTACCTTAGAATTTTGATGAGTGACAAAATAAGGTAGATTTCACCTTCGATATTCCGAAAAGTATAAAGGGTAGGATCTTGAAATTTGGAAACTATCGCTAGGATTGACAGTCCTTGCGGCAAGCAAAATTTCAGACTTTTACCTATACCCATCACGAAGTTACAGTGGTCTAAAAAGTGCCGTGAGTTCCTTCGAGAAAAGGATGTCAGTGCTCGATTTGGCGGGGAGCTGCCGTGCTCCCAGATTTACGCTTTTTCAAGAACAAATTAGATTTTCCGAATTTATTTTATGATATTAATTATTTTGAAGGGAATACGTGTTGAGACATAATATTGAATATGTGAAATATTCTACTGACTGTTTAAAAAGAGCAAGAACTCCTTAAATTTTGAAACGTTATTAAAATTAATGAAAGTAAAACGGAAATTAACGACTCCTTATCTCTATAGAATATCCATCCGCATTTGTAGTTGCCAGTGTAGAAGTAATTTTAGCGACGGCAATGTCAGTCGTTTAATAACCGTATTTTCGTCATTAACGCGATAACGTACATGAAGGAGGAATTTTATTAAACTTAATGTTGAAAAAGATGAAGCGCTACGCATTATGACCATGCTAAGACCATTAACAACCCCCGGGACTCGCATCGCAATAAGATCCTAGTATTGAAATTTCCGCCTCTAGAAGTTACGGCTGTTTTCGCGACAAGGGTATCACCAAGCGGCAACGGATAGAAACTTATAGGGTGTACAGAACTTCCGGTTCGGTATATCGCTTAAATAGAAGAAATAAGATCGTCTTCTTCTAAATTCGGAGGCCGAGGCCGCAACGGTTTAACTACAATAATGCCCAATGTACAGTTATGATAAATAGCAAAATAATATATCGCTAAATTTCAAAAACTTACACATTAACATTTTCATTCTCATCATCTTCGTCGTGATCCGCCATTTTTAAATAGCAAAGAGGAACCTGTAAACCGGAAATTCGGTACACCCTAAAAGTTTCCCCAAAAAACCGCAAGGGTCGCTAGGATCGCGCGTAACAGAAAACCACGAAAAGTAGAAAGCTTGCGTTGCGAGTTCCGGGGGAGGTTAATGGTCTTAGGACCATGTAACTTTAAAAATTATCTTGTTGAAAGTGACATTTTGATTTTCGAAACTTAATATTCTAGTTGAAATCCTAAATGGTCCACCACCATCTTTGTAATCACCTCGGAGACTATAGGACCGCTTATTATTTCTGTTATTTATTATCTTCGCTCATTTTCAAATGAATAGAGTTAAAATTTCTCTCCATAAAAAGAGTTTTAAACTTTTTTTAAAACGTTTTAAACAAATTGGTGTTTTTAATGGCTGTATAAAACAAGTTTTAAACCAAAGTTTAAAACAATTTGTTTAAAACTTGCAAACCCTGCTCATTGTATATTCTTTCTAATTCAAAGAAGTATAGAAAATTGGTTAAAAAACGTTATGAAAATGAATGAAAATAAAACGGAATTTAACGACTCCTTATCTCTATAGAGATATCTGCACTTGTTAAGACATAGTTATGAAAAATGTAATCAATAAAATATTTTCTTAAGTTGTAATTAATATTTAATAATCAGAGACATGTGTTTTGACTACGAGAATAGAAGTATTTATTATTATATAAATTGTAATAGTCAGATACATGCTTTTATATATAATCAGAAACATGCTTTTATATAAAATCAGATACATGCTTTTATATATAATCGGATACATGCTTTTATATATAATCAGGTACATGCTTTTATATATAATCAAATACATGCTTTTATATTAACTGTAATAATAATTTTAAAGGCAAGGCAATTTTTTAGCTGTCTCTAAGTTACCCACGCGATATAAGCTTCATTAGTTTGAAACTCTTTCAAACTAGCACGATCTCTTTTATTTTGGCTTGTGTAGGGTAGGGTTTTAATTTCGTAGATGGATTTTTCTCGAGTCTGTTTTTTTGACCAAGCCGCATCCTTAGGATTAAGTTTTCGGAACATTGATCCAGAAGACCATTACGTTTAAAAGATCCGTTGAATTCGACACGCCACGGGCTTATTCGGAACCATGGGTGTTAAAACTGGCATACTGGTCTTTCGAGAGAGAGAGACGATGGATAGAGAAACGACATCGCCTGTGTTAGACCCATTGTTGTACTGTTCAGTATGGGCTGTGGGGTAGCGAAATTAGAAGATAGGGTCGCAAAGATGTATTCTGGGATGAAGTAGAGTTATTAATAGATATATTCAGGGTAGAGGTAGGCCACGATGGACGAATCCAAGGAGAGGATGAAGGACTTAAAAGCGGTATTTTACTCGACACTGCGGGTGCTGGAAACGACGAGTTCGTTGTAGGTGGCAAGATTGAAACACTTGGTAGCTCTGCTACACTCTTTAAAGATAAAACCTTTTGTAGAGTTAAATGGTACTCCAATTTATCCTCGGCAAAACCAGGTTTTCTCAGTACCTCTTTAATGGCGTTGTCTAAACTGTTAACTTCCTTTTGATTGTCCATCAATAAAGCTGCTGGTACTAAAACGCACATTTTCATTAGCTAATAAAAGCCGAAGCTATTGTTGGTATAACCATTAAAAGCAACGCTGGCCAGAATCCTCTTACCTCTTTAATTAACACCTGTCGGCTCTTTTTATCACTTAAACCTCTCTTGGATAAATACCTTATAACGTTGAACTCATTTCTTAAAAGTCAGTTCAATGAAATACCGCCGTTCATCAAATTATGTTGATAGCTTAAATATCCATAACATATAAGACCAAAAACTAAATATGGAAGATGCCTGCCATTGGAAGATTACATTTTAGAATATTGACATCAATTTTTGGAGAACCCTCTAGTATAAGATTACGCTTAGACTGCACCACCTTTTCAACACTAGCTAGCAACCGATCAGAAAATAATTCATTTATAAAGAAGAATCTTAAATCGATAGGGTTCTCCAAAGCGTCAGAAGCTAGTGCGAATCTTATTAAATTATATTCTTCAGTATTTTGCGTTACATGACTTATGAGAGAATTCAAAATTTGGGAAAGTTGATCGTGAATATTTATTAATTCAAGTTCTTCTAAGTTACGGAATTTAACGTTATATTCGGTTATAACGTATTAATATTTTCTAGATATACGGTTTGATGTTTTATCTATCGTATAGCATAGCTCTAGTCGAAATTCAGTAGATGTATAGATTGCTTTGATATCATCGTTTGACGATGAGGTGATTCCTCAAATCAATTTATTTTGTCTCTCCGAAAGCAATTGAATACCAATTTTCCCATAAATTTAATGATCCAATGAAAAATATATAATACTCCCAAATCTTAAATATCTACTTGATAGTGTTATTATTTCGACATGCATGAACTTTATCTGTTAATACTGCGGTTTTATATATTTTATCCGTTAGATCTCGTCTTCTATTGAGGGTCTTGGAACGATGTTACGATTAATATCTTGCACGAGAAATCCATGTTCGATGAGCCGAACCTTTCCTGGTTACGTACATGAAGGAGGAATTTTATGAAACTTAATGTTGAAAAAGGTGAAACGCTCCGCATTATCACTGCGTAACTTTAAAAATCATCTTGTTGAAAGTGAAATTTTTGATTTTCGAAACTTAATATTCTAGTTGAAATCCTAACTGGTACACCATCTTTGTAATCACCTCGGAGATTATAGGACCACAGGGTTCCTTGAAATCATTTACTAACCAATAACAAAGCCCACGCTTTTTTTTCTCCTCAATTGAACCAAAACTTTGGTTAGGAGGCTCGAAACGCAAAAATGAATCCATTATTTAAAAATTTCACTAGCACAAAGTTCGAGCCGTACTCCACAGCGGCACCTTATACGATTATGTTCAAAAATTTATATTCAAATTAGTTAACAATATTATACCTCTACCAGAATTACTGGTAAAACTGAACTTTCACGTGCCACGTCTCTTCAGGAATAACCCTTTCACATTTTATTGTAAAAAAGGAAACTTAATACCCCTTAATCGAATGCAGAAGTCATGCAATGCAATAAGGAACAAATTTGACTTATTTCATAGTAACTTACAAGATTTGCGACATAATACTTAATTGTTTACCTCACTATAATTAGTTATTCCAAGTTTCTCATTTGCATCATACAATTATTCCATGTTTATATTGTTTTATTTATTTATTTATTTTTTTTCCTTCCTGTGTATATTCTAGTTAACTCTCTGTAGTTATTTTTATGCACAATAAATCCTCCTTTCATTCATTCATTAACCGTTAGAACGCATCTTCCATTCTAGGTCTTGGAACACTGTTACGATTATTGTCGTCCCCGATAAAACTGCGTTCGCACGGTTGATTATAGGACCCCTGGGTTCCTCGAAATCATTTACTAACCAATAATAAAGCCCACGATATTTTCTTTCTCTACAATTGAACCGAACCATTCCTGGTTAGGAGGCTCCAACCGCAAAAATAAATACATTATTTAGATACTTTACAAGCACCAAGTTCGAGCCGTAATTCCCAGCGGCATCTCGTATTGTAGGTCTTGGAACACTGTTTTGATTAATGTCTTCCCCGATAAAACCATATTCGAAGGAATGATTATTTGACGGACTATGCCATTCAGTAGCTTGGTTTGCTTTAACCTTGAGACGGGCTGAATGGTCTTTCGGGTTAGATTTTCCGCCATCTTTTAAAATGGCGCCCAGAAATGTAAGAAAGTATTCTCTATGCAATAAAGTCCGCGCGTTTCAACCGATTTCTTAAATATTTAGAACCTATAGACGGGCTGAAAGGTCTTTTGGGTTCGATTTGTTGCCATCTTTTTAAATGGCGGCCAAAAACTTAAAAACCCTTCTTTATGGAATAATGTCCGCGTGAAAAGTAATAAAAAATATCCCGACGGGCTGACGGACTGTGCCGGGTGCCTTCGCTCCCAGGGTGCTACAAAAATATTAGTCATCAGTAAAATCTACACATTCTTTATATCATTTTAGATGGAGGTTCTAATTACACGCGAGCGACGCCGCGGGTAACGGCTAGTCTTAACTATTTGATTAATTAAGTTTCATTCCGTATTTACTGATGCACTTAAATATTAAGAAAAACTTTCAATTAAAAAACTCGAAATTCGAAATTCAACGTTGCCTTCGATTGAACTTGACCTCTTCAAAATCTAATTAGAGGGGAATTTACATCTCGAGTAGATAAACACAAAATTTATTAAAAAAAAACAACCATGGTCAGACCAATTCGTTTCGCGGGCCTAAAGACTTCAAAAACCAAAACAAAAAACCCAACTGAACCAATTATTCATTTTTTGACGTAATAATTTCCGTAGCTTTTCCGCATTTTAATCTACGCTTACGGGACCAAAATCATTAAACAGGTAACGAATCTACTTGTCTTTTAAGGTCTTTTTTCTTGTCCTTTAGTGAGCAAAACATTAGTTATGGATGTAAGAAGATGAGAGTAAATTTCCGTGTTTCGGGGTGTTCCATTTTAGGCAAATGAAGACCTATTTTCTATTCGAGTTTTCTCAATAATTTTTAGGCCTAACCTGGCGGTAATTGGTTTAAATTGAAACGAAACATCCGAAGTTTTCAATGTAATTGTTTTCGTAAGCCTATGTTTTTCTCATTGGCCGTAAAAGCTTATTTCCCTAGACCCATGAGAGAACTTTCCCTTCATTTTGGAAAAACTTAGTTATGCAAAATATGAGGTTGTCTAATTACCATCGTATCTTCTCTGAATTTTATGATGGAGTCTTAAGGCTTTGTTTTATGGATAGAGGGAGTTTCAATCTTCCAAATTAGCCCTTAAAATATTCATTTCAAGCTCTCCTAGACCAACGGACCACGAAAACGTATTAAGAAGAAAAATACGAAAGCCATAAACTTCTAAATTTACAATATGAAGCTTTAAGACGGGACCCTCTTTGATTTGAACCCGGTACAACTCGAACCCATAGCGAGTACCATACCTCTAAACCAACGGACCACGAACATGTACTTCGAAGTCGAACACGAAAATCAAGAGCTCCTATAATTTTCGATTTTATGATGTTAGAAAGGGTCCTTGCCAGGGTTGGCAAAAATTTTGTTTAAAAAATAAGTTGCGATTTTTATTGTTAAAAACATGATTTAAAGTAAGATTTTCCGAAAACATTTTATCATGAAATTATTTAGAAGAGACTACGTGTTGAGATATCAATATTGAATACACCATTTAGCTTGTATCAATTAATTTTTCCATTATCACTATTAACCTTTACTCACACATAGAAATTAATTTCGAGTGTACTTGTTTGATCATATTTAGTGAATTTTTATATATTATCCAAAGATAAAACTAACTAGTTTTTAAAATTGTGAATTACACTTAAAATATTTGAAGTGCCTCTCTGAAATTTAATACAAGGTAAGTCAGGTGTGAGGGTCTAAAATTAATAAAGAAACATAGTTTGAAACCTAAAAATTCGGAAACTCAAAAGTGCTTAAATCGCAAACACTCGAAACTTTTACGTGCTTAAAACCTAAAAATTCTGAAAAATAAAATGTTCAAAACTTGGAAATTTTGAACCTAAACGATTTATACTAAATTCGTTTAAAACCTAAACGTTTGACAAAACAACGCGTTTAAAACCTAAACATTTGACAAAAGGATGCGTTTTAAAGTTAACCTTATAAAACCGGAACGTGTTTAAAACGTAATAGTTTGAAATTAAACTCGTTTAAAACCGAAATGTTGGAAAACTACGTGCTAATACATGATGGTATTGAATTTAATTAAATATAGTTTCATTTCATATACCAAAAGCCAACCCGGAAATTTGCATTTCAATACCGTAAAAAATAGCTTTTCCAGTCTCATGTCAGTGTGATAAAGCACAGTACAAAAATTCTCCAAGCCCGTGGGAAATATATATGGTTAAGTTATGGTTCATAAATTAAATGGCGTAAAGCACTTAAACATTTAGTGTAAAGGCTATTGCACTGACCTTACACCCACAGTTCATTGTTCATGAAAAAATGAACTGATCTGAATCGGATTATGTTTTCTTCCTCATATCAACAACCAATCACAACCTTTAAGTTAAATCTGCTCATAACTGCCATCGCCAATGAAAAGCCTTAAGCTTGATTTAACTAACATTAAATAAAAAACTATATTCTTTAGCACACTATACTGGTTAGTGGTAAAATTTTGGCACTCTAGTTTCGGTAGTCCAGCAGACATGAAATGGTCAGTTTTCTTTTTAATATTAAATCTAATGAAACGCGAAGTAGAACTTCTATAATTTATAACCAATTATACAAACTAATCAATAATTAAATAATAGGCTCTAAACTAAAATTGTGAATATAAAACCTTTTTATTCTGTATTGTGAGAAATAATAATTCACAAAATTTCCTTCATTCCTTAAAAGTTCTATATTTTCAGCCCCCGTCTCTTAAAGTAATTCCAATCGGAAATTTTCCACTGAAAATAATCTTATCAGCTCTTGAGTTTATAGAAATATTCAACGAGACAATCCGGTGCAAAGAGCAGCTGTCGACTCTTAAGAAATAATGTAGTCATTTCCATTGAAAACAACCTTGTCAGCTTAGGGCCTAAATAAATAATAATAAACACCTATAACAATCATAATTTTGAATTATTTATGTCCTTAATAGTTCTAAGTAAACTTTCTCCTTGGTGGCGTTTTGGGTAGAGATATTTTGTAATTAAATTGTGTACAATAAAAACAGTTAATTGACGCGAAATGTTGATCATTATAGTTAATATAATTTTAACTATAAAATTCCATTTATTTGAACTACAAACAAATTTAATTCTAAAAAATAAAGTAAACTTTCTCCGGATTCTAGGAATTGTTTAAACTTTGATTAAACGTGATAATTGGGTCGTTTGAACCAGAGACGTCGAACCTTAAATGCTTTGATACTAAATTTTTTAGTCAAATCGTTTGAAGTACATCTAACGATAAGGCTATTAGTTTGACCTGGTATAAAGATTTTATACTTATACGTCATTTAGAGAGTTTTTATTAATTTGTTTTGCGTACATGATTTTCATGGGGAGAAGATTATGTAAACAAAGCCGATTTACTTTTAACACGATATTGAACAAACATATCATTTATGTCCACTGGAAAAAAATTTATCTCTTCAGAATTTCTCATACTAAGGCCTCCTTAAAAATTTCATATTTGACGCGGGCAAAGAACTCAAGTTGGGTGTTTTTCAAAATTCTTTCTTTTTCAAACGCTTCTGGGAATAGCTCCATATTATCAGAGGTTATTTTAAACAAGACCCAACTTATCTTATCAGTATTTTGGATAGGCAAGAAAACATTTGAAAAACAAACAAGGAACGCTATATGTACTTCCCAAACTTATAACGAGAGAGTTCAGATTACAACTCACGTGATTGACGTCACTCCTACGTTGCTGACTCGATAAGGCGACGCCATTTTCCCAATTTGGAGAGATACTCTAAAATGGGAAGGATGCATTTCATGAGCTCTGAAAACTTAGTTCAAAAATTCATAGGATGGAAGTTGGGAAGAAGTGCGGACCTCTCTGAGAGGCCTTAATGCGCTTTCCGAGTAGAAACCCTTGTTAGCTATGTTAAATTTATGTAACAACGAGAAAATTACTAATGTTTTAAAATACCTCTTCATCTTGGCCTAGGCTTAACTGGAAATTTGAGCCTAATTAATTCGTAAACACGGGTAATTTTGGACGCCATGAAAAAATGTGAGCCCTTTCCTAATGGGAAAAAATTAATATTTTAATTTTTATCAAACTAAGGAGTGGGTGATAAAATATTTTCCATAAAAGAATGATTCATAGAATTTGTCTAGTGAGATTTTATTAATGACGCAGTGTTTGAAGGATATTGCAACTAAGAAATATTTTGAGTAGCTTTTTCATGAAAATTATTAAAGCCAATGATCAGAATTCATTAGTCTTTATTAATTTAGTAGAAAGTGTGGACCTGTCGATGGCTTGCGTTGTGCTCGGCATCCCAATCGAGTTTTGTGCTGCTGATTGAACGGCTATTGAGGCGTTTCTTTAGCTTGGATAAAACATATTGTGCCCTGTATTATCTGTCAATGATGTGTGAAACCTTACGGAACAGAACTTAATATGTTTGGGCCTAAGGCTCGGTGTAATACAAAGAAATACGTATTACTCTTTGTAGTCAAATTGTGGCTTATAAGTGTTCAGAATATGAATAGATTTCCAATGTTTCAATAGTAACAATCTCATGGGGAAAATGAATAGCTAAAGGTTGGCGACACCCTATTCGGTTTGTGCTGTATTTCGGTGGGATATGCATAATTTGGTTTTTATTTCTATTTCTTTTGCAAGCACTTTTGATAAAATCGATAATACACTGTCATGAGTGAATCATATACTAGCTCCCTATAAGTTACTCAGCCACACTGGCCTAATGTAACCAGCGTTTTCTTCCCGCCAAAAAAGTGTTACCTATATGCGACCTACAGTGAGAGAAAATAACACTTCTCCCGGCGCTTACGTATTTCCGGTAAAAACCGTCAAAGGAGATCAACCAATGAAACTTTGAACTGAAAGGTAGTTAGTATAAGCATACGACGTTTTAGAAATGTTGTGATTGTTTGCGGACGGTTCAGAGTCGTATTTTATGTTTGAAATTATTTTAATGGGTTAGGGTTGGCGCAATAGGAAGTTTTAATTTTTTCGCATTAAAATGGCAGAATTTTGGATATTTTTTGACAAAGCCCAAATGATAGAAACTCATTTAAATTCAGACTTCAGAGCGTTGCCTACGGAATAAAAAAATTTATTCCGTAGGCAACATTCAGAGGCAGGAACTATTTATGGTGAGAGAACCAAACTTTATCAAAAAATAAGAGCTAAACAACAACTTAATAGTCATCTCGAAAACCTTACTAAACTTTTTAATAATGCGTCTAAAGAACTAATAGAAAAACTTAAAGAAAGGCTCAACCCATTTTTAACGAAGCCTGTTGTAAAACCAAAATTATATTTCAATAAGCAAAAGAATGAATGTGACACAAAGAAGTCAAACATCCAAAACCGTTAATACCATTTGGAACTATCGTCACTTTCAAGTTCTCGATATATTAATTTCAAAGCCCTAAGAGAGGGCGCCGTCTACTATCACTTTCACCCGCCTCCCCTCCTCTCGACTACTATTCGGAAGAAAATGCTGGATACATTAGGCCAGTGTGACTGAGTATTTTATAGGGAGCTAGTATATGATTCACTCATGGTTTCATTAAATTATTCATTAATGGATAGGCTTCATCTCCCAGAAAAACATGAGGGACAACAATCGCGGTTGATGGCAGTGTATTATCCGGGGGAATGTTAAGTTTTTTGTTTTGAATTAACGAAAAGAGCGATGAGGAGCGGAAAGTACCTCCGTCACTCTGCTTGCCAAATCCACCAACATCAATTTGTAATGAATTTATAATTTACGTCAGCAACGGCTTGAAGAACGATTGAAAAGAAGTTTTTATAATTGTAGAACATAGTTCCAGAGTGAGGAGGGCATTTTACTCTAATATGTTTCCCGTCAATAGCCCTTAGACAATTAGGGAAGTTCCACTTTTCGTAGAATTCTTTGGCAGTTTGTTGAAACGTATTTTCAGTGGGAACTTGCATATGAACTGGTTGTAGAACCTCCCAAATAGCTTCTACAGTTTCTCGTACAATTAGGGACAAAGTTGTTGCACCCATTCGAAAAGTGAAACCGATTCCTTTGAATGATAATCCAGTGGCTAAATACCTTAAAAAATATAAATATATTACTACTCCGATAACAGTCAACTTAATGTATGTTTATTTTTTCAGGAAATGTAGTTCGGTCGAAGTGGAAATCTTTGCGAGACACTTTCCGAAAAGACCTTAAAAAAATTCCAGTAAAACGATCTGGAGACGGAGCATCTGATGCTAATTGGAAGTCATCGTGACAATATTATGAAAGTCTTCTTTTCTTAAAAGATCAGTTTACTGCCCGATCAAGTACTGGAAATTTGCCTGATGTTGAACGTGATAAATTCATTGATGAAAACACTGAACCTCCGCTGCGTGAATTAAATTTGGAATCAAATGATGTCATAAATATTGATGACCAACAACTGGAGAATGATGATGTTCAAGAGAAACTAAATGAATTTAATGCGTCCACCACTAACAGCAAGGGTTTAAAACGGAAAAAAGTCAGTGATTTGGATGTTGGTTCCGCCCTTATCAGACTTGAAGAGAATAAATTAAGAATTCTAGAAAACCAGAACAAAAAAGAACCTGATGAAGACGACAGTTTTTTTCAAAGTCTGGCTCCACATATACGCACTCTCACGCCACCAAATAAAATGTTATTGAGAATGAAAATGCAAGAACTTGTTTACAATTTTGTTTATGCTGAACAAATGAATCTACCCCAAGTGACACATTTGCAGAATGTAACGCAAGACAACAGTTACAACATATCTCAGCAACAATGAAGTTCCACAAGTGTAGATAAAATCATAGCTATGTTTTAGTCACGTATCCATGGTTAACGATTTCCTATATTTCTAAGCCTAAACATTTATTGTTCGTTCCAAAATAATGTATTAAAATGGAAGAATTTACTCTAATTACCATAAGGTCACCACGAGACGTTCTGTGGGATTAATGGGGTTCAGATTGAAGTTTGTCCAATTTTGAAGTAATCTGTGCTGAATTTTTTCTAAAATGTAATCAAATGTTGCGATTTTCATTCGAAAATATGAATGAAATTTTTCCGGATGTTTTCGAAGTTCTTCAGACAAGTGATGAAATTCTCCGTGGAGATGTCTACTTTTATTTATTTCATGGATACTACAGCTTCTGGTTTTCTTTTTTTGAAGAAAGTACCAAGTTTTAAGTGAAGAATTCTCGGTTAATAGAAAGGAATCCATGTTTTTTACTTAAATTGTTGAATATTTGTTTTCCCGCCAAAATATTATTCCGCTATCATCTCTGCTATGCTCTCTGCTCTACTATGTGTTCTAACTCTTTCATCACCGCCACTTTCATTCGCCGCTATGCTCTTCGCTCTAATCGCTGCTGTGCTCTGCGCTCCACTATGTGCTTAGCCTAAAACTCGCTCCCTCTCTTTAAACCTCGCTCCCTCCCTTCAAAACCTTCCCTCTCTTTGTAAACCTCGCTCTCCCTCCTTATAATACCCTCGCTCTCCCTCCTTATAATACCCTCGCTCTCCCTCCTTATAATACCCTCGCTCTCCCTCCTTATAATACCCTCGCTCTCCCTCCTTATAATACCCTCGCTCTCCCTCCTTATAATACCCTCGCTCCCTCTCTTTAAACCTCGCTCCCTCTCTTTAAACCTCGCTCCCTCTCTTTAAACCTCGCTCCCTCTCCTTATAAAAGCCTCGCTCTCCTTCCTTATAATACCCTCGCTCCCTCTCCATATAAAAGCCTCGCTCCCTCTCCTTATAAAAGGAAATTCCAAAGAGTTTCTTGCGAGTTCTATTGAATTCCAAAGAGTTTCTTGCGTGTTCTATAGAATTCCAAAGAGTTTCTTGCGTGTTCTATAGAATTCCAAAGAGTTTCTTGCGAGTTCTAATCCGCGCCACTTGCGGACGGTCTGAAAACTACTCCCATTGAGTCTAGGGCGCCATACACGGGTTTGCAGAATCACCGCCAGGGCTCGAGCGCCGCGCCATCTGACGGAAATTCTGCGAACCAGTGTATGGCGCCCTAGACTCAATGGGAGTAGTTTACAGACCCTCCGCTAGTGGCGCAGATTAGACATATGGCGAATTAGAAAGAGTTTCTGAGTTCTTCTGAATTCGGGAAAGTTCGTGCGAGTTCTTCTGAATTCGGGAATGTTCGTGCGAGTTCTTCTGAATTCGGGAAAGTTCGTGCGAGTTCTTCTGAATTCGGGAAAGTTCGTGCGAGTTCTTCTGAATTCGGGAAAGTTCGTGCGAGTTCTTCTGCATTCGAGAGTTTGTGCGAGTTCTTCTGAATTTGTGAGAGTTCTCTCGAGTTCTTCTGAATTCGAGAGAATTCTAGCGAGTTTATTCTGAATTCTAGAGATTTCTCGCTAGTTTCCAGGAGTTCTCAATCAAGAGATCTCCAAGTTCTGGAGAATTCGTGAGAGTTCTTGCGAGTTAATTTCTACTTGTACACCGAGTTCCTGAAGTGTCAGCCCCTTCGACCTAACCTAACCAAATTTAATAATGAATTCCAATCAAATCTAACCTTATTTATTCACTTACCACCAAACCTGACCTAACCGAATTTAATCAATTTAAAAAAAACCTGACCTAATTTAATCAATTTCAACCAAACCTAACCTGAATTTATTTATTCAAACCCAGTGAAACATCAAATCCAGCCAAATCAAACCAATACTAATCTAATTTGTGCAATTCCAACCAAACATAACCAAATCTACTTTAATCAATGCCAACCAAATCCAACCTTTTCAAATTTAATCAATTCCGACCAAATCTAACCTAATTTAATCAATTACAACCAAACATCCTAAAGTAATCAATTACAACTGCAACGAACCTAATCAATTCCACCTTACTAAATTCTGTATCTAAGAGCTTTGGGAGGAACGTGGTTTCGGGGAAAATGGGAATCTGAAAAATTGGGAGAAAAAATCCGATTGGGAAATCTGAGCGAGGATGCCCATTTCTGCACAATTTTCGAGAATCATAGCCCAATTCCACACACTTTTTATAACCCATTTCTACATTATATAAAAAAGGACTTTGTTTGCCCAAGACTAAAAAACAAAACAATAAGAGTTTTTTGCAGTTTACTGAAGCGCGGATATTTTATTTTTCTATATAATTTTAAAGACAATCCGTATTTTACTACTCTTTAGAATTTAATTCAATCTCCTGATTTTACTGGTAATGGATTTATTTCCTATAAATTAATTGATATAAAAAATTACTTATCTCAGATTTTTCATGATACAATTTTACGAAAATGGAATTGTTGTTGAAAAATCTGAGATAAGTAATTTTTTATATCAATTAATTTATAGGAAATAAATCCATTACCAGTAAAATCAGGAGATTGAATTAAATTCTGAAGAGTAGTAGAATACGGATTGTCTTTAAAATTATATAGAAAAATAAAATATCCGCGCTTCAGTCAACTGGAAAAAACTCTTATCGTTTTGTTTCTTAGGCTTGCGCAAATCAAGTCCTTTTTTATATAATATCTGTTCCTTCAGTTTGCATTTGTATTAATCTTTTATAAAACAATTTCTTGCCTGAAATGCGAAATTTTTCACTTCTAGGACGAGGTTAAAAATGGTTCTACACTTCTACTAATTCTTATAAGATACGGCTCACAATTCGTTTTAGAACCCGAGCTTTATAGTCAACTTCAAAACCAACATCCTGCCACGATTTTTAAACTATCAAATCCGTATCTTTTACAGTCCACTTTACGATTGCAATTATCCATGACATTGCGGTTACTGCCCTTGTACGTTTACAGTGAGTGGCACCGTGGCCAGTTATTTTAATTAAAATACCTAGGCCACAGGTCCAGTTTTAGAAAAATCCTTATTTAAAACACTATTCCATCTATCCTTCAAGCTTTTATAAACAGGGCTCGACATAAGGATATTTTTTTAGTAGTCAGCCTGACTAGTGAGCCCCCCTATCCCAGTTTATTTTAGTAGTCACTGACTAGTGAGACGCATGGTTTACGAATATTTTTGACATTTTTTAACTAGTCAAGTTGACTAGTGAACCCCCAGATTTCGATTTATTTTAGTAGTCAAGGCATTTTTTTAGTAGTCAAATGCCTTGACTAGTGCCTTATGTCGAGCCCTGTTTATAACCACCCATTGCATAGATTCACTCAATAGTCTGCCTAGGCATGGATTTATAATAAAAGCTTACGCTTCCTTGATATTTCACTCACCTTAAAACGCGCACATTTATTCCTCGTCTGAAATAGTACCAGCCTGGCACGCGCGTTTGTGACGTAGAATTTGAGGCAAATTCAGAGGGGGTTGAAGTTTTTCACATGATCGAGTTCTAATTTTTAATAGCGTGCGCGAAAATATTTTTAGAAAAGCGCGCGCGCACGCGCGCCGAAAGAAAAAAGTTTGTCTCAATTTCTACGTCATCAGCGCGAATTTTTATGACATAAATGTGTTTAAAATCAAAATGCCTTACTGAAGGCTACAGTGAAATATCCATGAAGCGTAAGCTTCTATTATAAATCCATGGCCTAAGTAAGCCAACTTAAGCCTTGGTCGAAACTAACATCTAAAATATAAATTAAAAAGGTATCTTAAGTATAGAATTTCAACCGAGACACATAATTAAACGAAAATTAGACCCGACAGAGAATTTTTTAATAATTATAGTGTTATATTTTTTGAAAAATATCAAGTTAAAGTTTCAAGGCGGTGAAATGGCAAATTAGCGTCGTCTACTTTAGAGTAATGAACAATTAGCGTCGTCTGCTGTAGAATAATCTTTTGAGGTACTTACATTCTTAAATAAATTAACATACTTAGACTTAATTAATTTTGATGAAACTTGAAAAAGGCACACCTTGAATAGTTACTTGTTAATTTGAAAGTATTCCGAAACGTAACTTCGCTTTAGTTTTTAAATGCTTCGATGTGCTGGAGCACCAAAATCCCCTGTTATTCCTATGGGAAAATCGGCGAAAATCTGTGAATTTTCATTTAACATTACGGGAGGGTGTGGGATCTTATCTAGAAGGGCCTACCGGCCCTCTAGAATTAAAATTTTAGTTCGCCATTTTTTACCATAACCCATTCCCACACAGTTAGGTTCTGTTTGGTTCGGTTAGGTTGTGGCTAGGTTAGGTTAGGTTCTGTTTGGTTCGGTTAGGTTTTGGCTAGGTTAGGTTCGGTTCGTTTAGGGTTGGATTCGGTTTGGTTCGGGTTGGATTCGGTTTGGTTCGGGTTGGATTCGGTTTGGTTCGGGTTGGATTCGGTTTGGTTCGGCTTCGGTTGGGGTTAGGTTCGGTTTGGTTTTGGTTAGGTTAGGTTCGTTTAGGGTTAGGTTTGGTTCGGGTTCGGTTGGGGTTAGGGTTCGGTTTGGTTCAGTTAGGTCATGCTACAATAGAGGTATCCTATTAAACTTGTGATTTGACCATTGCAATATAACTAACGTAATTTAATCAATTCCAATTAAACGTAACCAAACCAAATTTAATCAATGCCAACCAAATCCAACCTTTTCAAATTTAATCAATTCCAACCAAGCCTAACCTAATGTAATCAATTACAACTGCAACGAACCTAATCAATTCCACCTTACTAAATTCTGTATCTAAGAGCTTTGGGAGGAATGTGGTTTTGGGGAAAATGGGAATCTGAAAAATTGGGAGAAAAAATCCGATTGGAAGAAATGGAAATCTTAAAAATTGGGAAAAAAAATCCGATTATTAACTCTGAGATGGGGAGAAATGGAAACATACCTTAAAGTGAATTAAATTCATAACACAAAAGCAATTATTTCTAAAGTTGCACAAAAAAATGCTTGAGTACAACTTACAGACAAAATTAATATTAGAATTAATTTGTTAATGAAGATTAATTAATTCATTTTGCAATTTGCCGAAAAGTGCACTCACTAATTTTCGGACTGTTTTGGACCGCCTAAATGACTGTCGAAAAACACTACAACAAGCATGCTTGTACCCGAGTAAATTCCGAAATTACCTCTTCAATATCTGACAATCGTGTGAGCTAACGTTTGCATAGTTAAGCACCAGAACTTTGTCTTTTTAACCATAAGCTACGTCACTGGTATTACATGAAAAAAATATGGATAATAAGATTTTAGTTTATTTTGCACTTTATTTTGTAATTATCTGTAATTATCCGTAATAATTTGTATATAATTCCAACCTATACAGAGTCTGCAGTATGAGTCTCCTGAATAACGGTCTGCAAAGTAGCACGAGCTGTTTGAATATCTTCACCGCAACTGTATGGCTTGCAAAATAGCGCATCCCAACAAAAAAATGTACTGTGGAAGGCAACGATAAAAAACAAGGAAGCTTGGACGCTTTCTTGAGGGGAGAGAGCGACCGTTTTTTCCGAGGAGAGAGCGCGGCTATTGTAAAGAGGGGGAGCGAGTCTATTATAAAGAGGGGGAGCGAGTCTATTATAAAGAGGGGGAGTGACTCTATTATAAAGAGGGGGAGTGACTCTATTATAAAGAGGGGGAGTGACTCTATTATAAAGAGGGGGAGTGACTCTATTATAAAGAGAGGGAGCGAAGCTTTTATAAGGAGAGGGAGCGAAGCTTTTATAAGGAGAGGGAGCGAGGCTTTTATATGGAGAGGGAGCGAGGGTATTATAAGGAAGGAGAGCGAGGGTATTATAAGGAAGGAGAGCGAGGCTTTTATAAGGAGAGGGAGCGAGGTTTAAAGAGAGGGAGCAAGGGTATTATAAGGAGGGAAAGCGAGGGTATTATAAGGAGGGAGAGCGAGGTTTACAAAGAGAGGGAAGGTTTTGAAGGGAGGGAGCGAGGTTTAAAGAGAGGGAGCGAGGTTGAAAGAGAGGGAGCGAGTTTTAGAAAGAGAGGGAATGTTTTGCAGGGAGAGTGCGAGGTTTAAAGAGAGGGAGCGAGGGTATTAAAAAGAGGGAGAGCGACGTTTTGAAAGAGAGGGAAGGTTTTGAAGGAGGGAGCGAGGTTTTGAAAGAGAGGGAATGTTTTGAAGGGAGGGTGCGAGGTTTAAAGAGAGGGAGCGAGGGTATTATAAGGAGGGAGAGCGCGAAATATCTAAGGAGGGAGAGCGAATTTCGAATTTTGTCCGCTTTGGCTCGCCATACAGAATCCTAATATTCCCTTTTTCCATAATATAAAATGAATATGTGGAAATATTTTTCGTAATTATGATGCATTTAGTACTTTTGCAGCTTTAAAGGAATGGTATACCCATAAACTTTTTTTCTGTTAGCGTCAATAGTACTTTTATAAAGATAGTGGTACTACTGAAATTAAATTATTAGCGATAGTTTTCATTTTATAATTAAAATAAAATTTTATATGGACAAAACCCTTAACCCCTATCTCTAAACTTCACTGTCGTGCTTGGCCAGACCTGCCAGATGACTGGCTGGTTTAAATAGCGTTTAGCCAATGAGACTCCAAGCAGAAAAATTTAGGTCGGGTTATTTTTTGAGTCTGGCAATTTCGTCTTCAAGTATGTTTAGCTCTCGTTAGTCGTTTCGTTGATCAATCTGAAACAAAATTAATTGCTGAAACGCCAAATTGTATTATAAAAGACTGTCAGAGTATTAACTCTAGGAGTGCGGTTAGTTTTTATACTGTTCCCGATCACTATAAGTACCCTTATAGTGCATAAAAATGGTTACGATATACCACGATTTGCTAGGCCTTGGCTACGGCGGTCTACGGGCTTGAATACGGCTCTCTCTACGGGCGCTGCCAACGTAACTTGTCGCCGGTCTAGCGCTCAACCGCATAATAGTCGAGTTTACTTTTTAGTTGAAGCTTGTCCTATAGATACCTCGGCCAATAAGATGGAGGACTGAATTAATATATGAGAGTGACGTATCGCACTCTCTCTGGCTTTGCGGAAAAGCACCATACAGGCGCTATAAGGTCCTCAATGCTATTAGTTTTTCTGATTTAATTAAAATATACTTTATGTAAAATTTTTTAAACCCTCGAAATCTTGGTTTTGGGTGTAATTAAAGGGATTACAGCAAAAAATGTTTATGGGTGAACCATTCCTTTAAAGCTCTGTTTCATTTTGATATTCCAAAGATTTTTTAATATTGTTATTTGAAATGGCTGTTTATATATTACTTAAGCTATACTACATCTGAATATAGAATATCGGAATTTGCTAAGGAATACAGATTATTTTGTAAAACAGAAAGGTGTTGAAATTTGAAAACATTAAAACTATCGAAAAATGGGTCAAGAGACGCTTATTTATATTTATACTTACAATCCTCGTTATTTCCAAAACTGTCCATAGAACATTATATATAATGAAAATATATTCAAATATTTCCCTAGTAGTAACATTTAAGTACGCCCTAGGAAATGGGTCAAGAAATGATAAATTTTACTTTGTACTTACCATCCGTGAGCTGTTTGGAAGTTTCAATATTTTTTGGAATTTCTCCATTTGAACTTTCTGGCAAAAAATTTAAAAATTAACGAAAAAGAACGATATAGTTGAAATCAAGCGCTACCATTAATTAGCTAAATTCACCATTGTACTTACCATCCGTTAAATCTTTGGAAATTTCATCATTATTTGATAATGGTGCATTAGAACTTTCTGTAGAAAAATTTAACAAGTAACGAAACAGAACGATATATGTCACATGCAAGTGTTACCATTTAATTTAGTATGAAATGATAAAACTTTAATTTTTTAAACAAATTAGATCGATAAAGTAATATTAAAATGCTTTTGGTAAAATCTATTGATTTTTCATGTTACTAAACTTATCACGCTAAGCCTAACACTTTATTTTAATTGTAGAAAAAATTATATTTGTAAAAAACGGCGAAATGCCAATTAGCAAAGCCAGACTTATCACTATTTTAAAAGCGAGCGCACTTTGAAAAATGAAGGGTTAAATAGTGCCGTGCTTTAATAGATGAATAAATCACTTAGCTTCAGGATATTCGACGCACTTCATAAGTATAAATTTTTCGATTATCAAATTATTATTATTAGGGCATTTTAAAGCAACTATTACAAATTGAAAAATACTATAAATTTTACGGTTTTAATATAATCTTCCCAATCTAATTAGATTTAAAAAGGGTACACTAATAATTAAATTCTACCATTAAATTACACTCTAAAAATACATTCTACCATTAAATTACACTCTAAAAATACATTCTACCATTACATTACACTATAAAAATAGAGTAGAGAAATGCATGAAAAGTCTGCATACTTACCACCCACCTCCTTATGCTCAAACGCATAACCTACTGCCAAATTTAAAGCAAAATGAATTTGGATTTGCAAACTGAAATACAATATGTCATAAAGATTAACTCTTTTGCTCATTTGCTTCACAAATTTTAAAGCGTCTTCGTACGTGCCGACTTTAAACTGTTCGTGTAGAGTATCTAAAAACGGTACCACGTCGCATAGCTGGTAAATTTTTTCCGAAAAATGTTTCGGAATTTTTTTCCTTAATTTTTCTACGGCGTTTTCATTAGCAATTTTTATCTTTTTATGTTCTTCTTCAGATCTTTTTAAAATTTCATCGTCGTTGATCTCTAAATTTTTTTTTAGAGACTCTCGTTGCACACGGAGTTTCTAGTTACAAAAAAAATAATCAACTTCGGGATTCAATTATAATTAAATAAATCAAATTAGTAAGAATATTTTAGAAGAGTTTAAATGGACTAGAATTTAACTAAAACTTAGAAAATAATTTACTGCATACTTAATATGACCGCCCATTAGGTCACTCAAACTGCAACTTTCCACATCATCTTCACATGCATTAAATTACATACCTTTAATTTTTTCTTTTAAAGCAAATTTTTCATCCAATGAGGAAAGAGCCTCTGCTACGACATTTTCTGACAAACTTCTAGGCGATTGAGGGGCTAGGAAAACCTATTCTTTCGCGTCTGTGTTTCCTAGGGTGGAACCAAAATACAAAAATTAAATTTAACAAGTTTGGAAATATAAATGCCATGACTATGAATATCCACCTACGTCATTTTCTGAATATGCAACTAACTCTATATTTCTATAAGCTTAAAATTATAAATAATGTATTACGCAAGTGTAATTACGAATTCCATTGAGAAATTCATTGGCCAGTAAACAACACCCTCTAGTTACACCAAAACAATAACCTCACTTATATATTCTTCATAATAAAAATAAGTTATTTAAAGGAAATCCAAAATGTATCATGTAGCAAAAAATGCAAGCTTCGCCGTTATGACCCACAACCGTGGCTTCTATCATACAGCACAGAAATATTTGGAAATATAATAATAAATATAATAAGTTACCAGCAACAGCGAATCTAACAGTGAGTGAATCTTGGGTCCAAATTATTTTCATCGCCAGCGTGTACAAAGACACTCAACAAGTCTGACGGCAGGCAAAGGTCATTTCTCCAAATTGGATACAGGTTTATAATTGACTCGTACGCTTCGAGTATCTCTGTTCTCAAAGCTTTTTTGTATTCAAATTACGCCCATTCTTGGTGTCTGTTTTACGAAGAAATCAAATTAACCAAACCTAATATAAAAATAGTATTCCATATTACACGTACACACTAGCTTGACTATAAACGATGTTAACATGTCAACGAGGGGACTTGGTTCTTTTCGGTCTACTCTTCTACCCATAAATTAAGCAAAACTTTTCGCACTTTGATTAATGGCCGTGCAACCGTTGCTGTTTATAAAATTTAACCAAGGTCAAATTTTGCGTCTATCAATACACTTTCCTATATAAATAATGGAGCTGTGATGGTCAAATCCCAAGTTTAAAAGGATGCCTCTATTGTAAGCGAGCCGAATCAAAGCCAACCTGAAATGACCCGTAAAACAATCAATATTTTGTAAAAGGCATATATTTATTGTTCAAGGAACTTAATAAATGCAGCGTTAATTGTTCCAGAATCTTTATAAAAATAATTTGTTGGAAAAAGCCCGCTTTTATTATGCAATGACCTCAATGAAAATTAAAATATTTTGGAAAATCGGTTATCCTACCACTTCCAAACCTATCCTAACCAAACCTCACCTTACCTCACCCAACCAACCCTAACCTAACCTTACCTAACCCTAAATAACCCAACCTAACCAAACCTAACCGAACCAAACCTAACCTTACCCTACCTAACCCAACCTAAAAAAACATAATCTAACCAAACCTAACCCAACCCAACCAAACCTAACCTTACCTAAACCAACCAAACCTAACCTTACCCTACCTAACCCAACCTAGCAAAACATAACCTAACCAAACCTAACCCAACCCAACCAAACCTAACCTTAACCCTCTAAAATATTACCGTAATTTTAATAAAATTTACGCAAAATATTTCAAATACTCAAAGGCCATTATTGCAATAGTATTTTTTATTACTTTATTGTTTCGCACACTGTCTAACATAACTGAAATGAAGTTCAAATGAAATTAATAATCAATTGCACGAAACTATTGTTACGTAGTTCACTTTTTCTTTCGGGGATTCGATCAAAGGACTGTCGCACGGTAGTCCGATACTTTTCCACTGCGCCACGGTGAGACGAAAGTTCTTATCGCTAAATTAACTTATATAGCCTTTTAAGTAATAATAATATTCCTAATAAAAAATCCCAATAGACTGAAACCGCACAAACGGCGGGATTTAAAATCATATTTCAGATTAAATCGGTCGATTGGCAATTCGGTCGAATGGGATTCGATCTAATGGGAGAACACCAAAAAACCATATCGATTAGATGGTTTTTTATGGGCAAGCGCTGAGCATCGTGACGTTAAAACCGAAAACGCGAAAAAGCGTACAGTAGGGAAAATTTCACATCGCTTAGTAAGCGCTTTCATCAAAGAGGGTTACTGAACGTACCCACTATGGACTATAAATTCAGGTAATAGGAACGGATCTTCCATAGCCTATAACTTCAGGTAGGTTTTTAGTTGATCTTTAAATTGCGCAACCGAACGGAGGGAGACTAACTGTTCGGGGAGATCATTCCACAGAGAAATCGTTTTGCGGAAGAAGGAATAGCGTAAGACGTTGGTACGCGAACGAGAGAAGTTTAAATGAAATGGTCCGGAAGAATTTGGCTACGGGACTCAACATTGAGAAAGGTGAAAGCCTGCGAATCTGCCAAATCTGTATCAAAGGAAAGCAATCGAAGGAGCCGTTCCCGAAAACCGAAGATAGCCGAACCTCGCATGTCCTGGAAATAGTACACTCTGACGTATGCGGGCCGATGAGAGTAACGTCTGTTAGGTTATAAATTAACGACGATGGAGTTAGATTTATAAAGACTTTATTTCAAGGAAAAGTATCATGACTGGACAATACCAGCGCGATAACGCGAATGCCTCTAGGAGCGCATTCCTGTCTCTCTCTTTAAGAGAGATGAGGTTCTCCCTGTGTAGAGAGGGTGGCACCATCTAGTGGCGGTTATGGGAGTTACAACTTATGTTACATCTTTTCCTCCCCAATAAATGGAGTGGAGAGTTGAATGGGTTTTAAAATTTAAATGTGGCAATCTGGGTTAAGGTCATACAAAATTTAAATGTGGCAATCTTTATGTATGCGATAAATGGGTTTGAGTGAGTAATTGATTAAGGTGCAGGTTTGATTAACACAGCTTGATTAATTGGATTGGGGTTAATTGATTAATTGATGAAGTTTGATTGTCCGAAGGTCGAGGTGTGAGTAACATCATTGCGTCCGGTAACGTAGAGGAGGGACATGAGGTCTTCCAGAACGTGTGGTAGGCCAGGGTAGGGTTTTGTCAGTGGTTGGTGGCTTAGCGAAAGCCGGACGATCATGTGGAGGTCCAATGCGAAGAGGGGGGTCGTTGATTAGCGGGAACGGATTAGGCGGAGGTGACCGTGAGACATGCGGGGAAGCCGCGGCTAGTGGAGGCGAGAGAGGAGTGTTGCGGTGGGGAGATAAGGTGGTGTCTCCCGTAGTGGCTTCCGGCACGAGGCGGGCAGGTTTGCGAGTCGAAGTCGTAGCCATGCGACGAGCGGTGTGTACCGGAGGTGGAGCGTAATATGAGGGTGTAGTGAGATTAGGAGAGGCGGAGGAGATCGGTGCGTTAAAAGTTACTACCGCCTTCAGGTGTGTGCGAGTACGCCGAAATATCTGTACCCGATCGGTACGGATGACGTAGGAGCGGGGTTCGGGTCCAATGGATACTACAGTGGCTGGAAGCCAGTTTCGATGGCCCTCAAGGTATCGAACCCGTTGTTTAGGTTGGAGAGGAGGTAAAATACTAGTGAGTTGAGCGTCGGCTCTTGAAACCATAGCGTGCTGTTGATTTTGCAAGATTTTGCGATCCGTGTTGGTTGAATAGCGCGGTTGAAGCGCGTGCGTATTAGTAGTGAGGGGGGTCCTGATACGTCGGCCCATGGACATTTCGGCGGGCGATGGGAGCGACCCCCGAGGGGTGGACCGATAATCCATTAAAACATACGACAAATCCTTACCATCCCGCTGGGCCTTGATGAGAGAGTTCTTAATAGTTTGGATGGTCCGTTCGGTCAGACCGTTCGATTGGGGATAATGGGGGGAGGAGGTGACGTGTGTAACACCCCATTGTTCAAGAAAATGTGCGAACCCAGCCGAGTTGAAAGGAGGGCCATTGTCCGAAATGAGGCGCTGCGGTGCCCCATGCCGCGCGAAGTGCGGGTTGAGGAAGTTGACGACGTTAATGGTCGTAGTGTTGGAAAGCTCTGCGACTTCCACAAAGTGGGAATAATAATACACGAGGAGAATGTAGGAGCGCGAACCGATGTGAAAGAGGTCGGTGCCCTCCATCTCCCAAGGCAACTGGGGCACAGGGTGAGGGAGCATGGGCATCGATTGATTGGCGCGGCCCCTGTTGCTGCAGATTTCGCAAGCTTGGATGAAACGAGTTAAGTCATGGGACATGCCAGGCCAGAATAAGTGGATTTTGGCTTTTGACAGGCAGGAGTTGATGCCCTGGTGGGAGCCATGAACGTTGTTTAGGGCGGTTTGTTGGAGGGAACGGGGAACGACTAAGGTTGAACCCCTGTAGATCAAGTCGTCTTGGACATGGAGTTCGTCTTGATGGGGCCAAAATGGGCGCAGTTCCGGGCAGAGCTGCCTCAAGGTGCGAGGCCAGCCAGATAAAGTAAACTGTTTGACTTGTTGAAGGATAGGATCCTGCATAGTGGCCTGCCGGTATTCCTCGTGTTTAGCCGTCGGAAGAACAGACATAGCGTAAACAGCCGTAAATGGGCCTTCTAAGAGGTCAGTATTGAGCAGCGTATGTGGTTCAGGGGCACGGGAGAGCATATCCGCGATATGTAATTGGGAACCCGGCACATAGGTCAACGTCATTTTGTAACGGAATAGGCGTAGTAGGAGACGCTGTAAGCGGGGTGACAGCAGGTGTATTGGTTTCTTGACAACACCAAGGAGAGGGTTATGGTTCGTCTGAACAGTGATTTTGGTGCCGGCTACGTAAAAATGAAAATGTTCACAAGCGAACACTATCGCCAGAAGCTCTTTCTCAATTTGCGCGTAGCGGCATTGTGTCGGTGTGAGCGACGTTGACGCATATTCTACGGGTTGGCCGTTTTGGAGAAGCACCGCCCCGATTCCTGACTGACTTGCATCAACTGACAAAGTAATTGGTAGCTGCGGGTTGAAATATGCCAGCACTGGTGCTGTTGAAGCCAGCGACTTCAGTGCGTCATAGTGCATTTGATGGTCGGCTTCCCATTGAAATAACGCATCCTTTTTGAGTAGGGTGCGAAGGGGAGCCGTGTCAGTGTTGACCCCAGGGAGGAACCGCATGATATAATTAATCATGCCTAAAAAACTTTGTAAGGCGGCCTTGTCGGTGGGTGGTGGAAGAGAGCATATGGCGGACACCTTGGCAGGGTCGACTTCTACACCCGCAAGTGTCACGATGTGGCCAATATATTTGGCGCGTTGGATCGCCAAACTCATTTTCTTCCTGCCGAAACAGATGCCGCTGTCAAGTGCGCGTTGCAAGACACGAATTAGGAGGGTTGTGTGAGAAGGCATGTCGGCGGAAGCCATTAAAAAATCGTCGGTTGAGATTTGGACATCTGGAAACTCCGCCGGTGGGTAGAGGTTGCGCAGAGTCTGCTGGCAGACCTCGGAGTCAGTGACGAGACCGTTGGGGTATCGGAGATAGCGAAAACGACCGTGGGGAGTAGCGAAAGTACAGAGGTGCGAACTGGCTTCCGTAAGTTCGATGTGCCAAAAAGCACTTTGTACATCGAGTACCGAAAATATGGTTTTTCCACTTAACGAAGCAAATATTTCCTGGGTGGTGGGAAGGGGAAAAGGATGACGCTTGCCCGAAGCATTTAATTTGCGGGGATCCATGCAAATGCGGACAGAGCCATCGGGTTTGGGTGACACAACCATGGGGTGTACCCAAGTGGAAGGGCCGGTAACGGGAACAATCACCCCGATTTTTTGCATCCGGGCCAGTTCGAGGCGAACAGGTTCGCGAAACGCGTGGGGAATCTGGTGGGCCGCGCTGATCGATGGTGTGGGATAAGATTTGAGTTCAATGTGATGTTGGCCAGGTAGCTTGCCCACCTTATCGAAAACGGAGTGAAATTGTGCAACGACGTCTTCCGGAGTGGGGGATATGGCATCCAGGGGGGATCCAAACTCAGAGCGGAAACCGATTGGGATGGCGGTGGGCCAAGTGGGTGACGGTGGTGTTGGATGATGCCCAACTGGAGGGCCGCAGAAGCGCCGAGAATGGGCGTCTTATTTTCAAGCGACACGTAGAATGTGAAGACAGCCGTATCAGCGTAAGACGTGCAGGGAAGTTCAAGGACCCCTGCCATGGGAAACGGATGACCCGAATATGCCATGGCCCTGCAGGTCGGAGCCCGCAAGGAAGGTCGCGAACGAAGAGTGTCATATATCGCGAAGGGTATAATGTTTACCTGCGAGCCGGTATCAATGTTAAACGAAACGCGGTTATCGAGAAGGTAGATGTGGTCGTAAATGTCTTTGTCCGTGGAGGAGAGAGGCGATGTCGTTAGGACGGAGTCGTCTAATTGGCAGACGGTGAGTTCGAATTCGAAAGACTCAAAGTCTTCGGCGGAATCAAAGTCAAAGTGGGCCCCCTCGGCTAGGTAGTAGCCGCCGCGGGGAGAGTCATCAGAGACGTCGGGCTCTTGAACGTATTCGGATTCGAGGAGGGCACTAGTGGAACGGCAAACCGTGGCCCAGTGGCCCTTTCGGCGACAGTTCAGGCAAGTGGAATTGCGAGCTGGGCAGGAGCCCGAAGTATGCGGTGGGTGGCCGCAGTTGGGACAACCAGGAGTTGTAGCTGAGGGTTGTCGTGCAAAACGCGGTGGTAAGCGTTGGTTTTGCTTCTCAGAGTGAGGCCGATTCACAGAGTGGGAGGACGTCACGGATGGATGTGCAGAGTAGTTGTGGCGCTCTGGCGTCCGGTATTGGACGTTAGGGTTAGGGGGTTGAAATTGAGCACGTGGGCGATTATTGCGAGGTTGGTTATTAGTGCGGTAGCGGTGGAGGGCATCGACGGACTGCATAGAGGCTGAATTACCCGTTGATAGAACGACGGGGGTGCCCATAGCACCGGCGTGGAGTGTGGAGATTTCGTCCGCCTGACAACGTTTCACAGCTTCGGCCATATTGAGATCAGGAATAGCCAAAAGGGACTTACGGAGGTGTTCGTTTCGAATACCACAAACGATTTGTGTGGTGATGAGAGAGTCCAATAAGGTGGAAAATTCACAGTCTTGCGCTTTAGTTTTGAGATCCGTCAAGAAGTGATCAAACGTGTGTGCGGCGGCTTGTTTGGTTTGAAAAAACGAATACCGTAGATAGGTAAGGTTCTTATACGGTTTGTAGTATAAATCAAACGCCGCAAAAATCACAGCTAAAGTGCGGGCGTCACCCTCGAGGGTGATAGGCAAAGTTTTATACGTTCGACGGCCAGCAGGACCGAGAATATGTAAAAAGATCGCGCGTTGGGTCGCAACGTCTTCATCATTCAATTTCGCAGCAACGGCGTAAATTTCAAAGCTTTCTTTATAATCGGCCCACGAGGATGTAGGATCCGAGCCTGGGACAAACTCGGGAGGGCTCTTGAACGTGGACGTCATAATGGCGGAGCGCACGAGGTCGCGAGAATCACTAAATTCCGTAACGCGACGTGAAAACTAGATTGGGGTAATCTTTAAGAAAGACGAAACACAAAATATCCCACCTCTATCACCATGTTAGGTTATAAATTGACGACGATGGAGTTAGATTTATAAAGACTTTATTTCAAGGAAAAGTATCATGACTGGACAATACCAGCGCGATAACGCGAATGCCTCTAGGAGCGCATTCCTGTCTCTCTTTAAGAGAGATGAGGTTCTCCCTTTGTAGAGAGGGTGGCGCCATCTAGTGTCGGTTATGGGAGTTACAACTTATGTTACAACGTCGATGAGCGGAGCCAAGTACATCGTCGTTTTCACTGATGATTATTCCCGGTGGAGTGAAGTCAGTTTTTTAAAACAGAAGAGCGAAGTGTTGAAAGCCTTCAAAGAATTCAAGCATCGAGCTGAAGTGGAAACCCGGAGAAAAATCAAGACCCTGCAGTCCGACAACGGAACCGAATACTGCAACAATGAATTCGACAGATTCCTGAAAGACTCAAGGATAAAAAGAAGACTCACCGGTACCATACACCCCGGAACAGAATGGAATTGCTGAAAGAAAGAACAGAACACTCCTGGATATGGCCCGATGTATGATGATACAAGCGCAACTTCCACCATCATTCTGGGCAGAAGCGATGGCCACGGCCAATTTCATTCGAAACCGTTGTCGTTCCCGGAGCATAAATGGAGAAGTACTATTTACCAGATGGACCGGAAAGAAGCCATCCCTGCAACATTTGAAGTCTTTCGGCGACAAAGCTTTGCTGTTGGACGAAAATAAAAGGAAGGGGAAGTTTGCAGCCAGGAGCAAAGAATGCGTTTTCATCGGCTATTCTGAACTCTCGAAGGCCTATCGACTCTGGGTTCCGTCTGAGAAGCAAATTTACCGAAGTCGAAATGTCAAGTTCCTGGGAGAATTTAATAAACAAGGCGGATATGATGATTTTGTCACTCCAGAAGTCAACCTGAAATACGGAAGCAAAGCTAAAGGCGAAATCGAAGTCCCGGCCACTACACACGCTGCAAAACCGTCAGGCAGAGAAGAATTCAAAGAAGTCAAAAAGGAGTTCAAAGATGAAATCCCGGAAGAATCTAATGCCCAGGAAAACGAGGAAGTCTTCGAAGACCCCTCAGAAACCCTCGTTCTGAACAAAGGTCCTGGAAGACCAAAGAAAATAAGAACTGGAGTACCCGGACGACCGAAGAAGAAATTCAACATGATTCCGAGCGTCTCAGAAGAGTCTACTGAAGAGGCTACTGACGAGCAAGAAACCCTGTCCGATGAGTCAGCAAACCTAGCTAGAACCTTTGTCGATGAAGGAAGTCCTGGCTTCTCCGTACAAAAACGATTGGAGGAAAGCAGTAACGGAAGAGTTCGTTTCGCTTATCAAGTGCGAAACCTGGGACATCGTTGACTGTCCGGAAAACCAGAAGGTCCTTGGAAATCGTCTAGTCTTCCGAACGAAGTACTTACCCAGCGGAGAAGTAGAGAAAAGGAAAGCCAGGCTCGTAGCGAAAGGTTTTGCCCAGAGACCAGGAATCGACTACCAAGAGACGTTCGCACCCGTCATTAGATCGAGCTCCATAAGACTGCTTATGGCCCTTGCTGTGGAAAT
Source organism: Phalangium opilio (assembly GCF_054372755.1). NCBI lineage: Eukaryota > Metazoa > Arthropoda > Arachnida > Opiliones > Phalangiidae > Phalangium > Phalangium opilio. The sequence continues at coordinate 182,357 of NW_028324200.1, read as the reverse complement.
CGGTTTGGAAGTTAGTGATCGTACGGGGAACCCGAACCCGACCCGGGAAGTCGGAGTTCCCCGGTTTTTTGCAACCCGACCCGACCCGGCCAGTCAATTTTGAAGTCGGGTTTGAAAAGAATCGGGGTGGGCCCGTAGTAGAGGGTAAGTTATTATTGACGGTCGCGCTTTGTGATGCAGTAGATAGGAACTCTAATCTGATTAGGGCGAGCTTGAATATTTAATTTTTTTCTGTCTCGAGGCTTCGAAAGCCAGTAGAAAACTGATATATATCGGCAATTGCATGGTCGTCCGTCAAACGCCAATGTATTAATTGTGTGTTAAGTTGCGAGCAATTGATTTCGAAATTGAAAAAGTGGTAGAAGGGTTTCACGAGTACCAGAAACCCCTTTCAGCCACTGCCAAAGACATAGGACAAGGACAATTTGGAAACTTTTCAAATGGAAGACGCGCCTGTTCTGGGACAATTAGTTACCCCAATCCCTTCCACGACGTTATATCAGATAGCAATGATATGGCAGAATCGTCTACTATTGGATTCACTAAAGCAGTGATAACTTGGAACTAAATTACAGAAAATAAATTCCTTACATTACATAGCTACTATGTATAACTTTTTTGAATATGTTAATTCCATTTATATTATTAAAAAGGAAAACCCCGACCCGACCCGACCCGATTTTCCGGGTTTTTTTCGCAACCCGACCCGGCAAAAATGTCACCCCGTACGATCACTGTTGGAAGTCCACCAAATGGATGTCGTCACGGCCTATCTTAATGGCGAACTCGAGGAGGAAATATATATGGTCGTCCCGGAAGGATTAACAGAATCCCTCGAAGAAATCGTCAAATCAACCCGGTTCGACAAATCAATCATTGCCAGAGCAAAGAAATGGACCTGCGACCTGGAAGAAGAGGGACATAAAGTCTGTCGCATCAAGAAATCCCTCTACGGCCTAAAACAGTCGGGCCGTCAATGGTACAAGAAGTTACATCAAAGACTTTCGGAGATTGGAATGACACCATTGAAGAGCGACCCCTGCTTATACGTTTTAAGAGTCGCGGAAGATATTATGATCATTGGAGTCTACGTCGATGATCTGATCCTTGCAAGCAACAACCCGGATGGGATGACTGATGTAAAGCTTGAACTTGGGACAAAATTCGATATGAAGCACCTATGGCCAATCCATCACTGTCTCGGAATGAAATTTCACCAAGATCTAAAACAAAATACCAACCGGATTTCCCAAGCGAAATATGCAGAAACGGTCCTGAAACGATTCAACATGCAAGACTCCAAAGCAATAGCAACTCCAATGGTTGCGAACAACAAGTTGCAAAATCCAGAACACCCAGTAGCAGAAGACATCAGTCGAATTCCGTATCAATCTCTGGTAGGCTCTCTCATGTACCTGGTAGTGTCATCACGACCGGATATGGCGTATTCAGTCAGCGCATTGAGCCAGTTCAACACAAGTTATGACGAAACTCATTGGATTGCCGGGAAAAGAGTTCTGAGATACCTGAAGGGAACTCTTCATCATGGGTTGCTTTATCGGAAGACCGGATTGCCAATCCAGGGTTTCGTTGACGCGGACTATGGAGGCTGTCCGAAAGATAGAAAGTCATATACTGAATATGTCTTCAAACTAGCCGGCGCTGCAGCATCCTGGGAAGCACGGAAACAGCGAACCGTTGCTTTGTCCAGTACAGAAGCAGAATATATGGCAATGTCCGACGCAACCAAAGAAGTCATATATCTCAAAGGACTTCTCAACGAACTTGGAGTATCAGTTCAGGCGATCGAACTGCACAACGACAACCAGGGTGCCCAGAAACTCGTTCAGAATCCTGTTTTCCAAGCCAGAACCAAGCACATTGATATCCAGCACCACTTCATTCGAGACACCTACGACCAGGGACATATAGCCTTGCGGTATCTACCAACAGAGGAAATGCTAGCGGACATCTGTACAAAGAGCCTGTTCCGTCCGAAGCACCGCTTCTGCGTCAAAGCCCTGGGACTGGAAATAATTAAATAACCACCTGGATAGAAGATTGAAACCACCGATCTTAAGAGGGAGTGTTGGAAATTAGAGAAAATAACGGTTGTTTTTTATCTATATCCAGATTTTTTAACTACCTGTGTTTTTTATGCATCGCGGTGATACTTGTAACCTTTTTTTATCGCGATGCCTTTAACTATATAACCGGATAACATTCCGAAAACGTAATAAGTTGTTCAGTTGTCAGTTTTTCAGATAGCATTGTTCAGTCAGTTGTGTTCCCGGAAATTAATATTAATGTTTTAAGTAAATTAATAAAAAGTGGCTATAAATTAAATTAAGCTGACCTTAATTAATAAAAATGACCAAATCAAGCTATTTAGAAGGGCCAGGTAGGAAGATATGTTTTCAGAGACGACAGATTTTCAGGGGCGTTCCAAAAGGACAAGTTTTTTTTGGGGGGGGGGAGCCCACCTAATTTTGCCAAAATAGTTTTGGAAAGAAATTCCCTGACTTTTCCAGGTATTCCCTGACTAATTTTATCAAATTTCCCTGACCAAATTTATCAAATTTCCCTGACTAAATTCATCAAATTTTTTTCCGATCAAACTCATCAAGTTTGCCCGATCAAATTCATCAAGTTTTCCCGTTCAAATTCATCAAGTATCCCCGATCATATTCTTCAAGTATCCCCGATCATATTCATCAAGTTTCCCTGATCATATTCATCTAGATTGCCTGATCATATTCATCAAGATTCCCTGATAATATTAATCAAGTTTCCCTGATCATATTCATCAAGTTTCCCTGATCATATTCATCAAGTTTCCCTGATCATATTCATCAAGTTTCACTGATCATATTTATCAATTTTCCCTGATCATATTCATCAAGTTTCACTGATCATATTTATCAATTTTCCCTGATCAAATTCATCAAATTGTCTTGACTAAATTTATCAATTTTCTCGGACCATTTGCAATAACTTACATGGCGAACATAGACTATAGTTATTATATTAAAATATCGAAATTATAGGATAATACGCAGGCCTGATAATAATTTACGAGTAATTAAAAAATTGACTAATTATTTAAAACATGGTGAACCGAAAGTAACTAAAAATTATTAAATCAAGATACTCAAAAGAGCTGGGTCGGGTAAAACTTAATATGTTGCCAACACTCTTCCAAAGCAAATCACTTCACTGACTTCCTTAATTGGGACTTCTGTTTGTAATTAAAGACGTTATAAAAGTGTCTTGTAATGAACCACAGTCTATGGGTTGAGATAATGAGGTCAAATGCTGCTCCCTCGTAAAATGAATTGTGTAAAATGACTCGAATTATTTTGACAAGAGTCATTATTGTTATAGATATAAGAAAAATACTTTGTTTGAATTCCATTAAAGTTATATTCGGAGCGAGCGAAGCGAGCTCCACTAACTTTGGTCTCTGCTTAAATCTCAGGTAATACATTATCCGGTCACTGTGATACTGTTTTCCAGAATTTCAATTTCACTCCAAAAAATTTTTCCCTGACATTTCCCTGACCTTTTAGGTCTATTTTCAATTTGCCTGATCTTCATTTTGCCAAGTGAGCGTCAATTTGCCAACTCAACAAAATTTAAAGGGGGAGCCTCCACCTGCCCCCCCCCCCAAGTGATCGCCCCTGCAGATTTATAACTAAACATATTTTAAAGGCCTGTGCTATAATGCAGTTCAATCTGTGGGCTTTGATATTTAAATGAAAGGTCTGAGGCGAAATTAAATTGTTATTTTGGAGTGGGCCTCAGAATGCAAATTAATTGTTATCATTTCTTATATAAACCTTAACAAACCGTGTAAATTCAACTATGTGAGAATTGATGACTAAAAATTAGCAAGCGAGCTCCTCGATTTTTGCATCTGGCCAAATGAGATATCACTATTTCTGCGTTTGAAACCTCATACAGCTGGGATTTTAAAAAGTTACTCTGAAATCTCAGAAATATAGGACTTTATTGGACGATTTGTAAAACGAAAGGACACTATAAGATATGGGACAATGAGTCTATGGGCTAAATTTCGTAAGGGCCGCAAAAGCAATGGGCCCGCCCGCAGTTGCGGGCTTTGCTCCCATGTAATTACGCTACTGAGTGGGGACGAACAAAAACTTTAAAAGAGACCGACGAGATCTAGGTAGGAACGTCGGAGGGAAAGGGATGACCAACCAAGAGTAGACAAACGAAGGTGTCGTGGTTTATGCCGAAGGTAATAAGGGATACGGCTGGCGCGAGCTTGGACATTGTCAACCAGAACTATATCGGACTTAAATTTGGGATTCCAGATCAGGCTGCCAAATTCCAAGAGAGGACGGACGTTGCATTGCTATAATCGGGTTAACAAAGGGAGAGTAATACCAGGGAAGTTAGCCCTTATCACTGCTAGGAGACTGTTGGCACGCGTGCACATCCGTAGTATATGAAGTCGCGTTCATAGTTTGTGGTTAATTATTACCCCCAGATCGCGACATTCATTGACTCTGTTAATGTTCACTCCATTAAGGAAATAGGGCGAGGGGGAGTTCACATCGATAGGACGACGCTGCAAAGTGAGGACTTATCACAGTAGAAGGTTAAACCGCTATCACACGCCCAATTTGCAATAGTATTAAGGTCCCTCTGTAGGTGTTCAACGTCAGTAAAGGAGTTAATTGTGCGGTATATCTTCAGGTCATCAGCCTACAATCAGGGATTTAAAGACAATGACTGAGGTAGATCGTTAATATAGAGGACAAACAATAAAGGCCATAAGACGCTGCCCTGGGGAACCCCACTTGTAACTGGGATAAAATCACTTAGAGTGTTTTCGACACGAACTGCCTGAGAAAGATTGGTTAAGTAACTTAAAAGCCAGCCTAGAATATTGTTAGAGAGACTAAAGGCACGAAGTTTGGCAAGAAGTCTCTTATGAGGGACAGAATCAAAAGCCTTTGCTATGTCCAAATAGATGACGTCGGTGCGTTTACCAGCGTCTAGGACAGTCGTCCACGAGTGGAAGGCCGACAAGAGATTGGTTTCGACTGACCGAGAGTGAAGAAAACCGTGTTGATATTCACTTAGCAGTTGGTTAACATGGTGTAAAATGGCCACACGAATACATTTTTCAAGAATGTTACAGATAGAACTTGGTAAACTTATGGGTCTGTAATTCGCCAGGTCAGATTTAGCCCCTATACCCTTATAGATGGGAGTGACGTGGGCAAGACGCCACTCATTCGGCACAGTTTTTCTCGAAGAGATAGTAAAAAAGTTTATGTAAGGGCAGTGTTAGCGACTGACTACATTTCTTGAGAAGCCTATTTGGGATGCCATCAGGGCCAGAAGCACTCTTGACGTCAAGGTGTTTTAATATGTTCTTAAATTCAAAATAGGAAGGAGCATACTCCCCCAAATCGCTAAATATATATTAAAACAAAAATTAATTAGTTTCGTACACTATTAGGTGATAAAATAAGTTTCAAGGACAGAGTATAAATATTTATGGGCATATCGAAGCTTCCGTAACCCTATCAACGGCAAGGGAGTGAAGCCCTCGCTTTATGAGTTGGTTGTACTTTCCCGAAACGGCGAAGATCACCCTTGCGCCTCACGAGTAGAAGCTAGTTATAGCAAAAAATGTAACTTAAAACGGTTAACATAAATAGCGCAAGCACACAATTAGCTCTAACAACAATTATACTGCATCCCATTCAACGCTTGAAAAATGCAATACTTTGCTGTGTACCAATAAATTTTAGTTTGTTATCTTCAGATTCAGAAGCTCAAAGTGGGAAAACATTTAAAATGAAGAGAACCTATGGTAAGTTGTACCCGATTTGAGGATTCCGTTATATATAGATATGAGAAAAAGTGTTTGTTGTACTTTATATTTCAACATATAACAACCAAATGTTTTTAAGATTCCATCATGCTCATTGGTGAAAGCCAAGAATTTTCGGAAAAAATGGATAACCAGAGTAAGCAAAGTGTTCTATCGGTGACTTGTCTAGGGTTGATTTTTAAAATTTTATAATTTTTGTTAGATTTGATTCCAAGCATTTGGGTTTTCGTTACTGTGGGAGATGGAGTTGCGCTAGATTTCCTAAAACACGAAGGATACTACGAATGTAATATTATATATTGTGTAATTTTTCATGTCATTAAACTTTTCTTTATTATTATTTAACAGCTGTCAAGGGATGGCAGAATATAATTGGGCATACAAGATCGCACTCGCAAATAAAAAGTCTTGCGGATAATTTTTAGAAGAACATTTCATTAACAGAACATACAAGCTTGATAATTTCTATAGGAAATTTAGAACTACAAGAGGTAAGTATCATTTTATTTGGTTTCTATTTGTTAATTCCCCATAAATACGTTGATTTAATACTGGTGACAAGTTTTGTCGAGTTATTGTTAAATTACCATTCAAACATTTCGGTATGTTGTCAATTGGTAAGTTACAGCGGTAGTAGGTATATTACTCTGCTGTGCCTACGGTTCGAAAACGAAACAGTTCAGGTCAATTGTTGAATGAGTTTAAATTTATTTCAGTTAAGAAAAACTAACAACGACAAACATTTCGCTAACTTAAAGTTATACACTGTGAAGTTACTAGAGTTATTAAAGGGGAAGAGGTACTAATACTTAGTATTCGCGCAGGCCCTTCAATTAATAATATAGAATTAAATAGAAATAATGTCTTCAAATTTTAACCTTGGTTTTTAATATGGTATAGGAGAGGCATCCCAATTTATCATTTGATAAAAGAGGAAATAAGAAAAATACTGATTAAAGTAGTAGGGACTATACAAATAGCCACGGATCCAAGATGGCCGCCACCCCAAGATGGCCGCCATCCACCCAACTCGAACCAAACTTGCAAAGATTATGTTACCTGATATACCCTGCCTTCCACCATGCTATGCCCCCTTTATGATCCTTTTAATGGATCAACCCAGACTTGTGTCATTTTGCCAGATTTCTGTTTGAATTTCCCGCCATAAGCCCATGTCTGAGAAACAAAGACAAATATACAAATAAAGATTTTTTAATAACAAATACCAAATAATATATACAATAAAATAGAGAATAACAAGAATATAAATAGAAACAAAGATATTGCCATTGTTTGTCATTAAGAAGGTCAATACTTCTTTTCTTTGAGTTGTGGCTTGTTCCCACATAAAAAACCGTGTTACATACTGAATTCTAAATTAAAAACCAAAAATATTTACCGCCGCTTTTACCGCTAATGAAAACCACTCTTTAAATCGTAATTTTGAAGGTAATTGTTCTTATCTCTAGTGTAAAAAGCATCTTGTTCAAAGTGACATTTTGATTTTCAAAACTTGATATTTTAGTCGAAATCTTAACTGAAAGCCGCTCTTTAAATCCACGTTGATCGAGCGAACAGCTGTTAAGTTTGAGAAGGACATCGAAGTCAAGGCCTCACTGAAGAGAACGTGCTCCAACTGGTGCAGGGTACGCAGAACCTTATGCGGTAGCAGGGCTTGTTGGGTTGTATGGGCCATGTCCTATAAAATTCTTCGTTGACCCTTTATCTCCCGAAGGAAGTTGCATTCGAGCCACTGTGGGGCCTGGTCTTCTCGTCCAGGCCTGGTTGTTGGCGCCGGAACTTCTCCCTCATTGCAATAGTCAGTTGTATGGATGCATATGACACTGCAATGAAGGTCGATTCATGAACCTCCTAAAGACAGGGAAACCATGATCAATGTTTAGTGGTGGGCCGCAAAAATGCGACTTCACACAAATTTCCGCAACTTTTTGCGCAGCCAAATGTAGCCAGTAAAGATTACAAAACAAGTTACGGAAATCGAGGCACATGAATCGAATTTGATCTCTTCCCAGGCTATTCCTGAGACGAGACGGATGGAAAAATCGAATTTGGTCTTTTCTCACACAGCAAAAGCTGTGTGAGTCCACGATCGGCGGGTAAAGACATCTTCGAACTGGTACTGAGTAGCTTTATGGATAAGCGTGTAGTTAAACAACTGATAACTCTCTCTTTAAAACACGGGTCTTATATACTAAAATATCGAGGTCAAATTTAATTTTAGAAGAGTTCTCTAGGCCAGGCTTTCGAGAAATTTATTTTTTACCGACCCCCAATCTTTAACCCCCACTCTTTAACGTACTATTAAAGCGGGACGTCTCATATAATAACAGCCTCAAACCAGCGGAAACAGGTTTGAACTAGTCAGGGCGGGTGGTCCTTTTTTATTGGAAGCGGGTAGGGTTTAATTAACTATGCACGTAGATGTTTCAAGGATGACGACTTAAAACTTTCCTTGTTTTGAGGAAAATATTTTATTGGAAGCGGGTAGGGTTTAATTAACTATGCACGTAGATGTTTCAAGGATGACGACTTAAAACTTTCCTTGTTTTGAGGAAAATATTTTATTGGAAGCGGGTAGGGTTTAATTAACTATTCACGTAGATGTTTCAAGGATAGCGACTTTAAAGGCTTAACAATTTTGTTGTTTTGATGAAAATAAACTGAGTGGTTTTTAAGATCGTCCATAGCTCAGTGGGTAAAGGCAGGGTTTACTAATGTGATACCCAAAAAGGTGGCGAGTTCAAATCCCGGCCAGTCTACCGAGCTATGGTCGATCTTTTTATGTATAAAATAAGGTTTGTTTAAGAAGTTGGGGTTAGTTGATAAGCAGGCGTTAGTCATGAATGACGACTTTTTTTAAACTTTAGCGTCTAATACGTGTCTAGATATATACCCAAACAATACCCAATCAAGTTTTAAAAATTATTTGCATCAACCTTTGAACTTGACTAGTGATTATGAAGTTGGGTTGGCGGAAATCATATGTATACCTCGACAAAATTGAATGTATACGTCTAGAAAAACGAAGGTATACGTCGAGAAAAACGACTGTATACCTCGAGAAAAACGAATGTAGACCTCGAGAAAAACGAATGTATACCTCGACAAAAACGAATGTATACCTCGAGAAAAACGAATGTAGACCTCGAAAAAACGATTGTATACCTCGACAAAAACGAATGTATACCTCGACAAAAACGAATGTATACGTCGAGAAAAACGAATGTGTACCTCGACTAAAACGAATGTATACCTCGACTAAAACGAATGTATACCTCGACAAAAACAATGTATACGTAGAGAAAAACGAGTGTATACCTCGACTAGAACGAATGTATACCTCGACTAAAACGAATGTATACCTCGACAAAAACAATGTATACGTCGAGAAAAACGAGTGTATTCCTCGACAAAAACGAATGTATACCTCGACAAAAACGAATTTATACCTCGACAAAAGCAATGTATACGTCGAGAAAAACGAGTGTATTCCTCGACAAAAACGAATGTAGACCTCGAGAAAAATGAATGTATACCTCGACTAAAACGAATGTATACCTCGACTAAAACGAATGTATACCTCGACTAAAACGAATGTATACCTCGACAAAAACAATGTATACGTCGAGAAAATCGAATGTATAAGTCGAGAAAAACGAATGTATACCTTGACAAAAACGAATTTATACCTCGACAAAAGCAATGTATACGTCGGGAAAATCGAATGTACACGTCGAGAAAAACGAATGTATACCTCGACAAAAACGAATGTATACCTTCACAAAAACGAATGTATACCTCGACAAAAACGAATGTTTACCTCGACAAAAACGAATGTATTACTCGAGAAAAACCAATGTATACCTCGACAAAAACGAATGTATACCTCAACAAAAACGAATGTATACCTCAACAAAAACGAATGTATACCTCAACAAAAACGAATGTATACCTCAACAAAAACGAATGTATACCTCGAGAAAAACGAATGTATACCTCGACAAAAACGAATGTATACCTCGAGAAAAACGAATGTAGACCTCGAAAAAACGATTGTATACCTCGACAAAAACGAATGTATACCTCGACAAAAACGAATGTATACGTCGAGAAAAACGAATGTGTACCTCGACTAAAACGAATGTATACCTCGACTAAAACGAATGTATACCTCGACAAAAACAATGTATACGTAGAGAAAAACGAGTGTATACCTCGACTAGAACGAATGTATACCTCGACTAAAACGAATGTATACCTCGACAAAAACAATGTATACGTCGAGAAAATCGAATGTATACGTCGAGAAAAACGAATGTATACCTTGACAAAAACGAATTTATACCTCGACAAAAGCAATGTATACGTCGAGAAAATCGAATGTACACGTCGAGAAAAACGAATGTATACCTCGACAAAAACGAATGTATACCTTCACAAAAACGAATGTATACCTCGACAAAAACGAATGTTTACCTCGACAAAAACGAATGTATTACTCGAGAAAAACCAATGTATACCTCGACAAAAACGAATGTATACCTCAACAAAAACGAATGTATACCTCAACAAAAACGAATGTATACCTCAACAAAAACGAATGTATACCTCAACAAAAACGAATGTATACCTCGACAAAAACGAATGTATACCTCGACAAAAACGAATGTAGACCTCGAGAAAAACGAATGTATACCTCGACAAAAACGAATGTATACCTCGACAAAATCGAATGTATACGTCTAGAAAAACGAATGTATACGTCGAGAAAAACGACTGTAGACCTCGAGAAAAACGAATGTATACCTCGACAAAAACGAATGTAGACCTCGAGAAAAACGAATGTATACCTCGACAAAAACGAATGTATACCTCGACAAAAACGAATGTAGACCTCGAGAAAAACAATGTATACGTCGAGAAAATCGAATGTATACGTCGAGAAAAACGAATGTATACCTCGACAAAAACGAATGTTTACCTCGACAAAAACGAATGTATTACTCGAGAAAAACCAATGTATACCTCGACAAAAACGAATGTATACCTCGACAAAAACGAATGTATACCTTGAGAAAAACAAGTGTTTACCTCGACAAAAACGAATGTATACCTCGAAAAAACGAATGTATACCCCTCGACAAAAACTAATGTATAACTCGACAAAAACGAATGTATACCTCAGCAAAAACGAATGTATACCTCGACAAAAACGAATGTATACCTCGAGAAAAACGAATGTAGACCTCGAAAAAACGAATGTATACCTCGACAAAAACGAATGTATACGTCGAGAAAAACGAATGTATACCTCGACAAAAACAATGTATACGTCGAGAAAATCGAATGTATACGTCGAGAAAAACGAATGTATACCTCGACAAAAACGAATGTATACCTCGAGAAAAACGAATGTTTACCTCGAGAAAAACGAATGTATACCTCGAGAAAAACGAATGTTTACCTCGAGAAAAACGAATGTATACCTCGCCAAAAATTAATGTATACCTCGACAAAAACGAATGTATACCTCGACAAAAAAGAATGTATACCTCGAGAAAAACGAATGTATACCTCGAGAAAAACGAATGTATACCTCCTTCAAACGTTTTCAAGGTTGAACGGAAAACTGTGCTGCCACTGTGTTAGGACTTTGCACAACTTTCCGCTCAACTTGGAACACATAATTTTAAGAGTGTAGGATAAAGAAGTTATTACAGTTGTTAAATTTATCTAACCATAGATCAATAGGTAGTACGATAGAATGACAACACCGTAAGTATAACAAAAGAAGAAAATATAATAGACAAATCACAAAACCCACTGATTTGTGTACATCCATTCTAACCATTCAATGGAACCTAAAGGTTGGTTCAACACGTCTAATATTGATTGTTATTCTACAAAAGGTAACATAAGATTGACGTTTGATTGATTTTAAGAGTTGGCAAATAGTTGTATAACAAAAGGATGAATTTACAATAATTTTATAATTTAACAACAAGATAAACTATAACAAAAGCTGCTTTTGGTCTCTGAAGATGTATTGTTAAGAAAATATTTCTTCAATCAATCAGATATTGGCAGGTCTATTTAAGGAATGTTACGAGTGATAATAGCTGGGCTTCCTTAAAAAACGAGGAAAAAGGGTGAGGAAGCCGGGTAGATATAATCAGCAGGGTGAGGGGTGACATAGGACAAAAAAGATCTAACTATAGATTAATAGGTAGAACGGTAGAATGACAACCCCTTAAATATAATACAAGGAGTAAATGTATTAGAAAAATCAAATAAATGCTTTTGTTTTGCGTCTTGTGAATAATAGAAATCATCAGTCTTTTGGTGACAGAAACTTTGACATGTCATTTTAGCGACGGCATTAGATTCTTTACTTATTGGCATTTTTAAAGAGGTATAGATTAAAATATTTTATTATTCCCATAGATCATTGGTTACACAAAATGGTTAATTTTAGGTCTTATAAAACAATAGGACTTAATGAATGTTCTTTAGTTTTCGAAACATTCGCGAAATAATCAATACCAAGTATTACAATATGAACTACTTTGTAATAAAATTAGCGACATATATCAGTTACAAAAGTATACAAAAATATTTTTTGATAATTTTTTTAACATTTATTTATAATTTTTTAACGTTTTTTTGTTTTTTTTAAACAAAAAACTTTTCAAATTAACCAATTTGTGTGAAAAAAAGGGTGAAGAAGGTCAAGTCCGACTTCAGGTTGAAGTTGGTTATCCCTCCCTCTGTACACTCTCCGGACTTGCCCGTCAACCTTAATAATCTAACACTATAAAACGTATTCTTTTATATGTAGGATGATGATTATGGCTTGGCCCCCGCTATCTCCGAGGGACCAGAGTGATCAGTTTACACTGCGGTACATTAGATAGTGATTAAGTGTTATCTTATCTTTATAATGCTACCCTTGACAGTGCTAAAATTATTACGCGTAATCCGTAGCCGGTGAACAAGAAGCGCCTACAAAGTAGAAAGAGATGGTCATGATTCAAGAAGCTCTAAAGTACGGAGGCGGAAATTCCTTGACTTTGGCGACAATGGATATGTAGTATTTCAATATCCGAGAATATGTGCATAAGTTCGCGCGTCACCCTAATTTTTCCATCCTCTAGGCTCTAAAAAGATTTTACATTTTCCTTTCGAATTATACCAAACTTCGTTTCATCTTTGTAGTAAGTCAGTAGAATATTTCAAATATTCATTCCCTCAAAAAGTACTCTCTTCCGGATTGAGGGAATGTTAGCCGCATCAGATCGGGTCCCTTTCTCTCTCTACACCCTTACGTGATGGTCCGTACATGAACAGAATGTTGATTCGTCGCTGATGACAACTTCATCCCATTCGTTCCTCCAGTGAAGGTGCGCGTGCGCAAATGCTAGGTGTTCTTGTTCGTGCTCTGGTTTGAGACATGGCTTCTCCACGGCGACACTACTGTGTAGCCCAACGTCACGTTATCGGTTACTAATCGTTGTTTCCAACGCTTCCAATTCCATGATGGATTTTACAGAACGAACAGTGGTGGAAGGATTATTCACAAAGAGAGCAGCAATAACGTCGTCTTCTTCTGCAGTGGTAACGCGTGGAGTGTAAGGTCTGGGTTCGTCAGTAATTTGCCAATTTTCACCATAAGCGGCTAGCCATGACCTCACGGTTGGCCTTGAACAGCCCAGTTGCCGCGAAATTGAAGAAACTCCAGCCTCATGTAACGCAACGAGTCTACTGCGTTCTTGCTGTGAAAATCTTGGCATACTGACTGGTTAGAGAGCGAGACAAACTGATAGTCTTTATATAACAATTTATGGTAAAAAATATATTCTATATAACAAAAAAAAATTTCATCTACTCAAAAACCACTCCTTTAAAGGCAGTATGAAGTCTTATGCAAGAGAGCTCCCACTTTCCTAGAATTAAAAGCATAAGAATATCGCTAGCACGTCTGTTAACAATTTGGTTGACTAATTTTGAGTCTTACGTTTGCAGTATGCTGCACTTTGCTTCAGCTTGCTTGTGTGACGAAGCAATCAAGAGAGCCTTAACATAGATGAACAAAAAATGCGTCACGACGGAGAACCACGTCCACGACATGGACTACGCCCAGAACGAGAGCGAAGTGCGCCTCTTTCTCAAAATGTTCATCAATAGTTTATTGCCGGCGTGCCTCCTTTTAACATGGGAAATATGTTACAAACTATGTCCGTCTTTCAGACAACGTTCAATAAAAGACAACCCGTCGCAAAGATGGTTCGATTAACTATCTGAACTTAAAAATGGCTACGAAAAAAGGCGCTCACAGGACGTCCGAACTTCAGCTAGCACCTTATATTATCAGACAAATACCGCAGCGTGAACCACCAAACCATAATTGTGTACCACAGTAAAATTATGTCGAAAAAATTCACCTAATCATTAGGGCAGAAATTGGAGTTTCTCAAAACCGACTATACTGGAAGTAATTACCGTAAATTTTATTTTTAAATTACCGGCAGCCTGCTGCTAGTGAATTGACCGTAAAGTAAAATGTTAATTGTACACTCAACATGAGTACCGCATATTTAACGTTTTCCGCTGAAAAAATAAATTACATTTAGAACGCGATTAATTGCGATTAAAGTGAAAACAATTTTATTTCAGTTTCTTAAAACTGATCAAATTTAAATTACTTTAGCTTTGATATATTCGAACGGATTCGTTTGTAAATTTTGCATAAGTTGTTCTAAGCCTTTGCTTAGTTCGCCAAGCATGGCGTTACCCTATTGTAAAGGTAAGACATATTGCTCAGAGGGTTGCTTGTTTCAAAGATAATTTATTCATTTTAGATTTGCAGATAAATACATTTTAGTATGAATTTATTTTTTTAGTTTTGACTAAGTGTCAAGCTGATTTTATTTCTATTGAAGCCACGTTGACTAACGACAAAAATTTCTCGACTAAAGATACTACAAACGCTGTAGCAGACTACAGCTATGATGCTCGCAATTTATTTACGTGAAACAAATATCTACTTTTTAGGATAATTGTAATAAGAACCCTTTCTAGGTAGGAATTAAATTTTATTTTTGAAATAGAAAGGAAAATATTTCGCAAATGGCGACAGCTGTTGCAAAAGAAATTCCATATAAGTAAACGATGAAGGCCCGTAACAGAAAGTCCAATGAAAATGGCGAAAAATCTTCAATCTGCGATGACTCAGGTAGCATATAGCCTGCAGTTTTCATAGTGTACATCCGTTCGTTAGGTGTAGCTTGTTGCGTCTCCTCAAATCGCAAACACCTGTACACATATGAGGCGTTACTTCTATCATAAATGATCATCATTCACGACTTGGGGTTTTTTATTATCTTACAAATAGTCAAGTTGATCCAGAATGCTTCTTGGCAGTCTCTTGTTGAATTTGTAATATGAAGCAGTTGGTTCGTAATTCTTTTTTCCGACGTAATACTTATTATCATATTTTTTGAGTCTACTTCGCAATGCATACAGAAAGGATGGAGCCAGGTTCTTCTGGTAAAAAAATGCAGCTGCGCCACTGGAAAACATGTCAATTGGGATAAAGCGTAATGCAATAATTCTGTTTAAGTATCGACTATCCGCTCGGACACGCTTCCGAAGACGGGAGTACTCTCCATTTACATTTTTCTGTAATAAAAATGTTCACAAACATTAAAAACGTATTTCATTCTCTAGAGGAAGCTAGTTCTATCAGATATTTCTAGTTCTATGTGTACAGTAAGTTTGAACGTCACCGTTTTTGTTGTTTTTACTTGGATTAAAAGAATTCATAGTTAGACGTTAAACGGAAAATAACTATTCTCGTTACTTATATAGTGGATTACTATTGGTTTTTGATATTTTAAGTAACAGCTTATCCCTAATTTCGAGTACTTCACTTTTCTCCATTTCCTAATATAATTGAAAATTGACAACTATTTCTGTCTTATTATTACTCCATAGTTTATTATCTGATTAATTTTTGAGCCTTCTAACATAATTGGCGTTAATCGAGGTTGTCCTAGGAGATCGTCGATACTGTCGATGTGTTGATCCTTGGAAATTAATAGTTCACCGCTCAATAATCCCGAATAGCATTTGACAAAAAACATTGCGCCGAGTAACCAGCCCAGCAATAGAATTCTCGCCGCAGTTCCATCAACAGTATCATTTGAATCTGAATCCGAATTAAAAAACATATTTACAATGTGGAAAATCATAAGTGCTAGAACATTTTCCAATCTGAAAATTATTGCGCGCCAAAGATAACATTTATGTAATTTTCCAACGAAACCAAATGCCAATGAACTTAACAGTTTTCGAGGAGACCAGGGACGTATTTCCAAACATTTTCATAGATGAGGCGGACTGGAGATTGCTTCCTAGTTGATTTGATATATTTGAGAAAGGACGTTGCTAGTGCCATTAGGATGAAACAGAAAATCATCGTCAACCAGATTGTTCCGTTGAAGCCTTTTATCAATAGACGACTTTCAGCTTGATTTCCTTCATCTTTGACACACGTCAAGATGCAATTTGACACAGTTTCCACAAGTGATAAAGTTCCAATTCGTAAGGGTTTGGACTATAGGTTAAAGCAACAACGTCTGTAAACTATTAAAAGTATAACTGTATTGTATATTTTACCTCGGGTTCAATTTAAATAAGCAATTCATACCCCATGTATTATGGCATAGTTCCAAAATTCTAACTCAAACTGTAAATTTGTGTTGTTACGTTGAATCAATTTGTTAACTGTCCAATTCAGTCTGTGTAAATGATAAAAAGTCAGCAGAAAATGATATTAATTACACTATTCACCGAATCGTCTTTCTATCGTAGCGTATGTTTCTTATTTTGATGACAAAATATAAAGGATTATTAGGAAACTTATATTATTGATATTGGATTAAGAGAAATTGTTGAATCACTCTTTACCTCTGATTAAAAACAGCTTTTAACTTATCTTAAAAAATATATATCAAATATAATATAAAGCTTGACGTACGTTACGTTTCGCAAGTTACGTATAATGTAATGAAATCGGAAAATGTTCATATACCGAAAGTTCACAGACATATCTCCTTTCCACATTAACGGAACGAACTTATTGTTACTCTGAGGCAAAGAAAATGATTAAAATACCAGTAAGTGACCCCTTGGTCAGTGTATATTTAAGATCTTACAGATAGGAACGAGAATCTGAAATCCATGATTTTATGTTCAGTGGTTATTCGTTACGAGTCCTTTCCAGAGCGTGTTGCATTTAACAAAAGCACTCTGGCTAGCGGTCACTTATTCTGTTAATTGTTAAAAGCTTTATTGTATTCCCAAGTGTTTTATACAAATGTTTTATGTCAGACCAAAGAATATTAAAGTTTGCTTACATGGTTAAGTTCTATGCTCTAACACCAGATAACTATAAGCTACTGAAAGCATACATATCCTTAATGTGTTGTTCAGGATAGCATTACTCATATTGTAATTATTCCAAGGTCTTATTGTATTAATGGAAAGTTTAGGAAACATAACATTATACTTTTTACGCCCGTATTCTTTACGTACTGGGGAAGTAAAACTACGGTATCGCTAACGATCCCCTCGAGGCACCAGGCGACACCCCGTTGTATCTAGCCTTCCACCTGGGTGTGGGACTACCGGGTGGTGGTGACCGTTTACTATTGAGCCCCCGTATCTCCCATGTTAATATCATTGCCGGTTTTTTGGGCCGGGATTAAGTATTCGTCACTCCTCACAATTCTGAAGTCTTTCTAACTGTGATTATATTGACTGGTAGCAACACTAGTTCCTAGGCGTGGGCAAAGTGCAAGGTGCTGAGAGATGAAATTCGTCATGCATAGTGACTAGTCTAGCCTCTCCTCGTAAAATCCGCCAAGGTACGTTGACAAAATGGCTAACAGAATAATTTCAATAAGATGTATACTGTTTAGAAGAAGGCACATCTAAGGTACTTCAAAATACCTTCACATCGTTTTTAGTACCCAAAAACATATTCAATCAGTTTTCTCACATTGCGGATATTAAACGATTCAGAAAAAGGTTTTATGGAAATAATAGTTATATAATGTAACCTTTTAGAGTTTCAGCGCTTCAGGTTGTATCTAAAGGTCGGTCCAGACTGACACTCTTTTTCGCGTTCACATCTTCGCTTCGCTTGTTTGCAACATGGCTTTACTGTCCACATTGAGTCTTCGCTACTTAGCGTCCCCAACTCGCAAAGATACAAATTTCTTGAGACTAGGCCCATAACTTCGAGCCTTCGCCAGAAAAGCACCAATCACAGACGAGTGAAGGTTTGGAGTGTGGAGGGTGTCGATTGATTCGTTTTTGTCACTTTGACACAATAGCGGAAGCAGCTCTGCTTCAATCTCAGTCGAGTCACTTTTAATAAATATGGACAGCGTGGATGGCGCATTGATAGCTTAAATTTCATTGGTTTTGAGAATAAGAAACGCAAAATATTTGCGTTCATCTGATCAGTAGTGCAATTGCTTTTCTTGATCCGTTGCGAAGGTGCGAATAGACGAAGGCACGAACTCGCGAGCGCGAGCTCAATGTGGACAAAGCTTTAGGGCTTGGTAGAAGTAGAAACGTACTTAACAGATCCTCTTAAAGGGAAGTTTATAACTTCGGTGTTCTGATATTAATAGCGCTAACAAAGTGAAAATAACAATCTCTAATAATAATAAAGTTATGTCTAAGAAGGAATAGCCACACTAAGCCTGTGGCTTGTTTACTGGTGGGTCCCTTTACAATTAATAGAAGGGTGGTAGCTAGCTCCTATGCCCCATGCCGTTAACCTCTGCAAATTTTGATAGAAAGGAGAAATCGGGTTAGACCACGAATCTATTTATTTGCAACAAGCATTGATTGTATTCCTTTGACAGCTAGCTCAACCACTAATTTTTGGCCAATTTTGATCGGCGTGTTTAGTTTTAAGCATGGTATTGTTCGAGATGTGTTTTCAGTAGGTGTCCTTTCTGGTGATCTGAAACCGAAATCACTTTCTGAATATATAGATTCCTTATAGGAATTATTCCATGCTGATAACATAACGTATATAATCACTGCACAGTAGGCTTTCATCTTGCATCACAAAAACATGCAGGGGCATGTTTGTTACTCTATCTCGAGCTTCCTAAAATAACACCTTTCCATTGATAATTTCCAAAATTTGCAGTAATTCTTGGTAAGAACAACTACAAATTTCATATTTTTTCAGATGATTCTTCATCCATAATAGATGGATATGAATTCATAATTTTCTGAGTCTTATCATCAAGGAAGCAGAATCTTTGAATAGAAGTTGTTTGGCGAAAAAGTTTTTAACAGTGTAAAATTTGAATATTTTATATGGTGGCGGCCCGTTTCCGCACAATTTTGCATAATTAATTTTCGGACAATTTTATATAACTCCTTTCAGCATAGTTTGAAAATAAAACATTTTTATTTCCTTGCTGATCACTTTTTAAAACCCTTAAAATCATGTTGCTGGCACATGGGACCGATTATAGCCAAAGTGTGAGGTTCTAAGATAATAAAATTGTCGAAGCTATTTAACGATAGATTTATTTTTAATACAGTTTTTATAAAGGAAATTAAAAAATGCATCTGCTACTTCTGTTTTTTTTAACAAAGACACTTTTTTTCATGCTCACGTATATCAATACTTCTCTATGTCGATAGTGATATTGCAATTTATCTATTCTATCCTAAACCTAACCCTAACCGAACCAAATTTAACCCAAAATCTTTGCGGAAATGGGTTATGGTAATTTATGGTGAACTAAAATTTCGATTTAAAAACTGTGCGCAAACGGGCCATAAAAATTGTGCAGAAATCGGCATCCTCGGTTTATATTGCTGTGCTCGACTAAGAGACTACGATTATATAAACATAAACACTAACGTTTGAAGTTAAAAATGAAAGCTAAAAAAATTTATAACTCTATAGAATCATATTATTTTGTGTATTTAGTCTTATTAAATATTATAAATAGATTTCCTTTCATTGACAGATGTTGCTGTATTGTAAACTTTTCAGTGACTACAGGCTAGAAATCCGTATACACGCTTCAAAGAATTTGTATCGAGTGTTTTGAAGTTCGCAAAGAAAGCAAATATATTTTTACCGCATCAAGTAGCACGCCAAATTCAATTGATCCAGACATGATTGATACTAAAGAAAATGGCTTTCAAAAAGACTTCGGCTTTAAAGATTTTACCAGATTGACATAGTAATAAGATATGCAGTAGAATCGCTACTACCGATTTTAAAGCGCACCTAAATTAATTCACAGTCAGAGCGAAAATGTCTTCAAAACGTTACGCGAACTATGTCGCGGATAAAAACAATTAGAAATGAAAGTACGTGAAAAATGAGAATGGGTTGTCCCGTTTCAGAACGACCATAATGAAAATTGAAGACAAACTTCAACATATATATATATATAGGGTGGAAAACTTCGCCTCCAACCACTTTCATGCTTCTCGGGAATAACCACTTTCATGCTTCTCGGGAATAACCACTTTCATGCTTCTCTGGAATAAAGTTTTCACAATTTATGGGCTTTAAAAACAAAAACATTTAGTAATCACGAATAGCTTTAGTTAGAGTAACGTGCATGTGTAAGTAACAAACGAACAGAACTAAAGTGACAAAACATATTAGAAGCATTATTTCTTTTTTTTATGGCAACCCGTCTGGACACTTACTCGTTAGAGTATCTAAAATGGTCGCTGCCGAAGGTTTCCACCCATTATTATTTGAAATGTTTCAGGGTTCTGGTTGGAGTTACGCTCGAAGTTACAGAGCTATATTTTCAAATACATTTTTATATACAACCTTCTGTGTTTGTGCAAGGTCTAAGCTAACAAAATACTTCTTTGCACTTCATTATAAACCATGTTACGATAAAACTTTATGCTAAAACAACAACTCCGATATGCTTATATATTTTTTACAGTTTTGGATCGAATTAAAAGTAACGAAATTAAATATAAGTGTTTCAGTTCGATCAATTTAATTATATTTGATTTTGAAATCTTTGTAGTTGGCTAAAAATTATTATTTTAAATTTATTTATTTGCAAAGGAATCGATATTTACTTCTTAACATTGTATCAATATTTCAAATTTGATTTCACTTTCAATTTTTTTGTAATTAAACGAAAAATTATATATCTTAAATTATATAGTGACACAATTTAGGTTTACAAGGGGCTACATCTATTGAAATTTCAAAATATAAGAAGTAAGTCGGCGAAAATCATATTTTACATGGAAACGCCTAGAAATACGATTGAAAAGACAAACTTACTCTTGTTGTGTTACAAATGAGAAACCAGGCCACCAGGAAAATATCAATTTTAACTTTATCCATTAACATTGCTATTCATCAAACAAAACCTTGTTTGAGTTGAATTTAACCTTTTTCCTGAATGAACAAGTGTAGAAAAGTACAACAGGAACGTTGCTTGGGTGTCAATATGAAATGTTTGCTTTTATTATTTCAAAACATAATGTTTAGCAAATTTTGGTGTAGGGTTATGAGCTAGTATGTGTACCTAGTAAATTTCTGTTTTCACGAGCATATAGTCTGTTAAACTTAAACAACGTTGAATAGTGACGACTTTCTACCTAGCTTGAACGCTTTATACGTTTTTGTGGATTTTGCTATAGGATTATATAGAACCAGACTCATGAAATTATTGGATTATATAGGACCAGATTCATGAACTTATAGGATCATATAGGACCAGATTCATGAACTTATAGGATCATATATGACCAGATTCATGAATTTATAGGATTATATAGGACCACATTCATGAAATTATAGGATCATATAGGACCAGATTCAGGAACTTATAGGATCATATAGGACCAGCTTCACGAAATTATAGGATCATATAGGACCAGATTCATGAAATGAAATTATAGGATTATATAGGACCAGATTTATGAAATTATGTGATCATATAGGACCAGATTCATGAAATTGCAGGATTATATAGATTATAAAAACAAGATTAATGAAATAATAGGATTATATAGATTATAAGGACAAGATTAATGAAATAATAGGATTATAGAGATTATAAATGACAAGATTCATGAAATTATAGGATCATATAGGGCCAGATTTAAAAAATTACAGGATATAAAGGGCAAGATTTAAGAAATTAGAGGATATATAGGACCAGATTCATGAAATTATAGGATTATATAGGACCATATTCATGAAATTATAGGATCATATAGGATCAGATTCATGAATTTATCGGATCATATAGGAAAAAGATTCATGAAATTATACTATTATATAGGACAGGATTCATGAAATTATAGGATTTTATAGGACCTGAGTCATGAAATTATGGGATCATACAGGACCATATTCATGAATTTATAGGATCAAATATAGTCTCAGAGTAGAAATCAATGAAGTTCAAATGTACCCGTTTAGTCGTCATGTTTAAAACGTCATTTAAGCGCACAACTACCAAATATTCTTTAATTGCGAAATTTGTTTTCATTTGTCCAGACATTTCGAAGGTCAAAAGAAGGGTTCCCAGTAGCCCTGAACCGCACAAAATTATTATAAGGAAGGTTCTTAGAAAGTCTGCTGAGAGCTGAAATTCTATTTCATTATAACTAGCAGTGTAAAAACTGTAAGAAAATTCTATTTATCTTTCGATATTATTTATTACATTTTGCAAAAAATGTGAAAAGAATTTCCAAGAGCAACAGAATCATTTCGGAAACGTGAAATGTTTTCCGTTTGAACGAAATCTTATCCTTGGTTTTCCACAGCAAGAAACAGAAGAGTAAAATAGCAGATAGCAGAAGAATGCCTGCCTGTTATATATCACCTTTTCATCAGAAAATGCAAGAAAATGCAAAACCAGCTAGAAACCTTAGTTGGATTAAACAAAATAAACAAAAGATCAAAAAAGCCCACGGGTTTTATCTACCATAAAAAACCTACTAGACAACCCACTTTATAGAATGCTGATTTAAAATGTTTTATTTCATTAATTTTATTGCTCATAAAAATTCTTTCTAAAGATTGATTAAGATTATTATGGTTTTGAACTTGAAAAAAAATTTTAATAACAATTTTTATTCTTAGGAAACATTTTAAGATTTAATACTATGCAGACTAAAGCAGTTGGCTTTTGAATGAGTATTACTACAATTCATGCAACTGCTAAATACAGGGTGTTTCTGGAAAGTCTGGCACAAATTAACAGGCATGTTCCTTGGGTCAAAAGGAGACCGAAAGGTCCTATGACGTTTTAGGGTAAAGCGCTCCGTTGCGACGTTATGGGCTCTCAAAAGTAAGCCGAAAAACAAGGAGATTTTGCAGAATTATAGCACTAGAATTGTGGTTTTGACCCAATTGTTTTCGATTATTGAGCATAAGGCAATGATCGAAATAAGTTCAAACCTAGTGGAAGACCGTGAACGTGTTAAACGGCCACAAGCGTTAATCCCTTTGTTTTTATTAATGATTGTAATTAAAGGTAAGGAAAGTAGCTCAGATATCGGTTACTTGTTTGTTCAGATGTACTGGTAACTGACCAGTCTTTTATTCTTTATTTGAATTAGACACATTACTTTTACAATAATTTGAATGAACCCCATTACTTTTACAATCCCTTAACCTTTACAATAATTCGAATGAACCCCTTAAGTTTTACAATAATTCGAATGAACCCCTTAAGTTTTACAATAATTCGAATGAACCCCATAAGTTTTACAATAATTCGAATGAACCCCTTAAATTTTACAATAAATCGAATCGAACCCATTAATTTTATAGTAATTTAAATCGAACCCATTAATTTTACAATAATTTGAATCGAACCCATTAATTTTACAATAATTTGAATCGAACCCATTAATTTTACAATAATTCGAATCGAACCCATTAATTTTACAATAATTCGAATCGAACCCATTACATTTACAATAATTCGAATCGAACCCATTACATTTACAATAATTCGTATTGAACCCATTACATTTACAATAATTCGAATTGAAGACATTACATTTACAATAATTCGAATGAACCCCATTACTTTTACAATAATTCGAATCGAACCCCATTACTTTTACAATAATTCGAATGAAACCCAGTTACATTGTTCTACAAAAATTTTTCAAAATGGGCACCATCAACGTTTAGGCAAACTAGCGCGCGTACGCCATGAAGCACGTTAAGGTACACACATTTAAGCCGTCTGTAAAAAACCTACAACTTCTGACGTTGAAAACTACCCTAATATTTAGACCAACACAGCAGGGGGAAATCCGAATTATTGTAAATGTAATGGGTTCAATTCGAATTATTGTAAATGTAATGGGTTCAATTCGAATTATTGTAAATGTAATGGGTTCAATTCGAATAATTGTAAATGTAATGGGTTCAATTCGAATAATTGTAAATGTAATGGGTTCGATTCGAATTATTGTAAATGTAATGGGTTCGATTCGAATTATTGTAAATGTAATGGGTTCGATTCGAATTATTGTAAAATTAATGGGTTCGATTCAAATTATTGTAAAATTAATGGGTTCGATTCGATTTATTGTAAAATTTAAGGGGTTCATTCGAATTATTGTAAAACTTAAGGGGTTCATTCGAATTATTGTAAAGGTTAAGGGATTGTAAAAGTAATGGGGTTCATTCAAATTATTGTAAAAGTAATGTGTCTAATTCAAATAAATAATAAAAGACTGGTCAGTTACCAGTACAGCTGAACAAACAATTAACCATTATCTGAGCTACTTTCCTTACCTTTAATTACAATCATTAATTAAAACAAAGGGATTGACGCTTTTGGCCGTTTAACATGTTCACGGTCTTCCACTAGGTTTGAACTTATTTCGACCATTGCCTTATGCTCAATAATCGAAAACAATTGGGTCAAAACCACAATACTAGTGCTAAAATTCTGCAAAATCTCCTTGTTTTTCGGCCTACTTTTGAGAGCCCATAACGTCGCAACGGAGCGCTTTACCCCAAAACGTCATAGAACCTTTCGGTCTCCTTTTGACCCAAGGAACATGCCTGTTAATTTGTGCCAGACTTTCCAGAAACACCCTGTATAAAAAACCCCAATAAAGTCCAGATCGCCCCCCCCCAGAAGCCCAGAAAAGTCCAACTCTGCTATAAACACGCGGTGAGAAATGTTTATACGACGAATTCGAGTTCCCTTAATTATTAAAACTGTGTTACGAAACTGACGTACATGGATAATAGCGACTTAACATTTTTTTCTTCCATGGAAAATAGAACGGAAACTGAAATATTCACCATTTAACCTAATATCTTAAAAACATCAATCGGGAACATCTATCTGGGTACCCAGCCCTCACGGATTACAAACGCTATTGCAAAGCATACCGCTTACAATGGAACATTGGACAGTAACCCCTTCGACTTTGGACATTTTAATCTTAATTATCTAGCAGCATTCATCAATTCCGAACAATACCCATCCAGAGCCTTAAGAACCAACTACAGTAAAAAAACAATTTGTCCAAAGCTATTACACTTTATTTTCGGTATCAAACTACTACTACAATGACAAGGGGAACAATATCTCTATCGATGACTTTGCCTCGGGTTACGCCATATACTGTTTAGACTTGAAACCTGACGGTTACGCGAGTCATTCCCATCATTGCAGTCCTACGAAGCAAGGACAATTAAGATTAGAATTGGGATTTGACAAACCCACGTCCACTACTCCACTACTCTTAGTTGTATCGTACTAGCCGAGTAAATATAAATGTTTCAGTCGTCTCTTAAAAAATAATGAATGCCAATCAGATCTCTAAGAATCACGCTTAATTTCATAGGGGTTTATCCAATTGATTTATTACCCAGAGAAATTGACTAGTTTCCTTCATCTATTATAAAATTTTGGACAATCACTACAAAGACGGCCCGCGCTGGGTCTGCGTTCACTTTGACGGAAACAGAAGGGGTTATTTCTTTGACTCACTTGCTTTACGGAACTTTCGCCCCTCGATTAAAGAAATTGTTGAGAGAAAATCTATATATAGTTGTTTAACAAAAGAAGACTTCAAAACTTGTCAAGTTCGACATGCGGACTATATTGTATAAAAAACGTCTTGGTTTGGACCAAGGCCGAAAAACAAACGAAATGTGTGACGTTTATCAATTGACTGAAGCTCCAGATATTGCAATGATTTCTAGTTATTTGTATCCACTCAATCCTTACTCAATATTTAATTCAATCAATTGATTTTAATATTAATCGATCTAGTCCCTCTAAATTTCAAGAACAATTACATTTTCCGAAAACATTATATCATGAAAATAATTATTTTGAAGGGATTTCGTGTCGATGCTCACTAACTTGTGAGCACCTTGACTGACATAGTTTTAATTGTCGCTGGCTTGACAAATTTTCAAGTTTGCACCAAGAGAAGTTTAAATCTGTTTTAAGTTGTTGATAAGACTATCGTTTACAGTGAATGTCGTCTACTTAAGACAAAGCAACTAAGTTTATCCTGTGTGGTAAAGGGTAAAGATCACATAAACAGAAATACTCCTCAGTACTTGTTATATTCATTAGCCGCGGAAAAAATATGGTTAAACACATCATTCATTACTAGTTATGCCAAGAAGGTCACATTTAACTCCGACACCCCCTCCCTTCCTCTATTTTCCCAATATATGGCATTTTATAATCACCAGTGGTTTCAGTGTATGGGTCATCTGAGCCGTCGCAACACACTCAGCCAATATTACCATAGACTGAGTTATGACCAAGAAATTCTTAAGTACGGAAATGGAAGTTCCAGTGCAACTTTACCATCATTGAGGCGACAATAGAAATATAGCATTTCGATATACGAAATTAAATGTATAAATTCGCGAAACACCCTTGTTTGGCATCCACGATTAAATATTTACATTTTCCATTCGAGTTATGCCAAAGTTCGCTTGCTCTTTTTAGACATCCAGTAGAACATTTTAAATATTCAATACTGTACACTAAACACGTACTCCCTTCAAAATAATTAATTTCATGATAAAATGTTTTCGGAAAATGAAATTGTTCTTGAAAAAGCGTAGATATGTAATTTTTTCAATTAATTTAGAGGGACTAGATCGATTAACAGTAAAATCAGTTGATTGAATTAAATATTTATTAAGGATTGAGTGGATAAAAATAACTAGAAAAAAATCTCAATATCTGAACTTCAGTCAATTGATAAACCTCACACATATCGTTTGTTTTTTCGGCCTTGGTCCAAACCAAGACGTTTTTATATAATTTACATCATGTTGATGAAAAATGTGTTCTCTTAATCTTTTTTCTCAAATGTCTCGATTTGCGTTTCTCTGCTTGGTGTCGTTTTGGTTTCAGGTTTAAGAATGTAGACGTTCCAATTCCAATGTGATAGTCAAAGTAAAAGAATCAAGATATTCCGTGACAAAACGATTTAAACCGCGAAGAATGGGGATGGGTTCGCGATCACCAAATTCAAAGACCCATTCACACCACTCTCTCTCGTGCACCAGACCAACTTTTTAACTGAAACTGGGGAACCTCCTGTGTAAAGAACTGTGAATGCAGACCATCCGTATTAGCTAGATGCAATGCGTGGGCATTGTCAATGTACTAACAGTAATTATTGTAAAAAGATCTTCAGGCTGACGAGATTAATATGAACGAATTGTTAGAGATTTGTCTTAAATCTAATCTTTATTAACAAAATAATGTACAAAATGCATAATAAATTATATTCTCTAATCAACATCTTGAGAATTACAGCTTTGAACAACTTTCCTATATTTGAGAAGGTAGAGTAATCATTTACTTGAGGCAATTTTTAAGATGGCATCGATAATTTAGACTTAAAAATTGCTATTTTCTGATATTTATTACGTTCATGAAAATCATCTACTCTCTGTAGAAATTTCGAAAAGATTTATACATTTGAAATATATTTGGATTCTTCCGAAGTGTTTTTCCAAGATGGCACCAAACTACCAGTAGCACCTCTTTAATATTTTAGTATGATGTTCAGACGGACTTATGCATCATATTTACCCTTTTTTATAACTTTGAAGAATACGCAGTATTTAAATGACATCACCCGCAGCCATTTTCCATCATGGCGGCAAAAACATCCGATGAATGACTTCAATATTTTACTATGAGATTCACACAGCTCTCATTATATTATCTATTAATTTTCATAATTTTCCAACTACACTGTGAAATATACTATACCTAGCATTCACGGCGGACATTTTCCAATATGGCGACCAAACTATCAAACACAGAGCTGTAAATTTTTACAATGATTTTCTGGTTTTTTCTGCCATAATGTGCAACAATTTTTATAATATTCGAAGAAGAACGTGGACTACATTGTAGCTGGCATTCCCGGCGGCCATTTTTCAAGATGGCGGCGAAAGCTCGCGCTCTACAGCAGGTGACTTTTAGTATATTTTTGTTGGGTCAAAAACAACCCATGTTCTAATTTTCATCTTTATTTTCAAATGTTCCAATTCAAGCCCTAAAAGTCCTGGCCAGTCAGGTGCATTCTACATAAATTTTGAGGGTGTTAATTTCTCGCAAAATTTATGTTTTATAGAGATAAGGACTAAAGGTTTTGGGTCAGACGTATCTAATGTTCACACGCCGACAGTGAAATACTATAGATGTAAAAAAATCCATAAAATCGTCACATTCCAATTCTAGAGAAATGATTTTAATTTTAAAAAACTACTATGCTGGATTCGAGTCCCTATACTATAAATTCCCTTCCGAAAATATAGACCACTAGCTGTTACCCGCGGCGTCGCTCGCGTATAATAAGAACTTCCATCAAAATTTTTACTGATGACCAATTTTTTTGAAGCACCGTAGTAACGAAGGCACTCGGCGTTGTCCGTCAGCCCGTCCGAACATTTTTTATTACTTTTCACGCGGACATTATTCCATAAAGAAGGGTTTTTAAATTTCTGGCCGCTATTTTAAAAGATGGCAACAAATCGAGCCCAAAAGAGCATTCAGCCCGTCTATAGGCTAGAAGAAAGCAGTGTACTAAATATTTGCGAAATCAGTTGATACGCGCGGACGTTGTTGCATAGAAAAGACTTTTTACATTTCTGGGTGCCATTTTTAAAGATTGCGGCGGATTGGAAAAACCTTTCTTAGTACACGCGTACTACTTATGAGTAACGTTCCTGCTAATTTTCAGCCTTCTAGGGCAAGCGGTTTGGGCTGGGCGTTGATTATCAGTCAGTCTGTCAGTCAGTCAGGACTTTGATTTATATAGATATAGACCATTAAATTATTTACATGGATTAAGAGAACTTAACAGGGCTTAGTACCGCCAGAGGTAGTGTGAGTTGGCTAGCCTCCTGAAAGTAGCAAACTCTGGCTCGATCTGGCGTTGTCTCTTGACGAGTCAGAAGAGACCACTGCTCAGTGGTTTCATTACAAGTAATTACAGGAATGGTTTATATAGCCTAAAAATGTGCTTCCGTCTAAGCTCTTAATCCTAAAATTCTACCATCTCTTGTCATGACAAATCCGTCGTCGTGGCAACGTCATCAAAACTTCCCCTCCTAGTGAAAAGGGAGAGTAGAGAACCAGTCTACTGAAGCCCTCTATCATGTGCATATCGTACGATTAACGATGCGTCACGGGAATTGTTAAGCTAGGTTCGCACTAGGCAACAGTTTTCGCCCGCCAAGCTTATTACGCCAAGCTTCCCAAGTACGCCAACAAAATAGCCTACTTGCACTTTGTCATATTCAACGCTAGTGACGATAGAGGACAAAAATGTTCAACACGCTCACGTACGCGTACCCAGCGTACATCCAATCAGGAAGCTAGTTAACGTCACGTATGATATTTGGCGAGCGTTTATGCCATTCAAAAATACAAATATCCTTTATAACAGTATATCCAAAGAAAACATGTATTAGTACAGAGATATTTCCTCGGGTATTATTTATTACACTTACTGCAATTTAGCCATTGGATGGACTTCATTAACGGTTTTTGTCATTAAACTGAAAATGATTAGCCATATTATCCATGTAAACCTGGTATACACATCCCTTCCTTACATGCTCTATTCGATCGACCACATTCCAGCTCGGGCAGCAACCAACAAAACAACTACCCACATCCCACTACTAGGACTCTCTTCGCCAAATCAACAATAAGCCTATTTACAAAAATGTAATTTATATTATTTTAATCGTCTAACAGACAGACATCTCCAATGTAATACTTCTCCGAGACGTCATCGACACTCGGAGAGGTATAAACGGGTTTTCCCCGTTGTGAGTTACTGACCGTTGCCCTAATGTAATTTCCTTTGCACCACGTGACCGCTGATATTTGAAGCGACACATGACACTCGCTTAACCTTTGGCCATACTGGAGAAAAATAAACGGTACTATAACCTCAGCAGAGAATTCCCTTCGCGAATAGTTTTACGTTCTAAATATTCCAATTTTTTCACCTCTCTGCTTCAAACGTTTCAGTACTCAATTCATCTTTCTAATACGCACGAACAAACAATATAGCAAACCAGTAATACATAGTGCAGATAGAAGATGTATATGTATTACTAATCAAAGTAACAAACGTTTTAATGAAATTATTAAATTATTTACATGAACCAGACGTTCAGGATTTGAATGACCCCAGTACGTAACATATAAATTAGTAAAACAAGTTGGAAAACCAAACTATTACCTCTCCGAGTCAAGAGGTCTACTACTGCAAACTTATTTACCTAGATGTGAAATTATTTCTCATTTTTTGAAGTAAAATCTACGAATTCTTGAAGCAGTATTCCAAGCATAGCGAATTTACAGTAAAGCAGACGCCATTTTACATCCAATGAGGATAAATCTTGGACACATGGAAATCAGTCAATGGGGAAAAGCACTGGAAATGAAGTGTATAAATTTTGGAGAGATATAACCTTTATGTGTTTGAAAAGGCTCAATTGTCTACGCTTCAGCTGTTTACCTTATATTCTTATACCTACATTCACAACTAGTTTGCAGTGTAAACACTATCGTCTCATCTCACGTCAACAATATTCTTAGTTTGCAAACATGAGTGTTAAAGTTAAATAACACCAAAGCTGATTTGTGGTTAGACGCGCTGAACGTCAATGCGCACCATAACAAGAGTGAAAACTCTGAAGCTACAACCCGATTACGATTAGCCCTTTAACTGATCTAAATACCACCATGATGCTTTCGTCTATTATAAAATCTAAACCTGATTATTTAAACGTGTATTTACTTTCGGCTCACTCTGAACCGTTACACTGTAAAACATTGTGGTTTTTAAATTGTGCCAAAATCGTGTCAAAACAATGTGCATTATTTGTAAACCTTGACAAGGTTTTCAAATAGTACGAAAATAGTTTGATATTTTAAAAACACCATTAGCTTAAACCAATGGTGTTGAAATGTGTTTATAAAACATAATTCTTTAAAAGGTGTGCAAATTATATAAAATAACCCTATCGAATACCCCATTAAATGGTGCTCAAAAGGGAATAGAATTAGTGCGATATTTTTTAAAAAATGGTGTAAAAATGGGTCGAAAAAGCCTCATTCATTAAAAGGTGCACTTTCGCAAAAAATGCTCTATTTTTTTAGGTCCTTGAACAATAACGCTATATTTTTTAAGGTTTTGAACAATAAGCATCTTCCTTTTTCAAAATATTGCTTGCTTTATTGATCAGGTTAGGGTTAGGAAAGGCATGGGTTAGTTTTGTTTATGTGTCTTTGAGACCTACGGTTACAAATTTTAAGCATTTAACCTCTTGATAGAAAGCGCATGCATATACTCATACCCTAAGTAGTATAACCCCCCACTTCGTACCTCCGTAGGTGTAGAATGTAGGTCAAGGTCACCAGTGTAAAAGTAGGTCAATGACCTATGACGTAATGAGTGACGTAATCAACGCCCCCTCGCCGCCAGGGAAACCCCTGGTGGGAAACCCGCGCGCCCCCTAAACATGCATTGGCTTTGATAAGTAATCCAAATGTACCTTTACATACTTTGGACCTATCAAATAACCTAATAGAAGATGAAGGTAATATATTTACTAACGGAAAAAGAAATATCAAAGACAAATAAATAACAACAATAGCTCTTCATTGTATTTCTTAATGAAATATCTCTTGTCAATTAATTGTAAAGAAAAACAGAAAATAAATGTTACCATTAAACATTGTGGTGAACTTTTTATGAGGATATTATTTCTACATTTTTCATAATAACGCGGAACTGCCTATCTGTACGAGGTTGAATTCAGGGCTCGTACGAACCTGGGAAAACTAAGACAAATAAATAACTTTCAAAAATTCTTCTTGGCGGTCTAGTGTTAACATGTTTTACTGTGCTTTGGTGTGTTTTGGTGTAATTTAAGTTTTTTATTATAATTTAAGTGTGTTTTATTGTACCTTAGTGTAATTTATTATGGTTTAGTGTAGTTTTAGAGTGTTTTATTGTACTTTTAGTGTATTTTATTGTGTTTTACTGCGTTTTATTGTACCTTAGTGTAGTTTTAGAGTGTTTTATTGTACTTTTATTGTACTTTTAGTGTATTTTATTGTGTTTTATTGTATTTTATTGTAGTTTTATTGTACTTTTAGTGTATTTTATTGTGTTTTACTGTACTTTTAGTGTATTTTATTGTGTTTTACTGTATTTTAGTGTGTTTTATTGTACTTTTAGTGTATTTTATTGTACTTTTAGTGTATTTTATTGTGTTTTACTGTGTTATATTGTAGTTTTATTGTACCTTAGTGTATTTTATTGTGTTTTACTGTGTTTTATTGTACTTTAAGTGTATTTTATTGTACTTTTAGTGTATTTTATTGTTCTTTTAGTGTATTTTATTGTACTTTTAGTGTATTTTATTGTGTTTTACTGTGTTTTATTGTACTTTTAGTGTGTTTTATTGTAGTTTTATTGGACCTTAGTGTAGTTTTAGAGTGTCTTATTGTACTTTTAGTGTGTTTTATTGTACTTCTAGTGTATTTCATTGTACTTTTAGTGTATTTTATTGTGTTTTACTGTGTTTTATTGTAGTTTTATTGTACCTTAGTGTAATTTTAGTGTATTTTATTGTACTTTTAGTGTATTTTATTGTGTTTTACTGTGTTATATTGTAGTTTTATTGTACTTTTAGTGTATTTTATTGTACTTTTAGTGTATTTTATTGTACTTTTAGTGTATTTTATTGTGTTTTACTGTGTTTTATTGTACTTTTCAGTGACATATATTAATGGGTTTAGAATCAAAAGATCTGGTTTGTGGAGGTTTTCAACGCCTTACGTTTGTATGTGCAATTATCACGGACTATCGTGAAGAGAATCTCGAACTAGCTCTCAGTAAGTCTCTAGTGTTACGAAGTATAGGTAGTGTCATACTTATGAAACACATCTTATAAACTTATGATGATACTTATAGATATATGAGGCGCTTGTACTGTATCCAATTTTGACGTCACCATGGTTCAAGCGTCAAGCTTATTAGAGTACCCACCAACATCGCCTTTGACAGCGACTAACCAGGAGTGTCTGGTACAACAGCGCTTCCAGAGCAAAAATTGGGTTGTTTTTGCTACAAAACAATAAAGAATTTTTATGTTACATTTTTAATTTTTTTAATTTGGTTTAAATAGGGGGAAACCGGTTTTGATCATAGAGATAGGAACATAATTCCTATCTCCATGGTTTTAATAGGGCTTTAACAAGGAGTATGAAACAAGGAGTATACTGGTGTGGTTATCAGTTAACATGAAGGTAAAATGGGTTTGCTTTCTCATCTTCGCCGCTCGGGCCCTGTTCCATGTTCTCATCTTCGCTGCTCGGGCCCTCCTGTACCTTTTCCTGATTTTTTTCTTTTTTTTTCACCACTATTTTAAAAAATAAAACTTCAAAATGCCCTGCCTTTCTACAATGCGAACAAATTTTAACTTCGGGGCGCTTTTCCCTCGTACCACCTCCCCTTCCACCGCCCCTTCCACCTCGCCGTCCACAAAGAGAATGGAAGTAGAGGGGTGGAAGGAATGCCTCAACTTGTTGCCCTTTTTCCTGGTACAGGGCAACTTCCGCTAAGCAAAATTAAACGGGCCGGAAGCTCTCATGTACCAATTTTAGAGCAAAATCATTATTTGCGCTTGTAGAGCGGGGGACCTGCCACTCCTTGGGGTTTATAGTCTCTATGCCGTCCACTACCTGGTCCCCCTCCTCCTACATAAATATTGATGGTGACACTGCACCCTTGGATACTGAACTTTTGCTCCATTTTGCTAAGCCTAAATCAATAAAGGAAAATTTTTTTTTTTACATTTAAAGTCATTACTTCCCAAGTATTTTTAAACTCGGCAACAAAATTAAGTGTTGTAAATTCTTTTTATACGCCGAAGTTTAAAAATAATTTAAAATCATGACATATTAATATTAAATTGTTTACTTGAACTTACTTTCAATCACAGCACTTGACAAATTTTAATGCGTGGCTAAAAGTGCGCCTCTTTTTAGGATAGAACAATATTTTGGAAAAGGTGGCAATAAACAAGCTAATTAGCAATTATTTAGAAAATGTAGCGGCTAAACTTTACTTTAGCTCGCGCATTCAAAATACAGTTTTTTCAGTAAATATCGTTTATTCAAGGTTAATTATAGGATAATTAGTTAAAATTAAGGTGCGGAAATTAATTAAAATGTATATTTTCCATGTTTTTCTATATTTCACCCTTCATATTAAAGGATTAAAGGTTAGGTTAGGTTAGGTTATAGTTTTAGATATTTTATGGTATTTCGTGGCTAGGAAGAAGGAATTGGTCGGGTTTTTATGGTCGTGAAAATATTTATTAAAATAGTTTCCGCGACTTAAATGTAATTAATTATCATATAATTAACCTCCAAGAAATGATATTTATTGAAAAAACTTTATTTTGAATGCGCGAGCTAAAGTAAAGTTTTTCCAAAATTTCCTTGGCTTCTACCTCACGTAACCTCAGCCTTCACCGCGGCGAAACGTCTTACCATTTTCAATGGTGATCGTGAATTTGCAGCTCGACCGTTGCCTCTTTTATCTATCAAGGCCTGTGCACTGTGCTATTTTAACAATAATAATAATTCGGAATTGGTAGCAATATTAAGGGGTAAAAACATATCCAATTCAGTAAAATTTTGGAAAAGGGGGAAATTTATTCAGTTGTTAAATTATAACTTCATAATAACAAAAACATGCGCGCATTTAGCCGCTCATCATTTAACATAAATGACCCTGTTTATCTACAGATTTCTGTGTTATTTGGAATATGCGCGCTTTAACAGAAATGGTGCATCACTACCTCCTATATAAGAACCATATTCTTATATAGGATAACTTAATATTTCCTGAAATATTCCTAACTTACAATGGTTGCAGGACACTGTATCTCTAGAACCTTCATTCCAAAAAGATTATAGAGTGCTGTCAGTTGTGACGTTGGATCCAAGGTTAAACGTCATGAGTCTGCCTTTAGCAATGGGCGGCCAAAACAGTTACCGTTTTTTCTTTATGGAAAAACAGCATGGGTGACGTCACACCGGCGCTTCTGACAGCACTCTATAGTCCTTGATAGACTTACCCGGGAGTAATCGAAAGGGGATACTAAAAGGCTAGCTGAAATTCTCATCGCTGCTGCTCGGGTTCGGGTCCACTTCCATTTTCTCGTCGCTGCTGCTCGGGCTCTCATCGCTTCCCCAGTAGCACTGCCGACGTAGGGCCTACATGGTCGGCTTTGTGTGTTACCGACGAGTTGGTAAAAAGTCACTAATAAGTCGGGAGAGTAATGGTTTGAAAGTCGAAATGTCCGCCTGGAGGGACGATGGTCCGCCGGTTTTCCTACTGTTTTGAGGCTACTATAAAACGACTGTTGGCCGACTATATGTCGGCGTCATTATGCCTACCTAAAGCCGCGCTCAATCCGACGATTTCCCGGCTATTTAGTTTAGGAACGGTAAATCGTCGGTAAAGGGCTGGTAGAGTAAGGGTTTGAGAGTCGAAATGTCCGCCCGGCGGGACGACAGCCCGCCGGTTTTCAGACTGTTATGAGGCGACTATAAAACGACTGTTGGCCGACTATATGTCGGCGTCATTATGCCTACCTAAAGCCGCGCTCAATCCGACGATTTCGCGGCTTTTTAGTATAGGAACGGTAAATCGTCGGTAAAGGGCTGGTAGAGTAAGGGTTTGAGAATCGAAATGTCCGCCCGGTGGGACGACGGCCCACTGGTTTACCGACTGTTACGACACCAATGAAATACGACCCTCATCCAGCACGTTTGAGAGTCGACTTAACCGCCTGTCAGCAAGAGGTCCGACGCTTTTGCGACGATCAAACCTTAACTCGAGGCTTGATTCGCTTATAGTAAAGGATACTGATACCAAGTATTGAAATTTCTTTAATACATTTTGCGGAATAGTAAAAGTAAAAAAAACCGTCGCACGGAAAAAGAAGGCCTATACAACAACTTCGTTTTTCATTTTACTCTTTTATAACGTGACCATACCGACTAGCGGGAAGGAGTTGGTAATCAATTGGCAAAAGTGGGTTTCGTGTTTAGGACGGTAGGCAAGCCTACTTCAAACCACCACAGTTCCAACAGCCGGATAAATGTCGGTTACTAAACGGCCTAAGAATAACTTTGCTTTTAATTTTACTCGTCTTAAACGTCACAATAACGACTAGCGCGAGGGAGTTGGTAATCAATTGGCAAAAAATGTGTTGGAATTCTTTAGACGGTAGGCAAGCCTACTTTAAACCATCTCAGTTCCAACTGTCGGATAAATGTCGGTTACTAAACGGCCTAAGCATAACTTTGCTTTTAATTTTACTCTTTATAACGTCACAATACCGACTAGCGCGAGAGAGTCGGTAATCAATTGGCAAAAAATAAGTTGAAATTTTCTAGACGGTAGGCAAGCCTACTTTAAACCATCTCTGTTCCAACTGACAGATAGATGTCGGCATTGCCAACTAAAAGAAGTAGTCGGCTTCATGAGTCGGAAAAGTATCGAAATAAGCATGGTACAGCTGACTGGACCGTAAACCGACTATTCGACCTTTAACCGACTGTTATGCGGAAGGCTTGTGCTACTGGGGTTCTCGGGCTCTTGTGTACCTTTTTCGTATTTTTTTTCGCATTTTTTTAAAAAATAAAACTTCATTCACGTTAGGAATCCGCGATAAGTTTAAATAAGTATTTAACTCATATTTTTTTCTGGGCAACTACGGGCGAAATGCCCCGCTTTTTTGCAATTTGAACACATTTTATCTTCTGGCCGCAAGCGCCCCGTACGAGGTGGTCCTCGCCCTTCCCCTTCTCGCGCTCCACCTCCAAAAATATTGATATTGACCTGGCACCAAAGATGGCACCCTTGAAAATTCATCTCTGGCTCCATTTGTCTAAGCCTAAATCAATAAAGGAAATTATTTTGAAGTAAAACATACAATTTTGGAAATTTATTAAGTTGATTTAACTTGATAATAACAAAAACAGGCGCACATTTATCAGCTCAAATAAAAACTTGAAGGTCTTACCTTTTCTGAAAAATTTTGTTGGCTTTTTTGGAATATTTGTTGATTTTGCTGCATAAATTTTGTTTACCTTTCTGGAAAATTCTGAAATATAAGTGAGGCCTAACAATTTTTAATCGCGCGTGATTTGAAAACGCGCTCCTATTATAACGTGACAAAATGTAAAGGCAACGTT
The DNA here is from genome assembly GCF_054372755.1 of Phalangium opilio. NCBI lineage: Eukaryota > Metazoa > Arthropoda > Arachnida > Opiliones > Phalangiidae > Phalangium > Phalangium opilio. Next base: position 144,590 of record NW_028324200.1, on the reverse strand, counting down.
GTAACATGGCTGCCAGATTCCTTGGAGTTTCTACTCCTTGGATGTGGCAGGTTATATATGCCTCCATGTTACAGGCTCCTCCTCCCTAATTTACTTTAGTGATATCAACAGTCTGGGAAATAAGGATATTTTTTAAACTGGTCCTTGAGACCAGTGACCCCCCTAGTCCCCGAAATAATTAACTGGTCTCCGGACTGGTCCCAGCCTTTGTTCTCCTACAGATTTGCAATTAATAAACTGGTCCTGAGGACCAGTAACCCCCACTTCTTGAATTAAAAAACTAGTCCAAGCAATTAATAAACTGGTTTTGGACCAGAGGAAGTGCACTGCTAATTCCCAGACTGGATATCACTGCGATCAAAAGCGCAGTCGTCAGTTATCTCTCAATGAAAAATAAAATCCGCCGAAAAATGGGAAAATAGGGGGGTAGTAAAAACCATTTTCGGTACGTTTAGTTTTAGGACGCACATCCTTTGCGCAGAGGGGATTGACCTCCTCGCCCTATCTCTGTCATCCTCTACGTCAACTGTGCGCGAGAAAGCAGCGCTCAGGCACCGCGGTGCACCTTAGATTTACCCCCGTTTTCACCACGCATGGATCACGGCTGGGTAGGGGCCCATACACAAAATACCGCTTACCCCGCAAAAGTTTCTAGCGGCGCCACTGGAGAAAGGTCTGGCGGTATCCGATTCACTCGGAAAACCGCTGGAGAATCTTAGAATAAGGCGAAAGCGTCTGGTTCAGATTCCGCAGGTAGATCTGGTACTTCTTCCGAGGGAACATAAGAGGATCCATCATCATCCTTGGATGAAGATGAGGTTGAGGAAGAGGTTTCTCCAGACGACTCAGTTTGTGCTTCTTGGTCTCTCAACAGTCATTGTCTTCTTTCTCGTCGAGTCTCACGACTTTCGTCACCAGTACTGACTCCAGCGTCCTGAAGTATAGGTACGGACTGTGACGTTGTAGAACTTGACGTTGAAGATGACTGGCTTCCGTCCGGTTGGCAGACATCTTTGTTTGACCAATACAGCTTTAAATGAGCGATATTCTCGATCCCTTTCTTTTCTCCAGTCTCTGGGTCTTCTAACTGATATCGCAATCGGTCGATCTTCTTTGCGATTTTGTAGGGACATAACTTAGCGGCGACGTCACGTGCCGTTTGAGACAAGGGATGCGTCTCCTTCCAGACAAGCGCACCAACGGGAAATTCAATTCCTTCCCGCCTTTGATCGTAGTAGCGTTTCTGGTGTGCTTGCGCTTTCTTGGAAATTTCTTTAGACAAAGCAAGTTGCTTCGCTAAAGCTGAGAGCGATGCGGACCTTTCAACAAAGTCCGCTACTGGCATACCCACGTCCAAGTCCCAGGGAAATCTCGGTTCCCTACCCATGTTTAGGTAGAAAGGAGTTCTTCCTGTTGTGGTGTGTGTAGTCGAGTTGATGGCGAACTGAATAAATGGCAAGTTCTCGTCCCATCTTCGGTGATCTCGACCAACGAACATTGAAATAATTTCGCCCAGAACTCTGTTTGTGCGTTCTACGATGTTACTCTGTGGATGATACGGAGTGATGTATCGTGGTTTGACTTTGAACATCTTGAGAATGTCCTTCCAAAGTTGAGAAACGAATTGTGTCCCGTTGTCGCTCACGATGGCTTTCGGACATCCGTAGCGAACTATCACGGAGACGAATTTCTTCGCACACGTTCTGGCGGTGATGTTCTTAATTGGGTACAGTTCGACAAATTTGGTAGCATAGTCCGTAAAAACCAGGAGGTATTTATGATGGTGACGGCTTCTTGGTAGAGGGCCCATTACGTCCACTCCCAGCAAATCAAATGGCTCAGAAATGGCCGTAGGCTGCATGAGACCTGGACGTTTTCTATTGCGGGCCTTGTGCATCTGACACAAAGGACATCCGCGGACGTACTCGGTAACGTCCTGCCGGAACGATGGCCACCAGTATCTGGCCCGAACCTTATCGAAGGTACGATCTCGACCTCGATGTCCAGATAGAGGGTGGTCATGGAACAAGCGGATGGCGTCCCGCCGGAACCGCTGTGGCAAATAGATTTTTGCTGGGTTGTCTACCATAGGCCTTTCGATACAAGACATCGTTCTTTATTTCGTAGTACCGATGTCGTTGAGGATTATCTCCTGATAACTGGACTATGATGTCATTGGTGGCTTGTTCATCTTGTTGGGCTTTTCGTACTTCTTCCAGCGTGAAAGAGTGGTACAATGCGTGATTGGCGGGAGGAGCAAATCCGCTACTGGTTGAGGACGAAATCGACGTCATTGAAGAGGATTCCGCTGGACTAGAATCTTCTGACGAGGACGGTGAAGTCATGTCTTCCAAAGACATGGCTAATAGCGAGACTGGCGCTCTTGATAATGCGTCCGCAACCTTGTTCTCAACTCCCTTCTTGTGTATGATCTTGAAGTCATACGTCTGCAGGTACATTGCCCAACGAACAAGTCGAGAATTTGGTTCTTTCAGGGTGAACAACCACTGGAGAGCTTTGTGATCGGTGATCACAGTGAACGGTATGTTCTCCAAGTATGGCCGGAACTTTCCAACTCCCCAATAGATGGCAAGACATTCCTTTTCCGTCGTGGTATATCTTCTCTGGACGTCGGTCAGCTGTTTACTGGCATAAGCAATAGGTACCTCGACGTCATCTTGGATTTGTGACAGGAAAGCTCCAAGCCCGGCGTCGCTAGCATCCGTTGTCAGGATACACGGCAACTTAGGGTTGTAAGCCGCTAAAGGAGGCGCCATACAGATCGCATCCTTGATGGCCTGGAACGCTTCCTGCTGTTCTTTCTTCCACCGGAACGGAACGTCCTTTTTCTTGAGATGGTTTAATGGGGCAACGATCTTTGAATACTGCGGGATGAATCGTGAGTGCCATCCCGCCATGCCCAGAAATCTTTGGATTTCTTTCACGTTCTTTGGGACGGGAAAGTCTACACACAGAATAAAAATGCTGTAAAATAAACACTATGGTAATGGCAATAGCGTATGCCATCAAGATGATGTTAATTTAATTGCACATCCTCCCTGTTTTTAATACCGTCAACAATACTGTTTTTCTAAACAGTGGAACTAACATTTTTAAGTATTAATTGTTCGTGTATTCAGGGGCGTTCATAGTTTCTAAAATAACCGCTTCAGTGGTTGTTTCAAAGACAGTCTTAACCGTTGATTATATTGTAGGGGTCAATGAAAAAACCAGCACTATATGCTGTTTTACTACCAATAAATCACAGTTATATAAAATTTCTGCTGCTGTAAAACTAACAGCAAAATATGTGGTTTTAAACTCACTAAGCACTGTGGATTAAAACGTGGATTGCTGTGAAAATAAAAACACATCATGCTGTTTCAAACCGCTTATAGTACACTAAAAAAATAGGGTTGCTGTAAAAATAACAGCTCTTAGAACAGTTTTAAATCCCGGAGCTTATTTTGATAAAGACGCTCTTTGCTGTTAAACTAAAAGCACTCAAACTTTTATTAAAAACATTAAGCTCTGTTGGTTAAGATGCAACTTGTCATTTATATAAGACGACTAGCTGATTTTAACAGACTGTCCATTACACTGTAAAAAAGTGAGGTTCATATTTGAATACTTAGGCGTGCATAGCCCCGACACTGTGGTGGTACGCTTTAACGTTCAAATTTGATCAATTTCTTTGCGTTCAAATTTGAATAACCTCTTTGCGTTCAAATTTGAATAACTTCTTTGCGTTCAAATTTGAACAGAACACTATTAATCAAAATTAAACTCTCACGCATTCATATTTGAACGGTGCGAAAGAGGTTAGTATATCGTGTAAATTTAAGCACGAAACCGCTCAAATTTAATTGCAAAGTTAAACCAGGGAGGAGAGTGGTTAAACGTTTAATATTGTGTATTTATGCATTCATTATTGAGCAACATCGGAGAGTTTGATCAAGCGTTCATATTCAATTCCTTAAGTTCAATATCGAGTAATTCACCATTTAATAATACATGGTGGACAAGCGTTTGATGAAGCATTGAAATTTGACAGTTACAGCGTTGAATAGAGAAATTTGATTTCAAATTTCATCGCTGAATGCCTTATGGTAGAGCATACTATATTTAATATACGCACTGATACGGAAGAAATTTCATGTGTTTGGAGCTTGTACATCTTCTGAGGGTGGGTGAATTTGAAACACATAAACTATACCCGTTGTGTTAAATAATAATTTAGTTTATGAAGAAAGTCTGGATTTAATGAAAGGCCTATGTAAATATAAGGGAAAGGCGAAATAGGCAATAATCCGTAACATTTCCTTTGATATTATTGTATAATGATGTTTATACAGACAAATAAATATTTAATCCACGGTAAATAAGCAAGTTATAGTAAATTGTTGAGAAGTTATTGTATATTTAATGAAAGCTATGTTTGTAGTACAAACTTACAGCAGCGGAGCAAGTAATTTTAGGGCAGAATTAAGTTGTTTTTGCACACCTTTTGTGATTGAAAAATTTCGTTCACTTTCGAATACCAATGAAACGCTTTTTTTCTTAGTGTTGTTTTTAAGCCAAAAACACTTTCATTTGAACGCCCATATCGCACTCTTTTGAATGCCCATATCGCACTCTTTTGAATGCCCATGTCGCACACTTTTGAATGCCCATATCGCACTCTTTTGAATGCCCATATCGCATTCGTTTGAATGTTCATATTGCGTTCGTTTGAATGGCCATATTGCATTCGTTTGAACGCGCATAATGCACACGTTTGAACGTCAAAAACAATCTCGTTTGAAAGTCAAAAAGTTCTTATTTGAACGCTTAAAACGCTCTTGTTTTAATACTAATACTAATACTAATACATATACTAATACAATCCTATAAGAACGCAAAAACGACCATATCTGAACGCTTCATTAACGCAAGGCAGTTATTCAAAATTGATTAGGATAGGATTCATTTTTGAATGGTAATATATAAGCTGTTCAAAAATAATTGCTAGAGTCCAGTTTTGATCGCTATGACGGTAGTTTGTTCAAAAATGAATGTTCATGGTTGGATTTGAACGCCTAAAACACTCCTTTTTCAAAATTGAATGTCTCTGGTTAAATGTGAACGCGTCAATAGTGGCTTGTTCAAAATTGAAAGGTCACTATCATTTTTGAATGCCAAAAGCACGCTTATTTTTTACAGTGTAGGGTAGATTTATACTGGTTGCTGTTATAAACTCTAAGAAAATGCGGTGTGCTTTAACACCTTTAAAAGTAGTTTATATGGGTCCAAATTTGACACCATTACAGGTGTTCATTTACACCCCAGAAAGGGTTAAATTACACTTATTTGAGCAATTAGTGTCAAAGATAAGAATAAAATGGTGCTACAGAGTTTCAGTTTAACACCATTTTAACTCTTATATCGGAATAAAAGTTAATTTTTACTCCCTTATGAGTGTTGTGAAATTGCTTAAAGGGTACAGCATAACACCTTTCCGAGTTTAAATAACGCTTTCTGAGTGTCGCATGACACCTTCCTGAGTGGTTGATTTATCAGCAAATAGCGCTATATGCTTAGCAAGGTTCAATCTTGAGAGAACATAAGAGGACAGTTCTAACAAACAAGGGTAGTTCTCGCATTAATGTGAAACTGCATAAAAAGTTGGCCACTTGATCGACTTCAAATCCAGCTTCAAATTGCATGGTAAGTTGGTCATTTTCACCGACTTAATAACTTCTGAAAAAGGCAGAAAGTTATAAATTAGTATAAATGCATCGGGTATTAAATTGGTTTTGGAGGCCCTAATATCCCAGCAGTATATACAGACGTAATTTTTAATTTTTAGTTTTAAACTTTTTTCCATGAAGTAGCAGTACTTATTTCAAAATAATTCTTAAAAAGTTTTACCATGGAACGGAATTTTAATATTTATAAATACAGACGTATTCGTTAAATTTAAAATTCTCTTTTCACGAAGAGTTTTTCGAGCACCAGAAACGCGTTTGACCTAATCTACTCTACCATATTTAAAAAAAAAGAAAATCCCTGGAAGTGCGAGAACTTGGAACAGTTTGACACTAACGAGGTTTTTGAAGCGGAAATTTCTCTAACTGTAACTAAAGTCGACGATTTAGAAGTTAGTGTACGGATTATTTTGAGGGGGCTAACTTTGAAATTTGGAAGCGTTATAGCCCCCATAAAAAGCCTAGCGACGCCACTCCAAGAGTGTCGCATAACGCTTTTAAGAATGTCGCCTAACACGTTTTGTACATTATCGGTCAATTTTAGAAATAAGTAGGCTGAAATTATAATGAAGAAGAGATTGCAAAGTTTTAAAATTAGCAATTCACTGACTTTCCAAAATATTTTTATTTTCATATGTGTTCTTTCATAATAAACGCGGCTTAGCATGGTTAGGTAAGATTAGGTTATATTGCTTCAAGGTTTAAATTAAAGTGCTTCAAGGTTTAAAGTAAAGTACTTATAGTATGCAAAACTTTAATTTACGGTGGATTATACAGTAAAATATAGGTTTAATTTATTGTTATAAGTATAACTGTCTGTGTTTTTAATTATACACTACTGTATTCTTCACGGCAGAATACTTTTTTCAAGGAAAACAGCAACGCTCTATTAATAATAACATATCCTGCACTTCCGTTTGAGAAATAAAAACTAGCTGTTTTTTCCACAGTCGTTAACATAAAAAAACAATGTTTTGCTGTATATTTAAAATTAAGGTAATGTAATTTCGAAAAACAGTGACTACCTGTATATATTAAGGCTTGTTAGAGGTTTTTCTGGATAACAGCATTACACAATCAAAAACATGGTGAAAACTATTGTTTCTTTGACATTAGTTTCTCAGTGTGTATTCTGAAAGCAGAACATTAGTTAAAGGGTCTGATAATAGAACATAACGGTTCCATGTCTAATTCCTTAACATTGTTGGTTTAATCTATCTTTATGGACAAACCATTTACGGTTAATTTTGACTCAATCGATTTTCAAACCATAATACACCTAAATTTAAACTATAACTGGTATGATGTTTTAGTTTAAACCATGAAGAGACCATTTTTAAACCTCTAGTTTTTACAGTGTGTAGCGAACTGGAAGTGGGCTGGAGCGATCATTAAGTAGAAAAGTAAATCATATTATAAATTTATTTTAAGAAACTGTATAAATTGTACAATATATACATTGTATAGACTTTCCATTAAGGTATTGTAGAAAACAGTAGAATCACAATTCAAACGCCTTTACAAGATTTTCTGAAAACTTTAATAGAAAATTACCAAAATCGTATAGAAAGTTGTGGAAAATAAGTTAAAATAATTTTTAAAGTTTCTATAAAATATGTTTATAGAATATTAACATGTTTCTATAAAATATGTTTATAGAATATTAACATGTTTCTATAAAATATGTTTATAGAATATTAACATAACACTTACAGAAAAACGCATGGTTTCTGTTTTATATAAAATCTATAAAATGATGATATAGAAAGTTTATAGATAAGTCTATAGATATATCAATTGGAATAGATCCCTAAAGCACTACAATCTATTGAATTTTATATATTTTTGTGGAAATTTCATAGAACATTTTCGAACGGGCAATAGTCAGTGAGAGGGCTTCAACTGGACTACAATTAGCAGAGGCAGCGCTGACCCCGATTCTGCTATATTTTAGCCAGCTGGTTACCGAGTTGCAGTTTTTTTATATATTGGATTCATTGCTGCACTATTACTGCCTGATAGCCTAAGCGCAGCAAAGAAGAAAATTATTCTGGTTTTTTTGGTAAGGCTCGTATCCTTTTTGCAAGCCCACATTTGGCTGGTGTAAATATTACTTCTACTTTTGTGCATAGAAGAAAATATAAAATAATTGGAGTTTTATTTTTACTTTTACTTTTGGCCCGTTTTGGGTATAGAAAAATACGATTGAATTGAATTATCAATGCGATTGTCACTTCAAGTAAGTACTTTTAATAAGTGATAGTAGGATTCAAATGTATTTATAGTCAAAAACGTCTATCTGTTATATTTACGACTTAATAGTGTTCTTTCCTAAGGAGAGTAATTGAATGTATAAAACGATAGCGTTGAAAATTAAGAGCTAAAATTGAAAGTCGTTAAGGCTCGCCATAGAAATTTAAGGCGCGATAAAAGCCCGAAACCATATTTTGAACAAGTAGCTCGAAAACCAAAAAATCAAGGCTCGCACTGCCCATATATATAGTGCATTATATATCAAAAATCTTAGTTACGACACCTAACCAAGTTTAACCAAAAGAAAAATAATGAAAAAGCGTAAAAAAGGTCCTCATAGCGGATGTAGTAAGTCAAATTTAAACAGAAAATTTTAATTATCACAAATATCAATTAAACGGGAAGATATCAAAAATACGAAGCTATTTCAACTTCGTTATACGTTATCTCGAAAAATCGCATTATTTTCACCTAAAGCAAAAAACATGAAAAACCGTTGGGTCAAAGGTCCCCGTAAAGGGCTTAAAATCCAAAATTAGATACAAAATGGTGTAAATTATAATATTCAATTAAAAAGGTATATATCAAATCTTTTAGACACCATACCTTACAAGTTTACTATTATTCATCCACAAGGAAAATAACAAAGAACCGTTGGAAAAAGGGTCCCCATAGCGGATGTAGTAAGTTAAATTTAAACTCAAATTTTATTTATCACAAATTTCAATTAAACAGGTAGACATCAAAAATACAAAGCTATTGCTACTGCGTTATAGGAAAACTTAAGGAATGGTATTATTTCCAACTAATGCAAAAAACATGAAAAACCGTTGGTTCAAGGGTCCCCACAAAGGATGTTAAAATCCAAAATTAGACACAAAATGGTGTAAATTATAATTTTCAATTAAAAAAGTATATATTAAAAATTTTAGATACGACACCTTACGAAGTTTACTATTCACCTGAAAAATAGTGTAAAATGGGTGATATTAAAATTACAGTTCAACAGGGATATATCGAAAATTGATTTTACCCTTACAAAAATTGTGTGTCTGTTTTTTGGCTGCAATACAGCCATAATTATAATGCTACAAATTGACTGCTTTAGGTTTGGAATTCGACTGAAAATGTTTCATTTTCAGCCAATTCAGTCTTGCTTTTCCAGCCTACATCCAGCTCCTATTCAGGGCTGGTCCAGTCCAGCCCAATACTGCCCACTTTTAGCACTAGTTCAGTCCAGCCCAATACAGCCTATTTCCAGCGCTATTTCAGTTAATTGCTTTACAGTCCATTTCTAGCTCTGTTCCAGTCCATTCCAATACAGCTCACTTCCAGCGCTATATCAGTCCTGCCCAATACAGCTCACTTCCAGCGCTATTTCAGTCCAGCCCAATGCAGCCCACATGCAGCACTATTTCAGTCTAGCCCAATACAGCCTACTTCCAGTGCTATTTCAGACCACCCCAATACAGCGTATTTCCAGCGCTATTTCAGTCCAGCTTAATGCAGCCCACTTCCAGTGCTATTTCAGACCACCCCAATACAGCCAACTTCCAGTGCTATTTTAGACCACCCCCATACAGCCTACTTCCAGCGCTATTTCAGTCCAGCCTAATGCAGCCCATTTCCAGTGCTACTTCAGTCCAGTTCTACATTGTCCCCTTTTGCCGGGAGTGTGGCGCACTCCTGTAAGCCAAGCTTCTGGGCGGCAAAGTTTGACGGAATACGACACATGTCGGCGATCCTACCCTATATGTGCCGACTACCCCAATTTCACCTTCCGTCACCTCACAAGTAAACCTCATTTCCTTCCCTGTTTACACACATACGACCTAGCGGCCCCCGTCAGTGTTGGGCCGCGTAGGGTCTCACACTCCATCAATTCTTCCTGGAGCACAAAGCCTCACGGCTATACGCTCTAAGTGTGGTAGTAGGTAAAAAAATTGCCCCCTTTTTCCTTAGTGTCCAGCGAATATAATCAATTAAACAATTAAGTTTCAAAACAGCGAATTTTAATTAAATTCATTAGAGAAATTTAATTTTTTCACATTCTGAATGACATTCATTTAATCACTTTCAGAATTAATATTTGCATCGTGTTCAATGTTTATCTCTTCTGAAATTTCCACTTCATTTCCTTTTTCAAAATTACTGTGTTCTCCTGTTCTATTTTGACCCCCTTCTATTTCTTTTTGTCCCTTTTCGGTTTCTTTTTGTCCTTTCTCGGCTCTTATTTTCCCAACTGTGTCGTTTAAACTTAGTCTAAAATAGTTTGATTGTTGACTGGTAACACCTTTAAAAATACACTCGAATTCATAAACTTAAAGACGCAATTTATTTAAACTTGGTAAAATCATATATAATTCGTTTATCCTTAGGTTACATAATCCGACTAAGATTAGGTCTTGATAGTCCGAGAGCTAAAACTCAACTGAATTCTGTTATCAATAATACTTCTGACGATTGTTTAATATTTTAATAGACCAAAAAACTAGTAGTCCAGAAGTTGTGATGTACTGTACATAGTTTAAAAACATACTGTCTAAAATGTTACTTTTTATAAATTGGCCTTTTCTTTATGGGATTAAAAAACTACTAATTCTGTTCAAATTACAACACACTCCCGCCTAATGCGAGTTTCACGAACATTATACAATTCTAGGTAATTTGAATTAATCTAGTTCTAAGCGATACAAAAGTTGTACTGGTCTTTTAAGTTCTGATTTTTGTGTCTTAACTAAGCATGATTTAAAACGTCCATCTCGCCCTTCGTAAACTTCCTTGATTCTTCCTAGCGTCCAGAGATGACGTGGTTGTTTGTTTTGGTTCTCTGATTAAGACGACTTCTCCTTGCTTCAAGTCAGATTGTTCCTTGTTTTTAGATAGTCTCTGATGCGCTGAGCGTAGCTCCAATAAGTACAGTACTCCGTACGCCATCTTTGCCAGAAACGATTCAGAAGCGTTTCTCTGTATATCCATCTTCTGTTTAAGTCGCTTCTCTTGTTAGAGATATTTCCTCCCGCCAATGACTTTGCTGGTAATGAATTGAGCCGCCTTCCTATGAGGAAATGTGACGGTGTCAGCTTTGATGGCTCATCGGAATCACTTGTTGTATATGTGATGGGGCGTGAATTGACTACGGCCTCAATTTCAATCAACACCGTCTCTAATTCTTCGTACGATAATTCTGCTTTACCTAATGATTTTTGAGACAACTCTTGGCGGTTCCTACATGTCGTTCAAAAAATCCTCCTCTCCAAGAAGTGCGTTCTATATTGAACTTCCATGTGATTTGATTTGAGCTGAAGTAACATTAATTCAGGTGTCCAGATTTTCTTCCATAAACCTTCTAATTCTTTATAAGTTTTCTTGAAAACTTTCGCGTTATCGGAAAATACGATGGTACAGAGACCTCTTATGGATATAAATCTTTTAAGGCTCAAGATAAAGTTTGTAGCACTTAAGTCTGTCACCAATTCCAGGTGTATCGCGCGTGTCACCGCACAAGTGAAAAGAGCCACATACACCTTGATATTTCAATTCGATAGTTCTGGTTTGATAAGCAGTGGACCCATGAAATCAACTCCAGTTGTTTCGAAACAGCGACCTACCAGCCACGAATTAGCCTACAGCAAAAGGCTATAGTTTCAGCTTTGGCAGCCTACGCTTTTGGGCTACAAAACAGCGTCCCACCAGCCACGAATCAGCCTACAGCAAAAGGCTACTGTTTCAGCTTTTGCAGTCGGCTGCAATGCAAAGATGTTACAGTCAAATACCAGCCGGCTTAATTTAAAAATAATTTACAGGCTGCAACCCAGCTTAGTTTCAGCTACATTTACAGACGAATTTTAGCCCGATCAGCCTTTGTAGTCAAGTTACAGAATACCAAGAAGGCTGATTTTTGGCTGTAAATTGCTTGTAGCGCAATACAGTTCCCAAACAGCTTACTTCTAGCCAGGCAGCCTAAAAACATCTCAGCTGCGTTTTAAAATCAGCCAATAATTTTTGTAAGGGTATTTACTTACAATGACTACTAAAAGGGCCGGAATAAGCAATTTTGCACCCGGGGCCGAGATAGTGTGCGCGGTATAAACGGAACAGCAAATGTCCCTAAGGGGGAATAGTTAAACTCAATGCGCCCCCAACAAGCCTTGCACCCGGGGGCCTGTGCCCCCTTGCCCCCCTATAATCATCATTAAGAAAAATAATGAAAAACCGTTTGAAAACTGAAATAAAAGAGATAGATAATAATAATAGTAATCTAAGCTTTGTCTACGAAGGGATTTCCACACTAAGCCTGTGGCTTATTTACAGGTGGGTCCCTTTACAACGCATAGAGGGGTGGTGGCTAGCCCCTTTCCCACAGCTAACCTACAGCGCCCTATACTAACTATTACCGTTAACCTCAGCAAGTTTTGATATTCGAGGCTCTTTTAATTTGTTATACGATACCTTCGGAAATAATCCAATTTTTATCTAAAGCAAAAACATAAAAATCTATTGGAAGAAGGGTCTGTAAAACAGGTGTGAATAGTCACAATTGGACAAAATATGGGATTTTATTAAACAGGTTTATATCAAAAATTCTAATCATTTTTTTGCGTTTAGGTGCGGAAGTTTTTTAATAGTCATTAAAAGAAAAAAGACGAACAATGCCCATCTCGGGTATGAAAATTTGGATTTATTTTTAATTCTAATAAATTAAGGAGATGCAAAAAGTGTATGTCAAGATAAGTCAAAAATTGTTGGAATTAAAATATTATAGATGTAATAAATCAAAGAAACACAAAATAGAATTTACTCTAAATATCAATTAAACAGGTATTTATCAAATTTATGATTTTTTAAGCGAAATATATAATATCTAGCTACATCCTAAATAAAAAAATATGAAAAACTAACCATTGGAACACTTTGCACTTTCTTAAGGAAGTAAAACATTAGCATTGAAATGGGCTCTTTGAATAATTTAATATAAGAGGAAGTTGTTAAAAACCCTATTTTAAGTTTAATTAACGATGCCTTTCGTAAATATATCCTTCTAACCTTTGTCATTCTTTAGAGTGTATTAGATTATAAATATTGAAATATATTATACAAAAACGAGTTTTTCTTCGTAGTCCTTAAAAAAAACTGTACATATAGAAAATCCATGGCGACACTTTTTCAAACCCACAAAGGCGCAGAATTTAGAAATTATTACTGTATTACAATTTCAATATAAGTTTAATCAATACGAGAAATTTGGTTTTAATTGCGTACTTTAAGCATTCACTATGATTCGAAATTTTACAACAAAAACGTCTAACTCGCAAAAAAATATCCACCTCGTAATGTTAAGCTTCAAAGTGTTTAAAATTACGATTTCGGATTCAGCATAAATAGAAAATCCCTGTGCTCTAACTATTTTATTGTGGAAATGCATAAAAAACCTTTCTTTTAAAAAATAGTTCTGTACAAATATAATTCTTGATTCGAATATCGAACCGAATTTTTTCCTCTCAATCCATTAAGCAATATTATATGATATACACAAAAATTCTACTTTGGGCTATAAAAAAATTTAAATATTAATGCGGGAGAGAAAAGGGATTCAAGCTGGATTGATATTTCTCTTTGCACGAGAAAACTCCCAATTTTTAGCTTCAACAATTAATTTTTTCTCTGGCGCGCGTAACGGTGAGCAAACGAGACGAGTTTATAGCCCTTTCGCCCCCCCGTCCCGACCTTCTGAGACTGAAGCTCGTTTATGTTTCTCTCTGCGCAAGCGCGACGTTTTAAACTTATCTTCTACAGACCGATTTAAAAAGGGGGTTTAAGCAGACAGAGTGTACCCCTTTCCGCTGACGTATTACCCCCTTTCTCACCGGATCTATCTCTCTATCATTCTACGGAGGACTGACGCCCCTTTTGATATCGGTCTATTTTCGTTAAGTACCATAGCATTGGCTTTATGCAGTTTTCGATTGTCATTAAATTATCAGAAACTTATAATATATACTGATCTTCACCATAAAATAGTGGGTGTCTGCTATTTGTCCCGCATTTTTTCGTTAAGCAAAATCCAGCACTGTGAATCTGGAGCTTTATGTTTTTAGCATATCTATAATGGAAAACGGCATCACTGTGTTCTGAAATATTTCCAACGATGTGTAGTACGTAGTTTCGAACCAAAGAAGTTAAAAGAAAGGAATGGAGTCGGTTTGTCAGGGTTTGGTTTGCATAAAAACTTCCAGTAAGAAAACGTGGCGCTAACAAGGCAGTAGGAATGTAGCAACCACAGTTTACTGGAAAGCAATTTCCAAAAATCCTTAATTCTTGAATCCTTTTGCGTCTTCAGGTGTTTTTGTTATACTGCGGAAGGCAGGGATCAGGAAAAGTTTCCATTCCTTACTTTTATATTATTTATTCCAACAGACCTTAAGTATAAGCATGAGCATAGCCCACGCGCTTGCTTTTATAGTGGCAGCAGCTTGCGTCGTGATGCGCGTGATCGAGTGGGCTATGGCATGAGAGAGGAAAAAAACTGGATGAATAAAAGTTAACTTCGAAGGTTGTCGTGTTCAAAAAAACCTTTTACTTGAAATTTAAAATTTACACCATTTTGTGTCTAATTTTGGATTTTTAAACCCTTTACGGGGACCTTTGAGCCAACGGTTATTCATGTTTTTTGCTTTTGGTGAAAATAATGCGATTTATCTAGATATCGTATAACGAAGTAGAAATATCTTCGTGTTTTTGATGTCTTTCTGTTAAATTGAAATTTGTAATAAATCACATTTTGTGTGTAAGTTTGAATTACCACATCTGCTATGGGAACCCCATTCCCAACATTTTTTTATTATCTTTCATATGGATGAATAAAAGTTAACTTCGAAGGTTGTCGTGTATAGTATTATTCAAAAAGAAACCTTTTACTGAAATTTAAAATTTACACCATTTTGTGTCTAATTTTGGATTTTTAAACCCTCTACGGGGACCTTTGAGCCAACGGTTTTTCATGTTTTTTGCTTCTAGTGAAAATAATGCGATTTATCTAGATATCGTTTAACGAAGTAGAAATATCTTCGTGTTTTTGATGTCTTTCTGTTAAATTGAAATCTGTAGTAAATCACATTTTGTGTTTAAGTTTGAAATAATACATCCGCTATGGGGACCCCATTCCCAACATTTTTTTATTATCTTTCATATGGATGAATAAAAGTTAACTTCGAAGGTTGTCGTGTATAGTATTATTCAAAAAAAGATCTTTTACTTGAAATTTAAAATTTACACCATTTTGTGTCTAATTTTGAATTTTTAAACCCTTTACGGGGACTTTTGAGCCAACGGTTTTTCATGTTTTTCGCTTCTAGTGAAAATAATGCGATTTATCTAGATATCGTTTAACGAAGTAGAAATATCTTCGTGTTTTTGATGTCTTTCTGTTAAATTGAAATTTGTAATAAATCACATTTTTTGTGTAAGTTTGAATTACCACATCTGCTATGGGGACCCCATTCCCAACATTTTTTTATCATCTTTCATATTTGTACTTGAATTATAAACCTCTTCTGATTCTTCGTCGCAAACTCGCTCATTATTTTCAATATCAGTTTCAGTCTCCCTTTGATCTCCCTGCCCCACGTTGTCATTGCTCCTTTCCGCAATGTCTTCGCTACTTTCCGCAATGTCTTCGCTACTTTCCGCAATGTCTTTTCTGTTTTCTACGATGCTTATTGTGGTTTTTACCTCTGTTTTCGTTTCGGCTTCTTTCTCTATTCGTTGAATCTTTTTAGTTTTTCCATATATCCACCTAGCCTCCTCAACAATCTTGTTTCCGGTCATAAATTTTCTATTGTTTTTAAATTTATTGCGCAATATTAAGCGCCAAGACTCCTGACATGCACAATTAAATAATTAATCCAAATATAATTCCTATTAATATAGCTTTAGTACCATTGTTCCAAGATATGGGAGTTCATGAATTAACTTCTCGGCAACGTGCGCATGAGATGGCGGTGAACTAAGTTTACAAGAACGTATTTTTAATATCTATTTGATTGACTAAACATTCGCCAAGCGAAGATCAGTGGGTCTATTATTGTGGGCTTAAAACGCACCAAGATTGGTCCCTAAATGTTTTTTAGCTTATTGTTAGTCTCGAGAGCTAGTGAATTGACCCACTTGATATTGTCTCGGCGTTAATGTACCTAAAGCAAGAACCTGCACTTACAATGAAAAACGTTGAACTAAATCGTGATATAGATAGTTTAAAATTTGTTTGTTTGCTCGTTTTCTCTCGCAAGGTGTGTACATTAAGTATTTATCCTTTTCGATTAACGATATTGGAAAGTCTGGAAGTTTGTATTCAACTGTAAACTTCGATCGACTTCTCTTGACTTGATCAACAATAGTCGTCTTTTCTCCTTTCATAACACTATTCAGAACATACAATTAGCTTAAATTATTATTTTTCAATGATTTATCCTATGAGATTCCCCGTACAACGATAACGTTCTATGCGTAATTATTTCAGCACTGTCAAGGGCATGGCTTTTAAAGATTACGCGTAATCCTTTCAACACAGCCAAAGGTATTCACGTGTACACTTACAACGCTTAGAGATTAGCCCTTCTGTGAAATCGTAAAGCATATCAAAGCATTTCTGATATAATTTCTAAAGGACTTCTAGTGGGCATCGTGTTCCCTTCAAACTCTCTTTACAAAATATAAATTCTCTCAACAGGTTAACCAAGGAGCAATTCACTTGGTTCCAGGGTGCATCATTAATCAGTATTTAATGAATCTAAACATTTTGTAAATGCACTATGGAAGGCGGGGAAAGTCTTTTTATTCCGATTGAATCTGTCAAGGGTGCGTCGATATGGAGAAAGTGATCGGCCCCTCGTGATCAAGCTAACTATAGCCTATACTATACAGCATCAATTTTAAATTCCATGTACACTAATCAAGCGTAATCATTTTAGAAAAGTCAATATAGATATTTTAAGGATTACTCATAATCCCTTCAGTATCAGGTCAAAGGTTACAGCGTGTAAACTCAGTGACCCTTCCTTCGATAAATATTGACTTTACACTTCTATAGTCAGTTTAAATCTAATTGGTTGCAGTTATCTAGTACAAAAATGCATGATTGCCGAATTTTATAAGCATAAATAATGAAACTTGTACCCCCAATTTCCCATGATTCGATATTCTCGAAAATAGAAATTTCTGGAACTCCCAACGTTGATTTTTCTTTGTCTTCTCCTAACTCATTCTATTTATATTATAATGAATTAGTGCTTTTGCTTATCGAATTATTAGCGACTAGAAGAGAATGGAATAATTTTGACATTAATAGAACATCATTTATCGCATTAAGAACTAATGTAAGACCTGAGAACGTCTGCCAGCATCTCAATTAAGCATTATAATTAGCTCATACTAGGCAATTGGTTTTGTACGTTCTCTGGTATTTTGGATTTATTGATGAAATAAGTATCCCTTTCACTAAATTTAAGAATGATCCGGACACATAATTCCGAACTACAGTGTTGGAAATTCTTACCACTAGGGACATTTCGAATATCAAAATTCTTCCACACTTCAATTTCAAATATTTACCAAATTATCCATAACTACAGGATCTAATCTATTTGTTTTAGCAGGAGGTGGAGAAAGGGTGCCATGTAATGAATTCTAGAAAAATATGCATATGTTATTTATTAATATTCAAGCTGTTAAAATGTGTTGTTAGCTCACCATGTCGTTAGACCTCTTAAGAACTTTAATTATCATTTTATTTTCGATTTTTGAGTTATTATCCAAATCTATATCTTGATCAAAATCGGCATCGTATGACTATTAAAATAAATTTTTTTAAATGAGTCAACGCCGAATTAAAATATAAGAGATAAAAATGTTGTTTTTTTTTGTCAAAGTTAACCCTACTTAATGATAACTATAGTGTTCAGTAGGACTTGATGTAATAGGGAAAGCTAAAGCGTATGAATACAAAATGAGAGATCTCGCAGGGAAGAAAGTAGTTCTACTCAAGAACGGGTGAATACAAGTATAAATATTTCCATGATTTCACTAAAATATAGAGTAGTGTCGGTAGAGAGGGGAGTAGACTGTGTGTCCCTCCCTCTTTTGTAAGAGGGGATACTTTACGCGCCTGGTAGGGGGATGACACTGAGCTAAGATATAAATGGGTTCATACGTAGAACTGACATTACTCTATAACGCCTCACCAAATAGACCAAATAGAATAAAGGGAAGGAGTGAAAACTCTCTTCACAAGCGTAAATGACTATGTTGCCACTCAATGAAGTTAAAGAAAATGGTCTAAGAGTTTCTTGTTTTCTCGATAAAAAAATTGCATAAAATTTTGCCCCTTTTCCACTCTCCTGTATTGTCTATGGTTTCACAAGATTGTGGATAAAAAGTCATATAGCAAAAGCGGAGCCTAAGAGATCCTGTCCGTGAGGCAAAAGAGAGTTAAACCCCTATGGCTTCCCGGAATTTCATACGTACATATTGTGCTTTATCTCATGATCTCGTTCGAGACCGTCGGCCCGCATGAAAAATAAAGCAAGAGGAACAGAAGCTTTAGACTAACGTTTAAGGAATTGGATGGGTTAGTTCTACTTCTGGCTACATCAGTTGATTATTTTGCGTTAAAAGAAGTTTTTAACTATATAATTCATATTATTTTGGATTTAGGGTCGAAAATAAGGTTAATTCAAGGATATAGAATACGCGATGTACGAGGTTACCTCCCATTTTTAAAATGTGAGTAGTTTTTGGTAATCGCCATCTAGTGAGCGAATTCTGTACTTTGATTTTATTCCGTATTTTAAAAATGGCCGCGGACAACAACAATCTTTATGACACAGAGTTAACCCTTTGTCAGGTCCCGAATGAAGTTTGCAAACCCGCGATCTCCACTCCCTTAAATCTCTATCACTACCTTTTCAGCCAAGAACGGAACATGTTTTACACCAGCTTGCCATTTTTATTTTTCAAAACTTACTAATTACTAATGAGAATTAAAAAATATGTTCAAATCATCGGATTCACCGAGCCAAAGGATTTCAGACGATGGTTTTGAACTCCCTGCTTTTGAACGCTAGATGGTTTTAAACACCGACGTTTAAAGAGACAAAAATACCGAATTTTACGCTTTACTTCGACGCTAGATAGCGGTATCAAAAACTACTAAGACGCAATGGCAGCCCCCCTTGAATTTGCCTGGTAAACGACGTATAGACCCAGTTTGGAGCTTGTTCCAAGGTCGGAACAACTTCGCGTTTACTTCTGTTCCTTTCAATTTACTATCTATGTGGACAGAGCCAAGCCCATACCATTCCTATACAAGGGGGGCCCATACGCGCTTTTCGCGCGTCGAGTTTTCGATTTTCCAGACAACCAGCGCGTTGGTTTACAAAGCTAGCACGGAGGGGCTTATAAAATATCTTACGTATGTCTGTCAGCCATCCAGTCTTTTCAGAAACAGCGTTATAGTGTAAATGTTGTACAAATAATTTTTGTGCGAGTATTTTTTAATTATGAATTTTAGTTGATCGGTTAATGTGTTTATAAGAGTAAAAATAAATATAAATATAGGCACAGTAAATTTCATAAAATCCGTAACTAGAGTCCTAGAAGTTGGAATAAAGTTTTATTTCAGGTGCCTGCACATGGTACAAAATAACAATAACTATTCTAGTATATTAATTAGTGCACACTATTGATTATAATAATTATAATTGATTATTATTTATATTATAATTATTCTCGAGGCTTACGGGATATTTTAATAAGTGACAAATTATAGTCTCTCGCGGCGGAGGATATTTGCCGTTTCGCGCCCAAAAGTATCGGCCAGGAACCGTTAACCGTTTAGCGAAAGATTTCTCTCTCCCCACTTTCATCACACGTGACACTTCGCCCTCTCAATCCTCAAGCGGTACGCGTCGCCTTGTTTCGTATGTTTTGAGATATTTTTACCTCTCGCGCCTAGCTCCGAAAAACCGAGATTTTTAGGGTCTGTACGAGCCAACCTAATAGTGCAATTTTTTGCGCATATACAGACCTTGATTCCTATACTACTACTTCGAACTTTGTTGAGGGGACCTTGGAGACTATTTCGGACGAAGGTCCCTTTCCAGGCCTTTGGGCTTAACCATTTTCAAATATGCGGGGGTTAAACTGGTCGGTCTGTTACAATATAGCTCGAATTTTTGAATTTTTTTTATTTAACCAAGGCCCACACGTGACGACAAAATAAAACGAAGGACTAAAGCTTACGTCGCTTGCCCAACTAGAGAAAATTCTCCTTAGTTGCTGAAAATAGGTTTCCCACACAAATAAACATTAAAACTATTGGAAGTGTGACTATGTTTTTATGTGGTATTTTAACTTTACTCGCAGTGTTCTAAAGCCCCGTTTTCAATCAAGCTTTTTTGATCAAAAACGCAAGCTTTTGCTTGAAAAATCACAGCAAAACGCAAAAGCAAAATATTTAGCCGTTTTCAATCGCGCTTGGGCTGAAGCTTTAAGCTTTCATAGGCGCGCTTTTGCTTGAATGTTAGTTCAAGCAGATATATATCCTCCGTAGATATTTGCGTTAACTTTTTGCTTTGAAGCGCGATGGAGGATGACGTCACAGTTTAGTGTCCAATAGAAATTCTCCATTTTTCATGCCTCTGAGTGTGTGTTGACCGTTCGATCGGAGATTTTTAGTGTTATATTTTACTTTGAATAACTTGTAACAATTATACTATTATTGAAAATGGCAGAAAAAAATAAATAATAAAAGAAATGCACCGGATAGAAAGATACGCAGCTAAAAAAGGTGGCGCTGTTAAAAATTGGTGAGACATAAAGCAAACTTACGGAACCGAGGCTTAGCATACTCCGTCTTTTCGAGGTGACCGCCATATTTGTTTATAGTTTTAGGGCCGAAAATGCTTTGGTACCCGCCCACTATCACGTGATATCGGTAAACGCACGCTTTAAAAGCTTTGCGCGACCAGTTTGAAAACGGTTTGTAGTTTTGCCTTTTGCTTTTTTCTCACGCGGTAGCGCGCTGATTGAAAATACGCTTTTTTGCCACCTCAATCGTAAGCAAAAAGCGTAAACTTTTGCTTGATTGATAACGAGCCTTTATAAGTCACAGCATTTCAAATAATGCTGGAAGATCTGAATTTTCCATGCCCCCTTAATGAAGAAATTGTCAATAATCAATTTATTTACACTAACGTGCTTCTAATATAATAAGATACTAACCAGAATCTGTACGTACATCAACATGTAGCCCATCCATGCGTTATGTACTTTCACTAACTTATATATTTGACAAAAATAAGCTTGATTCGAAAATGAAGTTTGTAAGTGTACATTTAAGATTAGAGTTAACAAAGCATATTCAAATTAAAGAGTGCATTTATAAGAATTTTTAATTTAAAAGAAAAATGAAACCACGATATACGTTGAAATAATTTTTCAAATTTGATAAAACTCAGAAATACAAAATATTTAATAGGTTAGTTACAAACCTGGTAAAGAACCTCCGATCCTTGTCTTAAATCAGAAAAGGCGGTGTCCGAGGCTAGTACGTCCTTTAGATGTTGCAACGTTGGATTTTCATCTTTAATTTTCAGTTTTCGTTTGCTATCACCATAACAAATTAAACAAATTGTCGGGCCATTCATTTTCGATTAACAGTTTTTTACCCAAAAAAAATCACACTATATAACTCGATTCCCGTGCAAAGCAGATAAGTTACAAACGCGTCCTCAAAACTCGAATCACGTTGATTTATTGCTGTCCGCTAACCCGTTCGTGAATCGCGATAGAGCAAGAGAATTCTCACACGTCATCAGACTCTGGTACCTGAGTGTGACGTCCGGCTCACGTGCCCACTTTTAAGCTTCCTTACAAGTAGGAACTCGGACTCTCGGAGATATCTCTTGTATTGAACACTATAAACGGGTTGTCGAGTTCTTAGAATTTTCAACGTCGAAATGGAACGCTAGAGAGTTTAAGAATATGTAAGGCTCTGGCTATAGACTTAATATCACTAAGTACACAATTTCTTAAGCTCCCTATATTTAAAGGAAAATAGAATGACATTCTTTGCCTTTATAGGGAGTAGACGGTATATAGTCAAAATCAGGGAGCTGCAGCTTGCATATTCTTTCTTTCGCTGTTACAGAAGTTGATAAACAAAGCGAGTGTGGAAAAATAATTTACCCATCAGTTACGGTTTTCAAAATAAGTTTTCTGGTGCGCGTATTTCTTACAATAGAATGTCATTTTAAAATTTCAATAACTTAGAATGAGTTCCCTTAGTCTTTACAAATGCGCCAAATGCGCATTTTGCCATAAAAATATACTTTATTAATTGCTCACGTTAAAAACACTCACGCTCACGAACCAAACTTTTCTGTTACATGTGGTTTAAAAAACTGTGGAAAATGTTTCACAAATGCTGAAAGCTACAGAAAACACATATATAGAAAACACAAAGATGTGATAGACAATGAAGAAACTCAGTCTAGAGAAGATTCAATTCTACAAAATGAGGATACAACAACTCATGAAAATATGACCATAGAAGAGAGGGTCGAAGAAGTGGAAAAAGAAAGCGTTTTGAAGCCACTTGATATGAGAGAAAATCATATATTGCCAAGAAGCCTTATTGAAAATTTGACGAATGACATCTTTGATTTCTGTATGAATTTGCTAGACACTAGAGAGCTGCATTTCAGTTTCAAACGTTACCATTTCCATACCATTTTTGTTCATATTTTTGTTTACCAATTCCACCCATATTTTTCATCAACCTCCCCATCCTGCTCGCCCGTCGCCAAGTACCATGAATCACGTCCCAAAATATTTATTCCGAGAATTTAGCGCGAGAACTTACAATGGACTGATTTACAGCTATAATAGCCGTGAATCTTGTGTGCTAAAGTAATAGGAGGATGAGCTAGAAGACGGTACTGTTAGCTTAGCCAGCTAGGCTACAACAAACTAAGTGAGATGAGTAGTAGAGGCACCCATATATTATATTGCCATATATCGTCTAATACAGTCAAAGGCAGAGAGCTGCCATTACTCAGTGGCAAAAACCTTTTTAAGTCTTTTTAGAATTTTAGGATCTTCGATAGAAAAGGGGTTCCATCCATTTACCAACCATTTCCAAACTAAAATGTATATCAAGTTAACCACTTCCATTCCATATTGGTTGTTTTCCATCCATTCCCGATCCGAATATGTGATATTACTAGAAAAACCACCCATTCCCACGGTTTTCCATGGTTACCGCGGTAAATGGAAATTTACCGTTTCCATGCAGCTCTCTACTAGACACGCAGTGTTACAAAATAAAGTGTGTTCTGAAGAACAATAATATAGAACTTGAGGACAGAAAATTGTCAAAACTAACCCAGGAAGTTCGGGATGTTTTCGTCAGTGTGAATACCAGTCATAAAATTTCGTCATATTGTATATCGGAACTAAAAATGGTTCAGCCTCAGCAGTTCACATTTTCGCAAAGTCTAAATCAAAGAAAACCTAGCCACTTTCACTATATGCAAATTTTAAAGGTTTTAGAGAATATATATGCGAGTGAGGAGGAACCACGTCGACACATAAAGACAACCGCCATTCCTGAAAATGTTATCGCTCATTTTCAGCAGGGTCAGGTATCCAATGAAATTATTGCGAAGAACGAATTCGATCCTGAAACCATTCAACTTCAGTTATATGAGGACGAATTTGAAGTAGTCAACCCTCTTGGGTCAAAAAGAGGGAAACAAAAAAATAATAGCATGCTACTTTTCATTGCTAAATCGAAAAAACCAGTACCGAACTAAATTAAGCGACATTCATTTGACATTTCTTGCGAAGTCCAAAGATGTTGATAATTTCGGTTGACACGAGGTATTTCGACCGTTCGTTTTTGATTTGAAAAAACTTGCTACTGATGGGATATACGTAAAATGTAAAAACAAATTTCTAAGGGGGTTCGCGAGTATTTTTTCTGGGGATAATTTAGGCCTACATAAACTCGCTGGATTAAATACCTGCTTTAACTCCGGTAGAATTTGCTGATTTTGTATGGTAGACAAAAGTGAGATAGGAGAGAAGTTCTCAGAATCTCAGGTACAGTCAAGAACGATGAATCGGCACCTTTACCATTTGGAAGGATTGGCGTTGGACGAAAGAGAAGGGTCTATTTATGGGGTACGGTCTGAAAGCCCGTTATTAAAACTGAACTACTTTGATTTAACTAAACAGCTCCCTGTAGACATTATGCACGATATGCAAGAGGGAGTTATTACAAAAATTCTTAAATTGGTGTTATCGGATTTAATGTCCACGGGTGGCCTAACTCTGGAAACTTTTAATCAAAAGCTTTGCGACTTTCCTTACGGAAAATCTGAAACAAATCGGCCACAAGTTCAATTAAGGAAGTCTATTTTGGGCAATGGGCAGTTAAAAGGTACTGCTACAGAAATATTTTGTCTCCATAGGATGTTGCCTCTTACATTCCTGAAAATAATCCCTATTGGGTCTTGTATCTCGAACTGAGACAGATTTGTGTTTATTTATTCGCTCCATCCATACCGAAGGATAGTCTACCTTTTCTTGAAAAATTAATTAAAAATTTCCTGATTCACGTCGAACAAGTATGCGGTAGCTCTTTTTTCACTCCTAAATTACACTACCTCATTCATTACGTGCGTTGCATAAAACAATTTGGCCCCTTACGTCATATTTCATGCATAAGGTTTGAAAGCAAACATTCGTACTTCAAGCCCAAAATTGTAAAAACTTGAAAAATATATCGAAAACTCTATCCCACAAACACCAGTTTTACCAGTGTTATAACTGGCTTTCAGAGAGATCACCGTGTATTGAACACACGTCATTGGGATCATTAATTGATCGAGCAAGGCTACCGACGGATCTACAAAATCTGCTTAGCCCTGATTTGCCTAATAAATTATACTCGGTTAGAAGCGCTACTTACGATAGTATTAAATTTACAACAGGCAACTTGTTTATATACAACGTAAGTAGTATCCGTATGCCAACGCTTTCAGAAATTAAGTATATTTTCTCCGTCGACCAGCATTTAATTATTGCTGGTGATATTTTGAGTTGTAAAGAATTTTCAAAACGATTGCATTGCTATGAAATTTCTACTAGTGAACAAACTCAGTCTAAAATTATTGAAACGGGAAAATTTACAAATGGCCATATGATAGATAAATACGATATTGGAGAGAAATCATACATAAGCTTGCGATATGGTTGTCTTACAAACCTTAACTATTTCTAAAACAGTATACCTTGTTTTTAGACTAGCAGGATTCATTACATTTATGCAAGTGTAGATTTCATGCTACGTGGTGGACAAAGAACAGACGCAACTTCCCCACCACCTGGCCTGACCTCGTTGTAAAAATGGTATAAATCCTCCTAGTCTGAAAATTTTGCATTACTCAATTTAAACATGTATTATTATCAAACGTATTGCGCCAAATGAGATTTTGGTAACTAAATATACTCGTTTAGTAAATGTTATGTTTTTAGGAATTATATACTCAAGCATAAACGCCTATAAGTAATATATATAAGTATTCAAATTGTTTCGCGACGACATTGTTTTCACATCTTACAAACGTATTTTATATTCGCACAATATGCTTGAAATAATATACGGAAGCTGTTAATTTTCATAGGAGCGAATGTAGTTTTGGTGCGCAAGAACAAGCGTATACTGTATAAAAAAAGTCGTTGAACTCTTTCTGCAGCAGTAGTAGCAGGCTTCTCATAGACAAATTCAATCTATCACATAGAGAAACATGATCGTAAGCATTCATTCTGATAAAAAAGGTACCTCTAGATGCAACTTGAATTCAATAAATGATTATAAATAGTGAACTATTACTCCACTTAGTGTAGACTATTGACATTACAATTTTAACAAAAATTGACGAAGTGCCCCTACTTACAGATTTCTCTTTATGTGATATTCGAATTAGTCTACTTTTATCAATAGGCTGAAAAATATTTTACTTTTTCCCCGAACGGCGCTTCACGCCAGAACATTACAATACTTGACCTTCGCGCTTTAAGCAGGACGGAGCACGTCGCTCTGATAACATCCCTTCGCAGTTTCAAAGGGAGGCACGCTTAATAAGGTATTTTTAAACCCTTCCAGTGCTTTACTACTTTGGACAAGTAACGATGGAACTGTTGATGTATAAGACTTGTTCTTCCTCCCGTTTTTCTCGAAGTTCAATAATGCTTAAACTATATACCTAACTTAAAGAATTTTAGATCTACCTTTTGTATTCAGAAATCTACGAGTGACTGCATGGCAGAAAATTCTTAAAAACAGGATTTCAGTGCATTATTTTCGTTTTACACACGCCATGTTGTAGGCTGTATAGTGCATGAGCCTCTAACATTGTATTGTTAGCAGGAGAAAAAAAATTTGACATCATTAATACTCCCTATAAATTACTAGTACCCCAGGTCTCTAAACGAATTACAAATAATTCTTAGGCCTACTACTTTAAACGTCATAAAGCACATTGAGCATCTCCAAGGACGAATTTTTGATACTATTAAATAAATATTTTAACTATTGTATAATGAAATGTGATTTGAAAGGTTTTAATTGTGAAAATAATTTTTCTGGCTTACAAATAAAAGACTCGAAATATCTTTCAAAAGGTTTTAAAATAATAACAGGCAATGCATAGTAATGGGGGCCACTTGTAAACACGACAGAGAATTAGTGGGGATATCCCTTCTTATACAAAGCTTACATATAATTTAAAAAATTATGCCTGTTGCAATAGTAAAATTTTTACTCCCTTTGAAATTTTTTAATTTCAGATACGTCAAAAATAACGACGTCATTGTTATTCCATTCCCAAAAACATGAAAAAAAATCAAATTTATATTAATCTTTCAAAACACCATTTAGGGAACATAAATAACCATTTAGAGAACATAAATCTCATGAAAGTGATACACTCTATCTTAATTTTTCGATTTGCATCCTTTGAGGAATAAAATTCTAGCTTACTGCATTATTTTCCCTTTTCAAAACTTAAAAACTAATAAACTTTAAATTACTCCCTTCAAAACACCATTTGAAGAATATTAATCTCATTTACTCCTTTTCAATATTTCGATTTGCACCCTTTAATGAATAATTTTCGTAACGTACTATATTATTATTCCTTTTAAAAAACTTAAAAAGGAATAAAATTTAAATTATACCTTTCAAAGCACCATTTGGAGAATATAAATCGCTTTTACTCCATTTCAACTTTTCGATTTGCACCCTTTAAGGAATAATATTCGTAACTTACTAAATTATTATTCCTTTCAAAAAACTAAAAAAGGAATAAAATTTAAATTATACCTTTCAAAACACCATTTGGAGAATATAAATAGCTTTCACTCCATTTCAACTTTTCGATTTGCACCCTTTAAGGAATAACATTCGAAACTTACTCCCTATCCTAAAATAAAAACTCCCAATGAACACCCTTTATGGAATGTAAACGGCGTGAAACGTGATTTACACCATTTTACTTTTCATTTTACTTCCTTTATAGAGTAAATGAAGGAGTTAACTCCATAATTAATCCTTCTTGACACCCTTTTTTCTTAGAGTGTGGAGCTCGGCAACTGAAGGAAAACGCTGTGATTTTATATTTGTAAACCCATCCCATTCAGTCGAAAGCTATTCCATGTAAATATTACCATTGAGTCGAAAATCGCTCT
Source organism: Phalangium opilio (assembly GCF_054372755.1). Lineage (NCBI taxonomy): Eukaryota > Metazoa > Arthropoda > Arachnida > Opiliones > Phalangiidae > Phalangium > Phalangium opilio. The sequence continues at coordinate 116,778 of NW_028324200.1, read as the reverse complement.
TTGGGCTATAAATTGTTTTAAATTTGGCTACAATTGTACAAATCTGAATTCGGTCCAACGGGATTCTATCCAATAGGAGTATACCATAAATGTTACATCTGGCATTCCCAAAGTGTTCCTAATTTGCCGTACTTCTACTATGAAGTCCTTCGCACCCAAGTCGGACGGCTTGCCGGTAAAAACGGGCATGGCAATTTTGGGGATACTAAATGATGGCTGATAAGATGGTACCGGGACCAAAGGATTAAGAGGTCTAGAGGGTTGCAAACAGTTTGCGCAGGGCTAATGTTAGTGCTGTGTGTGGCTGTACTATGGGTGACACCAGAAGCGAATAAAAGAAGTCAAGAAATAGACCGGGGAACGAGCTAGGCGCGTCACTTATAAAAACCAGTGGGGGTGATTTGAGATCTCCAGAAAGTTTCCCCCTCGTCAATATTTTCCCGACTCTCGCAAGGAGAGCTGGGTAAGTGTGTCTCGGCTGTCGCCATCTCTCACGCTGATCTGCGCTGCTCAGAGCTCATTCGGTTAGCAGCTGAGCGCCAAAGTAGGGAACCGAGGCTTAGTGAATATTTACTTACGATCAAATGCATAGAGCAGACATAATGATGTGACTTAACATCATTATGAGTTCTTATATCCTCACTGTTTATTGCCATAAGCAACCGCATACATTTGAAATAGTTTTTCCTTGGTTTTTGAACTGGATAATATTTTATGCCTTGACTACGGGACTCATCTGACGTGTTGTAGTTTTTACAAATTTTGTACACACAATATTTTCCCATTTTCACATTAAAAATTTGTTGGAAAAACTTTCAATCAAAGACAGACCTTGCCAAACCCAAAACCGCCAAAAATAAGCCTTTTTTCTATTTTATCATTATATCTCCAAACCGCGGCACTAGATGGCGCGAGCTACAGGGTACTGGCAAGAGGTTTGATTTCTATGGTAACGTAGAACTTGGGTAAACGTTTTACTAGGACGCGATCACCACTTTTTCAACCCACCCCGTTCACCCGTTCTGGGAGTTCACATCACAGCTACCTACGATTTCTACTCTTCAAAACTACTCCGTACCCCATTCTCCTTGGCCCGGTGAAGGAGAATTTCATGTAACGAGTGACGCAAATTCAATTATAAGTAATAATTATTGAATGAAAGATTACATGCTTACAAATTCTATTTAATGGCGTTACTAATGAAGATCCCAACAATTAAATTAACTGGTGAAGAACTCTACCAGCAAGTGCTGAACAAGCAAAAAAAGTGATACGGCAACGAGAAACGGCGCGAGGCAAAAAGGAAACTCAAGCAAGCACCCACTGCGCCTGCCACCGGATCGCCAGCACCCATTTTGCCTGCCACCGGATCGCCAGCACCCATTTTGCCTGCCACCGGATCGCCAGCACCCATTTTGCCTGCCACCGGATCGCCAGCACCCATTTTGCCTGCCACCGGATCGCCAGCACCCATTTTGCCTGCCACCGGATCGCCAGCACCCATTTTGCCTGCCACCGCATCGCCAACATCTTCTTAGCCTGCCACCGGATCGCCAACATCTTCTTAGCCTGCCACCGGATCGCCAACATCTTCTTAGCCTGCCACCGGATCGCCAACATCTTCTTAGCCTGCCACAGCATCGCCAGCATCCATTTCGCCTGCCACCGGATCGCCAGTACCCGTTTCGCCTGCTACCGCATCGCCTGCCACCGGATCGCCAGTACCCGTTTTGCCTGCTACCGCATCGCCTGCCACCGATTCGCCAGTACCCGTTTTGCCTGCTACCGGATCGCCAGCACCCATTTCGCCTGCCACCGCATCGCCAACATCTTCTTCCCCTGCCACCGGATCGACAGCCCCCATTTTGCTTGCCACTGGATCGCCAGTACCCATTTCGCCTGCCACTGGATAGCCAGCACCCATTTCGCCTGCCACCGGATTGCCAGCACCCATTTCGCCTGCCACCGGATCGCCAGCACCCATTTCGCCTGCCACCGGATCGCCAACACCCATTTCGCCTGCCACCGCATCGCCAACATCTTCTTAGCCTGCCAACAGATCGCCAACACCCATTTCGCCTGCCACCGCATCGCCAACATCTTGTGACTTAACATCATTATGAGTTCTTATATCCTCACTGTTTATTGCCATAAGCAACCGCATACATTTGAAATAGTTTTTCCTTGGTTTTTGAACTGGATAATATTTTATGCCTTGACTACGGGACTCATCTGACGTGTTGTAGTTTTTACAAATTTTGTACACACAATATTTTCCCATTTTCACATTAAAAATTTGTTGGAAAAACTTTCAATCAAAGACAGACCTTGCCAAACCCAAAACCGCCAAAAATAAGCCTTTTTTCTATTTTATCATTATATCTCCAAACCGCGGCACTAGATGGCGCGAGCTACAGGGTACTGGCAAGAGGTTTGATTTCTATGGTAACGTAGAACTTGGGTAAACGTTTTACTAGGACGCGATCACCACTTTTTCAACCCACCCCGTTCACCCGTTCTGGGAGTTCACATCACAGCTACCTACGATTTCTACTCTTCAAAACTACTCCGTACCCCATTCTCCTTGGCCCGGTGAAGGAGAATTTCATGTAACGAGTGACGCAAATTCAATTATAAGTAATAATTATTGAATGAAAGATTACATGCTTACAAATTCTATTTAATGGCGTTACTAATGAAGATCCCAACAATTAAATTAACTGGTGAAGAACTCTACCAGCAAGTGCTGAACAAGCAAAAAAAGTGATACGGCAACGAGAAACGGCGCGAGGCAAAAAGGAAACTCAAGCAAGCACCCACTGCGCCTGCCACCGGATCGCCAGCACCCATTTTGCCTGCCACCGGATCGCCAGCACCCATTTTGCCTGCCACCGGATCGCCAGCACCCATTTTGCCTGCCACCGGATCGCCAGCACCCATTTTGCCTGCCACCGGATCGCCAGCACCCATTTTGCCTGCCACCGGATCGCCAGCACCCATTTTGCCTGCCACCGCATCGCCAACATCTTCTTAGCCTGCCACCGGATCGCCAACATCTTCTTAGCCTGCCACCGGATCGCCAACATCTTCTTAGCCTGCCACCGGATCGCCAACATCTTCTTAGCCTGCCACAGCATCGCCAGCATCCATTTCGCCTGCCACCGGATCGCCAGTACCCGTTTCGCCTGCTACCGCATCGCCTGCCACCGGATCGCCAGTACCCGTTTTGCCTGCTACCGCATCGCCTGCCACCGATTCGCCAGTACCCGTTTTGCCTGCTACCGGATCGCCAGCACCCATTTCGCCTGCCACCGCATCGCCAACATCTTCTTCCCCTGCCACCGGATCGACAGCCCCCATTTTGCTTGCCACTGGATCGCCAGTACCCATTTCGCCTGCCACTGGATAGCCAGCACCCATTTCGCCTGCCACCGGATTGCCAGCACCCATTTCGCCTGCCACCGGATCGCCAGCACCCATTTCGCCTGCCACCGGATCGCCAACACCCATTTCGCCTGCCACCGCATCGCCAACATCTTCTTAGCCTGCCAACAGATCGCCAACACCCATTTCGCCTGCCACCGCATCGCCAACATCTTGTGACTTAACATCATTATGAGTTCTTATATCCTCACTGTTTATTGCCATAAGCAACCGCATACATTTGAAATAGTTTTTCCTTGGTTTTTGAACTGGATAATATTTTATGCCTTGACTACGGGACTCATCTGACGTGTTGTAGTTTTTACAAATTTTGTACACACAATATTTTCCCATTTTCACATTAAAAATTTGTTGGAAAAACTTTCAATCAAAGACAGACCTTGCCAAACCCAAAACCGCCAAAACTAAGCCTTTTTTCTATTTTATCATTATATCTCCAAACCGCGGCACTAGATGGCGCGAGCTACAGGGTACTGGCAAGAGGTTTGATTTCTATGGTAACGTAGAACTTGGGTAAACGTTTTACTAGGACGCGATCACCACTTTTTCAACCCACCCCGTTCACCCGTTCTGGGAGTTCACATCACAGCTACCTACGATTTCTACTCTTCAAAACTACTCCGTACCCCATTCTCCTTGGCCCGGTGAAGGAGAATTTCATGTAACGAGTGACGCAAATTCAATTATAAGTAATAATTATTGAATGAAAGATTACATGCTTACAAATTCTATTTAATGGCGTTACTAATGAAGATCCCAACAATTAAATTAACTGGTGAAGAACTCTACCAGCAAGTGCTGAACAAGCAAAAAAAGTGATACGGCAACGAGAAACGGCGCGAGGCAAAAAGGAAACTCAAGCAAGCACCCACTGCGCCTGCCACCGGATCGCCAGCACTCATTTTGCCTGCCACCGGATCGCCAGCACCCATTTTGCCTGCCACCGGATCGCCAGCACCCATTTTGCCTGCCACCGGATCGCCAGCACCCATTTTGCCTGCCACCGGATCGCCAGCACCCATTTTGCCTGCCACCGGATCGCCAGCACCCATTTTGCCTGCCACCGCATCGCCAGCACCCATTTTGCCTGCCACCGCATCGCCAGCACCCATTTTGCCTGCCACCGCATCGCCAACATCTTCTTAGCCTGCCACCGGATCGCCAACATCTTCTTAGCCTACCACCGGATCGCCAACATCTTCTTAGCCTGCCACAGCATCGCCAGCATCCATTTCGCCTGCCACCGGATCGCCAGTACCCGTTTCGCCTGCTACCGCATCGCCTGCCACCGGATCGCCAGTACCCGTTTTGCCTGCTACCGCATCGCCTGCCACCGATTCGCCAGTATCCGTTTTGCCTGCTACCGGATCGCCAGCACCCATTTCGCCTGCCACCGCATCGCCAACATCTTCTTCCCCTGCCACCGGATCGACAGCCCCCATTTTGCTTGCCACCGGATCGACAGCCCCCATTTTGCTTGCCACCGGATCGCCAGTACCCATTTCGCCTGCCACTGGATAGCCAGCACCCATTTCGCCTGCCACCGGATTGCCAGCACCCATTTCGCCTGCCACCGGATCGCCAACACCCATTTCGCCTGCCACCGCATCGCCAACATCTTCTTAGCCTGCCAACAGATCGCCAACACCCATTTCGCCTGCCACCGCATCGCCAACATCTTGTGACTTAACATCATTATGAGTTCTTATATCCTCACTGTTTATTGCCATAAGCAACCGCATACATTTGAAATAGTTTTTCCTTGGTTTTTGAACTGGATAATATTTTATGCCTTGACTACGGGACTCATCTGACGTGTTGTAGTTTTTACAAATTTTGTACACACAATATTTTCCCATTTTCACATTAAAAATTTGTTGGAAAAACTTTCAATCAAAGACAGACCTTGCCAAACCCAAAACCGCCAAAACTAAGCCTTTTTTCTATTTTATCATTATATCTCCAAACCGCGGCACTAGATGGCGCGAGCTACAGGGTACTGGCAAGAGGTTTGATTTCTATGGTAACGTAGAACTTGGGTAAACGTTTTACTAGGACGCGATCACCACTTTTTCAACCCACCCCGTTCACCCGTTCTGGGAGTTCACATCACAGCTACCTACGATTTCTACTCTTCAAAACTACTCCGTACCCCATTCTCCTTGGCCCGGTGAAGGAGAATTTCATGTAACGAGTGACGCAAATTCAATTATAAGTAATAATTATTGAATGAAAGATTACATGCTTACAAATTCTATTTAATGGCGTTACTAATGAAGATCCCAACAATTAAATTAACTGGTGAAGAACTCTACCAGCAAGTGCTGAACAAGCAAAAAAAGTGATACGGCAACGAGAAACGGCGCGAGGCAAAAAGGAAACTCAAGCAAGCACCCACTGCGCCTGCCACCGGATCGCCAGCACCCATTTTGCCTGCCACCGGATCGCCAGCACCCATTTTGCCTGCCACCGGATCGCCAGCACCCATTTTGCCTGCCACCGGATCGCCAGCACCCATTTTGCCTGCCACCGGATCGCCAGCACCCATTTTGCCTGCCACCGCATCGCCAACATCTTCTTAGCCTGCCACTGGATCGCCAACATCTTCTTAGCCTGCCACCGGATCGCCAACATCTTCTTAGCCTGCCACAGCATCGCCAGCATCCATTTCGCCTGCCACCGGATCGCCAGTACCCGTTTCGCCTGCTACCGCATCGCCTGCCACCGGATCGCCAGTACCCGTTTTGCCTGCTACCGCATCGCCTGCCACCGATTCGCCAGTACCCGTTTTGCCTGCTACCGGATCGCCAGCACCCATTTCGCCTGCCACCGCATCGCCAACATCTTCTTCCCCTGCCACCGGATCGACAGCCCCCATTTTGCTTGCCACCGGATCGCCAGTACCCATTTCGCCTGCCACTGGATAGCCAGCACCCATTTCGCCTGCCACCGGATCGCCAGCACCCATTTCGCCTGCCACCGGATCGCCAACACCCATTTCGCCTGCCACCGCATCGCCAACATCTTCTTAGCCTGCCAACAGATCGCCAACACCCATTTCGCCTGCCACCGCATCGCCAACATCTTGTGACTTAACATCATTATGAGTTCTTATATCCTCACTGTTTATTGCCATAAGCAACCGCATACATTTGAAATAGTTTTTCCTTGGTTTTTGAACTGGATAATATTTTATGCCTTGACTACGGGACTCATCTGACGTGTTGTAGTTTTTACAAATTTTGTACACACAATATTTTCCCATTTTCACATTAAAAATTTGTTGGAAAAACTTTCAATCAAAGACAGACCTTGCCAAACCCAAAACCGCCAAAACTAAGCCTTTTTTCTATTTTATCATTATATCTCCAAACCGCGGCACTAGATGCCGCGAGCTACAGGGTACTGGCAAGAGGTTTGATTTCTATGGTAACGTAGAACTTGGGTAAACGTTTTACTAGGACGCGATCACCACTTTTTCAACCCACCCCGTTCACCCGTTCTGGGAGTTCACATCACAGCTACCTACGATTTCTACTCTTCAAAACTACTCCGTACCCCATTCTCCTTGGCCCGGTGAAGGAGAATTTCAAGTAACGAGTGACGCAAATTCAATTATAAGTAATAATTATTGAATGAAAGATTACATGCTTACAAATTCTATTTAATGGCGTTACTAATGAAGATCCCAACAATTAAATTAACTGGTGAAGAACTCTACCAGCAAGTGCTGAACAAGCAAAAAAAGTGATACGGCAGCGAGAAACGGCGCGAGGCAAAAAGGAAACTCAAGCAAGCACCCACTGCGCCTGCCACCGGATCGCCAGCACCCATTTTGCCTGCCACCGGATCGCCAGCACCCATTTTGCCTGCCACCGGATCGCCAGCACCCATTTTGCCTGCCACCGGATCGCCAGCACCCATTTTGCCTGCCACCGGATCGCCAGCACCCATTTTGCCTGCCACCGGATCGCCAGCACCCATTTTGCCTGCCACCGGATCGCCAGCACCCATTTTGCCTGCCACCGGATCGCCAGCACCCATTTTGCCTGCCACCGGATCGCCAGCACCCATTTTGCCTGCCACCGCATCGCCAACATCTTCTTAGCCTGCCACCGGATCGCCAACATCTTCTTAGCCTGCCACCGGATCGCCAACATCTTCTTAGCCTGCCACAGCATCGCCAGCCGAGGGGCTAGTCATTCGCCAAAATTTTGTACACCTGATTACTGATTTCTGAATTTTTATATGAATTCCTATGATTACTGGACGAATTCCTTGATTTCTGTGATTACGATTATTTTCGGTGATTTCCATAATCATTACACTGATTTCCCGTTATTGCCGCGGATTTATTGTGATTTCCGTTTGAATTCCAATGAATTCCGGTGATTATTTGGTGAATGCCGTGATTACCACTGGATTCCTCGTGAATTTCGATGAATAAAGTGATTATTTCTATTTCAACTGATTATGATTTTTATTTTGGATTATCGAATTCCTCCATTGATTATGCGTGATTATTTCACGAAAGGCGTGATTACAAAAGATTACTAGTAAATCATGTGATTATTTCTAATTTTCTCAAGATTTCACGTGATTTCCAGTGATTATCGGAGATTTCTGATTACCTTTGATTACCCGCAGAAATGATTTTGATTACTGATGATTTTCAAAGAATTCTAGAAATCAAGTAATCTATTTCTGCGGTTTTGTACACCTGATTATTCAAGTGACTAACCCCTCGTCGCCAGCATCCATTTCGCCTGCCACCGGATCGCCAGTACCCGTTTCGCCTGCTGCCGCATCGCCTGCCACCGGATCGCCAGTACCCGTTTTGCCTGCTACCGCATCGCCTGCCACCGATTCGCCAGTACCCGTTTTGCCTGCTACCGGATCGCCAGCACCCATTTCGCCTGCCACCGCATCGCCAACATCTTCTTCCCCTGCCACCGGATCGACAGCCCCCATTTTGCTTGCCACCGGATCGCCAGTACCCATTTCGCCTGCCACTGGATAGCCAGCACCCATTTCGCCTGCCACCGGATCGCCAGCACCCATTTCGCCTGCCACCGGATCGCCAACACCCATTTCGCCTGCCACCGCATCGCCAACATCTTCTTAGCCTGCCAACAGATCGCCAACACCCATTTCGCCTGCCACCGCATCGCCAACATCTTGTGACTTAACATCATTATGAGTTCTTATATCCTCACTGTTTATTGCCATAAGCAACCGCATACATTTGAAATAGTTTTTCCTTGGTTTTTGAACTGGATAATATTTTATGCCTTGACTACGGGACTCATCTGACGTGTTGTAGTTTTTACAAATTTTGTACACACAATATTTTCCCATTTTCACATTAAAAATTTGTTGGAAAAACTTTCAATCAAAGACAGACCTTGCCAAACCCAAAACCGCCAAAACTAAGCCTTTTTTCTATTTTATCATTATATCTCCAAACCGCGGCACTAGATGGCGCGAGCTACAGGGTACTGGCAAGAGGTTTGATTTCTATGGTAACGTAGAACTTGGGTAAACGTTTTACTAGGACGCGATCACCACTTTTTCAACCCACCCCGTTCACCCGTTCTGGGAGTTCACATCACAGCTACCTACGATTTCTACTCTTCAAAACTACTCCGTACCCCATTCTCCTTGGCCCGGTGAAGGAGAATTTCAAGTAACGAGTGACGCAAATTCAATTATAAGTAATAATTATTGAATGAAAGATTACATGCTTACAAATTCTATTTAATGGCGTTACTAATGAAGATCCCAACAATTAAATTAACTGGTGAAGAACTCTACCAGCAAGTGCTGAACAAGCAAAAAAAGTGATACGGCAGCGAGAAACGGCGCGAGGCAAAAAGGAAACTCAAGCAAGCACCCACTGCGCCTGCCACCGGATCGCCAGCACCCATTTTGCCTGCCACCGGATCGCCAGCACCCATTTTGCCTGCCACCGGATCGCCAGCACCCATTTTGCCTGCCACCGGATCGCCAGCACCCATTTTGCCTGCCACCGGATCGCCAGCACCCATTTTGCCTGCCACCGGATCGCCAGCACCCATTTTGCCTGCCACCGGATCGCCAGCACCCATTTTGCCTGCCACCGGATCGCCAGCACCCATTTTGCCTGCCACCGCATCGCCAACATCTTCTTAGCCTGCCACCGGATCGCCAACATCTTCTTAGCCTGCCACCGGATCGCCAACATCTTCTTAGCCTGCCACAGCATCGCCAGCCGAGGGGCTAGTCATTCGCCAAAATTTTGTACACCTGATTACTGATTTCTGAATTTTTATATGAATTCCTATGATTACTGGACGAATTCCTTGATTTCTGTGATTACGATTATTTTCGGTGATTTCCATAATCATTACACTGATTTCCCGTTATTGCCGCGGATTTATTGTGATTTCCGTTTGAATTCCAATGAATTCCGGTGATTATTTGGTGAATGCCGTGATTACCACTGGATTCCTCGTGAATTTCGATGAATAAAGTGATTATTTCTATTTCAACTGATTATGATTTTTATTTTGGATTATCGAATTCCTCCATTGATTATGCGTGATTATTTCACGAAAGGCGTGATTACAAAAGATTACTAGTAAATCATGTGATTATTTCTAATTTTCTCAAGATTTCACGTGATTTCCAGTGATTATCGGAGATTTCTGATTACCTTTGATTACCCGCAGAAATGATTTTGATTACTGATGATTTTCAAAGAATTCTAGAAATCAAGTAATCTATTTCTGCGGTTTTGTACACCTGATTATTCAAGTGACTAACCCCTCGTCGCCAGCATCCATTTCGCCTGCCACCGGATCGCCAGTACCCGTTTCGCCTGCTACCGCATCGCCTGCCACCGGATCGCCAGTACCCGTTTTGCCTGCTACCGCATCGCCTGCCACCGATTCGCCAGTACCCGTTTTGCCTGCTACCGGATCGCCAGCACCCATTTCGCCTGCCACCGCATCGCCAACATCTTCTTCCCCTGCCACCGGATCGACAGCCCCCATTTTGCTTGCCACCGGATCGCCAGTACCCATTTCGCCTGCCACTGGATAGCCAGCACCCATTTCGCCTGCCACCGGATCGCCAACACCCATTTCGCCTGCCACCGCATCGCCAACATCTTCTTAGCCTGCCAACAGATCGCCAACACCCATTTCGCCTGCCACCGCATCGCCAACATCTTGCGACTTAACATCATTATGAGTTCTTATATCCTCACTGTTTATTGCCATAAGCAACCGCATATATTTGAAATAGTTTTTCCTTGGTTTTGGAACTGGATAATATTTTATGCCTTGACTACGGGACTCATCTGACGTGTTGTAGTTTTTACAAATTTTGTACACACAATATTTTCCCATTTTCACATTAAAAATTTGTTGAAAAATCTTAGATAGATGACGACATTGCCAAACCCAAAACCGCCAAAACTAAGCCTTTTTTCAATTTTATCATTATATCTCCAAACCGCGGCACTAGATGGCGCGAGCTACAGGGTACTGGCAAGAGGTTTGGTTTCTATGGTAGCGTAGAACTTGGGTAAACGTTTTACTAGGATGCGATCCCCACTTTTTCAATTCAACCCACCCCGTTCACCCGTTGAGGGAGTTCACATCACAGCTAGCTACGATTTCTACTCTTAAAACGACTAAGTATCCTATTCCCCTTGGTCCGGTGAAGGAGAATTTCAAGTAACGAGTGACGCAAATTCAATTATAAGTAATAATTATTTGATGAATGATTACATGCTCACTAATTCTCTTTAATGACGTTACTAATGAAGATCCCAACAAATAAATTAACTGGTGAAGAACTCTACAAGCAAGTGCTGAACAAGCAAAAAAAAGACCGCCAGTACCCATTTGGCCTGCCACTGGATCGCCAGCATACATTTCGCCATCCACCGCATCGTCAACACCCATTTCGCTTGCCACCGCATCGCCAACACCCATTTAATTTAATTTAATTTAATTTATTTTGCTTCAAAAAATATTAAACATGCTATATAAGGAGGAATAGTTGTGCACATTTAAGCCTCCCATTTTAAGCTTAGCTTGTTGTTGGGAGGCGCAGTTTAAGTAATACAATCTCTTTTTTTTTATTAGGGGTTAATGAGTTAGTTGTGAATAGATTTCGCAATTTACAACAAAGTTTCTAAATTATTTATACCTTTTAGCCATAGTTTCACATGTTTTAAGAATAATTTTCCATCAGTTAATTTTTTTACATTAGGGTCTAATTTATTAAATAATTTTGCTCCTATATAGCAAGCGTTTCTTTGGAATATACTAGTGTGAGCTCTTGGTAATCTAACATTTAAGGCCGCAGCATACCTCGTACTATAATTTGGTGTATAAATATCGGGCTTATTTTTTAAATAGTTAATTAAGGCGGCTTTCGCGTATAACATTTTTATTGTGAACACATCAAATTCTTGGTAAATCAATTTTGTGCTGTAGAACCATGGTTTTTTCAAACAAACCCTGATCACACGGTTTTGTAGGGTGGTGAGAGGTTGCAAGGTAGTGAAATGGGCACTACCCCAGCAAATTATACCATACTCAAGATGGGATTGCACTATACTATGGTAGACGCATCTCAATGTTTTTATTGCAAGGTTATTTCTGAGTTTATACAGGTTAAACAGAGCGTAACGTAGTGATTTAAGCACCTCTTTTATGTGCTCGTCCCATTTCAAATGACGGTCTGCTTGTAATCCAAGGTATTTGGTGTTTTCGCATCTTTTAAGAGCGGGGCAAGTACAGGGGAGATGTTCCCTTGGGCAATTTTCCTCGTGTATTTTTACCTCCCTATCTTCTGGCTGTCCGGACTGGGTTTGGGAGAATGTAATGTAACATGTCTTCGACACATTTGAAGTTAATAGGTTCATATCCAGGATTGACTTTGATTTATCAATATCAAGGTTAGCTTTAGTAAAGGTTTCTTCCCAGGATTTCCCTGTATATATCTGCGCCATATCATCCGCAAAAGCAACTGTGTGGTCCGATATATCAGCCTCACACATGTCGTTTACATAGATCAAAAATAACACTGGTCCTAAAACCGTGCCTTATGGTACTCCATATTCATATAATAAGTAATCACTGTAAACATCTCCTATTTTTACCCTGCCTTGCCTATTTCCCAAGTAGCTTTTAAACCAACATAGCGGCAAACCCCGTATTCCGATGTCCTCCAGTTTCTTATATAAAATTCCGTGACTCACCGTGTCGAAAGCCTTGCCAAGTCCAGAAAGACGGCAAGGACTTTCTCGTTTTGATCAAAACTTTTTAGGACATGGTTTATAAATGATGACAGAGCATCATTGGTGGGTAGATTTTCTAGAACTCCGAATTGATTTTTAGATAAAATATTAAATTTTTTCAAGTACTGGGATAACTGACTTTTTAAGCATTTTTCCCATACCTTTGAGACAGTTGTTAGTATGGAGATAGGGCGGTAATTTGACACCATTTCCTCATCGCCAGATTTAAAGACAGGTACAATAGAGGCTATTTTACAAGGTGACGGATAAATCCCTGAAGAAAAGCTTAAGTTAGCAATATAAGCCAGAGGTTCTACAATTGGGTTCTTTATATGTTTTAAGGTAATAGAACTAATGGAGTCAAACCCACATGAGTGGGTGTTTTTTAAGCTATCAATTTGTTTCATAACATCGATTGACGTCACTGATTTTAGAAAAAAAGAGGGATTTATCCGCTTCTGTTTGGAACAGGTTTCTACCTTATTTTGGGCCTTAATTTTGCCCGCTAATTCAATGCCAACCCTGGAAAAGAATTTATTAAAAGCGTTTGCCACTTCTCGGGGGGATTTATCAGTGGAGAGTATTTCATTTTTACTAACTTTAATTTTCTCAATAGATTTTTTGGACTTTTTATTTGGGTTTGTTATTTCATTATTCGTTTTCCATAGTTTAGAGCTATCGTTACCTGCATTTGCAACTTTCCGGGAGTAGTAGCTCCATTTGGTCTGCCGTATTAAGTTTGTTAATTTATTTTTATAGGATACAAAGAAGGCCTTTAAATTTTCATTGAAAGGTTCCTTTTTTACGCGTTGTCTTAGTTTTCCCCTCTTTGTTATACTAGTTACTAGGCCGTTTGTGATCCAGGGTTTCAGTTTCCGAACATTGTTTGGTTCTGCACATCTTTTCGTCTTTGAAAGCTCGATATAAAATTTTATATTTTCTACGAAGTCTTCGAGCGCACTATTTACATCATTTCTTTTATAAACATTTAACCAAGTTTCAAAGGAGATAAGTAATTTTAATTTATCATAATTAATTGTCTCTAAAATTTGAGGGCATTTACTGGGCTTGGGGTCTCTCAGTGTCATATTTAATTCAAGTACAATTGGACAGTGGTCATTAATACTTAAGTCCAAGATATTTGCCTGGGCTTTAATACTCGGTTGATTCTTAACAAATATATGATCAATGCAGCTTTTTGAATTATTCGTGTATCTAGTTGGCTCATTTACGTAAGATGCGTAGCCGTAAGAGTATAGTATGTTTAAATATTCCAGAGTATTTTTATTATTGTTGTCCATTATATCAATATTTATGTCACCTAGTATTAGACAATTTTTTTGATTACTGTAATCGGTTAATTCCGCCTCAAAGTATAGTAGGAAGGAATTGCAGTCAGAGTTTGGGGACCGGTAAATTGCCAGTATCCTAAACATTGGGTTTTCAAGGAGATCTAGCTTAAGGCAATTTGCCGGACCAATGGTTACTGGTGTACAATTAACTTTCAGATTATCCTTCTTCTCCTGCCACCGGATCGCCAACACCCTCTTCGCCTGCCACCGGATCGCCGACACCGTCTTGTCCTGCCACCGGATCGCCGACACCGTCTTGTCCTGCCACCGGATCGCCAACACCCTCTTCGCCTGCCACCGGATCGCCAACACCTCTTCTCCTGCCACCGGATCGGCGACAACCTCTTGTCCTGCCACCGGATCGCCGACACCCTCTTCTCCTGCCACCGGATCGGCGACACCCTCTTCTCCTGCCATCGGATAGGCGACACCCTCTTGTCCTGCCACCGGATCGCCAAGACCCTCTTGTCCTGCCACCGGATCGCCAAGACCCTCTCGTCCTGCCACCCAATCGCCAAGACCCTCTTCGCCTGCCACTTCACTCGCAATCTAAACGGATCGTTATTTCTTTCCACAATTTGTCATGGATTTGTTTAGTAAAAGTGGAACTAAATCTACCACTAACCAACTTCGGATTTTCTTCCATAAAATTTGCCACTTTCGCGGTTCTTTTAGCCATAGTTCGATTCCTAAGTTGATGCACAAGATCACAACCGTCACTCAAAACGCGTACCTAAGACTTGTTAGCTCAAACTATCGAAAAATCGTCTGCTGAACTGAAAGAAAAGTTATTGGCTACGCCGCCATTAAAGCGTCACGGCGTGTTTACTCTCCTTATCTTTCGTAAGGATAGGATTGCTCATAAGGAGAGTGGTTGTAGAATACGAATTTTGTGAAATATTTGAAAGATCCTTATCCTATCCTTAAGACCGAAATAAGGACAATAGTAGAATCAGACCCCAGGAGCCCTAATTTTAATGAAAAGCGTAATGTGTGGCACGTTAGGTCTTTGGGATCTAAGCAGTTGGGCATTTTGATTTGATAGGGGATTCCACATTGAACGTTTCAGTTCTTTAATATAACCAAACATGAGAGGCTTTTTTTCTTGGAACCTGATCTCAAATATTATCAGCATTCCTTCCTTGTAGTGCGAAAAATGTTCCAAGTCTTCATCTTCAATGACGGACTCCAGAACGATTTCCGCGAGAGAGTCGCCAACAGCAGCGTCGTTCGTTGGGATAAACAATGGTTCGATTTTTTGGGTTCATTATTGTTTTCACTCCAATCGCGGTATATTAAATCCCAGGTCGAGTATTAGGAGCGGAAAATGTTTCGACGTTACAAAACATTCCGTTATCCTTAATCAGGAGTGATGGTTCAACGCCAAATTTTCGCTCTTTCAACCATTTCACGTTCCATTTTAGAGCCACCGCCAGCAGGGCCGTCGAGATATAGGGGCAATTCGGTCCATTTTCCCGGGGCCCGGCCGGGTCTCGACCCATGTTAATTCTAGTGGATAATGGTTGTGAAAATGTAAATATTGAACTTAAAAGAATGTTTTCTTCAACTGAGGGTTAAGGGACTGCAAATTGGTCGTCGGACCGTTGAATTTGTTTTGAAAAAGTCACCCGACCCCCTCCCCCCACAATCATTGACGTCAGCAGCTGATGTAAAACGCGTCAAAAAGGAACTATTTCGTGATTGTTAAGCGGTTCCTCACATCAGGTCAATCTCTCTTGTGATTGGTTGTGAGCCACCCCGCTCCGGCGTTTACCCAGGGCCTACTTCCGAGAGTTCGTTTGTTAGAACCAGCGATTGCACCAATAGCAAAGATACGGAAATTAGCCCTTTGACTGAGGGGGAGGGTTGTGACGTCAAAAACGTCTTTTTCAAAATAAAAAATTCAACGGTCGGCTGACTTTTTTAATACCCTTTAAACGGTAAAAGGTAAAAAAGGTAATGAAGAGTAATAATTCTCTATAAAAGTTTTACTCACTAGGCATAAATGACTGAAAGTAAAATGTAAACCATGGAAAAACTTCCACATTCTTACAGTTGTTTCTTTGCTGTGGACGATCAGGCAAACATAAATATTATTAAAAAGATAATAAGCCAATTAGTCATATACCAACAGCTTTCTAACTTTAAAGCTTATTTGTCAAGGGTATGGGCAGTGTCGTCTAATACTTTAATTACACAACAAGTTGTACAGACAGGGTCTAGAAGTCGCTCATAACTAGGTTGCTTATTTGTAACTTTATATTTTGTGAGGTAAAATTAAAGAAGCCAAAAGAGTATCCTATGTGAACTTCTAAACTAGTTATCCCTACAAAAATAATAACTTGTAAAAATATGACAAGCTTCACTTTGGACTCTGATACACGTAAAATGGTCTGAGATTCCATTTTCAACCAAATTTTAAATAAAATTTTGTACAGTTCCTTTCTATAATGCAAATCTTCACTCTTTATAATATTGGTAATCTTGTTATTATTATCTCATTTTTGCTAAGCTATAGCCAAGTGACAATATATTTTATATAAAGTGTACCATATTCAAAATATTTATACGAAACTTGGTTGTACGGTGTCCCCCCCATATCACCCAATCTCATTTATCCCAATCAGAAGAATTTAACCCAAGAAATATGTTCCTGATTCACCCAAATGAATTTCTCCCAATTCCCGTTTGCCACAAAAGGCGATAAACAGGAATTTGGCACAAATTACATACCCGTTTTGTTAATTCGTATTTTCCATTAAAAAATCAATATTTTAAAATTAGTATTTAAGTGACTGTTGATCAGTGTAATTTATTAAATATGGAAGTCGAATGGCTGAAAACTTCGAAAGGAAAATATGCCCCCGTAATTCGTGGCCAGATGATAATGATAAAAAGCACAGTTCAAGATCGCAAATATTGGCGATACCCATTAATGGAATGCAAGGTGACAGCGGCGACTGCTAATAAAACCGTTTGCTATGCCAAAAATGAGCAAAATCATCCCATAGACCATTTGTCTATCACTAAGGAAAGGGCAGTTGAGATTATGAAGGATAGAGTAATTCAAAGCCACAGGATTCTGTTAACAAAGTATGTATCAATACCTTTTTCTGAGTTAGGGTTAGGTAGGTTAGGTTTGTTTAAGTTAGGTTAGTAATATTTTATAAGTCATTTAACTATGGTACGCCTTTTCCAAAATATTTATGTTTAGCTTCCAAAACTAATACTGTTATGTAAGGTTAGGGTTGGTTAATAATATTTTATAAAATATTTAACTATGGTACGCTTTTCCAAACTATTTATGTTTATCTTCATTGACTTCTCAAATAATATGCCTTTTCTAAAACATTACTGTTAGGTTAGGTTTGGGTTGGTTAAGTTAGGTTAGTAATATTTTATAAATAATTTAACAATGTTAGGCGTTTTCCAAAATATCGATGTTTAGCTTCATTGACTTCTCAAATAATATGCCTTTTCGCAAAAGTTACTGTTATGTTAGGTTAGGAGGACGTCTCTTCCTCTTCAGAGCGGTTATACACTTCAAGTAAGTGTATCCCTTATGGAATGAAAAAATAAATAAATAAATAAAACCATCAAATTCTTCTCTATTTTAGTCTTTTTGGGTATGCTATATTGGGTTAAATGGAATAGGAGAACTGGGAATTGGGTTGAATGAGGTTTGAGTAAATGGGAATTGGGTGTTTTAAATTGGGTGAAATAGGGGGTAACCGGTTGTACATGGGATCTCAGAACTTTTACGGTGTAGCAGTTCCAAAATGAAGGTTTCAATATTTTTGAACGTTAGTATTTTTGATAGGATTTCACTTCTTTTCATATGTAGTTTTTAAAGTGAGAACTAGAAAAATATTGAAAGAAATTTCAATATTTTTAAAATTTCCTTAGTTAATAAATTAAATACTAAATGAATCCCAAAGGTTTGGTTTCCACGTCTTCTAGAAGTACCTTAGAATATTCATGATCGCTCAGTAAAAATAATGAAAATTTGACTTTAGTTATTTCGTAAACTATATTAGGTACAAACTAGTAATTTGGCGATAGAGGTAGACCTAGTAAGATCTATTAGTTAATGAAAGTTCGGAATGTTACCTTTAGTTGCTACGGGAAAAGTGTGTTTGGAGTGCTTTTAACGATTGCTTAATTTGTCGGACCCACAGTCGTGTACCCATACATTTTTCTAGGGACCAGACCCATAATCATTTCCGGGGCCTGCAAAGTCTCTTGACGGGCCTGGCAATAGCTTGCATGAAGAACATAAATTTAGAAGCTAGATTTTATATAAAGTTTTCATAATTACAGAATCATACGCACGCCTGATAATAATATATTAGCAAGTGAAAAAGTGACTATTTATTTTAATAATAGTGAACCGAAAGTAACTAAAAATTAAGATATAGAAAGAGAATGCGAATTCACAATTTTATTTCATATTTTACCACGAAAGTGGTATTATGTTACTACTTTCAAAAACATCAAGTTTTAAGTATAATTGAACCAAAGTTTCTATTTTTAAAATCTATTGAAAAACCACAAAAACTCAGTTATTAATTTTGACTTGTCGAACTTGTTCGCCCGTTTGATGACATCACTATGACGCGAGGAAAAAATACCGCGGGAATCCTGCCTGCGTCTCGAGCTTCTCGCCAGTCTAAACTCTGGGTCTGATAGCGGAGAGAGTTGCACCATCTGACGTGAAAAATATATCTGTGACCTCAGCCTACGGGAAAGGTTTTAGCCTTTCAGAAAAAGTGGATTTCAAATATTTTCATATGAAGCATTTTCAAATGCATATTGCGGCCAAATAACAATTAACGGAGAATTAAAAGCTTGATATTTTTGAATTCACAGATATTAATTCTATCTTTTGTCATATAAAGCAGAGGTATTACAAACGAAGCTTCTCATTCCCTTTAAAAGATCTTGGTCAAGTAAAATCTTACTTTCAAAGCTAATCACATCACCGATTTCCGTAATTTTGGCAAGAGTTATTATTGTTTTGAAATATAAGCAAACTATTTTGTTTGAATTTAATAAGACATAAGCGAGCTCCGCCATTTTTGGACTGGTGAATTCCAAGACAACACATTTTCCGGTCACTCTGACACTGTTACACAGACTTTAAATTTCACTCGAAAATATTTTTCACTGAGATTACGAAACCTGTTACGGCACAGACTAATATACTGTATGTTAAAGCTCAGATTTATCAGATATTTCATTCGTTCTACGTCGTTTGGCAGCGTCAAACGGACTTGAAGGTGCACAAATTCTTTTAACTCTAAGGACCCTACCATTATGACAAGCTTCTTCATGAGATTTCTTAAAGTAATGGTTAAAAACTGCTTTACAACACAAATATTGTACAGTCTGTTAGAAAAGTCTTTGCCCGTTGATTTTTTTTCCGAAATTGTTCAATAATTCAAAGACCGTTAATCACAGTAATATGATACTTGAAACTAGTGTTGTAAATTTTCCGGAAAAATAAAACGCGGAAAATTTTCCGGAAAATTTTCCTCTTCGCGGAAAATTTTCCGCTAATCGGAAAAATATAAAACTAGCAATTATGTGAGCTTTGAGTCAATTTATCCAACTTTTAAAGATTTAAAACATTCCCCAGCTATTTTGCCATCTTTAGTAGATTTATTAAAGTACCGCCAAATATTACTGGTTGATTTTCCCATAATTTGTGATTTTAAACAGGGTTAACAAGCTTAATAACATTAACAACATAACACCCCGTTTCCCTTACAATGACGCAGACCATCACTATCCTTTATGCCTGATAATTTTAGTTTCACTTGGGTCTCTTAACGGTTAGGTCTCGACTCTCTAACGCCTTATACCGTCATAAGACCAAACAGTAACCCTATGCATGCAAGCGATAGCAAATGAGTGAGCTTTTCCTATAGAGAATAGGGGTCACTAGACTCTGTGCCCTTGGACAATTTTTACCCCTCCGAATTCACCTAAAACAAAATAATGAATGTTTTGAAAAGAAAGGCAATTGAAAAATTTTAAAGTTTTAACTTTTTAATTGAAAAACCGGTAGCGGAAAAATACGGAAAATTTTCCGGAAAAATATAGCTCGGTCATTTTCCGGAAAAATTTCCGAGCGGAAAATTTTCCGCGGAAAATTTTCCGACTTACAACCCTACTTGAAACTATCATAAATAATATGGTTTACCATATTATTAAGTTTCTGATAAAGGTTGAAGCACGTGCTTAAAAATCACAAAATGTCCAAAATCTGAAATGTTGAATCTTTTCAACTATGACATTTTGGAGAAAATGAATATGATTTTTGGCATCAGCAGGGTCGATTAATATTTAGAAGGTGTGAATATTTTCTTATCATCTTTAATAGTTTGTGAGATATTATGGTTTAATTAAAATCATAACATTGAGAATGTCCCAAATTGCACAGTGTGGAAGTGCAAAGCGTTACCGCAATGCGTAGAATTCTCGCATGCAGGATTTTTACTCCTATTAATTTGGTGATGCTACGAAAAGGTGCACTATAGTTTTTTATAATATTAATGGGATACTTAAACGGTATAATTTTTGTTATTTATTTCTGTAGTCTTTTACTGAGAAACCAATGAATGACGTTACACGAAATTATTCTTGCATTTCGAGAAGCCATTCGAGAACAAGCGGTCAGAACGGATTTCATGGCGTTGTATTAAATAAACCATTTCAGTAAGTCTTGAACTGCTAGATTTAATACATGAGCATCACAATATTTGCATATAGCCATATTCTCTTCAATAGTGAAATGATCCCACACTGGGCTTCGCAGTTTTCTCTTCTTTGCTATATCGTCCGAAGTGACACTATCCATTCCGGCCACGATAACGCAAGAACGACGGATCACACGGGTCCAAACAAATATAAACTTTAAACCGCTTCGCGCGATGCTAACACGATGATATAATTATACCGATCAAGCGGGTCCTTTTGTATAACCACTCCACTAGCAAAGCCCGGAATAAAATAATTAATAGGTAGCCGAGTGTTTATATCCACAATTAATTACAAAAATAACTACAGATATTATGCATGCGCATATAGATAATGAAAAACCCAACTTTTTACGATAAAAAACGACTTCGTTTACTTCACAACATTCGAGTGGAATATTTAAAAATATATCTTCGCGTCGATTAACAAAGGTACTATATTCTATTGACTAAACCTACGTGAATAACCTTGCACCGATTAACCGCTCCGTAGATTTATAACAAAAATAGTATCATTTTTGGGGAAATATATCACACTCTAATCGTGAAAAACGATTATTCGTTCACCGAGCCCTAACCTACACAAAGGTGGGAAAAATAATTACTTTTATAATTTAAACATATGAATAACTTAAACACAACCTTAACCTAAACCTATTGCAAAATATCCTTTCCAAACTCCAAATACAGTGAGGACCATGTTGCCATTTTAACCCATCAATTTTCACAATTTAAGATTTGCAAGAAGAAATGGGGGAAGACTGGGACGAAAATCAAGGTATAACCTTCTCGTAGTTATGAATCAAGAAAAAATGCCAATAAAGAAAGATTTTTACAAAGGTAAAGAATTAGACAATGGTACCATTGTTTAGAGTAAATTATTTGAAGCATTGGTTTTATGTTATAATTTTTCTATTTAGGAACGCGAGAAAACTATATCGTACTCAGTCTTCAAAAAAGAATGAGACCTCTTTAAATACTGATATAAAAGAACCACCTCAGTATCACTCGTGGCATAACTGCAAAGACTTGAGGTCAGCTGTCAAAGCTATTTATGTTAAAAAAATGGAATTTACGCACTGAACTATGACAGGTACCTACTTTTATTTAACACATTTTGGGTTGATAATATTTGTAATATTTTTGTACTGTATCAGTGTTCAACGCAGTGAATGCTCGGGAAATTGCACTCCGATGTATTCCCCTTATAATTCACCGTAAGTTTTTAATAATTTAAACCTAGTAAATAATCGAATGTAACCTTTTCTACTAGGTATAATATTATTATTATTAAAGCTTTATTTATTAGGATATTCCTATTCAGTCGAAACTGTTTTACAAAGGAGTCCTTAGTTTAATTAAATGATAAATGTGCCGTTTTGCTTCCCTCTTAAACTCCTTAAGGTTCATTACATTTTTTAGTCAAAGGTTTTCAAGTCCATGCTTTCAAAGCCCAATTGTAACACCAAAGAAACGTCCCTAGGAAGCCCCAGATGTTTTAAAACAAGATGGCCCCGGCCATATTAACGTTTTGCCTTGGCTAGCTAAATTTATTGTAAGGTGACCCCGGCCTATATACTTTACGGTTATTTTTTTCTTTTAAATATCAAATATCATTCCAATTATGAATAAAAATAATCTAGCTTGATTTTGGGTTATAGATTAAGAAACAAGTAAATAACCAACTTCTGTCCTATGAAATGGAACAATTTTCTTGATATTTTTGTTGCAAACCTAATATTTGTGGGATAATTGATGCGTTTGGGTACTAAAATTATTCATTGATTGCACGCTTATGCAATATGCAATATGCAACAAGCGCTTAGAATTAGCCCCGAGTCATGTTCTCTTGAAACTTGAAGCAATAGAAATGAAGTAATTTGCATAAGCCCTAAAGAACAACGCTAGACGGGACACGGAAACGGATGGTGGAGATAAAGATCCTTTTTGTTTATGATGTACTAAGCGTTAATTAATCAGAGAAGCTGGAACCGAAAAAACTTACAAAAATCTCATAATATTTGTGCCAAAAAAGTTAATTTAAAAACAATTTTATATATTTTAATTTAGTATAAAACAATTTTAGAACTAAAAATGGGGTTGACGGGACGCCCAGCCTGCCAGCCAGGGTCGGACCAATACTTTTCCGAACCTCTAAAACGCGCGAAACTAAAAACTTAGTAAGGAAATAATTTATAAATAAAAATGTGGTTGAAGGTACGCCCAGCCTGCCAGGCAGGGTCGGACCAATACTTTTCCGAACCTCTAAAACTCGCGAAAGTAAAAACTTAGTGAGGAAATTTTTCTCAGATTCCGCGCCTAGAACGAAAAGTTTCACTAGTGCCATCGTCCGGAGAAAACGCGAAGCTTGATCTAGGTGAAACAAAAATGGCAGGCCTGAGACCTGTAGCATCAACGGCAGTGTATGTGACGTTTAAACTTATAATTAAGTGCCAAATGAAAATTAGTACTCGAAATTTTTTGCAATGAATGAACCACAATTTTCAGAAGAGAATATTTTCAAAATTGGTAAGTGTTGAAAACCTAATCACCCTAATATTAACCAGATTAGTTATGTAAACTCTTAAGCCTTGGTCATAACACGAGTATAAAATTGGTCATACTGTTTTGTTTTGTTTAGTACCTGTTGCTCTCTCTCTTGTGAAAATTGCTACGAGTATTACACATATTTTCCAAAAGATCCTACTGAAAAAATTCGAAAAGCTCTTCAGTCAAACTTTAAGGGAAATGAATTCACACAGTATGGAATTATAAACGAAAAAACAACACTTGTTGCTTTAAAAAAGAGTCTAATTTAAAAGTAACGAAGATTGGTTTGAAGTCAACCCTTCTTATCAATTCTTGGGGTGTTCCCCTGACGGTCTAGTCAACGATAATTTGGTCGAAATGAAGTGTCCAGTCATTGGTGAAAAAGGAAACTTAGAAACAGTCCTCAAGAAAACTCCTTACGTAATCAAGAAGGACAGAACATTTTCTTTGAAACCCAAACAAATGTATTATGGGCAAGTGCAACTTAGTTTGGCCCTTTTAGGACTTCAAAGTTGTCATTATGTAATTTATTCAAACTGGAAGATGATTGTTTTGTTATATGTGCCTAAAGACCAAAAATTTATTAACAATCAATTAACCAAGATTACAAATTACTTATTTCAAAAGGTTTTTTTGCTTATTTTAATTACTACATTCCAAATTATTTGAAATGGAAAAATAATGGAGCAAACAAGGCTGAAGTGATATTTTTAAGTTCCTTAAAATGTGATAGAATCTTACAAATTTATTAAATAAAATTGTTTTACAAAATTTCACGAGTCTTGGGTGCATTATTCATTTGCATTTTTTTTCACGGGTTTTAACAAGCTTGGGAACTGCGTAAGAGTTAATTTAAAATGATTTGAGGTCTGAACTTTACTTATTCCAAACAAAGCTGATAGAGCGGTGAATGAAATGCCAAGTTTTAGTTTCATGAGTGTCAAAAATACCCTATCTCGAGACTCGTAGTTTCCCCCATTCTTGGCCCTCTCTACCTTATTTGTCCATGAAAAAGGGGTATGAATTTACTGTTAATATTTTTAATGATTGCATCAAATAGACCAGTACTCCTTAATCCTGTTAATGAAATTATAGAGGGGGCATTCAATATTCCATTAGAAGCATTAACATAACATGTATGATTTTCCAAGGTGTTGACCATAATGCATTTACAGGGTTGCCACGGAATATTCAAAACCAAATTCCCTGACTTTTCCAGGTTTTCCCTGACCTTTTTCTGAGATTTTCCCTGACCTTTTCGGCCGAAAGTGTAAATGTTTACAGCACGTTTTAAGTGGTGCTTATAATTAAATAAAGTCTCTACATTTAAGTTTTCCAATGTATTTTTCACACCAAAAAGATTAAGAAACATTTTCACCTAAATGATTAAGAAAAATTTTAACTAGGATATAAATAACAGTCTGAGAGATTTCTTTAGAGAGCATTAACTTTACAAAAACAATTCTAGACAGCATTTTTAAGGATTGCTCTAGAGTTCACTCTGTGTTAAGAGAGGATGAGAAGAAACTTTCATTACTCTTTCAATAAAGACTTATCCCCAGAAATTTTACCTACTAAAATAAAATTCCCTGACTTTTCCCTGACCTTTTTGGCCCATTTTCAAATTCCCTGACCCGTGGCAACCCTGATTTATCATTGGGGTTTGGAGTGGTGCATTTGTCGGTCGTAGTTTCCTCGGTAGTTTGTTGAACCGCATCAATCCCCAATCTTTCAGCTAGAATTTCTGCGTCTGCTGGTCCATTTATTTCAGCTGTTTCACTTGCATGCAAAGTTGGAGATTGTGAGAGCTGATTCCTTTTTTTTCAGTCTTTCCAATCTCCCATTAGCCTTGAACTATTGTTGATCATGTTTCCTTAACGGGAGTTTTTTGGAAGGAACAGCCAAAGGTCCAAGTCTGGGAGGGTAACTTAACTTATCTACAATAATAACTCTAATTATAATTGGTTTTAAATTAATATTATACGCTTAAAACATACCTGAATGTTCATATTTCGGAATGAAGGGAGCAGACAACCACGGACTTGGTGCGTGGTTTACCCATTTTTAAAGCTATATCCCATTGTTTCGACAATTTAACGTCGCGCGGAAATTGGTGAAAGCGGACACCACTCATTATTTTTACACCCATACACGCTGCAGTATTTAACCATTGTTTAATTACGTTTAAATAAACAGCAAAACTGACAAAAACTAGCCAAATTATCGTTGAGCAGATAGTTGAGTTGTTGATTTAATTTTATAATTATCTTTGAGCAATTCAATTTAATTAACTTTAATTAAACCATGAGTATGTTGATTGCGTTTGTCATTAATGGTATCGCCGGAATCAAGTTACATTTAAACACCTGATTAAACTAATCATCGATCATCCACCTTGCAATAGGCAGACAACAAACTAGCAGGGATGCCAGATTGAAAACCTTCAACCCGCCAAAATCAAATTGGAAACAAGCCCAAAAAACCGCCAATCGGTATTTCGAAAAAAAGCCCAAAAACTGCCTAAGATCTAGACTATCCAGCCCAAAAACAAGCCCAAAATTTATCGTGAAAATTTGAAATTAGTTTTTCTTTCAGAAATTTCAATGCATATTCTATACTGACACCATTTTTAAAACCCAAGCCAAAATGAAACCATTTTATTTAATCATGAATTAACGAATTATAAGCCGCTCAAAAGGTTTCACAGCACCATTTGTCAGTTTTTTGGGCATTCTAATGATCTTCGCCTATTGGCGGTATTTTAAGTACAAAAAGCCAAAGAAAAACCCCGACAAGCCCAATTTCGAGCCAACAGCCAACCCTTTTATTTCAAGCCAATATTTTTGAGAAGAAGCCCAATTGGCGGCTTTCCAGCCCAATATGGCAACCCTGCAAACTAGACGGAGTTCGCAAACTTCGCAGTCTTATTTATGACATCTCATGTTGCCCTCTATTGAATCTCTCAACAACTATCGTTAAATTTATTACTTAAATAATATAATTTTTTTTAAATATAATAATCATATTAGCTAATTATAATTATTTAACTTTAAATGAGTATGTTTCATTGATTTAAATCGCATTGCTAAAAATGATTGGCGGGCGCTAGGCAGTCATTCTCTCTACTCTCTCTCCTCTCCCACTTACAAAATCCAGCCGCAGCTGGTTGCCGCGCGTCGGGAAGGGGAGGGTGGGTGGGGATCCACAAACTTCTACCTCTCTCTACTCTACAGTCTAACTTAACTCGGGTTTTGTACTAAGCAAGCGTGGCTTCGTGGTAACGCGCTCGCTCGGGCGTCTTCACTGACGTCTCGTATGGATTAGGACATGGCAGGTTCAAACCCCGGCACCGACGGGAAAAATAATTTCAATTGAAATTAAATACGTTACGCCACCTATGAGGTGTAGCGTGAACTACGGATAAATTTCGAGTCGAAAATTCGCGGGAAATTTGAAATTTAAAAAGTTTATTTATGACGAATCTCATCAGGTCACACCAAAATCCAGCCAGCCGACATGCCGACCTACCGACCTGCCGACCAGCCGTCCAGCCAACAGAGGGCGGAACAATAGTTTTCCAGCTCTAAAGAGCGGCAAAACTAAAAATTGAGGATGATATCGATTCACAGTTATCACAACTATCAGACGATTTCTGGTCTCAAAAGAATGTGAAAATGGCCAAGTGCGATGAAAATGCCGAAACCATACGAGAAAAAAATCAAAGTACAACTGAGCAGCTGAATCTTTGTGAAAATACTGAAGCCGAAGTGAAAGAAGAAAAAGATGAAACCAAAAATGACGGTCAAATGAACTCAAAAAAGACTAGTAAAACGAAAAAATCTTAGAACGCAAAAAACTGATATACTTGAAGACATAAGTGCAAAAAAAATGTTTGACTTTTCTTTTTAATTTTTTTATATTTAAAAAAAAACCTGTATGCTTTGAAAGACCAAAAATTAAAGAAACTTTAACAAGTCGTCCTTCTCAAGAATGTTGAAACATTTTTAATATCATAGAAGGGTAGATTGAAACACAACTCTCATTTAAATTTAGGAAAAAGTAGAAACAAACACATTAAAAATGTAATGGTACAAATATAAAGTTATTATTTGTATGAAACATTTAAAATCACGAGCGAGTAAAGCGAGCTGCACTATTTTTCGTTTTGACAGGACTCTACATCCAAAAAAAGCTCATTTCAATCTTCAATTACCCTGACATTTTGTATTATCAATGAATTTTCATGCTCTTGTGATTTTTCATACTACTGAGTTGATCTATGAAACGAAACTTTCCTAACACGAACTAATTTTCAAAGAAGTCGAGATTTTGTAAGAAATAATTAAAACAAATACCATTTTTACTTTTCCCAACAAAATATCCTCACCAAAATTGTAATATTAAACGTTATTTGACCAGGGATGTTTTTCATGGTTTCTAGCAAACACTGTTCGGACAGAAAATAACATTACCCCATTTTCCGGATAAATCTTTCCAACACTTGATCTGAAATTAACATGTCAGGTTCACCGGAAAAAAGTTGCTAACCGATTAGTAGCCGCGCAAAAGTGTAAAGTTGGCCGGGGCCATCTTGTTTCTTGAACATTGGGTGTTGATTTTGCTTTTGGGATGCTTTCGCACCCAGAAACGAATTGTTCCCATACTTCCATAGTAGACTCCATCGCTACTTCAAAATTCTCGTCCAAAGTGACGTAGGAGCTTATTGCGGTGGTAGATTGCTCGAACTCGATTCAGCAATCACATCTACTGGGGGCCAAAACCCGCCTCAGGAATAGAATTTAGCCTCGTGAGTGTTCCCCTTCCAATAATTGAGAGAAGCCGCTCCTCCAAATCTGTTAGTGGCTCGGCTTGCGGGCCACCACCAGTCTTGTTCTTTAAAGCCTTGGAGGCTTTGGCTCTGACATTCCAAC
The DNA here is from genome assembly GCF_054372755.1 of Phalangium opilio. Taxonomy (NCBI): domain Eukaryota; kingdom Metazoa; phylum Arthropoda; class Arachnida; order Opiliones; family Phalangiidae; genus Phalangium; species Phalangium opilio. The sequence goes on along the minus strand of NW_028324200.1, from coordinate 88,445 downwards.
GACATGCAGAAAAACACTACCGAAAAAGATTCCTTAAAGTAATATAAATTATAAATAAAATTGTACATACCTTCTTCCACTTTTCTACTGTTTTCGAAGGGCCTGCACCACAACTGTTAGTCTTGCTGCAAGTTCAACCCAAAGGGCATCGAACTTGGCCTTAGTGAAACTAACTCTAAATTTCATATAGACTAAATCCATATTAGCTTCCAAAAATTCAATATAAATCAATTGTTGCTTCTTGTGCGCTTTAACACCCATTACGGAAATCATTTTTAAGCAAAAACTTCTAATTACAAGCTTTACAAAACTAGTACAACTTAACTTGCAAAAATTCAACGATAAAAAAATCTTTACTTGTATATAAAGCGAGCGCAAAAACGAATTGACCAATAAAGAAGGAAAAACTACGTCATGAAAAAGTAAGCGCGGGAAAATATTGACCAATAAAGGAGGAAAATTACATAATGAAAGAGGAAGTGACGTACATTTGGTTTGGATAACGGTTTGGGAGAGATCCAAATGTCGATTTGGATTAGAGAATACGGGTTTAAGCGCCCTGTCCAAATGGAACCGATCGAAACGTTTAAGATTTAAATCCTCGTCCAAATGATTTAGATTTTTAGAGAATGGGTTCCCTGGACAGTTTTCGCAGCCGTGAAGAATGCAATGCCTATCATTCGCGTCACACACAGATTTCAGCATTAGAATTTTATAGTAGATCTTCGTTGGCAAAGCCAGAGCCATTAACTCTAAATTTTTGGTGAATTTTCCAGACGCTCACGCCATAGGCACCATTTGAAGAAACCGTTAAGCACCACTTTGGCCTAAGTGTGCAAAATTTCGAAAATTCGATCTTCGCCTGTGGAAATATTGTCTTGAATTGGACATAAATCTCTCTAAGATTGGCGAGCAGTAACCTGTTTTGTTTTTGCACTTTGGCACCATTTTCTCTAATCAAAACGTATTCTTTTTTACCCGGAACATCCTTAAAATTTCATCGTCTTCGTAAAGGTCTTTCTTTAATTTTCGAGCCTTTTTCGCCAAGTAATGAGTCACTTGAAACTGTTCAGAAATTTTCGAAATAGGCCACGAGTTTGGCACTAATGTCAAAAGCTTGAATTTATCTTGTCTTGAAGAGTTTCTCACTTTTTCTTTTAATTGGGATATCAAGGTGTTGAAGACTTCATCATTACCATTTGTTGAGCTCGGGTCGCATTCGTTTTCTTCAATGTTAAGAAGTTTCGCTACTTTAGATTTTACTCCTTCCGTGGTTTCTCTAAATTTTCGTTTAGCATGGTCAGGGCGTTGATACTCGTGTAAACCATGTAGCTTAAGTGGTGACGTTTCAAGAGCCACTAACGAACTCTTAAAGGTTTCTAACTGTCGTTCGTTCTCTTGAGTTACTGTAAAAGATTCACTTTCTTCTTGGGCACTATCACTTTTCTCATTTAGACTCTGTGACTCATCTGGTTCAGCAACTCAGGAAAAGAATTAAGGTTATAAACATATTTAAAACTTAAAAAAGTCAAGAGATTCATGAAAAAAAACCGGAATGTAACTTCTTTTCCTGTGCCCCAATTTAATAAAAGTGTTAAATTTTTTAAACATGGCTTAGTACTTAAAAAGATTTACAATGACGTCTCCATGGTTCCACCTTTGAGCAGACTGGTTCCACCCTCTTGTGGTGGGGGTGTCACCGCTACTACAGGCGACTCAACGCCCGCCGAATCCGTTTCCGCCGGTGAGACCGGCAACGCGTCGTCTACCATGCAACCGTATATAAGTCAACTATATATGCTTGAGCTTTTAACACCTTTGGCTAGATTGTGTTCATTATTATTTTTTATAATTCATTTTGGTCTCACATGCAGAGAATATCTGTCCTACAATTTCAGTCTAAATTCCCTTTCTCTCTATATACTATTATACCATAGAATATCGTCCTACCCCGTTGCCATATATTAGAACAAAATTAAGCTATGAAATCCATGGCGATAAAAGGCTCTAGCTAAGATTGCTTGCATTAGGGCCTTTTTTAATTTTGAATAAGTATTTTCTTATTTTATTAAAATAAAAACTCGTTTTCCTCAACGAGAATTTTAACCAAGTGCCTAGAAGTTTTTAGGTAGCTCCAGGAAAAGCAATCGAAAATTGTTAGTACCTCTATTTTGCGGGCAGTCCCGCTTTAGGTGGCCCGGCTTCTTGGACTTGTGGCAAGTGCGGATCCACTTCCATTGACAGCCCCGTTTACTTCGGCCGCCTCGCCCTCGACCGCCGCCGTAAAAGTAGGCTTTGACTACTTTGATATTTTTTGATGCACTGAAAGATTTCCAAGCTATCTTATCTGAACCAATCGAGTCTCAAAGTGATGAATTACTACGCCTGAAAACCTGTTTCCCTGACCGTCAGGGTAACGATCATTCCATCTCTATCTCTGCCAGTACCAATTTCTCTCCGTCTACTACACCGAAAACCAATTCAGCAATCGCTTCGTTACAAACCAATCAACCACACTCCTCGAACTCTGCCCGTCCTCATTCTACAAGCGGCCATCCTTCTACCCACACCCAACTTTATCAAAATAAAATCTGGAAATTTCTAGGCACAACCGTAACGCTATTCTCTTCCAAGTACCGGACTCAAATGACTATGATAAAGACGCTAGGTTTTCTTCCTCCAGCCTTAGAGACTTAGACTTTACCCCCCCCCCACCAGTGTCAGTATATTCGTATATCGAGGCTCGGCTATTTCAAACCTGGTCAAAATCGCTCTCTACGTCTCGAATTTCTATCGCTTAGTCATCGCCAATATTTCGGACAAGGCATTACTCAATGGAGACAGAAATATGGCTTTGAATACCCCGTATCTCCAGACCGTTCAGAATCTCAGCGTATCGCCCGCCGTCAATTGGTGGCTGAACTTCGTGATCGCCGTGCAAGGGGTGAAACCAATCTTTTGATTCGCCGCGGTCAAATAGTTCTCAATGATACGTCCACTTTTAATGTTACAGATGTCGCCGCTCCTCGGAATCAGAATCTTTCATCATACTCACTCTTCTCACCCAACAGCATTCCGCTATCTAACCAATACCACCACATCCTACCTACCCAAAAAAAACTAACTGCAATACCCCCCACCCCAAGTCTCGTTGTGAACTCATTTAATGCACAGCATCTTTGCGGTAAGTGCCCAGAACTTTTGAATCTTTCTCCTAACTCCTTCTTGGAGTGCCGACTCCATCTGTATCACTGAAACATGGGCTACTCCTTCAAAAGATGATGCAGTTTTTAACCTTCCGGGGTACTCTATCTTGCGCAAAGACCGTTTGGATCGAAGTGGTGGTGGGGTTCTAATCTACATTCGTCAAGATGTTGTTTTCCATAAGCTCGACGTCTCTGTGACCCATCCAGAATCTCTATGGCTTGAACTTAAGCCTCGTAACTCATCCTCCTGGGTCACCCTTGCCTGTATATATCGTCCCCGAACTCCCTACCTTCACGTCTTAACATTCACCTTAAAAATGGTCAAAAAACTCAAAACTGCCTCAGATTCCGAAATGTGTGTAATTTCAATTCGTCTCCCAGACCTTGCCAACCTACCTGACACCTTGACCACTCCTATGCCTGACTTCCTTCCCTCTATTAGTGACATATATCACATCCTACGGAAAATAGACGTTAAGAGTGCTTCTGGACCCGATGGAATACCAAATCATCTTCTCAAAAACTGTGCCTCAACTCACTCCCCACCGCTTCACGCGCTTTTTAAATTATCTATTTCTGAAGGTACTCTCCCCTAGATTGGTGCACAGCTCATGTGACCCCACTTTATAAAGGCAAGGGCAGTAAAAGTGATGCTGCAAATTATAGACCAATTAGCCTTACTTCAACTCTATGCAAAGTTCTGGAGAAGTGTATCCATGCACCCCTATTGGAGTTTGTTAGACCCCATCTTAGCTCTTTCCAGCATGGCTTTATTTATGATCGGTCCCTTGAATCCAATCTCTTATGTGGCCTTTATACCTGGTTAGCTGCTTATGATGAAGGCCGCCGAGTTGATGTTATATATTTGGACATTGCTAAAGCCTTTGACTCTGTTTCCCATAAGCGTCTCTTGACCAAGCTTCGTGCCTTGGGTATAAATAATAACGTCTACTCTTGGATTGAGGCTTATTTACTACGCCGAACCGTGTTGGAGCAAGTCTCAGTACCCGATCCCAGTTACTAGTGGAGTCCCACAAGGGAGCGTGCTTGGACCACTTTTGTTTTTAATCTTTATTAACGACCTGCCCGATAAAATTGTTTCCCAATTTTGTCTATTCGCCGATGATTTAAAGATTTTCCGAGAGATAACCTCTTATAACGATATACTTCTTCTTCAATCTGACGTCACTCGACTTGAGGCTTGGTCAAAGACGAATGGTCTGTCCTTTAACGGGCAAAAATCGTTGATTTTATCTATTCAGCGTTCTGAGGTTAATATTTTCTCAGTGGCCAAAATATCCGCCGCGTTAACGAGTGTCGTGATTTAGGTGTAAAAATATCGCATAATCTTTCCTTCCATGCCCACATCAAGAAAACTTGTAGTCGTGCAAACGGTCTCCTTGCCACGATTAAAGCCAACTTTCCAAAAATCCCTAACACCTTAATGACCCGTCTCATCAACTGCTATGTCCTTCCCATATTAGAATTTGGTAGCCAAATTTGGAACCCTTATCAGGTCTCTGACACACAATTACTCGACAATGTTCAAGGTCGTGCGTCGAAAATTCCTTTCCACCTTCGTCACCTCCCTCGTCCCGATAGACTAAATTCCTTAGGTTGGCTGTATCTGTCAGTAGTAAGTTACCACACTTTTAGGCATGCAAATTAGCCAACAATGATCCAAATTTGCATAATTCAGAAATCTCACTTTTGACTATGCAAATTAGGATCTAAATTTGTATAATTCAGAGATCCGACCTTAAACATGTAAATGAACCGAAAATGATTATAATTTGCATAATTCAGAATCCCACGCCTGTCAATCAAATGCGAGTCACGTGTGAGTCACGTGTAGTGTTGTGACGTAGGTAAAATTTGTAAGATATATCAGCAACAGGGTTTGAAATGATATTAGTTCGGGACAAAACGTAAAGCTATAATGAACTGGGAAAAACTACGGCTCGAAACTTTTAAAGATTACCCCGTTAGTAATATAAGACCGTCAGAGTTTGCGAAACATGGTTTTTATTATTTAAAGAAAGGCGACGCCGTTAAATGTTTTTATTGCGATATAACATTACATAGTTGGAAAGCTAATGATAAAGTAAATGAGGAGCATCGGAAATATTCCCCGGAATGCCCAATTGTGAAAGGGTTTTCGACATGCAACATACCTATACATTGTTCTATCGATGAGATAGGTAGAGATGTACCACCAACGGAGAAATACGTTTCAACTACAAGCAAATCCAAGACTGAAGAATATTGTAATAATCGATGTTGTACGCAGCGTGTTTTACAGGTTGTAAAAGAAAATGTCTGTTTAGGTGGGTTATTACTTATCCTTCCCATAACTGTACCTGTAGGAATTATTTGTGGAATGTTATCTATGAACCCAGGAGTAGCGCTTCTTGGTTTTTATCCTGTACTCTTACCTATTTTAGATCAGAATTTTTTTAAAACAGGATTGTGTCAATGGTGTAAAAAACAAATCAAAGGATGAAATAAATTTTTTAAAAAACAATGTTTATTTGTATTGATTACATCACGATTAAATTCTGCGATAAATATTCCAAAAAATTGGAAATAAATTTAAAAAGTGTCTTTCCATCTGCTCCAAGTCTTGATGATAATAATAATCAATAGCGTCTTTTGAAAATACATTAAAAGTGGGGTCATACGCTAATCTCAAGTTTCTATCTTCCAAAATACTTGGAAGATATGGAGATCTTGTAATGAGACTAAATTTATTTTTAAATTTTTCGAAAGTGAAAGTTAAATCCATTAAAGAATGATTATATTTATGCAATTCTTCAATAACTACGCTAATATATAATAATTTTAACAAATTAACAGTATAACTAACAGGTGTAATAATATATTTAATATGGGGGTCGTCATTGCATTGTCTGTTCTTTATAGTCAAACGAGTGTTGAATTCATACAAAAGTTTTATAATTGCAGTATTTAATACCGATTCAACACTCGCTTGATCGTGACACACATACCCTAAAACGTACGCTGCTCGATAACATTGATCAAGTTCATTAGGGTCGTATTTATGTATACTTCCTAGTTTACATGCCGAACTACAAACGTAGCGTCCACAATCTCGGGTATTGATAGAGGTCCATTCAAACCATTCACCATTTCGTAAGCGGGGAGATACACTTCGATAGTAAGATATTTTAACAATGTGGTTGGTCCACAAGTTTTTTAACATTTCGCGACGTACAAGTTTATTAATAACATGCTTTGATATTTGGTTGTTTCCTTCAAACTTTATACGATTGTTCTCAATTTCGATCAAACATAATGTACCTAATCGAGGTATCGCGTTTGCACCTTCTGATTTAATACTAATAGGTTTGTAACACACGTAACTCGAAAACCGATGATTTATATTTTTACGTGATTCAATACCAAAAACGTTCTCCATTTTTGAATTTTTATTTCACCAAAAGGTAAAATTATTTGTCACTATCTCGTAAATTATAATTGACAGTGTTCTTTCTGGGGTTAAATTCTTCGATAGTAAAACGAAAAATTTGGAAAATTACGTTTTAAGATTTTATCTAGTTTTTCCAAGTCGTTGTTGAAATACGTTAAGTGGTCATTTTTAAACATTGTAATCATCGGGTTATAAAATACACCGCTAACACCTTTAAACGGATGATGACGGTGTACGAGAAAAGCAAACTTTCTTGTATAATTTTTAAAAGTGAATGTCAAGTCCATAAACGAAAAATTGAATTTGTTCAATTCCGTAATTGCAGAATATAAATACGCAAATTTCAAAAATACTACTGAAAAAGTAGTAGGAGAAAAGTTACCAACAAAAAGCGATTGGTTTTTTACAATTAAAGGAGAGTTTAGTTCGTATAAAAGTTTGATTATAGCGGTGTTAATAACTGCTTGAACACTATCACTGTCGTGACACACGTACTGGAAAATATAGGCTGCTTCATTCGAATGCTGACAACGCCACTGTTTTTTGGGATCGAATTTATGAATTCGACCAAGTTTACATTCTGTCGTAACAACGTGACGACCGCAATCTCTAGGATCGATTTGACACGACTCTATCCACGCGTGTGGCCAATTCAAACGCACGACCCTGCTTTCATATACGTTTTTTAACATTTCCCGACACACAAGCTGTTCGATAGCGTACTTGGCAATTCTCTTCTTTCCACCAAATTTTTCACGATTATCCTCAATTGTGATTAAACATAACGTACCCAGTCGCGGTACTGCGGGCACAACATCAACATGGATACCAAGAGCTTGATTAAAAACGTAACTCCCGAATTGAGGCATAATTACCAATCCCAATCTTCACCTTCAAGTTCTAGGAAAGATGGATTGGCATTTTGAAAATCTTCGTAAGATTTATTGGTGGCATTCTTTGAAAAAATCACTTCAGACACGTTATCAATGGATACATTGTCACGAAAGTGCCCGGTTTTACAAAAAGAGTATCGAACCTTAAAAAATGTATTCCTAAATCTAGACAGTGTATTTGATAAGGATGATTTAGAGTAATTGCCGAACCGTAAAGAATCGATTACAACACTAATATATAACAGCTTCAAGAAATTTGAGCTGAAGCTGTTAGATGTTGCGTAATTCTTGCGAAATGGGTTTTTATACGTCAGCGTAGAGTTGCATTCGTAAATGATTTTAACAATCGCCGTGTTAATTACTGCTTGAACAGCCTCACTGTCGTGACAAACGTATCCCAGAACGTAGGCCGCCTCTTTTCGATGTTGACAACGCCAGTTTTGTTTGTTATAGTACTTATGAATCCGACCTAGTTTACACTCCGTTGTAGGGATGTAAATACCACAATCAACCGTATCGATTTGACATAATGAGTCAACTGTACAGAAAGTGACCCAAGATAGTTCTACAACATAACTCTCCCGCTTGTTTTTCAAAATTTCTTCACAAACGAGTTTTCTAATCACTGTGTGAGTTATTTTATACTTTCGCGCAAATTTCTGACGATTGTCTTCAATTTCGATTAGACATAACGTCACTAACCGAGGTACGTTATTTTTACAATCATGTTCAATAATATTTTTTTCATTAAAATTGTACGAATAAATTTCTCTCATTTTTTGGGGAAGCTACACAAATAATAGTTTGGTTCCTCTTCACTGTCCCAGTATGAACACTCTTTTTCTTGGCGTTGAGCTTTGTAACAAAACTGGTTACAATTGATACAAAAAAACTATTGTCCAGAATCGCGTAAGCGTTTTCAATATTGGTGATTAAAACTTTACCGTATTGTTTATAAATGGCTTTTTTAAATTTTTCACAATTATTGTTAACGCAGTAATGAATTTCACCACCAATAGATGAGAAACTAGCAATATCGTCTTTTTCACAAAAAAGACAGTTTAGATCCTGACCACTCTGTAACTCAGTTTGGCCTGTGGTATTTAATTCCGAAAATTGTTTTTCATTCAAGTCTGTGAAAAGTAATAATATCTTATAAGAAACACGTACGTTGTGAGGGCCTCTTTTAAAATTATACATTTATAATATGCACCCTTCTTAAAACGACTGATAAATATTTTTCGATAGGGACGCTCATTAATATTTACCCTTCTTTAAAATCGTTAATACATAAAAAACCAACAGTTAAATATTTTTTCAAAGAAAACTAGGGATGACCTCGACGCTCTTTACAAATTCCTAACTAGACTTCTTAAGCTAACAACCTTGAACGGATTTCAAAGTTTCACATCATAACGCAAAAAACTTTAAGTTTGAAAATATCTTCATAGATAAAGTCTAGAGTACTAATAGAAAAATGTGTCCAGCAAAATCTTTTGACTCAAACGCTGCTCAACCGGTTGAGGAATTGTAAGTTATTTTAGCTAGCAAGTTAAAATTATTTTTTAATACCGGATCTATTTTATATAGCGCTTTACCCCAACTCTGGGATCTCGATGATGAATTGGAAGTAGAACCAATCATCATCCACGAGGAGCATGATATCCCAGATGGGGTGGAGGAGGAAATAAACGAATTAATCGCGAGTATTGATATGTTCGCCGAAGCGGACGACCCCGATGTGGTCTCTACCGAATCATCCTCGGATGAAGAAACGTAAGGTTTTAAATAAGTTTGAGGAATTGTAAGATACCTAACAAGAAATTTTTAAAACAGCGAAAGCGAAGAACTTTACAACGCAATGATTCAAGAATACCCATGCATGCAAATTTATTTAAAGTAAAGCAAAATAAATTATTATCTAAAAATTAATAAACTAATACATGTTTTTACAGTCTTAAATATCCCTATCCTACATTGTGTTCTTGTTGTTTTTCCACCGAATTTAATTCTCATGTCATTTTTCGTACTATTGAATCCCGCTATATTTTATACTTTTGCGCTACTCCTAATTGCCCTCTTTTCCGAACTATGCCTTACCTGGGATCAGTCTAATTTCTATCCAATTAACATTTTCCTAGACACCTATTTCCTTTCTAAATATAAATCACACCGACTTCCCCTATACGAAAAAGATCTACAAATTGACTTAAAGTAAGTTGGAAATGAGTCTTATTGTATATAAAAAACTAATTTTAACCTATTTTTATAGTTCTACCTACGATATTCCTACTCGCTGCCCTAATTGTTATTGCCGTACTCCAAACCACTACACTATCAGGGAAACTGTCTGCGTTCCGGAACGACGTACAACTGTCTACAAGCTCTACTTCTGTCCTATTCGAGAGTGTCCTTTATACCAACATCTCATCTGCTTCTCCTATCATCAAAAATATTATCCTGTTCATATTTTAAATAATTCTCATTTCTGTTTTCTTATTGATCGTAGACGCTTACCTAAATTATTATCTCAAACTAATTCACAATAAAAATATATATATTATAACGAAACTTGTCTCTTATCTTTTTATATTAAGCTTAAACACTCTATAAGAATCCCCTCTCTTAAACAACCGTAGTGCCAAACATTTCTTAAAAAAGTAGTTAACCTTGACAACGCCTAATAATAATTCTTTTGAAATAGTAGATATCTCGGGGAAAACTTTATCATTTTCTTTTAACGCTTCATCCGAGAAAGTCTTTTAAAAAAACATGGGTCTCCCTAGCAATAACGAAGAAGCTTCCGAAAACTAGTACGTTATTCTATCTTGGTAGTTTCTTATAGATTTTAAAGATTTGTCTTTTATACTATAGTTCTCAAACTCCGGCTACTTTGGATTTTCCGCGTCAAAATGAAATGGAATTGGCTAGTATCTATCGGTAAGCGAAAAAATCTATTTTTACTATAAATTTAAAAAAATAATAGTTATATACATTTTGTAGATTTAACTGTGCTTTTTCTGAAATCATGCCTTGCTCTAACTGTTTTTCGTCGCAATATCATATTGTATCCGATACTGTATTAGCTATTAATGGAATTGTTGACGCTTACTATTGTACTAATGTTAATTGTGTTTATTATTTAAAATAATTTTGCTATTGTACACACTCCATTTGTTTTATTCCTTGTCGCGGGTATTACGACGATTGGAGTACGCGATATGCCCAATTCTTGGGCTTACCACTATTTTTATAATGTTTAAATATATTTTTACCATTTTTTCAAAAAACATATATTTTTATTATTGTAATTTACAAGTGATTAAAAAAGATTTTTTAAAATTCAATTAAACAGTACGAAATCATTTGTTGAATGCTTAAAACACATTGAATATTTTGAGGATTACGTAAATTATTTTCGAAAGATTTTAACAGATCGGTTAAATTTAACGTGCTGCAAAATGCGTGTAAGGTAGTTTTATACTCGCGTTTAACATCCAATAGTTTTTTTTCAAAATCACCCAAAAGAATTCGAAAGGTGAGTAGCATATTTTTTATGAAAATTCTTTGATTTATAATAAAGTTAATATGGGTTGAAATAAACCCGTTTACGGGGTCTTGCATAATAAGCGTAAATACTTCGGGTTTAATTGTTACTGGAACGCTTTCGTCATACGTAAAGACAAGACCCAAACTCGTAATAGATATATAGATGTTCTGACAACGATAAAATTTAATTGACGATATCTGCATACAGGCCGCGAATTCAGATTTACGTTTGTTCAAGATGTACCATATTTTATACGGTATTAAAATAAAGTTTCCACTTTCAACAATAACTGTTGGTTCTACGTCTCTTCCCCGCGGACAAACAGTTACCGTTACACCGCTTTTTGTTAAGTGTAAGTTCAAATCGCGAAACATAGCCATATTTTTATAAAAATAGTATTACTCACAACACATCACGGGTATTTTTATTCAGGAACGAGCAGTGCAGTTTCAAACATTTACTTTCGATTGACTTTCCTAACAAAAACTCGGGGTCTTTTTATAGTAAAATATCTCCACTTAAAAATTCCATAATATTACCCTTAAGCGATAGAAATTCTTATACCTGATAATTACGAGAAAATAAGTTTTTGACCCTTCGACCTTTTTCCAAAAATATCATCCATTTTAAGATCGGAGCACCTTTCCCCCGAAAAATCCCTGTTTAAATTCCCACACTTTTTCGTTTTTTATAAAACCATTAAATTCCAATTAAAGCTTTCCATCTGTGTAGGATGTGTATTGGAAAGCGTCTTTAGCCTTCTACATAAACTCCACCCAAATCGAAGCAAAAAATACTTCTCGGTAATTACACCCAGGTGCATCGTATAAAAAAGCAATTATTTTTTTGATACAATGTAATTTAAAAAATATATTTTGTAACCTAGGGGAATTCAGGTGTTCCAATCGTATATCTAATATCATTAAAAAGTATACCCGCAGCCAGATAAAAAAGCAATTATTTTTGATACATTGTAATACAAAAAATATATTTTACAACCTAAAAGTATCATTAAGTATAATTAACGACTAGAATTCTCGGTAAATTACTTTTAAAAAATATATTTGATAACCTAGGGGTATCCAGGTGTTTGAAATCGTATATCTACCCATCATTAAAAAGTATACCCGCAGCCAGCAATTATTTTTGTTACATTGTATATACCTAGGGTATCATTAAGTATCATTAACGACGAGAATTCAAAATATATTTTATAATCAAGAGGTATCATTAAGTATCATTAACGACGAGAATTCAAAATATATTTTATAACCAAGAGGTATCATTAAGTATCATTAACGACGAGAATTCAAAATATATTTTTATAACCAAGAGGTATCGTATAATTATCCATGAGAATTCTAACTTTTAAAAAATTTTATAGAGGCTATAATTATCTACGAGAATTCCTATCGTAATTATTACTGGGAAAAAAATATTTTTAACCGTATAATTAAGCGTTGTGTGTCACCCCCCTCCCCCGGGGGCGGCAGGGGACGGTGTATATAAACTCTCGGGATTTTCGGATATTTCATTCGTTCTTCACTCGACGTTCGTTATGGCATCTTCATCTTCACTCGGTAAGCGAAAACTTAATATATCAGATGATGAGGAGGAAATAGATATTTTTGAGCAAATTAAAAACGTTAAAGAGGAAACTACTATCGAAAAAGCCGGCATTGTCCCTCGATACGATATTAAACGAGGTTTAGCTAGTTACGTGACTTCATTACCAGCGTCGCGTGACGATTTTTATTTCGATATTCAAATATACAAGTACGAGGATATAAAAGATAGAGATAATAAAGATATTTGGCAATGCGATGGAAGAAGATTAAGATTTGTCGCGTCTAAAGATAGCGTCGAATGTAAACAAATTCGATCTATCGTGAACAAGATCGCCAAGCATATGATCGATAATCCCGACAAGATCACGAAAAATTATTCGTTTTTTAACAAAAACGAATAATTAATCAATATGGAATCCCAATATCTATTACTCGTATATCTTTTAACGTATCTATATATACTATATACCCAATATATCAATTATCACTACTATTTAATATAAAAAAAGAAGACAATTATTACATGGTTGATGGGATGGATATGAGACTCGAAGTTAACAGATTATCAACGTTCAAGATATGGTCTGTCGAAGGTATTAGCGTGGATGACATGGCAGCCAGCGGTTTTTATTGCATTAGCCCTAAAACCGTTCGTTGTTTTTCGTGCCTTACCGCCTTGACTGGATGGAGAGCCGACAATCATCCATTGGCTGTTCATGGCTACGAACAACCGTTATGCAGATTTGTTTTTCGGTCAGGAATGAGGTGTGGAAACGTCCCTATCATTGGTCGTAATTTTTTCGAGGAAATTGAAAGGGACTTCACGGGACCGGAAAATCATCCTACCAGAGTACAACTATCACCTTACGCGGCCATGTTTCAACACAGAGTCGAAATCGATTTAAAAGAAAAAGAAGAAAAACGAAAAAAAAATATATAAAACTCTAAACAATTTGATAAACTTACTCATTTTAAGATGAGTAGTTCGAGCGATTCCGAAAATGAAGAACCGCTAAATTTAAGTGTTAAAGCTAATCCTAAACAATTTTATACTTGCGAAAAAATATTAGATAAAAAATCTCGAAAATACAAATGTAATCAAGTAGAATGTAAAATTAAATTTAAAAATTTAGAACGTATTAAATTAACCGAAGTAAACGAAACGTTTGTTAGTATAATTAATTCCATACTCTTTGAATTATTACGCAATCATCAAGGATATAATAGAGTTAGATTTTGTATTCGTTCGGATGAGTTGGATAGTCCGATAAATTTAAGGTTTATGAATATTAATGAATTAACGGCTGAAAGAGTAATAGGAGCTATAAGTCAAGTTGCGCAATCAAATCGAAATTTCCATTTACAAAGCTCTTTAGTTTTTGACGTTATTTTTTTACATTGCGACGTACCCGTTGGACGTCGATCAAAATCATTAAAAAATAGAAATATAGTAATTTTGGATACGTTTATAAAAACGAGTCCAAATTATATTTACATTGACAATACCGATAACTTATGTTTTGGAAGAGCTTTGGTGATAGGAATTTATTTGGCTGATAAGAGATTCGAAAAGAATACGAATGAAAAGTATCAAACAACGAACGAGTCAATTAATTATTTTAGAAAGATAAAAAAATGTAATCACCCCCTCCAAAAAGAAAAAGCGGAGCAATTATATAAAAACGCTAATATTTCTCCGGATACCGTTAATTTATTAGATATTCAAAATTTTCAAACTTACTTAAACGAATATCAAATTATTATATTCAGAGCTGATAATTTAGAAAAATATTTTGTCGGACCTTTCAAGGAAAAACAAATTTTTCTATTGTTAGTTAATGATCACGTGCATGTAGTTAAGAAATTGCATACAATGTTTGGCGGTATATCTTATTGTTCTAAATGCTTAAAAGTATTTCACGGAACTAATCAAAAGAATAATCACTTTTGCGAAACTCGAGTTAAATGTAGTAGATGTAGAACTTTAAATGTATTCCACGAAGATAAACTAATTAAACCTGTTAAATGTCGAAAATGCCATCGTTATTTTAAAGGAGAAGAATGTTTGAATTTTCATATATCTAACGGAACGTGCGATAACTTTAAAAGGTGTTTAAAATGTGGACTAGAACTGAAAGAAAAACACTCTTGCTCGAAACCATGTTAAAACTGTTTACGCGTACACGAGAGGAACCGTTGTTACGTTATGCCTCTTTCGAGAACGTACGAAAAAACCAGATATTGTTATTTCGATACCGAATCAATCGTTAAAAATAACGAACACGTCCCTGTCTTACTCGTAAGCGCTATGCAAGAAAGTGAAGGGAACAATTACGAGTACGAGATATTTCGGGGGTTCGACTGCGTCGATAAATTTCTAAATTATTTATTCCGGACGAAAGAAATGGTTTTCCAACACGCGACAAAAGGCTTAAAGCAACTAAACCGGTTTTTGAAAATATTACGTTGTTAGCCCATAACAGTAAAGGTTTCGATTCGTTCTTTATTCTTCGTGGGTTATTAAAATTGAACATCATACCGGATATTGTTTTTGACGGAAGCAAAATGTTGGCCATTTTTTTGAAAAATCAAAAAATGAAATTTATCGACTCTTTCAATTTCGTCTCGCAACCATTAAGATCGTTCCCCGCGACGTTTTCTTTGGGCGAAAATAGAAAAGAATTTTTCCCTTACATATTCCACACCGAAGAAACTTTGGATTATGTCGGTCCACTACCGCCGAAAGAGTATTTTCAACCGGAACATATGAAAGAAAAAGATTATAAAGATTTTCTCGAATGGTACGCGACGAAATCGAGACAATCGGTCTATAATTTACGCGAAGAATTGGAATATTATACTATCATGGATGTTAAGGTTTTACAACAGGGTATGGATAAATTTAGACAATTGTTCGAGAAGGAAACTGGTTTCGATGTTTTAAATATGAACGCTTTAACCATAGCGGGGGCCTGCACGAATATTTTCCTTCATAAATACTTGGAAGAATTTACACTCGGAGTAGTACCGTGTAACGGCTACATGAATAACTACAATCAAAGCAAATCTGCTTTAAAATGGTTGGCGTGGGAAGAAAAAGAACGCGGAATAAAAGTTCAATCGGTTCTCTCGTTGGAAGGGGAAAAAAAGATTGGACGATACCCGGTAGATGGTTATTCTTCTCAACCCGAAATAATATTTCAATTTGACGGAGATTTTATTCACGGATGTCCGAAACATACGAAAGGAGGCGAATGGAATCCGTTATTGCAAGATACGTTTAAAAATTTATACGAGAGAACTCTGGATCGAGATGATGATATCATGTGTAATGCACCGAACGCTGAATATCTTAGAATATGGAGTTGTGAGTTTGACGAAATGTTGAAAAACAGAATCGAGGTAAGAAAGTTTTGCGATTCGTTACACTTTCGAGATCCGATAGGTCCAAGATCGGCATTATACGGTGGTCGTACTGAATGCTTCAGGCTGTATCATAAAACCAAACCAAACGAAAAAATTCTATATTACGATGTTTGTAGTTTGTACCCCTTTGTATGTAAGAACAGAGACTATCCTAAAAATCACCCGGAGATTATTACGAGAGATTTTTCATTCGATTTGAATCATTACTTTGGGGTAATGTCTTGTAAAATATTAGCTCCGAAAGACGCTTACATACCGGCATTACCAATTCGAACCAGAAAAAAACTTTTTCGCTTTGTGTCGTACTTGCGTGGAAAACGATATACAAACAGCCTGCGCGCATAACGACTCCGAGCGAGCTTTCGAAGGGATTTGGCCCACCCCAGAAATATACATGGCGGTCGAAACCGGTTACGTTATATTGGAAATCTTCGAGGTTCACCATTACCCCGAAAGATACACCTATATCAAGGATAAAGATCCTGGTTTTTTCGGCAGTTACATTAATACATTTTTGAAACTAAAAATCCAAAACTCTGGCTGGCCTCGCAACGTTACCACCGACGAGGAAAAAACGGAATATTTAAGACTGATTAAAGAACGAGAGGATATCGAGATTAGACCCGAAGATGTAACAAACAATTCAGCTCTACGCGCGTTGGCGAAATTAGCTTTAAACTCGTTATGGGGTCGACATTGCTTAAACAACGATAAACCAAAATCGGTTTTCGTCAAGGATTATCAAGATTTCATTAAAATTATAATGGATCCGACATTGAAATTAACGGATATGCGGCCAATTAACGACGATGACGTTTGTTTAATGACCTACAAATTCAAAAAAGATTTTTGCCCGACATATTACAAAGGATCGGCAGTGTTGGGGAGTTTCGTTAGTTCGTACGGTCGGATCGAATTATTTCGGACTCTGAATAAATTAAAAGAAAGGGTTTTGTACTGCGATACGGATAGTATTATATTTATTCACAAAGAAAGTGACGAATTTCTTCCACCCGTCGGACAATTTATGGGTGATTGGACCGACGAAGTTCCAAATGGGTATATATCGGAATTCGTTACTTCGGGTCCGAAATCGTACAGTTACAAAACAAATACCGGGCATTGCGTTACGAAAATGAAAGGAATTTCGTTAAACAGGAAAAACGAACAGATAATTAACTTTGATTCGATCAAATCGGCTTTAGACACTCCGGGAACTAGTTACACTTTGGAAATCCCCTTTAACGTTGTGCGTGACAAAGCTCGCGCGAAACTACTTTTAGGAAATCTGAAAAAAAGTTTCGGCGTGACTTTTAATAAGAGAATAATCGCGAACAATTTTTTAACATATCCGTTTGGATACTCGTTAAAGCAAGATGCATCGTGAAAGTCTTCGTTTAAAATCATTCAATGGTCATTGGACTTCCAATTCGTCGGAGTTGGAAGTTATCCCCGCGGAACTAGCAGCGTCGGGTCTCTTTTACTTGAACGATGGTTTAAAAACCATGTGTTTCAGCTGTCATAACTTATTCGATTGGGGAGGATCGAATGAGACTAATCCTCACGAAGTGCATCAAAAACAAGCTCCATTTTGTAATTATATTCTCGGACTCGATATTACTAACGTGAGTCTGGCTGATGAAGAAGGGGAAAAGAGAAGATTAAAGGAAGAAATCGTGGAATATTTTGACGAATCCATCAAAACGTTTACGTCGAGTTTCGTCGATTTAATTCTCGAATCGTCGATAGATGCTTTCAACACGGAATTTCAACTCTAAAAGAAAAAAAGTGACTTTCGACGATATCCCCGTGGTTTTTATTATTCCGTACGAAGATCGCGTTAATTGGAGAGAAATAAACAAACTCCATTTTCAAAAACGGATTGACGATTTTAATAAACTTTTTGAGAAATGTTTGATGCTTGTAGAATAAAATTCCAAGCCCCCATGCAAATTTTACTGGCCGGTAGTACTATGGCTGGTAAAACGACGTGGATATTTAACCTTTTGAAACACGCCCATTGTTTGATCGAACCACCTCCGGACAGGATAGTGTACTGTTATAAAGAATATCAACCGAAATTTGACATTGCGAAAAAAGAATTAAAAACATTGAATTTTTGGAAGGACTCCCCCCAGATGATTCTTCATTTTGGGATGAAAGTATTAATAATTTTCTAATAATAGATGATCTGGCATTCTCTTGTTATAATAGTTCCCATATCGCTAATATATTTTGCGTCGGCTCTCATCATAAAAATTTATCCGTCGCTCTTTTAACTCAAAATCTTTTTGGTCAAGGTAAAGAGAGTCGAACCATTAGTCTTAACTCTTCGTACATAATTGTTTTTAAAAACCCGCGAGACGGGTCTCAAATAACTTACTTGAGCAGACAAATATTTCCGAATAATAAAAACCTCGTAACTAGAGCGTATGATTTTGTTACCAAGGGTACTCCCTATTCTTACTTGTGTATCGATTTAAAACAAAACATTCACGATGATTTGCGTTTAAGAACAAATATTTTTCCGCATGAAGGAAATATGATTATTTTATGCGATGACAAATAAAATTTTGTATATAAAACTATTTATCGTTTCCGTATGTCTTTTATTTCGCGTTGGAACGTTCGAGGAGTTGGAATGGTTAAGAGTAAGCGTAAATCGAGTTTGTTAAAAAAAGTATTAAAAAGAAATTTTAAACGAAAAATTCGAAAGAGAGGACGTCATCCGCTACATAGACATTTACCATTTTTTCGTGGATTGGTACGCGCCAGTCAAAGTGGCGGAGGAAAATTAACCAAGGTACTGAAAAAAGCCAAGCAAAGTCAAATCAAAGCCGTTCACAACACGTTTTATAATTTGTTAAAGGGAAATATTCCATTACCCGAAAAGGATAGAATTTATTTTAAAAAACATCGAGTATATATAAGAAAAATCGCTAATAAAAGAGGTCTGGCTAAAAACAAACGGAAACTTCAGGCGGGAGGATTTTTACCCGGGTTAATAGCTGCTTTGGTACCGACCTTGATATCTACCATCACTTCATTAGCGAGATGAAACGAATGGTATTACTACCCGAATCCGCTGTTTTATCGGGAGCTGAAAAAGAAGCGACAGAGTTGGATAGTGAAATGAGTCGGATTTTAAAACAAAACACCTCTTCGGAGGATAAACTTCGACATTATTTATTAACTTTACAAAAGTATTTGACTATGAAGAGCCTGATAGAACCTCCTAACGTCAACGTTGCAAATATTCCACCAGTTTTCCAAGTTCAACAACAACAACAACCCGTTCAACCACCGCAATTTCTAACACCTAATCCGTTTTCAGTATTGCAACAGCCGCCTTCGCAACAACAATCACCTCAAGGGACCCCCTGGCTCTCTCAAGGTCAACGCCGAGGTCACCCTCGAGGGTGCCCTCGACGATTAAGAAGTCATTCCCACGGCCTAAACTCACGTCGACTCCGAAATCGAAAAGACATCGACGATATACCAGAGGTATACCGGAGGCGGAGGAGGGTGATGATGGTGATGATGGTGACGGTCATCCTTATCGCCCGAGTCGTCTCCTTACGGGTATGAAATTGCGAAAAGTCAAAACACCGATAAAATGGTCTAAATGAATATGTACCAATTTTTTTAAAATAAAAAATATTTTATTTCATTTTTTCTCTTGATTCAATAAATGTATACACATATTTAACATAATAATCACGTCGTTGTAAGGTTTATCTTTCACGTCGTACAATTCTCGTATTATTTCATTAAAAGAAAATCCGTGACACAAACTTGTTAAAACAAAAATAACGTGTCCCCCGCATGTAAATGAACTGTTCGGCTGTATTTGACAATTATTGTAATACCAATTGGAAGCGTAGCTTGATAGATTAAAACCGTAATAACTAGGGTCTTTACCGTACGAGCAAAAGAAATAACCGTTATCGTTAGTATCGATATAGACTCCTAACCAATGCAATCCTTCGTTTGAGGATGGTTCCGAATTGACTACGAAACAATAGGGTTTCCGTTCTGGTGGGTCGGGTAAAATATCTTTCGGGAACACTCCTATGAAGTAGGGTCTCGTTCGAGGATCTGTGCTTAAAAAAAGGTTTAATTCTTCCGTGTTCATTTAGCGACTTTTTGTAATTCCGGTTCGTAGAATGATCCTTTTATTATTTCGTCGTTTTCGTCTTTTATTATGTAAGCAGTTGGAGTACGTAGTAGTACTTTATGCACGACAAAAATTTCATTCGTCCAATATCCAGTGTATCCTTTACCAAAAGCGCCTTTGTCGGACGTAATTCTCACCAAATCACCCTTGCGTAATTTTGGCTTGTTGCTTGTACGTTTCTTCTTGTAGTATAATCGTTTCCATATTAAATGTTCGTTATTTATATTTACATTTTTCGGAGGTATACCGATTGTTGAATGAACAGTGGCGTTATATCCATTTACAATTTTTTGTAAATGTTTCGTGTAATTATAATTGTTATTTCTCGTCATTAATCGAAACATTCGCGTTTTCAACGTTCTATTCCATCTTTCTATCATGGCGCATTTTAAATTACCGTAACTAGCGTACCAATGGATATCCTTACTTTTAAGATAGGCTTGCACTTTTTTGTTTTTAAACTCGCTTCCTTCGTCGGAATTTAACCTCGAAAGTGTACGTTGCTTAAAGATTGTACCGAGAGCTTTTATAATTTCTTTCGCCCCCTTTGTTTTTAACGGTAAAGCCCACGCGTATCTCGACAAGACGTCAATGACGGTTAGAATATAACGATATTTGTTATTGTATTTGGATAATTGGGGTAAATCGATTAAATCGCATTGGAAAACCTCGTTCATACTAGTGACGTACGTTTGATTTCTAGGATATATTTTTCTTCTGGGTTTATGTTTCGTATACGCGGGTTGGGAAATCAACCATTGCTCGATATCTTCCTTTGATACATTTGGTAGAGCTTTTTGTAATTTTCTCACCGAACCTAAACTCGCGGGATGTTGCGGATCGTAATATATATTTTCGATTTTACGCGCTATTCGTTTACTAACCATCTTAGAAGGTATTTGGGTAATAAAGAAAAAAACCATCTGTGAATAAGCTTTTTATTTATCAAACGTAATTGTAAAAAACATCTCTTTTCAATTCCGTTACATTGTCGGTAATAATAAGAAACAATTGATCCAAATTTTCGTTCTTCTCTCCAAATCGTTTTTCAAACTCATTCTTCAGGTTCGTCTTATTTAACATCGATATCGCTTGTAGGATGTTCAAGTCAGTATTCGAATTTGAGGTGCAGGATACGTGGTGTTCGATTTCGCCTTGGCAATTAAGATTACCGCAGCAGTTGGTCTTTTCCAGTAAATTTTCGGTAATGTCTCGCAAAATCATTGTTCTGAATAATTCCTTGGTATTGGCTTTTATTTCCAATTGCCGGTCCAATTCCGGTTTTATTTGTTTCAATCGACTCCACGTGGTTTTATTTAAACAAAATCCTTTACACGTAGCCATCCACAGTAAATCGTAGCGATGAATATTCGAATTTTCGCATACGTATTGTCGAATGTCGATATACTTTGTTCCGGTTCCAGATACGTAACCTTCAACTTGAAAATTTTCCGGTAGGGTACTGTGGAAGCGGGGTAAGACGTCTTGGAAAAACAAGTTTATATAATCCACCAGCAACCATAAGTTTTGATATACTTTGTTACTAATTGTAACCATATACTCCGTTCTCGCATTATCGGAAATGGAAATAATTAGATCATCGCCAGCTTCGGCTATCTCGATAGTTTGTTTATCGGAGAGATTGTACTGTTGTTGTTTCATGATTTTCACGCGATCATTTGACGCTAATTCGTTGAAGACGTTTAATTTTATATTTCTTTCAACACCTTTTTAATTTCCTTAAAATCCCAACAATTACCGACGATAGTTACGTGTCTTTTGTTATTTCTAACTGTTACGAGAAGATTATTATCTTTTCGAGTTGGTAAATAAACGTACTCGTCCATACTCTCACTCTAGTTTGTACAAAACGTTACGATCCCTCGTTATTAATAACTCGTTTTCGAACTCGGCGTATACTATGGCTGTTACCGCAAACGTGAGTGCTTTGTTAAAACGTATAGTCAACCTTAAACTACCGTGTTTTTCTAAAGAACAATGCTCGGCACTAGCCTGCTCTTCCGGAGTAAAATCAACAGCGTATAAAGTGTTACCTCTAGGATAATCAAAATGACTAATGTAGTTTCCTTTATTTTTCCCATACATATCTAGAGCCGTAAATAAGGAAGCGTATTCCCTACAGTATTGATCGTGAGTAAAATCCGGTGTGAAAGGTTGATCTGGATAATTTTTATTCCCTACTGTAACTGATAAAAAGTTCAAATCTAAGTGTTCGAAATAAAATGGATTTTGAGATATACGCCCATTGAAGGCTGATGTTTTAACGAATCCGATAATCATTCGATTAGGAATTCTACCTAAAAATAGGTTTGTTGCCATACTAGAGAAGTCTTTTCTGATCATGAGATCCTTGTTATTAAAATGAAGCAATTCGTTGTCAGAAGTGGGGTTCGAACCCACGCCCTCATACGAGGATCAGAGCTTAAATCTGACGCCTTAGACCACTCGGCCATCCTGACACGATTTTGAACGTTTTCCTTGTAAACGAAGCTATAGTACAACCCCGAAATACCTCTCGGAATTCTATGCTCCATAAAGCCACTCACTTGTTGCAATACTAGAGAAGCCTTTTCTGATTATGAAATACATGTTATTTAAATGAAGCAATTCGTTGTCAGAAGTGGGGTTCGAACCCACGCCCTCATACGAGGATCAGAGCTTAAATCTGACGCCTTAGACCACTCGGCCATCCTGACACCCTTTTGAACGTTTTCCTTGAAAACGAAGCTATAGTACAACCCCGAAATACCTCTCGGAATTCTATGCTTCATAAAGCCACGGACTTGTTGCCATACTAGAGAAGTCTTTTCTGATCATGAGATCCATGTTATTAAAATGAAGCAATTCGTTGTCAGAAGTGGGGTTCGAACAAACGCCCTCATACGAGGATCAGAGCTAAAATCTGACGCCTTAGACAATTCGGCCATCCTGACACCCTTTTAGACGTTTTTCTTGAAAACGAAGCTATAGTACCACCCCGAAATTACTCTTGGAATTCTATGCTTCATAAAGCCATAGACTTGTTGCCATACTAGAGAAGTCTTTACTGATCATGAGATCCATGTTATTAAAATGAAGCAATTCGTTGTGAGAAGTGGGGTTCGAACCCATGTCCTCATACGAGGTTCAGAGCTTTAATCTGACGCCTTAGACCACTCGGTCATCCTGACACGCTTGTGAACGTTTTACCTGAAAACGAAGCTATAGTACAACCCCGAAATACCTCTCGGATTTCTATGCTCCATAAAGCCACTCACTTGTTGCAATACTAGAAAAGCCTTTTCTGAATATGAAATACTTGTTATTAAAATGAAGCATTTCGTTGTCAGAAGTGGGGTTCGAACCCACGCCCTCATACGAGGATCAGAGCTTAAATCTGACGCCTTAGACCACTCGGCCGTCCTGACACGGTTTTGAACCTTTTCCTTGAAAACGAAGCTATAGTACAACCCCGAAATACCTCTCAGAATTCTATGCTTCATAAAGCCACTCACTTTTTTCCATACTAGAGAAGCCTTTTCTGATCATGAGATCCATGTTATTAAAATGAAGCAATTCGTTGTCAGAAGTGGGGTTCGAACCCATGCCCTCAAACGAGGATCAAAGCTTAAATCTGACGCCTTAGACCACTCAACAATACTGACACGCTTGTGAACGTTTTCCTTGAAAACGAAGCTATAGTACAACCACGAAATACCTCTCGGAATTCTAAGCACCATAAAGCCACTCACTTTTTGCCATACTAGAGAAGACTTTTCTGATCATGAGATCCATGTTTTTAAAATGAAAAAATGCGTTGTCAGAAGTGGGGTTCGAACCCACGCCCTCATACGAGGATCATAGCTTAAATCCGACGCCTTAGACCACTCGGCCATCCTGCCACGCTTTTGAACGTTTTTCTTGAAAACGAAGCTATAGTACAACCCCGAAATACCTCTCGGAATTCTATGCTTCATAAAGCCACAGACTTGTTGCCATACTAGAGAAGTCTTTTCTGATCATGAGATCCATGCTATTAAAATGAAGCAATTCGTTGTCAGAAGTGGGGTTCGAACCCACACCCTCATACGAGAATCAGAGCTTAAATCTCACGCCTTAGACCACTCGGCCATCCTGACACGATTGTGAACGTTTTCCTTGAAAACGAAGCTATAGTACAACCCCGAAATACCTCTCGGAATTCTATGCTTCATAAAGCCACTCACTTGTTGCCATACTAGAGAAGCCTTTTCAGATCATGAGATCCATGTTATTAAAATGAAGCAATTCGTTGTCAGAAGTGGGGTTCGAACCCACGCATTCATACGAGGATCAGAGCTTAAATCTGACGCCTTAGACCACTCGGCCATCCTGACACGATTGTGAACGTTTTCCTTGAAAACGAAGCTATAGTACAACCCCGAAATACCTCTCGGAATTCTATGCTTCATAAAGCCACTCACTTGTTGCCATACTAGAGAAGCCTTTTCTGATCATGAGATCCATGTTATTAAAATGAAGCAATTTGTTGTCAGAATTGGGGTTCGAACCCACGCTCTCATACGAGGATCAGAGCTAAAATCTGACGCCTTAGACCACTCGGCCATCCTGACACGCTTTTAGACGTTTTTCTTGAAAACGAAGCTATAGTACAACCCCGAAATACCTCTCGGAATTCTATGCTCCATAAAGCCACTAACTTGTTACCATACTAGAGAAGCCTTTTCTGATCATGAGATCCATGTTATTAAAATGAAACAATTCGTTGTCAGAAGTGAGGATCGAACCCACGCCCTCATACGAGGATCAGAGCTTAAATCTGACTCCTTAGACCACTCGGCCATCCTGACACGCTTTTAGACGTTTTTCTTGAAAACGAAGCTATAGTACCACCCCGAAATAACTCTCGGAATTCTATGCTTCATAAAGCCACAGACTTGTTGCCATACTAGAGAAGTCTTTACTGATCATGAGATCCATGCTATTAAAATGAAGCAATTCGTTGTCAGAAGTGGGGTTCGAACCCATGTCCTCATACGAGGATCAGAGCTTTAATCTGACGCCTTAGACCACTCGGTCATCCTGACACGCATGTGAACGTTTTACCTGAAAACGAAGCTATAGTACAACCCCGAAATACCTCTCAGATTTCTATGCTCCATAAAGCCACTCACTTGTTGCAATACTAGAGAAGCCTTTTCTGATTATGATATACATGTTATTTAAATGAAGCAATTCGTTGTCAGAAGTGAGGTTCGAACCCACGCCCTCATACGAGGATCAGAGCTTAAATCTGACGCCTTAGACCACTCGGCCATCCTGACACGATTTTGAACGTTTTCCTTGAAAACGAAGCTATAGTACAACCCCGAAATACCTCTCGGATTTCTATGCTCCATAAAGCCACTCACTTGTTGCAATACTAGAAAAGCCTTTTCTGATTATGAAATACATGTTATTAAAATGAAGCAATTCGTTGTCAGAAGTGGGGTTCGAACCCACGCCGTCATACGAGGATCAGAGATTAAAACTGACGCCTTAGACCACTCGGCCATCCTGACACGATTTTGAACGTTTTCCTTGAAAACGAAGCTATAGTACAACCCCGAAATACCTCTCGGAATTCTATGCTCCATAAAGCCACTCACTTGTTGCAATACTAGAGAAGCCTTTTCTGATTATGAAATACATGTTATTTAAATGAAGCAATTCGTTGTCAGAAGTGGGGTTCGAACCCACGCCCTCATACGAGGATCAGAGCTTAAATCTGACGCCTTAGACCACTCGGCCATCCTGACACCCTTTTGAACGTTTTCCTTGAAAACGAAGCTATAGTACAACCCCGAAATACCTCTCGGAATTCTATGCTTCATAAAGCCACGGACTTGTTGCCATACTAGAGAAGTCTTTTCTGATCATGAGATCCATGTTATTAAAATGAAGCAATTCGTTGTCAGAAGTGGGGTTCGAACAAACGCCCTCATACGAGGATCAGAGCTAAAATCTGACGCCTTAGACAATTCGGCCATCCTGACACGCTTTTAGACGTTTTTCTTGAAAACGAAGCTATAGTACCACCCCGAAATTACTCTTGGAATTCTATGCTTCATAAAGCCACAGACTTGTTGCCATACTAGAGAAGTCTTTACTGATCATGAGATCCATGTTATTAAAATGAAGCAATTCGTTGTGAGAAGTGGGGTTCGAACCCATGTCCTCATACGAGGTTCAGAGCTTTAATCTGACGCCTTAGACCACTCGGTCATCCTGACACCCTTGTGAACGTTTTACCTGAAAACGAAGCTATAGTACAACCCCGAAATACCTCTCGGATTTCTATGCTCCATAAAGCCACTCACTTGTTGCAATACTAGAAAAGCCTTTTCTGAATATGAAATACTTGTTATTAAAATGAAGCATTTCGTTGTCAGAAGTGGGGTTCGAACCCACGCCCTCATACGAGGATCAGAGCTTAAATCTGACGCCTTAGACCACTCGGCCGTCCTGACACGGTTTTGAACCTTTTCCTTGAAAACGAAGCTATAGTACAACCCCGAAATACCTCTCAGAATTCTATGCTTCATAAAGCCACTCACTTTTTTCCATACTAGAGAAGCCTTTTCTGATCATGAGATCCATGTTATTAAAATGAAGCAATTCGTTGTCAGAAGTGGGGTTCGAACCCATGCCCTCAAACGAGGATCAAAGCTTAAATCTGACGCCTTAGACCACTCAACAATACTGACACGCTTGTGAACGTTTTCCTTGAAAACGAAGCTATAGTACAACCACGAAATACCTCTCGGAATTCTAAGCACCATAAAGCCACTCACTTTTTGCCATACTAGAGAAGACTTTTCTGATCATGAGATCCATGTTTTTAAAATGAAAAAATGCGTTGTCAGAAGTGGGGTTCGAACCCACGCCCTCATACGAGGATCATAGCTTAAATCCGACGCCTTAGACCACTCGGCCATCCTGCCACGCTTTTGAACGTTTTTCTTGAAAACGAAGCTATAGTACAACCCCGAAATACCTCTCGGAATTCTATGCTTCATAAAGCCACAGACTTGTTGCCATACTAGAGAAGTCTTTTCTGATCATGAGATCCATGCTATTAAAATGAAGCAATTCGTTGTCAGAAGTGGGGTTCGAACCCACACCCTCATACGAGAATCAGAGCTTAAATCTCACGCCTTAGACCACTCGGCCATCCTGACACGATTGTGAACGTTTTCCTTGAAAACGAAGCTATAGTACAACCCCGAAATACCTCTCGGAATTCTATGCTTCATAAAGCCACTCACTTGTTGCCATACTAGAGAAGCCTTTTCAGATCATGAGATCCATGTTATTAAAATGAAGCAATTCGTTGTCAGAAGTGGGGTTCGAACCCACGCATTCATACGAGGATCAGAGCTTAAATCTGACGCCTTAGACCACTCGGCCATCCTGACACGATTGTGAACGTTTTCCTTGAAAACGAAGCTATAGTACAACCCCGAAATACCTCTCGGAATTCTATGCTTCATAAAGCCACTCACTTGTTGCCATACTAGAGAAGCCTTTTCTGATCATGAGATCCATGTTATTAAAATGAAGCAATTTGTTGTCAGAATTGGGGTTCGAACCCACGCTCTCATACGAGGATCAGAGCTAAAATCTGACGCCTTAGACCACTCGGCCATCCTGACACGCTTTTAGACGTTTTTCTTGAAAACGAAGCTATAGTACAACCCCGAAATACCTCTCGGAATTCTATGCTCCATAAAGCCACTAACTTGTTACCATACTAGAGAAGCCTTTTCTGATCATGAGATCCATGTTATTAAAATGAAACAATTCGTTGTCAGAAGTGAGGATCGAACCCACGCCCTCATACGAGGATCAGAGCTTAAATCTGACTCCTTAGACCACTCGGCCATCCTGACACGCTTTTAGACGTTTTTCTTGAAAACGAAGCTATAGTACCACCCCGAAATAACTCTCGGAATTCTATGCTTCATAAAGCCACAGACTTGTTGCCATACTAGAGAAGTCTTTACTGATCATGAGATCCATGCTATTAAAATGAAGCAATTCGTTGTCAGAAGTGGGGTTCGAACCCATGTCCTCATACGAGGATCAGAGCTTTAATCTGACGCCTTAGACCACTCGGTCATCCTGACACGCATGTGAACGTTTTACCTGAAAACGAAGCTATAGTACAACCCCGAAATACCTCTCAGATTTCTATGCTCCATAAAGCCACTCACTTGTTGCAATACTAGAGAAGCCTTTTCTGATTATGATATACATGTTATTTAAATGAAGCAATTCGTTGTCAGAAGTGAGGTTCGAACCCACGCCCTCATACGAGGATCAGAGCTTAAATCTGACGCCTTAGACCACTCGGCCATCCTGACACGATTTTGAACGTTTTCCTTGAAAACGAAGCTATAGTACAACCCCGAAATACCTCTCGGATTTCTATGCTCCATAAAGCCACTCACTTGTTGCAATACTAGAAAAGCCTTTTCTGATTATGAAATACATGTTATTAAAATGAAGCAATTCGTTGTCAGAAGTGGGGTTCGAACCCACGCCGTCATACGAGGATCAGAGATTAAAACTGACGCCTTAGACCACTCGGCCATCCTGACACGATTTTGAACGTTTTCCTTGAAAACGAAGCTATAGTACAACCCCGAAATACCTCTCGGAATTCTATGCTCCATAAAGCCACTCACTTGTTGCAATACTAGAGAAGCCTTTTCTGATTATGAAATACATGTTATTTAAATGAAGCAATTCGTTGTCAGAAGTGGGGTTCGAACCCACGCCCTCATACGAGGATCAGAGCTTAAATCTGACGCCTTAGACCACTCGGCCATCCTGACACCCTTTTGAACGTTTTCCTTGAAAACGAAGCTATAGTACAACCCCGAAATACCTCTCGGAATTCTATGCTTCATAAAGCCACGGACTTGTTGCCATACTAGAGAAGTCTTTTCTGATCATGAGATCCATGTTATTAAAATGAAGCAATTCGTTGTCAGAAGTGGGGTTCGAACAAACGCCCTCATACGAGGATCAGAGCTAAAATCTGACGCCTTAGACAATTCGGCCATCCTGACACGCTTTTAGACGTTTTTCTTGAAAACGAAGCTATAGTACCACCCCGAAATTACTCTAGGAATTCTATGCTTCATAAAGCCACAGACTTGTTGCCATACTAGAGAAGTCTTTACTGATCATGAGATCCATGTTATTAAAATGAAGCAATTCGTTGTCCGAAGTGGGGTTCGAACCCATGTCCTCATACGAGGATCAGAGCTTTAATCTGACGCCTTAGACCACTCGGTCATCCTGACACGCTTGTGAACGTTTTACCTGAAAACGAAGCTATAGTACAACCCCGAAATACCTCTCGGATTTCTATGCTCTATAAAGACACTCACTTGTTGCAATACTAGAGAAGCCTTTTCTGATTATGAAATACATGTTATTAAAATCAAGCAATTCGTTGTCAGAAGTGGGCATCGAGCCCACGCTCTCATACGAGGATCAGAGCTAAAATCTGACGCCTTAGACCACTCGGTCACCCTGACGCGCTTGTGAACGTTATACCCGAAAACGAAGCTATAGTACAACCCCGAAATACCTCTCGGATTTCTATGCTCCATAAAGCCACTCATTTGTTGCAAAACTAGAAAAGCCTTTTCTGATTATGAAATACATGTTATTAAAATGAAGGAATTCGTTGTCAGAAGTGGGGTTCGAACCCACGCCCTCATACGAGGATCAGAGCTTAAATCTGACGCCTTAGACCACTCGGCCGTCCTGACACGGTTTTGAATCTTTTCCTTGAAAACGAAGCTATAGTACAACCCCGAAATACCTCTCAGAATTCTATGCTTCATAAAGCCACTCACTTTTTTCCATACTAGAGAAGCCTTTTCTGATCATGAGATCCATGTTATTAAAATGAAGCAATTCGTTGTCAGAAGTGGGGTTCGAACCCATGCCCTCAAACGAGGATCAAAGCTTAAATCTGACGCCTTAGACCACTCAACAATACTGACACGCTTGTGAACGTTTTCCTTGAAAACGAAGCTATAGTACAACCACGAAATACCTCTCGGAATTCTAAGCACCATAAAGCCACTCACTTTTTGCCATACTAGAGAAGACTTTTCTGATCATGAGATCCATGTTTTTAAAATGAAAAAATTCGT
This sequence comes from Phalangium opilio, assembly GCF_054372755.1. Lineage (NCBI taxonomy): Eukaryota > Metazoa > Arthropoda > Arachnida > Opiliones > Phalangiidae > Phalangium > Phalangium opilio. Next base: position 57,957 of record NW_028324200.1, on the reverse strand, counting down.
TGTCAGAAGTGGGGTTCGAACCCACGCCCTCATACGAGGATCATAGCTTAAATCCGACGCCTTAGACCACTCGGCCATCCTGCCACGCTTTTGAACGTTTTTCTTGAAAATGAAGCTATAGTACAACCCCGAAATACCTCTCGGAATTCTATGCTTCATAAAGCCACAGACTTGTTGCCATACTAGAGAAGTCTTTTCTGATCATGAGATCCATGCTATTAAAATGAAGCAATTCGTTGTCAGAAGTGGGGTTCGAACCCACGCCCTCATACGAGAATCAGAGCTTAAATCTGACGCCTTAGACCACTCGGCCATCCTGACACGATTGTGAACGTTTTCCTTGAAAACGAAGCTATAGTACAACCCCGAAATACCTCTCGGAATTCTATGCTTCATAAAGCCACTCACTTGTTGCCATACTAGAGAAGCCTTTTCAGATCATGAGATCCATGTTATTAAAATGAAGCAATTCGTTGTCAGAAGTGGAGTTCGAACCCACGCATTCATACGAGGATCAGAGCTTAAATCTGACGCCTTAGACCACTCGGCCATCCTGACACGATTGTGAACGTTTTCCTTGAAAACGAAGCTATAGTACAACCCCGAAATACCTCTCGGAATTCTATGCTTCATAAAGCCACTCACTTGTTGCCATACTAGAGAAGCCTTTTCTGATCATGAGATCCATGTTATTAAAATGAAGCAATTCGTTGTCAGAAGTGGGGTTCGAACCCACGCTCTCATACGAGGATCAGAGCTAAAATCTGACGCCTTAGACCACTCGGCCATCCTGACACGCTTTTAGACGTTTTTCTTGAAAACGAAGCTATAGTACAACCCCGAAATACCTCTCGGAATTCTATGCTCCATAAAGCCACTCACTTGTTACCATACTAGAGAAGCCTTTTCTGATCATGAGATCCATGTTATTAAAATGAAACAATTCGTTGTCAGAAGTGAGGTTCGAACCCACGCCCTCATACGAGGATCAGAGCTTAAATCTGACGCCTTAGACCACTCGGCCATACTGACACGCTTTTAGACGTTTTTCTTGAAAACGAAGCTATAGTACCACCCCGAAATAACTCTCGGAATTCTATGCTTCATAAAGCCACAGACTTGTTGCCATACTAGAGAAGTCTTTACTGATCATGAGATCCATGCTATTAAAATGAAGCAATTCGTTGCCAGAAGTGGGGTTCGAACCCATGTCCTCATACGAGGATCAGAGCTTTAATCTGACGCCTTAGACCACTCGGTCATCCTGACACGCATGTGAACGTTTTACCTGAAAACGAAGCTATAGTACAACCCCGAAATACCTCTCGGATTTCTATGCTCCATAAAGCCACTCACTTGTTGCAATACTAGAGAAGCCTTTTCTGATTATGAAATACATGTTATTTAAATGAAGCAATTCGTTGTCAGAAGTGAGGTTCGAACCCACGCCCTCATACGAGGATCAGAGCTTAAATCTGACGCCTTAGACCACTCGGCCATCCTGACACGATTTTGAACGCTTTCCTTGAAAACGAAGCTATAGTACAACCCCGAAATACCTCTCGGATTTCTATGCTCCATAAAGCCACTCACTTGTTGTAATACTAGAAAAGCCTTTTTACCTCTCCGTGTGACGTAGTCCAGGAGAGGTTCTGTAACGGCCGTGTCTGTGTGTGTGTGTGTGTGTCTGTGTGTCTGTCTGTCCGTTGTTACACCCACGTGACCGCGTTCGCAGTTTGCGTATCGGAGCAAACGTGTTCGCCATTTCCGAACTGCTTTCACAGTCACGGAAATGGCTCCTCTACTTGAGTTCTCACACCACCAATCTTCTGGTCTTTGTCCATACCACACGGACACTAGTCTGTTCTTACTGGCTGCTAATCACCACCATCTTCTGGTCTTCGTCCATTCCACGTGGACACCAGTCTGTACATACTGGCTTCTAATCACCACCATCTTCTGTTCTTTGTCAATTCCACATTGACACCCGTCTGCACTTACACTGCCTTCTAACACCACCATCCACTGGTCTTCCGTCTATTCCACATAGACACCAATCTGTATCATTGGCTTCTACTCCATTATCATCGTTTGGTTTTAGGATATACGCGGCGATCAGCTAGGGTTACGAGAAACGTCTAGCCTCCCTAAGGTAGGATCGCTACCAAAGGTTTTCGCATTTGCGGTTTTTCCTTACTATTATAATGGAAACGAATCGTATATATACCCCAAAATTTGAAGAAAGCGGGAAGAGGGGTACCCTTCACTTTAAACGTCAATATTAGCAAAGTTTGAGAAGATAATAAGTATAACTTTATTTTAAACGATTTAACTATTATTAATGTTAATTATTGAAGATTAAAATAATTAAAAATAATTATATTTATTTAAATATTAAAGATAAACCTCTCGTGCAAAGAGAGAGATTATCATTGCCTCCTATATCTACCAAGGCCCGTGCATGCGATATATTTCCTTCATTGCCTCCTATATCTATCAAGGCCCGTGCATTGTGATATATTTCATTCATTGCCTCCTATATCTATCATTGCGATATATTTTTCAAAACAACAACAAAAATGGGAAGCTCCTCTCAGAAACATAATAATTTCATTTCTCTGTATATGAAATGAAAATATGGATAATATTGCGCTCCTTTAATGGTATGAATCCTTGCCTGTCTATTAATATTTTACGTAGGAGTAATACGTTTTTAGCGAAGTTTAGAGAGGATAAACATAAGCGAGATTGTTTCGGAAAAAAAAATACTGCTTCCACTAATGGGTTTATACTCCTTGTTACTGTTGTATAGAGTAATCATGATAAAAGCTTAAAAAATTACGAGAGGACAGACCTTTTTTATCCTCTTGTTTTATTTTTAATAAGAATATAAAACATTTATTTTGTATCAAAAAATATTTTTTGCTGCTAAGATTGCTTTTAAAAAATCCAAACGGTTAGGCGTTGGTAAAAAAGACAAATGATATTTTTCAAATCTAATGAGATAACGCCCACCTAGTTGAAAATTGCCCTTTTTTTATCCGCGGGAGCCATTCTTAATGAGAATTTCGATGCTAGTAGGTTGTCAATTAAACTAGCGGTATATTATTGTTGTTGGAAATTGGATATTAAGTGGTTGTAAAGAGCCAGCAGGTTTTTGCCACTTCTTTTTGTGAGTATTTGATTTTTGTATGTAAAATGGAGGAAGATAATGTTGAGACTAAGGATGAAATGTGGAAGCGCAAAGCGCGGGAAAGGATGAGGGCAAAAAGGTCGACGTTTTCATTGGATACTTAAGGTTATATAATCTTCTCGACACGGAGAGGTAATATTTTGGTTTTCCCAACTTGTCTGATTATGAAATACATGTTATTAAAATGAAGCAATTCGTTGTCAGAAGTGGGGTTCGAACCCACGCCGTCATACGAGGATCAGAGCTTAAATCTGACGCCTTAGACCACTCGGCCATCCTGACACGGTTTTGAACGTTTTCCTTGAAAACGAATCTATAGTACAACCCCGAAATACCTCTCGGAATTCTATGCTCCATAAAGCCACAGACTTGTTGCCATACTAGAGAAGTCTTTTCTGATCATGAGATCCATGTTATTAAAATGAAGCAATTCGTTGTCAGAAGTGGGGTTCGAACCCACGCCCTCATACGAGGATCAGAGCTTAAATCTGACGCCTTAGACCACTCGGCCATCCTGACACGATTTTGAACGTTTTCCTTGAAAACGAAGCTATAGTACAACCCCGAAATACCTCTCGGAATTCTATGCTCCATAAAGCCACAGACTTGTTGCCATACTAGAGAAGTCTTTTCTGATCATGAGATCCATGCTATTAAAATGAAGCAATTCGTTGTCAGAAGTGGGGTTCGAACCCATGTCCTCATACGAGGATCAGAGCTTTAATCTGACGCCTTAGACCACTCGGTCATCAGGACACGCTTGTGAACGTTTTACCTGAAAACGAAGCTATAGTACAACCCCGAAATACCTCTCGGATTTCTATGCTCTATAAAGACACTCACTTGTTGCAATACTAGAGAAGCCTTTTCTGATTATGAAATACATGTTATTAAAATCAAGCAATTCGTTGTCAGAAGTGGGCATCGAACCCACGCTCTCATACGAGGATCAGAGCTAAAATCTGACGCCTTAGACCACTCGGTCATCCTGACACGCTTGTGAACGTTATACCCGAAAACGAAGCTATAGTACAACCCCGAAATACCTCTCGGATTTCTATGCTCCATAAAGCCACTCATTTGTTGCAATACTAGAAAAGCCTTTTCTGATTATGAAATACATGTTATTAAAATGAAGCAATTCGTTGTCAGAAGTGGGGTTCGAACCCATGCCGTCATACGAGGATCAGAGCTTAAATCTGACGCCTTAGACCACTCGGCCATCCTGACACGGTTTTCAACGTTTTCCTTGAAAACCAAGCTATAGTACAACCCCGAAATACCTCTCAGAATTGTATGCTTCATAAAGCCACAGACTTGTTGCTATACTAGAGAAGTCTTTTCTGATCATGAGATCCATGTTATTAAAATGAAGCAATTCGTTGTCAGAAGTGGGGTTCGAACCCACGCCCTCATACGAGGATCAGAGCTTAAATCTGACGCCTTAGACCACTCGGCCATCCTGACACGATTTTGAACGTTTTCCTTGAAAACGAAGCTATAGTACAACCCCGAAATACCTCTCGGAATTCTATGCTCCATAAAGCCACAGACTTGTTGCCATACTAGAGAAGTCTTTTCTGATCATGAGATCCATGCTATTAAAATGAAGCAATTCGTTGTCAGAAGTGGGGTTCGAACCCATGTCCTCATACGAGGATCAGAGCTTTAATCTGACGCCTTAGACCACTCGGTCATCCTGACACGCTTGTGAACGTTTTACCTGAAAACGAAGCTATAGTACAACCCCGAAATACCTCTCGGATTTCTATGCTCTATAAAGACACTCACTTGTTGCAATACTAGAGAAGCCTTTTCTGATTATGAAATACATGTTATTAAAATCAAGCAATTCGTTGTCAGAAGTGGGCATCGAACCCACGCTCTCATACGAGGATCAGAGCTAAAATCTGACGCTTTAGACCACTCGGTCATCCTGACACGCTTGTGAACGTTATACCTGAAAACGAAGCTATAGTACAACCCCGAAATACCTCTCGGAATTCTAAGCACCATAAAGCCACTCACTTTTTGCCATACTAGAGAAGCCTTTTCTGATCATGAGATCCATGTTTTTAAAATGAAAAAATTCGTTGTCAGAAGTGGGGTTCGAACCCACGCCCTCATACGAGGATCATAGCTTAAATCCGACGCCTTAGACCACTCGGCCATCCTGCCACGCTTTTGACCGTTTTCCTTGAAAACGAAGCTATAGTACAACCCCGAAATACCTCTCGGATTTCTATGCTCCATAAAGCCACTCACTTGTTGCAATACTAGAAAAGCCTTTTCTGATTATGAAATACATGTTATTAAAATGAAGCAATTCGTTGTCAGAAGTGGGGTTCGAACCCACGCCCTCATACGAGGATCATAGCTTAAATCCGACGCCTTAGACCACTCGGCCATCCTGACACCCTTTTGAACGTTTTCCTTGAAAACGAAGCTATAGTACAACCCCGAAATACCTCTCGGAATTCTATGCTTCATAAAGCCACGGACTTGTTGCCATACTAGAGAAGTCTTTTCTGATCATGAGATCCATGTTATTAAAATGAAGCAATTCGTTGTCAGAAGTGGAGTTCGAACCCACGCCCTCATACGAGGATCAGAGCTAAAATCTTACGCCTTAGACCATTCGGCCATCCTGACACGCTTTTAGACGTTTTTCTTGAAAACGAAGCTATAGTACCACCCCGAAATTACTCTTGGAATTCTATGCTTCATAAAGCCACAGACTTGTTGCCATATTAGAGAAGTCTTTTCTGATCATGAGATCCATGCTATTAAAATGAAGCAATTCGTTGTCAGAAGTGGGGTTCGAACCCACATCCTCATACGAGGATCAGAGCTTAAATCTGACGCCTTAGACCACTCGGCCATCCTGACACGATTGTGAAGGTTTTCCTTGAAAACGAAGCTATAGTACAACCCCGAAATACCTCTCGGAATTCTATGCTTCATAAAGCCACACACTTGTTGCTATACTAGAGAAGTCTTTTCTGATCATGAGATCCATGTTATTAAAATGAAGCAATTCGTTGTCAGAAGTGGGATTCAAACCCACGCCCTCATACGAGGACCAGAATACACAGATTCACATCGAGAACGAAGGAAACTAAGCCCCTTGAGTCTGGCGCCTCAGACCGCTCGGCCATCCTGACGTGGTTTTATGTAATTAGGACGTTTTATAAATTACATTTCTCCCAGTTAATTTCATAAAACATATCATGTCAGAAGTGGGATTCGAACCCACGCCCTCATACGAGGACCAGAATACACAGATTCACATCGTGAAAGAAGGAAACTAAGTCCCTTGAGTCTGGCGCTTTAGACCGCTCGTTTATCCTGACGTGGTGTTATGCAATTTGGGCGTTTTATAAATTACATCTCTTCCAGTTCATTTCATAAAACATATCATGTCAGAAGTGGGATTCGAACCCACGCCCTCATACGAGGAGCAGAATACACAGATTCACATCGTGAAAGAAGGAAACTAAGTCCCTTGAGTCTGGCGCCTTAGACCGCTCGGCCACCCTGACGTGGTGTTATACAATTTGGACGTTTTATAAATTACATCTCTTCCAGTTAATTTCATAAAACATATCATGCCAGAAGTGGGATTCAAACCCACGCCATCATACGAGGACCAGAATACACAGATTCACATCGTGAAAGAAGGAAACTAAGTCCCTTGAGTCTGACGCCTTAGACCGCTCGGCCATCCTGACGTGGTTTTATGTAATTAGGACGTTTTATAAATTACATTTCTCCCAGTTAATTTCATAAAACATATCATGTCAGAGGTGGGATTCGAACCCACGCCCTCATACGAGGACCAGAATACACAGATTCACATCGTGAAAGAAGGAAACTAAGTCCCTTGAGTTTGGCGCCTTAGACCGCTCGGCCACCCTGACGTGGTGTTATACAATTTGGACGTTTTATAAATTACATCTCTTCCAGTTATTTTCATAAAACATATCGTTTTAGAAGTGAGATTCGAACCCACGCCCTCATACGAGGACCAGAATACACAGATTCACATCGAGAACGAAGGAAACTAAGCCCCTTGAGTCTGGCTCCTTAGACCGCTCGTTTATCCTGACGTGGTGTTTTGCAATTTGGGCGTTTTATAAATTACATCTCTTCCAGTTCATTTCATAAAACATATCATGTCAGAAGTGGGATTCAAACCCACGCCCTCATACGAGGACCAGAATACACAGATTCACATCGTGAAAGAAGGAAACTAAGTCCCTTGAGTCTGGCGCCTCAGACCGCTCGGCCATCCTGACGTGGTTTTATGTAATTAGGACGTTTTATAAATTACATTTCTCCCAGTTAATTTCATAAAACATATCATGTCAGAAGTGGGATTCGAACCCACGCCCTCATACGAGGACCAGAATACACAGATTCACATCGTGAAAGAAGGAAACTAAGTCCCTTGAGTCTGACGCCTTAGACCGCTCGGCCACCCTGACGCGGTGTTATGCAATTTGGACGTTTTATAAATTACATCTCTTCCAGTTATTTTCATAAAACATATCGTTTTAGAAGTGAGATTCGAACCCACGCAATCATACGAGGACCAGAATACACAGATTCACATCGAGAACGAAGGAAACTAAGCCCCTTGAGTCTGGCGCCTTAGACCGCTCGTTTATCCTGACGTGATGTTATGCAATTTGGGCGTTTTATAAATTACATCTCTTCCAGTTCATTTCATAAAACATATCATGTCAGAAGTGGGATTCGAACCCACGCCCTCATACGAGGACCAGAATAGACAGATTCACATCGTGAAAGAAGGAAAATAAGTCCCTTGAGTCTGGCGCCTCAGACCGCTCGGCCATCCTGACGTAGTTTTATGTAATTAGGACGTTTTATAAATTACATTTCTCCCAGTTAATTTCATAAAACATATTCTAGGAGAGCGGTCGCTCTCTTAGATAAGACTTGATACTGCCTCTAATGCTAAAGGAGGGTTCTTTGATTGGCCGTAACTTTTTTCGTATTGTGTTTGCTGCTTTGAAATTTTGCCAGTAAACTAAAATTTGGGCCCTAATTATGTGGTTAAAATTTCAAAGAGATCCATCTAATAGTTAATTCTATAAAGATAAAAGTTGTTAAGGGTGGTTTTAGAATCCATAAAATTAATCAGACATTTGGTGAAAAATACTATATTGTTCCATAGAGATAACATGGGATTTTTTTGAAAAATGACCTTAATTGGGATCGTGTATAAAGAAAACTATTCATTCGTTACGTTTGGGAACCATCTTAAATGAAAGATAACAGTCCATAGATGTGCCTTTTCTTAGTTTCATTAAGATAAATTAAGTTTAAGTATTGATTTTTATCATTATTAACACATACTTTGACTTACGTTGTTTTGGGTATTGGAATTACGGCGTTTTCCCACTGTAAGAGACACGCATTTTAGCCCTAATTCTAAAGGAGCGGTAGCTCCCTTAGATAAGGCCTGATGACGGCTCTAATGTATAAGGAACGTTTCTGGATTGGTTTTAATTTTTTTCGTATTAAGTTTATTGTTTTGAAATTTTTCTACTGAACTAAAATCCGGGCCCTTAATATGTGGTAAAAATTTCAAGATGATCCATCCAATAGTTTATTTTATAAAGCATAAAGTTGCTAAGGGTGGTTTTCATTTCCATAAAATTAATCACAGATTTTGGCGAAAAACTAGAGAATCTCCATAGAAATAACATGGGAAATTTTCCAAACTTACCCATTTTGTAACTACCCTTACAAAAATAACTATACGTTTGATAGATTTGAAAATGGTCTTAAATGAAAGCCCCATTTTTAAAGTGGGCGCCAATTTTTGTTTCATTAAGAAAAACAAAGTTTAAGTATTGTTTTTAATAGTTTTAAGTACCTGCTCCGAATTACGTGGTTTACCTTTAAACTGTGGAACTTAAGACTTTTTTGCTTGGGTTAAGTAATAAAGAAAGTCATTCTAGGACTTACGTCGTTTAACTGCGGATAATCAAATTGGTAGGGCAATTAGCTAGCTTAATTGTCATTATAAATTTTGCGCGTCCAACTAATTTAGTTGCAAAGTACAGATTAAACTTAATTAAACAAAATAAGCAATTAAAGATAATTACCAATTATAGGTAATTAAATTTTTACACGAGTCTAAGCTATAACATCTGTTTGTGTACAAGTCTACGGAATCTGTTTAAGCGCAGACCTACAGAATGTTTTTGGGCAAAGGGGTATAAAATCTCTTTGTGCAGAGGCCTATGCAATTTTTTTGTTTCCAGGTCTATGGAATAGTGTTTTACACAGGTCTACGGAATGTTTTTGTGCAAATCTGCATGGAATCCTTTTGATTATAGGAGTATGGAATCTTCTGTGCACAGGTCTATGGAATTTTTTGTGCACAAGTTTGAAGAATCTTTACGTGCACACAAGTCTGAAGAATCTTTATGTGCACATAATTCTGAAGAATCTTTATGTGCCCAAGTGAAAAACCTTTATTTGCACAGGTCTACGACTTCTGTTTGTGCACAGGTCTATTTAATCTGTTTTGCTCATATCTATGACATCTCTTTCTGCGCAAGTCAATAACATTTGTTTTTGCACAAGTCAAAAACATCTGTTTGTACACAAGACAAAAACATCTGTTTGTGCACAAGTCTAAAACATCTGTTTGTGCACAAGTCTAAAACATCTGTGCACAAGTCTATTCCATCTGTGCACAAGTCTAAATCATCTGTTAGTGCAAAAGTCTAAATCATCTGTTTGTGAACAAGTCTATAACACCTGTTTGTGAGCAATTCTATAACACCTGTTTGTGAGCAATTCTATATCACCTGCTTGTGAACAAGTCTATAACACCTGTTTGTGAACAAGTCTATAACATCTCTTTATGCACAAGTCTATAACATCTGTTTATTCACAAGCGAGTGACTTCTGTCTGAATGACGGGTCTACGGATTATTTTTGTGCCAATGGGTATGGAATCTTTTTTAACATAAGGGTTTGAAATCTCTTTGAGCATAGGGGTATTGAAAAGGTTTGTGCATAACTCTATGGAATCTGATGTGCACATGTCTATAACATCTCTTTTTGCGCGTGTCTACGACATTTCTTTGTGCACAAGCCTGTGATTTCTATTTGTGCACAAGTGTACGAAAATTTTTTATGCACAATTGTATGGAATATTTTTGTGCACAGGTGTACGAACTGTTTTTGTTCACAGGTGTACGGAATATTTTTGTGCATAGGTGTACGGAATATTTTTGTGAAAATGGATACTGAATATTTTTGTGTACAGGTGTACGAGATATTTTTGTGCACAGGTGTACGTGATATTTTTGTGCACAGGTGAACGTGATATTTTTGTGCAAATGGGTAAGGAAAATTTTTGAGCATAGGGATATGGAATGTTTTTGTGCAGAGGTATATGGAATATTTTTGTGTTCATGTGTTCAGGTATATGGAATGTTTTTGTGCAGAAGTCCGTGGAATATTTTTTGTTTACAGGTATATGACTCATGTTTGTGCACAAATATATAGAATGTTTTGTACACCGGTCTAGGACATATGATTGTGCAAAAGTCTAAGGGATTTGTTTTTGCACAAATATTTGACATCTATTGTTGCACAAATGTTTGACATCTATTTTTGCACAAACATTTGACATCTATTTTTGCACAAGTCTATGGTATCTGTGTGTGTACAGGTCTACAAAATATGTATGTGCACAAGTCTGAAGAATCTTTATGTGCACAAGTCTACGGAATCTCTTGTGCAAATGTCGATGACATCTCTTTTTGAGCAAGTCTATGAAATCAGTATTTTACACAAGCATATGACATCTGTTTGTGAACAAGACTATAACATCGGATTGTGCAAAACCGTGTGACTTCTGTTTGTGTACCATTCTGTGGAATCAATTTGTGCACGAGTCTACGTAATATATTTGTGCGCAAATCTATATAATCTATTTATGCGCTAGTTTAAGGCATCTGTTTGTGCACGGGTCTACGGAAAATGTTTGTGCAAATGGGTGTGGAATATTTTTGAGCATATAGGGGTATGGAATGTTTCTGAACAGGTCCAAGGCATGTTTTTCTGCACAGGTCCATGGAATATTTTTGTACACAGGTCTATGTCACATGTTAATACAAAAGCCAATATAATATTTTGGGCATAGGTCAATGGAAGCTTTTTGAGCACAGTTTTATGAAATATTTTTGTGCGCAGGTCTAGGGAATATTTCTGTGCAAATGGTTATGGAATAGTTTTGTGCTATGGGTATGAAATCTTTATGTACACAGGTCTATGGAATCTTTAGTGCGCAGGTCTAAGGAATCTTTATGTGCACAAGCCTATATTATGTTTTGTGCACAGTTCCATGAAATCTTTTGTTCACATCTCCATGAAATCTTTTGTGCACAGGTCTATGGAAACTTGATGAGGACAAGTCTATAGAATGTTTTTTGTGCACAGGTCTATGACTTGTGTTTGTGCACAAAACTATGGAATCTGGTTTGAACATGTCTATGGCATCTGTTGTGCACAAGCCTGTGACTTCCACTTGTGTACAAGTCTAGGGAATTTGTTTGTGCACATGACTACGGAATCTGTGCACAGATCTCCGGAATCTGTTTGTACACAGGCTTACGGCATCTGTTTGTGCACAGGTTTACGGAATCTGTTTCTTTACAGGTCTACGGCACCTGTTTGTGCACAGGCCTACGGCATATTTTTTTGAGCACAGGTCTAGGGAATCTTTTTGTGCACAGTTTTATGGAATCTCTTTGGGCACAGGTCTGTGGAATATTTTTGTGCACAGGTCTTTGAAATCGTTTTGTGCAAATGGGTATGGAATCGTTTCGTACAAATTGGTATGGAATCGTTTCGTACAAATTGGTATGGAATCTTTATGTAAATAGGTCTATGGAATCTTTATGTAAACAGGTCTATGACTTCTGTTTGTAAACAAGTCTAAGACTTCTGTTTGTGCACTAGTCCATGGAATCTGATGTGCACATATCCATGACAGCTCTTTTTGCGCAAGTCCATGACATCTGTTTGTGCACAACTCTGTGACTTCCGTTTGTGTACAAGTCTTCGGAATCTGTTTATGCACATGTCTACGGTATCTGTTTCTGCACATGCCTACGGTATCTGTTTATGCACATGTCTACGGTATCTCTTTGTGCACATGTCTACGGTATCTGTTTGTGCACAGGTCTACGGAATATTTTTGTGCACAGGCCTACTGAATCTGTTTTTGCAAAGGCCACTGCATCTGTTTGTGCACAAGTCTAAAGAACATTTTTCTGCAAATGGATACGGGATATTTCTGTGCAAATGGATATGCACTATTTTTGTGCACTGGTGTACGAGATATTCTTGAGCATATTTTTGAGCATAGGGGTATGGAATGTTTTTGTGCAGAGGTCCATGGAATCTTTTTGTGTACAGGTATATAACATCTCTTTGTGCACAAGTTTATGACATTTGTTTGTGCGAAAGTCTATGACATCAGTGTGTGCGCAAGTCTATGACATCATTTTGTGCGCAAGTCTATGACATCAGTTTGAGCTCAATTCTACGGGATCTGTTTGTACACAATTATATGACATGTGTTTTCACAAGTCTATGGTATCTGGATGTGTACAGCTCTACGAAATATGTTTGTGCACAGGCAGGGTGACCACAACAAAGCCTTGTAATAGTTATAGGAAAATAGGAAATTTACAATTGATTTACAGGAAATTATAGGAGACTAGCTGTTACCCGCGGCATCGCTTGAGTGTAGTAAGAACTTCCATCAAGTATGGGTACATTATACTGATTCGACTAATATTTTTGTAGCATCCTAGGAGCGAAGGCACTCGGCGTCGCCCATCAGCTCGTCGGGACATTTTTTACTACTTTACACGCAGACATTCTATAAAGAAGGGTTTTTAAATATCTGGCCGCCATTTAAAATGATGGCAACAAATCGATCCTGAAAGACCATTCAGCCCGTCTATAGGTTAAAGGAATCCAGTGTACTAAATATTTGTGAAATCGATTGAAACGCGCGGACTTTCTTACAAAGAGAAGATTTGTTACATTTCTCGGCGCCATTTATTAAGATGGCGGCGGATTGGAAAAATCTTTCTTAGCACGCGCCTACTACTTAGGAGTAACGTTCCTCCAAATTTTCAGCGTTCTGGGGCCAGCGGTTTGGGCTGGGCGATGATTATCAGTCAGTCAGGACTTTGATTTATATAGATATAGATGTATAATTAAACAAGTTGGGAAAACCAAAATATTACCTCTCCGTTATTTAAAAAAACAGGAAAAGACAGAACTACTCTTGAAAAAATAGCAAAATATAGGTTGCAAATGCTTTGAAACTAATAAGACAAGATTTACAAAGGAACTTTGGTTTAATTATAATCATAAGTTCGTAAGATATGTTACATAAATTTGTCACTGGTTACTGAGAGCTATTCTCGAAGTGACGTAAATGAAACGTCATAGATTCTCGTAAAGCGACGCCTGATGAGGCCGTGTCAAAGGCTTAGTACAGACTAAATAGGAAGATGTAGTAGAAAATCGCGAGTAGTCAATTCTCGCGTCGTTCTCGAACTAGCTCTCATTAAGTCTCTAGCATTTCGAAATATAGGAAGTGTCATACTTATGGAACGTAATCTTAGCATTTTGAAATAGAGGAAGTGTCATACTTATGGAACGTAATCTTAGAAATATATGCTATAACCTTAAAACATCACAGACTTCCGTGACAAGTATTTTTAGAGGCTTCCATAGCTTTAGCTACATACCTCATGGAATACTAAACTTAAAACACGATCGGAATATCTGAATCACAGAAGCGTTAGCCTGTATTGTAAATCCACGGTATCTGATTGCTAGTAGCTAGTGGAAATCGCCATTACTTTCTGTCAAATTTCTGTTTTGAGTGATATATAACAAAACCAAAAGCGAGAGCGTACAAAATATCTACAATTTCAAAAAATAGGAAAATATAGGAATATTATCGAAATTATGAGAACTAATATAGGAAGACATCCGAAAATTGGAAAAATTATAAAATTTAGGAAATGTGGTCACCCAGCACAGGTCTATGGAATATGTTTGTGCACCGGTGTATATATTGTTTATTTTTTTTAGCCTAAGTCTAAGAATTATTGCATCCACTGTGCTTTGCACGTGAAAACGACGGGAAGGCAATTTGAGTTGGACTGGGCGTTGAAGCAATCAAGAATAATACTTCTATAATTCTAGGAGAGCGATAGCTCTCTTAGATAAGACCTCATACCGACTTTAATGTATAAGGATGGTTTTTTGATTGGTTATAACGTTTTTTGTATCGTATTAACTGCTTTGAAAAAATTCCACAGAACTACAATTCGGGCCCTCAATATGTGGTTAAAATTTCAAGAAGATCCACCCATTAGTTAATTTTATAAAAAATAAAGTTGCTAAGGGTGGTTTTCATTTCCATAAAATTAATCAGCCCTTTTGGTGAAAAAGTTAAATTTTCCCATAGAAATAACATGGAGTTTTTTTCAAATTTAGCCTTTTTGTGGCCACCCTTTTGAAATGAAATATTCGTTTGTTACGTTTGGGAACGGTTTTATATCAAAATTTAAACCTTTTTCTAGGACCATTTTTAAGGTTTTTGAGAAAAATTAATTTTAAGTATGTTTAATTTTAAATTTTAAAAACTACCCCAATCTGCGATATTTTAGCATGGATACGCTGTTTTATTGGTAAATATCAGCGCGACCAATATTGGCCTTTTTTACGTATAGTTGCGTCATAATAATCCGATTGTTTTTTCTTAATGCCTTTTGGTTGAAATGGCCTATCGATAGTGAGATAAGACTGCTTTAATATTGCCGCCGTGACAAATTACCCCGTTTGTGGCCGCCATTTTTTGAAGGGGAAAAAATTTGAGAGTGGGTCCTTTTTCGTTGCCATTTTCATATTTTTTGAGGATTTGCTCATGGATGGATTTTAAATATAATATAAAGTAGGTTTCAAGCTTCAATATAAGCCTAATTTCATAATTTTCCACCTTTTTATTGTCCCACAATCTATTTCTAAACTTGGCACTTTCTTTAAGGCGGTGAAATTGCGCTAAGCCTTGGCTTACCTTTAATTTTTGCCATTTATAAAAATGTTTACCTCTTGTTGTTACTTCGCCTTCTCGTATCGTCGTGTTTTTAAAGTTTAGACTTTAAAGTAGTGCTTAGTTTTCTTAAATATTACTTAATTGTATAAAATTTCAATATTATAATTGCCTAAAACGTCCGTATTAACGAATTCAATGTTTTTTGTTAAAGGGACGCGCCTTGCATTTTAATTTCGTTCCCTCGAAACTACCCCCTTTAAGAGACCGGCCGCCGGAGGCTTTTTCTTTTACGCCCTCTCGGTCGCTCGTTCAGCCCCGAGCCCCCGAAAACAGCTGTAGTGACTCTGTTATTTACCAAAAATGTATGCGGTCAGTGTGTTGTTTTTGCATTTTAATGCTTCAAATCGTGGTGCACGTCGAGGTTTACGAATCCAACGTGTGTTGCGTAATGAAAATCAAGGGTGGATACTATATGATCTAATGATCTATGCTTTAAAAGGAATTTGACGGCGACAGTCATGCAAAAACGGTATTAGGCCTTGCCAAAAGTTGACTAAGCTATAGTGAGCCTTGTCAGTCAATGATATAAGAAATTGACCCTCGGATATCCTCTGACTTGGAGATGGTTATAAAGTTACTAACCCTCGATTTTGGAGGTAGATACTGTCTAGTGACACTTAAAGTAACGATTTAATCTTATAAACAGACTACCATCATAAGCCCATATCGTAAATTCACCGATGTTGATATCTAAGCTTACTTGAAATACCAATACCAATTTTTTTAACTCAATGAATCTTAAATATCAACATCAAAAATTATCTTCTGAAAGAGATATCTACTTATATTCCATTCAAATTTCTCGCAACATTTCAAATTAACGAGTAGAAATGTGCAAATGAAGTTCAAACTGATTAATTGGGCAAATTGCTATATTGGTCACCATTACCGATCACAGATAGATTTGCGCCCTTCAGTAATGTTTATTATGCTTGTGAAATGGTAAGCGAAATCTGTGATTAAAGTTTAAAATAGACATGAGCAAAAACGGCTTTATTCATATCAACTCGATTACCGAATATCTAAATTTGACTGAAATTAACAAAATATTCTATTCATGGTTAAAAATCTTGTTTCAAGCAGCAAGCCATCTAATCCTTATTTACCTTTTTTGAAAAAAATAATAATAGGTTGATACCTCTTTCAGTAGATGATTCATTGATATTTCAGTTTCATTGAGTTTAAAAAAAATTAGTTCCACCATTGGTTAATTTTCAATATTGACCAATCGATAATCACAAATTTTAATAACTAAATTATTAAAACAGGTTCAAAACCATATTAGTTTTGAAACGATTAAATTATAATTTTAAACATATATACTAGTTAATTCCTCGTAGGTAATTAGTTAATTGTCTTAGTCAAATTAATGCTGAATATTACATACAAAAAGTAAATAATAAATTAACTTCTAAAATTTAAATGTAAAGTGTGTGCATTATTTCCCAATTAATAAAAGATATCCACCTATTTTCATACAAATTAAATACTAATTTGTGGATAATGGATAGAAAATGTCGAGCTCTAATTGCGATATAGCTAAAATCAATCCCACTGGCTATTTATCATACAATATAACCTTTGCCCTATGTTTACTGTTTTGAATTTTATTTGTAAAATTTAAAACATAAAATAGTGTTACAATTTTTTTAATTAAATAATTATTAATAAATTTCAATAAAATAAATTCTGGTTAAATACATAACACTACTTTTTATTAATTTTCTGCAATTATCAGAGCTAAATATCAAAGACACATTTAATTGCTCTCATTTCGACATAACTGCAACCGTATAGATTCATTCATTTAATAACATTTTTAAAGGGCTATATTAACTTTTAAAGGTGAAAACCCAGCTGACTTAGAAGTAAAAAAATACCAAGCTGCCAGGCTGTCTCTAACACAAAAGTGTTGGCTATTCTCGCTTATGAGAAATGAATCCTTGTCATATGCATCTCTGGACTTAAGGAGCTCCAGGAGTCAGACTCCCAACTGAAGCAGGGTGGGAAATAGGGATTTTGTTAAAAATAGACATTGGGCCAGCGACCCCCCAGCCCAGGAATAAATGAACTGGTCCATGAGCATTGACCAGGGCGCGGCGTTTGCTAAACTAAAGAAGTGGGTAATTAAAATAGTTGAGATAATGTCTGGACCCTGGTTACCCTAGAATTTCCTTAGTGGTTCTGTGGACCACTGCTCCCCCTCCGATTTAATTTTTAAACTGGTCATTTTCCCTGTGCCACCGCCTTATTTACAACGCTGAACTGAAGATTTCTTTTGACCGGACCATAGCCTACTCGATCACGCGCAACACGTCGCAAGCTGCTTGCTATAGCGCGAGTCAGGGTGGGAAATAAGGGTTTTTTTAAACTGGACATTAGGCCAGGGGTACGTTCAGTAACCCTCTTTGATGACAGCGCTTACTAAACGATGTGAGATTTTTCCTACTGTACGCTTTTTCGCGTTTCCGGTTTTGACGTCATGATGCTCAGCGCTTGCCCATCAAAAAAACCATCTAATCGATATGGTTTTTTTGATGGCGTGACGTAGCGTTTGACTGATGAACACTTGACAGACGAAAACTTGGCGCGGGATTTAAAAATTAAATTCCAATAATGTTATTCCTACAGTAATTGTATTAGTTTTCATTACAAAACTACTTCTACCATTCAAAGAGACATAATTTTCTTAAACAATTTCATTATTTGTCAGCTCGTTTATACTTGAAAAGAGCCATTTGCGCTTCGTAACGTTTTGAGGGCCAGTAAGACGTTTCCCCAACTCCATTTTCTAAACCAGCGCTAACTTCAAAGTGTCACTTTTCCGTTCAACAGCCTTTTACGTCACTGTAACGTCTCGAGCCCATCAACCACACATCAAGAAAACAGCGATTTCCTTGAGATTTTCGTTACTGAACGTACCCCAGACTCCCAGAGACCCTCCTGACTTGGATTAAATAAACTGGTCCGTGACCATTGGCCAGAGCACGTTGTCTGCTAAGCTAAAGAAGTGGATAATTAAAATATTAGAATTTTAATGTGTGGACTCTGGTTACCCTTGAATTTTTTAGTAGTCTCGTGGACCATTGACCCCCCCCCCCTCCGATTTAATTTTTGAACTGGACCAGGCAATTTTTAAACTCGTCATTTGCCCTGTGTTACCGCCTTATTTCCCACGCTGGCGCGAGTTGCTTTGCGTTGTCGACTGCGTGATGGAGCGGGCTATCCCTGGAGTCCCAACCCCCGTTACTTACTACCAAAATACCCACTAGCATAGCCCACTCGATCACGCTCTCTTTTCCCCGGCTATATATTTTGAAGAGGGCACTTTCTAGGCGTATTAACAATCTTGGATCACCTTTGTGGACTTTTAGGGTAGCCCTTATAAATTGAGTCGGCATTGCCCTGACTATATTGTGTTTAAGGTTTATAAGCTTAATATCAAACAGACGTTAGTTAATACTACAAAAAAGTTTGAAATTGATAATCTCGGATCGTCTTTGAGAAGTTTTAAGGATATCCGAATTTCATATTGGGCTTATGAAAAGTTTGAGCTAAAGGTTAAACAGACATAAATCAGCGTTTTAAAAAATTGTGTAAAACTGTCAATTTGGTCCTATTTGTGGAATTTTTAGGGGAGCGCCTCGCGTTTCAATAAAGGGTTGTAAAAAATTGTATTATGTTAATTACAATAAGAATACAAACTTTCAATGAGTTACGTTTTTATTTTTTGGAGTATGATTATAAATAAATGACTGATTGAGCTAAAGTTACGGTCCCCTTTTTATATGTTTCTGCTTAGTGTAGATTTTGAAAATGTAAAACAGTTTCTTAACAATCTTAATTAAAATGAAGACTGAAGGAGCAGATATTAATCAAAAATGTCTTGATTAGAATCAAGTCCTAAAAAGTATCGATAAGACTGAGGTTATCACTTGTCTATAGGATCAGATAATTTTTCTTTTTAATTGAAACTTAAAGGCATGCTTAAGAAAAAACAACGTTCCATTACCGTTTTCCGTTGAAATAACTTATTTTACAGGTAATCAATTTCAAAAATTTACTTATCTCGGGTTTTCGGGCACAATTCCATTCCCCCAAAACATTTTATCATTACATTAATTACTTTTGAGAGATAACGTGTCAAAATAAGCTTTAAAACAATAAAAAACTGAATGAGCGGTCTGTTTAGCCATGACCAAAACCTTCAAATCAGTGTTGCTAATGTTAGAAAGTGGATGTTCCCACTTCCATTTTAAAAATTTGCCGCGTTTCCCACACCCCCTTTTTTACAGTCATATTTATCTGGACTATTTTATCATACTAAGTTTAATATAGAATATTACTCCGCATGGCTTTGACACTATGTACAAATGCTATAAAGCTTTAAAATTCTCAAAATATGCTTTCTTTTTTTTCAGTGCCAAACTTAAAATCACCGAATTTATTTCAAAATGTCGCTTGAAATTATTAAACCGGATAAAATTTTCGAAACTGAACTTAACATTTTAAAAAAGAAAATGCACTAAATTTAACTGTGCAGTTAAAATTAGTGCATTTTTGAAAATTTTGCACTATTAACCCTTGAACAGGAAAATTCCGACATTTGATTGATTTCGGAAAAATATTACTTTTTCCCCACAGAGCCTAAAACCAAACCTAAATCTCCCACGATGTGGGAAATTACCCACACATTGGCAACACTGCTTTAAAAACTTACAACAAGCACACTTTCGAGACATGTTCTGAACAAATTAGTGCTTAACCCGCTAATAGTACGACCACGGAGAAATGATTTAAACTGTAGTTGAAATATATTCATGTGCGACCAGCGGCACTGAATGGTCTCGGCGCGCCACGACCAAGATCATCGCGAACGCGCTACGGGAACGTGTTTTCAACGTTTGGGGGTATCCGAAATATCTATTATCGGATCGAGGCCCTCAGTTTATTTCGGACGAAATGGACTCGATTTGCAAATCGTGGGGTATTCGTCAGCGTTGGACCACCTCGTATCACGCCCAAACAAACGCGACCGAACGAATTAATCGTGATTTAAAACCAATGCTCCGCGCCTACATTGAGGATGACCAAAAGACGTGGGACGTTTATGTAACGGATTTCGCCTTTGCGATAAACAGCGCCGTACAAGAAACGACAGGTGTCACGCCTTCGGAATTGGCCACGGGGAGGAAACTCTGTGGACCGCTGGAGAGACTCCTAGCGGAGAAATTACCCCCAATTCGTTCGTTAAAGAAACGGGAATTCATTGAAACAACCCGATCGAGGCTTGACCATCTCAACGAAAAAGCCGTAGAGCAGATTCGGAAATCAAAGGAGAAACAAAAGAAGTACTATGACCAACACCGACGCGAAATTACGTTTAAACCGGATGACCTAATTCTATTGAAAACGCACCACCTTTCGGATGCTTCGAAGGGTTTTAGCGCGAAACTCGGTGATCTCTATGACGGGCCTTATCGCCTGGGAGATCAAAACGAAAACTCTCCCGAAAATTTAACGTTGTACTCTCTTAAGGGACAAAACCTGGGTACCCACCACATAGACAAAATGAAAGAATACGTGGAACGAGAGGGTGATACCCTGCTCTGCTTCCATGAACATATTTCTTCGACTAACAAGGCTTTCAAACCGTAAAGTTAGTATAAGAATAGTTAGTTCCACAAGAATTCACAAGAATTAGTTATTTAAAAGAGGGACAGGTTCCCGTTTTAAGGACTTATTGTCCAGGAAAATTAGACGCTAAAAATATAATTAATGCTCCATCGTGCACTGAAAAAAACAATCAATCACAACTGGTAACTTGAAAAATTGATTTTCACAAAAGAGCAAAATCAGTGACAACAACTTGTTCTGACCGGCTCTAACCGTGACTCATTTTTTTCATCCCCCGCACAAGATTTTAATTTATGGAGTTGGCATACGGCGCCTCTCTGGTAAATGTAAATAATACAAGAAAAATAGAAGCACACACTGAGAAACTAATGTAAAAAAACAATAGTTTTCACCATGTTTTTGATTGTTTTAAGCTGTTATCCAGAAAAACCTTTAACAAGCCTTAATATATACAGGTAGTCGCTGTTTTTTGAAATTACTTTACCTTGATTTTAAATATACAGCAAAACATTGTTTTTTTATGTTAACGACTGTGGAAAAAACAGCTAGTTTTTATTTCTCAAACGGAAGTGCAGGATATGTTATTATTAATGGAACGTTGCTGTTTTCCGGGAAAAAAGGATTTTGCCGTGAAGAATACAGTAGTGTATAATTAAAAACACAGATAGTTACACTATTAAGTATAAATTTAACGTATATTTTACTGTATAATCCACTGTATATTAAAGCTTTGCATACTATAATTTGAACATAAAGTACTTTATTTTAAACCTTGAAGCGCTTTATTTTAAACCTTGAAGCGCTTTATTTTAAACCTTGAAGCGCTTTATTTTAAACCTTGAAGCACTTTATTTTAAACTTTGAAGCACTTTAATTTAAACCTTGAAGCAATATAACCTAATCTTACCTAACCATGCTAAGCCTTTTGGAAAAGGTCCGCGTTTATTATGAAAGGACCCAAATGAAAACAAAAATATTTTGGAAAGTCAGTGAGTTGCTAATTTTAAAACCAATTTTTTAACTTTGCAATTTCTCTTCTTCATTATAATTTCAACCTACTTATTTCTAAAACTGACCGAAAATGTACAAAACGTGTTAGGCGACACTCTTAAAAGCGTTATGCGACACTCTTAAAAGCGTTATGCGACGCTCTTGCCTCTTGGAGTGGCGTCGCTAGGCCTTTTATGGGCGCTATAGCGCCCCCAAATTTCAAAGTTAGCCCCCTCAAAATAATCCGTACACTAACCTCTAAATCGTCGACTTTAGTTATACAGTTAGAGAAATTTCCGCTTCAAAAACGTCGTTAGTGTCAAACTGTTCCAAGTTCTTGCACTTCCATGGATTTTCTTTTTTTAAATATGGTGGAGTAGATTAGGTTAAACGCGTTTCTGGTGCTCGAAAAACTCTTCGTGAAAAGAGATTATTAAATTTGACGAATACGTCTGTATCTACTGCTGGGATATTAGGGCCTCTAAAACCAATTTAACACCCGATGCATTTATACTAATTTATAACTTTCTGCCTTTTTCAGAAGTTATTAAGTCGGTGAAAATGACCAACTTACCATGCAGTTTCACGCTGGATTTGAAGTCGATCAAGTGGCCAACTTTTTATGTAGTTTCACATTGATGCGAGAACTACCCTTGTTTGTTAGAACTGTCTTCTTATGTTCTCTCAAGGTTGAACCTTGCTAAGCATATAGCGCTATTTGCTGATAAATCAACCACTCAGGTGTCATGCGACACTCAGAAAGCGTTATTTAAACTCGGAAAGGTGTTATGCTGTACCCTTTAAGGAATTTCACAACACTCATAAGGGAGTAAAAATTAACTTTTATTTCGATATAAGAGTTAAAATGGTGTTAAACTGAAACTCTGTAGCACCATTTTATTCTTATCTTTGACACTAATTGCTCAAATAAGTGTTATTAAACCCTTTCTGGGGTGTAAATGAACACTTGTAATGGTGTCAAATTTGGACCCATATAAACTACTTTTAAAGGTGTTAAAGCACACCGCATTTTCTTAGAGTTTATAACAGCAACCAGTATAAATCTACCCTAATGGACAGTCTGTTAAAACAGCTAGTCGTCTTATATAAATGACAAGTTGCATCTTAACCAACAGAGCTTAATGTTTTTAATAAAGGTTTGAGTGCTTTTAGTTTAACAGCAAAGAGCGTCTTTATCAAAAAAAGCTCCGGGATTTAAAACTGTTCTAAGAGCTGTTATTTTTACAGCAACCCTATTTTTTTAGTGTACCATAAGTGGTTTGAAACAGCATGATGTGTTTTTATTTTCACAGCAATCCACGTTTTAATCCACAGTGCTTAGTGACTTTAAAACCACATATTTTGCTGTTAGTTTTACAGCACCAGACATTTTATGTAACTGTGATTTTTTGGTAGTAAAACAACATATAGTGCTGGTTTTTTCATTGACCCCTACAATATAATCAACGTTTAAGACTGTCTTTGAAACAACCTCTGAAGCGGTTATTTTAGAAGCTACGAACGCCCCTGAATGCACGAACAATTAATACTTAAAACTGTTAGTTCCACTGTTTAGAAAAACAGTATTGTTGACGGTATTAAAAACAGGGAGGATGTGCAATTAAATTAACATCATCTTGATGGCATACGCTATTGCCATTACCTTAGTGTATATTTTACAGCATTTTTATTCTGTGTGTAAGTGAGTAAGGGTATTTTGACACACAATTGTTCTATGAGAGACTTGGAAAATGCTATTATGGTGTAGTTAGCTTCTTTCGAAATACAAAGGATCGAGAGGAAGGACCATCTGACGCAAAGGAATGAGTAGAGACCATTGGGATGGAGAAGGAATTTATGTAATGAAAAAAGCTCGAATGGGCTAAAGGGGAGCTAATGTTTAGCTGTGAATTTTCAAGGGGTGTATTATTTATATGAAATCCCGTACTTTTCTAGTGAAATCGGTTACCGAAATGAAAT
Source organism: Phalangium opilio (assembly GCF_054372755.1). Taxonomy (NCBI): domain Eukaryota; kingdom Metazoa; phylum Arthropoda; class Arachnida; order Opiliones; family Phalangiidae; genus Phalangium; species Phalangium opilio. The sequence continues at coordinate 33,958 of NW_028324200.1, read as the reverse complement.
CACTAAATTTTAAAGAAGAAATCTCACTTTCTTTGGGAAGATATAGAATCTGAAGGAAGCACGGAATCCATATTTAAAAATGCACCGAATCCGATCCCACTATTATAATATTTTCCCCACGGATAAAACGTTACGAGGAAATCTCTATTGGTAGCGTCTGGTAGCGCTTAGCTAACGGCAAATTTGACCTAGACAAGACGGACCCAAGGGCTCGTAATAGCAGCCACATCGTACCGTACTTAACAGGCGTACAGAATGTTTGAGTGAATAGCCCCTCGATGCGCTGGCTCTAACTGTTTTAAAATTATTACTTCGATTTTTTAACTGTTATAATTATAATAGTGTGATAATAACGGAAAACGTGAGTGAGTACCCCCTCGATGCGCATCCTTTAACAGTGGTAATACGAAATACCCGTAAATACCCATTAAAAGAAATACTGAAGATCAGACTGAATAGCCCCTCGATGCCCTAGTAAAAAATTATAACCCTTAACCCTTCAATAAATTTACTTACGTTATAATTGCAATATCTGGGGCCTCATCGTATATATACGATGAGGCTAAAAAACCAATCTATACGAGGGGTCGGACGTTTGAAATCAATTTAAAATCTCGATCGAAAATCTCGAAATCCCGAAATCTTACCCATAAAATCTCGAAATCCCAAAATCCCTACTTTAACATCTGAAAATCCCGCAATGTTCACTTAAAATCCCGAAATCTCACATTAAAATCAAGATATCCCGAAATCTCGTCCTAAAATATCAAAATCCCCACGATTTCAAATCTCGAAATATCCCTTTAACACCGGAAGTTAATAGTAAATCTTAGTGATATTCCCTGCAAATTCCCAAAATTTCATCAAAAATCTGAAAATCTTGTTCCAAATCCCGAAATCTCCACCGAAATCTGAAAATCTCCTTGAAAATCCTGAAATCTTAAAAACTTGGACTAGATTTCAAGATTTCTAAAATCTCAGTCAGAATCTCAAAATCTGGGACAAAATCTCAAAATCTTTGTCAAAATCTTGAAATCTCAAAATCCCGTACACTAAAATGCCGAACATCCGACCCAACGAATCTATACATGCAGGATGTCAATCTGTTTTGCTTCCAAGGGTTTTTACCTACTTCCGGGTGCGATAGAAGGTTGACATTCAGCGAGGTGTTTAATAAATCGTATTATTTGTCAGGCCTGTGCGAGTACTCGATCGAGTCTCGAGTCGAGTACTTGACTCGCGACTTGAAAATCAAAATTTTAGGACTTGAGAATAATTTCGAGTCCTCAAAAATCCTCACTACTGGAGGAGAACTCGAACCGAGGTTTAACACCATATCAAGTCCAAAAATATTTACCATGGATAAACAATTTATTCTTCTTTCGTCTCTTGTCAGCACACACTAGTCTACATTACTTAGAGGCCTAGCTTTCCCGTGCTGACAACCGAAGCTGCAACAAAGTATATATCAAATAAGCTGCCTTCTGAGATAGGGAGTTGCCTACCCTCTCGCGTGAAAACAAATTTCTTCGCATTCATCCATTATCCATGTATTTCTCCTGAACTCGGTGACTCGGAATTTCTAGTAGAGCGCGGGATCTATTGGGGTTTTACCGATTTAGATTTTAGAGAAGACAGGGGATTGGACAAAAATTTGACATCAGCTAGAACATGTTTATTGACGTTTGTTACTTTTTATATCTAAGCTGTGATATTTGAACAAATGAAGAGTAAAAAATAAAAGATATGAGTATATTTAGCCTTGATTTTGACATGAAATAATTTATTAGGACTCGACTGGGACTTGATATAATTTATCAGGACTCGACACTGGGCTTGAAACGTAGTTTTGAAGCTGACTTTAGGACTCGAGGACTCGATACCAGTTAAAAGTCTGGACTCGAGATTCTATATTAGCTTTTTTAGGACTCGAGACTCGACTCGAAGCCCAAAAAACTGGACTCGCACAGGCCTAGTATTTGTTCTTCGTCTGAAGAATTTCTAAAGTTGTAAGCCATTTTCCGGGAATGTGGCGGTATTTAACGAGTATTTAATAATGCTCCCTAACTTGATGTTGCGCTTCTATCGTGATTATGTGCTTAAGACATTTATGGCAGGCTGGTTTTAGACAAATGGGGTGCCGCAAGCTAGCTCCCTGCCCTCTTCTAGATGTGTAAAATTATTATTTAACGGGTGAGTAGAAAATACTCTGCCAAACACCCTTATTCCTTCTAGCCAAGCTTCTAGGTAGGAAACGCAGGCCATAAGTGAATAGTTTTTAATCATGTTTGTATATACGAATGACGCCAAAAGTACAAATAGAAATAAGGATCTTTGTGCAGTTGACAAGGACATCCGTTTCTACTTTCCGGCGAATAGGCAACAACTTTGTAAGCCGAAAATATCAATGTTTATAAGATATTTTTTTAATTCCCGCCGTAGAAGCTTTCTGAACCAAGAAGTCAACGGTTTCAACAGGAAGTTCTCAAAGTATTTCATGGTTGAAGCTCTGAATCGCACGAAACATCTATCCAAGAGCTCTAAGCATTGCATATTGGTAAGTATAGTAAACAAACTATCAACAATTTCTAGACATTGTTCGGTAGCTACTTTTAATGGGGTTAATGTAAACTGGGCTTTCTCTAAAGACGAACGTCTCGTGGCAGTCTATAACATAGATAATCCTATAATCTCTTCCGGTTCTCATTTGCAAGGGAATACGGGAAATAACATTTGGTTGGCTCTAGTAATTATAAACGTATACTTAGCTTTAGACTTTCTCGTTGTCCGGTAGATTTAGACTTTAGGAAACAATTCACATGTCTTGTCAAAAGTAAATCAAGAAGGAAAGCAAAACTCCTTCAAAACCGCCAAAAACCCCGGAGTGTCAATGGGAATCAAAATTATTTGTATGACAACAGCGCAAAGTTTGTCTGTAAATGTTAATTACTCCAGTTAAAGGAAGAATGAAACGGCCAGCCAATAATTTTCTAATCGATTTAAATTGGTAAAATAATATCAAAATCATTAAAAATGTCTTCTGTTGATTTCATCTAGTTTTTGTTGTATCGAAAGCTGAAGTACTAAGCCTAACTTTCACATTTAATGGACGAAACGACCAAATAGCGACAACGATAGTTAAAGCACCACGTGTTATTGGGGTCCATAATTAATTGGTTTGTAAATCAAATATGGGAGTTTATTTTAAGAATACAAATTTAAAACCACCTTGGACTTTCATTTAGTCAAATTAGAATGAAAATTCAAAGAAATTTCTCACATTCCCTTGAAAATAGTGTAACACAGTTCCTCTAAAATACCATTGAAAACAATAACATAAAATGAATATTTTTCTACTAAACAACAATAAACACACACGTCAATTTGATAAGGCATATTCTACAACTTTTGTTGCAAAATCGGAATGGTATAATGAGGACAAAGGCAGATATCTCGATTTCCAGTGATTAACAATTATACTGGGAAATTATTTATTTATTAGTATCTTTGAAAAAAGCCACACACGTCGTTCGTTTCCTCCTTGGTCTATGATAGAAATGCTTTATATTCTGAAATCGAATTATCATGATTCGTCGTAATTGTATTTTCACGTCATGATGGCATTTCGGACTCGGAGCTTTCTCGCTCCGTCATGCTTCGCTGTCACTAAGAGGTTACGTCGTAGTCTTAAGTTCATATTCCGACGATTCCATTTCATAGATATATGAAATAAATTTATTCATGGATTTTCTGGAAAGTGTTAGAACGCATTTATGTTAAAATACCAGTTTTAACTGGATGCGATTTGTAGGGGTTTACGTAAAAAACTTAAGAGTGTAGAGTCTTTATAGAACAATTAGAGTCAATCGGTAAAAAATTACGTGAGAATGCATCATGTTTGAACTATAGCGAAACCATAATTCGAGAATTGACTAAAAGCGGTTTAGAAGTCCATATTCCAATTTTGTCTGAACTAAATCTATGACAGTGCCCCACCAGGCGTTGCTTTACAAGAATCTATGACGTTTCATCTACGTCACTTTATGACAAGCTCTCAGTAACCAGTGACAAACTTAAGAAACATAACTTATGAACTTATGGCGAAACCCGATGGTGGCGCTATTTAAAACCGTCGATTAATGTTCGAGTGGTTCATTATTTTCATAGAACAAGGTTCGGAACTGAGTTCTAGACATTTATAGTGCAACCTATAGCCAGTAAGCGGAAACATGATGCGTTCCACATTTTCTTTCCAAAAAAAAAATTTGTTTCACGTTTTTTTGTCCTATTGATGGCTGACGCTATTCGGTCTGTAGTTACTGTATGAAATAAGCCATTTGAAGAATGTGCCAACTAAGTAATTAGAAACTTATAATAATAATAATTTATTTGCCAGTGTGGGGTAGTTACAATTCAATGGTCAAGGCAATTTAGGCAAAGTCGAAAACGACTTGTTTACTCATGTAGTTAATTATTATTAAATTTATAAAATAGATAATTCAATAAGTAACATAAATATCAGATGTACTCAAAGTTTTGGGTCTAAAACACTTCACCAAAACGTTAGTGACGTTTTTATCAAAAAGGCCTTTTCAACATTAGTAATAGTTGATATTCGGAAAAAAACTGTTTACTCACGCAAAATTTAGTTTAGACCTTTAATATGCTTCGAGCATTTTGATACTAGAAGCAATTTGTTAAGAAATATCGATTATAGAAGCTTTTAAAACAAGGAAAACAAATAACAAAGTTGAGTGAAGAAACATTGGCTTCTTGAGAAGACGTACTTGATCAACAATGCGGGAAATACCTGAAACTTTTCTAAGCCTTAGTCACCGTCCTGTTTCAGATTGTCCAGTAACTCCACCCGCAGAAACCAGATTTTTTCCTTGCCAAAGTCTCAAGGTTTTCGTTTAAGTGTTTAAACGCTGCGCGACCTCTTTCTTGACTTGCTTTATAACAGCGTTTTTATAAGAGAGTTGGGGAATTTAGTCGTAAAAGTTTTTTTTTCATGTTTATAGTTGTTAGAGTATTTTCTAGGGTTTTATTTTCAAAATAGATTTGTCCAAAACACTCGAGGTACATCAATGTAATACGCGTACTAATTTAACAATGTTTAAAAATAGTATCGGTTTATTTCGCGATGTTTTGCAATTGTTAAATCAGGGTATTAACTCTCCGTAAAACGAGAGTTCCACGATTTAATTCTCCGGAATAGGCGCGAATCGAAGATAAACAACGAACCACTTTTAAACCGTGATGGATTCAGTCTTCTCGCTAATAAAGTATAATAGAAATCCAAGTACCACTTAATCTAGCAATGATCGAACTTTTTTTAATTAAAGAATTACCGGTGATTCGCGATGGAAACGCGCTGCAAATTCACGGTGACTCGGCCGTGTCTACCACGAAGTCAAATATATTGTTTTATACTAAGAACGAAAACAGAAGAGGGGATGCAAATAAGCATGAATTTAAATGCCAATCATTGACGTCACGGTTATTAATCGGCTGTGTTGCGTTCCGACGGGATGATTTCATGTAAGTTTTAACAGAAGGTGATACTAGAAGAAGGGTGTTACTCTTTAACGGACAATTAGTATTCCGTGAACTGAGTAATTTGTAAGCAACGGCTAGATAAGTGTTTCAATGTTGCGGCACATTTTTGTTTGATAAACTATGACACAGTATTCAAATCTGATAACACATTAATGTGTAGCAACACAGCGTTTGAGAAACACTGGGTAAGTCACGTTATTGTCTATTAGATACATAGAGGGTGTACAGTAAAGGAGTTGACACTTTAGCCTTTACCAATTCATAGGGGAATATCTCGCCAAATTTTAACTATTCATTTCCGGTTTTTTCCCCATTGGCTGATTGCCTTCTATACTACAAGACATTTCATTATTGGTTGAAAAATATCGTCTGCCTTACTGTATCTCCTCGATAGAATCAGGGAGTGATATTTAGACAACCTAGAAACCCAGTGGCAAAACGAAAACTGAATACCAGAAATTTCTACTCCTCTATTGTATATCCTCTTTGACAGAATGGACAAAGATTTTGAGTATTACAGTGCTATACTTGAGTTAAAAATTCCCTTGAAAAAATAACGTATGTGAGTTGGTTAAGAAATATCTGGGCCCGTATTTTGTTGAACCATAAAAAGAGTTGGGTTAGCGGTAGATAACGTATACTAATTTCTCTACGAGTTTTGTAGAATTAATACTGTGCACGCCTGTTCACCAAGGAAAGAGATGTAAAGTTTTGACGTTCGACTCAAATTGCACCATTAACTTTGCTGAATTGTTACAATTTTACTATCTCCATTAGTTTGACACTTCTCTCGAGAAGTATTATACACTTCTTACTTTTGTTCGTGTCATCTAAATATCTGGAGCAAAATCGGCTTAATGATGTCGCGATTATAAACGACGTAAATTCTCACGAGGTAGAAATCAAAGTCAGTCGAAGCATTGTTGCGACAATATCAAAATGATGGAGTTAAACCACACCGGTTTGAGGTCACCAAAATGCCGAGAACTTTCGAAAATCCCATGCTTTCTGGAAGGACCGCGGATGAAATTGATGATTTGTCCAGAACCGCGACGGTCCCCGCGTCCAGTCATAGGGTCAGTTTGGCTCAATTAACGACGACTTCTATTATTCCCGATTTTTTCTTCGACTTGGACGATGGTCAAAATCAAGCGACCCACGAGGCTTTGCCGCGCATGGAATACTACAGGAATGCGCAGACTGTTAACGTCCGACTACAGAGGCAAACTCTTGATGAATTACACTATGGAAATGTAAGTTAATTTTGTTTTTATTTCGTTTTTTGGAAGTAAATGTTTGTAATACTTAAAAAGCCCAGTGTTAAAGTTAAAATATCGACCCAAAACGAATTATTATTTAAAGGGAGGGTGAGGTAGAAAATCAAATGATTTTTTATCGATTCTACTACTAATTTTAAGACCAGTCTACATAGTGAAACATTCAGGAAATACTTCAGACAGATTTTAAAATTCAAATTAGGTTCAGATTGTATGGATAACTTGAAGTAAGCCCCTCGGACCAATCGCGTAACGCCCTGCCTTTTTATTAACAAAATTTTCGTGGCATGTTCCGTGTCAAATGAAATTTATCACGAGATTTGATATAATTTCCGCGTGATGTGATAATCGTGGTGCGAGGCATGGCGCGTGCCACGAGAATTTTGTTTACTGGAAGGCAAGGCGTTACGCAATTGGTCGGAGGGGCTTATTTCAAATTATCCTTAAAATCTGAACCTAATTTGAATTTTAAATTCATTCGGAAGTATTTTCTAAATGTTTCACTATGCAGACGTGTCCTATAATTAGTAGAAGAATCGATAAAAAAATCACTTGATTTTCTACTTCATCCTCACTTTAAGTAGTTCTAAATATCCAGTTAATTGTTTAGTTCAATTATCTAAGCCTAACTGCATTTGCAGGGCGCAGTATTTTACCTCGATTTTTTAAAAGGGTCTGTTATAATCGTTTCACATTGCACGACTAGTTCTAAGAAACATTACAAAGCCCCAAAAGATCGGAGGTTTAAATAGTTGTGGAACTTTTAAAGTCGGCATCTTAATGTGCAAAAGCGAGTAAATATCTGAAATTTGGATTCGCGATACCTTCATCTTGATAAAAGAGTGTAAAGCAAGATTCGTTTTCTAGTGTTCAAAAAGTGCTCACTAAATTTTATTTCAGAAAATAAACGTAATTTACATTGAAAATATTCTGTGGGTGATCACTTGAATTTGTTCGTTACATTCATAACAAATTTTATAGTGCTGATCGACTTTCGTCAAATCTTTATTCAGTGTTTATAATAAAACCAAACTAAAGAAGAACAACACTCGTTTTTAAACCAGAAGTGATATCTAGTTTATTAAGGAGAAGGTATTAATTCGCCACATTTCCAGCTTTATCTCCATTCCAAACGTAGGTCCGAAGTTAATGACCGCCTCTAAATTACAACCAGCATATCATTGGTTCTAAAAAACTCTCTTCAGCGCAACGCGAATGACAAAAATTAATTATTTTCCGACTGAGGAGAGGAAAACTAGCCCGGCCTCATTTTACTTCCCCCCTTGTATTTTGAAAGAGGGACTGGGACTATAGCGCGTGATAGAGTTGGGCACCCGCTCACCACAAATATGCCAGTACCCGCCCGCATTATTTAGCCCATGATGAAATTACCCACCCAAACCCGCAAGACTAAAAACCCTACCCGTACCCGCCCGGGTACACCCGCTGAAAGGATTACCCACCCATGGGTTATCCATAGGTAACCATGGGTAAACACAAAAGTATATACATCGTTCTAGTAGGGCACTTGAAAGGTGAAAATTATACTCTTAGACTATTCAGTACCTGTACTTATTTATTTTGATCAATGTAGTAATTATGGTAATTGTTATGTACAAAAGTCATATCGGACATTGTCGCGCTATGAAGCTCGGTTCTTCTAGGGCTTAAAATTGTTCCTGTGCTGGAAAAGGTTCTTTCTTCTGTGGCCTCCGAGGCCGGAATAGCTAAAACCCAAGACGCAACTTTGCGTAGTGTCGGAAATTGTAACGATTTCTTCCAGAATTCCAGGAGATCAAATTCCGCCACATCTGTTTAATAGGGACAAAGTAATATCATTGTTTCGTTATATGACACATTGAACTTAGGGTGGAAAACCTGAACGTGGTAGCGAATGTCCAATATAAATGGTAAGCTCGTCTTCGTCTTCGTCTTCGTCTTCGTGATCTTCGAATTTCTCAAGGAAAGTTCGGGGCATTTTTGATGGTGGACCTTCATCCTGCTTTGCCATGGAGGTGAGGCGCTCCGTGATGTCACTAGTAGGCGTTACTATATCCATCCAGTTTCTTAGTAACTTTTTAGCTGCTTCGCGTATTTCTTCACTAGTAAACTGCAACTTTTTATATCTAAACTCGAAACTGTGGAATCAGTACTAATTCAAAACCATAAAACCCACAATTTAACTGAAGACTTGGCGAAGAACGCATAACATAACGGACAACGCTTAAATGTAATTGTGGGTCACTTAAAGGGATCGACAATTGTATATCCGTGGGCGGGGCCTATTGAAGCTTACCTTCCATCACATAGAGCTCTACTAACCATGCACGAGTTTTCGTAGGGTGCACTGCTAACCCTACGAAAACTCGCACACAAGCTTCAATAGGTCACCCCGGGTATTCAATTGTCGATTCCTTTAATTAAACGAATTCAGAATTTTACTTTGGGTGTAACATGCAAGCAGCGTAGTATATGGGATCCGATTGGCAGTACTTGTCGAACCATCCTTGGACCGATGTTTTGAAGTTGGCAAACATTCTTGAATCGTCGGCCTTAGGAGATAATTCATCTCGTAGGACTTCGTAACAAATAACCACAATGTTAATTGTTGGGCATTTATCGGCGCTGAGCTTCTCTGAACACGTTCGAAAGTGGCGTAACATTGTTACTAGTTCAGTAACCAGGTCATCGTCGATGCCCGTAATTCTATGCAACTGATGCATTTTTAGAAGTATTTCTTTGACCGGTAGGGACAGTTTCTGGTATGACTCGAGCATAATCAATTTGCTGTTCCAACGCGTGGTGACGTCTTGTTTCAAAGTATAAGGGAGCTTAGAATTTAACCCGGCCTTTTTAAAGTAAGTAACTAACGCTTTCACACCATCAATCGAGCTCTTAATAGCTGGGAAATGTTCGGTAAGGGCTTTGTCTTTAAACGAGTGCTCAAGCACCAAATTCAGAACGTGACATTGACATGGTAAGCGACGTGGGAAAACTCCAACCATATTTGACCCACCATCGGTAACCGCAGTAGAATGATCCATAATTGTACTCGCGTCGTCAGAGGGAAAATAACTTTGCAAAATCCTTGTACATTCACCTCGATTATTTATAGTGGATTTCTTTTCATCTGGGAACTCTTCTACGGCTAGAAGGCTGTTCTTTAAGGTAAATGTATGATCAATGAAGTGTATACTCAGGGATAAAAAGTGCCGTTGTTTGTATTGATCGGTCCACATATCCGTTGTAAATGAGAATCGTGGGTAGGACAGTGACCCCTGCAAGGATGTCATGATGTTACCTTTCAAATGGGATACTACAGAGTTGAGATGTTTGTCTTTTAGCGTTTTACGATGTTGCAAGATGTTTTTTACGTCAACGTGTCCATGGCGAGCTCCAAAGTCTGAGAAGGCTTGCACGATACGTAAGAAGCCTTTCGATTCTACACTATAAAGTGGTCGTAGATCTTGTGCTAATCCAATTACGACAGTTTGGTTTATGTCATCTTTCGCAAGGTCTGAGATAGGTTTTCGCGGCACATCTGAGACAATAACGCTAGATGAAGTCGAGACGCGTCGGACAATTTGGTGCTGCCTTTCGCATGACTGAACGTGGTTCAACAAGGAGTGGGTTCCATTCTTTGCGTCCCACGACAGTATTGAACTACATTTTACACATCGAACGAACCCCGCCGCTTTACCGTCCACGAAAACGACATCGAAGGAGGTCCAAACCACCGATTTTCCCCTTTCGTTTACATTAAATGAGACACGACTAGTTTCAGAATTGTTTTCGATCAATAGCTTAAGGTCATTTTTAGTCAACTTAGTCAAATCCGGTGCTCGCGACATGCCTACAGACACCACAACTACCGCGGTCGCTCAAGCTGACAACGTATACGTTAATGAAATTTAAGTAATGCAAAATGATACATTCGCTTAAAACATGCACATTACACGAGCTCAAATAATTGGTGGCTATCTCGGCTACTGACAAGATACCATACTAATGTTTAGATGGGGTAGTTAAAAGAGTTAAAACACATCCCATTGATAAGAACTTTTTTGTTTTGAGTAAAGAATTTGTAGACTGAGGAGCCCCAATAGGCAAAAAATGACGTCAAAGTCCTATTGAAATGTGACACGCTTCATTTTGGGTAGCCGTAGCACCCACCCTCTAACGTGGTACCCGCAACATATGTTCAGCTAAAAAGACCCGAAATACCCACCCGCTAATTTTTTCTACCCACCCATATCCACCCGCGGGTGGGTTGGGTTTTTTACGGATAACCCAAAGATTTGACTGCGGGCTCCCACCTCTAGCGCGTGACTACTTAGGCATCTTATACCTTCTCCCTAATAAACTAGATATCACTTCTTGGTTATACTGAAAACACTTTAATTGAGTGCAATAGATGATTTTTTTTCAAATATATACGTGTTAGATACATTAAAAATATTTGTACAGGGTCCTATGGGTTCTGACTGAATTTGTTAGTAACATTGAAAACATTTTTTTGTTAGGGGCAGTTAGAGTACATTAAACTTCATTATTTTTCCATGAGTCAATTGAATTTGATTCAATAAGATACATTTAGTTGTATTGATAACATATTGAGTGCAATTCACGTATTCCCGAAAAAGCACATTCATTGCAAACTATTTTTTATTTAAAGATAATTACTTAACATGATTAGCTTAGCAATTTAACTCATTTCAGCTATAAAGCTAAAATTAAACATTACAAAAGCTGCAACGAGTCGGGGACGATTCTAATTGTGCGTTTTTAAAAAACAAAATTGTAAAAATTGGCAACTAAAATAGAAAGCTTAGCTTAATATTCCTTCAACGTTTTGTTTATCTAAAATAGTTAAAAACCTTGAAAATTTTATATGTTTAATGTTGAATACATCGAAAACATATTTTTATCACGTAAAAACATAAGTGTATTGAAAACAAATATATATTTTGTTCAATGTGTGAACATTTACAATTATTACCAAAATATTTGTTTGTTTCCGAGAAAACATTTTTCATTTGCAATTATATATGCTCATTAATATTTAATCAAGAAAATACTTGTTAGTTACGTTTAATGTATTTCCCATTGTCTCCAATAGGAGCTATTGAAATTTGAATCCTGAAAATTAATGTTAGTTATATTGCAAGTATTTTTTGTTTGTTTGAGCAGAGAGAATTAATAATAGGGAGTGGAGGAGTGGAAGCTTTTGCCCTTGACAGTGCTAAATACAATGTAGCTCAAACAAGTAGTCTGCGTCGCTAAAACTGGTCAGGTAAATTTCCGCTCATATGACACTCCATTAATTTTAAAGTTTGTCCTCAACAGCGATTTCAAGTGCGACTGGCGCCATCTGGAGCTATTTTAAGTCAGACGTTACCCTTGCGCTAAAAAGGTGGTGTCCATCTCCCCTAGAGACCCTCCCGAAACATACTAGACCCACTACATGGATTTTACCGGAAATAGACCTGGCCAGTTATGTTGATCACGTGATTTTTGAGCTACATAATATTCCTCAGTTTCAACTCCCTGTTGGAACTCCTCCAATAATGAAAAAAAAATAATCTACTAATATGTTGCCTATGTTTTAACCTTCTCACATGTTTTTTAAATTATGTATATATACCTTATCTTAACAACGTAAAAGACGCATTCGGTCTGGTGGTCTAATAATAATAAAGTTGTTTTATTGTTATCTCTTGCGTTCTCTCTCGCGTTCTCTCTCCATGAGCCGTTACGACAGTGGTGTCAGAAGTGGGGTTTCGCTTTACGGTCTTTCGGGTATAGTCGCGTTACGGTCTTTCGGGTAAAGTCGCGATACTGATTCCGAGAACATGCCGAAGCAGGTCCAGGAAAGCGGATCCTCCGAGGCCTCCTCCTCGTCCGCTCTGGGAGACGTGTTGAACGCGTTTATGCAGCAGCAAATAGCGTCCCAGAAACAGAACCAAAGGATCATCGACCTTCTACTCCAGACAACAGGAACCGCCGGTCCCGCCGGTCCGTCAACTTCGACTCCAGCACCCACATCCACGATAGCTTGCCTTGACATTCCAATCTTCGAGCCTGATGAACACGATGGCGACAAATTGGAACAATGGCTGAAGAGATTTGACTATCTCGTGGATATTAGTGTCCCCAATCTGACCGACGTTGCCAAAGTCAAGTATCTGGTCTCGAAACTGTCTAACGAAGCCTTCAGCGAGTATTATCGGTCCTGTATGCCCAAAGAGCCAACCGACTACCCGTATGCAACGACAGTAGAGAACCTCAAGAAACTTTTCGGGAAGAAACAGACACTCTTCATAGAAAGATTCAACCTAATGCGGATCCAGCGTCACTTGGATGAAGATTATGGCCCGTATTTTAATCGCGTTAAACTACTTCTAAAGCGTTTCAATTTCTCCGATTTGAAAGAAGATCAATTCGGAATTCTGGTTTCCCTCTGTGGGCTCTCCCGACCAGAAGACGAATCCATACGAACCAGAATCCTGCAACGACTAAATACCGAGGCCAACATTGAACTCAAGAATGTAATTGACGAAGTCCTGACCATCGTCGCTACGAAGACTGAACAGACGGTTTTCCAAGCAAAGGCCACGCCGATCAACAGCTTCCGTCGTCGGAAGACTTCTGTACGGCATCCTTCCAGATCTCCCGAGAAGCGGAGAGCCAAGTCATCTCAAAGATCTTCGAAACCGCCGCCATACGCCTGTTTTTGATGCGGAGAGATGCACTGGGTCAGGGAATGCACGCACGCTAAGACTGAATGCCATAAATGCTCTCGAACAGGTCACGTCGCTAGTCAATGCGAAAATCAGAAACGAGTATCCGGACACCGGAAACCAGACAAAAACCAGATAAATACAGTCAGCCTGAATTCCATGCGACCTTCGAAACTCATAACTGGGGAATTCTTGGTTAACGACGTTCCCGTAGTTTTCTACTTGGACAGTGGAGCGGAAGGCAACATTATCAATGAGGCGACTTACGAACGAATTGGTAAGCCGAAGTTAACCCCCTGCAGCGAGCAAGGAGTGCTATTCGATGGATCAAGCACTACATTCCTTGGGAAAGCAACGGCAAAATTTAAACTGGGACCAGCAGAAATTCAACACAGCTTCTACTTGGCAAAAGACGGATCCCTAAACCTTCTGGGAGTGGAAACCCTGGATTTCTTCGGTCTTCTGGATAGCTTACGACAATGCTCTCGACTCTGTACTCAAGCCATTAACCTCTGTACTGCCTCACCTGTCGCCGAATGCCTTGCGACGCTGAAGAACGAGTTTCCGGATGTCTTCGAGGACGGTTTGGGGCTGTGTACTAAAGCGAAAGCTCGCCTTACTCTCAAACCCGGAAGTACTCCAGTATACCGTAGAGCTAGGCCAGTTCCGTTCGCTGCTCGCAAAACTATCGAAATGGAGATCAAACGACTGGAAGAGTCAAATGTCCTGAAAGCCGTTGAGCACACTGATTGGGCAGCACCGATCGTAAGCGTAAGAAAACCTAACGGCACTACCCGTCTGTGCGCAGATTTTTCCACCGGCCTGAATGAGACCATAGAACTCAACCAACACCCATTACCGTTGCCGGAAGACATATTTGCGACACTCAACGGGGGAAAACTTTTCTCCCAATTGGATCTATCTGAAGCATACTTACAAGTAGAACTGGACGACGAGTCTAAACCACTTTGTACCATTTCCACTCATCTCGGGAACTTCCAATATCAGAGACTTCCGTTTGGGGTGAAATCCGCTCCGGGAACTTTCCAAACAATAATGGACCAGATGCTTGCTGGACTTGAATTCGCAACCGCTTACCTCGATGACATAATCATTGTCAGCCGTAACTTCGAAGATCACCAGCGACACCTCAAAGAAGTACTCTCCCGCATTAAAGATTATGGATTCCGCCTTCGCCTCGAGAAATGTAAGCTATTCATGACACAAATAAAATATCTGGGATTCATTATTGATAGCGCTGGTCGACGGCCCGACCCTGAGAAAATCAAGGCTATTGTCCACATGCCAGCACCAGTTGACCTGCCAACGTTACGTTCATTTTTGGGAATGGTAAACTATTACCAGGTCTTCGTTAATAATATGCGTTTCATGAGACAACCACTGGACGAACTATTGGAATCCAAACGGACTTGGTCTTGGACACCTAAATGTCAGCACGCTTTCGAGGAACTGAAGATGACGCTTCAATCAGATCTCCTTTTAACGCATTATGATCCTACACTGGACATCATTGTCGCTGCTGATGCCTCCGATTATGGACTTGGGGCGGTCTTCCAACATCGCATGCCAGATGGGTCAATTCATGTATCACGGGCATTGACCCCTGCGGAAAAGAACTATAGCCAAATTGAGAAGGAAGGTCTCGCGCTTACCTTCGCGGTCAAGAAGTTCCACAAAATGCTCTATGGGCGCCGCTTTACTCTGCTCACGGACCATAAACCGCTGTTAGCAATCTTTGGAAGCAAGAAAGGCGTACCGGTACATACTGCTAACCGTCTTCAACGCTGGGCACTCATTCTTATCGCCCATGACTTCAAGATAGAATATCGCAAGACTACCTCTTTCGGGCAGGCAGACGCCCTGTCCAGGCTTATATCGTCACATTCCTCTCCGGACGACGACATCGTACTCGCAAGTCTCCAAGTCACAGACGATGTGGAGGCCATAGTCCGACAGCTTCCAGTCACTTTCCATGACATCCAATCCTCTGCCCAGGCGGATCCAGTCTTACAGAAGGTCGTCGGGTATATTCGGAATGGTTGGCCGACATTAAAGAATCTCCGAGCGACACCAGAGGCAACCGCCCTCGAACAATTCCACAGAAGGAAGGACCTGCTTACTATCGAGCAGGGTTGCGTGCTTCTACAGAATAGAGTGGTAATACCTTACCCATTACGAGCAACCGTCCTGAAACTACTTCACCGAGGACATCCTGGAACCAGTAGGATGAAATCTTTGGCTCGCGCTCACGCCTACTGGCCTTTTCTGGACGCTCAAATTGAAGACTTCGTGAAGAAATGTTCCAAATGTCGCTCTGCAGCAAAGTTGCCTGTCAAGACTCTGTTGCATTCCTGGCCGAAAGCCGTGAAGCCCTGGCAGAGGATACACATCGACTACGCCGGTCCCCATAACGGCCACCAGTATCTTATAGTCGTCGATGCCTATAGCAAGTATCCCGAGATTTTCGACATGAAAACCACCACGTCATCCGCCACCATATCCGTCCTGAATAACCTTTTCGCACGCTATGGTTATCCGGAAGTACTGGTGAGCGATAACGGAACCCAGTTTACTTCACACGACTTCGCCTCGTTCTGTTCCCGCAAAGGAATCCAGCATATCTTCTCCCCGCCCTACCATCCGCAATCTAATGGGCAGGCGGAAAGTTTCGTGGACACCTTCAAGAGGGCACTAGAGAAACTCAAGGGCGAAGGAGATGTCCCTTATATGCTAGACGTCTTCCTGCTGTCTTATCGCTCAACCCCTAACTACAGTATAGACCAGAAAAGCCCTGCAGAACTGTTCTTGGGCCGAACACTCCGTACAGAGCTAGACCTCCTACATCCGCCGGTCTCTCCGTCATCAGAACGCAATCCAACCATGGAACGACAATTCAACCGTCATCATGGAGCTCGACGACGCACCTTCAAAGTCGGAGACCTAGTCTATGCTCGGCAACACCAGTCAAAGACGTGGTATCCAGGGAGAATTCAAACGGTCAAAGGCGTAGTTTATGATGTTCTTATGGATGATGCCACTAATAAGAAGTTCCATGCCAATCAACTTTACCACCGTCTGAACAACGATCCAAAGGGCAATCCCTACTCGGTATTCATGGACACCTTCGATCTACCCATCCCAGACCGAAGAGTAGATCCCGACCGAGTTCCTGCTGGGACCACAGTGCCCGCTCCCGAACGCCATGTACGGTTCAACATACCAGATGCAGACGCCAAGGATGAGGAAGTACGGCGGTCAGGAAGAGTAAAGAAGATACCCGAGCGAATTATCATGGTTCCCCGCCAGAAGTCCTACAATTTTACTTAAAAGGGGAGGTGTTGGAACTCCTCCAATAATGAAAAAAAATAATCTACTAATATGTTGCCTATGTTTTAACCTTCTCACATGTTTTTTAAATTATGTATATATACCTTATCTTAACAACGTAAAAGACGCATTCGGTCTGGTGGTCTAATAATAATAAAGTTGTTTTATTGTTATCTCTTGCGTTCTCTCTCGCGTTCTCTCTCCATGAGCCGTTACAACACTCCCAATTATAAATTCTCTCTGATTTGTGTTTGTTACATTTAAAGTTCCTTTTTATTCGTCACTATTATGGTTATGTTTTGAACGTTACCATTTTGCTGGGATATACACTAATCGTTTACTTCATTCAGTATGTGGTCGGGTTTTTAGAAAATTAACGTCTTCAAAATTCCGTGTTATTTACATTGGAAATATTTGTCTGCGAGTGCTGTGTGATTGAAATGGGATCATTGTCAGTAGCTCGATTGCGGCCACGACAGAAGCGACTGTAAGCATTACTGCCCAGAGTGCAAAGGCCATTCGAATTTCCTTCCAGGTGATGGCGTGAACTTCATTGTCAGATTCCACTTCATTTCCAGCGAATTTTCTTTCAATAACGCGACGCCAAGGAGTTTCTTGACGGGTTTCCACGAAAGAGAGCAGCCTAATCGAGATAATATTGTCAAAAGTCTGCTTAAATATATAGTTCCCCAAAACTAGCCTTTTATTGATGAGCTTGAGGGCTTCTGGTGGTAGAGTGGGAAGTGTGATATAAACTTGCGGTTCGCACAAGTACTCAGCTGAGCCAAGGTAAAACGTTTCTTCGTTCATGTACATCGCAATGTTTTTCATATCCTCAAACTTCACATACGGTGGCCAAACGTTTGACTTGCGTCCTCTTTTATTGTTTTTCTTAACAAAGTCGCAAAGAGTCTTTATTTCAGGGTCTTTCTGAAGAAAAAAATAATAATAATAATAAGAAAACCACATTCTACTCAGCGAAGAGTTATTCCCTGGAGAATGTAGCTAGCGCAACTTTTCCCTGTCGATTCTTAGTGTACTATAAAATTGATCTATTACTGTAATCAGGAATTTATACCACTACTAGTAATCCAAAATGAGGCCGTTTTCTCAGGATATGATATTGGTAAAAGGGGGTCGGGCTTAATGGACGCGTCGAAAACGTCAGTTATGACGTCATGAGAAGCGTATATGCGGTAAAGGTTTTTACTGTACTGCCGAAAGTCGCGTGTGTTGTCTTCGGTAGTTAATAAAATTACAGAAACCGTTCCAACTAGACTAGAATAATGTCGCTCAAAAAATGAAATATTTAAGCTAATTGCATGGAAATGAAATCAAGTTTTGTTAGATACCGTGGCTTTTGAAGCCTATAAATTACTTGGAAACGGAAGTTTCAATTAAAAAAATCATCGTTCAGATCGCTTTAGCCTCCATCGAGACAAGGCTTAGCGACTTTGAAATTTATGGCTACTTTCCGGTTAATTTTAGGTCAGTTCATCTTCTGTAAATCCCCAAATTCCTACTTTAATATTTGGCTATTTACTGCTTCGTCATATTCGAAGAAAATGGTACATCAGGGTGTGAGGATGCTCCTTATGATCAAAAATATAATAAAATAAAAGATACCAATTCACAAATTCCGAAGCTGTTGAAGTGTTGAACATCCGGACCCTCAAAAACGTTTGGAACTCTCATGATGAGAATCACAGTTATCAAGAGAAAGAGTCCCACGCTAATTCGAATTGCCTGCGACGATGAAATGTCAAATCCTAGTGGAACAAAATAAAGTCGGTTCATGTTAAATAGGGTTTTTAGACCGAACTATTTTCAAACCAAGATTAGTGTTGCATTGCGGGAACTGGAGAATAGAGTTAAACTGTGGAAGTGTGAAAAATGTGCTGAACTGGCCGTGCAACAAAATACTTTCGTTTTTCCATCTTTCGGAAATTTCTTCGTTTTTTACAAAGCACTAAACTTAGTCCAGATCATATTATCAGATAGTGGAAAAGAACACCGTTCGGGAGAACTCACGGTTTTGCTTGTCCTATATAATCAGTGAGCACGTATAAGAGGGAGAGTCAAAGAGGGAAAGTAACTAGAACGGCACAGCCCAATATCTGTCTCACGCGCACCTACCTCGACGCACAGCCCAGGCGCCAGACGTCATGTTGGTTCAGGTTTTGAAAGGGGGTGGGTCTCCTTCTCATTCGTGTTCACTGCTATAATTCACCGTCCATTCTTCATAACCCTATCCCTCGAGCATTTCTACATAATCATCATCTGAATAGATGTTTACCTTTTCCCAATATGGCTCCGAAGTATAGAAAAACTTTCTCGAAAGCAAAAGGTACGATTGAGTTTCGAATTCCATTCATTCGGCGTTGAATTATTTCAACCAGGGTTAAAAGAGCAAACGAGAAAACCAACCCGATCCAAATCTGAGAAATGATAACACAGAAAGAGAATATAATTTCAAATCATAGCGGAAAAGAAAATTTCAACCATGGTAAAGTTTTAGGAGAACTTTTATGTATGACCAAGTTTATTGACATATTTCCTTAACGGTATACAGACTAAATAACCCTTAGAAAACAGACTAAAAGTCATAATCCATCATAATAGAAAAAGTACGAGATCACCCAGGGCTAATATATTTTTATCAAATGTTGTAAATACATTTTGGAGAGAATATGTCCCTAGCCATGGTTAGTATGTCTTAGACATCCATTTGGGGGATGTTGTCCAGGGGATTTTGGACCATTTGAAAGAGGATTGCCTTTTTATGCTCTTAGAGATCACAACCTTGGATTTTATGTCCAGGGGTATTATGTCCTACATTCATATTAAACACTACTTGTAACACTGTCTAGTCTTGTAAATGCCATGAAATTTTATCCGAAATTCACCCAAGGAACACAACATTACGGAGAATTTACGTCCTCTTTCTCTTCAAAATTCCTTCCGCTAAAATTTAAATCCTCCAAGAGTTTCCAAAAATGTTTCTTACTCCTTGAGAAAAGGTGCTTATGTCGTTGAAGGCTCCAGCTGAATTCTTGATATACGTGGTGTTTTTTTCCGAGATAAATCTATAGCAATAATGCATGAATGGTTCTGTTGGTATTCTTTCAACAAATAGACCATTATTGAACCGTGTCTTGCGATAAGGTGTTGGGTGCAATATCAGCATAGGCATCTGAAACTGTTAAAATATTGTTAAACCCAAAAAACAGGTTTGTGTGGGAAATTTGGTTTCAGAATTAACGTTTCTTCCATACTTTAAAACATTGGTTACCTAACGCTGTTTAACGACATGTGTTATCATATTTAAGTGGTGTGTTTCCCTATAAGAGATAAGAAATAGTGCAATTGCGTGAACCCTTAGTGGAAACCCTGCCATTGGGAGGCTAATCTTTTCTCATAACCCTAGCCGATCGCCGCGTACATCTTAAACCCTAATGATGATAATGGGGTAAAAGCCAGGATTGATTTATGTGAACTGCGAACGCGGTCCAGATATTTCAAACAGGTTTTCTCCGATTTGGGTATTGCGATCGCGGTGACAGACTCACAGATTCGTCCAGAGTAATACCTCTCTGCGACGTCATCGTCACTCAGAACGGTAAATAATTTACCATAGATTACTGAAAAACTTATTATCTACACTGTAAAAAACACAGTACGTTTTAGCCACATTGTAGTATACCGTGAGGCGCTTAGTTTGACCCGAGACGTAGTAGTAGTAGTAGTAGTGACCGGGGTTGTCGCTTTCGTTATCGTCAGATTTGAGCTTAAAAGGAACTCTATAGTACCTTAACCCACCAATAGGGATAACTGAGGTCGGTTAGAGATTTTATTTTAATTAAAAATTTTCAGGTTGAACTCGAGAATCGAACCCGGGTCGCTCACAAAGTAGTAAGACACTCTACCACTGAGCTATAGAGACTTGATAGAAAATTCGAGTTTTTATGGTTTATTTTTATCTCTAAAGTGTCGGGGGTGAGGTGGGGTGGGTACTTCTTAATCTGTAGGGACGGATACATTTCAATTTTTATCTGTGGGGTCGGATACTTCAGAATTTGTATGCTTGGGGTTTTTATATTTATTTTCTTCTTATTTAAGTGCTAATTAAATAGATACCGATGTGGCTACTATTAA
Organism: Phalangium opilio; assembly: GCF_054372755.1. Taxonomy (NCBI): domain Eukaryota; kingdom Metazoa; phylum Arthropoda; class Arachnida; order Opiliones; family Phalangiidae; genus Phalangium; species Phalangium opilio. The sequence goes on along the minus strand of NW_028324200.1, from coordinate 12,879 downwards.
GGCCCAGCCCTTTGGCCTTCTTGTTAATAACTACTAAAGCCTTTTTCTATGCATCTCCCGATGTACTTTTAAAGGTACTACAAAATACCTTTATGTAAAGGTAATCTAATCTACCTCTTAAAGTGTTAGTGCCACGTTTTTTGAAAAGTGGCTAATTTTCGTTTTAAAACATCAATTGGGTTATAATAACAGTAGATCCAAGGTAAAAAGTCGTATAGAAATTTATTCATTTTGTAATATGAAAAAGAAAATTGATATTTCACATACCTCATTTAAACGGAATTATAAATATAACCCTGGTGACGTCATAAGAGGTTGACCAGCGCGAGACAGATTTCATTACGAGAGCTAAGCCTAGTTTTTAAACATCGCGCGCCCGTCAAATTCGATCACTTTGAAAGCACCACCTATCAATAAAAAAATAGGACTTGCGGAGTCGCGCGTGCCGCGTGCTCACGCGCGCTCGAATCGTGACGTCACCAGGGGTATATGGAGTATTCAACTGTCAAAATAGTTTGAAAAAATTCTGCGAGTAGGTTCCGAAAGCCGGGGTTTTAATGATATTTGGAAAATTATAATGCATTATACAGGGTGGAAAAGATCAGAGTGCCCAAATTTTTCGGACATTTTATAAAAAAAACTCGAGATCAATGAGGAAATTAATTGTAGTACATTTTCCAGACTCATTGATTTAATCAAAGAATTCTCTGGCATCCCCTAAACAAATCGTTCATGTAGTTTCAAATTATCACCAAAATGAGAATTTGTAAGAAATCAATACAATAATGTTAATGAAAAATTAGTTTTTGTAAGATATCATAAATTTTGCAAGATTAATCCTGCAACAAATAGGAAATTAATGTCCTTTAGCGCAAATGTTCGATGTGTCTACCATCCTGATGTAGACATTCTTCAAGTCTACTGGCCATTGATTCGCGGGCGTGGCGAAGCATTCCTGGGGTGATGTCGGCAATGGCGATTCTTATTCTGGCTTTAAGGTCGTCGGGTGAATCTGGTTCAGTTGCGTATACCTTTCCCTTGACATAGCCCCAGAGGAAGAAATCTAACGGAGTTAGGTCAGGAGACCTTGGAGGCCAGAGCGTTGGTCCACCCCTACCAATCCATCGGTTAGGGATTTCGTTATTCAGCCACTCTCTTACGACTACGGCGAAGTGCGGTGGCGCCATCCTGTTGGAACCACATATCCGTCACTACTGCCAATGGTAAATCATTAATGGCATCAGTAAATTCTTGACGCAAAAACTCCAAGTAACGTTGCCCGGTGATGTTCTCGTCAAAAAAGAATGGCCCAATGATTCTGTCGCCAATGATGCCAACCCACACATTGGTTTTCAAACGCACCTGATAATAATGCTCCCGAAGCCTGTGAGGATTTTGCTGCGACCAATAGTGAAAGCTATGTCTGTTGACTGTTCCATCTTGATGGAATGTAGCTTCGTCAGAGAACATAACCTTGCTAAGGAAACCTGGCATTTCTTCATCGAGGAACCGCATTGGCATACAAAAGTCCTGACGCCTAAGATAGTCATCCCCTGTTAACGCTTGGTGTAGGAGAATTCGATAAGGATGGAATCGGTTCCGATGCAAAATCGACAGAAATGTACGATGACTAATGCCACACTCGTCTCGTAATGCTCTACTGCTGGTGTGAGGGTCGGCTTTGAACCTTGCCACAATGTCCATCTCTCGAGCTTCGTTTCCAACTATCCGGTCAACCCTACGTTGACGTTTTTTGAACCGTAAAGCTGTAGCCTTCTGCTAGTATGTTAGCTTCTAGCTTACCAAAAGTCCTTCGAGCAGGTGGCCTTCGCTTCGGAAAGCGTTTGGTGTACAAAATAACTGTCAGGCGAGAATTTCCTCAGCATTCACCCATAGCGTAAATCATATCCAACTTTTCGCGATTAGTAAATCGCGCCATCATAACCAAGTACCAAACTAATTTAATTCGTAGGTGGGGCACACTTCCGAAGTAAACTACCGTGAGATAACCACGTATTTACGGCCTAGAGGTCACAAACCTAAAAATAACCCTTAATACACATTGTCCCTTGTTAACAGCCGCAATAGTTCTGCCTTTCATGGCAGTAGGTGTTTTTTTGTTGTCGTTAGAAGGACATTAATTTCCTGTTTGTTGCAGGACTAATATTGCAATATTTATGATAAAAAGCAAATTTTTCATTAACATTATTGTATTGATTTATTAAAATTTCGCATTTTTGTGATTATTTGAAACTACATGAACGATTTGTTTAGTGGATGCCAGAGAATTCTTTAACCGATTCCATCCTTTTCGAAATCACCTACACCAAGCGTTAACAGGGGATGACTATCTTAGGCGTCAGGACTTTTGTATTAAAATGCGCTTCCTCGATGAAGAAATGCCAGGTTTCCTTAGCAAGTTTATGTTCTCTAACGAAGCTACATTCCATCGAGATGGAACAGTCAACCGACATAACCTTCACTATTGGTCACAGCAAAATCCTCACTAGCTTCGGGAACATTACCATCAGGTGCGTTTTAAAACCAATGTGTGCGTTGGCATCATTGGTTACAGAATCATTAAGCCATTCTTTTTTGACGAGAACATCACCGGGCAACGTTACTTGGAGTTTTTGCGTCAAGAATTTACTGATGCCATTAATGATTTACCATTGGCAGTAGTGACGGATATGTGGTTCCAACAGGATGGCGCCACCGCACTTCGTCGTACCCGTAAGAGAGTGGCTGAATAACGAGTTCCCTAACCGATGGATTGGTAGGAGTGGACCAACGCTCTGGCCTCCAAGGTCTCCTGACCTAACTCCGTTAGATTTCTTCCTCTGGGGCTATGTCAAGGGAAAGGTATACGCAACTGAACCAGATTCACCCGACGACCTTAAAGCCAGATAAAGAACCGCCATTGCCAACATCACCCCAGGAATGCTTCGCCACGCCCGCGAATCAATGGCCAGTAGACTTGAAGAATGTCTACATCAGGATGGTAGACACATCGAAAATTTGAGCTAAAGGACATTAATTTCGGGTTTGTTGCAGGATTAATCTTGCAAAATTTATGATATCTTACAAAAACTAATTTTTCATTAAAATTATTGTATTGATTTCTTACAAATTCTCATTTTTGTGATAATTTGAAACTACATGAACGATTTGTATAGTGTATGACAGAGAATTCTTTAATTAAATTTCCATGAGTCTGTAAAATGTACTACAATTAATTTCCTCATTGATCTCGAGTATTTTTTATAAAATGTCCTAAAAATTTGGGCACTCTGATCTTTTCCACACTGTATAAATAGATATTCTGAATCAGAAAGATTTGATCTTTCAGATGGGAATAAAACCTTTTACTTTTAAAATTAGCGATTTTTGGTGACTCTAACACTTTAAAGAAGGTGTTTTTGATCATTACAGGGTATTTTGTGGTACCGAAATGGGTATCATTTAAACCCGAACAAAGGTCTCATTTATACTTTCATATTTGAAAAGGTACTCCTTATCACCGGTTAACACTCAAAATGGTTCGAAAGTTTACTTTTAAAGCCATGAAAGGGATTTTGTGCTACCGAATTAGATATCATGTAAAACGCAAACAAGATAGTCCAAGGGCTGGGCTCATAATAGTAGCCAAATCCTACCGTACTTAATAGGTGTACAGAAAATAGCCCCTCGATGTCTACCTTTAACTATGTTAAATTTATTACCAGTAATCGTAACTTCAATAAATTTACTTCTGTTTCAATTGTAATAGTGTGACACAAACACAAAACTTAAGATAGCAACCCCTGGTACCGCGGGTTGCCTATCCCGTTTTTACACCGAAAGAGTCTAATTATAAAGTTCAGCCACACATGACACTTATAACACGTTGCAATTGAGGGTCACATATACAAGGATGTTTAGGGAATGGCGACAGAAGGCGTACGCTCGGATTCAAACCCTTATTTTAATAATGTATACTATGTATTGTAAGTGTATTGCCACAAAATGTTGTAACGTATGCTAATGTACATAACTGTCGAAGAAAATAATTAATATTAATTTCATGTGTTTAAATACTTAAGAAAACCCACAAACTAGAAAACCCGAGATTGAAATTTGTCTCAGTTTGATCTTTGACCTCTCCAGTATTTACTTCGCGGGAAATTTAAATCTAAGGTAGAAAATCGATACCCTATTGAGTCGGAAAACCAATTCAAACCTATTCTTTATGTTTATATTATAATATATTCTAAAAGAGATTACTTTTATGCTCTCATTACTTGTGCTACTGGTGAAGTAAACAGTGTTAGAGAACTCATGTTAGAATCATTACATCATGTGTTTTACATTAATAGCTTTATTAATAATCGGCAGACCGAAGTGAAAAGGATCCTAATGAAGGTATCTGTTAAATCTTTTTCTACTTCTAGGGTAGGTACTCATCGATACCACCAGAAGCGCTGAAACTCTAAAAGGTTTCATTACAGACCTAATTTTTCCACAATATCTTTTTTGAAATCGTTTAATACCTGCAATGTACCTTTAAGATACCCTTTTTTTATAAAACTATTTAACTTGCTTATGTATAATGCACATTCAATGATATTCTTTGAAATAGAAAAAAAATCCAAAGGTCGAGCCAATTATATGTTGCATCTTCAAAAAGTTTGGGAACCGCAATACCATAAGGATCTATAGGTATCATTTTCCCCCAAATATTCATTGTTAATTTCTATGCGGGGTTTGAGTGTTCTCCGACTCGCTAAGGGCCGGAAATAAGAAAAATTTCTTCTGGATTGCGAAAAAATTTTGTCACGTCTTCATAGTCTAGCTATCAAAACTCCGGAAAAAATTTACTGGTCAACCGTGCAGATTTAAAAAAATATTTTTGGGACATTTTAAAATTTTATTGGACAATGTCCAGTGTCCTGCGCTTATTTCCGGCTCTGGTCTCGCTTCACTAGAGGCGTGTGGTTAACACTTTCGCCTTGCAGAAAAGTGGTCACAGATTCTATCTCAGACTCTAGCACCCAGTGAAAACCTGGGAACAAACATTCTTTGTAGAGTTACTAAGTTTTCTCCCCATTTGTTAAAGGAGGAGCTAGAAAGCACCAGGTTTATAGTAGCATAAAACTAAATTTTCGACATGTCCGGTTCGCAATGGGTTTCATCATTTTTTGCACTCCTGGTGCAACAATTATATAAAGCATTTTAAAGCCAGGTTTCTTAACAATTACTATTAGGATCGCTGGCTCTACCAGATCGGTAAAAAAAATTTATTTACTTCATCGCCTTAGTCATCTAGAATTCTACATTTGAGACGCTTGTGGTTTTCGAAAATATAATTATTTGTTCTGGTGAATGCATCGTCCTAGGAAATAAAAACATAAATTATGTAGTGATCAATGCTTAAGATTTTTTCAAACTGTTAGAATTATCGGTATGGAAATGACACTGCACTTTTTATTGGGAGCAAAAGATGAACTAAAATTTATATTATTGACGGCATATTCAAATTTGAAAATGCATTCGCAACATTTGACAGTTAACCACTGGCAGGGTCCCAGCCGAATTTCGAAAATATTTATAGGAATTATAAGAATTTTATCATGAAAATTAGCATTTTATGGGACGGTTTTCCAGAATTATAGGATTATATAGGACACTAAAATATTAATTTTTTTTAAGAACCAGTACTGCAAACAGGGGCCGAGCAATTAAGCAAAATGTTCAAAAACATACCCTCCAAATTTCGAGGCTCATAACTCTGGGTCTACTAGAGATACGGGGATGCATTTTGAGTATGTTATAGTCCTATTTGCCCCCCATCGAACCATACTAAAAACTTAGGGCTACAACAAACGGGGTTTCCAGAATTATAGTATTATATAGGACAGTAAATATTAATTTTTATTTTTTTAAAGAACCACTTCTGCGAAAAAAAATATCTCCCGCCTTTTTTGATCTCGCAAATGACAACCAATAGACTCCCTATTAGCTGTCCACACGCAAAGCTCACCATGGTGGTGCACACCTAATGTTCAGTTATCAGAACCATAATATACCGAGCCATTTTTAATTAGTTAAGATATAATATTAGGGAAACCATCCCCATTTTATGATATTTTTTAGAGCCGAGTCCTGATTTAACCGTTTAGTTGCTTAAAATACGCCCAAATTTCAAAATGTTAGCATTTTATAGGATTTTTGGCGATTTTAGCCAAAATTATAGGATTTTATAGGACAGTTTAAAAAATATAGGATTTTATAGGATTTATAGGACCTTTGGGGCGCTGCTGACTGGCACACACAAAGTGTTCTATAGATAGTTTTCACTCACGGAGAATTCATACCATTTACACCAGGAGGCCGGGCTACCTGGAGGACAAAAACCCGTCTGCTTTTGTCCTCCAGGTAGCCTGGCCTCCTTGTGTAAATGGTATGAATCCTCCATGTGTGAAAAGTATCTATTCGATTACTCGCTGCGTAACGCTCGCGGGCGAGGTACGCATTCATCGTGCATGATAATCATTTACAATTTATAATTTAACTAAAAAATTTCAAAGCTGAAGAACGCAAACCATGGCCGAATAGTTAACAACTATCATGAGAGTTTCGTCTTACTCTTCTCTCACGTGAAATTAAAATGCGTTGCAAAGAAAATTTAGGTATTAATAAAAATATTTTTAATTAAAAAAGAAGTATTATAATTTTGTTGAAGCGAACCGTAGAGGCATCGAGGGGGCCGTCGCTCCTTCAAATCTCGTACACCTAGGTTTTCAAATCATTCAAATCAAATAAATCACTCCCCAAATCTAGCAAATCACTAAAATCGCTATGAAATCAATCAAATCAGTGAAATCGCTAGTAAATCATTCAAATAACTATAAAAATAAGTGAAATCAGCCAAATCACTATACAAAGGAGTCAAATCAAGAAATCATCAAACCAATGAAATCATTAAAATCACTATCAAATCAATGCCAATCACTCGAATCGCTAGCAAATCATTCAAATCACTACCAAATAGTTCAAATTACGCCAAATCATTCAAATACCCGACAAATCATTCAAATCCTCGATAAATCATTCAAATCCCCGACAAATCACTCAAATCCTCGTTAAGTCACCAGTCATTCAAATCCTACAAATCATTCAAATCACTTACAAATACTTCAAATCAAATAAATCGTATCAAAATCATCTTAAGATCGTGAAAATCACTCAAATCATTGAAATCATCAAAATCGATAGTTATTTCAAATATCGCACGCTCTGATGCGTAATGACGGCCCCCTCGAGGGGCATGCAAAGAGAAATATTTTGTTTTAAATCTTCGTAAATTATACTTACAACCAAATATGAGGGCATTCGAATTGTGGTAATATTATAGACGACATCTTCCATATTGCGCTAAGAAAGAAAGAATTAAATTTCTTTAAGATAAGAAAGTTCTATTTTTATTGTTTTATGTCAATTCAAATCTGCGATGGTTTTACACCGTTTCTGGTTCGTTAACAATTCACCCTGAATTCCTCTTAATTAATTTTAGAGTACACCGCTTACAGCAATCGGCATAAATTAAGAAATAAACGACGTTATTAGTTTCCGATGGGCGTTCGTAAGGTTTATTTCAATGGTAGTAAAAGGCACCGAATATACCTATGAGGCATATCCCTCTCAATTTATATTTAGTTGTTTTTCAGTTGATGTTGAAGATTTATAAAATAGTTTCAAATAAGTCTTAGAATTACCCGATTTTACCCGAAGCGAGACCCGAAGCTTGTTTTTTGAATTGGGTTTGGAAAGGACCGAGATGAAACTAATGCATGGACAAACTTCCAATTGTTAATGTTACAGAGCTAACATCGGGATCTAATCTGAAGCAGGCTCATAGGTTAGGTGGTTACCTTAATGACGGAGAAAGTTTTTCGAAGTTTTCGTAGAGCTGAACTATGAGCTTGAGTTCGTTGTCGGTAAGATGGAGGAAATATCGAACACGTTCTCTTGTCCTTTACGTTAAAGCAGTTTACCTTGTGTTAAAACGGTCGATATAGTTTAATTTCAAGATGTCATTAACTATGACGCGTATTTTTCGTGGTAGGAATAATTGCAAAAATATAAATGGCTTTGGAAAATCTCGTGAACAAGTTATTCATGTTAAAGATAAAATACAAAGAATATTGAGATAACAACTTTCTAATATGTATTTTACGTTGTTTTTCAGCGGCTGCATCAGCTTTTGCAATCCATATCTCTGGGGTAATTGCACTTACTCATGGAGCAAAATATAAATTCTACTTTTAACTGTGTTTCTAATAACATAGAACTAGCACCTTGTTGATGACAATTAACATGGAAATGACATTTCATTTTTGGTATAAAATACATCCTTTGCCAAGCACGATTTGTCAGAAAACCCGTTTATCTGATTTCACTCGTGAGAGGGTCGATAAGATGTTAATAGTAGTTACATAGAAATTGCAAAAACAAAACCACCTCCCCATACCTTTGCGAAATTCTAAGACACCCAGTAAAGTGGATTGTCCCTCGTCTCGGGACGAACAGATGTAGTTTTCGCGGTTGAAAATACCACCATATTTTGATTTTTGAGATGTCGACCCAAAAGGTAACGAAAATGTCCTAGGGTGAACTTTACTTTAGTATTTTCATAAGTTCATAAGATACGTTCCATAAGTTTGTAACTGGTTACTGAGACCTTGTCACGAAGTGGGGAATATCAAACGTCATAGATTCTCTTAAAGCAACGCCTAGTAAGGCGCTGTCAAATGCTTAGTACGGACAGAAAAGGATGATGGATTTCAAAACCGCGTGTGGTCTTTTGTGGCGCGGCCATAGACCAGACTCTATTTTACCCCGATTTTTGATAAGAGTCTATAACACTAGTTTCAGATTGTACAACTAGTTCTCAGAAACGTTACAAGAGCTCCAAGAAATCGGAGAATTTAATAATTGTTGTGTTCTTAAAGTCTGCTTCTAAAAGTGTAAATGCAAGTAAATATCTGAAATTAAGATTCACGATGCCTTCATGTTGATAAAATAGTCAAAAGTTAGTTACATTTTTAAGGTGTTGAAAAAGTGCTCACTGAATTTTATTTCAGAAAATAAATGTAATTTACATTGAATCATTTGAATTTGTTCGTTACATTGATAACAAATTTTTTACCTCTTCGAGTGACGTTTCCAATTTAAATTTATGGTAGCAGACGACGTTCTTACATATGACAGGCAGGGATTGTAGAATCTTCATTCTATAATAGGTTTTCACCAGCCCAAGGCTGAGGCAACATTAAATGCTTTTCTTCCATGGTACTACTATTTCGAAGATTTTCATCCCCCACTTAACCTGGGATAAAATCTCAAACTAGGGCTTTCATACAGCCGGGCTGCCAGACGTTCAGTGCGAATAAACTTACAAAACCAGTCCATGTGGTTTGCGCACTGAACGCATTTCGACTTGTTTTAGGAATTAAGTTTCTTAAACCGACTTAACTATAATTAACGTAAAATACTGACTATTAAAATAATTAATATCAATTATATTTATTTAATTATTTAAGATAAACTTATTTTTATGTAATGACACAAGTGAGAGTTTATATAGAACGAGTAATGAAGATTGCATCTGAACCGAAACACTACAGGCATTTCAAAGTTAATATAAAGCGAGTAGGATGATAAGATCTCTTACAAAACGATAACATTTTCTTTTTGCAGAATATTAAATGGAAATATTTAAAAACTTTTTCGGCATTACGATTCTTTTATTAGTTGTGTAGCTATAAAGCTCTGTTTCATCTCAATATTCCAAGAACATCTTTTGATATTAACATTTAAAATTTGGTGTTTACTTTTTAATTCAGCTTTACTACATTTATATATAGTGTAAACGCAACTTCTAACTTCATTACATAATATGGATTTTAATACTTTGTCTTTCTATAAGTGTTGAAACGATTGGGTTTATGATATAAGATTTAAACCAGAATTGACCTTGTTTCGTGTCCTCTTATACGATGAGGCTCTTAGTTTGACCCGAGCCGAAGTAGTAATAGTAGTAGTTGTGGTAGTAGTAGTTGTGGCCGGGGTTTTCGCTTTCGTTATCGTTAGATTTTAGCTCAAAAGAAACTCTATAGTATATCAACCAACCCATAGGTGGAGCTGAGCTCTGTTAGAAATTTTATTTTAATTAAAATTTTTCTTGGTCGGAGCCGGGATTCAAAAAGGCCCTTTACCACTGAACCATGATGGCTTTTCAGAGAGAGCGAGTTTTCTTCATTTAATTTATCTCTAAAGGGTCGGGAATGAGGGAGGGTCCTATTTATTTGTGGGGTCGGATACTTCAGTATTTTTGGGGTCGGTTACTTCTGAATTTGTGTCTTTTGGTCTTTATGTTTCTTTTCTTTTTACCTCTCCGTGCGACGTAGTCCAGGAGAGGTTCTGTAACGGCCGTGTCTGTCTGTGTGTGTGTCTGTCTGTCTGTCTGTCTGTTGTTACGCCCACGTGACCGCGTTCGCAGATTGCGTATCGGAGCAAACGTGTTCGCCATTTCCGAACTGCTTTCACGGTCACGGAAATGGCTCCTCTACTTGAGTTCTCACATCACCATCTTCTGGTCTTTGTCCATCCCACACGGACACCAGTCTGTACATACTGGCTTCTAATCACCACCATCTTCTGTTCTTTGTCAATCCCACATTGACATCAGCCTGCACTTACACTGGCTTCTAACACCACCATCCACTGGTCTTCCGTCTATTCCACATAGACACCGATCTATATCATTGGCTTCTACTCCTTTATCATCGTTTGGTTTTAGGATATACGCGGCGATCAGCTAGGGTTACGAGAAACGTCTAGCCTCCCTAAGGTGGGATCGCCACCAAAGGTTTTCGCAATTGCGCTTTTTCCTTACTATTGTAAAGGAAACGAATCGTATATATACCCCAAAATTTGAAGAAAGCGGGCGAGAGGGGTACGCTTCAATTTAAACGTCAATATTAGCAAAGTTTGAGAAGATAATAGGTATAACTTTATTTTAAACGATTTAACTATTATTAATGTTAATTATTGAAGATTAAAATAATTAAAAATAATTATATTTATTTAAATATTAAAGATAAACCTCTCGTGTAAAGAGAGAGATTATCATAGCCTCCTATATCTACCAAGGCCCGTGCATTGCTCTATATTTCATTCATTGCCTCCTATATCTATCAAGGCCCGTGCATTGCGATATATTTTTCAAAACAACAACAAAAATGGGAAGCTCCGTTCAGAAACATAATAATTTCTTTTCTCTGTATATGAAATGAAAATATGGATAATATTGCGCTCCTTCTTTAATGGTATGAATCCTTGCCTGTCTATTAATATTTTACGTAGGAGTAATACGTTTTTAGCAAAGTCTAGAGAGGATAAACATAAAAGAGATTGTTTCGGGAAAAAAAATACTTCTTCCACTAATGGGTTTATACTCCTTGTTACTGTTGTATAGAGTAATCATGACAAAAGCTTAAAAAATTACGAGAGGACAGACCTTTTTTATCCTCTTGCTTTATTCTTAATAAGAATATAAAACATTTATTTTGTATCAAAAAATATTTTTTGGTGCTGAGATTGCTTTAGAAAAATCCAAACGGTTAGGCATTGGTAAAAAAGACATGTGTAAGCTATTTGCAGAGATGGTAATGGTTTTTCATGTTTTAAATAAGCCTGAAGCTTCGACTATTGTGTTTATGATCCTTGTTTGTTTCATTGAAAACCATCTAGGTGTAGATAACAGTCAGACCAAAAATTTCAAAAATATATATTTTAAATCTAATCAGATACGCCCACGTAGTTGAAAATAGACCTATTAAATTTGCGGGAGCCATTCTTGAGAATTTTTCTTTGCTTGTAGGTTGTCAATTTATCTACCAGTAAATATTTGTGTTTGGAAGTTGGATATTAAGTCAAATTAAGTGGTTGTAAAGAGCCAGCAGGTTTTTGCCGCTTCTTTTTGTATGTAAAATGGAGGAAGATAATGTTGAGAGTAAGGATGAAATGCGGAAGCGCAAAGCGCGGGAAAGGATGAGGGCGAAAAGGTCGACGTTTTCATTGGGTACTTAAGTTTATATAACCTTCTCGACACGGAGAGGTAAGATTTTGGTTTTCCCAACTTGTTTTGTATATTGTTATTATATTGTTCACTTCGCTCCTGGAGCTGTAAAGCGTTCCACGCCCTAGCTCGTCAATAAATACGGATAAAATAACGGATGGACACAAACAGACAAAAACATAGACTGCTTTTTAACCCTTTCCGTATTAATTTTGAATTGAGAAACAAGATTATCTTAAATAATAAAATAAATATAATTAATATCTAATATTTTCTTCTTTAGTTGTTCGCCTTTTTGAGTGTTACATCGTTTTAAATTAGAACAATTAAACATTCTTGAGAGACTTGACTAATATTGACGTTTGAATTGAAGCATACGCCTGTTGCTTTGCGTTACTCAAATAGGTAGTATATAAAGGATTCGAATCGCAGCTGTAGATAAGAACATCGCAATTGCGTAAAACCTTTGGAGGAAGACCCCGCCATTGGAAGGCTAGACGTTTCTCGTAACCATAGCCAATCGCCGCGTACGTCTTAACCTTAATGAAGATGGAGTAGAAACCAGTATGTACAGACTGGTGTCCATGTGGGATGGACAAAAGACCAGAAGATGGTGGTGATTGGAAGCCAGTGTGTACAAACTGGCGTCATGTGGGATGGACAATGAGCAGATGATGGTGGTGATTAGAAGCCAGTAAGTTCAGACTGGTGTCCATGTGGGATAGGCAAATGACCAAAGGATGATGGTGTTAGACACG